>NC_134311.1:56280204-58680204 GCF_949628215.1 Phalacrocorax aristotelis
AATTATACCAAGTAATGCAACTGCAGTACACATAGTTATACGGGATGTTAAACTCAGAGTGTATCTGATATACATTGATTTACAAACTAAAATTATTTTTCAGATGTTAAGAATATCACATAAAATGAGTGGGGATAATGTAAAGGGAAACTTTAAAACAGCGTTTTCTAAAAATAAAATATAATTTTAAGGCTGTTTAAAGAAACTGGATAAAATAAGCAACTGTGATTAGAGATTTATTTATGTTACTCTCAAAGTTTGAAGCAGTCATCTATGTGGCTAGCATATCTAGCTATAACATAAAAGTAAGCCTGAAGGTTTTCAGTACAGCATAGTATTAAATTTATCAACATAACAGTTGCTGTCATTGTAGTTGGCATACTATCTTATTAGACACGCTGTTGATCAAGTGTTATTACAACAACAACAACAAAAAAACTGCTGCACAGAGTCTTCATGTTTAAGTACCACAATTAAGAACAGAGAAATGCAGTTCATTCATTACAGAACCTTTTCAGGAAGTTGATTTTTTCTAATTCTTATTGTAATTGCATTGTTCTAATCCTGTATTATAAAGGCAGCTGCTTGCCTATCATTTGTACTTTCCTCGTTAATCCTGACTCAGTGAATTAACCTTTAATTACAGCCGTTAAAATTGAAATGAGCCTCTTGTCTGGCTGGGGCTGCCCCCTTCCAGTGCATGAGACTGATGAAAATTTTTAGGGTCAATGAATATGTCCCATGTCATGTCTGATAGATGCTAAAGATGTGAGGAGGTAAATGTTACCTTAGAAAGATGTGGTTGAAATTTTTAAGAGCTAAGTTTTATTGACAAAATAAAACAAAAATATGGCTTCGGATACCTCTCTCTTCTGTCTGAGTTACACAGCATAACACACATACAGACACACTCTGTTTTACATACATTACTGCACTACATATTTAAAGAATAACTTATGGAATCATCATTACACATGCTTGTTTATAAACACCTAGTACCAACTCTGTTTACAGCAGCCCTATTTTAAGGAGCACAATATATGTATTTTTCATGTTGGAAAGAAAAAGAAACATTACTTTAAATTCTCTCATAGGTCAAAGCATTTAATTATCAAAAAAGTTAGATTAATATTAAGGACAGTACTGACTTTTAATGGAAGGCAAAAAAAAATCAAGGGTCTCCTCACAGTAACTTATTTACAGGAGTTTCTTTTTTGCAATAACCCACCCCTCCAATTTAATTTCTGTTTTATAAATAGGATGTTAATATTGTAATTGCACTTCACATTGCAATTTTAGCACTTCTATTTTTAAATACAATATTTAAATATTGTTTTAATCTTTTTCACTCTAAGATAACGAAACAGCAAATTTACATTGAATCAAGAGCATTACTGTTAATCAAAGACCTGGTTACTCAGAATACAATTAATTACTATATTAAGTTGCTAACTAATTATACATTATATTCATATAATTATACATTGTATAAAATTTATAACATATATATTTTATATAATGTATACATTATATATAAAAGCATAAATAAAAGACCCAGTTAGAGAATATCTAGTACTAAAACACATAGTAATCAACTAAATCAATGAGATTACCCATGGGCATACTATTATTTAGGCCACTGTCTTGTATCAGAAACTTGCTTCTGACTGAGAAGAAATATCATGTTTGAACTTCCAAATTAAATTCTCTAATTTATTTAGAAGAAAAGAACTTGCAAGGTTCTTAATTTTCAAATGCAGAGCTTGTTAAGCATTAATGCATTTAAAAAATGTAAGACACATTTTTAAGGCTTGAAAGCTAATAAACATCACAAATGTTGATAAATTGATTTTTAATTAAAGCATAAAGGTGAAATGACACTTTAAAAAATAGTGCCATAGCACTTTTTTTTTTAAGCTATAATTTTTAAAAGTATGTGGAAGTAATTTCTGAAAGGACATTATAACTTTCAAATATGTATACTATGTTACAAATTTAAGGACACCTTCTTATACAGCAAATTTATATAAACACAGAAAAATGAAATTAAGTATGCAGAAGGTCTTTGTTTCATTCATCCTTCTGTCTTGGCAATGCTTAATATCTGCTGATGAACAGCTACATTCACTTGTATACCTCCAAGTGCTTTCCCAAGGTGAGTAAGCGTCATTATCCTCATTTTTCAGCTGGGAAACTAAAAGATTAAGTTACTCCCTCCAGATCACACAGCAACTAGTAAGCCCAAAATAGAACTCATTTTCCATATGTAACACTCAGTTCTGTATCCACTGGACCACGCTGCCTCCCCACAAGCATCAGTCACACCTAATCAGCTGCTTAGCTGAATTTTGGGCAGCACTAGGAGAAAGTTGCTTTTTATCTCTTAAATTTAAGACTATACTTTTTCACTTGCTTCATAGCTACAAACTTTCCCAGGCACCCTACTGACATATGATATTTGCAAAAAGCGGTTTCAATTAAGCCTTATGCTAGTTACAAATCTTGTAGAACACCATGTAGGGGAATATGGGGACAACACAGACACTTTAAACTGTTCCACATGGAAAAAGCACCACCTTAAGAAACTAATCTGGAGAGAACTCCCAAAACAGCTCTGCTCAGTGTGCAAGTGTGGTCAACATTGCAAACAAGTTATAAGCACCCACAGGGATAAGGTATGTGTAGGCACTTCTCCCTTCACCTCCGCACAACAAACTTTCCCAATTTCAGTCTTCGTATAAAAAGGTGGGCTTCAGAAGAAGTATAATGAAAACATTCAACACATAGGAAAAAAGCTCTCCTGTAATGAGACAAAAGGATAAGACATTTCTTATAGGAAGCTGAAAAACAAGAGGGCAAATGGTAAACTATAAAAAATAATAAAATATCAAGAATGCCATAAGCATGTGTTATCCTAACACAAAACCACAAAAATATCTGATAAAAGAGAATATGTGGCTAACATTGAAAACCAATTTAAAAGAAATTTCTTTTGTCTGAGTAAAAAATTTTAGAAGTGTCCTAAGAGGGACTGAATATATTTACAGATATATAAAAATAGTTACTTAAACAATCGTAGTTGATCAAAATCTCTCTGAGAACACGGAGCAGAAGAGTACCAAGAATCTAGTTGAACCATTGCACGCAGCCCACTGCTATCACAACTCATCGCACTACAACTCTTTCATGACATTAACAAGTTAATGTTTCTTCTGATATGGCCATTCCTGAGGTAAAAACCCAGACCAGAGCTTATATGAGTAATCGATTATCTAGCTGTAGAATAATTACTGCTAACAAAGCTCTGAAAAAATAAAACTCATGAAGTTGAGCGCACAGCAGTAACTATTTGGAATAATTACTATTCAGTTCTCTACTGTAGGATTTTGCAAGTTCTTAGGCACTTCGTGCTAACCTTTCCTGCAAACTGCATACCAGACTAGAGCCATGATATAAATCATTATTGCAATCAGTTCCTCGTACTTCTAGGAAGAGATCCTTCACACAGGAAGAGAGTATACTTCAGAGTTAACACTTGCTATGGTGGAATTAGAAACAGCCTAAATGGACAAAGCAACCTAAATGATAAATATCATTTAAGGTATTCTCCTATTCTGAAAATATCTCTAGCTGAATATTGAGGGAGTTCATGTTTACTGTTTCTCAGGAATTCTGTAAGTGTGCTCAGTTTGAAATTAAATGTATTTATCACCTGGTTTGACAGGTCTGCCGCTCGACCTTGACTTTTGTCAAAAGCTATTATTTCTGCTCTATGCATCACCACTTTAAAGAAGTTCTCAAAGCAGATCTCAGTCAGAAGTTCTGTAGGAGACATCTGACAAAGCAAGATTGTTTACTCCTCCCTTCCTAAACAGTTTCTGTGGAACTCCAAGTAGTAGGAAACAATAAAAACATATAATTGGTCGTAACTACTATCAAGAGAATACACTGAACATGCTGAATAAAACCTTAGTAAGTAAAGCAGTACCACTGCTACAATTATACCATAATTCCATATGCACAATAATTAATGCCAACACTAAATTGTTGCATCAAGTATTTTAATAAGTATGTCGTCACTACAACAAGAGTTTTCCCATCTTTTGCTACATGCTTTTAACATGAACTTCTCTTATTCACCCTTGACTTTTTTCCCCAAATTATCCTCTATTTGGTGCAGAGGAAATAATCTCCCCTCAAATCCTACTCAACTCAGCCCATACTTCCACAAGTTTTTGCCCCATCTAACTGCTGCTACTGCTAACTGCTACTGTCAGAGCTCATATCCAGCTGTCAACTCTCCCTTGCACTATCACTGTTCAGAATCATAACAAATTTCTTGTTACCAAAACAGTATTTCCTTCTCACTAATTTTATTTTTTAAAGTATGTGTAATTTTTACCGGTTAATTATCATATGCAGTATACCCAGGGCTCTACACATTGAGGAGAGCAGTTGCTGGTACATTTGTACCATCTAAAATTCTAATGAGAAAAGAACAGGTGGTTTAGCTTTTTCAGCTGTGTGATGGGTAGAAACAGATGATCACTATCCTCTTCGACTTCTTTCCGATACCATAGTTCTCCTCTTCCTCCTCTCATCATTCCTGCTCAAAGTATTATTTCCTGCAGCAGGTCATAACCCTCCCTGTCCTTATGTCATTCATGAATTTTGCTTTCAATCCCCTCTCCTCTCACCTTATAACCTCCCTTTAGGGGACAACACCCATTTACAGTATTTTCAGATAACTGCTTTATGTTGACAGCTTGCAGCTTTCTCTCTCCTCCTATATTTCATTGGCGCAGCATCTTCAAGTATGTTTCAAGCCTGCAAATGCATCCATCTAAAACAAAATTGACTCTAAATGCAGACTTTCCCCAAGCACTTAGGTCTGACTTCTCTTGCATGCACACCCTGAAAAGCCCCATAGTAGCCTCTGGCAACCTCAGTTACCTCGTTCAGTTGAGCCACCTGAAGACAGACTATATGTACCAGGGCAGAAGCATGAACAAGGATTTACTATGTTTTGCATCCAGTTGGAAGAAATTTATCCATAAATTACCAGAGAATTTTGTTTTTCCTGGAATGAACTATAACATGCATGTCTGCATTTATATGAGGGGGAAATGTTCATATGTAAACATGAATCATAAAAACAAATGAGCTACAGGACAAAGCATCAGGTTTGCACTGTAGTTTCTGTTTCAGAATATTTTGGGTTTGTAGGTTTAAAGAGACCCATACCTTTCCTGTAAAACCATTCTTGTATTTATGCTTTCCACAATGTTCAGCAGCCATGAATTTGGAGTTACAAGTTTTCTAAAAGCTGTATCCAATTACAGCGCTGAATGATTTGAATAATAGACTGCCTGACATGTTCCAAGATAAGTGGCTGATACCTTTCTTTGATATTAGGGTCATATACTGTACTTATCTATTTTTACTCCATGCTCTCCATTGCCTACTAATAAATTAATTTCTCAGTGTTAGTTTGGCATGTGCCCTACAGTTAAATTCATTTGCTCTCCCACTGAAGGAAGAAAAAGTTTTCTGAAGTATGACAACTATCCTCCTTATTTTTAGAATTAGCCATCACAGATTAAAGTCAAAATACTATTTTAAGATGGACATTCCCACATAAAGTCTTAAAAGTCGTTTTTAAATTTTCATTTTTAAAAAGTTACCTGATGGTGCTGAACAACACATTGCAACAGTTATTTAAGTACTTGCACACAAGACCTTTTACAATATATGGTTATAATTTGCAAGACAAGTTTTTAACCTTAGTGGTTAAATATTGTTGGTTCTTTGTGCACAAAACTCACCAAGGGACCTCATGTACATCTGCAATTACTATCAACAGCAATGAGAGTTTAGCTTAGATCTGAAACAGAATGCAGCTGAAAGCATGGAATCACTCTCAAGGCAGCAAGCGACAAATAGTTCGTATGTGATTTGGGTTGTTTCCATAGCAGGGAGTATGAGGAAATGTTCTAACAACTTTGCTGGTCACATGTTTTAGCAGGAACTGAGCAGTACCTAGAAAGAGGCATTTTGCAGAATCAACCCATATGTGCAAAACTTCTTCCACTGATTAGCCTACACCTTCTAGCTCTTTCTAACACCTCATTTTCATTGCCACTACTTTCTGAAGAATGGGGAGAAGCAATTTAGCAAACGACAGTGGCAATCATGAGAAAAGCAAGCATGAATGTGGGAGTGGAACACGTGTTCATGTACTGTAGATAATGAAAGGACGAAAGACATTGGCAAACGGGGTGTTCTCAAGCATCCCACATTACTGATTGCAAACTTTAACTTACCCTCAAAATTGATAATTCTGAAGTAAAGCAAAGACACCATTCTTACGCTAACCCAGAGCCAGAAAAACAGATGACTGCCTGTGTTTTGAGCTGTCACAGCCATAAAAGACGGCAAAGAAACAATTGTGGGATCGCAATCGCAGGAATTACAACACAGTTGTAGTTAAACTCAGGCTTGCCACCTAGCACCACGTAATAACATGGAAAAGAACTTCTGGCATTTTTGGACAGCGTGACAGGTAAATAACTATGCATCAAGTAAAGTGACTGCAGGTCCACAGATTGTTACTGCTCTGCTTGAAAAATAAATTGCATCACAATTTTCTTAGATAAGGCTAATTCCTAACATATCTCAAAGTCTACCTTTTCAACATGAAATTTTAAAGCCTGTAAACATGAAACAATCATCAGCTAAGATCTTTTATTTCTTGAGTCAAATCATTCATGCACCTTCTTTATATAAGTATTTGGTTTTGAAAACATATTGCTCCCAAAGCCAGCACAAAATACTTTACCAGCAATTATTAAAGTTGCAGTGTAGGTTCTATACACCAGCCTCATTAGAAACAAGGCTAGGTTAAAAAAAGGCCTGTGCCTTTTGTGGTTTTTTTTGTCACTCCCGTCCACTTGCACAAGGATAAGTATCCTACGTTGTACAGCTGCAATTACTTCTTAAGCTGTAAATGTAAATTGGACACACAAAATGACTGAAAAAAAAAGACCAGAAAAGGAAAACACAAACTACTATCCTTCCCCCAACAAAAGAATGCCCTCTACCTCCATGGCTTTGCTAACCTTAATTATACCTATACTTTTGAGATTCCCTAACGGAAAGTGCTACAAAACAGAAAGCACTAACAGAATGAATCATGACACATACTGATATACCACTGATTGTAAATCTATACTCTTTTTATTTGCACCCAGGGGTTCCACTTTGGATACTCATGAAAAATTACTTCCGTGTAGCAATATGTCATAATTAGAGGCATGTATGTAAATAAACGTATGTGATTTTTCTTGTAGGTTATTTTTGATAGTGTAGCAACTAGATGATTTGTAAGATTTGCATAGTTTGGATACTTAATTTGTGAATTAAAAGTTTCCCTGAGGCAAAGAAGAGAGGTTGAAAGAGAAGGTTAAAATATCCTTGATGTCACCCTTCCCAGACACACAATATTAATACTTTTCTCCACGTTTCAGAATGTAATTATTACAGATAAAAAAAGCTGCCAGACTTGCATGTAAACTAGAATTTCATACAAGACCCTTTATAGGTGAAAGTACTTAAAACAAAAAAATCACTTTAATGACCGCCTCAAAAACATGTGAAATACTTAAAATAAGACACACACACACTCACCCGCCACACCTACCCCACTTTTTAAAAGCTACTTACATCAATGACCGAAGAACTCAACAGACTTAATCCCTCTAGGTCGGCTGTTAAGCTTGGGGACAAAATAGCTGATGTAGGAACTGCCACAGGAGTTGTCACAGGACAGACTAGAAGTAAAAAGCCAATGGATGCATAAGTTAAAAAAAATCAAAATATTGGGAAGGACAATGAGCTATTTTCATTCAGTGTAAAAAGGTTTTATGTCTTGATCTAATTATTTTATCCTTGTATATATGCTTCTTAATAGCAGATCATTTTTTAGACATGTAGCCCCAATACCCAAAATAAATAATGAAAATATAAGTCAAACTGATATATGTATAGACCACTTTATTTACATTTAAAAATATTTTGCCTTCCTTTCCCATTTTTCCTCTATTTTAACTTTGTCTAATCTGTAATAGTCAAAGACCAGTAGTGCCAGTTCTGCCCTACCTTTCCAGGACTACATTTTAACCTGTTCTTCAAAACTGTGATTTTTAGTATCTTATTACAGTGCCACAATTGGTCATAGGTTGCACAGATGTTGTAAAAGTAACATCCATTGGCACCCGAGGAAATAAGCCAACTTGAACAGAAAACAAATCCAGACATAAAAAAAATTATTTAAAAAAAATTTTTTATATACCAATACATTCTTACTTTTGAAACAATTTCTCAGTTCTAAAAAAAAATAAAAACACATATTGTAATAATTGTGCTTAAAAATAAGTTGACAGTCTAAGCAAATTTTTTTTTGTGAGGAAACTGGTACAATAAATGAACATCAGTGTTTCAGACATTTAAAATTCATTGAATTAATTGAACTTAATTTTATGCCATGGGAAAAAATGAAGCTTTAATCAAGATACTTACAATCATCTAAATCTAAGAGAAACACGTCTTGTTTATTTGGAGCTTTTCTATCTTGTATCGGTTTTTCTTCTTTCTGCCAAAATACACGAATATTCAATCTTTTACCATTTCAGCAAAAGAAAAGTCTTTAGTACTTTTATAACGCAAAGTGTATTTCCTCTGCCATTTAAAAAAAAAGTATCCATTTTCAGGGCTCAGCATTCAGAGAATTGACCTAGTAAGAAAGATTTCTTTGTACAGGTAAGCTGAACCTAAACTCCACATTTGAGTTACATTTACTCCTGTGAAGCCCACGTTTTCATTTAACAATGGTTGCTACTCAAAGAAAACTTCTGGTGACAGATCAGACACTTATGTTGAGAACATTAAAACAGAGATAGAGGCATTCTTTTTGAAGACAAAAGACTTAGGTACTAACATTTCCATTTCCATATGAAAAACAAGACAAAAAACATTCCGTAAGAAGGCAGTGTTATTTGCACTTATCTAGGGGTATGGAATCCTGCCCCATCATCTACTGGGATTTTACTTAATTGCTGGACAAATAACAGAAAGTCGATTTTTGTCACAAAAAAAGTTTGAATTTTGAGCCTTGAGTTCTAATAAGGATTGGCAGTACTTAAGAGTAGAGTAGTAATAGAGTAATCTCAGTGACTTTGTAAAGAGAATATTTCAAGAAAATTTGTTTCAATACAGCTAAATAAAAAGTTCTAACCAAATCTAGTAAGAGTGAGTGTTGGTCATACCTATAGAACATAGCTAGAGAGTGATGATTCAGGACAGAATTTAGTGTGTGACAGCTCAATATGGACTCCCAATAGGGTGGTTTAGTGAAAAGAACTCATCTTTGGATATAGCCAGGACCTGGACAAGCTACCCACTGGATGCTCATCAGACAGTTTGTCATCATACTATTCCTACCTACTCTTAAGCATCCTTTGTCTGGATCGGCTGAAGAATTCCTTCTGCCTTTGCTTTCTCTGGCTTGCTCACCCAACAGAAGGCTTTGTCATTCTTTCAGAGAATTTGTCAACTGCCCTTAGACCTTAAGACACTGTTCACTACCCAAGGTAGTGCAAGTGCAATGTAAACATAGTCTTTCCAGGAGTCACACTTCTGTGGAGCTTCCAGTTTCCCAGTTTCCTCTTCAATAGCATGTGGTAGCCAAATGCATATACACACATTCTTTTACCTTTTCTAATGAGTGAACAGGTCTAAACACATCAGTAAAACTCTGTATGCCCATATGGGCCTCCATTTCTTGAGCATTACTTGCAAGATGTCACAGTCTCTTCAGGCACTCCAGGCACAAACTCTTACAGGAGCTTGGAGTCCTCTCAGAAACTCAGCAGCTAGAATCACTTACTTTGACTATCACCAAAGAATAAAATGACCCCTCTTTTCTAAAAGTGCATCCCCTTTCTTCTAGTCTCCTAGCCTCATGGTCATCTGCAAATTAACAATAATGCCATGTCTATTTTTTTCCAATTTAGAGAGAAATTCCAAGGATCCCTCCAAAGAACATGGAAGAGACTAGCTAATGTCCTCACTATTTGGAGTTGTTGATGTTAATGGCTATCAGGCTTGACCTAAGCCAAAATGACATTGCTCATTTCTTCCAATAAACCCATGGCTCAAATAGACAGGAGTCATTTATGTGATCATTACAGATGTGCTTTAGATATTCTGGGAGGAGAATAATCTTGTGGACAGAGAAGAATGGAAGGCACTATTTTCAGAATTATTTTTAAATCAACATATTTCAATGGTTCTTATCACTACTGTATTTGAATGTTCTACTATTGCTGATTTATCTGAAACACAAAACTACTCTGGGCGAAAGAAATATTACAAAATATCTTTAAAATGGTGCTAATGTTACTCCATTCCTTATATGCCATGTCCAGAATTACTGAAGGACTCTGCTGCACAACGTGATCTCCCAAGCTCCATTCTGGTCACAAGTATCAGACTTCATTTTTCTCTTCCAGTGTGATTATTAGCAAGCCATTAAGCTTGTTTTTGTCTTTTTTTTTTTTTTAAATCTGTGAAATAAGTAGTATACTTCATAAGCTATGGGTTCTACTTGGATTACTCATGTCTGTGAGAAATTATTTCATGACAATTCTTTTAACAAATTCCTAGTCTTTTTATAGCACAGTTTGGTGAATATTTAGCCCTTCATCAGGGGTTTACCTGTTATCTGCAGCATTTTTACTATAAACTATGTATCACAACTTTTTTACTAAACTACAAATTCTTCAGACACTGGAACACACTAAAAGAGAACGCAAGTAAACAATACAAATATATTTAAACACACCCACCCCCCCCCCCGATTTCTGAACTCCTTCACTCAGTACCCCGTATTCAACTGTGATTCAGGTTCAAAGGATATTTTCAGCTAGAATTCTACATTTGCTAATTATTCCAGCAGGGATGGGATTTCTCCATTCCCTTTTATTATGCAGCCAGTTAAAGACTAGAAAAAGTGGCTCACCCACATGAGAAGCTATAGCACAAGGATGAGGATTTTGAATGCGCTACAATTCTGACAACGGCAGCATTGCTAGGTCAAGATCTTTAAAAAAATTATGCGACAGAGCCAAGAAATCCTCTTACTGTTGATGTGTTTACTGAAGACAATTAATATAGGGCAGACTATGTCACAAATAACAACAATGGTATGCTTCAGTTTGGTTTTTTCAGTTATTTATTTTGCCATTCTAAAGTAGTTACTAAGTACATATCATTAAGCTTGATAAGTAATTTTTATAAGATAAAATGCATTTCTGCACTGATATTACTTTGAATCTACTATGTAACTCATCTTTAAAAATGAGGAAAAAAAATCCTTCAAAAGAATTTGTTTCTTATACTTCAAAATAAAATAAAATGGTCCTAAGATAAGGCACAAGTACAGAAACATTACATCGAGATACTGCATGGTAGAAAAAATTTTCCACTGCATACTTTATCAGAATACTGTACTTAGGTACATCAGTTTACTGAAAAAACAACCCACAATGCCCCAAATGAAAAACCACCACAACAACAAAAAACCAAAAAAAACAACCCTACGACCTGGAAAATGTAAAATCAGAAGCTAAATAAATCAAGATAAAGTTAATGTTAAACGATGATCACATCTTTTTTTCTGCTTCAGTCAATTGTGTCAAGCTGAAGTAAATATCAGCTTGTGTATGTGTGTATATCCATGCTATACATATAAACACACAAATATTTTTATATTTATATGTATATTTCTATACAGGGGTATATATATTAGTTTTGTGCAATTCTGTACAAAACACCAAAGAAATCTATTTACATGTGGTTTGCTTATTAGAAACACGATTATTTTTTAATATGATTTTTCCAAGAAAAGACATTTTATTAGCTTTCTAGTAATAATAAATAGCTAATGACTACAACAAACACTACTGTCAGATATTTCTGTTGAAGAAATTTTGCATTCCAAATCAAGACAATAAATAGGCTCTGATCTATCTGGCATTTCTCTGTAACATATTTTTTCATTTTTTTTCTTAAAATTAAGTCTACAATACAACCCAAACAGTTTCCTACCAAGAGAGCCCACTACGGGAAAAGCAGAATACTAAACAAAGAAGTTAAGCTGTATTCCATCAAACATTTCTCCATTTGCAATTCATCTTGGTAATAGAGATAGAACCTGGTAAATGCATATAGGACTTGAAGCAGGAGATTTCTCTTGCTCAATGCATAATTCATGTGCTCCGCCTGCAAAGTGTGTAAAATGAGAATTTCACACCGCAGCATGAACCATGGAGCTGCAGAGAAAAGGCAGATGAAATCATATTTTGCCGTGCGAATTTTATTTCTTATCCTCCCAAAATTTATACAAAACCATCATTGACAATCCAAATGCATTGACAGATCACCCACTGTTTCCATTGTGTTAGCACTTGAAAAGAGATCAGGCAGAAAGATAGACAATTTGTTTTTGTATATTTTTTAAATAGTGGATCAGGTTTTTAACAGCTGAGTGACTGTATTATACTTGTATAAGGAGGTCAACAGTAGCTGATTTTAAAATCCCACTGTAGAGGCACCTACTTATACATGCACCATTTTCTAATCTGCATTTTAGCTCTACAGTATTTCTGCTTACAGTGTAATATGAATCTGAACACTTCAAACTATCAAGATTTCAAAATGATATAAAACACTGCAGTACAAGAGAGTGACTTTTCTAGTCACTACAGCTCAATTACAATGAATGCAACAGCTTTTCCAACTGATTCTTCAAGAGAAAAATATGAAAGCATTAATAATATATTCAGGAAAAAATTTGACGTTTTTGTAACCCATTTTAATGATAGCAAATGCATGGATGTATGCACAAATTAACCTCCCATGTGAGTGTAATTGAATGTTTTTTATTATGAAAATTCTGCTGAACATGGCAATGGTACCCAACAAAACATGCAGAATGATAAACACCACCCAAAACATCAGCTATGTAACATAGTTCATAATGTCTAACAAACTGAGAAACTATAAAAATAGAGCCTACTAACTTCTCCTCTTATAAATATATATTTCAGAAAATATTTTCAGTTTAATTTAGAAGGAAAGGAAGCCCTAATGAATCATCTTCCCATGTACACTGACCAAATTAAGAATACCCTGTAGCAGAATAATATAAGCAATGGCTTTTCCAATAAAAAATCTATCAAAATAAAAACATGCATTTATGAGAGCCTGGCTGAAACTGTCTACTTCTAGGTGGCCTGAAGTCCGGTAGGAAGCAGAAAAATTCCAAGATTTTCCTGGAAGTAAAATAAACATGAGTGGTTCTTGTAAAATGTACCTCAACACAAGGGCTCTACACAAGAGTTTATCTATAGCGTTCTTTAAAGTTTGTTAACAACTGCTTTTCTTTCCAGATTGGAAGGGCTTATGTAGGTTATCATCAGTTAGCACCACCTATCAACACATGGCTCAAAAGAGGACACTCTCAAAAAAATTCTATTAAGCTAGTTAGCACAACAATCACCTTTGACATAAAATACCTTGATCCTTCCCCCATCCCCTCATCCAATTACACTTCTGAATATAACCAAGTATCCAAAACACCTCAAGTACAAATGCAGGCATCCAACATGGCTTAACAGGAAAGGCTTCATGGTCCTAGAGATTAATATAGTACACTGAAACAGTCCTCTATGATTAAGAGTGTTAAATCAACTTTCCCCCTGCCCCATTCATTTATGACTATTACTATTTGCAGTTCATCAGCCATAGCTTGTTGCCCTCACATTAAATGTGCTAATTTCTGGGAGAAAAAGAAATTAAGGAACATAGACATAGCTTTTGCATAGTGACCTCTATGCCATCTTTTCTTTTCAACAATCTCCTTGCTTCTTTTTTTACTGCCATGCATGTAAACCCATTGCTTCAATTGCTTCAATATTGTTTCAATATTTTTTCTGATGTTTAAAAGTTTTGCAATTTTTCAGTTCTACCCTTTGAACTTTATCAAGTCTTCTGACAATCGCTTATAAATACTTTTTGTTCCTAACACGTTTCTTTTTAGGTGCTTCTTAATCAAATAAGACTTCACGACTACTGCAATGTTCTTTCTCTTCTCTTAAAATCCAAGGGTTTGATAATTTTCCATTGACTTCAACAAAACAATCTCAATCTTCTTGGACATTATGGTTCTCGTATTATTCAGTGTATTAGACTTCACACATTTCTGACTGCTGTTTTAAAATACAAAAAGCTTTATGCTAGTAGTCCTCACATACCCTGTGAAAGAACCAGAACAGTCTAGATAACTGTAGTGAAAGAAATCATGAACAATGGTGCTGATATCCGGAGAAAAATGAACAAATGCAGCAGAGAGAAGACACTATTGTTTGAATATAGTTCTGCAGTGGCAGCTCAGAGCTAAGCAGGTCAGACTACTTATTACTTTCTAGTGAAAAAATACTGTGCTAATATGAGAAGCCTCAAACTGTTAGAATTAGTTCATGTCTCATCTAGCATCAAAGAAGTTTATTCTGAGGCGATTTAGGTTACATTTGTTGTGATACTATTTCTTGGCAAGATCCAGTTTGGGTTCTCTACTAGTAAAAACTTTGACATAGGCATATTGCCCAGTGTGGTATTTGGGCAGGAAACAATGATCAAACCATGGAAACACACCTCCCTTTCTCAAATGCTACGGTCTCACTTAATCTTTTGTTCTACTTGGTAGAAGAAGGGAATAGATTAAAAGCTAAGGTTACAACTAAACATTCCTAGATGGACCTATAACATTACAAAACAGAGACGTGTACAACATAAGTTCAAGATTTACAGAAATAGAGAGCCTTACCTCCTCAATTAAAGGAAATGCACACCAAAACAGCTTATAAAGATACTGTTCAAAACACACATGTCCACCAGCTTCTACAATTGCATGAAATGCAACGAACAATGTCTGTTTTGACTATTCAGCAATCTACACAGGAGTCCTGACTGAAATGTCTTGGCTAAATTTAAAATGCGTCAGAGTATCACTTAATTTTCAAAATCACAGATCAGTATTAAAATGGAAACTTCTGAGCTACAACTATACCCTTCAAATTTTTATAGAATATATAGAAAGAAATACACAGGAAGTATTTTATAACAGAACAGGAAGTTTCAGAAATTCTTTTACTCTTCTACCTTAACAGATTTAACATAAAGTTTCTCATTTATTTATTTTTCAAATGAAAGGTAGGTAGAGAAACAGAAACAAATTCAAGCTATTATCTTTAGCTCTATAATACTAGCTTGAGTGCAATGAACTTTTAACCTTTAACATTTAACTTTTAACATTTCTTCACTAAGGTAAGCAATTAAAATTTAACTGACACATAAATGGCTCTGTCAAACATGTGTATCTTCACACATTTCCGAATCCAATTTTATAACGACATATTTGAAAGTTTCCTACTTCATAAATGTAAGTAAGCTAATACAATATGAAGTAATGGTACCCTTTATAAGCTTGATTCCTATCAAACACAGAGGGCAATAAAAAGTTGATTACTCATTAAGAATATTAATTCTACTAATCTACATATAAACCTCAAGTATAGATGCATTAACTGCACCATTCTCAGTTTTAACCGGAAATTTTAAAACAAAGCAAGTGACTTCTAGCTAGACTACAATGTCTTCAAACCCTTAAGAAACAATGTACTAACATTTATTTCTTGGTTTTGCTTCCTGTGAGACCCAGGTCCTGTAGCAGTTATACTTAAAGATCCTATTTTTATATAATAATCAATCTATTTTTGCAAACTACTGATGTACTATGCTTTCACCTGTTGAACAGTAATCTAAAAAAAATAATTAGGCTTGATTATTCTTCATTCTATCTGGAGTAAAATATAACACAATTAAAACCTAAATCTGCTTTTTGTTATAAAATATTCTTACTTGCTTAAACTATCAAACTAATTTGGGATTGGTCTTTTTATGAAAGGTCAAACATTTTTTTCAGAAAATCTGGGGTTTTTTAGATATCCATAAAACCACTACCCATCTCCATTTCTGGAGAAACAAACACATATGGGTGGTTAGATGAATCTTTTCATATTTTATAGGTGTTTTTTTTTTAAAAAAACCAAACAAACAACCACCATAACTTCTTTTACCTTACTAGATGTTGCCCGTCTCAATTTTCCAGAATCAGAGTCACTTTTAGAGTCTGAGTCTGACTTGGAGTCTGAAGAACTTTCTTCTGATGAAGCAGACTCTGTATCAGAGGAACTGGATGTGCTTCTCTTTTTGCAGATCCCCTTTACTTTCTTTTTAACTTCCTCTGAATCACTACATATTGAAAAAATTTTAAGAGAAACGTAAAATCACCAAAGGAATCTGCTTAGGCAATATCCTACATTAACATTTCAAAGTTTTGTTAAATGAGTTTTAAGTCAGTATTTCTTTGATAAAAACTCAGCTAAGATGGCTGAAGTAGTGTTTTACCCTTATTTAAGGGTATACAAAATTGTTATTTCACATTACACAATAAATCACCACATATAATCTAAACCAGAGAAACAGCCAAACACAAATGTGAACATATTAAATATTAAAAATATTATATGCATGCACGAAGCTTGTGACATTTCAGAAAGAAGAGCACACACCCTTTCATACATGGAAACTCTCAGACTCTTCTACCCACAATGAACAGAATCTTGGTGGGTTATGTTTTTCCAAAATAGTGTTGCTTAAAAAAAATGGCAATGCATTGAATTTATTCCATTAATTCTTCTAAATCAAATCACCTAGAAATGAGATATATCTACAAATATTTCAACCCATTAAAAAGTTTATACAGAAGAGCTATTACATTCTGACACCTTTGGTCATATCGAGTACCTTAGAGCTAATGAACTTCAGAGACACTATTCTTCAGACAGTAAAGTTCTGTTCACCCTGGCAGTGCTGGATTATGTTGCTCTGCGCTAACAGCTACTGAATATTATTAAAATCTGCCTTGTTCACTTCTAATAATACTATAACTACCAATTAGTAGATTACCCTTTTGTCTCAAGGGGAGTTACTGCCTAGAAATATTGCAGGAAATGAAAATTGTTTTCTAATAGTTATCACAGTGCAGATAAATTCATATTGCATGCAGAAAAACCCCTCAGTTCTTGGATCTGCAGGCAACCATTTTATAATTCCAAATCAGGTGTTTCACACACTACCTGATTCAGCTTCCTCCCCAAGACAATAAATTGGTTACTAAAGTGCTTGAAGGGTAACAAGGTCAACAATAGTTAAACAAATCCAGACCTCTCAACTATTAAGAGTCCCTTTGGACTCAAATTAAGTTGTTATACATTTTGCTTAGCTTTAGGAGCAGTACAAAAGAATGTACTATGCTGTATTACTGTTTGCGATAGTAATGTTTTCAGAAAGGAAAAATACAGAGAAGGGCAACTGAAAAATCTAACATGACGTAAAGGAAAACTGTTAGGGGAACACCTTACTCCTCCCAAGAACTTCCCAGGATTGAATGGCCTAAAATCAAAATTATTAAAAATCAATATTAACATTTAAGCCATGCTAATTATGCCTACACATGTAACTGAAGTTGAAATTAACCCTCAAAATTTTAGTTGAAAGCATTTTTTTTTCTGAAAGCAGCAAACTAAAGCTTGCAAAGCTAAAAATAAAACAAGCATACACTTCACAAAAACAGTCTAATGTAGCTTATCTGATACTTAAAATCATGGTGAAAAAATAGGTACTATCAAAATTACTTTTCAATATGACAACATTTAAAAACTTGTTTGAGGTCAATGAGTTAAACATAAAAATTCACTAGCGTATACTGTTTAGTTTCTTCTTCATGATGTATAACAAGTACTGACAGAATTCTCTACATTTTCTTCATTGCTATTGAACAGAAGCTGTAGTTACATCAACAAATAAGTTATTGTGTACCCATTACATAAATGAAGTTGTTTTCAAAAATTTATTTTTAGCTTATCTTTAAAACTAGATTTAAAAATTAAAAATGTTACTTTATTGTACATCAGCCAGTTTTGATGGGTAATCATTGTTTACCTTACTGCTTAAAATTTCAGATGTTATTCTAATGAAAAGAATTTACTGGTAACTAGCTTTTTAACTCTGCAATGATGAAAAGCCTGTATTAATTTAACCTACAGATTTCATTTGTTCTGAACAGGAAAAACAATATAAATCACTTTTAAAATCATTAAATCCTGACTTAAATTAATAAAGTCATAATTAGGGCATTATGCTGTGTTTGTTATGGAAGTGGCAAGGCGAGCTGCTTTAATTACTGTCTGTAATAAAAGGAGCAGAGTGCGTACTGTGCCCCAATCAGCGCTGTCAGCCACGACTGAGCTGAGCTGCAAACTCATCAAGTGAGCTGGCAGCAGACTACAGAGTAAAGGGCGATCATGTCTGCAGAGGCCACTTGCTGACAGCAGTGGAAGAAACAGATTCATACAATCCAAGGTATTAGCCCCAATTACTCAAAATTTTAATGATACTTTAATACATGATAATGCTGTTGATAATGGGCAATCTTAAAAAGCGCTAACACTTAAATATCTTATGACCGTTTCCCTTCACAGCCCTTGCCTCTAATATTTGGATCATAATCTTTTTAATATAACATTATTTATAAAAATCAATTGTCTTAGTTACATAATGGCAAAGTGTTGAAGGACTTAATTTTAGCTCTCAGCAAAATTGCTGCAAAAGGTAATTAAGTGTTTCACACAACTGTTTGATCACTTATTCAGCCTCCCAAGGTTACATCAATTTTCAGAAAGCCACCCAAGATTTTACTGAAGTCAGAAATTAATTCCAAACGTAAGAGTAGTCTGATTAATGCAAATATGAACCCAGTTCATACGCTGAATATTACTGGCATACACCAAAACAGGAGACATCACTCCTTGGCCAATACACCACAAAAAAGCCTAATTAAAGGCTTAGCAGACTTTACAGGAAGAGTGCTTTAACATCTAGTATCACAAAATTTAAAACTGTACAAATCTATACCTACCTTTCAGCAGCAGCTCTAGATATTTTCTTTGCAGTACTTTCTTTGCTGTCTGATTCACTGTCACTTGATTCTTCACTGGAAGAGGAACTCCCACTACTCTCATCACTGCTCCTTTCCTCCTTATCTTCCTTCTCACTTTCACTGCTAGACTTGCTCTCTGAAATAAAAACAACTCTTTTTTTCCTAAATATTTTATATAATTAGTGTTTTAGGAATCCAAGTTGTTTTTTTTTTTTTAAATAAAACAGTGTTTCAGTATTTTAAGATCCCAATTGCAAGCTTTAGCATTATTTACGCTTTGTCAAAAGCAGGCAAGAAAACCACTTTCCCTAATGTTTACAAAATGTTGTTGGTTAAAGACCTTCCTCTTCAGTTTACAGTATTATACTTTATCAAATGAGAAAAGCCCAATAAGAAATTAATTACATGTCAAAATTACATAACCCTATCAGGAGTTCGAGATTACCTAAAATTCTGTGACCTATACATTCACTTAACCACAAGATTACCTTTTCAACCGATTGCTTAATTAGATAACCTGTTCTTGAATACTGATAGTGATGATGATTGAATCACTGATTTAAACAAATTATTCATCCTCTAGTTAATCATTTAGTTACCAAATATTCAAATATATGAAGTGAATATATTATTTTCTTACTTCAGAGATCATTAATTCTTAAGCACTTCTGCATATTTCCTATAGTTTAGGAATGAGAAGCAAGAAGTTCCACATTCAGATTTTAAGGTGCCCCTCTTCCATTCAACTAGATGCTGATAATTTTTTTAAGACTGTAATGCTAAATATTTCTGTGTCTAAAGTCTAGACCTGGGAGAATAATGTTCTTCGCTATATCTGAACTATATTAACAATTACTGAAACAGCTGTCTTGGGGAACTGCCTGTCTGGCATTAACTGGGAGACTAGTCAAAAGAACCTTTGCTCACTGAACTTAGTACACAGCTGTCAGTTATCTTCTCCATCATCACCCTCATTATAATAAATAGAAAACATTATGTATAACAATACTACGCCACAATTTACTGAATAAACTCCACGAAAGACCACAAAGTAAACAAGTCTGGCCATTTATCAACACAGCAGCACATGCTTTCAAAATAGTTCTTCAACAATAAATTCCAAAAAACATTCAAGACTTATGGTTCACAACAACCAAGCATATGGGCAATATTCCCGCAAAAAGTTAGGTCCTTTAATTTTAATTGGAGTTGCAAACTCTCATCATAGCATGCCAGCTTTTTTAACTGGGAAACAAAGCAAAGTATAACTCATTTAATAAACACACAAGCAATGTCTGTAAAATTAAAAGTTATTACACAGCGACAGTGAATATAAAGTTTTCCCCAATTTCCTGATTTTATAGATAGCTCTGGCTTATTTTGAATTTCTTTCCAATTCTTTTGAAATACTGGCCAGTTCTGAAGATAAAGTTCTCCACAAAGTGGAGATGCAAGTTGCTTTCTAAACACCTACCTGATGTACTGGAACTGGCAGACTCATCTTCCTCCTCTTCTGATTCAGAGTAAAACTTTTCAGTAGGTTTCTCTTTCTTTGTCTTAATTCCAGTCCATTCCTTTGCCTGTAAATAAATTTTCAATTTAAGATTACTTTTACAAACAGTAATAAAAAAATATACACACAACATGGCAAAGGAAAACACTTACAGTAGTAGTACTAAGCAGTTTCTAAATAAATCCTCTAAGCAAGTCAAAAGAACTATTAAACTTCTCTTACTTTACACAATTAGGAGAACTAGAAGTTTTGTACATACCTATAAAAGGTGAGATATGTCTATTAGACAGTCTAGAAAAAATTTACTAAGGCAGATTAAAAGCATCAATAACCATAAAGAAATTTCTATGCCAAAAGAACCTGAAGTCTGACAGTTTTATCTCTAGATCTAGCTGAATTTAGCCTATGACTACAATGAAGGGTAAAAATGACTAGTTACCACCCTTATCATCCCAAGTTCTAAGGGGAAAACAGATGTGGACCCAGCAGGCATAAGAAGTTCCAACAGCCACAGAGGACACATATTTCACTTTCTTTGCATTTCTCCAAATGAAAGTAATTCATACCACCAAGGGAATACCAGAACGTGGCAATACTTTGGCCAGACTTTTTTATTTCCCCTATCCCCATATACTGCTAGAGGAGCAGAAGGAAAACTCAGGCCAGGAAAAAAACAAACAGGCAGACAACTATATCAACAGAATGATACAAGTCTGCCTCAGTGACTGCTCTCATCTGGAGTAAGACTAACTTTTGAAAGAGCTCTAGCAGTGACCTGCAATGGTGTACGGCTCTAGAGACACATTGGCTTCCTCTTAAACACCAAGAGCTGCTAAAGCTTTGTAGTGCTCCACCCAGCAACTGGTATTTTAAAAAGCCAATATTCTTTTGCATATAAATGACAATTTAATTGCAGCTTAACAACTCAGCTTCACTCACATATTTAGGCATATGCAGTGTTAGAGGAACCACCAAATTAATGACAACGAGACACCCTCCAGAGAAAATACTCGCAAAATAACATGGGGAAAGGATTTTCATATTTGTTTTGAGGTTTAAATGGTTGCAGGCAGATGTTTTCTATTATGTTGTAGATGGATGTTACTCCATTTAATCAATTTCCTGCAATACTTTTTGTGTGTATGGACAAAGGCGCCTCCACACATTCTTTCATGCCAACCCTATCATTTATAATCCCCCACTTGAGCTGATTGCCTTCAGATTCTCCCCATAAAAGCTTTCTGTAATTTGTAAACAACTACCTCTTTTCCCAAAATCTATATAAGAAGGTAGACAAGTAATATTAAAGTACTAAGGAGAAACGCTTGTTCTACCACATTGCTCTTCGCTGGCTTCTGCAAGTCGTACCTATTTTTTAGAGTTTTTCTACCCATTCTATGCCTAACATCTTATACGCAAAGTCATTCATGTGCAGTTTACTGTTGAAGTTGGCTCTTGACAAGGACCACGTGTTTTCCTGTGTATACAATATATTCCAATACATTTATATTTGTATTATTCAATAGCTTTCATTTGGTAGGATTCTGGTACCTGACACATAAATCACAATTCCGGAACCAGAACATGACGTTGCCTGAGTTTACAATCCAATAAACAAAAGCTATTGGTAGTAGAAGACCAGCCCTGTAATGTCAACAAATGACCAGTGCCCTAGTAGGTGACATTTTCCTATTTCAAACTTTCCTCATTCTCTCCAGATGATGTGAAATGTCAACCCTGGTCTCTTCCAAACTTTACACTTTGAAACATACATAATTTTTCCCCCTGCACTGCCTTTTGTTTATTTTACCTATTTTTTTCTGTTTTGATTTGGATTAGTACACGAACAAACCTCCACTTGCCTCCTGCTTTGGTAGTCCAGCTACACTCATCATTAACAGCAATTAACATACTGCAGCACAGTGAATATAAGAGGTATAAAATCAAAAGTGAGATGGAGAAAAGAAAAGCCCATTTAATCCACAAACAAAGCAGAAGTGGCCTGTAGTCAATACACTTCTCTCATTGAAAAGATAAGGGCAAGCATTGTGCAGGTTTCCAAATGTTCCATTTCCAGGCTAAAATAAGCAACACAGATGTTCACATGCATCAGGGTTTTTCAGTATAGCATACAGATAGTTTTTAAACACTTGTATATTAGGCTAATATTGTTTGTTGATAAGTGCCTTCACTGGAGTTACTTTTAATGATGCTGACTTACCGACTCAGCAACGTCAACGTTTCGGACGGAGGGGTCAGGCGCCACCTCTGGCCAGTTGGACAGCTCCAGGTAGCCGGTGGCTCGGCTGTTCAGTGTGTGAGACAAGGTGCCAAGCTGGAAATGATCCCGATCTATTAAAAAAATGGGGGGAGGGGAGAAATACACAAACACCATGAGCTCTACCACAAAGAGCAATCTTAATCAGGGCTAAAGGTAATTGCCATCATATTACCTCAAATGTCATGGAATAAATATAAACTAGGAAGCTCTTCATAGGTCAAAAAACTGATTTCAGTCCATAGATTACAATAATCTCCCCCATAATGGTCAATAAAAAAGCTAATCAGTCAGTGTGTTTAGAGGTGTTGCTCTGAAATGTAGCTTCTCTAAAAATTACTTTACTGTGAATATTAAGAATGACAGCACAGTTAAACAATCCATATACATGTCTTGGCACAAACACATCCAGAATTTTAATAGTATTTCTTCAAAATGGAGCTCCTCACAGAGCTTCAAAACTGGGACTAAGTAAGTATGAAAATTAAAATTACAAATCTTCACAATAACAGAGCATTTTTAATTAAGATAACCTGATAACCTTTTAATTTGAGAAGACAGACAATGGTTCCTACTTGTGAAAAGACAGGGAAAACAGAAAGGGAAAATTATGACTTTGGAGAAAGATAATAAAAACCTAATCTACTGAGATTCATTTTATTTCATATTCATAAAACATTTGCAATAGTCACAATAACAATCTTGTATTAAAGTCCAGATAAAAGATTAGAGCTATTTTCCTAAACTGAGGAATAGTTTTCCTCAAAAGACACACCTTCTGTTATTTAAATCAAATTTAAAATCCACATGAATAGAAATGGATCAGTGTCAGGGTTTATCATCACAGAAATGCACTGTTTGCACCATGCAAACCTTGCTTGCTGAAAAGCAAGTAAGCAGAGTGAGTACCCTTGCATATTAATCATTTGTATTTGCCAAGTGACACAATTTGCAAGCATATTTGAAATAGAATAGGCTGCCACATTCCTTTACACAATGAACATTTACCAAATGATTTTGGCAGTTATACCTTTAAAAGGAGACTCAAGCAATGGGGCAGGTTTCTGTGCCAGAAATATTTTTTTGGCATATTTGCTTAAAGCTCCACTCTTCTCATTCGGAACAATAAGCTGCCTAATAAATCTTGCACGGTCTCTGATGTCGTAGCTTTGATCATACTTGCCGAGATTTAATACGTACTGGGTAAGCAATTTTGTCTGTGGAAAAAAACAGGACAAGAACAGAATACAAGTTATTTATGATTATTGATAACTCTGGATAAACATATTTAAAGAGGTAATAAAAATGAATGGTTATGTCAAACAAATGTTGTTCCACAGGGAATATGCATTTCTAAAGCTGCAAATGGAATTCTGAAGCCAAAGCACATGTCCTCTTCTGTATTGGGGAGGTGAATGCTGAGCACTGAGAAGCAGCCATGTGCTAGATTATTAAACTGCTGAAGTGGAAAGAAAGGCATCATTAAAAAAATAATCATATATGGCAAACCCGCTGAAGGGTCTACGTGAGGATAATGAATGTGGAAATACAACTAAAAACATGGCACTCAAAACTTAATCGGAAAAATATGCAGGACATCAAAACATCAGAGGGTATTAGGGGGCTGGCAAACTGCTTCTGCTGAGGTGTGTTTTATGAAGAGATACTGTCCCTGGCATAAGCAGTGTCTGCACTCTGACTGCACTCAGTTACTTTATCCTGAATTATGACCCATTAAAGCAGACACATGAATCACTGAACTGGATTACTGCAAATTATTTGCAGTGCATTTAGCTGTTACTTTTTCATAAAAGCAAGCTGCTGATGCCCTCTAAAAACCAGGATAAAAGACTTCTTCCATTTTTTTTCTTGAAGCTTAGAGCCTCCAGTAATATTGGTCATTTATTTATTTATGTAAGAGAGCAACTTATATTATCACAGCTTTTACAGCATAATAGGACTTCCTAATTTGAGTCTGAGAATATTAACATGTATTAAATAATTTTAATAAATCAGCTAAATTTTTGAAACTAAAAGAATAATACAAAAAGCCAAGGAGATTTTCCTAGTATCTTAGAAATAACAGAGTATAACCACAACAATAGTGCTGAGCAGACTTGTATCCATTATACAAATTTGAAAAAAGTATGCCACTTTCTTTATATACCAGGGAAAAGAGCAAAAATATACCATCATAAGGAAGTAAATTTTTAGTATTTCAGCTCAAAAGGGATGAATAACACAGGGTTAAAAATGTATTGTCAAGGAGGACTTCTTTTCTTTATGCAAAGAAAGAACCGTGCATATGCATCTTATTGTTACAACAATAACATGGTTTCGATCATGTGAGTGGAAAAACATGTTAAAAAAAAAAATCAGTCAATTCTGTTATGTGCAATTTGCTAAGAAAAGTCCAGTTTAATAATTTCCACCTTGAGGGTGCAAGTTAAAGTTTTTTCTAGAGACATAAAAATACTTTTTCAGAATATCGATTAAATCCGGAGAGTAGAATACAGAGTAAACAAAACATGGTATTAATTTTAACCACATAAAATGCAATCTATGCAAGCATTTAAAAAAATACCCTATGGTACCAAAGATTTGAAGAAATTAGTCAGTCATTACATTAGAATAATAGTAAAAACATAGTTAAAAAAACCTTTCAGTGGAACATTCTTAATATCTGGTTTTTTCCTCTGATACCTAAGGATGATTTTGTGAAAAGATATTTTTTCCCCAAAGGTACTGTCTTAGCCCTGGGAAAGGTAAAACTTTCCTGTATGTCTTTCATAGCATATTGGCAGCTATTTCTATATCAGGGTATACAATTTTAAACAACTACACCAAACAGAACACACGTAATCTGCATTCATGCAGGACTTACACTGTTCAATCTAAATAGAATTGGAAGGGAGGGTTCCCAGGTAGCATGAATTAAACTAAATGAGGGATACGTCCTGCAGTCTTTGCCATCACTTCTCCATAAAACAAAACAAGACTCCTTGCTGTCATAGCAGAAAGCTCAGCAGAACAGATCATAAAACACAGTAGTCTTTGCTTGTAAATTGCTATAGGAATGGGAAAAGTTGAGGGCCTTGCTAGCACTGTGGGCAGTTCTTTGGTGTTGATGGAAATACGTAAAGAGTTGATCCTGAAAGACTGCATTTTCATTAATGGCATCATTTTCCCCATGATCCTTTCTGTTTTCCTTCTCCCTTTCCTCTCCCCTAAAATATCTTCTCCTATTGCCCAATACGGATAAAGACACAACAAATTTATACAGACAAATGTCCTGTATCTGCAAGAAGTACCCTTGCAAGCATCATATATAGTATAAATAGTTTTCATGAAAACAGCACAAAACCACGATTTTTTTTCTTGTCTTACAGCAATGCAACCAAACAACTAGCAACGCCTTTCTACATGGAGGTAGCTAATAGAAACAATTAATTTTAATTAAAAACAAAAAATAAACTAATGAGTACACATTGGTTTTTCCAGTAAAGGAGTATTCATAAGAAGCTGAAAATTATTTGAGCAAGCATGTTAACTTGGTGAAATATGACAGAAGCTGCACACCATGACTGCTTCATAGAACAGTAAGACAAAGTATTCTGATACATGATACAATACATTTATTATCATATGTCAACATTGCCTGTTATCTAGACATGCTCATTATATAGGCATAATATAATTTCTTTTATCCCCATGCTGTTAGAATCTGTTACTATTTTTTGTACATTTTGGTTTAGCTAATATGAGAAGTATACTTCAAATCATCCTTCGGCAAGATTTCTAGAATTTTCTAGTGGCAATAGTTCTTTTTAAGAATTTAAAGCCTCTTCTACATTAACAGCAATTAACCTTTTGGTAGATTTCCCACTTGAAAAATTTTATAATACAAGTATCACCAATAGATGAGACTCTACAATGGGAGAGAAATAGCTATCTTATCCACTCTTTGATATCATTAGCTTGCAGTAACTTGATTCTTTAGATACATAAGGCTATTGTGCTAAACCACATTTGACACATCTATTTAGACACTAGGACCAGTTTTTCTGGTAGGACTCCTACTGTGTTACACTACAGAAACCTATTAAAATCTCTATTCTTCCTGCTACATACAAAAAACAGCTAAGGCAGTTAGATATCATCTGCATAACACTTTCCCCTATATAAGCTCCATTTAGACAGCTACCTAGCACATTCCTAAGGTTTTTTATGTCCCTAAGTGATGAAAAAAAAAAAAAAGCAAGTTTACCAAACAATGTAGACAACTAGACAGAAGCCTGTTCTTATTACATTTATGCAGATAGGATTGAACCTGAAGCTCTTCCTTAAATTATAAACAGCCTTTGAAAATTCAAGGGGTGATCACAGGATTTAAAGGATACAGGAAATTCTTATTAAAAAAATCCCACATCTTAAAAAACATTCCTGAGAATGTGCTGCATTAAGTGTTTGAACATATGCCTTAAGGAAATTTTCAGCAAATAAAATAATATATTTACAGAAGGAGAAGAAATAACAAAGTCTTATTTCCTCCAGAATTTTGTGCTTTTCTCCAAACAAGACTTAACAGACTAGCTTTACCTGCCTTTCCCTCACCTGGGGAAAGAGCTCTTTTTATCTGTTTGATTGCTGTTGAGTCTCTCCTGGCTATCCGACCACTACTTTTCAATAAAGTGACATTGTATCTTTGAGATTTTCACAAGTCCACTGACTTTGTATGAAACTGATGAAGTATTATGGGGTGGGGTAGGATACGGTGGGAGAAACATGGGGATGAGGAGAGAGAGATAGACTGGTACCTGCGCAGTCAAGTGTTCCAAGATTTGCCTTCAAGTTTGAAAAATTAGACTGAAAAATGGCTGGACTTTTTAAGAACTGAAGTCATTCCAGAAAAAAAATTATGTTTTAATACTGAGCAAGTAAAGAAGAGTTACTCCTGGGAATAAGGATGCAGACATAGGAAGAGTGTTGCAAGCTCCTGAAGGCCAAATCATCATTTTCTAGTTTGGAAGGAGCTTTGAATCAAGCCAAGTCATCAAACTACTCTGTTGGAATTTTGTATATGAATGGATATGAATATGACCACCTGAGAAGAAAACTTACTTTTCCACAACTTAAAACTAAAAGAGGAAAACACCCTTTGATGAAAATCACCATTTAGTATGCATCTCAGGAGGTAGTTTCTTCTGCTGTATTTGAATAAAGGGTTATGCAACACTTACAATGGTGGTTTAAAATGTATTAAGGTGTGAAACTGGAAAAAGAACACCACAGAAATCATCATCTCCTTGTAGGCAATGGGTTTCTGGACAAATATGGTGTGGAAAAATTAGTGTAAAATTGCAAAAATTATATGGAAAATTAGTAGTATGTAATGGACCAAAATGAGACAGTGTAGATAATCAAACCAATCTTTCCTTAGCTCAGTCAGCACTTTCATTAAAATGAGCACTGACAGAAAGAAGTCACCTTTTGTTACTGCCTCATTTTAGACTGTATAAGGTACAGGACAAGCATTCATTTTACCTGAATGCAAGGCAAGACATTCATGCAAGACAGTCCCACATGCCCTACAAAATAAAGTATTGGACAGATTAAGTCTACAGCTGGACATAGCTATCAAGAAATGAGAAGACACCACAGTTGCAGAGGTGCAACATCCTGTGCTGTCCGAGCTGTTGTAAAACAAAGAGGTCTAGCAGCCCAGAAGAGCGTATATAACTCAAACAATGTATTTCCTCTATATCTGGAAAAAAAATCCTTGATTTTACAACCTTTTACAGTAATAATTGGAAATAGAGTGAAAAATTAGTGTCAAGATCCTATATTGCATAGCCAGAGAGTGATGAAGTCCGCAGTGCTGTCATTGAGAAGAATAAGGCAGCTGGCACCTCTCATAGCTATTGTTTTTCAGTTGCCTGGAGATCTGATTTCACCTTTTTGTACTAACACCTTTAGATTATCTTTATTGCTAGACATGATCAAAACCCATCCTCTCCACAAGGTAAAGTGAAATAGTAAGAAACACAGAAAAAGGGAAAGCAGTTACTATCTTTAAGATGAGCACTGATGGAAAGATATAATTAAGCCGTTTGGTGGCACCTCCTTTTAGATATCCTGAACAAAAAATGGACAGCTTCTTGTTCAAATATACAGTAGTCCCTTGAAAATTCTGGTCTTTATCCAGAAAACAGCAAATAATTTCTGGGAAAACTGCCTGATATTAGTAACACAATTTACAAATCTTTCTTCTTTACGTGAATTTAAAAAATCCACGATTTCCCCAAGAAAGACGCAAAAAACAGTGATCTCATTACTACATTCATTTTTACAATCCAGCACATACTCAAAGACTCATGGTTAGATTTAGTCTGTTAGTTTTCTTGAAAACTGGTGTTCAGCCTTTCTTAATATGGACTAGTTTTACTACTTATATAAAAGAAATTACCACTGATTTGTACAGACTGTACAAAATCTACCATGATTCTAAATACATATGCTTGTGAGTTTAGGCTTACCTGCTTGGAGTTTGTTAAATAGAGTTTTGCACCCAAATTTAAGATCTGCAACTTTACAAGGTCGTCTTCATTAGTGAAGCTCTTGGCTGTCTTTCTCAAAACATCAGGTGCGATCTTTGGAACCCGTTCACAGTACTCGCCGATGAGCCAGAGGATGCTGGCTCTGGCTACCGGAACCTGAGAAAACATTGTGCACTCTAAGTTAACACATTCCTAAAGACTACTTGTGTACTTGTACATGTCTGTGTTCAGTAACAAGTTAAACAAAATAATGTTTAAAGACAATCGCCATGCAAGAAATACAGACCCAAATTAAATATTCATACTAATGTGAAAAGCACAGAAGGAAACAGAAGCTCATGCTCCTCGCAGAGTTTAGCTAGAAGTAGTTAGGAGTTAAATGAAATAATATACACACACTCTTAAAAGTGAGCTAGCCTATATTACCTGGTGGTCAAATTTAAAAAATCCATCTGTGTTACACACCTCCCTGAAAACACTGTTCTCCTTCCTTGAGAGGAAGGAAGAAAGTACGCGATGAGAAAACTCTTCTAGGCAGAAGGATGTCTTGCCTAGCATCTGTATACAGACTGTGCTGCTTTCATGTTCTGTACAGACTCTTGTTCAACAGATGTTAAAATATTAGGGAAAAAATATAACTGTTCTATGAAATGACAGTAATTTAGAAAAAAGAAAAGCTTCCAACTGTAACTGCAATTTCAGCTGATTCTGCTGCTTCTTCTAAAAAAGTAAAACACATTTGTACTAACACTTTCCATTACTCTCTACACTATACAGTGGGTTTTTTTTAATACACTCACACTTAAGCCAGTGTGAGTTGTGCCTTAAGTAAGATTCACAGGAGAAACAAGCTTTCGAAATTCAGACTGTGGTTCTCAAAGCACTAATTCTTACCATATTTCATATATGTTTTAATTACTTTCCCAGCATTTGTCAGTCATTCATACATGAATATCTATTTCTCAGAATTACAATGGGAACTAACTATTAAATATTCTACCCTCTACACACATAAAATTTGATAGTACCGCCTTCCATTTACATTCATAAAAGGTAACAAATGCAAGTAAACTACCAAGGCTCAGGATAGCTATTCTGAAACTATGGTCCACAGTCTCTAATACATGGCCCAATAAGCCATGATAAAGAAATACTACTTATGTTGATAAGAAATCATAATGATTAAATATGTTTTACAGCTCCAGAAAGTTTGGGGACAGTTTTGAATAAAGTCAACCTGACACCATCTGCATCTGTACTTCACAGTGTTGTAAATACACAGGCCAACAAAAACAGGCACATCATGAGGAAAACCAAGGACTGCCTCTGCTGAAAGTGAAAGATATCAGATCATGGAAAGACAGAATACAGGAGTCCAAGAACAAAAAAATCCCCTCAAGAGACAAATGCCAATTCTAAACATGGAAAAGATATTTAAGGTAGGGGTAACAATGTATTGAGAGTGGTATAACATGGTGATTAACCATACATAAATATACGTAAATACCGCCTGAGATACAATGGTTTTTTGTGAACTGACAAAAAATTTAAATATCCTTGGAACTTACAGTTAGAGAGACAGGAACAAGCTACTGAACAACCACTAAATATAAAAACTTTAAATGCAGTCAGAACATGTTCGCCTGCGAAATGGTAAGACTGATGCCATTACTGTACACTGATTTCAGAAGGGAAAGAGGTTATTTCTAATGTTCCAAAGGTTACACTGCATTAAGACCTCACTCCCAATCTATTATTTTAAATTGGGCTAAAGAATAGTAATTGACTGGTACATTAAATTTTCCAGTATTGGAGCAGTTCAAGTTGCCTGCTGTACAGATAGATACCTCTAAATAAGAATATATAGGCAACTTCAGATTTCAGTTATGCTAGATTTATTTTTCTAAAATATTTCATTACAGACTTGTTAAAATATTGGAATTCTACAAGAGGTCACAAAGTACCAGAGTTTGGGCAGCAGCCTATTAGAAACATTGTGTTTCCTATTACTGCTATAAAGCAAAAAATGGTCACAGAGCAGACCGATTTCAGTAATATTATTAATTATGAAAGACAAACATCAGTATTGTAGTTATCCTAGTCCAACCCAGGATCACAGTTTAAAACCATAATGAAATATATTTAGATATGTTTAAACAGTGTGCATTTATGCGCAGTGTTTTACTCTTTAAAGTTTTTTCCCAGTTTGTAAAATGTAATTATTAGAGTAATAAACTAGTTTTAGAATGTAAAATAAATAGACTGAACAAAGCCTAACTTGAAAAATAGAGACAATGGAAGACAGATGAGATTTCTCGTGAGATTCTGCCTTTTAACTAGGTAGTTAGCTTGCTATGTAAATACTGTATATATTAAATACAATTTTTGCTACGAGAATCAATATCAGTGAGACAGTTTTTGAATCAAAGCCTGAGTGGAAGCCATTTTAATGAAAAGTGGATGTCGAAGTGATGAACCCAATGTTTCTGTGTCACTGGATTCATTTGGGGTCAAAAATCACGCAATATTTTCAGACTTCTTTTTCCCTGTTTAAGCCTTCCAGTCCTCGACCATGTAGTATCAAGTGTATAATCCTGCAGTCATTGTTTCCAGGGCATTCAAAACAGCAAACAAGAAACGAAGCCACTTCTAGACCTTCATTGCCTTTTCCAGTATAGCTTAAGTAGGGACCTTGAATTGACAAAAATGCAGGAAATAATACTTTCATTATTCAGCCCTGCTCTACATTATCCTCAAAGGCAAACAGGATTGTAAATTACTTTGCCTGATGTTTTATTCCATATGCCCTGAGCAAGTGGTTAAGTGCACTTTTTAAGCCTTAGTACCAGAAGGCAGCTTCTATTGCCATTTTAACCCATTACCTGTCTGAAGCAAAACAAATGGTTAAAAAACTAAAAACCAGCCAGACCCTCTCTCCTCAAAGTAAGACTCTAGTTACTTACAGCATTTAGAGAAAGACATAAAGATTTTACAGATCACTCTAAGCAGCACAATTCAAAAAAATACTGTAGTTCAGCTCTAACCTTATTATACAACATACTAGGCTAAAGTACAACTTCAAATCACCAATTCTGGGTATCCACATTTGTCACAAAATGAGGAGATATTCAAATTACAAATAAGGTCTAATACTCTGCATCCAGAAGGAAATTTGCATAGCTAACAATTTTTTTAAATTTTACTTGGAATCAGAAATGGAAAGAGGGATGAAGCTTTGAAATGTCAGCAGCAAGAAGAAAAGATACACAAGAAAGAATAGGGGTAAAGACAAGTGTTTTTTTGTTTTCAAATGGTAGACCTTCAAGAACTGTTCTGTTATCTGAATCTCTACACGTAAAATTCCCTTAAAAAAGGATCTCCACTGATGACTGCCACATGTTACATAGTGTACCGGTTTTGTTTCAATTGTGTTTTAGTCAAGCTGAATATTTGTTACAAGTTCAGTGTACGTGTCCCTGGACACAATGTCTCAAATGTTATGTATTCCTCTCAAATTCTAAAACATTATATGGTTATTAGATCAAGTTAAAAAAATTATCAAATTATAAGAGTTGTTCATTAAGGCATTAGTACATAAAGGTTTAAAAATACGTTATTAAAATATATCCTAGGGAAAAGAATGTGGCTAGAATCTGAAGCTTGCAGAACTGAAACACATACGAACATATAAATGTCATACCTTGTGATACCTTCCCAACATTGAGGGAAAGGAGAACTTAAAGAAAGCAAGCTGCCTCTGCTGTGACGCCATATCAGAAACATAGCAATAAGCAGTATTTACGTAGGAATACTGCAGATAAACTTAAGTTTGTTGTTGGATGAATGGACAAAGCAGTGTGAAAAACTGCTAGTCACCTACTCAACCTAAACCAGGAATTGGTAATTATAAATTGCTTCCCTAAGTTCCACATTTTCCCCCATGTATTGAACTCTTCAAAGTTACATGCACCTGTCTTATTTTTCCTCTGATTTTGCAACTCCTTATCCTGTCTTCATCCCATCAAGAAGTGTTCCTCCTCATCTCTAAATCAGAAAATACTTCAGACTTCTCAAATATTCTTACTCGTATTCTAGAAGGAACTAGGAATAAGCCTGTAATGAAAATCAAGGATGTCAGATTTCCCCAGCTACCAAAAGAAAAAAGCCCTGCCTTAGTAGTACTATAAGAGAAAATCTGGAGAAAAATCACATCCGAACTACAAGATTCCCATCACCCAGAAAGCTACTAGAAATCACCCAGAAATCACTACTGGGTACAATGTACCATCATAAATTATTTTTTTAAAAAGAAAAAGGCAGAAACTAATTTGGAGACTAACGCACCTTATTTTTATGAGGAAATACACAAATGTAGAACACCATCGACACATTCTTACTCAGAGCTAATTATTGCTAGGTTGATTTACATTCATTCATTACTCGAATGAATAAAAAAGATAAATCAAAACAGGCATACTTTGGATATAAAAAAAAGTGTCTCATGTTAATCCAGTTTAATCAATGCAGCCTAACCAATCCACTTTAAAATATAATTCAGATTAAATCTGCAAGTATTTGCAATTAGAAAATTCTGGACCACAGGTGTTTTGAAGAAAAGACCTTCTAGGAGTAGAGTATATGACTAAATGACACATATTTGATGAGAGAATATTCCAAAAGCTTTTGTAAAAGCCCCTCAACAACGTCTTTAAAAATGTTATCCTTTACAGGATGGAAGAAAGGCACTCTCATGAGTAAGAAAGGACTAGATAATAGAATAGGCATAAACCCAGTTACAGTGGAAGGCAGTCACCAGATGTCCCACAGGAACCCACAGGGGAAAACATGTTATTCAACAGATTTGAAAGTAACCCAGAAGAGGACTATCTAGGGCTGTCTCCTCAGACAATCTGCTAGCACAGAATTATTCAAGATAATCTAAACTAAAACAGAGCCTGAACAGTTGAGTATGACTTATTAGTGATACTTAAAAATTGGGCAAAAGTGATGCAGCTGGCCTTGAAACATTAACAACTGGACTTAAAAAAAATTTTACACATACTGATGGACCTCAAACTATTTCTAGAGAAAAATATCTTTGAATCATAAATATTTTCAGAGACTTGTAGCATTGTTAAGTTGATGTTCTGCAAAATTCAAAAGGCAGACAACCCCAGGAAAATGAGATTAAAAAAATACAAAAGAAGTAGTATCATTTTATCACTGCATAGAATTTCTGCTTCATACTCTGACTACTATGTGCACTTCTGGTTACCCCACTTCAAAAACCACAAAAGTATCAGGAAAGACCAAGAGGAGAGGGAAAGGCTGATCAGAGATATGGAATATAAGAAGAGATCAGTAAGCGTGATGATGTGGATAGCAAACTCAGGCTTCCAGTCAGTGGCTGAGAAGGTACATTGGACATGCCTCACAATGCGCTTGCTTTTACCTTTAAATCCCTCTCCCTAAAGGACCAGTTTTTGGTGCTGCTGAAGAGGAGACTACTCTATTAAGAGGACTTTTGGACTCAACCAGTGCCATCCTTCTTTAAATGGCCCTTTCTCACATGCATATATTTTTTTATACTCCTGTCACTCTAAAAATTATACACACAAAACTAATTAAGCCTACCTCAAAGCGAACACCTAGCACAAACTAGCACTGCTTACATCTCTGGGCCACAACTCACTAAGCCAATGACATTATGAACACATTAACAGCCAAATGGAGATATTTTTATGATTTTAAAAACAGAAGTTTAAAGATAGCCAATTATTCTCTTGTTTAATATCTTCAAGTTCATTCAAGACCATATCACCTGGCTGATTCTCCTATGTCCAAATGCAGGAGTCCTTTAAAGACAGTGGTATGCTCTTGCAGAAAGGAATAGGGTAGGTCTCTTAAGTTCCAATTCCAATTTAAAAGTGAGCCCAGAAATACTTTCCCCAACAGAAGAGGTCAGGGGGAGGAAAAAAATCTCCCCTTTCAGGTCAGAGGAGAAAAAAAAATCTGTGTAAAATACGTATGTACAAAGATGTGCGTTTATGTATGTACATCGTATGTCAGTGTAAAAAGGGTCAGGAATCCTTGCTTAGTGCCTCTATGTCTATGTCTGTGCAGACAAAACCCATGACAACTCTGCTGTATCAACTCACAACCCCTTTTGCCATAGTAAGATCTATGTTTAAAACACACATGCAAATCTCAGGAATTCCAGTAATACTTTATTAAATGTCAAAATTTCAAACTCAGATCCTTAGTAATTACATAATCCAAATACCTCCTTCCTATACATGTGAAAATATGCTTAGCCTTTTCAGAAGTGTCTGAAGGGGTTGGGGAGTTTGCCTAGACAACCTCTAAATGTCCCTTCCAACCCAAGCCTTTCTGTGATTCTGTGAAGGAATACATCAATTTTCAAACATAAATTTGAAGGTGCAAGTTATTTCAGGATAATGATATGGTATTCAAATTATAAACATGAACTCCTTCCAAATTTATTCTTTAATCCAAAGTCCTAAACATACTGAGGAAGATAAATTTCTGTAAGTTATTATTAAAAAATTAGAGAAAAACTTAAAACAAGATGTACAACAATCATCCTGGAGAGCCCAAAGCATCACTATCACTGCTTCATTCTTGAATAAGAAGCATGATTCAGATTTTGATTTTTAGTTTAATGCTATGACTGCTCTGTTCCACAGACTGTTCTCCTACTACTTATCATTTTCTGATATTCTGTACAACTTCATTACTGGAGAAAATTAGTACATTAAAGTAGTTCAAGTACCACATGTCCTTTTTTCCTCCCCTTATTCATTTGAAGAAAGGACTTTCTTGTCCAAAAAAATTCCTTGTATTTAAAACTTGAAATACTTACTCAGAAGTATTACTTGTATAAAATAGCTAAAAACTCTTTTAAGTGTTAAACGAATATTTAGAAAATAACTATTTTGTCTTGTACAATATGTGGAAATAAGATGACAAACTCATTTGGCGAAGTGCCAGAAGATGTGTATAGTAAGATTACACACAATTACTGAGATTGTAATATCAATCAAAACATTGCACAATTCTTCTGAAAGCCCAGGTGACTATCATAAAATACGTACTATTTATTTGATACGTAATTAGCAGAAGTATCTTATAGCCTCTTTTGATTTTGGATATAAGCAATCCAGTGGAATTTTATTTTCTTTATATCAGTTACAAAGTTTGATCATCAGCTCTTAAGCAGCCAAAGATTTGTTTAATCTGCTCAGTATAACGTACTGAGAAGACCACATTTCCATTTTCTTTTAAGATTTCAAGCTTTGCCAAATTCAACTATGGAAAAGAGAAGATTCACTGCTTTAGAAACTATTTACTGCTCAATCATCAATACATGTGTAATTACATGAAACTGAACAGTCACATTTACAGCATCTACAGAAAAATAATTATTCACAGATCAAGATCTGTCACCTTTGGGTTATGATGCAATAGGTAGCTAATGGTCTTCATCCCTACACTATTATTTAGGATAGACCACTAAATGTTTTACAAATAACTGGGAATGTGAGGAGAATTTGGAAAGTAAGTATTGACATACCTAAATATAAATTAATTCTAAGAATAAATAATAGGCAATAATGCAAACTTTATTGTTAAACGACACAGAACCCTAAATAACCAAAAGATAAAAATGAAACTTCAAGAAACACTGCAACACACTCACAGCAGCATGTCTGGTACCATGGAAAGGTCAGGTAACTTGGGATTTAGAATAAAATTTTTTAAACTCCACCCCAGATCAGTAAAACAACAGGCTGGAAATCCTCAAGTTAAGTGCTGCTTTGCCCTTACTTTCATTTCAACTTACCCACTCTGCATTCTAAACCTGCTATTCATCTTGGCCTAAGAGTACTAGCAATACTTAACATTTCCAGCGATATCTTTCAAAATAGCTTCCCAGATCTAAGGCACAAATTGATGCTATCTGATAGCTTCCATTTCCTCTTCCTTAAGATCATGAAAATATTTTATGTCAAAAATAAAAAATTATGTTGTATTTCTCTAATATATGTATTTCCATTTATGGAGCAAATTCAAAGGAGATCGTGTGATTTTTAACAGTCACAAGGAAAACAAGACACTGCACAAATACTCACTGTAATATTATCCAAGAGTTTGGCCATATGCTTAATAATTTCACCATGGTGTGCTGGCTGGGTTTGAAGCAGTTTCTTAATGACAACAACACTTTCAGCAACTACAATTTCTGTTTAAGACAAAACAAATTATTAATTTTAAAAGCATTTATGCAAAAGAAAAAAACATAAATAATTGATTGTAAAAGATGTTATCAGCTTTCAAAATACGCTTTGCAGAACTGAATTCTATTTACTTGGTAATAAAGACATAAACCACTCTGCTAAGTAATACAAGTTGAGATTCCAGAATCCAGTTATAAGCAGCAAAAAGAAGACAGAGAAATGCTCTAAATGTAAAAATATCCTATTACATACTTATTTTGAAACTGCCTTTTAGTAAAGCTGCGCTTTGTATTTTTCCTCTTCAAATCGAGGAACAGCATGAAAAATATCTGGTTTTCATTGAAATTATGCATACCCGTAAGTAATTTGCTCTCTGCATTAAAAATACAAACACTTGTTTACTTTTCAAAGAAATATACAACTTCAAAAGTGACAGGTCATTAATAAACAAGAGAAATATCTAAATATTTCCTTTGCACTTTTTCACCTTCTAAACAGCATCTCTCAGGCCTGTAACCTAATCTCCAGTTCATTCAAATGAAGCTTCTAAACAGCAAGCTCTTATAAGATTTATGCCAAAGTCATGCATTGGAGTGCTTAACTACTGTAACAAGTAACATTCACAGCCTGATCAACTTGTATGAAATGTACAATTTTTGAAGCTGAAAAAAACCCACTGGTGCAGAGGTAAGCTTCTATGCAAGAGTAAACTCATGCTGTAAGGAAAGACGAAAGAAAGTAAAACACGACCAAAGCTGAAACCAAAATAAAGACTACTGTAAGAGTTCAACGTAATTCTAGTTTTCATTTATACTACAAAAAGGGAGTAACTATTTCTCCTACACTATGGATGTTTAACTACTATTCATTAAACATCATAGAGTTATTCCTACATTTCAAGAGTTAATCTAATACATGGGCCATTCATTCAGCAATCAAGCAAGCTGAAGTTTCAAAAGAACGGTATTGGGAACAGAGATCTTTTTTTTTTTTTTTTCTTAAAGAAAGCAAACTTCTTTATGGAGAACGGCTTTTCAAAAGCACTGAGCATGCATCATTATGACATAAACCTCTGAAATGCTTAAACTTTAGCTTGCAGATTTTTGTTTTTATTTGACATGACACCTCCATCATTTTTCTAATTTCTTGAAGCAAGGTTACCGTGTCTATTTCACATATCTGAAGGTCTTGCACAATCCTACAGATCAATTTAATTTAGGTTTTGTTTTGCCAGATATTAAAGTAAGAAGACAATTCTCTCAAAATTTTAAAATTACAATCTGGAATATTTAGAGCGGGGGACATTGTAATGACAACCTTCATCACTGAGTGTTTTGTGATACTCCTTAACAAGGACAATGGTTAAGCAAATTAAACTGAACTCAAGAAACTGAGTGGACATGAAGTCATTATTAAAAATACTTGCTGACAATGTAGAACTGATTCAGATAAAATGAAGTGCAGTAGATGAACTGTAATCATAGGAACTACCTTAATGCAATCTGTGGCACAAAATTTAAAGAACTGAACCAGAATTGTAAGCAAGTAAACTAGTATGGTTCCTTTTACATGAGTCTAGATACCAGAAAAGAAAGTACAAACAAAAGCAAAATGAATTTGTATTAGAATAAGGACTGACATAGTCCAGAAAAAAGGAGAGGCTCTTTGAGGCTTGCTTTGTGCACATGAAGGATCCCAAAAATGAGAATGAAATAAAGGACACACATTTAGGTTCAAAGGAAAAAAAAAAGAAGGGGGAAGATAAAATTAGCTTTCTGAATGAGCAGGAAGAAAATTTTAAAATGTAACTACTAGAACTGTCAAAGGAAAAGTCCATACAAGGCAATGATAAATGAATGCAAGAATTTCAAAACCAAGTGTAAATTACATCTAAAGGATCATAAAAAGTGAATAAAATTCTTAAAATAAAGACTAAATATTACAGAAAATGTGGTCAGGAATGCCTTTACCAATACAGGAGACTACAAGAGATATCAGCAACTTCAGTTTTGACAGGCCGTAGTAAAAATCTTAGTACAATGTTCACTGCCGGTTTTCTTCAAACAATTTTGAAGCAATATGGAAATTACTACTCTGAGTAGGATTATCTCTGAAGACACTGAAGCATGACAACTTCTCAAAAACTAAAATATATTCAGTCATACAATGTTCCATTTCACCAAATAATGATGTATATAAAAAATTAACAATGTAGTGGACAGTAACTTGTGGGGCCTGAATTACAGACTTTTTCATAATGGAGAATTTGGCCACATAATAACAGACAAGGACTGTATTACCAGAGAACATTCAAAAGCTGTCTGCTAAAATACTACATTTGATACTGTTGATGTTGAGTCAAACTTTCTTCCAGTTACATTAACTGATACCTGCAGAAACTAATACGTGCAACAGAAGACTAATTTACCCACAGTCTATAATTCATATAATGACTATTTCTAAAAGCTGAAAACTGCATCAACTGTTTTTGGAAGCAATATACTAAATGAATCTCATAGCAAGGCTGTACAAGTGATTAAGTGCACCCTCAGCAAATTTGCAGATGACACCAAGCTGAGAGATGCGACTGACAGGCCAGAAGGACAGGATGTCATCCAGAGGGACCTGGACAAGTTGGAGAGATGGGCCCATGTAAACCTCATGAAGTTCAACAAAGGCCAAGTGCAAGACTGGGGCAACCCCCAGTATCAATACAGGCTGGGAGATGAAGGGATTGAGCACAGCCCTCCAGTGAAGGACTCGGGGGTACTGGTGGATGAAAAACTGGACATCACCAGGCAATGTGCACTCACATCCCAGAAACCCAACCATATCCTGGGCTGCATCAAAAGAAGCATGGCCAGCAGGTTGAGGGAGGTGATTCTGCCCCTCTCTTCCACTCTGGTGAGACCCCACCTGGAGTGCTGCATCCAGTTCTGGAGTCCCCACTACAAGACATACATGGACCATTTGGAGCAGGTCCAGAGGGGGGCCACAAAAATGATCAGGGGGCTATAGCACCTCTCCTGTGAGGAAAGGCTGAGACATTTGGGGTTGTTCATACCGGAGAAGAGAAGGCTCTGGTGGGAGCCTTATTGCAGCCTTTCAGTACTTAAAATTCTGAAATACTTACATTCAAGAACCTTGAATACCGCGTTCATGTACTTTAAACACTGTGTTCAGTTTTGGGCCCCTCACTACAAGAAAGACACTGAGGTGCTGGAGTGTGTCCAGAGAAGGGCAACAAAGCTGGTGAAGGGTCTAGAGAACAAGTCTTACGAGGAACAGCTGAGGGAGCTGGGGTTGTTTAGTCTGGAGAGAGGAGGCTGAGGGGAGACCTTATTACTGCTCTCTACAACTACCTGAAAGGAGGTTGTAGTGGGGTGGGTGTTGGTCTCTTCTCCCAGGGTACTAGTGATAGGACAGGATAAAATGGCTTTCAGCTGCACCAGGGGAGGTTTAGATTGGATATTAGGAAAAATTTCTTTACTGAAAGAGTGGTCAGGCATTCGAACAGGCTGCCCAGGGAAGAGGCTGAGTCACCATCCCTAAACTAAAAAAATGGTGCTAAAAAAACGTGTAGATGTGGCACTTCAGGGCATGGTTTACGAGGCATGGTGGTGTTGGGTTGATGGTTGGACTTGATCTTAGAGGTCTTTTCCAACCTTAATGATTCTGCGGTTCTAAATGTGGCTTATAAGATGGGGACACTTTTTAACAGGGCCTGTTGCAGTAGGACAAGGGGTAATGGTTTTAAACTAAAAAAGGGTAGATTCACACTAGATACAAGGAAGAAATTTTTTGCAGTAAGGGTGGTGAAACACTGGAACAGGTTGCCCAGAGAGGTGGTAGACGCCCCATCCCTGGAAACATTCAAGGCCAGGCTGGATGGGGCTCCGAGCAACTTGACCTAGTTGAAGGTGTCCCTGCTCACTGCAGGGGGATTGGACTACACGACCTTTAAAGGTCCCTTCCAACCAAATTATTCTATGATTATTTTGGTTATTAGAAGGTTATGCAAATGGTTAAAACTAAAGTTAAAAGGAAATTATTGGAGCTAAGTATCCAGACAAACATTAAGTTTCTGCTTTTCAGAACTCTCTGAAGTCTAAGCTTTTACCTGGTTAATTTTTCCACCCTTGTAACATAAATAACAGAACTCTGAAACCACGTGAATACATATAAACTGAACGGTACAAGGAGTTGGTTTCTTTTTATGTCATTCTAACAGTAATTCAGATATATAGGTAGTAGTTACCTGACATATTAACAGTTCCATTGATTTTATGACTTGCCTGTTCAAATCTGTATAGTTTGGTAGGGAAAAAATTGTTGTAGTTATAGTCCTACTGTTGTGTTTACATCCTCTATTATCTATAACATGCAACTTTCAATAGAAAATTAAAGTCACCGACCTGAGAAAAACCTACAGGATCTCTAGTATATGAAGTACAGACAAACAAAAGACTTCCTATAATCCCATGTCTCTTACATCTAAAATGACTTTTATGTCATAGTGTAGCAAGCAGTCAGTTGAAGTTACCAAGGAAGTTGCTTAAAGGAAATGTATCAGTCAAATGCCAAATGTGAAAGAGCCAAAATAACTTTTCTTTTTGTACTTCCTTCAGCAGACAAGGAAGGAAATCATTCTCAGCTGTCAATGTGGCTTCTGGAAACAAGGCTCTGGGGAAGTCAAGAACTGCTCTTGAAATTTTCTTTGCCTATTTATAACTGCTTTGTTTAAAGTCAAATCTCCCCTACTCAGGGATGCTGGGGGCTATGTAAACAAAGCCATCTGAATCACAGAAGCACGTACAGAAACTAGAAAGCTCGATGATGAGACACTCAAAGAGCCCTGCGAAGAGTTATCCCAGCTGGACCTGACTGAATCCTGAAGAGATTGTTTTGTGTAATGTCACTCTGCCTCACAGCACCCAAGTTCCAGAATGATTAATGGCACAGCTCCTGTGCCAGATATAGCCACAATATCTTGGCTGTTGGGTTGTATCTACAGTGAAGACCTTTCCAGAACAAAAGCATAGTATTAGAAGATAGTTTTGCCATAAGCTCGTTCTTCAGGATTCTATATTGATTTGGTAGAATTGATTTGGTTACCTCTCTTCCGCACTCAGGTGAATTCCCCATAATAAAAAAACAGCACAGATAAAGCAGAGCCGACTCTGCTTTCAGGGACCTCAGAGCCTGCTAGACTTACCAGTCTGGGCTTCATGCTATGCAAAGGCGGTAGAACTGCTTCCAGGCTTTGAACAACCATGGAAGAAGTAGCACTACAAACACATTGCTTACACACTTTAAGGACGAAAGTTGGAGGAAAGCAAGATTAACCAAGACACTCAAAATTTTTTTTCTTACCATGCTAAATCTCTCTTTTATTCCCTTACCATGTCCAAAACTCTGCTCATGTTCAGTAAGCTGTGACTACCGGTAATTTCCTGCCACCTGAGGAAAGGTACCATGTAAATTACGCCATTCTATTCATTCCTTGAAAGAAGGAATAAAGACACTGCAGCCATGGTAAAGCAATTTGCCAGCTGCCACGTTTAGAAGATCCTCAATATATCCTTTGCAGTCTTTCAGAACAGTAAGCACAAGAAGATAATTTTATTTGCTAGACAACTACTTGGAAACAGTCAAGAAAACTAATCTTGTTGTGGCAGACTTTTGTATACACATGCACATTCATATGTGTGTGTGTGCATATATATATATGAAAGAACATACTTTGAAGAACATATTAAATTCAGAAGCTACGACAGAATAAAAAAGCTCTTTCCTCTTAACTCGGTTCCTTCTTAGCAAAAAAGAAAAACAAAACAGGAAAATAGAAAGAAGGATTAGTAAGTAACAAACTCAGCATTCTGAAGTGACAGTTTTATTATTTTATTTAAGAAAGAAAAAACTTTAGATTTCTGCAGGCTGAAAGGAGCCTACTGAACTAGAGAAAGACTGCCAGTAGGATTAAGCAGAATCAAGAACAAGCTTTGAGGCTTTTATTTTTAATATGGTCATTGCTGAATGTAATACAACAAGGTGCATTGTGCAGGTACGGCCTTTTAACACAGTATGGGAAGATATTTTAAACACAAAGGGACATAAGGTCTGGAGCACTAGGAAATCAAAATTACATATATTAAAACTACCAACCTATACACTGAGGCCTCCCAGGAATTTCTGATACAAGGTGAAGTGGGAGAGAAGGAGGACATGTAGTTCATAAACCAAATAAGAGAAAGCTCTGTGTATCGGTGGGTATGTGATAACTACTTGCTGCCAAAGTGATGTCCCTAATAAAGGTCTTCTAAGGATTACCATGAAAAATATGTCCAGTAGATATGGAGAGGAATTAATGCTGCTTTTCAAAGCTTAGAGTAGATGTCACCTATGTTCTCTGAACAATTTTAATTACTCTATGCCACCCCCAAACCACACTTTTCCTCCTTCCTGACATTCTTATTTTTTAACCATATCTTTCTTAACTCTGTTTCCAATATTTAACCACATTAATGTAGACTGCACATTATATAATAATCTTCTGATTCCCTTGTTGACTTCGTCTCCGCAATATTCATTGGTAACTGGTAAGAATATACAATATTATCAGGTATTGATTTACAATGCTGCTATATCCTATTTGACTTTATCTGCTCCTTGCTGTGTTCCTCAGTGACTTGCAAATCCATTTCACTATACAAAAATAACAGAAGGCTAGATTATAAAAATCAAGCCAAATTTGGGGCCGTTTATCCTAAATTTTTTAATATGTTTTTTCAGTTAGGCATTGATGCACTAAAAAAAAAAAACATCCCAAGCTTTCAGCACCCTCTACAGGCTAACTGTTTTGATGCAACAAAATATAAAACAGTAAAGCTTCTGTCATCTATAATCGTAACAGCACACTTTAATAATTACAGCATTTTGAGAAAAAACAGGTAAACATGAAATTAATTCCTTGTGGCCTGCAATTACACTAACAAAAGAGAATGTAAGTACCCAGTGATTACAAAAGCCTTTTGAAGTGCTTCAAACAAGAAGCAGCACCAGAATCACTATTTTTATCCAGTCATGTCAGCTAAATTCTTGTAAAAGTCAACTCCCATATACTTTTAAAATCTGCTCTGTGTTGTTCTCATTAAAAAATGGTTCCATGCCACATGCCACCAGCTACTTAGAAAACAAAAAACATTTAGCTTACCATCCCTGTTGGACAGCAAACATACAAGGCCGTTCAGGCACGTGTCAGTCACTTCGGTGATGTTAGTTGCACATCTGCCTATAGCCTGAATTGTAGCTGCAGCAAACTGTTTATCTTGGCTTTTCACATAAGTCTAAGGAAAAAGGTTTTTCATTAGTCAATACATAAGCCTTGATAACCAAATTCTCACCGTATTATTCTCACAAGACAGGCATACTTCATTATAAATTCAATCTAGAAAGCTACATTGCACATTAGAAGTTATATTTTATTCACCTCATTGTCACTTTTGGAAGACATTTTCTTGCCTGCTTTCCACCCATGGCCATGCAAACCTCTGATTTCAAGAAAGCTTGGGACAGGGGGCAACTACCCAAAAAACAGCAATTAGTTTGTGTGTAAGGTTGGAGGAGTTGACGAGCTCTCTCTTCAGAGAGGTCTCAGTTCATTTAACCAGGAGCGTCTGTGAAACTATGAATAACCTACCTGCCTAAGAACCAGTACCTTTCAGAGAATTCCAGCCAGAGAACTGAAGCAATGAAGATAGATGTCATAAGCAAAGAGGAAAGAAAGAAGGACAGACACTGTTTCACAATATAGGCAGAATATCTTGCTGATACATATACAGATATTGGAAATAATCCCATTTCATCAAATGACTTTCAGAAATGAGGTTTGGCAATAAATGCTAATGGCCAAGTATTGCTAAAATTAAGACCCTACCATTTAGTGACTTACAGTGTCAGTCAAGTTGGTATAATTTGTTTTAAAGAATTTGGAATGGCTGAGTTTTTCTCATGACTTTTGATCCTTTTTTGGTAGCTGGAAGGAGAGTGAGAAACATAACGTTGTAACTCCTTCCCACATACAAAAAGCCCATTAGCCATTATGATACGAGACAGTTTCAATTCCATTCTGAGAACATTTTATCCTGGAACAGACTTTAACTTGAAAAATTTAAGACTAAGAATCTAGATGAAACATCCAATAACGGCAATTGGCCAGAGAGTGTTTCATATAAGGAGAATACACTTTTGCACAAACCTGAAATTCTCGAAGCAGAGTTGATATGTTGGCTTCATTTGCTAAATTTGTCAAGATTTCAAGCTACAAGAAAAAAACAGATATTTTAACAAAAGCTAAAATAAGCTATTATAAACAGTCCCATGTATACACTATACTTTTATTGTATATAAATAAAAGGTAATACTACCAAAAATACCACTTAGAGTTCAGTAGAGTATACCAGATTTCAGTATAAACTGGTAGCAGCATGGCACTCAGGAGGAATACTCTCCTTGCAAGTACACGCAAGGTTTTCAAACTTTCAAGACTCTAGGGTTCAGTGATGCATTTTCTATGAGCTCTAGCTTTAGTGTTGCATTGGATATCAAATGGACTTTAAATACGTATGTCCATTATATTCAGATGAGCTGCGATAGAAGACCTTTAAACTCAGGAAAGAAATGGTTGCACCTGTGAGACTCCTCAGATCTTAACCAACATCAACAACATCAGACCCTGAAAGGCCTCTTCTTTGTTCCTGGTGAGTAAGAGGATATACAACACTTGGCATGCATTGTTAAGATGCTATGCTTCCCAGTTGTTTTAACTGTGAAGAAATAATTCCAATACAATCTGAATGAGGTAAACTGAAGAAAAGACAACTCTGTCTCTGTAAAGGGAAGTCATGCCTCAGAAATCTGTTGGTGATTTTTGAGTTGAATGCACACAGACAAGGACACTTAATTGATACAGTCCACCTGTGCTTCAGAAGCAATTTGATAAGACCAGTTACCAGAGGCTCTTAAATCTAGCATAGCGCACAGAGCAAGTGGATAAATTAAGAGGCAGGTAAAAAGAAAGCCTGTTTTACAGTACAGGAAGGCTATCACTGGAATCCCGCAAGTATCTTTGTTGGTCTTTTGCTTTTCAACATATTCACATATGAACTATGCAAGTAATGAGAAGACAGGTGACAAAGTTTTCAGTTGATGCTACAGTTTCAGAGAAATGAAGACAAACGCTGACTAAGAAAAGCTGCATAAAATATTCGATATACAAATATTAGGTGACTGGTTGATAAAATGGCAAAAAAATTCAACACAGATAAATGCAATGTTCATTAACTGGGGAAAAAAATCTTAACTTTACAGAAAATGGTAGGCTCTGAGCTGATTATTACTAATTATAAGTCAGAATTTTTGGTTAAAATAGATAAACATAGCCAATCTACCATCTACAACATGGTAACAAGAGAACTTTCAGATAGCCTAACAAGCCCGAAGGACACTTGTGGACTTAACTGGAAGACGTAACTCTACACTTAGCGAAAAAAAGGAACAAGTGCAGAATGATGTATGTCATACCAATGAAAGAAAATTTTACCTTCCTGTTGCAAACAGATTTGCCCAGTATATAGATTAATTCACTTTTAAACTCACCTTCAGTGTTTTAATCATTGTTGGATCAGTTGATCTAACATAGAAACTCTTCAGATAAGGTTCAAACATGCCCTGAAATGCAGAACATATTTATGTAGCTCGTCTGTGTTTCATATAAAATGTGATTTAGAAGATTGTACATAGGGTATACCTTTCTCTGAATTGACATAGTGGCAATATTTTGCAGAACAATATACTGCACCTCCCTAGAATTTGAAAAGAAAAACAAAAGTTATTCTGCAAAATTATAGATACAGAGAATAATGCAACATGCCAAAGAACGTTAAATTCTATTTGAATCCAAAGCTAGTTATACATTTGACTTGGCACAAACATAGAAGGAAGAAAGTTATTTGCCAACTGCTACAAGTCGTCATCTGCTTCACAGGAAGATGGCATGATGAAACCAGCCTCTCATTTTTAAATACTTCAATGTGCAAAAAAATCACTGACACCAGTGCAATGGTGTAATGCTTCTTCTAGGCCTTTGGTCTTCGTTTAAGCTAAAAATCTGTTTAAAACATTGCATTCTGGCATCTCCAGAAATAACTCTCAAAACCCTTACATTTTGTCCACCATCTTGAAACTTAAATATTTCAGGATGACACAGCTGAGAACAAAACCAAATGGGCTTTATTTGTAGTGTGGAGATGACTGCACTAGTTACAAGAACAGCTAGTCTTTGCACAAGTAGCAAGAATTGCTATGGCTTTTTTGGTCTTAAAAAAATTATCTAATAATTCTCAAAAAGGGCGAGGGTCTCCTGGGACTTAAGAGTATACACTGGCAGGGATAAGCATTTAACAAAAAGCAGTACTTTAACGTAATAGACTTTGTCAAGATACAGACAAAAGAATTACGAATTATTCTAAACACAAAAACATTAAATATGTTTGGAGATATTCTCATTGATGTGGTTTAAATGCCTCAGCAGGAGTAAGCAAAAAGAAATCCAGGCACTAGTCAAAAGCTTTTGAACTACAGAGTTTCTGCCACCAATTGCTTAAAAACTAATAATTTACATGCAATTTTTCTGAACCATGAGTGCTCAAATTCTTCCATGATGCAAATGACATCCTAATAGAGAAATCATCACATCCATTATCTCCTCATATTCAAAACTATCTAACAGCCCTGTGGTAATTGCAGCTGTTGCTTACTAAAGAAAAGTAATAATAGAGGAGTACTTAATATCTTTTAAACCTATTTTTATATCATTCTTACATAGGTACATGGAAATAGGAAGCTGCACATGATGAACCAAGACTGGAAATTGCTACGAAATGCTCTTCCAGGCACTCTCACCCTAACTAGATTATAGCATATTTGACATTAATTTAAAGGCCATAGGCACATAACTTCAAGGGCAAGCGCCAAAAGCTTATTTCAAAGTGGCTCTAATAACAAAATCGTTTCACACAGGCTGGTAACAGAGAACAGACAAGCCATTGAACACAGGAAAATCAGAAGACCACCACCATTTTAGGTGCTAGCTGAGTACAGGAAAGATGTGACTTCTCTTTTGATGAAATCTGAGTATAAATGAGCAATAAACAACACGCAAAAATAATCCTTTCAACCTGTGAGTTATTATTTGACTTCTATACATTTCCTCTACATATGCCAAATTGCTTTAGCCATTTTACTTATCTCTGTATAATGGGAAGAACACTGTACTATAAAACCAAACGCAAAAATAACAGCGATTCATTGTTATCCGAAGTACGAGCATGAATACTCTACCAAGCCCTATTTTACTTCACTAACTTTTAAACAATAGAGACGTTAGCCATGGGTGAGCTGCAGAAGTTTGCAGAGAAAGAGCTCTATAGTGACAAGGCTTACAAAAGTTAAAGCCCATCTAAGACGAGCAATCTTGTCAGACAACAAAAAAAGCGCTTTGTTTGATGTGACCAGCTTTAAAATATAAATAACTTTCATAGCAAAGTTCTAATCAAAAGTACCACATTTAGTTAGAAAGTTGTTCTGAAAACATCTTAATATTTTGTCTCCTATCACCCCTTCAAGGCTTTTCATTCAGATACATGGAAGTTCAAAATCTAAAAACTCAAGGGAAAAAAAACCCGCTTTTATGCAGCAAGTATTGGCATAATATGCCACAACTATCAAACACAAAAGAAAAAAAACAGTATTATCAATCTTACAAAACACATGATCAGTGAGACCCTTACCAGGAAAGTAGGCAAGGGCCCACTGAAGAGGATAAAGTCAAAATTACATGTCCTGCATGAAATACAAACTAGTTCTTTAAAAATAGTCCACGGATTAAGGAAACATGGGGGATTCAGCAGCATCAAGTGCTATTTTAACAAATACGTTTTTTAGTTTCTCTGTCAACAAGAAGTCTTCAATACAAAGTGCAGGAAAAGAAAACACACATCTGAAGACTCCTTTAGTGCCTAGCAAGACAGCAAAGAACTCCAATATAATTACATTTCCAATAACTTCCAATAATCAAAAAAAAACCCATCACGAAACTAAGCAAACTCATTAGTACTGCCTCTATTTGCATACTAACCAGGCAGCCAGGATTCTTCTCAGAATGGAAGTCATAGTTAAGAATGAAACACTTATGATATTGACTGACCACTGGATGCGATACTGAAAGTGATGGAATTACTTTTAATAATTCTCATTTGTTGAGTAAAAATCTATATTACAGGACAATTTTTAAATGAAACTCTAATAGTGCAATAGTTATATTCTTATAATTATGGCTAAACAAGTATGTAGTTAAAACTCACATAAAAAGTAGACATATCAATGCCAAGTATGGACTTGACCTACCTATTACTACGGAGCAAACGCACCAATGACTTAGAGACAATACCAGCTTCAGATTTTGGTGCCAAATGCCAGTAAAGCTGTCCAACTGCCATCACCACCTAAGCAAGAACATTCAGAACAGCATGTTAACTTCAAATTGTCATACATGTCTATCACATTTGCTTCAGTCCTGCAGAACTGTGAATTCACTCTTCTTCAGAAAGTACATACCCACATTCTTTGAAATGAAAGCAGACTGAGGGAAAAACATCAGAAGATAGATATTTTTATTTCTAAAATTGAAGCCAAATAAGTATCTCTCATTCTTCCCAGTATTTATCGTACAATACATAGAAAGACAGAGGAAGAGGGAAGAAAAGAGAAAAAATGTAGGTAATTCAAATTGTAAACATAGTGATATCATCCTTAGTAAGTCAGTATTGCGAAAGGTTAATGAGGAAATACTGTTTAAAAATTCTGCAAATGTTGTGGTTTAATTTTTATTATATACAGGTTCAGTATTACCTAGTTTCCACTTAAAATCTTTCATTCTATTATTCTCTTATGCAATTTATAAAATGACAGCTGCCTTTATGGCAACTTCTGAAGTCTCAAATCCAACAAAAAGTAAAAACTACATCCTGCCTAGCAAAAAGCAGAAGACAGGTAAAAGCAACTTAAGACCCACACTTTTTTATCTTTTCAAGTTTTCTCATAAATAAAAGACAAATTATGAACCTCATGCTAATGAATAAGTTAGATCACAACCTTCCCTACAATACTGTCATGGTCAACTTTCTGTCCAAAATGAAACAAAACACAGGAAGCAGACTCCAAGTAAAGCCATCATTATAACACTGACTTGGTATCTTAAATCTCAGTACCAATGAAACAAAAATTGTTAAACAATAAAAAGTGATGTAAAACATCTAAAAACATTAAATAACAGGATTATTTTTAGCAATATACTATTTTTATTACTGACAAAACTCTACGGTCAAAGAGAAAACAATTACTGATAAATTCTGTGAATGGAACAGAACTTGGTGTAATAGCAATTCAAAGAAGCATGATTTAACTTGACAAACAGCACCTAAGCATCTCAGAAAGTTAAAGATCATAAATGTGAGAATCAATACCATATTTAACAAATATAGAGAAAATTATTTATGCAATATGAAGTTCAGCATCTGAGCCTATTCTCAGTGCAGTGTGATGGCAAACTTATCTAACACGCTTGTTCTTTGTGTGAGATGAGAAAATATCACATAGACGTTGAACAGTGATTTTAGCAAAAGGCTGTGCTTGAACAGAATTATTATTGTAAAACTGTATTCAGTTTGTTTCCAAAGTCTGCTGGCAGATTATATGTGGTTTTGAAGAGTCAGACATCAGTCGTAATATAGAAATACGTTCCAGGGGAGAAACCAAAACCTGACCTGTTTAGCTTATCAGAAACAGGTCAGGAGGTGACTTAGTCACGGTGCAGCAATTGTTTTTTGCAATGACATGAATATTCATTATCACTGGAAGTCTTTTCCCAAACACATCGAGTCTTCATTAACAAGACAAACTGAGCTTGGAAACAAAGTTCTGTGATCTGAGTAATGTCACCATCATTCACCATCAGCATGGCTTTTCACAGTTCTAAAAATGTACCTACATCTTAAAATCTCATGGAAATGTTGCAGAGCATACTGCATACTATACTCATGAAGTCATATCTACCCTGGACTCCTGCTAAGGCACCAACACTAAGAATCTGGCTTGTACTGACGATGAATTCAGGCATATAATTCTTTTATTGAGATGAGTCTTCTCATCTGCTTTTAAAATGTGAAACACAAAGAATAGCACATCTTAATGTATCAATAACTATGATTTTCTTTATGAATCTGTACCACCAAAACTGACAGTTTGTACTATTAAAATTGCTAAGCATTAAAATAATTACATAATGCTGAGCATTAAAAGCTAGCTAAGGTATAGTTATCACATACTATTGAAGTTGGATTCAAATATTCTTGTATTTTCTCTAATTTGTTTCTCCTTCATATTTAGAGCATATATCACGTTCAGTTCAGGTGTTTTACTTAGAAGTTAAATTAATTCCAAAAAATTAAGAACCACCATACTCCTCCTGTAAATTACTAGAGAATATTACCACCACTTTTAAAGAGGTGTAGATTTTACTTTCCAATTTTTTAGATTTTCTAGAACCATAGATATTTAGTAGTTTAACATTTTAAGCAAAAAAAGAATCTGTCATACAGCAGCATTTCGGCTTTGAAGCAAGGGCTTTGTATTTCGTAACAGCAGCCTGTGATCTGGGTCCATAGTATAGGTGTTCTTCACTTTCTGATCCTTCTCTTTCTGGTCTTCATCAGATTCATAGAAATTTTTTTCACTGTATTCTTCCACCACCTCATCGTCCTACCAAAAGACAAAATCATACACAGAATATTTGAATCAAATTGTTTTACTCATTAATGAAGTAACACTAAACACCACAATTTCATATACGATTTATACACTTTTTTAGAAACAGGTATCAGCTCCTCTACTCCAGTTTGCTCAAAGCATTAAATGTAACAACACTAAAAAAAGCTTAACAGTATATGCAAAATTTCCTTAGAAATAAGATGAACGACTAAATGAAATATCTTCATTAATATTCTATAAACTAAATAAGGTGTGAATATTGGTCTTTTTTGGACTTGTAGCATATGATCCAAACCCGACATTTCTGAAAACAGTCAGTTGTTTACAATTCCCTTTTTTTTAATCATAAGGCAAATCATGCGCATTCTTCCCTTCTTCCCTTTCTACAATATATAAATTATCTGTGAAAACAGCAAATCTCAAAAGAAGGGAGAAGGTTTGTGGGTTTGGTTTTTGGGTTTTTTTTGGTGTTAGGGGTTTTTTTGAAATTAGATAGGAAAAAGGTTATATGTCCTGAACCCTGCCTTCTCTGATGAAGTACAAATCCTTGAGTTGTTTAAATGAAGTCATGAATTATCAGCATATTGTCACTTAAACAACACAACACACTGAAAGAACTCATTGAAGTTTGCGATATTAGTAAATGAGGCCTTTCTTTTACTGCAGAATGCTAAATAAAAGAATATAAAGGAATATACCCAATTACATAAACATGATAAATTAAAAAAAAAAGTTAAGATTTCTGATGTGAGTCAACAAATTGACAAAGAATAGATTTGTTTTATTATGCTTATATTTAATTAGCATCAAAAAGTCCACAAACTTGAAGAAAAATAAGACGGAAACAATCAGGATTAGACCAAAACAGAATGTCAGATCCCAGAAGCTGTGGTCTTCATTATCAATGTTGAGAGTACTCAACATTACAAAATTTTTTTTAAAAAAATAGACTACTGACTTCTGAAACTTGTTATATCTAAGTGTGTGTCCTTGCTCTCCTAAATTCTTCCTTTTCCCTTTGTCACCAGAACACTAAAGTAAGACAAAGAGCATTACTGTGGTTAGCTGGAGCCATTCACATTACAATGGGCTGCCTGGTACCAAACACCAACCGTATCAATAGCTCTCTCAAGTCTCTGTCAACTATTTTAAGAAATACGCAACTCACACAATGGTTTTAAGAGGATTATTTAAGTCATATACCCAATTGTTGATTTTTTAAAAGACGTAATTACTTCTGAGACAAATCTACCTTTTTAATTCTAGCTGGCAGTAGCAAAGCAATCATAAGGAAATGGAAGAATAGATAGAAATTAAAGACTTATTTAATAGGTCTTCAGAAAACTAGGTCAAAACTCTCATGTAGTGAAAGAGCCCATAAAAGTGTCTTCCGTAGAAGCACGGGGCAGAGGGAAGGAGGGATGAAGTGACAATAAATCAAATTGTTCATTTTATTCTGTTTTTAATTACAATTTGAAAGGACACTGAAAATAAAACTTCCCTTCGACGTTTCTTCTCATTTTTATTATTTGATGGCAACAGTGCTTTTAACGTTTTATAGAATACCTAGTAAGCTCTTCGATTTCTTATGCAACAGCAACTAAGTGATTTAGTTTGTTTACTTCTCTGTCTATACATCTTTGTGGCAGTCACCCTTCTAAACTAAAAACGCAGGATGCTAAATAAAGAGTACTGGTAACTGAATTCCTCCCACAGTCTACAGGACAGACAACTTGAAAGCAAAATTCCTGTTCCCAGTGCATCTCAACCCTGCACTGAAGAAGCTTTCTGTAACAGAAGGGGGATAATTCAATCTTCATTGATTCAGTCTTCAGTATCCCTGCCTTGACTGCTAACAGGCACGCACATCAGTGCTATTGAACTCAACAGGAATAGAGTTGGAAACTGTATTTAACTCATTAATCACTGCTGTAAAAACAGCTTGAGCTCTCATTTTTTTTAAAAGAATTGTTGGTTAAAAACATACTTGATGCCAAGTTCCAAATAATTATAACACAACTTATGCCTCTTATGAAAACAATTTTAATTTAAATCCCATTAGAGTCTTTATATTGAATCACTTTCTTCATACCCCCACAGCAGAAGTATTAATGCCGTATTTTCTCATAGTCATGTATTTTATTACAATCTTAGAATATTCCTCTTCTCTCTAATCTGTTGAGATCTGGTATGAAATAATTATGCTCCAGACAAAGGATGATGATGACACACAAGGAAATAAGTTTAATGAACAGAAATTCATTAAAATCAAATTGATGAAGTCCAAATTAGTCAGAATTTGTAGTCACAAGGATCTTACTAAGACAAAGAGAATATATAATAATGCAAGATTTGCACATTAGCATGGAAAGGAAAGCAAAGTATTACATAAAAGAGCCAGGAGACTGAAAGATAAAAGCCTGCAGGCTACTTGGTGTGCAAGAATTGTTGTTTCAAATTCTATTAATCATACCAGACGTGGAGAGCAGTTACCAAGAAATATTAAAACACTCAATCACTTGCAAATCCTTAAGCTTCAACCTGAACCGCTGACTATACTATCAAAAAGAGACAACTGTACATTTAGAACCATAGAACCATTTAGGTTGGAAAAAGATCCTTATGATTGTTGAGTCCAACTCTTTACCCAACACTGCCAAGTCCACCACTAAACTATGGCCCTAAATGCCACATGTCCACATCTTTTAAACACTGCCAGGGATGGTGACTCAGCCTCTTCCCTGGGCAGCCTGTTCGAATGCCTGACCACTCTTTCAGTAAAGAAATTTTTCCTAATATCCAATCTAAACCTCCCCTGGTGCAGCTGAAAGCCATTTTATCCTGTCCTATCACTAGTACCCTGGGAGAAGAGACCAACACCCACCCCACTACAACCTCCTTTCAGGTAGTTGTAGAGAGCAGTAATAAGGTCTCCCCTCAGCCTCCTCTCTCCAGACTAAACAACCCCAGCTCCCTCAGCTGTTCCTCGTAAGACTTGTTCTCTAGACCCTTCACCAGCTTTGTTGCCCTTCTCTGGACACACTCCAGCACCTCAGTGTCTTTCTTGTAGTGAGGGGCCCAAAACTGAACACCGTACTTGAAGTGCGGCCTCACCAGTGCTGAGTGCAGGGGCACGATCACTTCCCTAGTGCTGTTGGCCATGCTATTTCTGATACAACCCAGAATGCTGTTAGCCGCCTTGGCCACCTGGGCACGCTGTCAGCTCATATTCAGCTGGCTTTCGACCAAGACCTCCTGGTCCACTTCTGCTGGGCAGCTTTCCAGACACTCTTCCCAAGCCTACAGCATTGTATGGGGTTGTTGTGACCCAAGTGCAGGACCCAGCACTTGGCCTTGTTGAACCTCATACAACTGGCCTTGGCCCATCAATCCAGCCTGTCCAGATCCCTCTGTAGATCCTTCCCACCCAATTTGGTGTCATCTGCAGACTAAGTGAGGGTGCACTTGATCTCCTCATCCAGATCACTGATAAAGATATTAAACATGACTGGATCCAAAACTGAGCTCTGGGGAACGCCACTTGCGACTGGCCTTCAACAGCATTTAACTCCATTCACCACAACTCTTTGGGCTCAGCCATCCAGCCAGGTTTTTTACCAAGCAGAAAGTACACCTTTCCAAGCCATGAGCCACCAGAAGAATGCTGTGGGAAACAGTGTCAAAGGCTTTACTAGAGTCTAGGTAGACAAAATCCACAGCCTTTCCCTCATCCACTAAGCAGGTCACATTGTCTTAGAAGGAGATCAGGCTGGTCAGGCAGGACCTGCCTTTCATAATCTCATGCTGACTGGGGCTGACCACCTGGTTATACCATACATGTTGTGTGATGGCACTCAAGATGATCTGCTCCATAACCTTCCCTGACACCAAGGTCAGGCTGACTGGCCTGTAGTTCCCTGGATCCTCCTTCCAGCCCTTCCTGTAGATGGGCATCATATTTGCTAACTACCAGCTAAAGCTCTCTGTTCATTCAGGTCAGTCTTCTTCCCACCGGCTCATCTTTTGGCACCTGCGGACGGCCTACTCCTGCACCTTTAAGATTTCCTTTTGGAAGAATGCCCAGCCCTCCTAGACTCCTTTGCCCTTCAGGAATGCCTCCCAGGGGACTCTGTTGATCAGACTCCCAAGCAGGCCAAAACCTGCCCTCCAGAAGTCCAACATAGCAGTTCTGCTGACCCCATCTCCTTACTTCCCTGAGAACTGAAAACTCTTTATCATTTCACACTCGCTAAGACAGCCTCCAACCATCACATCACCTGCAAGTCCTTCTCTGTTCACAAACAACAGGTCCAGCGGGGCACTTTCCCTAGTTGGCTCACTCACCTGTGTCAAGAATTTATCTTCCACACACTCCAGGAACCTCCTAGACTGTCTCCTCCCTGCTGTATTGTATTTTCAGCAGATGTCAGGTAAGTGGAAGTCCCCCATAAGAACAAGGGCTAGTGATTATGAAACTCCCAGCCACTTATAAAATATTTCATCTGCCTCTTCAATATTTCATGTGTCTCTTTTTCATAAGTCTGCATTTACCTGAGTAAACAGGCCTGTTCTGGTATGCACAGCGTTGCTTTTAGAAATTCTGCTATCACAGACGAGCCTTATTTCTTGATTGCACAGACTACCAGTATTCTGTTAGGTAGCTTGAGCCCTAGGCAGAAAACCTGAAACCGAACCCTTCAAGCTGACTGAGCCACAATAATTTACAACCAAGAATTCAGACCACTAAGTCAAAACCTCATCTTAGACACCTAGCTGAATTGTTGCTCTGTTCCCAGGTAAGCTTTGTAGTGCAACTATTAAAGCTTGTACAGAAGGAAGAGACCCTATTAAGTCTCCTCTGAAGTGGCACAGAGGAGACTTAATACTTAACAGAGGAGACTTCAAGGTGGCAAGCACAGCCAAAGTCTCTTGGTATTGTAAGAAAGGGCAAAAGTCTTGTGCAGAGAGACCTAAGCAAGAGCCTCCACACTCAGCAACAGTGCTGTGTATCCAGGACAAGAATAGTAACCAGAACAGCATGCCCCTTATACTAGATCTACATCTTGAACTCCAACCAGGAAAGAATGTATGAATGGGGTATAATGGAGAAAGCAGCACTGCTAACACACTAGTATGTTTACTGCCAGCACAGGACTGAAAATAAGACTCTTGCCTTTCAGAGATGAAAGTCTTCCTGTGTTAAATATTAATGTTGAATCAACAGCTGCCAGCTTCCACAGATAATTCCATGCAGATTATTCTCAAATCCTCAGTATCTATATATTGCACCTCCATTAAGCTGTGGGAGATGCTTCTTCACACATCCTTCAAAAAATGCCAGATATTGGTGGCACTCAAATTTTACTTTCCCATACTTCTAATGAGAGCTCAAACTGATGATAATCAGCACATTAGCAGCTCTATCATAAAAAACCCTCTGATCCTTTTTGACAGGGAGGAGACAGCATGAGAGTTCTGAGAGTAAATTAAAATGTTCCCATGCTTTCTCTTATCCTTTCAATCACTTTAGATGCAGTTTCACAGTTGAGTTAAGACTAATCATGCCATTAGAAGTTTGTTGTTATTTTGTTTGTTTAAAAGCATTTTTTATTTGCACCAGGATCAGTAAAATGATCTGGCTCACTTTGTGGTCACAGGATCACTAGAACTGCTGAATTTTCAAAAGCAGTAGGTAAAGGGAGAAGGACAGAACAGAGGCATTCCCTTTCAGTGCCAGTCTTCAGTTAAACTGAATTAAGTACGCTTAACAGTTTGTAGTAGCACATGATTTAATTGTGCAGTTAATAGCTTTTCTAAATTGCAAAATCACTAAAAAGTTCAGAGAATCCTGGGAGAAAGAAGTGATTAAAAACAGAGAGACCACTAGCATTCCAGGCTAGGAACTGCAAATGGACTTTGTGCATTCCTCATCTTCTCCAATTTATTCAATCCAGTAGAGAAGTGAGTATTTTAGTGTGAAAGAACATGCGTAATTCTTTTACATTACTCCAAACTTACTGTTTAGGGACATCTTCATAAAGTATTAACAGCTTAAATGAAGAAACTGCCAGATAACAAGTTCCATTAGTCTGTTTTTAAAGTTACTAAGTAAATGAGCTAACATTTAACTGAGATCTTGCTTGAGATTACATTTAATATGATTTTGAAGTCAAGAATGTGCCTTCCATTCCGGGTAAAGAACAATACATGAATGCTACAATCACCTCCAAACAGAACTTCACACATCCACAAACTCAGACTTAAAGTAAAACTCCACTGAAATGCAAAGCATGAACACATACTATTCACCCACTCTACCAGCATTAGCTCCATCTTCTATTCAGAAGTGATTCAAATATTTGCATTCCTAGGCTAGGTTTAACTGATTTTAAAGCTATAGACTTCACTTTCTTTCCTCGGATTCATGAGGAAATATACTCACAGCTTTTTTGATTCCTGCAGCATAATCTTTGGCAGATAAGATTTTAGCTATCTTCCAGAGCTGTTTCTAATATTTACAAGAACTGCTCTCAAAAGAGTTTTGGATAAGCTAAGTTTTGAAGGTAAAAAGAGTTTTGAGACTATTCACTAGTCAGTGAATCTGACGGCAATACCAAAACCACCTTATCCAAGCAAGAGCAGCAGTCCACTTGCTGTATCACGAACGGTATTCTTGGAAAAGGGAAATGGTAGCAAATACATAGAAGTTTCCTACTTAAAGGATTAATGATGTATCCAAGACAGGTCTGTAATTTTGATGTTGTATGTGAAGACACCTACCTAATTCCTTCCACGTTCTTTACAGATGGATTTCAGAACACTATAATAGATCTATCTTTGGTCTATCAGAGCAAACCAAAAATTATCCTCAAGACTGCTCAAAAAGCTAAGGAGATGAGCTGTGACAAGTTTCTGACAGATGACCAGATCTCAACCAATCACACTTGTTAATAACCACATGCTGGCAGAAGTATCTATCCTCTTCAAAACTGGAAGTCCTTGAATAAGTTACAGATGTGTCAGCATAGGTAAAGCTTGACAAGAAGAATTGCTAGTGGTCTAAAAAAAAAGGCACAATCTCAACTGGTAAAAATATTTGAGAAATGAAAGTGTAACTGACAATCTGCAGCTCGGCTGGAGAAAGGTCTTAGCAGGCACAAAGCCAAGTTTGCCACAGAGATCTTCAGGTACTAACTGAATGAGAGCAAGTCATAACTTTTGTCTTATTAAGCCAAAGGGAGTTGAAGAGTCAAAGAATAAAGGGACCCAATCATCCACTCCACAAATAATGGCTTCCTTTCAAGTGCTAACCAGCCATCAAAGAATACTCAGTCTTTCTTAGGTAGGCTGCCATTATAACCAGTTGTGTGATAAAGACTTTTGCTACTGTGAATGAACTAACAGGACCCAGTTACAATCTCATGAGATGCTCCAATGGCCATGTAAAAGTAGGGGAGTATTTCAAGTGCCTAAGTATCCAGTACCATTTCATACTCCCTCAAGAATGAGAAATATCTGCAGGGGTTTGGCAGATCCTTAAAGGTATGGAGCCTGCAGGAGATCCATAACTGAAGACTAAGCAGGGCATCTTGTGGCATTCAGAACAACATTAGGCCGTTAGATAAATGAATCATATCCCAGTTTCTGTAAAGGTTAAAAGCTTCCTATACTTTCCCTTCTGTAGGGCAAAATTAATGAAGCAAATCAAACTCTTTTTCCTATTTGAAAATAGCTATTCAATACTTTATTGTTACATTGAAGGAAAACAAGTTTCCAGCACCTAACAAACTCCTGCTGATACTCTTGTGTCCAGAGTCACTGGAAAGGAAAGGGATTACAAAACAGGTGAGCAACAAACAGAATCATAGTACCAGGATGCACGTTACAATATTGGTTACAAACTGCAGCTATTCCTGAATGAAAAAGTGGGAGGTGACTTTGCTGTCACAGGCCAGAACAGCATGTTCCATGTAGTCTCAGACACAATGCGTTTACAGCTTTCTGGAACAAAGTTACTTTAAAAATGAATGAGAATATTAGAAAGTTGATTTCTCCCTTCTGCCACACATAACATAAAAAGTCTGTGGTAATGCAATGGTGGCCTGGGATACGACCTGTATTCTACCAGGAAAGAATCTGTAAGGAACTTCCTGAAGAAATGTGCCATGATAAGACTAGGAGGTGTACATCCATTACTCCCTTCTAAATTAAGTCAAAATAGACTGAACAATTTCAGTCCAAAGGTCAGAAAAAACAGAATGCAATGATTATGCGGTGTGATACAGGAATACTATATAGCCTATATTATTTATATAAAATATTGATACAAAATTTCCACTCTACCTAACATCGCATTCTACCACTCCACCAGGGACCAGACCTGTGGCACCTACACAAATCAAAAATTACACACACATTTTTGGTTAAGTGAACCACAGTGGAATGAAGAACCAATAAAGACTGCAAGACGATCATTATATTACACCGATATGTTTGAATATTTTAACTTTTACCTCAATTATAACCACAGTCTATTCATTACTATTGGGATAGAGAGATCAGAAAGAAAACCTGATGTTTTGGTTGGATTTGTAGAACTATGCAGATCTGAAGCCACTGAAACAGACTTGGACTCCTACAGTGCCCTCTTCTGAGGATCATTTTTCAGATTACAACCTATTCAAATAAGTCTGCTGGAATTATGCTGAAAATGTAATATATTAATACAGTTATATAAAAGGTATTATATAAATCCAATAAATTACAATGGAAACTGGTACTTTAGTTTTAAGTTTTAGATAAAAGCTATCATGTTCTGGTCAAATGCGATTTCATGGTTCCTTGCACACAATTATATTCGTGGGTTTTTAAAGTTTATTTATCTAAACAGATAAACATGCTTTCAGCTAATAGAAATTGAAGTGAGTATTAATAGAAACAGTAGTTGGGAGAAACTGAAGAAATATTTGGGTCACACTGTGAATTATATTTTCTGATTCTAACTCTCACTCTATAACCTTCATATTGGGCTAACACATGGTGCTGAAAACCAATCTATTTTTCAAATACAAACATCTGCCAAGAAATGATACAACCTGAAAGAGGGTTTACAATAGAAGTGCCACTGAAATTCCTTACCAGACTTTCTATAATTCAACAGCCAATACAGTCTCAACCACCTATTAATACAAAAAAACATGAGATACAAGAAGGTGGCACGTTGAAAATGTATGATCTAAAAATACAGGAAAAGAATGGGATAAGAAGTTTTCAAAGAAGAAAACTCCTCCTTTCTTTTCTGCTGTCACTTTGTTCATAGAAGTAGACTCTCCCTCCTGTTTTCAGGGTACTGATCAAAACCAGGGCTTTTTCATACAAGAGGTATCACACTCAGAAATAATTTCTTCCCACAGATTTCATCTGCCTGGGACACAGATGTTCTGAGGTGTTTCTGTGCCCAACTAATCCCTTCGCTAAAATGGCTTTGAATTTTCTTTTATCACCAGGTTGTTTCAAAGAGGTTCAACAGTTGAGGGAAGGCAGATGTACAACTTCTAGAATTATATTTCATAGGGGCTCAATGTCCTCATGGTCTAAAGATCAGTTGCACAGTTCCATGACTTAAATTATTTGGAGGTTAGTATCATCCAAACCCAGGTGATCTCACGACATTAATGTATTACCAGTAAGAAAAGACTGCATCAGCATGTGACAATAGTTCAAAGCTGCAAGAAATAAGATTCAAATTAGGTGAGATTATCAACAGTATCTGTTCATTGGCTTTAAAACACTAGCTTTAGTCTTGGTTCAGTTCCAGAAAACAAGAAAGCCACTGCACAAAATCCTCCAGTACCTTCTTTATACTCTTAGCAGTTTACTGACTCTGATGATGTAACATTCCTGTAAATAGCTTTCCTAGGGCAACTTTGAGACATTATTCTGTAAAAAGATTCATCTTCCAAGTCAGCTTACTTTGTGGCATCAGCAGCCTCTGGAGTTGCATGTTTCATGCTCAGGAAAACATTTTCACATTTCTTTAGAAAAGCTAAGTTGTAATGTAGATAAGGACCCACAACAAAATTCTACTACTTTAGGGAGACTTTATACGCAATTCATAAAAGTTTTCTATATAAAAAGCTTCCAATTTGTAAGTACAGAGAGCTTGATACCTAGGCTACACAAAGGTGCTAAGACACCTACTCAAGCTTGAGAGTCCATCTGTGGCAAGTGAAATTTAACACTAAGGCATTTTCATTGTTCTTAGCTTAACTTCCAGCATATATAAAAATTACCTGATAAACGATAAATAAATCAAGCCTCATTTGTAGTTTACTTCATCTTCTCCTCTCATGTACATGCATATTCTCATTTATACAGTATCCTCTATAACCCCAGTGCAGATGTATATGTTTATTTCACTCTTAATAAAAAACAACAAACCAAAACACAATATTCCCATATAGTATGAGTAAACTAATTTGTTACATGACTCTTCAAAAACTCTTCAATCCAGCCACACAGTGGCTTTTAAAAACTTGCTTAACCAGTAACATAGTTTTGAATACAAACCCAAAAGTGTAATGAATTAAAAGACCTAGTAAAAACTTAAAAAAAAAACAAACCACAAAACCCTAGAAAAAGAAAAATCCCAAAAATGTTCTTCAGAAAGCCTCTACTCAAAAATTTTATAGTACAGCTCTGAGACAAGAGCATCGCACAGGTGGAAGTACGGGTTTGAGGACCACTGAACATTAAATTTTCCCAATATATCACAATTACAGGAACATCTGTGCTAAGTAACTTCATACCAAACTAATGTGAAAACTCAAGAACTGTTCAAAAGCTTATTCTCATTTCTGTAAGAAGCAGCAACTAAGTCTAGGACTGCTATCTAAAAATAGGTGCTAAGGCTTAAATATGCTGCAGTAATTAACATCTTTCTGCAGCAACCCCAAATTCCCAATTATTGTTGAACAAAGTCTCACAATACTTGCAGCTAGAATTAAAACAATCAATTATGATTTTTAGATCACTGATCTATTCAAAACTGTTCCATTCTCCTCAAAATGGAAGTGAGGCATAAAATAACTTTCTCCTACCACAAAAACACCCTCATTTCAATAGTGTGTGGAAAAGGCATGACAGAGACTACAAAGAGACAGATTTGCAAAGCAAAGAACAGAAAAAAGTATAAAGCATAAGAGAGGAAGAACAGAAAATACAAGGAAGAGTAAGAAGGGATAAAACAAACATTGCTAAAAATAAAATGAAGAAGGAGCAAAGGTGAAGGGACAAATTAAAGGGAGAAGACACAATCTGCTTCTGGCAAAAGGTTCCCCATTTTTTTTCTCTCAAGCCCTAAAATTGAAGTGGAATTCAGAGCTTTGTATTCAGAAATTTGGTTAAATGCTTGAGCAGCTTTTTAGGCTTTTTATAATGGTTAAGGTTCAATCTCAGTTTAAATTTAATCTCAGTTTAAGTCTCTAAAGAGGCAGCATAAGCCCCCACATCAAGACAGCAAGTGCTTACAAGCTAGCTGCTGAGCAAAAGTATTCTTCCATAGGGTCGCACAGTAAGTGAACCATTAAGAAAAACAGGTAATTGTTAGTTACTTTGGGGCTGCAACCAAAAGAAGGGTACTACACACTCTAGAAGTAGTAGCCACGACCTGTCATGAACTATAAACAAGGAATGGAGGAACAGGGACCTCACAGATCTTCAGCCTGTACAGAAATGTGATGGATCACAGTGCTACTCCTTGTCTAGTGTTCCTAATATATCCTCTTGTCACACCAAATCATCTATACTTACCCCTTAAAACAACTCCTTTCTCTCTGGAAAAAACGTAGATGGTTTTAAAAGTAGAGTCAAAGAAAACAAAAGGATATTCCTTATTTCCCACACATGCAAACACTCATATCTTAATTTTTAATTTTTATGTAGCTTTAGCACTGTTTATAGTTACTAAAATATTTATCCAACATTTAAACCATATTTGGACTACAGCACTTGCTCTAGATGTTAGGAGCCTCAAACTTTCAAGACACAGAATGCCCTGAAATCTTAGAAGAATGTTAACTGTACTTGTACATAAGACTGGCAGTTTGAAAAATATAAGTCTGCTATAGTCACCAGGAAGTCTGTCCTATAATGCTAAATATCATCAATGGACATCAAATCCTGTATTACATGGGTTTTTTTCCTTCTTCTCAATACATAAATAGGCAAAGGAGCTGAAAGCATCTTAAAATGTGCAGTGATCACAATATTGTGGAGTTTGGGATCCTGCTGACCGTGCTGAAGGTCAGCTCTAAGACAAGGGTTTTGGATTTTAGAAGAGCAAACTTCAGCTCACTCAGGGCTTAGTTGGGAGGGATCCCGTGGGAAGCTTCCATGGAAGATAAAGGAGCTAGTGAGTGTTGGGAATTCTTCAAGAACTCTCTGTTAGAAGCACAAAACCAGTTTATCTCCGATAAAGGAAAGGGAAGTAAGCAGAGCAAGAGGCCCGCTCAGCTCAACCACAAAGCCCTGGGTCTACTCAAATCCAAAAGGGAAGCACACCAGAGATGGAGAAGTGGAGGATTATCCGTTGAGAGCTACAAGGGCATTGCCAGAGTGTGCAGAGATGCAGTTAGAAAAGCAAAAGCCCAGCTTGAATTGAAACTGGCTGTAGACATAAAAAATAACAAGAAAGTTTTCTTCAGGTATATCAACCGTAAGCAGAAAAAGGAGGAAAACACAGGCCCACTGTTAAACAGAAAAGGAGAGTCAATAACCAACAATGCTGAAAAGATAGAGGTCCTCAACACCTTCTTCATCTTCTCTGTCTTTGCCAGCACTGCCAGGTCCCAGGCTCTGGGAACGAAATTGCCAATTGAACCAAACACCGACCCACCATCGGTGAAGGAAGAGTTAGTTGTGAATTATTATGGGAGCTTGACCCCTACAAATCAATGGGCCCTGACGCCATCCACCTGAGGGTGTTGAGAGAGCTGGCTGACATCATTGCGAGGCCACTCTCCATAATCTTCGCGAAGTCACGGAGAACAGGGGATGTCCCAGAGGACTGGAGAAAGGCAAATGTTACCCCTATCTACAAGAAAGGCTTGAGGGAGGATCCCGGTAACTATAGGCCCATCAGCCTTACTTCAATCCCTAGGAAAGTTATGGAACGAATCCTCCTGGGGGCCATCACAAGTCAAATGAAGCATGTGATTGGGAAAAGCCAACAAGGCTTCACTAAAGGCAGATCGTGCTTGACAAACCTGGTGGCCTTAAATGACAAAGTGACTTGTCTGGTTGACATGGGGCGGGCAGTGGACATTGTCTACCTGGACTTCTCCAAGGCCTTTGATACGGTCCCCCAGTCTCCTCCTGGAGAAATTGATGCGTTATGGCCTAGACATGTGGTCTGTGCAGTGGGTGGGGAACTGGCTGACAGGCTGCACCCGAAGGGTGGTGGTAAATAGCTCTTTCTCAAACTGGCAACCTGTCACAAGTGGAGTCCCCCAGGGATCAATATTGGGCCCAATGTTATGCAATATCTTCATAAATGATCTGGATAACGGCATCAAGTGTAGCCTGATGAAGTTTGCGGATGACACCAAGTTGAATGGGGAAATAGACACTCCAGAAGGGAGAGCTGCTCTGCAGGAAGATCTGGATAGGCTGGAAGAGTGGGCCAGCAAGAACCTTATGAAGTTCAACAAGGACAAGTGTAAGGTCATGCACTTGGGAAAACATAACCCAGGAGTGCAGCACAGACTGGGATCCACCTGGCTGGAGAGCAGCTCTGTGGAAAGGGACCTGGGGCTCCTCATGCACAGAAAGCTCAACGTGAGCGAACAGTGTGCTGCTGCGGCCAAGAAGGCCAACAGGATGCTGGGTTGCATCAACAAGGGCATCGCCAGCAGAGATAAAGAAGTCATTATCCTGCTCTACTCAGCACTTGTCAGGCCACACCTGGAATACTGGGTACAGTTCTGGTCCCCGCTATACAAAAAGCATGTGGAGAGGCTGAAAAGGGTCCAGAGAAGGACCACCAAGATGGTCAAAGGACTGGGAAGCCTGCCATATGAGGACAGGCTGGAAGAACTGGGTTTGTTCAGCCTTGAGAAAAGGGGTCTTAGAGATCTCATCACCGTGTACCAGTACTTAAGGGGTAGCTACAAAGAAGATGGAGACTCCCTTTTCACAAGGAGTCACATGGAGAGGACAAGGGGGAATGGACACAAGTTGCTCTTGGGGAGATTCCGATTGGACATGAGAGGAAAATTCTTCACACTGAGGACAGTCAACCATTGGAATAATCTCCCCAGGGAAGTGGTTGACTCGGCCACGTTGGACACCTTCAAGAGTCGTCTGGACAGGGTGCTGGGGCATCTTGTTTAGACTCTGCTCTTCCCAGAAAGGTTGGACTAGATGATCACTGAGGTCCCTTCCAATCTGGGATTCTGAAAACATCTGTTGATTTGCTTCAGTGATATTCTCAGAACAACAACTGGTCATATATTTATTCTGATGGCAAAAGCCATAATTGAAAAGCACATGTTACTATGATTCAGGCCTAAATCACTCGCATTCTTCTTGTCTGCCATTCTTCCAATCAGAAACTGGAACAAACTTGTAGGTACACTGTCAAAAAGATGGATGATTCAAGGTAAGTTGAAACGGTCCTTCAAAGATACAACATAACCAATCAAGAATTCTACCTGATATGACAAACAGAAGAAGTGTACAGGCTCAGACTCAGGAGACTAAAGCTTTTCTCAAAAAGAAGAAAAAATAAACGAAGGTTTTCTTTTTCAAAGAAGGAGCTAAGAAAGCTTATTTCACAATTTTGCAACTCTTCTAATTATCCAGAAGAAATCCTGGTGTATAACACTGAAAAAGGCCACACATTACTAGACAGAGAATAATATCCCACAGATAGATGCCCAGAACAGAGTTTATGAATATTTTGGCATCCAGGAAGACCCCAAAGTATTTTAAGACATGCATTTCATACTGCTCACACAATTTTCTACGGTTAAGTATCATTGAAATGCCAAAATTAAAGCGAGAAACTTTGGTAGCTCAAGCACTGATGGGGGTCTGGCATATCTAGTATTTAAATTTAAAATGATTAGGAGTTAGGTCATTGATATTTAGGTTTCTATTAGAATATTTCAGTGTTACCCTCCAATTTTTATCTCTGTAAGTCAATTATCTAGGTAAATACAATTTTAACAACTTACTTGCAACAGATAGCTAGAATGCCCCTTATCCTATATATAAATAATAAAAAACTCTCATCCTGAGTCAAGAAGACTGCAGCATTGGATGGAGTACAGTGAAACTTTGTTCATCAACTTTATGGGAAAAGCAGGGGTTGCTTTCTTGGGTTGATACAGATGCAGTAGAGAACTTGCCTACACAGATTCTACCCACTGCTGCTATTCCACTGTTAGTCTGTCATGGGACTAACAGCAAACATAGCAATACACTTTGCTGCAAAGATAAATGGCATTTTTGTCCACAGACTGTACTTCTCTTTTGCCAGCACCAAGTGCTTGGCAGCCACAAAGCAAATCAATTCATGTGGCTGAAATTTAACCCTTCCTGTCCTTTCAGTTATACTTCTGCTGCACCAACCCTTTACCCAGATTGCCTTAGAAACACTACTCCATACTCAACGGAAAGGGGTGAGAAGATGGAGGGAAGGTAGAAAATCATTCGTTATTAAATGAATTATTTACATCCAGAATATTTTTCAAGTACTTTAGCTTGTTTCATTTTTATCACTTTATCTGGGTAATTCATCTAGTTAACAGGAGGTGATCAACCTGAATACACCCTTCCCTTCTGTTCTCGGACTCTCAGAATAGGCGCTAGAAGTTGTATTATGCTCTCCTGCAATAAACCAGCAGAACTGATTCAGAATACGCTTTACAGAGTCAACAATTTCCACAAAAGTTAAGGATAGACAGTATTTCCTGTACACTGTGCTTGAAGATTTATTATTTACTATTACATTTCACTTAATGCACACCCCAACAGAGGAACAAAAAATATTTAGAGCAGAATTAGACACTACTGAGCAATCTTAAGTAGCCACTAGACACTTGAGTCCACTGCACATAACCATGATCTTTATGGAATACACTAAGAATTAATAACTAATAATTATGATTATTAGCTATGCATATTATTAGCATAATTCATAACATAAGATACTAAGAAAACACTACAAGAGGAAACTTTTAAAAGCATTTAACAGAAGACTAAAGATCACAGAACAGTTGAGGTCAGAAGGGACCTCCATATTTTGTCAGAACTAGCACTCAAAAAAATATTTTTAATGTGTTTCTTCCTGGAATTCCTGGAGAGTCAGGCTGCTTTCCATGATTCATGGTTCTGGGTATATATATTCAAAGACTTGCTATTTTTCTCCTAAAAGTCCTTATTCTTCTAGGTAATTTTTTTCAGACTTAATCTCTGCTCCCCCACCAGTTATGTCAAATTCTGAGCACTTCAAATTGAGCAATACTTCAATAATTAATCCTAAAAGTGTAAGCTTGAGACGTGCTTCTCATAAGTACTTGTTTATAAAAAACTTTGTAGTGACTGAAGTCCATGATCAACCTGAATTCACCACTTTTTCTCAACCTTAACTGAACACCCAGAAAGTTCATTTCTGTAACCTGCTATTGTCTGAAACGAAGCTGAGCAGCCCTGAGAGTCACTGGGTTTTTTGCAGGACTACAGCTCCCATCTCTGTTTTGCTCTCTACAATGACTGTTGAAACTTCTGATTAAGTCAGCTCTTTTTAGAGGACACCCTCCCAGACAGCACACACATTTGGTGGTGGATCCATACCAGGAGAGCTGAAGCAGTCACTACTTCCAGTGATCCTCATCTTGCAGAAACAGGGATGGCTGAACATCTTGAAAATCAGTTCCTGAACTGCTAGACTGCAGCTTAACACATTCAAGAAAACCAAACCAGATTTTAAACATCTTCATGTATTGCACTGCAAGCTGTAATGGTTCAGGTGCTATCTGCAAACAACTTGGCAGTCCTGACAACTCCTGTGACAAGGGCAGGGCAAAACATTAAAGCTGGGATGTATAATAGTGTTATCTGCCATCAAGTATGTTGCTTCCCATAAAACTGTTGGAATTGGCCTTCCCAGTTAGTCCCGAGCAAGTATTTTCACTCCAGAATACGATCATCTTGCTCTCATTCCAGTTAATATAAGTTAAAGCTGCATACAGTTCATATGGGAAGAGGTTATTTGGAAACTGCTATTCACATGTAACTACTTCAAAAACACCATCTCAGTATTTTAAGACAAATAGGATAAAATAAAGGACATTCTTCCTCACAGCGTTCATGATCAGAATTAAAAATTCTAACCTTCAGAAAAGCTAAAAAAATAGGAATATAAAAGTAAGTTTTCTTGGTTAATGGATGATTTAAGTTTTGCAACAATTCTAAGCATATTGATCTAAAAAGGGTTTTTTTTTTCATAACTGGTAAGTATTCCAAATTTTTCTTTAGGTTTCTAAATGCATAAGAAATCAGTTCAAAACATTACATCACTACTTGTTAGGAATTAGCTCAACTTGAAAAAAAGCAGCACGTTTCTCAAAAAGTAAGGTAAATTTTAGTGAATAAAAATGCAAATATGCATTTTAGGAGCCTTGAATTTATTAATCTGATAGGTTTAATTTCCATTTTCCTGCATCAGCTTTATTTATAAAGTGTCGTGCCCTATAAATATGCTGTTATTTTCTATAGTCAAGCACCCTCTTAACAAATCTTCTCATTAATATGTAAATTTAAAGTCAATCGGTCTTCTCCCTGACAGCGCCATGAATTCCTAGTGCACTGTATAATCAGCTTTGACTTGGCATCCACTATTTATCATCAAAGATGTCAGTTAGAAAAATTATGGAAAATGCACTGCAATTGATATGACTGCAATCTACTTTGTCAACTCTTAATTGTTCCTCATATCATACATTTACATATAAACAGCCTAAATACTGATCCATAATGATGCAAATAAACTAAATTAAAAATCTCTTCTACTGCACAAGACGCCCTGTTGTATGATGAGTTCATTTAAGAACCTATTGACAAAGGCATGCATTTCAACTAGCCACAGAAAAAATTTCTGCTAATTTAATTGCTGAGTAGGTAGACAAACTGAATTTTGCACAGAAGCTCATGAAAGTGGAAACAAAGTGTTATTAATACTATACCACTGATGACCAATTTTTAGTTGACACAGACAGTACTGTTACACAAACCTTTTACATTCCTAGAGCAGAAGCCACAGCAACAACTGTCACCCATCCGGTTTCAGTGATAAATGTACATTAGTGTCTTAAAGAAACTTAACCTATCAGGACCTCCAAACTCTCAGTCCAAGACAGGGTGGGTCATCCTCTTCTTCTACTCTTCCTTTGTCACAGCCTACAACTGGCTTAACCAAATTGTGAAACTGTAGCTTTAGGCAAAGCTAATTATCAATTTTGATTCTTTCTAAAGGTCAGAGAGAAGGACGCAAGTTACTTTCTTTCAATAAGCAATATGTAATAAACAATTCTGCCTCAAGGACATTAGGAAAACATATCGCTTAAGTGTCCCATTATCTAAAAATACTTTCCTTATTTTAAGCAATCCTCTGGAAAGATTTGTTCTTACAAACAATTTAATTTTCATCTGAAATGAAAAAAAGGGTTCTAGAACACAACTCATAGTGCAAGAATATGATTCTACATCAAATATTTTTCAAGGTTTCTAGTTTTCTGACCACTATAAACCCTGCTTATTTAAGAAGTAAGCATAACTGTAAACTACATTAGGCTGAAATTAGCTGTTTGTCCAAATACATCTCCTTATAATTATTTTCACATAATAAATTATACATATATTAACACAGAATACCAATGTATTTCTGTCTGATTCCCAGGTAAAGGTTATTAAAAGACAGAGTTTGAAAGAACTCAGTGATAGCTGGTGTCATTCTGTATTCCAATGCTGAAAAAAAGAAACCTTTAAAGAATGGTTAATATGATAATTACCAACAGCAATAATCTGCACTGAAATAACAATGCCTGAATGGAAGTGTTAAGACACATTAGCTGAGCTAAAGCAGAACTATTTCACATCTAAAGAAATACAGAGAAATGTTAAAACAAACAAAAAAAATCAATTATGAAACTTCTTCTAAGGTTCTACAATCGCCTTATATTCATTACAAGTACATATCCCGAACATCTTTTTATGCAACTGTACAAAGTCCATCTCCAACTACTGCCGTAAAACAGTACATATATCAATGAACATGTACATTTAAAAATGAATTAATTTCAAACTAAATGGTAAAACTTAACAGTAGTAACATCCCAAGCTTGTAATAAACACACACAGCCAGAGCTGTGGAGCAATTTTATAGAGTTTTTAACGGAAGTATTCTGTCTTTTAATTTAAATTGTCATTCAGAGTTAAACCCCTATTCAAAGCAATGTTACTAGCTTCAATTTCTTGAGCTGTCTACCTTTTTGCTATTAGAAGTGATAGAATTTGTATCTTAATTATCCTTTTTTAAAAAATTAAAGAGTATACTCATATTTACATAATATAAATGAAAATACCGCAACATTTTTTATATTGCACTTTACAAAAACATATATTCAAGTCTCCACACAATCCCTCAGAACATTAACAAAGTCTAGACAAGTAACCTGATGTTCACCATGCTGTAATACCAGGCATTCATGTCTACAAAGGAAGTAGATTTTACCCAGTTTCGTGATAGAGTGGCAAACCCTTCTAGCTCTGACTCACATAAAATCTCCTAGAGCCAAGAGCCATGTCACTCAAGAATCACAGAAAAGGACACTCTCTGCTGTCCTACGGAATGTGCCCACAGTAAATAAGAACAGGTTACAGCCTGGAAGGAGAATTCTCATGCTCTGAAGAAGGGTGGATGCCTTGCATTAGTCAAGCCTTAGAGAGCTAAGACTTACACATTTTATTTCTATTTTTACTAAAGTCTGCATTAAAAAAAATGCATCTTAAAAGACTAAGTATATCCAACAATGAAAAATAATTCAGAATGCAAGCACACAATAGCAATTTTAGAAGTTACAAACTTACCTTCCATGGGCTTACAAACTGTGTACGTGCATATCGAGTTAACATGTGGATTATAACAACTTGACCCCACTCTTCCACATCAACCAACAAGTTGCAGAGCTTTCGGTAGTTCTTGTGAATCAGATCTATTCTATCTGGACACACTTCCTCAAATGCCATCACAACGCTCCCAGCTACCAGCTAGAAAACAAAATATAAACCAGAAGGTCAGCATTCCTTCTACAGTTCATCCACAAGTGAGAATCAGAATTAATACTAGCAATTCTCAGCAATTTCAGATTGTTTCTATTCAGTGAAAAGAAACAACAACAACAACAGCAAAAACCTAAGCCCATGGAAATGGTATTTTATTTAAAATAGAACTGGGCTAAGTTTATTAGAACGGAGAAAACATTTGCTGTTTCTATTACACACATAAATCTTAACTCCTAGCCCTGAAGACACAGTGCAATGTAAGCATTTTTTTTTTCTTACAGTTATAGTTTCCAAATAAATTATCAGAGAACTTGCAATTAACTCAGAAATAACAGGAAACAACAAGAAGTCTAATACAGTGATATGCCTGACAAGGTCTATTGGGATTCTCTTATCAACACTGGCGTGATCAAACTAAAGAGGAGCTAGGTAAGTTTCCCAGCGCTACTGGGATCCAAACTTCTCTCTCGATATGGCCAAATTAACTGCCACATGAAATTCAATATTTAGAGTTTCATGAATACACTTCACAAGAAAGGCATAAAAATCAGCAATACAATACAGAGATATATTAATACTTTTCCTCAAGGAACACAAGCAGAATTTCTGCATGTTGTACACACCTCCCTACCAGTTCCAAAATTACACAAATGAATCATTTATGCCCTGCTATGCTCTCACAGATTTTTTGTCTCCATAAGAAATAAATCTGTATATATACACAAAGATCCTCATACAGACTATGATTATAAAAACAGGTTTGTCTTCATGAGAGAATTAAATATATTCGCAACATTCTAACACCTCAAGGCTTACTGAAACCTTCTGATAGGGTATTTTCTTTTAAAAATAAAGAAAGGAAACATATATTGGGGTTCCTGTTAAAATACTGGGAGAAGGTTACTTTAAGCATAGCAAAACCCCAAAAGCTGACTGTGTATTATAAGGACTTGTCATTGTGTGTCTGGAATTACTGTTCTTTCTCTTCTAATTGGTTTAATTAAGATTTGTTTTGTGTCAGAGCACATGTTAAGTCAAATAACTAAAATGATGAGACTTTATATGAAGCAGCTGATATGTATGCAGTTAGCATGCATGCAGTATAGCCTTCTGGCAGTAAATTAATATCATATTCTATCTAAGCACTGGGGATCTGCATTTCAACCTCTAAAATTTCCCCAATGACTTAAAGTAAGCAATTAAATAGAAGTGCAGTTTATTGAAATGGTACTTTTTGGGAAATATTAAATACAATGATATTCATATGTTACATTTTTCTCCCTATATTTGGCTGACATTTCATTTATTAGTATGTGCCCAACATTACAATTGAAAGAAAACAGCTCAGAATATAGTTTTGCTATTATGCTAAACAAGTTTCAGGCTCTGTGGGGATTTTATGAATTACCAATAAGAATAAACGTGAAGTTGCATTTATTGTCTCCAGCCCCATCCACAGAGTGGTACCTGCTGGTCCCAGCAAGTACACAACTCATTCCAGGGTGCAAAATTTTATTATTTGATAGAGCTAAATAAAACACACTTTACGTCTAAAATAATGTGCTATTTTTGCTGTATCAAAAAAAAGCTTTTTTTATGTTGTTATAATGAACTTTCCTCTTAAGAACATGCTGCAGTAAGCTATTCTGTAATTAAGAACTGCTGCAAGTTGATGCTTAGGTGTAGGTTCAAAGCTCAGCAGAACACAGTGGTTAACTCCAGGCAAATCATTATCAGTCCTGAGTAGGTATTCAGTTAGGCCAGATATGCTGAGGATGGAAGAGAAGATAGGCAGGAAGAGTTACATGTCAGAACCCGCATGCAACAAAGCAATTTTATCAGGATGCAAAACTGAGCTACAGTTAAGGCCAGCTTGAAGATGACAGTGTGATGGTCCTGAAATTTTAGAAGAAAGGGATGACACTTTTAGACCACAGAGACTTTTTTTAGGTCACTGTCCCACAGACTTTATTATGGGTATTCTACTCCTCCACACCATAAGGCAAGTATAGGGTCTCTTGACAAGTTTAACATACAAGGGGAGAAAAGGAGGGAGGAAAGGAGGGGGAGGGAGAGAGACTGACACACAGATCAATTTATGAATGTAAAAGCACAGCCTAATATTTAAAAACACCCTTTGAGGTTCATAGGTGAAGGATGACACAGATAGTGTTGTACAACTGTAGTCCTGGAGTGGATACCCTTGCTTTTACTGCTACTACACACACATTTTGCTGTACTTCTCTTTCATTTGGGTATGATATAGTTTGAAAGCTGACATAAAATAATACATATAACACTAGTTTAGATCTTTTAAAACCGAGTATATATCCTATGAACAGTGCTGGCTTTTTAAAAGTTCAGTTACTGTAAGTAAAACAACAATTTGATGTGAAGAAATAGTCATACTGAAATACAGGAATTCTAAATAGTTACTTATTTCAACTCACTTGAGTGACCCACTCAAGTTTACAATGAGAATGCTGTCACTTGTGAACACTTAAGATATTGATAAAAATTTGAACATATAGTATGAAATGCAAGAGATGCACTAGATGAACGAGCATTTTATTCCTGTGGCAACTCCTAGATTTACAAGTTAATACAGGAATTGTCATACATCATGACACTATGTAAGATCATGCCCCTCTCCCCATTATTGCATTTTCCAAAATTAAGCTTTTCATTTGAAGAGGGGGGTGGGGTTGGGTTGGGGGAGGAGTGAGAATGTAAAACAGATTGAAAATGCACTGGTAGAAAGAGGATTTATCTGAGAAAATTTCTGAATGCTTTCTTAAAAAGAGATTATTTTCTACTTGGCAATTTCCCCTATAGTATGATCCTACTATACATCTAAACATCAGAGGAACATCTAATAATCTTTGTTTATTAAATGCTCAGCATTCCATAAAAATATTTAGAATTAAAACAAAATGATCCAATCAGAATATAAAACCAAAAAATATTGGTTTCCAAAAAACAGTCAGTTAATTTCCATCTCACTGTGTCAATAGTAGCTTTTTATATAAGGAGAAAATATAAATCACTCCAACAAAACTAGCAATGAGCTCATCAAATTCAAATGCTGCTTTCCATTTATGTATTTTTTATATTAAAGCAATAAACATGGTTCATTTGTCTTCCACTGGTTGCCACGTTTTTCTGTGCTGTTGCTATGAACTTCAGCCATTAGCTGTGCTCCAAGGTAAACTACATGAACCATCAACAAAAGTGACACCCAATCTATGAAGTTCATATTTTCTCCAGATTATCTATGCTAGTTGACAAGCTGGTAATGAAAAAAATCACACTAAGCAAATGGTTCTTCTAATAACAATAAATTTTCTATAAAATTATGAAGGGTACAAAACGTTTCCTTGCATCTATTTTGTCATGAATTCTAATTAACGCTGCAAAAACCTGAGTGCTGGGTCATCACAAGAAGTGCATCGAGGTTTGATTGATAATACAGTGCAAGTTGGCCTATGCTGCCAAGATTTCTCTCTCTCAAATTAATGGCCACCCCACCTGCCCTAATCATACAGCCCAAATGATATTCCCCTTCTTATTTCAATTTTCTGGAGGCAAGGAAACTGGAAAAGATCAGTCATTTATCTTCTAATAGCAGGATAATAGATCTATCACAATAAAACATCTGCACAAACTCAGTATTTTTTTTTCTATGAAAGCGAAGCTTTTACCAACATTAAATCAATAAGTTCAGAAAATATTGTCTTGTCCACACATTCAGGTTCTAAACCGAAACATTAACGTTTTAACAAGAGACTACTGTTGAAAAGTAGAGAGCCCAGCTTTCCTTCCGCATTATCCCCCCAAAACACTGCTTTAGTTGAAAAGATCAAGATCTTCATTGCAAAGCCATCACCAATTCCTAGGATCATTTTTTAATCTAAGCGGTCTCACTTCACAAGAATCTCCACTTCATCTAGTAAGCATGCAGTCTACAAAAGAAATATCAGTACTCACACATTTGTATGAAGTCTTTTCACCCCCAAAACAGAATTCATACTAAGTGGCATCTGTTATATTTAGGAGTAAATTATCACACCAGAACAGAATAATAAATTTAAATATTAGAAGTACTTTAATGTGATTAAAATATTTTCATTACAGGAAAAATATTATTTAAGCAGAGGCTAAAGGAAAATTTAGCCTTTAGAGAAGAGGGTAAATCTTGTTTAGCAATTTACTGTCAGTCTTCACCCAAAACCTGCCTTTCTCCCTTCCCGTATTACTTCACAATAGTGTTTTTGGGGGGACACAACAACAGGAGTACATACTTGGGAATCAATGAGCATCTGCAAGTCTGGCCAACATGTTTTGAAATTTCTCTCTAACATTCTGTTTTAGAAGAGTTCAAAAGCAGTGCTGCAGTCTGTATGCTACATGGTGCCAGAACAGGAGAGCACAAAATATATGTGGTCACATACTCACCCAGTTCTCTGGATGAGGCTGAAAAAAATTAGTTTGTCATGCAGCATATGCATTTATATTTCCTTACAAACATTATAAACCTTCCTTATAACAGAGGTATCTGCCCAAACAAAATAAAGTCAGACCAAAGTTAGTGACAGCAACCTACAGTAAATTTGGTCTTTTTTAATATGCCTGACATCCATACAACTACATCCCAGCTACAGGTCTACATTCTGTCTTTTCTTTTTAGATGCAGTTTTAGATACACTTTGGGATACTTTAGATTGGACTGAGGAATGCAAGTCACAGCTTTTGTCCAAATCTGTGAAGTGAAAACAGATAAGATTTCTTTTCACTATCGACATGGATTTTTTTTTTTAACTGCTGTAACTCAAGTATCATTAATGAAGTTGACTTTTATTGTTGTTTACACAGAGTTGTAAAATACACAGGCTACAAACACAGTGCAGCTCTACAGTCCTTCACAGTATGCCAAAATTAACTTAAGCAACAAATCTGGCCTTAAACCCTATGTCCCAAAGGTATATCAGGCTTGCTATGTGAATGCAACAAACATTTGGAGTGAAGTGACACAGAATAAACCAAAAAGAAAAACTGAACTAGTTTCCTCTAAAATTCCCAATTATACCTTCACACAAGTATGTGACTAGCACTAGCTATATTATTTTCTGATAAAGTCATTTTAGCGTAACATACACACATGCTCTTATCTTCCTTTCTACATAAAATCATGTCAGCTGCTCCATTATCTAGAATTACTAGAAAAATAAAATGAGCAGGCATTCATGTTCTTGTACCTGCTTATCAAGGTCTGAAGTACTTTTTTTCTGTAAAGCAAGGGTAAAAACATAAATAGGGAGTATCTTAAGTCTCTATAACAAAAATACTTGTAAACATCTGTTTAAAAATTAAATACAGTGGCAGAAAAATCACAGTTTTGTTGATACACTCTAATTCCCAGTTATCTACACTTGGAGGTATGTTAACCATGGTTTGCACTTGATAATTTTGCATCTCAGATTAACTGAGAACTTGGCTTTTAATTGAATCTTCACGTTAAGTCACTTAAGGAGTACAGTGGTCTTTCATTTATCTCCCCAGAAATTTTAATGAAGAGATGGGTTAAGGTTAGATCTCATCATATTTTAAGTTTTGCTTACCTCAGCTTATATTAAAATTTACTACCGATTGAGACCTAAAAAATGAATACATTTTGCACAGTCTGATAAAATGGCTTAATTTTACTATAGTAGAATTCCCATCCAGACAGTTTCTTGCTATTTCAAATGCAAAATGACTCTAACTTAAATACATGGTGCCTTTTCTGTGCAACATAAACTGCATTAATAATCCACAACAGCATGTTCTCTCTGAAAAGAAATATCTCGTTTACATAAATTTAGAGGCATCTTTGTTTAGTAGCTGTTCCATCTCACCTTAATGTAGAGATTATGTCAATAAGTTTCAAAAATCATGCTTGAGGTCAAATGGTTATAGAAAATAAACAAATTTTGAGTAAAAGTTTACTTTTTATTAAAGCAAAATCTCAAACCACTTGGAACAACATTCAAATGTTATATACATTGAGAATGTTAATATAATTACACTCTCCCTCCAAACATGTCTTAAAACAAATGGAATGAGAAAAAGAAAACACAAACAAAAATATCACATGGTGGATTTTCCTGGATCCAGTTATTATATACAATGTATTATGGCTTGTCTGAGGATTACTGGCCCTAAGTACACAGAAATGCCAAAAGTAACCTGACATTTTCATCAAGGGAAAAAAGGATGGAGAACTGGTGAAGTTCAACAATTCCAAAAGTCACTAAGATTCTCCCACTCTGGTAAAGACACTATTTAATGAAAATTCCATCACTTTCCCAACAAACCATCTGCTGACATTAGGTTAAAATTATCAGGAGATGAGAACTAATACTGATGTAAGGGAACAGCTTCTGTGCATTTAAATTTACAGAATCCAAAGATTAGTGTCAAGTAAAAACTTGTGGTCTGAGTTCCACACTATCATTATACAAATTTCAGGCTATCTGACTGTCAAACAGGCAACTGAACCTGCAAAAGACTGAGAAATACCATTAATCAAACACATGTACTTCGTAATATTATGACAAAATGCTGTTGTTCTACTGCTTGGATCAATTTCTAGAATTCCTGTGGCAACAAACCCAACTTAACTTTCTTCACAAAGACTGCAAAATATTTTCTAAAAGCTTGTGTGTTCTTGTAAAAGAAGAAGCTTTTTTGTTTATGCTAAATGTATGAAATTCAGCTTCCCTTAGAGAATACAAAAAGGTGGTTCAAATTAATACGAATTTAGCAAGGGAGCTTAAGACAGACTTAAAAAGCAGCCAACCTAAGGCCATATAGGCTACATATGTACACACCTGTACCCATAAGCAGCTGCATCTCCTCCAATTTTAAAAGCTAAAAGTAGCTACAAGTGGAACTCCTTCCTTCACTGTGAGTGAACTGCTACGTTCGCCAACTAGAGGCAAAGAATAAGCTATTCAGATTGGAGCTACCAGCTAATAAAATACCTGTACACTATGTGCTTTCTGTTAGTGTGGAAGCTTTCTGGGAACATTCAGTGGAATAATATAACTACTTAAGGTGAAGCTTTTCCTTGCTAAACTGGTCTTCCCAAAGCTATCAAGGATTAAAGAGAGACCAATCCACTTTAGGTCACAACAAGCTGTGGAATCTGGAATGACAGAGCACATGTTAATACATGTTTTTGATTCAGAGAGTCCTGAAGAAAGATTTGTGCAGTTCCTTTTTGGAATAATAATTCTTCATATCACTTCCTGAAAAAGTAAAAGATCTGAAGCCGAAATGTCTCAGCCCAGGCTGGAGTCAGAGTCTCACTAGGGAACAGAAAATGAGGAATCAGAGGGAGAAAAACATTATGGCAGTAAACCATATTATGTTTCCAAAGACGTTCAGAAGACTCAGTTCTAGACCATCATTCCTAGCTTCTTGAAATGTGCTGACAAAATAGCATAACTTTGACTAGTACTTCAACTAGTGTCTTCATAAACACACTGTCCATTATTCAATGGCACAAAGGCACCAGAACTGTGGCACATGCTAAGCAGTAAGCATTAATCCCCTTATAAGTAATTCCAAGTGCCAGGATCACTGTGCTGGGGGAAAAAGAGATCCAAACCTACTCTATACCTTTTTCCTCTAATATTTTGTTGAAGTACACATATAAATGACGAGTTGTTGGTTAACTTGCCAATTACCATATGCTGTAAGGACTCGGAAACAGTGGAAACTCAGTGATTTTATTTACCTGCCATCAGCAATAGAGAGAAACAAAGATGGCTTCTCAGCCCTTTATGCCTCCACAGGTGTAAAGAATCTAATCTCACATTCACAGATTGCATGCACGTGAAGAGCATGAACCACGAAAAGAAAATATACAAAGAACCACTGGGGACGCAACTCCACAGAAGCACAAAGGCCTCTGAAAAATGAGTACAGGTCAAGCATAGATGCAGTCAGGAGAACTGACTCACTCATTTACTGTCTGCTGAGCCATTAAGCTCTGACACTCTGCTTCAGTAACCCTTCAGTGGAAGTCACAAGACATCTTTTAGAGAACAGCACCATTTATGTCCTGAACACTTGTACTGTGCTAGAACAAGAGACAGTAAAAAGTCCTATGTGTTACAAAAACACTTGGCAGATAGGAGATGAAGCAGCACACTACCTGGTACCTAGTAATACTTCAATTTACTGGAAAAGGATTGCATTCACTAAATTAGTAATCTAAACAAGAACAAGAGAATGCTTTAGTTTGCAATTCTGTTTTCTGTTTGAGGTCTATCTGACTCCTTGCCTTTCTGGCTTTAGACTTGGGAAACTTATTTGTAGGGTATGGGAAGAAAAATAAAGACTGTGACCACTGTGAGACATGCAGGAGTTCATACAGAAAACCTGTGCCTATTCAGGGCAGGCAAAATATAACAGGAGTGTTAAACTTACAGAAATTGTCCCAGGACATGGGTTTTACTTAGCAGATTGGAAATAGGGATGTTTGCAAGAACAAACAAGTTCACAGAAGTGTCATAACAGTTGCACACACTACAAGGCAGACTGATGTCACCAGGCATACTATGCATTATACGGCAGTAATTTATTTTTACAGTATCACAAATTGAAATGACCTAGCTAATTTCCCTATGAAAAAGAGTTTATACATAGTTGATTGTATACTGATTCATATAATTATATAAACTTTAATTTCAAAATTAAGTTTAAAGAACCATATATAAAGAACATGGCAACAAAAACATATTAAGAATACCCATGATGCAAATAAATTACCAGTCTTATTAAAGGAGACAGTCATTATTATAATCATAGTATAATGCATAAATACACAATGATACTTCCATCCTAAAACATACAAACACCACATCAGCAAGGATTACGGAAGTAATTACTGCTGAATGACAGCCTCAGGAGTAAACTCTTTAAAAATATATGCATATGTAATAGCATACTGTTTCTTACCGTACTTCTATCCTTCAAAAGCTTTTCTATCACTTCAATTAACATCTCCTTTTGCTCTGGATCAAGACTAGAAGGAAAAATAAAAATTCTTTTCACTCATTGGTCAGACATATCTGAAATTAAAAGAGCTTAGATTTGTTGACCTTTAGACACAACCTGGGAACCAGAAGCACTGAAGAAACCACTTCCAGATAAAACTGCCAGAGAATTGATTGTAAAAGAACTTGACTGAAAATAAAGCTAATCATGGAATACAGAATTGAATTGAAGGAGTATAAAATTAAATTATAAAGACTATCTTTATGTTTTACTACTTATGTGTGTTCTATAAGAATCTTAATGCTTAAACTCAAAGATTTTAGGACTTAAGAAACAATGCAGGCCAACCCATTAGGGAGAACTTGACTAAGATTCACATGTTAAGTCACAAGGATCTCACTGCTTTTGCAGAAGAGAATTTCAGCGTGAATGAATTCAGCGGTGACTGAACATCAGGACAAAGGAGAATCATACCTTTATTACCAACATAACAAAGTGTCTTACTTCAAGCATTAACTTCGCTGATCTTAGTCAGAAGTACTGGAACTCAAAAATTTGGACATTTTATTTAATCATACCTATACAAAGTTGGTGTGCAAGCTGATGAAAAATAGACTGCTTTAAGTCCTATACAAATAGTAAAAACAGAGGAAGACCAAAAGTTGCAAACAACAATCTTTGTATTGTCCTTTTCATATTTAAAGAGCAGAGAAAAATCTGCCAGAAACATCCATTATTGTCAAACTTGCTTCTTAGGTAGGTAAGTATCAACTTTTCATTCCAGTTGCTTCTTCATCATGGATCTATAGGGTATGGAAGAATTCAAAGCCAAGGCAGAAGAAAATACAAACAGAAAGTAAGTACAAATAGCCATACTGATGTGTAATTCTACAGCTTTGAAAAGTTGTTTCAATGTGGATACAATTACAACTAACTAAGGAAATATGTGGTCATTATTGTACAGTTCAGTTTTAATGCTGAGTGATGAACTGCCCTAATGCATAGTATATATCCTTTCCAGCTTTGTGGGAAGTGTGTGTCTAGCTGTATACTACTTTGCTCCGGCTCTAATACCGAGCATTACTAGAACATGCTCAATGAACAACACAACTGTTAGAAGCCACCATCAGCATAAGCAAAGCAACAGCACAATGTTCCATAAGTACTTTTACGATCACCTTTTGTTACAACTTCTATTTCTGTCATGAAAAGTTTACTGGATCCTTCTGCCAAGGACCAAAACCTTCAGAGGAAAAGCCTAAAGTCTAAGAGGCCTTATTTAAAATTTTCAAAATTAGTAGGAAATTTAAAGAAAGAAGTGAGTACTCATTACTAAGAAACTTTGAAAGACACTGATTTTGTTATGTGATCAAGAAAATCATTAGTAAGGGCTCTGATACCTGAATTCACTTTCCTCCCCCTCCTCCTTCCGGATGTTTTAGATAAGGAAGACAGCATTCTTGGAGAGAAAAATAAAAGAAATGGCTGGAGAGCTCAGAGTGACCTGCTCCCATTATGGTATCTACCAGTAATAGTATGGAATCTATTGATACTAGTGATGGGACTTCTTAAAAGTCCTTTTCCAAATCTTGCTGCAAGTAGGAGGAAGTACATGGTAGAGTTTTCTACTGATAGACAGGAGATGAAATGCACTCTAAGTGAAATAAGCAAGAGGTCTGACATTTTCAATGATAAAATTACGCCAGTGTACTCGACAGTGTTGACTGCATTGAGCACAAATGTTGCTGTTCACACTATGCCTGAAATCTTTTCTGTTTGATATGTAAGCTTCCTGCTGTTCGGATTGATTGAACCACTAATGAACAAGCTCTTCTAGGTCAGACATCATCCAAACACCATGACACTAAATGCAAGGAAGATTGCAGTATTGAACCTGCATCCAGAGGTCTGACTGGAGCACTGACTGAACTACAGGACTATCAAACAGGTAGAGAAGTCATGGAAACTGAAAAGTAAATGGAGTATACAGGCACTGTTAGAATAGACTGTTACTACTTCTTACTCAAATGCTCTAAGAAGATGGAGTAAGTAGATGTAGGAGAGAATATGAACTGTTGACTGATCTTCACATCAAAAATCCAGAATTCTGATTTTGACCAACTTTAGAGCGAGTCTTCTGCAATTACTTGCTCATTACAAATAGGCCAGAAGATAGCCCTGCCACCAGTATATGATCTGTACCGCTGAATTGTGGAGATACCAGTTGTGATCCTTCTTGAAACATCTGCTGAGATGGCCTGTTAAAGACTCTTATTTGCAGGCAAACCAACTGGGCCTGCCTGCAGACAGGTTAGTTTGATAGCCTTTTCCTCAGTTTCCAGTACAGCTGCTTCTTCAGGTAATCAAAAAACGCTCTCCCTTGGCCCTGGGGTAAACCAGTACTATTGGCTATGGCATTTGTTCAAGTAAATTTTGCAAATATGACAATAAAAGTTCACATGCTTTCTATAAGCAGTTCCCAAATTCTACTACCAAGGACAAAATTCTTAGTTACAACTCCACTCACGAGTAACTATAAAGTTTATTCTAGTCCAGGTAAGGTTGAATTTGCAGCTACAGCAGTTTGAAAACTTGCATTATGATGCCTAGGATGTTTGCATGAAGTAAAAACTTGTGAAGGACGTACAGGCCCTCTAAACCATTAAGGAAACCTTTATAGAATATTAGTTTCCTCAGTTTCCCTTTATTATGTGAGCTAGACATCCGTATTACTACCAGTCAGGAATTCAGGCAAGCTAGAAGGGAGTGAGGCCAGTTTCTCCAGATGGCGCTGCAGTATTTTTTACCACGTGTTGTATTTTTCACCACACAAAAAAAATATGTTTTTTTGGTATTTGCAAGAAAGATTACCAAATCTTGCCACTGAGATCACATAAGCATAGGATACCATAAGAACCAGAGGTAAGAAAATAATACAAGTTATATTTGAAGATGCAATCATATCTGGAGATTGGATGAAAGATGGCAAAAGGTCTTTTTGTAATAAAGTTAGATTTCAGCATCTTCCATCTTTGCACCAATGAATGACTGCTCAGTGTGTGACTGCTAGAGAATATCAAGCCAGACAACATGGAGTGGGAAGCCACGTATTGATGTGGGACCACAGGTTTGGGCTGGACACGTGTGTGCGCCTCTGAGTGAGACAACTGCAGGTTTTGGCTACCAGAGGGACCATGGAATCCAGGCCAACTACTGGAACGACTGAAAGGTCTGGAGGTTGACTGAGATACCCATTTGTGTGCCTCAGGGTCTCTGTTTCTCTCCTCTCTTCCTCTCCACCCAGTGGGAGGCAACTGGAGATGAGGGGATATAAGGGCCAGTTACTGCATGGCCTGAGTGCCTCCATCCAGCTGCTGTGGGATTCATAGTGTCTGAGTGAAAGGGTAAGAGTATGTGTGTGTCTGACTGAGGGGGTCTGTAACAGCAAGTGCAGTGGGGTTACAAGCACTGTGCACTTTTATGTGCCAGTGCCAGGAACTGGGAAATAGGGGATCCAAGGCCAGTTACTGGAAAGACTTGCACCTAGGATCGTTACTGGGGAATCCATACTGTACATATATAGGTCCATTAATGGCCCTGCATCCTGAACAGCCAGAGAATGCAACAGAATAAGGCTGTTGGTGCTGGTTTTGGCTGCATGAGTGCTGTTTTCTTTCTGTGCTGATCTGTATAGCTGGCTGCGTGCATGTGTGTACATGCCCATTAGGTATACATGCTCAGCCTTGGGTTTGAGGGGGCATGGAACCACAGGAGCCTCAGGCTACCTGATTCAGAACTCCAAACATCTCTCGCCCTCCTCTTTCTGGCATAGGCAAAATGAAAGTGAAATAAGTAGTAGAATAAATGCCTGCCTTTGTTTTGGAAAGGTACAGGTTCTGTTGCTCAAAACCTGTGTAAACCAGTACCCACCTCTTTATCAGAACTCTTCCACACAAGAATTTCTGAAGAGGGAACAGGGGAATTTAAGAGATTTGGATTTGCATAGATAAAATTTTTAGAAGTTAGTATTCATTTATCACTTGTAATGAAAACTACAGCAAATGCCTTCAGGATGAAAGATACAGATGCTAAATACAGAAATCTTCGATTCTGAGAACACCCATCAAAATAGTTGTTACACAGATTACACTAACTGGTATATTAAAAAAAAGAATGTATCCATTTCTTTTGTATCTCTTCATAGTTATCTTGTTACTCTAGCAAGAGATTTGCCTGAATTCCAACCAAATCAGTTGAGTGACTGAATGTCTACATACACTTCAAGCTTTTTAAGAAACTGCTTTGATTTGAGACATGCCAATCCCCCAGTAGTCTTAACAAACATAGCCCACAACTACCTTAGAAGTTGCTTTTCCATATGTGTCAGAATCACTTACCTATACAGTTTTTGGATGGCATGTGCTGCGTTCTTCCTCACATAAGGAGATAAATCAGAAGAGGCTTCTTTAATAGCAAGCATCATAATAGGAACAATAATTGGGACACGGATACTGGATAAAACTCTTAAAGCACTTGCGCGGATTAACTGATTAGGATCCTAAAGAATGGGAGAGAAGGGGAGAAATAAGATAGTGCAGAAACGCATCATTAAATTCTCTGCAGTGTTTACACTAGTTAGTGACTGCACATTAAAACACATAAATCTATCTGACTATCAGTCAGGCTTGCAAGCTAAGGCCACTCTAATAAGAAAGTGTGCCAAATTTCACACAAGAAACTTTCAACAACCAAGAGAAGTAAAACAAAGTAAAACAGACAACATTGAAACATTGTCTGGAGATCTGGCACAGGAAAACATTAACATAATTCACTTTCCCAGGTAAAATATGGGAATGATGGATTTAAAAAAGACTAATGCTTTATTTAATGATCTGAAACATTTTTTGCAATACAAGTGCAATTCAGATATTCTGAAAAACACACCTAGCTTAGTTTTATTACTTAAATGTAAGAACTGCCAAATGAAAATGTGGTTCTGAGTTGTGACACTCCTACTCGAGTTCTTGACAACACATCTACTTTACGCTTTACTGCAAGATATAAACTGAAGCCAGTAACAAAATCGATTTTCTTAAGAACATGTCAAAATATTAAGATAAATGTCGAGACTTTCTTCTATTTCCTACCCTCTCTTATTTTGTCCCAGTACTTGCTCCGCTTTTATAACACTAGGGTTAGCTTGGAGATCCAACAATAGCCCGAAACATCTGTATTTGGAGGAATTGTTCTATAAACCTCATTTGTTAATCATGGGCTTGGTAGACATGGGAAAAATGTTGCTTAATCAAATACTAAACCCTCTAAAATCATGCAAACTGAAGTTGCGGCAGCATTAATCCTCTGTACTGTCTGCCAGGAAGGCACTTCCCAAAGAACATTTCTCCCAAGGACTGAGAGTTGGCAACATGGGTTTTCAGACTGGTATTATTTAATGATTAATTTTTCTAAGCTCTCAAAATTCCTACGTTTTAGCAGCTTCTGAGTAGTAAGTATCTGGATGGTGAAAATACTTAATTTGTCATCTTGTTCTTATCAGAGTTTGCAAAGCTCATCTCCAATCACACAAGTTTCAAATACCCTAAAAAGTTCTTTCCGAAGAGGGAGAAAAAATCTCCATACATAAACCCAAACTATAATCTTCATTACAAAACCAGAAACAAAATGTTACGAAAAATGAACAGCGAGAATTAAGTACACTCGCCCAACTTCCACAGCAGGCTTAGTAATTTCTTTAGTTGCTCCAAATCTCAGCTAGCTTGGTGTCTACCTCCTTGCCACACCCCCACTTCTTTTTGAGTTACTCATAGTCACAATATTTGAGGTATTCCCTCTCCTTTTGTTCCTACTATCCACAGCTTTTTTTAAAAGTTATGCCATGTGAAGTGTTCACTGTATACATATCTAGTTAAAAACAAAGGATACAAAGTCTTTTGAATTTTAGCTTTTCATGGCAGTCACAGATAGTGAAGGTAGTACACATGACATTGAGATAAAAGCTGGAAGGAAAGGGGCAGAAAGCACTCTAGTGAGTGGTGGGATGCTCCTACAATTGCACACCTGTACTCCGATGGCAACATTTTCCAACAAGATGGAAGGTCTGGATCAGTGACATGACAGAAATTAGTTATGAACCTAGACGATCCTTACAAGAATAGTACAAGAAAGAAGAAAAAAACAAACTTCTCTTATTATAAAAACTGGGCAAGTTTAAAGTCAGACACTTAAATCTTTCTTTTCTCCATGGCCAGACTTCAAAGACATTCCTAACCTTTATTATACCATTTTATATATATGTATACCAGTACAAAACGGTATTTCTTCAGTGCTTTTAATAAAAATGTGGGATGTGTGACACATTGAATATTTTAATTTAGGTACTACTATCTTTACATTCCTATTCACTGTTGTACACAAGGATCTTTTACACAAGCTAAGAGGAACACAGGTGGTTCAGGGTAATAATAGCATCTTCCTTCTACATACATAAGCTGCCTAGGAAAGAAAAGGCATTCCAGAAATTAAATGCTGGGCAGGTGAATTTGAGAGCACCAATCTGCTGCTTTTCTTTAGCGAAGTACTTTTACTTCACGCAGGCTTAGCTGCTTGATGAGGTTTGAGGTAGCACAAAACACTTTGTCAATGACGTAACTTGAAAATACTTTATCAGATGCAGATATTTGCATGCTTTGGTTTATCAGACTAAGCTTCCACAAATACTTTTACTTCTGTGATACTAGCTCAGAATTCTCTATGAAGTGTTGTTTAGTATCACTCACTTTTAAAGCACGCTGGAAAGTACTGATGGACAATAATGCTAGATCTTGCTGCTCCTCTGCATAACGCATCAGATAAACATATACAAGCTTTTTGATCTGAAAAGAAAAATGCAATTAACATGATTGTCAGAAAGTTCTAGAATTCTATAAAATTAAGTCCTAGATTGCACATTTGCATCAACATTTTCTTCTTTGAAGAATGAGTTAACATACCGTTGGAGTACTCACATGCTTCTCAAATGTCTTACGATTTACTGTAATTCTGTTAATAGAAACTCTGAGGCACTACAATACCACCTAATTAATGATACAGTCACACAAAGGCTAATAACACAGAGTACTCCTTTATGCTATCAACTAGTAAATAAAGAAGCTGACATATGGCAAATGACCACCTGAGCACTCATGTTTTTCTCTTATGGAAAACAGGTTAAATTGCAATAGCCAAGGATTTCAACAAGCCCATTTTACTTTACCTTGAAACTCAAAATTAATTACTTCAACAAATCTGAAAGATAATATAACTTCCAGCTGAAGTGTGGTAAGTTACACTATTTAAATCTGATTAAAAGAGCACTTCTGACTAGATCTCGGACAAAAGCAAAGGGTATTAGATCCATTTTTTGCCTGACTACAAGCATTCAAAAGATGTCACCAATAAGCATACTAAAAATGATGCAATGTTCAAAGATTAAGAAAACCTCAGTATGATTCTGGGGGAGGAGGGTATTCAATTTAGTTCACTTTACCCCCTCATGGCCCCTCTATGCCCAGGAAGCAGTGAAAACATTTTTTACATTTGAGTTGTAAACTGACTATTGGGGTTTATAATAGAAAATTCTGAAAGACCCTCAACTACAGCTGTGCTGTAATTACTGACACTATCAGAAGATGTGTCTTTGTGCTAATTCTGGCAAAAAGCATAACATTAAATCACAGAAGGTTACACCATACTAAATTATTTGTTGTTCAGCTGTAGACAAGCAGCAATCAACATTGACCACAAGAGGCCTATGCACTGAATGACTGCAGGTGTGCAAAGAAAGCCTCCTTTCCTTGAAACCACTCTGTGACTAGAAATGGAAGCAGTTAGAGTTTCGTGGCTATACTATTCTTTTACCATTTACCTTCACTCAATGTTAAAATGTTCCTTTCTATAAAACTAATCATAACAGGGGCACACTAGGCTTGAGGAACACAGGCAGATTTGTTTAATTAGTTTATCAATATAAGCACATCAAACTCCATGAGTTATTGACCAAGACTTATTTTTGTTCTATACCACCAATTGCTTATTAGGTCACTTTTTGTATCCTTACCATCCATGACATGATGCACATAATCACATTGAGGTCAGCGTGTACTTATAAAAACAAAAATCACAAGGCGCTTCTGTGAACAATAAGATGCCCTTTGCTTGTCTTAAAACAAATGAACGTGTTCTACTGCTTCTTCACCTCCATTTCCCTGTATCAGAGCATTCAGCCCTGATTTAAAAAAAAAACCGACAAACTAACAAACCAGCAGCCATTTCTGGGCAGGAAAGTCACTCAGATACAAAGACACTCAGAGGAACTGATGTATTTTATGCTACTGCATTATAGCCGTTTATATGGACAGATTTGTGTCCTTAAGAATTCCTAAGTTCTTAAGGACAGGGAAAAAATTTGGCAAAACATTTTCAGAAAACAGCATCAGGAGCAATGTAGTAAGAATCTGACAACACAGTAATTTCTCATGGTTTCAAAAGCATCCTAAAAGCTGGACCATGGTAAAGGTTTCTGAGACCCTGAAGTGCTAACTAGATGGCTATAAGTATAGCTACATTATGACCTAAACTCGTCATCTAACTAACCTTGAACAAGAAATTAGTCAGCTAGCCTTGCTCAATGCTCTGATCTCTTTTCAGATTAAGAGTCTCTTCCCGCATAAATATGTTGGCACAAAATGGTGGAAAAATAAGAAACGAGGGAACTTGAACTGCAGCATAGAGGAAGACATGAATTCATGTAACTGCCTACATGTTTAAAAAATATAAGAAAAGTCCCACAAAATATAAACATTGAAAGGCTTCTGCTAATTAAGTTATGTGATAAAACCTTGTCTACGCACCTACAAAGGATCAGAGAGGCAAGGCAGATGGAGGGGTGCTTTCAAGTAATACCCTGCCCTAGCTTTTCCCAAGCCCATGACAGGAACCATCAGCCCAGAGATGCACAGAGACACAGCAGTATGAGGGAACTCAAATTTAGGACTCAGAGGAAAGGACACTCTGCCAGGCCCCTCCCATGACCACCTCAGGAGAGCCTCAGCTCCCATGTCCAGGTGTTAAACCCATCAAGAGTCAACATCAGAGCACCTTTCAGACTGAGGGGCTTTTCTGCACACAAGTGCGGGATGCAGATGAAAAGTATCTTATGATTGCACAAGACTTATCATGGAATGTTTTAGGGAGGAGCCAAAGTGAAGGAGAAGCAGGGGGAATCTATGTGATCGGGGAAGGAACAAGTTGGGGAAAACAGAGGGATATGCAGATAAAAATGGCTGGACACACCTAAACAGTTTGCTGGTTGATACATCTACCTTTCTGTCCCCTGCACCCGATCAGCATGCTCCATTGTATTTTCTCATTAATTCCATTTTTAACTATTTCTCTTGGTGAGGTACTCTCTATTCTCTGTAAAGGTCCATGTATGGGCCAGCAACTACAGTCAGGCCACAGGCTGGAGGGCCCATGTGCCCATGGGCACCAGCAACCACAGAGCAGAGAGATGGGACTTAAGTGCAACTCCAGCAACTAGAATGGGACCTCAAGTCACAGGGGCCCCTATGTCCATGGTGGCTGGCACCTAGAACAAGTGAGGGTCTGTCTGCCAGCACCTAGGCTGGGACCACAGGCCAGAGGGCCCATGAGCACAGGTACAGGCAACTGAAGAGACTGGAGCATGGGAAACAAAGCGCAAACCCATGTGTCTATAGTGCCAGTGACTGGAATGAGTGCAAGTGTACCAGTGGATCAAGGTGCACTAGCTGGCAAGCAGGTGAAGTGGCCAGGAAGGAAGTAGGTAAGGGTGTGGGCATCTAAGGACCAAAGGAAGACTCTACTATGGCATAGACCAGGGTAGTCCCATCCAGCTGCCGGAGAAACAAGATGCTCTTTGGGTCTCTAGAGGCAAGAATTATGTGTTTGTGTGCATCCCTCTAAGGGCATAACCACAGGGCGCTGGCTAGTAGAAAACTAGGGGAGTTCTGGCCTGGTCCAGTTTTCTGTGCGTACATGTGCACACACCTACATGTCTAAGGGCAAGAACATGAAGGGGTAGCTACTGGGGGACCAGGGGAGTCCTGGTTTACATGTGTTCATACATGTACAGCAGTTCATACCAGTAACTGAAATACAGCTACAGTCTCAGGGGCTCATATGTCCAGGTCCCAGCAACAGTGAGGTCTAGGATCCCAGGGCCCACTATTGGGCAGACCATGTCTGAGCTCAGCTGTTGGATGGATCCATACTGTACTCATGTAGGTATATATGTATTCCCACTAGCAGACCTTCATCTTGAACTGCCAACCTGCTGGTGCTGTTTGTGTTCTCGTGACTACCCTGTGTCAATTTATGTGGCTGCCTCGCTACGTACATGTACACACAAGAAATACACAAAACGTCTGTGTGCATAGCTACCAGGAATACACTCAGCCTCACTACTGATTGGGCTGGAAGCCTGGAGCTGGGGCAGTCTTGCTTCTGTTGGGCTAGCGGTTTCACCCTAACCATAAAAAGCACTCAAGATGAATAATACTGTTCAAAGCACTCCTCTTTGGTGTGAGGTATCTCTGTTCAAAATTGGATTTAGAGTATTCATAACTTACAAACACAAGTTAAAGAGGAAGAGACTATTTAACTAGTCTGGTTCCTCCCCCGTTTTCTTTTATCACCTATTATTATAAGTACAGTTACAATTTCTGAAGCTATTTTAATACAGTAAGTTCTGAAAGACTCAAAATTGTCATTTTTGCACACTTGTGCCTCCTTGACTTACCAGAGCTCAGTATTTGGCCATAGCCAAATATATGCATTCTTTCAAAAAAATGGAAAAACCCGAAGTTTTAAAGTAGTAGCTAAATAAGAATAACTTCTTTAAAGCTAAAATCATACTCAAACTGGACTATTACTATGCATCCATGTAAAATAAGGAAAAAACTACACATATCTGTGACTTACTATATTGCCGCACATTAGAGACAGACAGGAATTTGCTGAAGTCATTATTGCAGGAAATATAATCCTCAGTACCATTAGCCAGGGAAAAAGCAACTTTTGTTCCCATTAATAACAGAAGCTGAAGTACCTATTTCCAGGAAAGGAGGGAATAATTGCAGCATGCATTCAATTCACTTTTCTTAAAACCCAGTGCTTCAAACCACTACTTCCTGCATGTTTCCAAAATCATGATCCTGTGCAGTAGGAATTAACTAATATCATTGCAATCTTGCTCTGCTTTCCTCAGACTGATGCTTGTTGGTCACTATGCAGTCTGGAAAGACAAACTTACAGATGTTATTTTCATCCAAATCTCATTTGTCAAGTCAATTATAACTGACACCTCTGCACTGGAGCTGACAATGTATGCATAGTATTGGTACTGACCATCAGAGTAACATTCTCCTTATAAAAATCTCTGTCGTACAACTTTCTAATGCAGATGCTACTTTAGATTTCCTTGAGCCACAGAGTAAGCCTGTGGATTTAAAGGCATCATAGTTGAACTCAATCTCCACTTCCAACTTCCTGGAAATTTTAATTTTCACTAGTCCAAGATGGATTTTTTTTTCCTTCTTCCTGTTTTCTTATGAGGGGGAAAAAAAAGGCTACAAAAGCAAGCTACTTTGTGCATCTAACACCTGATACTGGGGCAAGAACAGACACATATGCTGCTAAAATAAAATGGTAAACAACCTGAAAGAAAAACTTACATTCTACTATTGTTTTTATCTACAGAAATCTGAAAACAATTATTAAACATGTCTTTTAATTAAAAATCCCACAATTTAGCGCAACTTGAATAAATTTAGTCAAGTAAATTGTCTCGTGAAACACACTTATTGCAGATGATTCTGATTCAGGTTTTTCATCAACTGCTTATACAGGAACTTTAAATTGTTCATGTCTGCCCCTTCATATACTCCTTTCACAGTTCTTTATACAAACTAAATGAGCAAGGGCATATTCCCAAGATGCTTTAAAGTCTCCATGTCTTGCAAAACATAGAAGTAACCTAAAGATTTGAGATTACACTGCATATTAGCAAACATTTCTTCTCTGCTCAAGATGGGACCTATCCCTCCTTCCCCCGCAAACAGTCACATGTCTCCAAAAGATTCTGATATTTGAAAGCTACTTTTCTGGTATCTTCTGGAATCACAGGCATTCACATTAATAAAACATTACAGAAATTCTCAAGAGAACCAGTATTTAAGTTTTGTGAAACAAAAAAATTACTTTAAACACTCTTCATTAATAACATCACATTTTGTCTAACTACAAGTTCATACAAGGACTTAACTTCTCACTCTGCAGTTCTAATGCTGAGACACTCCTTTTATAAATACACTACATGATTAGAACAGTGAAAACATTTTTACCCAAACCTCACCTCTCAGCCTTGATCTGCACTAGACATTTTCAAATACAATGTAACACAGTCCCTACTCAAGCTTTGCAAGCAGCACCACAGGTCAAATACACGATAGCATCTTTACTCAGAATTACCACCACCACTCCCACAAACTCTCTAAGCAATCAATTTAAAATTTAAGTAGTTACTACTCCTCCCTCCAAACCACTTAGCAGATTTCCTTTATTTACATATTAAACTATTACCATAATGCTGTCATTGAAATTAAACCCTGAAAAATTCTATTTTAAAAGTACCAGAGATTTAGGTTTATGTTGAAGTCAGATAAAACTAGGTAAGATTTTCATAAATAGATCTTCCATAACAGTATGCTTAGTGAGCTATAGGAATACCTCAATATTTTTACTGGCAACATTCTTCACAACAGCAGGAAACAGCTCAGAAGCATTTTTGCCCTTTGCAATCATCTAAAAAGAAAAGACACACAAATCTTAGTAACACATTAATATAATTTGAGTGTTTTGGTTTTGATTTTTTTAATTGATTGGTTTTTTTAAAAAAAGACAGGCATTTATCCCAAATCTGTATTTCAGACCAGATTTCTGTGAAGTTGAGGACGAAGCATGATTTTTTTTGTTAGCTATTGGACTTTACAGGATGCTATCAATAAAAAAAAAAACCCTGAGAGCTGGCTGGTTATGAGTTTGGGCTATGGAATCAATGAACTAGACTTTACCATATCAGACCACAAATCATTTTTAATGCTTTAATAGTTACTTAAAACAAAGAACTTGCTAACCTGAAAAGCTTTACTGATTTACCTTTTCAGATCTGCTACCAAAATAAAACCCACAATAAAAAACCAACAACATAAAACCATCAGGAGAAGTTCTACAAGTGTAAGACCTGTTCCTTTTCCCTGGAACAATCTTGCTGTGCAACAGAACCAAGGAGAAGAAAAAACAAATATCGCACTTTTTAAAAAAAAAAAAAGGCAAGGTTATTTTCCATAGCAAGTTAAACACAAAAGGCCTTAAAGTGTTTACATAGAACAAAAAAGCAACAAGGTAATAGCAATATCAGTCAACCCACTAGGATTTTTTTTAAAGGAATTAAGTTTCCATATTTGATCTCAGAGAAATCTAAAACTAGGGCATGTAGTAAATGGAAAAATTGTCTCAATAAAGAGCACAAACAGCAAAATCCCAGTTTAGCTTCAACACTTGTATGAACAGCTTAAGGAGGAAGTTAGTTACAAGAAACCAAAAAATACTTCAATATATACTATGGCTGCACAACTAATTTCTTACATCTAATTTCAGCAGAACATCTGCTAGTACTTCATGTCCAAGCTGCAAACCCTGGAATTTCATAAACATGTTATATCAATTTACAGTGCTGCTGAAGAGTCAGAGCACCCCCAGCTACAGTCAAGGGCAGGATCCATTTGGCCAAATATCAAGCTAATCAGAAAGGACAAGCGCTCACTAAGACAAGTGCATATGCAGGGATCCAACACAGGAACACCAGTTTTGTAACTGCAGTTACTGCTGTTCATAACCATCTCGCATTTCCACCATTACTCAACATTATACAGTTGATTAAACTTCATATTCCTAACTCACAGGTCTGTCCATGTATTTTATTGATAAAGCACATTAAGGGCATAAAGAACTGGGATCTCACGCAACAAAAGGAAAAAAAACCAAACCAGGTAATACCTTGACAAACTGTGTATTTGGAGAAGGTTAGAAGACAGATGCGAGAAGAAGAAAGAAGGTAGTTGTAGTTCAAGCTATTACTGAGTGAGCCTTTCAAAAAGGGTCTAAGAATGGCTGGCCAGCATGACAGTTCAATTTAACCAACTTAACATCTTAAACTATTTCTTGAAGCTGTATTAAAGCACAGGAAGCGACAAACTAAGCAGCAAGCACACTGTATGGGTTTCAAGGGTTTTTAACTAAGAATCTAAACGAAACCGCAGCTGTCAGGACTGCGGGGTCTTTGTAATAAATGCCAGATTTAGAATGACCAGAGTCAAGTAGAACTTGGTAGCAAGATGCACTGCAATGAAATATCATAGAATAGAATATTATCAATAATCTCATCTTGATGCAACAGAAGTTATTTATTCAAAAATAAGGATGATGCTTAGACTTCCCTGATAGGCTGTAACAGTATGACTCTATGCATTAGTTGCATTATTTAACTGATCAACCATAATAGCTCTAGTGTACCATGTAAATATGTATTTAGTGTCTTTTAAAAGAGTGTATTTTGACTCATTAAGTCATAACGATTAGTGTAAATCCGTCTTAGCCCACGGATCATTAACCTGAAAGAACATAATGGTTCTTTCCAAGACTAAGGTCTATCATGTCATTTTTGTTGCTGTGCCTAGACATTCTCCAGTTGTGTCGACTCGTGTACCTGGAGTTCCTGCACAGACACTTCCATTCTAGAATATGTATTGTGTAATGTCAAGATGTACTAAAGTATTTTTTTTCATGAGACACACACACAGGTATGGATTAAATCCTCTGGGGGAAACCAGGCAAGTAAATTTGTTTCCTGAATTTATGATCTGAAATCTTCAGGAGCAAAATTGCACTGAGTTTTTTGCCCAGATGAGAAGTTCAGACAGGTTTCAAGGCCTGGTAACAACAATATCTCTGTTGTTGTAGTATCAGTGTATCTTCCAAAAGAAATATCAGCTATTGCGTTTTCACGCATAAAGTAGAATAAACTTGGTCCTGTACACACTTCCAATTTATTTCTAAACCAGCTGCGCTGCTCATAATCTTCCAAAGATTGCAATTATTTTATGGCATGCATGTAAGGGAGAAACATAAAGAAAATTACATACTGACATTAAAATATATTTTTTTATATATATATATAATTGATCATTGAAGTCACACATACGTATTTTAGCTGAAGGTAGGCTTAGACACATTTATATAAGAGGGGGAGTAGAAAGACCAAAGCTGGACTGCTCCTATGCATGAAATTATGTTGTTAAAAGTCACTATCTGCAAGACAGATTTATTTTTATTTGTAATGAATCTCCTTCTCCCCAGGAGAGAGTTCGCAAACCACCTTAAAGGAGGAAGAAGCAGCAAAAGGAGCCATGAGCAGTGTTCTCCTGGTACTTTTCCATCACACCTACATGGACAAATGAAGATTCAGCCTCTTGAAGTCTACTAAAAAAAGTAAGAAAACTATTGGTATGCACAGCTTTTTCCCCTACCTAAAATTAGTTAAAATGAGCACTCCAGTGAGACACATTAAACAATAGGAGTTCCCTTTTCCTCAAATAATAAGGCTGGAGGAAGTCTTTCATCTGCCCACAGTAACAGCTAGAAGAAAGATGTTTTCTGAGGGAAGCAGAATGTAAGTTACCACAGGCTGAAACTATGGCAATTCTAAAGGCCATGATTTCTTGCAACAGCACTTCTGTATACCAGACTCTCACTGGTCAAATCCTGAGGAATCCCACACCATGTTGGAGGAGATGAATCAAAAAATAACTCTCACCAAACAAAAAAAAAAAAAAAGAAAAAGAAAAAAGAAAAGATGTAATGAAAGAGTAGTTGATAAGTAATCAGCGTATCTGGCAGGACCAGGATCAAAGGCAAAAGCAGAAGACAACCAGCCTGAGTAAAACCTTCAACACTGGAAGACAAGTAAGTGAGAAATTGCTAATTCTAGAGTCAGAGGAAAGAACGCTATCGCATGATACCACCTGTACCTACTCACTTCAGTACATGCTTGGATAGGATTAATTCACATAAAAACCAAGCAAAACATAAAAAGCACATCCAGAGGAGACTGAAGTAACAATGAGAGAAAGCAAATGCAGAAGTCCCATCCCTCCCCCCCAAAAAAAGTAGTCAAGTGGACACTGAACAGCTTTCCATAGCACATTCTTCTAATACTTTAAAGAAGAAATAAAGGGACTTCATCAGCTTCATGATGTTTAGTTTATAGGATTTAAATACACAATGGTGTTAAACATTAATCACCTCTATGGGTACAGAGTTCACCTGAAATACTTAATCAAATTTATAGGCAACATACTCAATAAAAAAATCGTTATATATAATCTAAAATAGTAAAAATAGTAAACACAATTTTTCATTTTATTCTACAGATTTGTTTGCTGTCTGCTGAATTAAGACAGTAGTTGAAGCTTTTCTGAAAGAACCATATCCTACTAAAATCTCACCTCCTTGCTGAAAATAGTTATTTAGAGGCGTATTTTATCTGTTACGTAATTATTTTAAAAGTATGTGACTGCATATATTTTGATATAGCAATTTCTACATAAAATTCCAAATTAGGGACTTCACAGTAGCTTTTAAACACCAATTGAACATTCAAATGCTGTCTTGGTACAGGATCCGTAAAGTGAACACAGTATCCACATCCAAGAAATAATAATAATTAAAAAAATCACATACCCCAACAATCCTTTTCATAGCATCTAGCTTTGCAGAATCTTTACTGCTTTCCAACATTTGTTTTAGGTCTTCATTTCTATGGTAGAAACACAATAAAGCATCAGTTAGAAAAAGTAAAAACTAAAACCAGAATACCATTTTTATATTCTTGCACCAATTCAGCAACTTAAGGTGAAGCACTGCTCCTTCTCATCCACTTTTAAACTGTATTTGTTAACATGCTAGCCTAGTATAATGTAGCATTTAGTAAAAGAATCTATCAGATTCCAACAATAATGCAAACCCACACAACTTTAATCTGCTGTTAGCTGAACCTTGGCTGGAAGGTTGAAGTCTTGAGGCAAGAGAAGAGCTCAGTTTGAACCAACGGCCCATTCACTCCTCCCTCTTCCCCCAGCACGGGCCAGATGTAATAGCCTGAGGATGACATGTTTGTGTTAAAATATAGTATCAGCTTACACAAACCACTGAAAAGTCCAATTCCAGGCTTCGGTATGGTCTGAATTTCAACAAGAATCGAGCATATAAACTTATGTTTTCACCTGCCCTTCTGGATTGTAAATTGCTTATCCCCTGGTCCTCAGGTTTAAAAGCCTCAGATCTGTAGTACACCTATTTTACATGTCATAAGATTAAGATAGCCCAATGATTAGACACATATAGAGTCCAAGCACTTTTTACAGCTGAAATAAAATTCTCACACAAAAATATTAAGTCAATAAGGATCAATAACATTCTCTCACAGACACAGCTTCTCATTTGCTGCACTAATCAGAAACCTCACCCTGCTTGGCTTTTTAGATGCAAAGAGATCACAGTCAAAATGCATTTTTAGACTGAAAGTTTACAAAAAAAGATTCTTTGACAAAATAGCCTTTTGTAATGCCTATATTGCTTGAGTACTAAATAATATGAAGGGAACAGTGGCTCAAGATACCTGCAATATTCCAAAGAACTCAGAAAACTTTCCAAGTTTACAAACCCTGTGAGTTTTCACACAGTGAAGGGAAACATAGAAATCCAGGCAGGATTTTAAAAGTGAATGCAAAACCTAGATATATTCTGACTTATCACTGCCCTCAGCATTTCAGATGGGGAAGAAAAGAGGTTTAAGCCAAAGCCAGGCTTAGTTGCAGTGAGACAAAATGTTGTCATCCATTCCTTCATAAACCTTTAAATAGCACTTTGCCTACTTGGCAAGGGATAGAGTCACTCTACTACAGAAGACTCACCTTGTATTTCCAGACCCAGTCCTGCATCTATTCTGTGCCCCTCCATGAGACCTCCACATTGCCCCTTGAATACCCCTTTGATCAGCTGGGGTCAGCTGTCCTGGCTGTGCCTCCTCCCAGCTTCTTGTGCACGTGGTAGAGCATGGCAAGCTGAAAAGTCCTCAACTAGTGTAAGCACCACTTAGGAACAACTAAAACATCTCCACATTATCAACATTGTTTTCAGCACAAATCCAAAACATAGTCCCATACTAGCTACTATGAAGAAAATTAACTCCACCCCAGCCAAAACCAGGACACCTACACACTTCAGTATACATCTACCAAATTAAGAACCACAATAAGATGGAAAAAACCCCAAACAACATTCTTTCCCAAAAAGCCAGAAGAAAAAACACACAAAATTCAGGATGCAGATACCTATACTTCCAACTGAAGTCTAACTGCCTTTTCAAAACCAAGCATTTCACAAAATACTGTAGCAACCTAATACAGATGGCTTGCCTGTTTTAAGTATTGGCTTCAGTTGACAGCTTAATATTTAAGTACTTTCTTCAAAAGAAAAAAGTGGAAGCATTTCATTAGCTCACCTGCTTCAGCACCATTTCCCAAATATCACTGGGAACTCCTTATTTCATCTGCATCAGATTCAAAGGTTTTTACTGGCTTTAGATACTCCTGGAAGTGTTCGAAAACTATGTAGTCAGCCTTCTACTGCTATGTTTATTTAGCTGCTTACTTCAGTTCTTTAAACTGTACTTCTCATTCAACTTTGCTCTGTAGTTTTCATACTTTTACGATCAGTTTAATATGTCTATAATTGGCCACCTTCTCCATGGCAAGGGGTGACATCCAGTGTACCTTCTTCTTGTAAGACCACCCCAAGTTGACATATCGGTTAAAAATAACTACTGCTGTGATTTCACAGACCTCCTCCTATGGCCCTCCTCTCAACTCCCCGAGACAAAGGTACACCTCCCTCCACGTTAAGCTCTCTGGTTTTCTGATTTCACTTTGAGCATGCTTATGTTCACCTCACACTCTTTTTAGCCACTCTGTACTTTTCCTCAGCTCTATATCCTTATTTTTGATATCAGAAATCAAATATTTGTTGGTTTAGGGTTGTACCTAAGCTATCTTTAATAATTTGCCTTTTTTCACCTTTTAATCCCTCTGTGTAGTTCTGTTTGTAATTATCTTTTTAGGAAGGCTAGCTTGATTTAACTTCTGGCAGCTCTATATCCCCATCGTTCCTGGCCATTCCTGTCCACCTCTTCCCCATAGGATACCAAGTAAGTCTCAGTTCTTTCAGATCAGCTTCAAGCACCCTGGCTGAGACATTGCTTTACAGAAATTTCAGAGACTTCTAATACCTTCTGCCTAAGTCTTAATCCTTACTTTGTAAGCTTAGCTTGTGAAAGAATCTATACGACAGTTATCAAAGTTACAAAGCGGAACACTGGACTTGATTCAGAAAGTTGCTTCTAGTCCTACCCTCCTGCTTCCAGTTTCCTACTGCTATTTTACATAATCATGCACAAATTAAGATAGAGACATCAGTAAAAGCTAAAGCACAGGATAATATTACTGAATTGTGAACACCTAGCTCTCACATAATATAGTTCTCAATTGATAGGAAGATGCTTCATTTCCTTGGCACAACCAACAATGAAACTACTTTAAAAAAAAAATAGTATCTGACTAAAGAATCAAAAGTGCTGCATGAATAAGACATTGCAGCAACTGCTTGAGATTAAAGTCTAGAAATACATTTACCTAATAAAATATTAACAAAAAAGTTAACATGAGAAAATAAGAACATGTCAACAGAATTTGCAAGTGAGAAAGTAGAAAATGTGGAAATAATTTAAACTTGACGATCAAGTAGCAAAAATGGAGGAAGGCACATATCACAAGATTCAAGTACATGCTGACGACTACCTCCCAAAAGTTGGGAATGACAAAAGCACACAGTAATTACAGGATGAATATGAGTTATTAGTGTAATAAATAAAAAAAAGAAGAAGCAAAAGGTGAATTTCAGATGAAGATAGAAGAATTTAATGATGAAATGTACTTCTAACTGCTTATAGAAAACATCCTATCAAATTAAAACATTTGAAACATTAACAGGGAAGATACAAAACAGAGAAATGAAGACATGAAGACCTGCTTACAGCCTGCTTACAGAAGAGAAAAGCAGCAGGGGGGAAAAAGGAAAATAGAAAAAACCCACAAGTTACGGAATAATCCATTTGGAAATTGATTGCTACATGAACTGATTTTTTTTTTTAACCTTTTCTAACAAATCCAGGATAAGCAAGCATCAGATACTTACAGAGGAAAATATTGTTCCATACGTGCACATGGATCATCATCAGCAAGCCTTTTTTCTTCTACAGTTAGATGTGGTTTCAGTGTAACTTCAAAGTTTTGCCCTTTAAGAGCAGACTTAATAGTGTGAGACACCTCAATTATTTTACCCAGCATTGTAGAATTCTGTTCCATTCTTTTAAGTACAGTATTTAAAAAAAAAGATGGACTGCACTCAACCAAGCTTGCCTGCTGAGACTGACGTCTACTTGAAAAAAAGACAATCCTATTAAGTAACAGGATACCCACTCCCTTGCTGTTTTAACTTCTAGAAGCAAATATCCTACCCAGATTTCAAAGGCCATTTCCCTCCAAAAACAACTCGTTATCAGCAGCCTCAATGAACAATGGGAAAGGCAAATACATTTCAGTCTTTCATAATACAGTTTATTATACAGTACAAAAATATTTTCATATTTTGAGCACTAATAAGATTTAAGGGAATTTAAATCCTTAAATAAAAATCCCTCAAAACAGAAAGTATAAGTGAAAGCCTTGCACTGCTGTTCATGTTTCTATACTCATTACTTTGTCTGAAGTGACAGTCCCTCAGTACGCAATGTTAGACAAATAATTTCTTTATCACTTATGTGCACCTGCCAGGAGCTCCGGAAAATGCAAGCAACCCTCCAGCTGCATCAATACCATTGACTCTCCCTGCTAAAACTCAGAATAATTCTAGCCTTACAGAGTTACATATTACAGATTACTGAAACGTAAGCTTTATTACTTCAGTAGCAAAACCAGGTTTAAAGAAGCTTAATCTGATGGTTTACGAATAATATGGAGCTATATGAAGCAAGACAGTCCCAACAACAGTACGTGGAAAAAAACCTTCATAAGAATAAACATATCGCCTCTGAACACATTTTCACTAACAGTAAGAAGAGATGAAACGACTTCCTGACCTGTCTACCTACTACCATACCTAAGAATGCAATTAAATTTCCCTGAGTTCGAGTTGTAGTCTAGCATCTTAACCTCTGTATGCTATGGCCCACTGTCCGAAAAAGTTGCCAGTTGAGAGCACTGTTATGGACTATCATTAGAAATATTATACCCACGTACAACACGACAGGCTATGAAATACAATCTTCATTTGCATAGCATCTACCAAAAAATGCAACAAGCCAATTACTAATATATTAAGGAATCAGCATTCATCTGCATTCATCATTTTTACCACCACAGGCTTGTATTCCTCAACATAAGAATTTGAAAGCTAAAGGAGTGTAAATTAGAAATGCAAATTCATCGCCTAACTTTCTCTCATAGCAAGCATCACACACAACTCATCTGCAATGATACAACATGATGGGTATCACAAAACACGTCCAGAATAATACATTCTCTTTAAGTCACTGGTCTGATGTTAAGCAGAGGATGACGATTTCTACTTTCTTCTATGTTTTCATATTTTATGATTGTAGCTTTTAAGATAGATACTACTTTTATTTTTCTACCTCAAAGCACTGCTTTCTTCATATGCCTTTGCACCATTTCTGGATATGACAGGTATGGATATGACAGGAATTATGATAAGCCTACCAGTTAGGATTAATCTTACAGATGTTACTGTAAGTAAACAAACAAAAAACACCAGTTACGATTTTTCTAGGCCTCAGTTTCTTTCATGCTCCCTCTGCTCCCCTGCGATCAAAAAGAAAAAACCCAAACCTTACGAAAACCCCATGCCAACGCCCCTCAGTAAGCGGGGAGAAACAATCACAAAAAAAACCCAAAAACCTAGAGCTTGACAGTCAAGAGAACATACTGCCAAACTATTTGAACTGCCTGGAGTCTTACGCCAGAAAGGACCTTGACCATCACTCACTCTGCCAATTACGGCAAACACCAAATAAAGAACCACTCTGAATATGCTGTACTTTTGTTAGCACCCACTGGGTCACTAAAACTGGCATCTTACTCAGATTAAGACTAGGATTTCAGATTCTGTTGAGCAACTTTACCCACTTTTACAGAAAAAAGAAAAGGCTAGGCATAACTGTATGTCACTGAGGTTTAAACCAGATATGTCAGCGATCAATCTGAGCCTCTCAGTCATGTCGTCTTCTCATAGAACTATCACAAACTTTTAATCGCACTGAGATACTAATCCATAATCTGTGGCATATCATTTGCCACTGCACCTACATATTCTGAACAACTGTTAAGAGAACACTCCACCCTGATAAGATATAAATTTACTACATCTCCTATTCTTTTTAGCAACACCACACAATGACGCCCATAAATTGTCAGCATTTGCTACGGTTCTAATGTACCCAGTTACTGAAAGAAGCCCCCCACTAATCATAAGGTGTTCTTTGTAAAAAGCAGAAGTTTCTTAAGTATCAAAACTGCAACTGAAGCCCAGCTGGCAATGCAACAATAATTCTTTAGTTACAAAATCTTTACTCCTGGAAGTTTATCAGCCTGCTGTTTTACGAAGTAAGAATTTAATTATGAATCTCCATGCCATCTGTATGCCTCAAAGCCTGGGAACAGTTTCAGTCACCTCTAAAAAAGAGAAAGGAATTTAAACAAATAAACTCATTGTGAGATAAAGGCCCTTCATATACAATGACGGCACTGTGCTACTGCAAGATAAGATATAAGAAATGGCAAACAAATCCACCTCAGGGGAGGAAGCAAGCTTCACCATTTCTGATATTATGGAGCCACCTGTTATAGAACAACAACAAAAGTTACAAAAGCCCCATTCAACAGAGTTTTAATAATCCATTTCTTGTTTTAAGTTCTGCATTCACTGCATACTCTCAGTTACGTGATATCAACTGCATTGCTCTTGTGTTTCAAGTCTTAGGGAGACTTCAGTCTAGATGATGTACTTCCAACCACAGCATACCAAGATGGTTTTGTTGGGGTTTTTTTGCCCACAGCACAGCAAAATGTGCCAATGTCAAGTTCAAAATACTGTGAATGTTACCAGGTCTGAAGCAGAAAACCCACACTGACAGAGCAGCTTAACCTCTGGTTTTGGCACCTGAGCAGCAATGAAGTCCTATAGAGAGTCCTGTTTCCCAGCACAAAATTAAAAAAAAAATATTTAAAATAGTCTTTTTTTTACATTTTATTGGCACTGCAAAATCCTGAAAATAAATTGGCTTCTTCTAGCTCAGGCTATTGTGTAAACTCTATAAACAACTTTAACACTTAAAGAGGAACTGTAATTTATTTTAGAGCCATTACAGCATGGAAGCAAAACCAGCAGCAAATACATGCTGCAATTTGAGTTTATTTTGCTGTTGATTTGGGGTCTTCCTCTAGCAGGAAATTAAGAAATCTGAGTTCCATTCTATACCACAAACTGTTTGAATGACATCTTGTGGTGCTATTCAGTATTGCCATCCTCTTCCATTATAACACCGTATGTATTGCCAATTCACAACATCAACACAGAATTCCACTATTATTTCAAGCGAGACTCAAATAATTTGCCTATCAGTGTTGCTTTACTGTGGTTTAAAGAGAAATTCAGATAAGAGATAATCTATTTCCTCTTCAGCCACCCCTAATTTTTCAATCTGAAAAACAAACATACTACCCAAAAATAAAACTAGAGTTTTAAAGGATAGACAGCAGAGATGTGAGGAAAGCCAGGATAACTATATATCCTGTAAGCCTGAGAGCCACAGAGAACGAGACTGGTTACAGTCTGACTACCAATATAGTTTGCCACTAGTTTCTCAAAGTACTTGCCATCTGGATGGTTAAGGTACAGTCTCATCCTTCTCAGTGGGAAACATATCGAAAAGTGTAAAGTTAAAACTGAATAAAGCATCTTCCCAGTTCCCTGTCTTGAAACTATAATACCTGAACAATGCTCGAGCAACTCTGTGTGTGAACACATGTAAGTTGCTGCTACCACCCACATCAATGCAGATATGTAAAAAACCTTAATTTCAAAAAGCTATAACCAGATGGCAGCTAGTATGACAAAGCAGTTTGAAACCCTTTCTGGAGAGGACTGTGACTTAATCTAAGATTACCTGTTGTCGGTAGAGCAATTATAGATACTACTTCACCCAGCATCAAGAAAGGTTGTCTGAGCGGATTAAAAGTACCAATCTTGCAACCCCACTGCATATGACCTCTTCTGATAGTACCCACACCTCTGATGCTGCAGGGAAGCTTCTGCGAGAGAAAAACCTTCCATGGTGGCAGAGATCAGTTTCCTGAAGGCTGAAAAAGTGGTATCTGAGGTGGTGCTGCCACTTATGCGGTTGTGTCAATTTACAGTTTGTCTTGAGGCCTGTGATTTGAATTTGCAGACATTTGCAGATCACTTTGCAGCATTTAATAGTTGTGAAGGGATTATAGGAGAGCGAGAAGCAGTACTTCCAGCTTTCCTGAAAATGGTGGGAGGAGGCTTCTTTTAAAGACACGACCACAAAGGTGGTGCTATCGCTGCCAGAACCTACAACAGTGTTAGTATATTTACATATATGCCCACAACGCTTCAGAAACACTGTTAAAGAACATTACAATATTCATCTTCTAACAGGATGTAAAATAAAACCCTTATGCCCCAAAAGAATTCTGGTTTTCTCAAAGTAAGAAAACTACCACAGGGTGGCACAGACAAGAACAGTCTTCAGAAAAGCCGAACTAAGAAAAACATAAACTTCTTGCAGCAGCCTTATGTTATAACAGCATTTCAGAAGTGTATTTTTAGTGCATTCAGGATGCAAATCATAGCAAGTGCCTAAGGCAAATATATGACAACATAATAAATATGCAGAAACCACAGTGAAGACCTTAAACTATAAAATTTGCCTTTCTGAGGAAATAAAAAAGCCTCAAACAAGTTTTAATGACTGCGTTACAGAGAATCACAGCAAATCAACAGTTCATTGCTTGCATCCTCATACGTGCCAAGTGCCTGGCAATAAGAATATATTCACTGTGTGTCACTTCCCATCAGATCTGACCAATTTCAGCTGGAGAACTGCTCTGTAATAGCATGCCCATGTTCATATACTGCATTTAGTTCCTATCCTAGTACTGACTACCGAGTTCAGATTTTATCTTGTAGAGTCATCAGTTCATCCAAACCATTCATCTTTGCTGGCTTGTACATCCTACTGAAACTGGCATATCACCATCTTAGTGGGCATAGCGCCATTTTAACAGATGGGGAAAGAAAGTAATTGTGCCAATTAGCTAGTGGATGCATCAAGTTTGAATATTAGGGCTGGAGTCTCCTCCAAGAGTTTCACAAATGGCAGTCTATGTACAAGCTTTCCATGACTGGTTGAACAGGATATGCCAAGGCAAAACTAGATCAATTTAAGACTCCAAGAACATCTCTGGCAGCTGTTGAAAGCAAGGTTTTAGCTCTGATGAATTTGGAAAAGTCTTCTGCACAGAGAATTGGGGATTAAGTATCTTAATGAAATCACCACCTTAGATCGGCTCTCTGCAAAACAGGCTTGCAAATCTCAGCAAAAAAAAAAAAAAGGGTTTGCAGCCCTGCCGAGTTTTCTGATGAATAGCTCAACAGAATGCATAAGCCAGATCTGCAGGAGAAAAGTCTAATAAATTACAAATGTATTTTGCTTGGCACGAATATAGCTTAAAGATGCAAATCAGTAAAGTTGAAAATGCATGTTATAAATTTTGCCATCTGCTTCAATACAGTACTTATCAATTGATATATACTGACGTTACTCATGTGGTTCACCTGTAAGTTTCTACATTTAGATTAGATACAGCAATAGCTAGTTTTATTGCCAAAATAGTATTATTTCCAAGAACAAACATTATTATATTTTAACAGAACATGCAGGTAGTTTTTGTTTAAAATGCAATTAATATAGATGAAAATCCTCTGGCCACCTGCAATTAACTGTAGGCAGTAATAGCTGCACCCTAATGTATGCAATTAACATGGATTCTGTGTTACTAATTATCTCTATGGGTTTTCTTAAAAGTTGGAAGATGGTTAGACTACTCATCCCTCTATCTAGAGCAACAGTACACAGTGTAACTAAAAAAATATCCTGTTAATTTAAGTGATGTGCACCTCCATGCTATACAGATGATTTTGACAGTCTTCCAAATAGGCAGTGCTTATTTAATGGATTCCATCAATCCAGACCACAGAGGTGAGGTCCACAGGCTGGGTTCAGCTTGCCCGTAAGATTTATATAATCCTTTGACTCTTACGGATTTTCTGCTGAAAATTCCTGTTACGGGCAAAGACTTGTCTGCAGACCACTTCCATTATTCTGGTGGTGCACAACCTGACCCTTTTTCTTCTTTTTCAAACGCGGGGCACATGGACAATGTACATCTGGGGCACGTAGAGTGACCTACGTCTGGAACATAACCAGTTCACAGACAGGTGTCACACTACCTACCCGGACACATGAATAAATCCCTAAAACGTAACCATGCAAGTTGTACAAAGGAATACCATACATGTCAGCTCTTGTGACAAGCGTGGAAGATGGAGACACGAAGGAGAGGACAAGGCATCTCCAGCTGTGCAAAGGGGCCCATTCTGCACAAGAAGGTTTAGACCAACTCATCTCAGTTACTTACATAAGACCTTTTAATTATTCAGTTATTGAGATATTTAATAGAATGAACACAAAGTTTCCATCCTCTGAACACAAGATTCACCTCTGACATATCTGAGGTGATCTAACTAACCAAAAGGCTTTTTAAAAGCAATACCTAGCAAATAGGCAAGTTATTTTTCCCTCCTCAGTCAGGATTCAATACTCACAGAAAAAGCTGGCCCCAAACTCATATATTTGTTATAAAATCTCTTATTCAAGAACAGTTTCAGCTTAGTCAAAAACAGGAAGAAAACAGTTTCTTATGTACATGTTGTACTTAATAATAGTTTATATAACAGAATTTAGAAAAACCTCCTCCTTTCCTCACTTCTTTTGTCCTGCACATTTACACAGTTACCTGACAGCAGCAGACGAAAGTTATATTTGTACAGTATTGACTTTATTTTTCACTGCATTGGATACACACTATATCAACTAATGAGAAACATTTGTGCATGGTATGTGCAACCTATTGCACTTCTTTTAAGGTAACTGTTTATTTCAATCAATATTTCATCTTTATTGACCTCCTAATAGTCAAATTTTCTACTTACTCAGGTTCAGGATATCACCACAACAGACGTTTCAAGGCACTGAGATGTTTTCAATACTGACAGCATGTGTCTCAACCAAACCACCACACTAGCATCTCAAGGAAGTACTACGTTCATTAACTGAATTGAAGATTTTATCTGTAGCTGAAAATTAATTAATAAATTTCAGAATTGCTAAAGGTAAAAAGGCAGCTTTAACTGGAGCATAAGACACATGGCCTTTTGACACGAAGGGATGCTCAGAATTTCTAGATGGTAAGTATTTCAGCTGAGTATTTTCACTGAAATGCTAAAAACAGAACAGTTCAGACAGATAATTTACATTAGGTCTATTTTAGACTTCAGATTTAAGTCTACTGATACTCATTTGTGCCTCTGTGCAACTTGTCACAGGCCATTCTGTATAACAAATGCTGCAAGATTGAAGACAGTCTGTCCTAACAAACAATTTGTTTATTTCAGAAGCATTTTGGCTTACTTCCTCTTCATGACAAACAGAGGACAGACAACATAAAGAGACTGGGATTTTTTTAAAGAAAGCATTTTCAACAAGATGTTGATATTTATACTTTAACCACATGACAACGTTTAGATTAACTGGCAACAGGTAAGTGCAGGCCTTTGGTCCAACAGTTACTGCAGGAACATTCTAGGCTGCATATCATAAATCTGCCCCTCTGCTGAGAAAGGAATGCTTCTTGTATCATCAGTAGGTCTAAGGAAGAATCCCCCTTCCTCAGCAACAAGAAAAGTTTGCCAAGCACTGAAACACCATGATGATATGGGACATAAGCATGCCTAAGATCATATTTAGCAGTGCTGAGTGACAATCAAGACAGATCAGCAAACTAACTCTGAAAAGCCATAACAGTAATTTTATTTTCACCAGTGGAATACTCCGCTATCCCCACACTTCGATTTGCAAGATGCAGAGACACATCTTGCACTTCTCTGTGAGCCCAGTAGGGAGGAATCAGGTCTGGCCAGTTTGAAGAACACAAAACCAAACGACCAAAAGATACCATGTCCTCCATCTGGGCTACAGTCCCTGTTTTCAGATTTCCATTTCAGCTCTATGGAAAGGAAGATTTGTTTGCTTCTCAATAAGGAGTTTTTGGGCTATTACCAGTGTGGGCCATATGACATACATGCTATATGCTTGAGAAGTGACTATTGCATTTTCCAGACAGACCGCAACACAGTCTGCTTTTCTAACAACCACCCTCACGTGCAATCCAGTGGCTTTTTCACACTACACAAATTTCATAATCTTCCCTGCACAGTGTCTGTTCCTCAACTGTTCAACCCATACAGGTTTGAATCATGGATAACTTCCTACTTCAACATGAAATTGTTTGTCAGTGACCAACAACCACAGAGATCAATGCCTGCTTTCCTCTCAAGCCCTTCCTTTAGAGGGTGGATCTCCTCTCCCCTCCTATAAGCGTAAAAGCAAGACTGAAGGAGCAGCTAATTAATAAGACATGCATACATATGAGAAGCTATTCTGGTTCTTCCATATTGAAAGACAATCACATACATACACGCGCACAAAACATCTCATGACCCCAGTGTTATATTTCGCACGACCACTGGGCCACCACAGGAAGAATTATTCACTTCAGCTTCTGCATCTGATATAACATAGAGCACTGCACCCGCAAAACAGCCTGAAGTCTAGGATTACACGAGTTATGTAGAGAACTATGGGCCGTGACCAATGATCAGAGTACCCTCCTCTGTGGAAAAGCAGCAGCAAAACAATGGTTAAGAAATAAAGTGCAAAGTTGTTATGGTAGGGGACAGGAGCAGGAGGGTGCAAACAACATAAATCAGTTACAACACATAAGTCAGTAGAGGGTCATCCACGCTAGAGCAGTGAAAAGTTTACCTGGAACAGAATGAAAAAGCGAAGTATTTAATGGAATAGCAGAGGAAGAGAAATGTGAGTTGTCTGGCAAACTGAGGAGTCCTATCAGCAGCTGCCTTGCGGAGCTAAGCATCAGAGTGACAGCAGCTTCACATTCTTGTGATTTACTTTGGTGTGGCACAAAAATAAACACATCAGTCGAGGTTTCTAGAGCACGGATGTTCTCTTTGTGCAGAACAATCAAACTGAAGAAGTGATTGATTTTCTGATGTACATGAGACCTGAGTTTATGGTGCTTTTTATTGGCTGCTCTTAGAATAGATTTCCAATCGTTTTTAGGATACAATTCCAGCTTAGCAAACCTCTTGATCCTTCCGTTTAGACACATTCCGCCCCCGCCCTTTTCAATTCACGTTTCCTTTAAGGAGCTGAAGGCTTTCTGTTACTGCACTTCAGCGGGTTGGTTTTTTCCCTCCTCCATTTCCTCATTTTGACTTCTGACCGAGACGCAACACCGTTAACACCCAGTTCAGGCTGGCCACCTCGCCATGATCGACTACATTTCCAACTACAACTCCCACAAACACTTCTCGTCTCTTCGGTTTCTTTTTTAAATATATTCGAAGGCGAAATTAAACCAACGGCAGTGTGTTTAGAGGAAAAGTGATAAGCAGTTTTTCAAAACAACCAGCAAAAAAACTACGGACTACCCGTTCTCCAGCGAACACCTGAGAGGTAAGCAAGCGAACTTCTCCACGGAGTCACGAGGGGGTGACAGCGGGACACCGGGCCGCCGCCGCCGCCGCCCCCCCCCCCCGCGCCTCAGGGCAGGATCCCGCCTCGCAGCACCCACGGCATCGGCCGCGGCTCACCCGCCCCTCCACCCCGAGGAACCGGACTCCCCCCCTCGCCACCCCGAGGGACGGGACACTCCCCCCCGCCACTCCGAAGAACGGGATCTCCTCCCCCCAGGGGACGGGAGCCCCCCTCGCCGTCCCGAGGGACGGGACACACCCTCCCCCCCAGTGGACGGGAGGACCCTCAGCCCGGACAGGCCCCACTCCTCTCCCCTCCCCTTACTTCTTGGTGTCGCTGCTGAAGAGCCCGAAGGCCGCGGGAGTCACCGGGGTCATGCTGGACGCCGGCTCCTGCGCCACCTCGGGCGCCGCCTCTCCGCCCTGCTCGCCGTAGCCGAGCCCGTTCCCGGACATGCCGCCGCTCCCCGACCGCTCCCACAAACTTACCGGCGCTGCACTGCGCCCCGCACCCTTGCCCAGCCCAGCCCTCTTCCGGAAGCGGCAGGCACGCGCCACCACGGCGGGGCGGCCAGGTCACGTGGGCGGGAGGCGGGACCAACGCGCCCGGGCGGAACTCGCCCCGTCCCGACGTCCAGCCGTTGCTACAGCAACGCGGCCGGGCCGCCTACCCTGCCCACGACTCCCGGCAGGGCCCGGGCCCCGGTGCCGCGGTGCGGCGGGCTCGTCCGCCCGGCCGCGGGTCGAGGGCCGACCGCGAGACTCCCGCCGCTTCCAGCCTCGCCTCGCCTCCCACCCGGGAGGAGCTGCGGCTCCCTGCCTTGGCAGCAGCTCCGCGGCCGGGTTTGCCCTCGGGCAGAGGTGCGGGGTGCTGCCCGAGGAGCAGGCTTTGCTTCCCAGCCCTCGCTGCGCCTCGGGCACAGCCGTTTAAAATATAAAGTATGGCCTATAGCAGCAGGCCGTTTGTCGCTGCCCGTAATCCGTGTTACAAATTTACTTGTTTCCCAGTAAATGTCAGCACCTCATGCTGACTATCACACTCACTATCCACCATTGCTATCACAGGAGTAGTGGGGTAGCCTAGACTAACGGCAACAGTTTACACGTGGGAGGCCACAAAATATAAAAGGATAATCAGAAGCTGTCCGACTAAAGTTTCTCCTACTTTCTACAATCTTATTTTACTCTGTGTATCTTATCGTCCCCGTCCCCCATCCCCCCCCCCCCGCCCGCAGCCCATGAGAAATATTCTTGTGTTCATTAAAATGCCACTCTATCTATCTCCTGACATATTAGTGGAGTCCAACCTTTTCATCCTGAGAACTGAACTAATTTCCAAAAGGTTACAGTTCACAATCAATACTTTTTATCTTGCAGAGGAAAAAAAAACGCGGGTGGGGAGAATGGATAGTCATAATATTTTTCTGAAGCAGCTCTTTTACTTGCTTGTCTTTGAGCAACTTGTACATTTCTGATTGAAACTGAGTCATTACCAAGCAAATAAACTTAACAAAAGGAGCTACCAATAGAGGATTTATTAAGAGTGCAGGGCTGCTATAAGGGCAGTTCTCGATAGTTGCCTTCTATGGATGCTAACATTTCAATTTTGTTTCATGATCTCTCACAACTTTTTCCTTTGTAGCACTGCCTCTTGAAAGTCATGGCTTAGAGCGCAAAAGTCCCAGTGTGAATATTCTTAACCATCGCTATTTTACCTGTCGGTTCTTTAGACTTCCATTTTTGTCCTGCCCTTTGCATTGGTTACAGCAACACCCACCATAGTTTTCTTTCCCTGTAATGGGAAATATCTCATTATAAATACTATAATTTATAGTATTAAGTCACATATAGTATTAAGTCAACAGTAACTGTTGATACTCTTCCAATAATGTGACTTGAGGCAGACACATCTCAATCATACCAAGTTGGACAGCATCCTACACCCTGTGTTTTTAAAGGCTCAAAATCCAGAGTAGACTGCTGTACAACTGCATCCAAACCAAATGGGCACTTTACTTCTCTCCTAAAAGTTTAAGGTGTTGCTTTGATCTGCAGAGAGATCTGAGAACACATATCAGCAAACCTTAGAAATTGCCTCATTCTGCTTTTCAAACCATGCATTAATTTAAAAATATAACAGTGAGAGCACTTGAACTTTGGTCCCAAGCGTGGTTATGCTTACACGAGACAGGGCCCCTGGCTTACATGTTTTATTTTTGTATAAGGCACATATAGTATAGGAAGAGGTAACCTATACTAGGCCAAGTCCGTAATTTGTCAGGTAGATCTATTCTAGTTTATTTTAAGAGTGCCTGCCTCTTTTTCTGAAGCAGGAGGTTTAAACCGCTTGCTTTTTTGTATAAATCTGTAAAATAGGTATTTATTGTTAGCAGTAAGAAACATCTTAAGTACAACAAAGTAATTCTTTTATTATTACAATATCACTTTAAAAGTAATCTTAGAGGAAGGACTGAACAGAAAAAGAGAACATTAGACTTGTAGAATATTCCAGAGAAATCTGCGTGAGTACAAACATGGGGAAAAGCAGACAAACGGGTTATTGAGGTGGATGATGATGGGACTGTGATATGAGAAGAGGAAGGGAGAATAGTGAAGCAGAGCTTGGAACGGCCTTGAAACCGAGAACAGAAAGCAACTCTAATTAGAAGGTTTATTAAGTATGTATAAACAGTCCCATCAGGAAGGCTAGCTACAAGCTATGGTTATCAGTTCTTGCTATGTAGTCTAGCCTGAAAAATACCACAACTGTTCAATGATTAGCCTTTTCCTGGCTATATTAACTCTTCAAAATCACCATGCAGGGATAATGTATTTGCACATTGAATTTTTAGAAAATTATGTCAAACTGAATTCTGAAAGACAAAATACTACCAATTCTAAATTCTCCACTTATATTAATTGATTAAAATAGTCTATACTTTAAGTTTTGTGCAGCATAAGAAAAGTAACAGACAAGGCTTAAAACAGGGAACATAGAAGGCTTTTGCTTCTCAGTTTTCCACTCATCATGTTTCTTTCTGAAACCATTTCACCTCTGTGATTTACACCATCTTCACAACTGCTGCTTCTACAGTATCTGGTAAATTTCATAGTTTCTTACTCTTCCATTCATAGATGTAAACAACTATATAATATGTGATGTATGGACACAGCTTTTAAAAACTAATTGCACTGAGCAATAAATTCCAAAGCTCTGTGGAAGGGAAGATGTATGATTTATGTGGATGAATACATACGCATTTTCATAAAAACTTATATATTGTATGTACATATGCATTTAAGGGGAAAAAAAAAGTCATGCTATTCCACAAACTGTAATTTTGTAATTCAAACACACATTACCTTTGCTCAGCTTTTTGAAGCATTTACAGAAGATTTTTGCAATGTTTTTTGCAAAGTTACATGCCTTCTGTGTTCTTTTTTAAGCTGAGCTGGGCTGCCGTATGCTTATTTGTTGCCCTCTTGTGGCTCAGATGATTAATATGCTATTTGTCATGAAAAAGTCAGGAGATGCCTTGGTAAGGAAACTTATTTTTAATGGAATTCAAGCTCTGTATAACAGAAATGTCAAGATATTAAATGTTTTGCTCATATTTTCTGTTTTGCTGAGAGTTTCTGATATACCTAAAACGTGCTGGTATTGCAGATCCTACAAAAAATGTGTAAGGGTTTTGACTTAGAGTTTTTTTTTCCGTCAATGTCTCTGACAAAGGTAAGTAATGATACAATACAAACTTCTGAATATTAACATTTTCCATTCACTAGTGTTTTAGAAATCTGATGCATAATCAATTACTTTAAAATTAAGCACCAAGAACTCATTCCCTAACCTGGAATAATGGGGTTTCAGTCTGAGGCATGAACTTAGCTGCTACTATTCCTGAGTAGTTCAGGAAAACTCTTACACAAATAATAAAACTAATGGGTCTGAAAAAAACTTTGATCTGTCTCTCTCCAGCTGTATCTAGATTTGGGACTGTAGTAAAAGCAAACCAGAGTTCTTTCAAAAGTACCTGTTCTTCATTCCTTCCTAGCAGAACAGGCTACCGTATTATTGACAGAACCTCCTCACATATGCACTGAGGAAACCAGAAGAATCCAAATTCTCTTTTCTTCCTACAGCTTTTCTATAAACTCTAAAATTACAGAACATGTGTCTTCTGGCTTCATCAATTAATATTCCTTTGAATGGTTATGAAGATTTTGGTTAAATGATGAGTAGGAAAAGTAGAAAGCAAAAACATAGAACACAAAAGAGAAAATATTTGAAAAATAAAACAGTTCTTCAATTATATGAGATCTTTGTCATTTCCTCAAGCATAAACATGCAAAATAGGTACTACTAGAATTAGAATTATAACTTTCATGGATATAGAAAAATAGATTTTACTTTTAGACAGAGTCTCTCTTGCAATTAAAAAGATTAAAATTATATGCAAAACTATTACAGAAATACAAAAATCTCCAAATATAAATAAAAATAACATAATAAGTACTCTTATATTCTTGTACTGATATCATACGTGGTGTGTTTAGTGATAATTAAAATACACATAAGATACAAGGTCAATTTGCCTTCAAAACTTTCACTATAGTTGAAAACATTGTTAGTTCTTCATTATTAATCTTCTCAGATATTTAAATATCATACCATCAAATACCATATCAAAGTAGGAAACCTAAATCAACTCACAGCAAATCTCCCATCATACGTAATGCTCACAGAACTCAAGTAGTAAGTTTAAAGTGTTCAAATGTTTACTGCACTGTATCCTAATTAAAAAAAAACTCCAACAGAACAAGAAAATTTCTTGTATCTCAGAAGATTTATCTTAACTAAGAGAAGAAATTCAGGGTGTGGTGCATTCTCCCAAATACCCCAGCTAGCCACAGCTACCCTTCTGATGCAGTCACCTGTTGCAGATTCGCTCTTGACCTATCTTGTTCATGTCAATTCTGGGTTTCCCCCTAGATCTATTGGCATACCAACTATAGGCATGGGTTTGCCAATTTATCTTCTGCTTTTCTTAATCTAGACAAGCACAGGGTCTAGCTACGTTAGAATAAAATATTTAACTGGTTTAAGTATGCAGCTCTAATAACTTTTAAAACCTTGTGCCTGTATAAACAATTTATACTGTGACATATCTGGCTGGTCAACTCCAGGCATCTTCAGGGATTTGCCTTAATTGACAGACTAAACCAGAGGTTTTTCTGCCTTTATTAGTATTTCATAGCTTGCTAGTTAAAGTTTCTAAGCTAGCACATTTATTTAAAGTATTTTTTAAGCTAGTTTACATTAAAAGCTTTAAGAAGAAGGTATGCGTACATGGTTCATGTGTTTATTACAACATCTCTTCTTTATTGTGCTGACTCCTAGTCATTACCTAGAAACCCCACTGAGTTAGGCTGCTTTGAAATACATGCCTTGACACTTGGAAATAGGCCAACTGTCTTACTGGGTCCTTAGTTTTAAAAGAAAAACAAGGTGGCTTACTCAGGACTTCAGCCTTAGATTCTTGCTTACCTGCACATCCTCCATGTTCTACCTTCAAACAGTACAAGAACAGATAATACATGTTTGTGTTTGCGTTTGCTTTCTACTGGTACTGCAAGTTGTTTGGCAGAAATAATGGGACGAATATACATGGAAAGAATGGCAGGATGATTAGAGCTTCTCGGAGTGTGGCTGTATGTCCCAGTCAGCGTACAGAAATTGACATCTGCCCTAAAGAACGTCTGTTCAGTTCTTGAGCTTTGAATTCAGTTTACTGAGAAAATAGCAGTTTCAATACCTACAACAATACAAAGAGAAATTAGGCAATTTTGAGCAACTGGTCTATAAGCAGGGAGCAGGCTACGTGGAAGCACATTATGAATTCCTTGGCATGCGGTCCATTATGCATGGTATAGATTACAGCAGTACAGGAACAGGTTTTATTGATGTTGAATGATCAAAATACTTTCTACTGTAACTGGAGCACAATGTCCTTCAAACATACCACCTTCTTAGTTCTGCAGCATTCAGCATATATCCTGTCCCATGGGTGAGAAAAGAGTATGCAACAATAAAGTCCCTGTCCAAGGAGATTTAACTTTTTTTCTGGCATTTTGGTGCAATTTGAGGACACAAATTAGTCAGACTAATAGAAGCAGACCCATAAGGGAGGTTAGACTAGAAGACCTCTAAAGGTCCCTTCTGACCCTCAACCATTCTATGATTCTATGACTGTAATGTAAAAATAAAATATAAAGTAAAGCCTGGAATTAAATAATAGACAAAAAGAAAATGATGTTTTTAGAAGCAAGAATGAGCAAAATGAAAAACAAAGGCTTAGAAAAACGTGATGGCTGTTTCAGATGTTAGTGGTCACAGAAGATAAAATTCTTCACTGGAATGTAATAGGATTTGGGTGAGAAACATAGGAGAGTGTTTTACTGGAGGAGTAACAAAGTGAGAAAATAAAGGCGCCATGCCAAGAAACGGTTACTCCTAACATTTTCCTAAGAGTGAAACACATTACTTATCCTACAGGATTTTTTTTTTTTTAATGTATGATAATTTATAAATGGTTTCTGGAAAGAAATAATGAACTGGCTGAGAATCAGGTTTGTAAGCAATTGTTACACTCAAGTGCACTTGTATATGAAAGGGGTGAAAAGGCCAATAAACTATTTTCCTGGTAGATCAAGAATGAGGAAGTTGAAAAAATTATCTTAGAAATAATACTGGATACACAGAAGATATGATTTCAGACAAGGAAAAAAAAAGAAAGCAGCCTTTTTTTGTCAGAGACTCCCCTTGCAGTGAGGTCTGTATAGTGACCATTCCTAACCTGGAAGTCCAAAGGCTGTGGAAATGTGTGTTCTTGTTGAGCAATATCACTGGCTCGTCTTGGAATGAGATCAGGGTTTCTCAGCACCCTAGAACTGTGATTCTAAAGCTAGCTCACTTGTTTAGTTAATTAACTCAAAAGGTTTTTTCCTATAATTAACTGTTATCTCCTATTTCTTAAAAAAATGTAGGGAATCCAAAGTAAAGAGATTTTATGTGAAAATTTTCCTTGTAAAATGAATTAATTTTAATAACGTAATTATAAAATTATAATTCGATTTCTAATTGTATTTATCTCAATTACATTTATTAATATTTAAAAGTAATGTGTTTATAGGTATGATTAAGTATAAGTATATTAACTTTAAAACTATGAATTTATAAATTTTTTAAAAAATAATTTTACATGAAAATTTTTGTGAAAATAGCAGACTGTTTCTCTGATATTTGTTCTTTTTACTGATTAGGCACCTTATTCCACTTATTCAGTCCTATTGAATCACTGTAAAATATGTCATTTTTTAGCACTCCTAAGAAGGATCTTCCTTAAAAGTTACATGAAGAAAAGTAAATTTCTCTCATTTATTTTGAAGACTAAAATAAAGGAAATATAGTGAATATTTATAAACTCATTGTTAATGCTATTTTTCATGTGAATTCCCAACCTTTTTTTTTATAAAGTAGGCCGCATTTAAATACAGAACATTTGTAGTTAGCCCTGGTCAGTACATCTCATGATGTACTTAACAAAATTTGAAATGATACAGAGAGATCAAGATAAAGAATGACTTATGTATGAGAAAAAAACCTAAACAGACTTGAATTCTACAGCCCAGAAAAGAGACATTTAATAGAGATCTATCTGTTTTGTGGGAGAGGTCAATAAAGTAGTGAATCTCACAGAGAACATGACTAATTTTCTCATCTGCTAGGAGGCATCGTATGAAAATGGTAGATTGTAGGTCCAAAATAAAGGGTTTTTTTTATTTTCCTACAGCACAACTGAAATGTGGATTTTAAGAGTTGCCATGACATATTGTTGACAGCAAAAGTTTTCATGAGTTGAAAGAACAAGAAGACAAACTCATGGAAGAAAAGGTTATTAAATTCAAAGATAACATCTCTGGCTCAGGAAGTTCCTGAACCACAGTTTTATTATAGAGGAGTAGCATACATCCTCTCCTTGTTCTGCAACTCTTCGATAAGAATCTGGTACTAGTCATATGTAGATATAAATATTCCGGTCTAGATGGACCTTTGCTGGCACAACTGTTCTTATGTGATGTATTTCACTTCACTATTCCTATTGCAGCTATGTAAATGTGTGAATATCTGGCTGCCTTGTAACACGGTTCAGCAGCTGAAAAATGAGAAACTGCAAGTGATAAGCCAAGTTTGCACAAAACACTCAGAAGTTATCTGTGGAGCACCAGCAGCCCATACACTGTGACTAGGAATTTCAATGCACTTTGAAAAATATAATGAGAATAATGAAAGAAATTAGTACATATATTATCTAATGTCACGGTTCAACTTCTGCCAAAGACTTGTAGTCCAGTAAATGGGAATTAAAGCCATGCTACATTTCTGTTTCCTCTTCTAAGAAATAGGAACACACCAGTCTACCCCATCTGTAGCTGAAGAAGGCCACATATGAGGTAAATCCGGCTACATGTCCCATTCTGATCACAAAAGCTGAAACTTTAGTGAGGCTTTCTGTTTTATTTGGGAGAAAACCAGAAACATGTTTTCAGTCTTATTTATCCCCTCGGGTCTTGTTTGCCATTTCTGCCATTGAAGTTGTGAAAGAAAATTTGTGTTGACTCCTTTCAAACCACTGTGATCAGTCTTTAAAAACACTAGAAGTTTATAGGGCTGCTATGACTATCTTTAAAAATTACTTGAGCTGTTATATCTAGGATGACCCCTCTGTTCTGCTCTGAGGGACACCAAGTCCCAGCTTGCTGGTTGTCTATTTCTTCAGTTGTAACGCTTTGGTGCCGCACAGTTATTAGATCCAGTGCTCCACAAAGCATCTCACTCCTTCTAATCACTCCAGTCAAAACAGCCAATATGACTTACACAGAAATTCTTGTAAATTATTGAAAACTATGATCCACATTTTTGTTTCTAGATTCCAAGCTACTTTAGCCAGTCATTTTCCTATGAAAGAAATATGAAATAAGATGATGATGCTGAAGAGGCATATTTGTTCCATAACTGAACTCAAAATAGAAAAGCTTTCTTACAAAACTTCATTGGAAATTAAATAGTATCTTTGGAGATAGGAGTATTACTCAAACATCAGACAGGCAACTAGCAACTAAGAAGAGCAGAGGTTCTAGACATAATGTTCTTCCTTTCAAACCTTGATAAAGTGTTTAAAGATTTGCCAACATATCATGCAAACTTTCTGACACAATTCTTATCAGAAAATTCTGCTGCTATGGCCTTTGATGTCTACACGTCTTCCTTTCAGGGAAAGGTAGTTGTTACTGGTCTGAGTTGCTATCCAATAATCAAGGCTTTTCATGCTTATTTTATTAGAAGAAGAAATTGATGGGATAAGCAAAGTCAAAGTAATGGCCAGCATTGTACAAAAAGAGGAGCTCTATAGGGTCACTCAAAAGGAAAGTCAACTATTCTGAAACTGTAAAACTGAGCTTGCAGCATAGATGAAGCTGGTATACTCAAGATCGTGGGAGTGTGGAAGTGGGATGAGGAATGCAGTTGGGACAACAGGGAATACCACACCTATGCAATGGCCAGGGTGGTCTGCATCTGATTCTCCTCAGCAGAGCTTTGTGTATTGGGCTTTTCTTCTGGGGCAGGAGATAACAACACTGAGCATTGGAAAGCAGTACCCCACCCATGCACATATTCACTTAGATGTGGGTTTGGGGGAACTGGGGAAGATCAAAGGGCCAGATATTTCACCCTTATACCAAACAGCCTTCATTCCGCTTTCAGAGAACCATTTCTTTGATGCAGCTTTGCATACAATGTCCTATTCCCTGAAAACAGAGAGACAAAGACCAAAGAGCAGTTTCCTTCTGCACAGTTTCCAAGCCACTTTTTCAGCAAATCTGGGGCTTTAGAAGTCCTCTTTCTATATTCACTCAGGCTCCCATTCACACTTGCTTCTTCTGATGGCTGGCAGCTTTCTGCCTCCTATCTGCATTTTACCAATCTAGTTGCTTAAGTGCCTGATTTTCAAAAAAGATGAGGACTTACATCTTTTCCAGCAAAGAAGAGACCTGGGCCTGAGAGACCCTGGTCCTCACCGTGCCCTGATTTGTAAATCCATAGATGGAAAAGGACTGTCCATAGATCCCCATTCTCTTTACAGTATAAAGAGTTATATTATTAGTATGAATGAGAGTCGAAGGAGAATAATATATATGCAGTTTTATCGTATCTCAGTTAATGAAAATTAGCCTTGTCTGTGGCAGTTCCAACTTTGGGCACAAGAGGTAGATGTTTTCACATGAAACGGCCATCAAATACTCAACATTACTGAACACTCCCTGTTACACTCCAAGGTGGGATGATCAGGAATTGTTTGTTTCCTCTTCTATGTCTTATGTGGGAAGATACTTATGAAATGTGAGATTAATTGTAAAGATGTAATCTGTAGAACGGGGTAGCCATGAATTGACCTATAATGGACTATCATGGCTTATTTATGGCCCAGAGGATCTTACGACTTCAGAGGGGATGTAGTGTCTTATTAATACTTTGTTCTCTGGACATAATATTATCATATGCATTTACATGCACTTATGAGACCAAGGTATGCATAGTGAAGCTGATTTTGTGAGAGATGGAGAGTACATGTCACTGGCATTCACCTGCCCTTCACTGAATCTATTGATTTTCTACATGGGTTCAGACTGCTTTATGAGTTATTTCTTGCTCTCTGCAAGCTAAGCAATTAATGATTAATACCTAAGAAGAGCTGTACCCTCAGACACTATTAAGTTTTAAACAGTGTTATATTTACATTATTTCATTTATTTTTTTTTTAATAACAAGTAATAGGGAAGAAATACTTGAGTCTATTAAAATATTTGAATTTTTAATATTGTGATAATTTTTCCATTCCTAAATATCCTGGAGAAAAAGTGACACATTACCTGTATTTATTTTCCATAGGGACCCACACACATATTCCCTGGTTAACTGCTACCTAGCAGAAGGATTATCAATTACAAGCTTTTTTAAGGGGTCTATGAAAGATTTTTATAATAATGCAAACATGAGCATTGCTTTACATATGGACCTAATTCAGATGACTATGTTGAAAATATTATGCGTATTTTAATATTCCAATAGTTACCTAAACATTATTTTTGGTTTTTTAAAAGGGAGCAGCATAGGCTTTTCACAGACCTGCGTGTTACAGACTCACAGTATCCAATGTAAAAGCTAATCTTTTTCATTCTAAGTCTCTTTTTGTCATCTCAGATGACCAATACTGGCTTTGTGCATATGTTCATTAGTAGACTCATTAACTTTAATCTAGTTATTAATGTGAGCGAGAATTGCTTGCACTAATTAAAATTTCAGAAGGGGAACTTTATCATATGTTGTGGCTTGGAAAGCTTTTGCAGGAACTGCAGTCTATTACAGACTTCATGTTTTTTGAAATCACCATTTCTACATGTTACCTGAGGTTATATATGTGTTGTCAGTAAAAAAGTTATTGTATGGTAAACAATATTTACTTCAAAGGAGCCTGAAATTTTAAGCAATTACTTGGCATTAATTTTCTGAAATCCTATGGATAAGTTCCTTTGTTCTGTTTCATTTATGTGATGTATCTAACTTTTGTGTGACGGAGCCTTCCAGTATTTGCAGCATCAGCTTATGCAGTTATTTTGTGATAATCTGTGTTCACTTTGCAAATTGACCAATGCAGGTTCCTGTCTCCATTATCCTTACTTTCTTCAGGTGTCTTTGTCCTGAACGGTATCAGTTCAATATAGCTCACAGGTCTGATGCTGTAAGTAAGTAACTCCTGCCACAGCAGATGATCTGTAATTGCAGTCTCACACACTGCAACATATGAAACAAAATAAAATTAGCCTTTTGTTGGCCTTTGTACCATTGACTGGCTTGTCAGCCATTCACTGTATTCCAACAGGTGTTCAGGTTGTTGCAGTTGAAAGTGAGGAAGAATTGATTTGAAGTAGTCTATTTGGCAATAGTCTCAGAAATCTCTGAGATTCTATCCTACTATTTCACATCAGTAAAAGCATGAAGACAGTATGTAATAAAAGTGGAAATTCTGCATGAGGAAGATAGCATTAGTTCAGGTTTTTTTATTTGAAATTTTTCACAACATACATTATAACACTATGTATTTAGATTATGTTAATTTAGTAACCTTCTTCTCACACATATATCATTTTCCATGTAAAAGAATCACATTTTCTCATAAATATTACATCAGTTGTGGAACGATAACTGAAGAAAATCCCAGCTAATGCAGTTTTGTAATTCCAAATTCACTTCTTTCTTATGAAACCCTTAAGATGTACAATCCCAACAGATTCTATTAATGCCATGATAATAATTCAGGGAATTAAGCAAAGGAACAGAATGAGACAGGCTTGCACAGGAAACACTATTACTGATTGCCTTAGGGTATTTCTAGAAACTTCTGTCAGGACAGACTGATTACAGACTTATTAGGTAAAGAGTCCATACTAAGCAAATCCAGTACGTCCAGCAGGAGCTGAATGTGACTTTACATGAACTGCCTTTCTTATCAGCCAAAAATGGCTGTTTCAGGCAGGGAGACCACAAACACACCCTGTCCTGTCACCCAGGCAGGAGGAATCCAGAAGCAGCGAGTTTGCGGTGCTACAGTGATATGTATTTCAGGTTGCAGGCTGCTTCTGTGAGCAGAGATCAGCTACCACAAAACAGTTTTGCAGTGGTTCCTTTTTTTTTTTTTTTTTTTTGTTTTGCATCCTGACTGACCCACTAGACACATTTTTAATAACTAGGCTCAGAGTGCAACTGGCATCATGGTTCTTTGCTACACAGAGCAAGAGCAGCCTAATGGAAGGCTGAGTCATATGCCACGAAACAGTATTACCTAGAACGATGCATAAACTACAGCTTATGAATACATAAACTAGCATATGAACAAATAAGCTTGCCTACGATGTGTCATTAGGTTTTGTGAAGCGAATAGTCACAATATACTTACATGATTAATGACAAATATCATGAGTTGCACCAGGAAACTGAAGCACAATGAAGTTACAATGCCAGGTGAGTTTGGACTTCTGACCTGGACTGGGTTTCCTGTTTGAGTACCCACAAGGTATCAGTCAAGAAGGTAAACGAAGCTTGCAGAACCAGTGGGAAATAATGGGATGATGAATTGTGAACGCTACTTCAAACTCAACATCTGCTACTTTAAAATGAGGTGTGTGATATTTAACGCTATGCACTTTACAGTTTTTAACGTTTTAGAATAACAATGTATGGAAAAAGGCTAAACATAGCAGAGCTGAGTTGAGACACTGGACATTGTTTGAGAAATATTACAGAACAGCGCTAACCTTGAAAAATAATCCCAACTATGTGAATTATTGTGAAATATGAATGTTTTACCAAGTTGCTTTTGAACTATATTATTTATATTTTCAGAAATTTAATCACATTAAGTGAGGTTTAAAATACGATATTAGCAGTGAAAATATAATTTCTTAGTGGAGTACTGCTAACAGTAGCTCTCCAGTGACTATGTAGACAGCTGTGAAAACTTAATAAAAGAGTACTTCCTCATCTATATAGCTATTTTAGCACCATGTAGACTCAGATGTTTAATTAAAATAATAATTTATGTGGCTCCAGTTAGCCTTTTTATCATGAAATGAAGATTCAATATGACCTTCTACCTACTCCTTAGCTTAACTAAGCTGAGCTGTAAATCTTGTTATTGTTTTGGTTTTTGATTTTCATTGTTGGCTCTATTTAAGCTCTTGCCCTTCCTTCCCTCCACAGTAATTATCTTATAGGTATCCCAGTCATTGAACAACAACCTAGTCCTACCAGTATGCCCAGAGTACCATATACATGATGTAGACATTTGTAGAATGGAACCTGTGTTTCCTCATCTGATCCCCTTCATAAACCAAGTTACAGGATACGTGTTGACTTATTTCAAATGAAAAGTATTCTGTACTGTGACTACCATTCAGAACAGTGTATCTTCACTGTATTGACAAATGATCCATTAATTTGACACAGTATCTGACTACTCTCGTTAAAATTCAGTGTATTTGAACCTGAATTGATATAATTCAGCCCTAGCCTCCATTTTTGTATCTTTATTTGCTAGACTTTGCAATCATGTGTTCCCTCTGCATATATCATTAAGCATAGGTTTAGGATTGGAGTTTGTCATAGTTTTTCCAGTTTTCTTAAAGAAGTCTAAGTGGACAGCATGGAATAAGTAACGTTTTATGCCTTATAAATACATCTTGATATATACCTCTTTATATGAATTTGGTACTTTCCTCTGAGATTTTTAAGGGAAGTACTATTAAAGGGATGGTCTACTTCACTGAAAGGCAGAGGGCCTGAAAACCTCCTGATTTGTGCGTATCAGATCCAGCTGGGAAGTGCACAAGGCTTTTTATATAGAACTGGAGAGGATTAATTAAACTGCAGCTTTCCATTGACAAAAGGTGACGGATACTTCGATCTGGGAAAAATACCAGTAGAATAATTTAGGCCGTTTTGCACAGGGAGAATCAAACTGTTGTCAAAATGGCTCTTCTGAAGAGTTTTGGTCAACAGCCTCAGCTACTAATAGTGGTGGTAATTATGTGCAGGGCTAAGTTTCCAGAAATTTATTACAGGTTACTGGGCACCTCTTTTCGATATTAAAATGGTAACTAAATTGAGGTTAGAACTAATGGACCTGCAGTGAAAAGAAACATCTTCTCTCACTTCATAGCATAGATTTAGATTATCCCAGAAACATGATTATGAAACTGTGGAATAAGCTAGCTAAAATATTTTAGCAGCTTTATCTGCTAGAGTAAAAACCACTTGAAGTTTAGGCTATTAATTTTAATACAAGGCTTCCAAACATAGGACTGAAATGAACATTGCTGTCCTTGCTGTCACAAAATGCAAAGTTCAAGGAGCTGGTGGTATTTTGCAAGATTTGTCTGTCTCTTCTGTTCTACCATTTGACTTGCACTAATCTAAAATTTTCAGATGTGTTTCTTGGAGGATGAAGCTTATTGCTGCTCTTCCAGGACCGCCCTTCTGCAATCCACTTCTGCCAAATCATGCGTAAGCATAATTTGGTCCTACTTACAAAAAGGTGAAAGTTGAATTCTATTATCCAAGCTTTTACAACTAATCATACACAGTTCAGTAAGTGGCAGGATCCTAAAAGGACAAATGTGAGGGTATTTTGCTCTTCTTACTTAATTGAATAATTCTATTGTACAGATTCTGCAGTAAATTGTTTCTTTGTTTCTTGTTTTAATTTATCTTAAAATTACCAGAGATATTGTAGTAATTTGCTTCATATAAATGCATGTAATAACAATAACTGATCTCTTTATGAACAAAAAGCTACCTTTGGAAAAATATATTTTTACTTAATAAGGAGAACATTGCTACTTCCACCCTAATTTAGTATCTCCCTACTGTCTTGCAAATCCTGAAAAACAGTAGGCACTGTGTAATTCAGAAATTAAAAATGCATGTATGCTTTCACTAATTAGACTATAGGAACATAATTTTCATATTTGTATTTGAATAGCAAGGGATTAAATGAACAGATACTCTGCTCAGCCTGGCTAAACTTTTGGAAATATACTACTTAATTTGAAAATACCCTCCAGAAAGATGCTCAATGCACAGATGTGTATGCCAGATGATGATGCTTTTGGGAACAGTTTTGCAGCAAATCAGACAGCTACCAAATAACAAAATATTAAAAAGAAAAGCTATTCCTTAGACAGCAGTAAGTTTGCTTTAGTGGTTATGGAACAGACCTTAGTACTAGCAAAAGGACACAAAAATCAAAGAGAGATATTATTCTTAAAATTAAGGCAGATTTGCAGATTTCCATTGCTATCCCAGAACGTGTAAGCTGTTCTAGAAAAAGCCTAGCAATCATCACCAATTATTCGTATTAGGAAGAACGGCAGAGAAAGCAAAGGTGTCAATGACCCTTAAGATGGAACAAAACCACAAGGAACAGGATTTATTACTGGACACCACAGAATTTCATTCTAAAGTAGACATCTATGCTTGGTCAGATGTATCACACCCTATTTCTATTTCTATTTCTATTTCTATTTCTATTTCTATTTCTATTTCTATTTCTATTTCTATTTCTATTTCTATTTCTATTTCTATTTCTATTTCTATTATCTCTATTTCTATTTCTTGCTATTAACTATAAATGATGTCTTCGATAAGTTTATCAGATGTGAAGGGGTACATTGTAGAAGACAGGTTCATTTAGTCAAATGAATCCCGTCTAAGAAGAAATGAAAAACGGAGCAAGGTTTTGGAGCTATAAGGCAAGTTTCTGCTCATGATATGTATTTGACCATCTGTCTGAAGGCTGCTGGAATATGCAAGTCATTGTAGACTTCAGGAACCTTGAAAACAAGAGGAAGAAAGGCAGTTAAAGTTACTAGAAAGCATTCTAGTCCCATGACCAAGGGAAAACAGAGAAGACAAATAATTAGTTATATAACTGGTAAGAAAATTATAAGTTCTGTGGAGCTCTAGGAAACATTCTAAGAAATTAGTTAAAAGAAGTAGTAGTAGTTACAGGACTATAACATTCGGTTCTGCTATCATTATAAAAAATACTGATTAACAAGAAGGGGTATGAAAGAGACTGAAAAAACCTTTTTCACAATCTGAAAATAAGAGAAAGCCTTATAGAAAGTTATAATTTTATCAGTTTAATTTGATGGGTTTATCAAAAGATGAAAGATTACTTTATTAGGATTTACTTGTATCTCACAGGGGAAAATAAAAGTTAATACAGAATGAAGTCATCCAAGATAAGCACAACAGCAATGACTTGAAATTAAAACCATCAAAACACAAAAAAAGCTACGTATCTATAAAATTAAAGTGGCTAGCCCTTGGAATAAAAAAGCATATTCAGATGAGGACTAGATGTTTATTTCCTTCAACAGACTTCAGTTGTTTTCTTCAAACCTGGATTAAGCAGAAAAAGCTTTACGGCCCATTTACACGGGAGATCTAAATAAATGAACTCATGATTATGCCTGACCTTTAACAAATGTGATTCTGTGATTTTCAGGTTTGAGAAAACACACATTTAATAGAAGTGACCAGAAGAATTCAAAGAAACCATCATACGCTTTTTGTCCTACTCTCCTTGTTCTCCATCCCAAAACAAACACTGCAAAATAAAATCAATCAGAATCTAACTTTAAATCTGAAGCTGAATATGGAGCTTGCAGACCTATATGCAAGGGAGTAAAGCAGTTGTATATACAAACGACCATTATAATAACCTAACATTTTATTACTGTACCAGCCAAGTAAATACCTTTGTCCTTCATAACACTAAAGCTACCTATCCTCAGATTTTTGAATAGTTATCACTATTCTCTCCCTCCTCTCCAGTATTATCAGTCTAAAGGACTCAACCCTAGTCTTGGAAAGGAGTCACTGTATGGTCTGCCTGAGCAATTAATGTGGGTGGCTAATATGTAATAATGAAGATACTGAAAGACAATTTAGTAAGCTGATGAATGTGATGGACAACTACTTAATTGCACAGGAGCAAGTTAATTCACTTCTGAAGTGTCATTATTTAAGTAATAATTGTCTGTTCAACAGGCATCTACTTAATAGAGATGTTATTAAAGCTAAATTACAGCAAAGCTGTGAGACATCTCCATCTAAACAAGACAGGCAAGACAAAATGAGTGATTAGATACTTATTTTAGTAATTTTCAGTTTAGCCATTTATTGTAATTACTATTGGAAGTTATATCTTTCATTGCTTCATTTGTCACTTTGGAGCCACCTGACTTCTATTTTCATTGTTCAAGTACGTAAGTAATATAGAACCTTTTTTTTATTTAAACAGTTATTTAGTTGAAGAAGTGATATGAAAACAGTATAAGAGATGAAGCAACAGAAATTAGGATTTAATATGAATTAAAACAACCTCAACTGCTAGATTAAAATGGGTATGTGGGAGTATCAACTTTAAATTTTGTGTCTCTCATGGTTGCAACAGAAAAGCTTTAAAATGTCGTAAAAGTGTTACCTGCAAGATATAAAATTCGAATAGATAATAAAAACTCCCTGTTGCTATTATTTAGATATGATTGTTTTTAAGGCAAGCTTTTGTTCTGGAGCAGAGAGAGCTGTTAAATATTAATATAAATAATAGACCATAATAATACAGATCCTGATTACTAAACTTGTATCAAAACAATATCTAATCCACCCAAAGCCTTAATAACATGGGCCAAAGAAATTTAGGGAACACGCAATTTCTTTAAAGCATTCTTGTGCATTTCTTTTTATCTTCATATTTTTAGTACCCCCCAAAATATCAATAATACAATTCAATTATTCCAAAGGCTTTTGCTGCCAATTAGCAGTAGAAGCTAAATGCAAGATGCACCCACATTTCTGCGATATTTGGATGGTAATATAAAATTGAAACTCATTTCTACTTTTATGTTCATTATATCAAGAGATCACTATATGGGGGCAGCCTCACAAATTCTGTTTTTGTTAGAAGTTATTCTGCACTAACATAGATAAGGATACAATCCAAAAATAGACTCTTCAAATTTCATAAAAGGATACTAAGTTTGTTTTCTTAATAATCTTGAGATTCTTTGCACAGTATCTTCTCTGTTTAGAACAGGTAGAATAGGAAAATTTAACTTATTTATATTTAGTATATTTTTATTTCAATACATAAAAAAATTTGAGTATTTATTTTGACCTTGAAATTTAATCCAACGCAGAAAATTGTCTTTTACATTCATGTGTTCATCTGTTTTGCTTCCTTGGTTCTCAAGGTACAGCACAGTGGTGTAATAACTTGTACACAACAAAAAAGACCACTGCTGTTTAAAAAAGTTGTTTCAACTATGTTTTGCATTTAGACATTCTCTTTTAATGTTAGAGTTTGTAAAATAGTTTAATTCAAAGTTTATTCTTTATTTATAACATTAGCCGTTTAAATTGCTTAGGGCATTTATTCTCTTAAAATATTAATTCTTTTAGGGATGGGCTGGCGGCCTGTCACTAGTGGGGTTCTGCCGGGATCCATCTTGGGGCCGGTACTCTTTAATCTCTTTGTTAATGACTTGGATGCAGGACTGGAAGGAATACTAATCATGTTTGCTAATGACATAAAACTGGGAGGACCTCTTGACACTCCTGAGGGCAGACGGATCTGGACAGAGTGGAGAGCTGGGCAGTCACCAACCATATGAAGTTTAACAAGGCCAAGCACCTGATTCTGCACCTGGAGCATGGCAACCCTGGATGTACATACAGACTGGGGAACTAGAGGCTGGAGAGCAGCTCTGCAGAGAGGGGCCTGGGGGTTCTGGTCAATGGCAAGTTGAACATGAGCCAACAGCGTGCCCTGGCAGCCAAGAGGGCCAACCATGTCCTGGGGTACAACAAGCCCTGCGTTGCAGCTGGTTGAGGGAGGGGATTGTCTCACTCTGTTCTGCACTGGTGCGGCCTCACCTCGAGAACTGTGTGCAGTTCTGGGCACCACAGTACATTAGGGATATAAAGCTACTAGAGAGTGTCCAAAGCAGGGCCATGAAGTTGGTGAAGGGTTTAGAGGAGAAACTGTATGAGGAGTGGCTAAAGTCACTTGGTTTGTTCAGCCTGGAGGAGAGGAGACTGTGGGCAGACCTCATCATGGTCTACAGCTTTCTCACCAGGAGAGGACGAGGGTCAGGCGCTGGTCTCTTCTCTCTGGTGACTGATGACAGGACCCAAGGGAATGGCAGGAAGATGTGCCAGGAGAGGTTTAGGCTGGATATTAGGAAAAGGTTCCTCACCCAGAGGGTGGTGGAGTGCTGGAACAGGCTCCCCAGGGAGGCAGTCACAGTGCCAAGCCTGATGATATTCAAGAAGCACTTGGACAACGCCCTCAGAGATATGGTGTGAATTTGGGGATGTCCTTTGCAGGGACAGGAGTTGGACTTGATGATCCTTGTGGGTCCCTTCCAACTCAGGGTAGTCTATGATTCTATGATTAGTAACACTAAGTATTATTTAGTAATACTTGGTAATATTCAAAATATAATTACTGCTGATATGACATGTTTTTTCATTTAATTGATTAAGATTTGGCATTGAAAAACTTTGTTTTCTCCACCTTCACAGGATGCATAAATAATAAAAGATGTTTATTTCCTCGTGGGTCACATCATGGTTTTACAATAAATTTTAATGCATTTTGTTGCCTAATCTGCCTTTCTTAAAATATAGAAAAGTGATCTGTATTGTGATTTCCTTCCTTCTGCTAGATAGCTAAAGGTTCAGACTAAGAGCCTGACTTGTCATCCTTTACTTGTGTGAGTACTCTTTCATCATTTCAGTAGTTCTCCTGTCTTAGCTGAGTGTTCATTCAAATAAAGGATGTTTCAATTAAGCATAAAGTGTGTCATTCAGCTTTAATCACTTCTGCTTGGATTATTTTAATTTTCACTTAGAAATATTTGACATCTTAATCTTTTTTTCCTTTGATCAATCAATTTCAGAAGTTGTAGCTTCATTTCTTTTTTCAAGAGGTCTGGAGGAAATGTTGCTGAATATATAGCTTAATGTTGCAGAATTTTAGTACAATATTAAAGGAAATTGTTAAAAAGTAAAGTTTAATTATTCCAGTCTGTCACTGAAGACAAAGAGACTTTTGTTTACACAGGTCTGACCTCTAAAGCATGCCAGATGTTGTGGAATAAGCTACATAATAACTGAAATAGATGTTTACTCTTCACAAAGTTAGGCGTGTTCCTCAGAAAAGAAGTCCTTTAACCAATTACTCTCATCTGTCCTTTCTACATGAATTGCCTTTTTATTGAGTGCCTTTCTTCCTCCCTGGTAAGTAGGAGAAAGGCTTTATTTCTCAGATCATGAAGTAAGTACTCCATATAATAATTCCTGCTTCAAAAATTATACCTTAAGTTACAGGCAACATATGGTTTCACTTACACAAGGCATCACCTGATACAGTGAAGAAAGTCTCAGTAATTCTTTCTCTCTTCCCAGTATTTTATGGCATCTTTGAAAACTTGACATTTTTATTTATTGATAAATCCCGATTCAAATTAGGACAGTGTTAGTAACCTTCTCAGCTGGCTGTTTTGAAATGTGTTTGCTCTTGGACTTAAACAGCTAGTCAGAACTCTTTTCCAAGTAATACTGCCTTGCTCATTAGGCTTAGAAAGTGGGTTTCTTATTAACCAGCATTGGTTTGACCTCTTTTTGCCAACACTTTACAACATTCTATCAACATTTTAAAATATTCTGAAAATGGCACAGCTTTCCAAAGCAAGCCTTGTGGGAACCAGAGCTTACTTGGGAGAATGCATCCAGTGAGAAGTCAGGCTGAGATATCTATGGAGCCTTCTTCTACACTCACCAGCTCACCTCTTCACAAGGTCATCTTTGTTGTATAGTTATCCAGACTCAGACTTCTTAATGGTCAGCACCTACAAATACTGTACCTTGCCCATAGTTATGGAATAGAAGTACAATAGTAAGAGCCATGAGCTCTAGCATCACTTCCAATGGCAATCTCTAATGATTTGTCTGCTTTGTAGTCTTTATGTCTTGCAGAAAGTACTAACGTGCCTTCGTTTTACAAATAAAAAGCAGTAAACTTGCAGCGGAACATTCCAGGAAGAGGGGATGTTAGACACTGTATTTCCAGCATGGCAGACCAAAGTTCCATCAGCTGAGTAGAAAGGCCTTTCAAATCCACAGGTATTCAGTATATACGCTTTCCTGTACCTGCCACATTATTTCTCTCTTATATGCTTGCTCTATCAGGCAGTACTTACTGGAGGCAGTGACAGATCAGAAAAGGATATGAAAGTGCTATCTTTCTGTTGTTCCACATCTGATGTATTAATTTGGTGGCATGTTATTTCTGTTGACCAATACAATGTATGTGGCAACCAGATTGGCTCATATAAGCAATTACATATACTGCATTTAATAAAATACATCAGTGCAGAACATCAAGGTTTCTGTGTTGTTTGGGTTTAGTGTCTAACAGCTTTAATATTTCCAATATATGATACTTGGATTGAACCTAGAAGAAGGAATGAAAATAGGTATTTAGGAAATAGTGAAGAGATGTTTCTCTTGCTGTATTGTGTTCTATAAATGTATTTTTAAACTCTTCCAAAATTTTTTCTAGCTTTTATCAGGCAGTGACTAAACAGCTCTTATTGTTTTTAATGGAAATAGTATGATTATATTTTGGAAACTTCAAAAATTGGCATGATACATAAATATACATCATATGCAACTTAAACTATCATATGCAACTAAAGAAATACAGCTGTCTCAGACCAGCTGTTTTTAATTTTAAAACTCATGCAAGGGATGTCTATATTGATATTATGTATTACACATTATATTTTAAATACCAATAATACAATGTTTATTTTAATTCTTTAATGTTTTTAATGTTGTATAGATAATAATAATAATAATAATCTATATAGTAGTAATACACAATATTAATGCTTTGGTATGATAAATAATGTGATATATTTTATACATTATAAATTTTACATTATATATATTACATTTTAGTATATATTCAACTGAGTACATGACATACGGCTGTATTTGAAATCAGAAAGGAAATATCACACACAGAACTGAAAATTACCTATTTCTTCATGACTGGAATTCTGAAATAATAATTCTGTTTCAGCCACACATTCTTACCCTGTTTACCTCTAAGCTGTGCAAGTGCCACTCTTCAACAGTTTCTCCTATCCTGACTTTATGATCCATTTGGATAATACAGAATATTTACCCTAAAATTCAATATTCTTAAAAACAGGGAAAAGTACAGTGCTTTCCTGGCATTCAAGTCTTGAAGATGCAAATTCTACAGGATAAATAATATCAGTAAGAATACTATAATTTAGGGTATATTGCTTACTAAGTCACTGGATGTAATGAGAGACATATGGATTCACAGAATACTAATAGGACATAGGAGCTTCCATATATGGCCTCCTAAGGGCCTTGACTGCTCCTTCCGCTCCAAGCTTGTGTCACTAAGGAGATTTCCCCATAAGAAGTACCCTCTAAACACAGAAGTAAGTAGGACCAAAGCTGTAGTGGAATGGATGCTTCAGCCAGTGCTAGCTGCTTGGGTTGTGCTTCTGTGGTGTAAAGTAGTCTTGTGTTCAGGGCATCCCCCTTCTGTTATATAAAAATACCTCTTATGTGGGCAGTATCTGCTACAAGAGCTGAAGAAGACCAGAAAGAGGATGACACTGGGAAGATGCTAGCCAACAGGGGAAAGAAGTGCAGGGAAGGCTACATGTCTTCTCTGTAGTTCTCTGTTAGATGTGTTCAGATTAAAATGCATAGGATCTTGACTTGGACAAAGAGACAATACCACATTATCTTAACTAGAGATACTAGAAGAACTAGAAGAACTCATGCAGCCAGCTTTCCTTTGACTTTGGGATTAGCAATAGATTTCAAGCCATTAAACGAATGAACTCCAAAGCTTTCTCTATATTTGGAGGCATTCGTTATGCTCCCTTTATATATTTTCTGGTGCCAGATAATGTAGTTTAGTTAATGTTGCAAATTTTCCCTCATTTGGGGTGATAATACGGTTTCTCACCTGTACATTTTTGCCTTGAAACTTGGAGGAACATGGTATTTTTAAGGAGTATAGATGCACACACATGCACACACATTGACTGAATAATGGCGATTCCTTAGGAAACATTTAATGCAGAATTCTTGCATCTTTTTGCCAGCTCAGTTTAAGAAGCTAGACAAAACTATGAGATTCATCTAAGAGACTAACTCTAAGAGAATTACTTTTTGACACCTTTAGCTTTAAAACCTGTTTTATTGTTCATATTCCAAATATGCCAAAACTAGCATGTTATACTGCTGTCTTGCCTAATATTAGACAATCAAATCTCACTTCATTCCCAACCTGCTTGTTGCACACATAATAGCAAACCAATGTGGTTACATTTCTTAAAAAGGTCCTACTACAAAGTAAATACTCTGTATACTCTGCAAGTCAAAAATTTTACTTAAAGCAATAAATGGCTAGAAAAGCAACATCACTTTATACAACGCAAACCACAGAGCTACATGAAGAGCAAAGAACCTTGAAGTGATAAAGTGGCTTTTTTATATCTTATATGAGATATATTCATATGGGAGATATCTCAAAAACTTACATGTGAAACTCTTGACATTTTCTGCCTAATAATTTTAGTGACACTAGTAAGAGACTAATAGGCTACCTTTGAAGTATATTTGTTTTTTAACTGCAATTCACTTAAAATGTCACAATGCACCAAACTTCTGTCTAGCATTCAAACATGGTCAATATTCAAACATTTTAGTATGTGCAAGAGGAGCCAGACCGTCCCTGACCTCTCAACATTTCCCAAGCCTTAAGCCCCTGCCCCAAGATACAAAGGAATTTACATAGTTTAATTGCATTTTTCAAATATATCTCTGCAGAGACTAGAGACCTGGAAGCCAGCATACTTCAGAGTCTGGAAATGCCTGTTTTGCCCTTATTGGAGAGGTAACAGAGGATCCAATAATACAGAAGAAATAGAAGAACCTCTTAATTAAAAAACACTGAAGTATCCTCAATCAGATGGTTACATTTTTAGAAACTATCTTTTAATGCAGGTAAATATATGCAGTCTGGTCTTGAAATGCAACAACATGCTTGGGCTGCTTCCATCAGCCAAACACAGCTTTGATACATAAATCAGGTGAAGACTTCTTAGACAGAACAGTCTGTAAGCCTTTTTTTGCTTTAAGAAATAGTTTTAAAGCAGCATTTCCTTCAAAATGCTGGCATTCAGATAAAAAATTATTATAACTGAAGTTCACTATAAGTAAACTAGTTTTAGACAAGAAGGAAGGCCTGTATGCAGGATAAAATATTTACATGAGATACAGAATCCTAGAACTACTAGCAGAGAGACCTACTATTTTAACTAAGAAGAAGGAAAAGTATTTGAAATTGCCAAGTTATCCTCTTTTATTCAGAATATAGAAGAAAGCTGTTTTGGGGAACACCTTCAGAAATGAACTAAAAATAATGACACTTCAGTTGTTCAGAAAACAGTAGGAAAAGCCAAAACTAATAACATTATACAGAAAGACATTGACATATCATACTTACCACTTGTTTTAATTATAAAGCCATTTAGGACAGTTGAGTGGGGAGACAGAAGAAGATGGAGGGATTTACCTATTGGAAGGAGAAATTAAGGTTTCATTATATGCTTATGACTTGACGTTCTTCATATAATATACATGATAACGTTGGGAAGGATTATAGGAAATAAAGCTTGTTTTTCAGCAATGAGGATATGAATTAAAATACTGTAAGTCACAGATAGAGCATTGTGGCTTAAAACAGTAAAGGATGACAGATTACTTCTAAAATGTATGGATAATAAATTTAGAGATTTTGGCACTAATGTTCCAAAGAAGGATGACCTGTTTCAATGAAATACGGGATGTCAATTACTTACTCTGATGTAAATGCAAAAATATTATTACCCGTGAAATGATCTGGTGAATTCCAGAGCTTTAAATGAATAGTTGGACTTCAGTATCTCTTTTCCTAAATCTCTCATTATACACAGAAGAATCTTAAAGAACTCTGTAAAAATAATTAAACAACTCCTAAAGGTTAAATTATAAGTTAATATGCAAAGTAGAACAACTGAAAAAATGCTGCAGCAGGACAAACCAGGGCAGTGCTCCCACAGAATTCCTGGAGGAAATGCTTCTTCAGAAATACTGAGAGAACAGAACTTACTGACCTTGATCCTATAATGCAGCACAGACCAAAACCTTCAGTATAAAAATTCTGGCAAGTATGAAACAGTCTCTGGAATTTAAAAGCACAAGCAGCAGTATATGGCACTTTGGGCAATATGGAATTCACAAATATAAATTTAATATATAGCTACATATGCGCACACATTTACATATACAGAAGAAGACAGAGAGAAGAGACATGTTTTCACTCAGACTCAAAAATTGCACGTCTTGAAACAACAGGAAGTATTTATTCATGGCATACAACCTTAGATAACACTGTATTTATAATAGATGTATTTAATGATAACTATCTGTGATAGGAATTTTTAAAAGCAATCGTTTATAAAAAATCTCTTAGAATGCAAGCTGATAAAGCTATTTACCCTATGAAATTTCATACAGAACTCTGAAACTTGCAAAGTCAATTGTTTTGTAATGTATTATTTCAAGGCTATGCTTTTAAAAGACAAAATTCAAAGTCTGTACATTTATGAAGTGTGGATTGCAAATACGAACCAACAGCAAAGGATTAGAATGAGCTAATGCAGATCACAACTGTTATCTCAAAATTAACCAGATAGCACAAGTTTGGTACTGTTTCATGGAACACTTTTAATCCTTATATAATTAGATAGTACTGTTGTCCCAGATATCAATGTGAAATGTAAAATTACACAGGCCCTACTTTATACAGGATGTGACAGAGAAGGGAGAGCTCATGTAGGGCTGCAAAACTGATGTGGAAATGAATTTTGCAACAGATATGAGCAGTGAAAAATGGGTTAGTTAGGGCCAGGTTGTTACAGTAAATGAGATGATGAAAGCCTTGCTGAGGGTTTTTATCTGTTGGGGAGGATAAGAAACGGGGCCACTATGACTGTATATTGCTAATATTTTTACTTCACTCTAATTTATGTTTCATTGCAAATGCTTGGCAGAGCCACTGAGCAAGATTACCTTTTGGACGGGACATCTAGGTGAAACTGCATCACTTTTTAACATTTCTCAGATGGTTACTAAGTGGATGGAGTACTTATTCTCATGCTGCACTTTTCATGTAAATGTTGATCTGAATTAAGTACCAACTATGTAATTTTGCTGACTGCATTTTCTCAGCATTTTGACAATGTTCCAATAGATGCCCTTTCACAAAAATAGGAACAGTATTGTTTAGTTGCTAAATACTCTCAAATGTTAAGTGCATCTCACAGCATGGACATGGGCATGAAGCAGAAAGTCTACAGCTTCTTTATTGTCCTACTATTAATATTGCAAATTGAAGAAGAAATATTTTTACAATGCAGTTACACTTTTGAATAGAAATTTTGCAAGATCAGTATTCTTGAATCGAAATTTTGCTCTTTGTGTTCTGTATTTCATATTGATTCTATATTATTCAAATTTTAACTGATTGCAAAAATGGATTTTTTTCTGATTCATACAGCATGAAAAAACTAAGCAATTTTGATTTATAGTCATAGTCTGAACGAAAAAAAAACAACTCCTTTGAGTCTAAGAATATACTTCTCTCTACATTTTCTAAAAGCTAAAACCACAGCAAAATCCTCCATTCTTTCAAAATTGGTCTAATTAAGTTTGGAAAGCAGAAGATCAATAAATACGGTATCCTTCTATTACTATTTTTGCAAAGTCACATTTCACAGCAGGTCTAGACTTTACAGTGCCACTACCAAATATTTTAAACATCCTGTAGGATGGTACATTTGTACGGTGTGAATGGAAGTCTGTTTCTAAAGGAATGGAGTTGCACACCCTCTATTAGTAAAAAATTTAATTATTTCCTTTGCTATTTATTTCTATGGACAGAATTGGAAGGAAGAGGGGGAATAAATACTGAAAGGAGTGTTGAAGACTGATTTCTAAGGATATGTAGTATTTAACACCCATGCTGGAATAACTACTTGGACAAAAACTGAAATAACATTTGCTTATTTACAAAAAACTCACAGAACTACTCCATGTATGAAGCTGGTTCTTAACTAATTCTTCTTTAACATAACATAGGCAAGGGCCATTCTTCTCAGTGAAAGCAAGCAATTACTTTCACAAACTCTTTTTTATGTAATGAGTCTTATCTATACTGTTAAATTAATGTCCAGCATATAACTATACTTTTTCCTTAGAGCCAAGGTGCTAGGAATTCAGCTCTCACCTGCTTTTTTTTTAACAGTATTTCCTCTCAGGCATTTGATGAACCCCGGTGGAGTTTGTTGCTTACATACTAGGTCTTAATTCCATAATTTTTTTCAACAGTACTTTCTGACTGATGACTAATATCTACCTTCTTTCTCGGATCCCTAGAGTTATTGTACCATGAAAGCCAGAAAAATTAGAATCTTTTTGAGGAAAAAACCCAACACACACCTGCTTGTTGGAATCAAGGAAATTCAATAAATGCAGATTACAATTATTAGACATCGTGAAAAACAGGTGTCAAGCTTGTCTGCTCTCAGGCTTCCCTTCCTAAAACCTCCCTGAGTCCCAAATAGCTCAAAACATACTGCTGCAACTGAGACTGAGATGCCTTTTCTGGGTCCTGTTTGCTCCTTCTTTGGAAGATATTTTAACAATTTTAAATGTGCCTCAAACGACCCAGCAAGATCTAGCTGTGCTGACAGCATGTCACCAATAGCTTATGCTGGAAGCAAAGATGCCAGGCCAGCTGGGATAGTGCTGGAAGCCTGGGCTAGGCAATGGGCTCTCTGGGCTGACCAACTGCTGACCTGCCCCCAAGTTTTGTCAGTGGGGCAGGGGACATGGATAGCTAGTTATTCCAGTCCAGAGGGGATCCTGGTGCTTAGGCAGCACGGAGGGCCCTGGCTGGGTTGGAAAGAGGACACCCTAAAGCAACAGTAATGGGTGCCCCCGTTGTCATTTAAGTATCAAAGCCAGAACATCCATCATTAAAATAACAAGCTCATCAATGCTTAGCAAACACTATGCTGCAATATAATCATCACATTTGTTTAATAGGGTGGCACCATGTTCTGAAGTGAGCTTCTTTACTCCAGTTGGATCATATACCTTCTGGAGACTTTTTTTTTTAAATTAAGCTTAGTGAAAAGTGACATCTCATCTATCAAACTAGACACACTTATTGAATGCTAACATAAAAAAATGGAAAAGAGGTTGGGGTTTTCAAGGCAAATGTGCTTTGAGAATTAAAATAATCATGTATTATCCCATCTTTTGCTGGCCACTTAGAGTCCTTAAACCATATTGCTAGTCTGTAGATATTAATCATCTAGGATATTGATAGTACACTAGTAGATGTAAAATTAATTCTTCATTCTTCATCTCTGCTAAATATGCCCATGAGACTTATCAAAGGGTAATATCTAACACTTTGTAGTACCTGGTAATGAGCTGCATTCCAGCACTTTCAGGGGCTCAAGAGGTTTACATTTATTTCCAAGTTCTATTACAGATTCATAAATTAGTCTTTACCAAAGGACAGAGCAAATTCTTTAAGGAGAAAAACTTGATTTGCACTGATTCACAGTATTCTAATGGTACACATATACCTCTTAAAGTTTTTTGTTTTGATAAGCACATGTTATTTGGCTGGAACAGAGCGCTCTGCATGTATTACAGCTCTACCACACAGTTACAATGATACCACAGGATTTTTGAAATGGTTTGGCAACACAGTTTAATAGATCTGCACTAAGTATATACTCTATCCATCACTCTTTATTCCACATAAATGGTAACAGTACTCTCTGCTTCATCTGCAATGCTTATGGAAAGACTGAAACAATAATATCCTTGGTAAAACATTAACTTTGTTAGCGGCCAATCTCTTTCACCAAGGACCTGCATGTTTTCTTCCCAACACTTCAGATCTCCATTTACTGAAATGATGGTTGGACATTTACAACTTCTAGGTTATTCTGAACTTTGAATTTTCAAGTACCACATACAGCTTTCTTCCTGTGTTCTTGTAATCAGGTATTTCAAAGGGAATATTGATTTGACTTTAGCACGCTTACCATTAGCAGTTCAGAGTTGGCATCACTCGCTTTAAAGCCAAGCATTTTTATTAAGTCCTTAGCTATTCCTTTTTAGATAGTGTTGAAGTTTATCAGTATATAAAACTGTTTTGTGATGTAATTTTTAATTATCTTATCATCCACATAAAAGCCTACATGGTCAAGAAAGTCAATGAGTCGGAATGGAGATTAATAGACATTGTTGGCTAATTCTGCAATTTAATTTAAAGAGCTACTTTTGAAACTATAGAAAAAGCAGTTATCTTTTTTAAATGAGGGACAAGGGGATGTGACCTTAAAGAGAAATTTCTTGTTTATGAATTGCAGACTTTCTTAGCACATAAGCTCCTGAATAACTTCAAACTTTTGAGCTAATAATGCAGTTTTTCTTCCCTTTTATGCAATGCTTCAGAGATCCAGAATTTTTTCAAAGGCAGCAAGGTATATGTTTTTTTCACTACTTTTGGTGTTTCCAGTGAGGCTTGATTCAACCACTGAATGAACTAACTTTTGGTAACTGTTAACATTTTGAAGATTATAATAACAACACTTTGTAAACAACAGATCAGGGCACAGTAAAATGGCTAATCTGGTTCCCTTGTATTTCTTTCTAGCAGTTAGATTTAGTGATATGCCTGCTTTCTTTTCTTTTTCTTCCCCCTTTTAAAAACAAATATTTCCTAATAAGAAATCAGTACAAAATGCAATCAATGGTGAAATCCTTTCCTCCAGAGATCTGTAGTGCTTTAAAGAAACAATACTTTTTGTCTTGCACACACGCACTGAGCTACTGTTATTAGAAAAGAGAGAGCAATTACTGCATTTTTAAGATAAAAGATCCTTCTTTTCTAATTTACTTTAAATCTGAAGAGGCACAGTTTAACAAAAATTTCATTTGTATTTCTTCTTCTTCTTCAGAGGAAGCCTAATTGGCACACTGACATCTGTAATTTTTCATATCCATAATTTGCCCCTTCTGAAAAAAAGACTCAAAATAATGAGTGGGTGGGATTTTTTAGTTCTGCCAAGATGTTTTTATTTTTAAGGATCTGATTAATAACATGTTACAGATGTCAAAGGAAAGAGTTATTTATTTTAAAAATTGGAAATATTTTTATATGAACCCTTGTGCAATAAATGTCTCTCCTTTCAAACTATGCTGTCTTGACAGCTGTGTGCATGAGTAGCTATCATAAACTTCCAGAGCTCTTTCCTGTGTCCATCCCACTGCTTGCTCTGTTCCTTCCCCTTTCCAGCACACCTTTTTAAGTATGCAAGTAAGATCAAAAGATTTTTAAAAAGTCAGCCCTTAAATGGATGTGCTTTCCTAAACCCTACATATGACTCCCAGGAGAACATAAACTCCTGAAAAGGAGAACACTAACTCCACATTATATATGCTGTCAGCAATAGACCACCATCTGATTTTTTGTTGTTTCTGTTCATAAAAGGAAAGTTGCAGAGATTCCTGAAAGTTGTTGTTCCAATGGATTATTTTAGACAGGGATGCCATACAACAGAACACAAACCCTCTGCTTTAGGTCATCTACCTACTACATGTGATACGCCACTGCTTCTGGTTCTGTCATTGCCCTAAAAAAATTCCCAGGAATAAAGTTTGAGCAGAGAAAAACAGGAAAAATCCTGCATGCCATTAAAAAAAGATAGTCCTACCCAAATTGGGATATCTGGTTACCCAACTTACAGTCTACTGTCATCTCTGCTCCTTACAGTTGCTGACATTTCTCGGAATCACTTATTTTTCTTCTGTATATAAAATGCAGACATCAACATGTAAGAATCATGCCTACCCAGATTAAACCAAAATCTGCCTTATTTTCCTTCAACAGTTTTCTATTTAACGTTTCAGTCAAACAGTTATGAATCCTTCTGTCAGCTTCACTTCATGTCTGCTATTGCAGCCTTCAGAATATCTTGACCACACCATATCTCCCCAGCAGTGTGGTAATCTGCAAGACTGCCTTCACCAGCTGATCCTTAGATTTACTCTTGGAATTATCTTTTTTTATATCCATGATTATCTTCAGACTGCAGGTGACTGCCTGAAATTTCCCTCATTGTCTAAAACTGTGGTTCCATGTTGGCGGTTGTGCATTGTCATATTACCTTAGAGTACAGCTTTAAGGCAGTTCAGACACATGGGCACTTTTACAACAGGGCTGTTCACTTAGCAAAAGCTAACAGTAGAGGTTTTTGGATGGTGAGAAGCCTGATGCTCTGACTGCTGCACATGCAGCCATTCACTTGCTCACCCTTTTTCCCTGTGGGGCTCCCTGTGGACTGGCCTCTTTGGAAGAGCTGGCTTTCTGTTTATAGTATCAGAATTCCCCTATGTTGCTGGCCAGAAACGTCTGCCCTTAAAGCACTGCTTCACTCCTGGAACACAATTCAGCACTGCAAAAGCAATACATCATCTTTGCTTTTGACTGAGCAGTGACTGCAGCAGCAGACAGATGGATTCTTGCGTGAGACAACTCTACATGAACTGACGCAGCTGTATTGAGATCCTCTGCGCCAGGCCTGAGCCTTCTTATCCACTAACAGTCACATACAGGGAGAATAGATACATGTAGAGATGGAATGACACCAGCTGTCCCAAGACTAAAAATTCTCAATATATTGTTCAGCTTTCTGTGAAGATTAGTAATTACTTGCACCTGCACATCAGAATCAGGAGAGTCAAACTGTGAAGGATGCCCTCTGAGCTATTTTATGCAAAATCCCACATTTGTTCTGCAAAACTGAATCGTTGAATTGAAACCAAGAAACCATCATTCCCAACACCTTTTATTCTCAATTTTTTCCTTGTCTTATTTGTTGCAGAACAGAACTCCTGACATTTGAGGACCACAGTTTTGAATCACTCACTACTTACATGTACACAGATGGCTCCCTGAATTGTCTTCCACATCCTAGAATTGCAATTCAATTACTTTCTAATTGGAATTTAATTGCTTCATAATTACAACTTAATACTCATTCAATGAAGAAAACACAAGTGATTAAAAAGCAATGCAAAACATAAAACAATCAAAATGCAGACAACTAGTTTATATTCAACTATTTACATACAGTTTTAAATTGGAAAGGTTAAAAGACATCCTGAAAAGTTATTTGCCAGAATCATTTGACTGGAAGGGATCATAGCACAAGTCATGACACTGTCTAGACAATTCCCACTGAAGTCCTCCAGTGTACCTCTACTTGAAGGGTATGAATATGAGAAGAGGCTGGGGAGGTGTAAGAAAAGGGCTGCAGAAGCCAGGCATCTGTAGTATAATACAGCAAGAGACAATACAGTGGGAGGAGGAGACAGGTGAGACTGAGGTCTCCTGACTGCCTGAACTAGCTGTTTTATCACCTGCCTTAGCTTCTGTCTTTCCTCCACTCTAGAGTTGGTACAGGAACATATGTAAGCAGCACAGACTGCTAGTGCCATTTGGCTTCACTCCACAGCTGCCTGGAATGCTCTCCCCGCCCCCAAATAGCATGTGTTCACTTTGCCGTATCTTTCCTCATGGCTGTAGCTTACTATGCATTGCTCCCAGCTCTGGCTTCCATGATAGGTTAGCCATCCTCCTACAGGCAGTGTTTGTGGCAGTGTGTGGCTTCATCCACAGGTGTCACGACTGTTTAGACAAGAGGGAGAAAACTGCTGCTGTTCGGTCCCCAGCTAGGTGGGTACATAAGCCTTATTCTAGCAGGAATAATTCTTCTTACATGACCACATCCTGCTGTCTTGGCCAGCACTAATGATTGCTGGGCTCTATAAGTGTGCTTACGCTTACCTTCACTGCCTGTGGGATGGGAAACAGGCAGGCAAGTTCAGTCTGGGAGAAAAATGAAGACACCTTGCTGGTGACAGCTATGCAGTGCCTGCATGTTCCTAAAATACAGGCATCCCCTGCCGTGGGAGAAGGGCTCTGCTCCTTGGATGAAGGCCAGCAACTGGTCCACAGGGAAAAGAAGCAGAAAGAAGGATGGTTTGCTGGTGATCTGCTCTTTGTAGAGTCACGGAACAGATGGAGCAGAATAGGACTAAAGGGAATATGAAAAGCAGCAGAGACTAACAGCTCCACTGGGACAGCTTTTACTTTCCATATCTAATCTGTGTTTTGGATGACATGACATTGAGCAATGTCATTTTAGGTCAGCAAAAAAGGATTCTTTGCTCAAGCCAAGAATGACCCGATTTTGTTACTACACAGCATGCCCTTGGAGCACCTGGACATTAGCAAAATCAGTTACTCCCAGCAGCAGATATGAGATGTTGGTTCTCTGCTGTGAACTAAAGTTCAGTTCTGATTCTGCTGAGGGGCAAGTGAGGAACAGGGGCTGGATGCACCTCTCCTTACCTCAGTGCCAGTCTGGGGCAGGGCATACAGGGCACGAGATCGCTGGCAGTACTAGATGGACCTTTGGCGAAATGGCCACAACATGGCTATGCATCAGTTACCTGTTCCCTGCTGCAATTCAGCTACTGCCCTGGGAATCCTCCTACCTCCAAAGAGGTGAGCTGTCCACAGAGAAGAATTCCAAATATCCTGCTACAGTTCTGGAACACAATAGGAAAATCTAAGAGTGGGGCTTCAGAAAGTAATCAGAATTCTCATAAAAAGGGCAAGATGCTCACCAGCCTGTGCCTTTTCACTGTTGCTCTTGTTAGGTGACTCCAGAGGTTTGGCTTGGGCATGCACCACCTCCTGTAAGCTGCCTAAGCCGGTTCTACTCAGAAAAGGGTGCAGCTGCACCTTCGACAGTAGAATTGGCAAAGCTGCCCCTCTCCCAAGAAAAAGATTAAAGCTACTTCTTCAGACTATTTAAAAGAAGTTTATATTAGCTCAGTGCTTTGCATGTTGGAAACACAGTGACTTTGGTTCAGCTATCAACCCACTAAAACTGGATTTATTATCTTGTGGAATCAGGGCTGTATTGATTTAAGAAAGAGAGGTTAAATGGGAGTCTACATGTAGCAGATTTTTAAAGTTCTAAATGCTGCTGTGATTTCTGCCCTTTCTCCTATCTCCTCCACACATTTTTCTTTTAAACTGAGGCAAAAGATTTTGGGGAATACTGCAGCTCATGAACTTCAAGTATTATATTGAAATGCCCCATTATCACACTTCTCTTCCCTCCCTCCTAAGTTAAAATCTTTCCAACATTTTGCAAGTAAATCTGTCCGCTGTAAAACCTAGAAAAAGGTTCTTGCTATTTTAGATTGTTCCAAGTGCTGTTATGGAATAACTCTTCAGGTAAAGTTTTACCTTAGACTATGAGTCTGCTGCCTAATCTTTCAGCAAGACTTTAAAATTGGTATCTGCACATGATCTAATTTGAAGCTGTGACTTGCACTTACACTACCACAGAGTTCTCTTGCTTGTTTCTACTACATGAGTTTCTAGCAGTCATTCAGTCTTCCGTGCCACTCATTCTGCCCAACTTCTGTAGCAGAGCCTTAGCTATGTGCTCATGTGGCATGCTGACAGGCTCCATCCCTGATTTCTTCTAAGTTATGCTTGCGTTTGATGCCACAAGTCTATGCAGCTCCACTTATGCTCCATTTTACGAAAGGAAACACTTCTTTGCAAGGGTTACTAAGGCTTATTTGTTACACCTTAGTTTTACTTTTTGAAGGTCCATTCTGTGTAAACCTGTGATCTACTTTACTGGGACAGAGAGCTGATCAAGACAGATCACTTGGTTGTCTACTCAGCATTCAAACATTTTGGATTGAAAAAAACCTGATGGATTTTGTTCTTAGCTGATCTGAGCACTCCTTGCCACCGTCTGAGGTTGGCGTAAATGGTATAAATTCCACAAGTGATAGACAATTGAGAGAACCAGGACTTGAAGGAATAATATCAAGTCAGTTCCTTACACAGGATTTCTTAATCACAGTGTACAAGTACAGCACTCACACAAGCAGTTCAAATATAATGTTTGTTGAAGTTTAAGCTCTTCTTGCTGAGAAAATGGCCAATTCAGATTGAGATACTTTGTTTGCTAAGAAGGCAACTATTTCAGTATCACTGAAAACTTCTGAATGAAACCAATTCCAGGAGGCTGGGGGATTTTTAGTTGAGAGAGATATTTTATCTAAATAATGTCACCCATTCTCCACTAGAATTTACTTTTCAATTAACTTACAAGCATATTAAAGGTGAGATTGATTTATTTATGAGCTGTGTATTGTACCAGAAATAGAAATAGTTAATTGCAAGTAGGTAATCCTTACAAAAAAATTAAATTCTACTATTTGGAAACTGCAGTGTAAAGAGGACTTGTTGAGGGGGGGCATCCTTGGCTAATCATATCTCGTTTCTAATTCTGAAAGTCCTTTGGAAAATGAGGGAAATAATTGACAGTGGCAACCCCCAGCATCAAACAATTACAATTTATATTGCCCATGTTGTTTATGTATAGTACAAACTCCCCAATTAGTTGCAAGCATAAATTAATTCTAATTTTCTATTAGCTGGCCGTCAGTCAATATCTCCCAAAGTTAACACTTCTAGTAGCAGGCAAAGATGCACTATCAAAGTTCTATCATTTAATTGTAAAATACTTATTATCCTTTCCAAAAACATCCTAATGCAGTTTCATTATTGCCTTGAAACTCATATGAGATGATGGATTATTCCCCTTTAACAGTGCACAAACTATTATCAGAGAAATGTCACAATGTCCATGATTTGAAGCACCAGCAACCACACAGGAAAAGACAGCCTTTTCAGCCAAACCTTCATTCATTCATGCGTGCATTCATTCAGTCATGTTCAGTTGAAAGAGGAGGAAATATACAGTTAACTATGAAGTCATATAATTCAGCTATGATATATTGAGCCATGGGCAAATATTGGAAAACAACATGATTTAATTTGCTGTCACCATAAGTGAGCCATATGAATGATTGTGACTAATACTGTAACGCACTTTTGTTGATTGTACAACAGCTGCCTTTGTGTTTTTTGAAGTATGAGGTATTTTACACTTCATAGCAACAAAAAAAGTTTGGAAGTGGTTTGTTGTTCAGAAGCTATGCTTTTATGATTTGTCCTATTTGCATACCATCTTATATCTGACAGTCCTTCACAAATAATTGAGAAACTTTTGCATAAATTAGAGCAAGCCTTGAAGCAATTATTGCTTTCTTTACTGATCCATGCAAAATCAATTCTTGTGTACACGTAGGATTTTTCCTGACTCGTTGACAGAACACCACCATTGTAATGACTGCTAGAGTGAGGATCAGAGTAATGATACATGTAGAGCCATTAAAATACATAAAATTGTTAAAATTCTGGGTCAGCCTCCAAAAAGCCCTGGATAGTGTGCCCCACAGCTAGTCTATGACTATTACATGGGAAAAAAAAATCACATCTGAATACCAAAAAGGCCAGTTTTACTCTCATACCGATTTCACCTGACCTGCCTCAAACCTCTCTTTCTTTGTATTTAAATGAAAGTTTAAATAATCTTTTTAGAACTCATACAAAGAAATTCAGGATTCACTGATTTTAAGTGTTGCATCAATGTAGGCTGTTTGATATGAAGTGTATGGGATTTCAGATTTCAACCATAGCCCTGAACCAAAGGCTCTTCAGTGCTTCAAAGAACTGCTCCAATTTATTTGCATCATTCACACTGGGTTCTTCAAACTGCGGGGTCAGTATTTCTGAGGAAGTATTTGAAAAGTCTTTCAAACAGTTCGAAATGGCAGAACACTTCCAAGAAGCCCTTTTAGCGTGTCCACCCACAGAAGAAAAATTCTGTGACCGTGGTTCAAAGCCGTACCCTACCTACAGCCCTTGCGGAACCTTACAACTGAGGAGCCATATGCTTGGCAAGCTATCTATCATGCCAACAGGAGAAGGGAACAAGCGAGTAAATTTGTGTTTAACCAAATAAGCCTCGTATTTGAAGGCTTTCTTGTCACCTTCGCGTGTGCATATCGCTTTTCAGAGGAGACGGGCTGTCCCGGCCCGCTCCGAGGAGAGGTGAGGCCAGGCACCTCCTCCTCCCTTTGGGCACCCTCTGTATGCTGCCGAGCAGCGCGAGACGTGGCTACCAAAAGGGGCCACCCTGGCCCAGCCGGCGCCCCTGAGCTGCCCGGACAGGCGCCCCGCTCTGAGGGGAGGCACCCCGCTCCCGCCACAGGAGCTAGCAACTTCAGCAGGCAGGCCCATCCCAGCTACCGCATCTGGCTCGCCACTGCCGGGAAGCCCCGGTCCTCCCTCCCTCACGGCTCCCAGCTGGTACCAACAGGCGGACCGCCGTCACAGAGCCCACGCTGCTCTCCATCAGCCTAGGCAGAACAGCGAGAGCCACACCTCTCTCAGCCCTGGGAACGGGCTCTCCCAGCCCTCCTCCTGCCCCGCCCCGGGAATAGACTCTCCCCCACCCCTCCAGGACCGTCCCGCCCCGTAACCTCCCTTCCGGGGCGGCCATTTTGGGAGGTCGGCGCTCGGTGGCTGGCGGGTGGCGGAGGGGGCGGGCTCGCGCTCGGGTTGGAGCCCAGGTTGCAGAGGCTGGTGACAGCGGCGGGTGGCAGCGGCGGGGGGGGTGGCAGGGCAGGGCAGGGCAGGGCAGCGCAGGGCAGCCCGCCGCCGGCGACCCTCGGGGGCGCCGCAGGGGAGGAGGAGCCACCACCCGCTGATCGCAACGCCCGGCTGCCCACGCCATGTCTGACTTCGACAGCAACCCCTTCGCCGACCCGGACCTCAACAACCCCTTCAAGGTGAGGCTGGGAGCGGCGGGCGGCCGTCAGCCTGCCCTGGTGTGGCGGCGGGGGGAGAGCGCGCTGCGCCCGTCCCGATGTGGGCAGGGCGGGCGGGCCCCGGCCCTCCTCCCGCTGCCCCGGGAGGCGGGGGCGGGCCGGGGTTGCTGCGGGGGAGCGCCGGCCTCGGGGACGCGGCGGGCCCGGGGCCGCCGGCCGGCAGCGCCGCAGGGGGCTGCTCTCCGCCCGGCTCGGGAGCGCGGCAGCCATGGCGGGGGTTCGTGGGATAAGCAGCGGGTTTGGAAGCCCGAGAAACCGGCGCAGCCTTTCCCAAGTGCAGCTTTCCGGGTTTCCTCCTGGTGCTAAAAGAATACAAATCGCCTTTCAGGTGCGTTATTTTGAAGGGCAAGAGAGAAAAAAAAGGCGTCTTGATTTTTGGCCCTAACTTGGTGTGCGTACAATACTACTACAAGTCTTTTTTTCTTCCGTCTGACTGACCCAGATAGTTAAGCTTAGTGAGTTTGGCCCCTTTTTCCTCTCCGGCCTCCTCCCTACCCCCATCAAGCTCACTTGCTTCTTTGCCTTATTTCTGAAGCATGCAGGGTACTAATGGCTAGGCATGAGTTCTGTGCTGCATCTCAAAATGCTGTGTTACAATCTGTTCTAAAGCTTTTCGTTCTTGCCCTATTGACTTGTCATACAGCTGAAGATTGTTTCTTTACCCACTCTTCTGGCTTCAGCTGTCAAAGTGAGTTGACCTCCTTGGATGCCTCCCCTCCTTTTCTTTACTTTCTTTGTTATTTGAATCCAGTTTAACTAATTTACCGAGCACTTACCTTAATAATCTTACAGAACATATTTTTGCCATACTTTATTTCATGCTGACACTTTAAAGCACACACACAGCATATGGCAGTGAGTTTAGGATTTCAGCTGGAATAAGTAAGACTTTTGAAAATCGAGCTGTCACATTTCGAGCATACTTCTGTGCGGGTAGGTGCTAGAAGCATAGCATTACTGGCATGTACATATTGGAGCCTGCCTGAATCATTAGTTTAGTTTTTATGGTCATTAAATTTGGTTGATAGTATTCCTTAGCCTACACACTGGTTTTTCACTTGATGTTGTACACAGTGCAGTGACCTTCCAGGTGAACAGCAGCCCTGGTGTTGAGGTTAATGCCAACAGTATTTTGGATTGGCACCAACGGCAGTGAGCACTGTTCTTTTAAATACCTCCTGGCACGAAGCACTGAGAAGGTGTCATTGTTCTAGAATGTGTCTTCAGCAACAAAAACACATGATACTTTTACTCACTTTTTGTAATAGTTATGAAAATAACATCTAGCAAAATTTATTGTGTAGAGATACCCAGAGTGGTCAGGGGTATTGGAAGCAGTATAGCTGCCCCTGCATCACTTATCAGCCCAGGTTACTTGCGCTATGTAGCGTGTGTGAGACCTAAGCTAGGGATCTACCTCAACCATACTTCCAGTTTGAAGACATTGCTTATGCAGTTTCTCTTCAGGGAAAGGCTTATATTGTTGCTGTTTATCAAAATCCACGCTCTGGTTCTCATCTGCAGTGCATCATGATAAAAGGACTGTATAACATCCTCTCTGTACCTTGAAGCTCACTGTTAAACATGGTTCTATATGTCTTTTATTTGCAGAAGTTGGTTTAGGAAAGCTGTATGCTTTTCCTTTTTCAGAGGCCCTTTTCACTTCCTTTAGTCTTTGCTAGCTTCTGTGACATTCCACTGCCCACAAAAGGTAATCTTGCATACCTTTACTCATCCAAACATTTTAACTTGAAGGGGCAGAAATACTCATATATAAGCCAAACCTTGATTGCCATCTCGTTGGCATAATAGCTTTGAAATTAGTAGGTATTAATGCATGTCTGTATTTAAGTTTTGCCTGACTATGTGGTTTAAAATACTTTACACTTAGAACCAGTATTTCCAGATGGACCCGGACAACCTAAGTCATATTGTTTGAACACCTTATTCAAAAGTACTCATATTTTTATTTGTCTTTGCTTGATAATTCTATGTATGATGTGATTTGTTGTTTTCCTTACTTTTGAAGCCACTTCCTGGGCTAATGTAAAATCACATAGTAGTATGGCAGAGAAGGGGGCTGGGGGCACATCATGTGGAAGAGTTGTTGCCATGGTCTGAGGATAGATCCTTTGGTTTTACTAATTGTGATCTACTTGTGAGGTTTTCTGTGACTATTCTCATGCCTTTTAATGGAAAGATTTCAGTAGAGATTCTTTTTGATGTTGGATCAAATATGTTCTCTGGGAAGATAAAGGTAAAGCAGAAACATCTAGTTTGCTCGGTATTCTAGGTAGTTAATTCTTTTGGAAACCTAAACTTAGATTTTGTTTCTGTTTTATCTCTACTGGAAGTAATGAAATTTAGTTTGTAAAATAGAATTTCTTGTTTCAAGTATTAGCTTACTTGGATTGATCACAAAACACTGATTTTGAGACAGAGGGGCTACTTAACTTCTGCTTTTTCTTTTTTTATTCTACAAAAAAACAAACCACCAACCAAAAAACCAAACAAAAAGACAAAAAGCTCTCAAACTGAACCCAAAGGCTGATATGCTTTTGAAGTCATAGTATTCCTCTGTAAATAGCTGTCCTCTGGATGCTGCACTAACAAATCAAGAGATGTTCTGGTTTGAAAGACAACATCTAGTGAAACAGATAAGTAACATTCTAACATTAAAAAGCTTTTGATCACATTTAAGTTGTGCAGAAGAAAATGTGTACCTGTACCATACCAGTGAAGATGAGATAAACCTGCTACAATTTGGCATAGCAGTATTGTGAAGAAATACACATTTGGTGTGACATCAGGTATCATAAATGAAAATAGATTAATAATGAAAGCTATTTCATTTCTTTCGCTGGGAATTGCTTTTCATAGCCTGTACTTGGTGAAGTTCTCACTGACAAAAGGTGCAGTCCCACAGCACCCAAACAGGGTGAGCATAGCAGATGCAGTGATGATAAATGCATTCAGCCAAGAGTCTAGAGTGCTAGACAAGTCCACATAGAGGGGGCAGCTCTGAGCCCAAGTTGGAAAGTCAAGTCAGGGTCAGGATTGGGTCCAGTGAGAGTAACCAGGGTCAGCCAGCAGTACCATGATGACCAGGCAAGTCCTTAGTGGTGAGATGGGTCAGACCACCTGAGAGGGGTTTGGGCATCCTCAAGGTCCTGACACTTTATTCTTGAATAGACTAGACCAGTATGAAATGTTGTATGACAAAACCCAGGCAAATTTCTGATGTAGCTGTTAGAGGGTAAGGGGTAGTTGTAGTCTTCTGTCTTTGGAGGTGGTACAGATACAAAGGTTCTGAAACTGCAGTCTCTTGAAATCCAGTGTAAGTTTCATTAACTCTGAAAAATTGATCTACAATAAAAATATGTTTGTTCTGTGTTTTTTCTTTTTTTTGTTGTTGTTTATAAGTGAATGATACTACTACTAAGAGAAGTTCTTTTTTTTAAGTAAAGCTATGAATTTCACAGGCCTTTGTGGCTTGGCTGACAGAATGTAAAAGGTTTGAGGGCTGGCTGTTACAGTAATCTAAACATATGAAAGTTACTTAAGAGTGGACTTTAAAACTGAGTTCTGTGATGAACTCATATAGAATCGTTAAGGTTGGAAAAGACCCTTAAGATCATCGAGTCCAACCGCTGACCCAGGTATCACTCAGGTAGTTGTAGAGAGTGATAAGGTCTCCCCTCAGCCTCCTCTTCTCCAGACTAAACAATCCCAGCTTCCTCAGCTTCTCCTCATAAGACCTGCTCTCCAGACCCTTCACCAGCTTTGTTTTGCCCTTCTTTGGACATGCTCCAGCACCTCAATGTCCTTCTAGTGAGGTCGGTGCATCTGATGTGTTCAGAGCTCTAAGCAGGTGCAAGTATTTGATACTATAGAAATTTTGGCAGGGCTGAAAACTAAGATACATTTCTGTTTAAATGGGAATGGTGACCTTCAGGTAAAAGCCAAACCACTCTGTGATGTGGATGAAGATTTAAACAGAATGGCCTATGTATTGTTCAGTTTTGGTGTGGAAGGGCACAATCATGGAAACCCTCCAATATATGTAATGTTAATTATGTGAGTAGTTTCTTTGGGTGTGAGTAGGTATCCAAACTGTGGTTACTTTCGAGTTGTTGCTCCAAAAAGACACAGCTCTTCTGTAGTTCTGTTATGACTGCCATTCTCGTGTGAATGTCTGAGGTATCTAAAAATGGTGTTAGGCACTTGAATTGCTCCCACTGAGGTCACAGCATTACTTGAATCACTAGAGCTAAGTATATGTTAGAGCTTAAATTTACTACAGAGGTAAGTCCAGTTATAAGTTGGTTATTATACTTAATCTGACTCGCAGGAGCACAAATTAATCTTCTGTCTAGTTTGGCAGGAAGTACAAGCTGGAGGTTTGATGCTGAAGCTAACAGTGCAGATGACTGCTACCTTGTGTTGCAGCAGAATCTATACAGTTTACACCTTGATTGCTCAAGTGAAGAAGCTAAAATAATAGAAACTTAGAGGAAGAAAGAGAAGTCTTAATTATTTTTGAAGGATCAGAACCTGAATTACTAGAAGTGTTTCTGCAGTATTTGTACTTTAGAATTAAAAAATTTTGTTCCGTGCTTATATGCATAACTGAGTTTTAATTCTTCTACATAACTATAAAATATATGCAATTAAGTTGTCTGTCTCCAAATTAGTAAAGGACATAAAATACAAATATTTTTCTGCCTTTACCTGGTTTCCTTTCATGACTTCAAAATTTATAAATCCCCCTTGCACAATGTAGTGCTGAACATCATGGTATTGGAAGTATGCTTTAACTATCCTACATGGTAGTTAGCTTTCAAGAGCACGCTTCATCAGTGCTGTAACTGCACTGTAATCTATTAAAACTGTGTGAAGTGTTTTGATAGATAATCAGTATTGGTTATAGATGCATTTTTTTCTCAGATTTTCAGTAGTGTTAGCACGTACTGCATTAGTGTTGTTATTGCACTACATATTGAGATTTAGCATTACAAAGAGGAACATAACTCATGTTTCAGAGCTGAGGAAGCAGAAAGATTTGAGAACAGCTATGAGGTGGAGAGGATGCTTTGTTAGGCATCTAGTACTCCATTGCAGCTTGAGGCCAGTGCAAGCTTTAGGACAAATTTGGCCTTGTGGGCCTCTGAAATCTTTTTTGGTCTCAGAGGGTGGGGAGTTTGCCTCGCTCAGCAGCTCAGAACCCTTCATAGCTCTGCTTCCCTGAGATAATGTGGTGTACAATGGGCACTGTTTGAGAGCCAAATGTAAGAAACCCCAGTTGGCTACTTTCACACTATCCTATTTAATAATTGTGTCTGGCAGTGCTAGAGTGAAAATCTTTTTAATATCATTCTGTGAGGAGGGTGGGAAATGGCTGATCAGTGACTGAGATGTTAAACTTGAAATTGTGAAAGAACTGTTATAATGGTTACTCAGATTTTTAAAAATTATTATTATAAGTACAGAAATAGCCTTTATTTTGCCTCTAAGTCATCAATTCTTCTAGGTGTTACATGTGTAACCTTGGAGGACAATTCTTTCTTGTAGTAAGTGGTCTTTAATCATGGGTTAAAATAGTAGGTGCAGTACATTAAGGCTTACTTTATGCTATTAAATGTAAACTTTTTATAATGCTAATATACTATTAGGATAGTGAAACATGAAATCTCAATTTAGCTGCTATTTGTGAAGTTTCCACTGGGTGGATTCACCAGTTGGGATTCAGTCCTGGTAGACCTCTGGCTTCTGCTTCTATTCTGTATATAGTCAGAGATTTTTTTTTTAAGGAATAACATCTTTGCTGAGCATGTTGAGTAGTTTGGAGGATGAGACTGAGGGTGTACCTCTTTTGCTTTCTGGTAACTTCTTTCCAAGCACAAAAAGCAACAGGCAGAATGTATAGCTAGGTGAAGGTGGTTGTGTATCAGGTAATGCCAAGCAGTTGGCAAAGTGAAGGCTGGTTGATGTCAGCAACTGTTAAAGCAGTTAGGTTGGATAAACTTACTTGTAGGGATCTTGAAGCGAGAGAGAAAAGTTGTATGATAGCAGAGCTGAAGGGTAGTTCGTGACTGATGAGGGAGGTGATAGGACTGATATAATGAATTATTGGTAATATGAAAAGACTTAATCTTCTAAGAGTTTTTGATGAGAACTGTTTTCTCCGCTTGGATTGCAACTACTCCAGTCATCAAGAGATCATTCTTAGCCCTTGAACTTAATGTAGAAGTAAGGTCAAAAATGGAGATTTCTACAGTCATCTTCAGTAGCTTATTCTTCCCCTGACAGTACTTAAGAAGCTACATAACTGAAAAGGTGCTTTCCGTGTTGTCTCTTTCTGATTTAATTCACTAAGAGTAATTAATCCTCTTCTTTTAAAATTCACGGTTTTGTGTTCACAGTATATTGTTCCTCCTTAGTCTTTTTTCCTAGGACTAACCAGGTGTACTTCTGTCAGTTTACTCAGATATTTGGTGCTGTCCTATTAATTCCATGTAAATTTAAAAAAGAAAAGGAAAAGGAAAAAAAAAATTCTGTCACTTCTAAGTGCAACATTTCAGTTTTATGCTTTTTCCAAACAACATGATTATTGTATTCTTTTGATGTTCTTCTGTATTCTTTGGCAACCAAGTCTTGGAACATATTTAGTTGTCTTGCTTACTTGCCCTTGCCAGTGAGTGTTAAAAATTTACCTTATTAGTCTATTTCTGTAGTAGTTATCTTTGTTGCCCCTGTTATTTTCCTTGCAAAAGTATCTTACGCATTCTTCCCTGTTCCTTTTTCCAGCAGTGTTTTTTTCTGCTTAGGTTATGTGATTTTCATTTGAAATTATTGTTTTTGATTGGTGGTAGGTTGTAAAACCATTAGAATGTCTATCCAAATCAGTGTTTAGAATGAGTGTTTATAAACCCTGATCTCTGGAATAAGATTTTGCTTTTAGTTCCCTGCTAGTCTTTGGGAGCAAACTGAAAAATACTGAAGTAAATTAAATGTTCTGTGCAGAGTGCTGATGTCACTTGTTTAGTTCCACTTTGGGAAAAAAAACCAGGTAAGACAAGCACGTATTATTATGGTATATATTTAGCCTGTTTTTTCCCCTCTCTCATTCCATGTTAAATTATTTGTATATTGGTAGAAAAATGGGTGCACATCAAAAGTGAAAACTTTTTTTAGCAACCTGAAGGGCAGTTTGGAGGGGACGATTCCTAGTACACTACTTTTGCTTCACTTAAAAGAAATCAAAATCACAACTGGCAATGTAAACTTGGCTGATGGTGTTTTTCAGAATATTGGGTTATGTATGCTGTCAAAGCATCTGACTTACGGTGGAACAATGCTGAACCCATTCTCAGTGAACAGTAATACAAAGAAACATTACAGATGTATCTACTTCTTCAGTCTTTAAATTGCTAATCTCTTCTCTATTAATGAAACCTGGTAGCTGATGACTAGTTTTGGTCTCCTAGACAACAGACACCTCTTAATTTGTTTTTTATAAAGCTGTAAAAACTTGAGTAGAATGGATTATTCTACTCCATTTTAAACATTCTAACTTGTAGTTAATTGTGTTTGTACACCCTCTGTGATAACTGGGTGTTCAATTAATCCTATCTGTATCTGAGTGATGTGAGCACAATTTGTTAACCTGGCCCAGGAGATATTTTCAATGGTTCCATAGGTGCTCTTGCCAATGTGAGATATAAATGTATTGTATTTTCTGGTTCTGTGTTCTTCGTTTGTGTTTGGTTTATGGTTTTTTTCTGACTGACTTTTCCGTTCCTGATGTAAATACTGGGGTGGTTCTTTTACCTGACTCCTAGTGATTCAAAGACTGTGATGCTAATCTTTGCTTTTGAGATTGATGTTATAAGAGAGAGACTACAAAAGGCAGGTAAAATGAAAGACTGGATGGAAAATAGTTAATTAAGTTGTGCTGGTTTCTTAAAATTCCAGTCTCCTGAACTAATTCAGATGTTGAAAATGTCACTGAAACGAGTGTGCGTGACTTAAATGCACCAGTAGCTACAGTAGCTGGCTATGAAAATGGCCTGTTCTTGTGTTCTGTTCCATGGTCGGTATCACTAATAGTTAAATAAACAGATCAGAAACTCAGAGGGGCCTGAATTGGCAGGAGTTTGGGCAAGTTAAGGCTGGAGAAGGAAGTGTGAAATGGAAGAGGGTAACAAGGAGTTGGACAAGATGAGAATTACAGGGATCAGCATTCAAAGGAGCAGAGAGTGGGACTGGCTGGGTGGCTGATGAAAATCAGGTTGTGGCGAAGAGTTAGTGCATGGGCAGGCCCAATTCAGGCGGAAGAACTGGTCCACCAGGATATACTCTTCCCCAGCCTGGGATTGGAGCAGCCATTTTACAGATGCTGCCTTCAGTGGCTGACATCAGATATTTAAAGTCTGTCCCAGGAATTCCCATTCTTCTGTATTTGCAGAGGGTAACCCAGTTTTTAATCATTTGAGTCATGCAGCGAGTTGAGGTCTCTGGATATTTGATGGTTGCAGGCATACTGCTGCTTTGTGTTAATGTCCTTATGTTATCACCCATTGGAACTTGTCTTTTTGGCTTTTTTCTGTTTCGTAATACCAAACTCCCAAAATAACTAAAAATAATGCATTTTAACTTTATTATCTGTGTGGAATATCAAATATGGAAAATAAATTACACCAGCCTAGATTTACTTATTCCGGTAGAATCTTAAAGTTTTCAGTTTTTAACTGCTAGAATGTATGTGTCATGTAGCATAAAGATTTGATAGCATTTGTTTAAATGCCACCTTTTCTTTGAGTATGTGGTCCTGCACAACATTTATTGTTCATGTTCATTATTCAAACGCCCATTAACTTCTAAATTCAGTGTTTTATTATTCTGCAGCAGTGAGTATGACTGCTTCACAGTTTTTCTCGCTGTATTTAGATGAGTTGGCATTTGCTCGATTTTTAAAATGAGATGCAATGAGCATCAGGTCAATGATTCAAAGTAATCACTTTTGTTCCTTGGGATGTCAGGTCTAATTCTCTTCAGAAATACTCAAAGTAGTGTTTTGAAATATGAAGTGCAGCTCCTATTGGTATCAGTTTTTCGATGCACTGTAGGTATCAGAACAATTTAAAGTCTAGCAGCCTATGTCTGGGCACCCAGACTATGAAGAGCTTGTTTCTCTCCATGCTGAGGATAGTTGAGCATTAGAGAAGATTGCAGTGAATTAATATAGTAGAGACACAGATCTCCAGGCTAGTACTTGCCTCCTTCAACTATGAGGTTACTCTTCTGTTCCTGTGATCTCTGGTTTACTTCTCCTTGAGTCTTTCTGCTTGTGGAAGAGATCAGGCCATGAACGTGTATTGAAGTCTAGACTCTGTAACTGAGGTTTTCCAGAGCAGAATTTGAGTGCTATTTGCCATGGTGGGGTTCAATTTGTGTATTTCAGTACAACTATAAATTTTTTTTTTAGTAGGTAATGAAGCTTTTCTCAAATAGAGCTGATACTGAATGCCCTCTGAGTCATTCAGATTTTTTCAGAGCTGCTGCTACTTTTGTAAACAATAGCAATATTTGGCAGTAGTATAGCAATTGTTAATTAAAAATGAGAATGGACTTCTGATGGAGGGCTTCTTGCTCTACACACTGTCTGTATTTAAGTATACAACTTATTTCTATTACTAAGACTTTTGATGTAGTAAACCTGTTCGGCTCAGCGTGTCTCCTGTTGTTTGTCAGTGTTAGAATAGCACCGTAGCTGTGTGAAGAGATCTGAGAAACTTTTTCCCCGTGTCTTCTCTAAAACACTTGGAGAAAAAGGCTTTCTTTCATCAGATATTTATTATGGTTTGTATATTGTATTTCTAAATCTAGATTGCTCTTCCGATTTTGACTTGACCACTCTTTCCTGCTTTTTGGAAATCTGTTCAGTGGCTATCCCATGAGTCTGATATTCTAGTTATTCAAATAATTGCATTTATTGTCTGCAGGCACAGTTGGGCTGAGTTATTTGGTTACTAGTGTACTCTTCAAACACAGAAGTTTAGTGTTGAAACCGACTTTTAAAGCAGCTGATTTAACTTAAAGTACTAAGTATTATTAGAGTTTTAATAATGTAGACATACTGTTTCACTATGTGGATGATGGTTAGCTATCACTAGTTTCACATGTGTCTATATTTGAACATTTTTGTGTGTGGAAGAGGGAATGATATGAGAGCATTTGTGGAAGGGGTAGCATACTGAAACAATGAACAAAGAATAGAGTATTTTATGCTCTGCTAATCCACACTAACGTGTAAAGGTTAGAATAAGTGTACTGGGTCTGGCTAGGATGGAATTAATTTTTAAAATAGTAGTCCTTATGACACTGTGTTTCAGATTTGTGACCAAACCAGTGCTGGTAAGACACCAGTGTTTCAGCTGTTACTATGCAGCATCAAGGCTTTTTCTGTTTAAGCTCCACTTCCCCCGGGGAGTAGGCTGGCATTAGGGCAAGAAGTTGGGAGCGGACCCAGGTGGGACAGCTGATCCAACTGTCCAAAGAGATACTCCATACCTTATAGCACCGTGCTTGTCAATAGCACTGGTGGTGCTGGTAGTGATATTGGGCATGTTCCAAGGTAACCATTGCTCAGAGGCTGGCTGGGCATGTAGCTGTCTGGTGGGAGGTGGTGAGCGATTGCCTTTGCATCACCGGGGGGTTTTTGTTGCCTTTTTTTATTTCTCTTTTTTTCTCTACCTTTCCTCCCCCCCGCCTTATTAAACTGTCTTTTTCTTGACACCCACAAGTTTTACTTGCTTTTGCCCTTCTGATTCTCCCCCTGCATCCCACTGAGGAGGGCAACGAGTCAGCTACTAGGTGGGGGTGTAGCTGCTGGCTAGGATGGACCCACCAGAGTGAGTGAAAAGTCTTCAGCTGTACACAGCTTTCTACCTTCCTGTATATTGAATTAGAAATTGTCTTACCTGTATTAACTTTTGTTTTCATATTTTTTGATCTTTTACAAGTCTGCTGAACTAACGCCTATTTCAAACGCTAGATTTAATTCTTCCCTTTTTCCTAAAACCCCAATCTTTTATTAAGTGTTTAAAATGATTTGTAGCTGAATTTTGACAACATTCTCCACACACACATGCTTTCCCTTGTTTTTGTTGTTCATCTGCACAATATCTTGTGCCAGTCATTTAATGGAAGAATATGTTACAATGAATTAGTCAATCAGTTTATGCAAGACCTGATTTTATTTGGAACAGTTTATTCAGGTCTAGGATGGTAACTAAAGATATGTCAAACTTGTGGGGGAGGCGCTATCACCAGGTGGCTTTATTGAAATCACTGATTATGGTATAAGTCGAATGTAGGAAAGCTGATTTTGAATTGCATGTTACATTGTTTTGTATACATTTATAAAAAGGGTGATTCTTGTTCAGTCACCATTAAAATACGGCTTTGCAGCTAGATGTATGCTTTAGCCAAAAGCGGTAGCATTTTATGTGACCAGAAGGGTAATTTTTATGTATGCCTGTGCACGTGAATTTTATTAAAATATGCAACATAATTTTTTTAATTTTTGAAGCAATGATTTTCTTGTCTTAAACTTATTTTTTTTACGGTAATTTTTTTTTGTTTGCCTAATGTTAATGAATTTGTGACAATGGATAAAACAGATGTTCTCATTTGCTGTATCCTTCAGGATTTTAGAGTTGATAGACATTCTACCCTGTTTTTTTTTTTTCTAGCTGTAAATAAGTTGACTGCAGTTCTTAAGAAAATACTGTTCCTGCATCTGTAGATAAAGTCACTGCTGTCAAGACTAAGCTGGTGCTGTAACAGATACTGTTTCTAAGAATCTAGATTTTATTTTTCAGTAGCTTAATAGTTTGTATATTTACTTAGGCGTAGATTAAGTCACTTACTGTATTTTTTTCAAAAAATTCGACAAATATTTCATGTAGAGGTTTTAAAGGTAGCTATCTTTAAAGGCAATATGAATGTAAATGTATAGAAATGTAAATACTTATCTTCTTCCCAGTCTTTATCAACTCCAGTTTGTTTTCTAATGTTGAACTAGTCTGTTGAAATTAAGAAAAAATATATATCTGTACATAACAGTTGTAAATAAGTAAATAGTACATTTACAGCTATTTTGAATATTTGATGTACATATAAAATATTGTACATTTATTTTGTGCACTTATGTACGTATAAATGTAACTAACAGTATTGAATAAGTGTTTTTATTATTCTTCAAGAAAACCTTCCTTTCATCCATTCTTATATTCCAAATACGCAAAAACCTGAAATTAAGGTGTAGAAGCAACGTAGTGGAACCAAGCATCACATGGAATAAATACAGCTTTACTTCAAAGTTAGTTTGGTCTGTGGTAGTGGGCACTTCTGCAGAACCAACTCTGTCTCTAGCATAGGGAAATCTCTCGTTCCTGAAATAGCTTTCTCAAGCTAAACCTCATGCAGTCTTTCTTACTGTATAGTTCACTGGAGGGGAAAAAAAAAAGACATTTTTTTCTTGATTTTACCAATTTCAGTAGGAGCTGAACCAGAGGTGTTTTTGGCATTATGGGATAAATTTTCCTCAACTTTGTTTTTCGGAAATGCTTTGCCTATACCTGAAGCTGTTGGAGGTACTTCTGGGTAGGGAAAATAGAGTTACAGAAAGCTCTGCTCTTCTCTTGTGCTTTTGGGTGTAGAGTTGTGGAGTCCAACATTCAACATAGCAGGATACAGTTTACTTCCCTTCTCTCTTGAGAGCTTTCTTCCTTATAAATCAAATGTATGACAGATGGAGTTTCTTTTAGACTCTGTTAATCTAGGTTTATAAGAAGCTCAGGATGGAATTATGTCATTTTGGAGACAGAGGAGGAGGTAGATGTTTACAGGCTTTTTTAGTGAAAACCTTTTTTAGACTGAAACAAAAGGTGATTTTTTTACGTGATGTAATGATATATGTTGACTTGTTGCTTATATACATGTGCCTACATTTACAGTACTGTTTTCTCTTCTAGGATCCTTCTGTTACACAAGTGACAAGAAATGTTCCTCCAGGGCTAGATGAATATAATCCTTTCTCTGATTCAAGAACAGTAAGCACATTTTTTTCTTAATCATGCTGTTAATCTGTTTAGGTAGGATTTGTGAGGTATTGTTTTCAGAGTTTGGGACTGATACTGTAACACATGTGACGGGCTAGCTAGAGGTAATGGAACATGTGTAAGGATAGATAGTCCCATAAAGTATTTGGAGTATTCAGTGGGTAGGTTGATTGAGTGAGCTTTGACCTGTTAAGACTGGCTGTCTGAAAGAGGGCTGAAACAGAACTGAGTTTTTCCCCTGTGCAGTAAGACTTACGGTAGTCTGTCCTTACATTTTTCTGAATGTTACTTGCTTTAAAGCTTGTGAGTGTGACACACTTCCCCAGTGTCTTGCTTTTGATTTCCATTTCACTTAATGATAAGTGCTGCTCAGAATAAGAAAAGCATTGCATTTAAGTAACGGTCCACAGGCTATGAGTAGTTGTGCGGTTGTAAAAGGAATAATTTATGTCCAAGAAACACAGTTGGGTTTTGCCTCTAATTTTTATAGTTTTAATTTACCGTGTGCTTATTTTTACCCTTGGAGGTGATGGGCAGAATACAAGGAGTGGGTTAGTAAATTTGTACTGTAACAGCATTTTTCAGTTGTTACTCTTCATAGTGAAGACCTTGTGCAAGACTAGCAAAATGTTTGAGTGATTACTGTCTGTCAGTGTAATTTATAAACATTCAAATACCGTATTTTTCACAGGTAGGCTTATTTTCTATGGCAAATCTGAGAGTGCCGATAGGGAATTGTTGGTTTTGAGCGTTCGCAATACAACAGTAAGCTTTCATACAGTGTTAAAATGCTAGACTGGCAGAAGCTTGTTTTTGAGTATACCTTGGATCAGCTGTTTAAGGCAGAATGTTTACGAGTAGCAGAGGTATTTAATAAGTCTCCAAAATTTTTGTCTCCTAACTCACAATATCACAAATTCTGTTTATCTTTCTGAAGCTTGATGAGTTTCAAAATTGCTTTGTGTTGAGTGTAATTTATAAAGACACACAGAATACACCCAGAATCGTATAGGTTGGAAAAGGCATTTAAGATCAAGTCCAACTGTTTACCTAACACTGCCAGTTGACACTAAACTATGTCCCTAAACACCACATACTGAGGGCACACTCGATCCCCTTGTCCAGATCATTGATAAAGATATTAAACAGAACAGGCCCTAATATTGAGCCCTGGGGAACACCTCTTGTGACCAGCTGCCATCTGGATTTCACTCCGTTCACCACCATTCTTCAGGCCCAGCCATCCAGCCAGTTTTTTACCCAGCGGAGAGTACACCTGTCCAAGTCATGAGCAGCCAGTTTTTCCAGGAGAATGTTGTGGGAGACAATGTGTTTTGTTTAAAACAAAAACCCAAACCAAAACAAAATCCACCAAATACCTAGAGCTACTCTGACTTTTTAAATTACTTATGTACTTAATTTAACATGCAGTTCTGTGGGAAAAGGAAAACTGAAGTGTATGTCTAAGGTTAGCCACCTTTGAACAGTCAGCTGTGCCTGTATAAGAAATTCTAATTGCTCATTACAGATGTCACTCATAGGAAAACTGGGAGGATGGAGGAAATCTGTAAGTCTGTGTTCAGATCTACTGAATATGTGCTATGTTTGTGCACTGTGGTTCAAATGATAATAATCTGGGTTGTTACCAAATTAATTAAAAACTGTCTATTGAATGAGCAGTTATCTTTCTGTAGAGGAAAAAACCTCACAGGTTTTCTTGCAGAAAGTAAGACTGAAAGAATGAAGCATATATTCAGCTAAGAGTGCAGTAATAATCAAACTTTACATGATACTCCCTTTCCTCTCTCTGTATCTTGTGGGTGCCGACTATGTAAGTATTTATTCTGTAATTCTGTGCGTTTGCAGGAATGTGCTTAGGTAGCTGAAGATATGCTCACAAGTCCATGTACTTACCTCTTTTTTTCCTACCAGCTTTATATGCAAGGGAAGGACATACTATACGTGTACAAATAAATGTATGCTACAGGAATAAGGGAAGAGACAGTGGAAGTGAATGCCTTTAAAGATTGGATGTGCAGAGGTAGAAGCAGGGTCTGTGAATTTTAGATTTGGAGGATTATAGTGTCTGTCAGGTTAGGGATAGAAATTACTCTGTGTTTTGTGTGCTTCTCAGAGCAAAAACATCCAGATAGTTTCTGGTGGATTTGATTTGCTGCTGTTTCTTGTTCTACCTTTGTTGGGAAGCTGAGTCATCTTAAACAGTTCTGTGCGTGTAATACCACTTCTAATATTTGAACAGCATAATGGTGTGAGTGAGCAGAAAGGATACAGGCTGGTGGTAGCAAGATCTGGCCTCGAGATTTCTGTGCTCTTTAGTCTGAGAATCACTGGTTGGTAAGACTTAAAATTATGTTTGTTTGCACTGTGAGCTACAATGTGTAGCTGTAGTTTTTAAGGAAACAGAGAATGGTATGCTTCACTTAGAAATCCAGATTTCTAGTGGAAGTGGTAAGATGGTATCTTGCAGTCTGTAGCATTAACACAGCATTAATTTTCTTTCCCCCATTTCTCCAAATTGAACTTAATAAAGCATGCTGGACTGCTAAAATATTTCTCTACTGCAAATTCAGACAGGGATGTTTCTTCTGTGAGAAAATGACTTCCGACTCTGAATACTGACTTCATTATTTTACCTCAGTTGTGTTTTCCCTTTGCCAATGCTTCCTATCAGTTCTTTCTTAGTATCAGCATAGGACAGGAAAAAAGAAGTAAATTCTACTTCTTCTTAATATTCCTTATTCTAATTATTTTTTCTTAGTATGCCACTACATTCGCCTTTTCTCAGTCAACTTAAATTCTTCCCATCTGCAGTGGGAAATTTGATAAGAAATTAACATGTAACACATAATGAGGAGGGTGAACGCGCATAGGAGATTTTAGGTCTCAAGTGTCACCACCTTAATATCTAATATGAACAAATCAGGGGGGTTGTGGTTTTTTGGGTTTTTTTTTGGGGTGGGTTTTTTTTTGCTTCTTATCAAATTTCAAAGCCTGTCTTATTTTTGTTAAACCAAACAAAGTTTTAAGTAAATGGTGTAAATGTCAGCTTAAATATTGCCTGCATCTTTAGTGGTTTTGTCTCCAGCTCTAACAGTCACCATGGAGGTGACTTTGTGTCATCTGTCATGTTTCTGAAGTCAACAAGGAACAGATGAGATTGGACAATTAGTATTTCTGCTTCATCATTTAATGAAATTACTGTTAAAGAAGGCCTTTAATCTCTTCCTGATTCTACAAGTTTTGCTAATGTACGTTGAACCGCTCTGAACATTTTGTGTGTGTGTGTGTAACATGTATAGACACAACACATTTAGCAATCATTTTCGAATTGATGCATAAAAAATCTGGAAGAAATCATTAGTAGAATTGGGGTTATTTTGTTTTTAAGAGACATTTAAATGGATTGTTTTCAGTAAATTCCTGGGCAGCTCCTCTCCGGTCTTGCATCCAAACACAGTGAAGTGTTTACAGGAAACCAGATTGATCATCCACACCTGGCTGCTTTTGGAAGTCTTCCTCCCACCTCCAGTAAATAAATTACTTCATCCATGTGGGAAATCTATTCAAAAGAGAACTTTATCTCTAGCCAACTTCTTCTCTTCAAGAGAGGTTGTAGTAATTTGCTTCTTCCCCCAGTGCAGCTATGAGAGCAAGGCATGAAATAAAAAGATCTATCCCAGAAGTACCATTTCTGGTAGGAACAAAAAAGGCTGTTGTAGAGTGGGGTTGGTTGAATTTTGAGATACAAGTGCCTTATTGTAATGTGTCAGTGAGGGTCAAAGACCATGGACCTGTGAAGTAAAGTATCTGTAAAAACAGTTGGCCCTGTCCAAATGTGGGTGGTATAATCATGATATGTTATGAAATTATCCAGTAATGGCTGGAGGTTAGTGCAGTCCTTAAAATAGAATTCTGAGTAATTATTGTTGGAGTTACACCCTTAAAAAGACAAAATTGCTGACCTCTGTCTTTCTGTGAATGTCTTGTCAGTCCTATGCAGGCTGTAAGTCAGTTGGGTACCTCTCTTCCATACCCAAATCCCTAAGTCACCAATAGCACTTGGACAGGCAGCCAACAGCACATGGACAGACAGGTATGACAGAATAAGTGCCAAGTCATAGGTTGCAAGGGACCTCTGGAGGTCATCTTTTTCAATCGCCACTCTTCAAAGTTGGTCACTAAGTCGCATTGCTCAGCATCTTGCCCTGAGAAGTTGTGAAATATACAAGGATGGAGATCCTAGTACGACCTCAGTTGGCAACCTGTTCTAGTGCTTGGCAGTTCTTACAGTGATTTCCGCGCCCCCCCCCCATATCTAACTAGTTTGCTGTGTTCCAGCAAGAAACGTGCTGTATAACAAAAGCACCATCATCTTGTCCCGACAACCCCATGAGTATGCAGATAAATAAAGGAGTACAAATGTATTTGTTTTGTTTCTTATACTCAGTAAATTAAGTAGTAATTATGTCAGAATGCTGCAGCTTTATCCTGATATGTGAGTAAAGACTTTGGTCTGGTAAGTATAAAATCAGCAAATGAAAGAATTTTTTACAGGAGGACTGTGACATTCTGCTCAGGTAGAAAAAAGGATCAAGTATTGTTTTCAGATTTTCATTCTGCCTGACATGGGGCCAAGTCTTGCAGTTTCCAGAAGGATGAATTGGACTGTTGAATTTGAGAGGGGAAGGGAGAGGCTTGATTTCAGCTGCCCTGAAGCCACCCAAGAGGCCTCTGTCTACTCATGTACTTCTGAGACAAAAGAAGGCACAGGATTTTTTGAGATGCTCTGGTATTAACTGCATAACATGTTCGTCAGGGTTAAAGGAGTTACCTGGCAAGTGCCACATTCACTGGTTTACTTCAAAAATGCCTCAGAAATTTTTATTCCTAGAAACCCTTTGTCAATAAAAATCAAAATAACATAGATAAAAGTACACTAACAGATGAGAATTCCTGTTCTGCTTACTTAATAGTTATGGGTCTCAGTGTCTTTATGAAATGTCCATTAATTCTCAAAACTAGTTCCTGCAGTTACCTAATTTGACATCTTCAGGATTTTGGTAGTTATTGACCAAGTGTCTCTATCCCACTTGGATCTTTTGTGCTGATAAAACATTTGAGGTGACCTTAGAAAGTGGATGTTTGCTTTTGGTTCTAAATAGCAAATAGATCGCTCCTATAACTAGCTCTAATCTAACTGCTCGGTAGTAGTATTTCCTCAAAAAGATTTACATTTACTATGTACAGTTTTTGTGTGCATCAAATGCATGTCCCTTGCCAACCTTTTAAAAACCTGAGCTATTGCTCAGGTTTTTATATTAAAATCAGTGCTATGGCTTTCCAGAATGCCTCCAGTTTTAGACTTCATGCACCTTGAACAGTACCACTTAGGCCATTTCAGACAATATTTCAGTACAACAGCTTGCAGATACATCTCCATTTCAGAATATAAGGAACCTCCTGTATGCTAGCTAACATTTCAATAAATATTACTGCTCAAATTGTTTTGCAGGTTTTTTTTAATGAATTCAGCTTAATTCTTAACTGAGCTAACGTCAGAGATGGCAATTAGAGCAAACCTGTGCTGAGTCTATATTTGGAAATTGATGTGAGACTTTTAACTTCTCTAATTGTGCTTTGTATTGCCTTTTTAATAGCTGTACAGAGAACTGTCTGCCTTACTGTTTTGTCTACCAAGCCAATAAATTATTATTTCCTTGACTTCTGTTGAGTATGTTCTAATTGCATGTGTGAAGCAACACCTGTTTTGAGTACCTTGTTATGCATTAATGCTTTGTGTGCATAACCTCTGTTCTCCCTGGTTCTTGTTTGTTTGCCTTGTATGCATTTTTATTGAACTTCTGCATTTCCAGTGATTGCAGAATACTGGGAAATATATTTATAGGACAGAAGAAGACATTACATGGTTTCTGACAAAATGTTATCACAAGTAATATTTTTCTTCTTTTTTCCTGTACCCTTTCCTTACTCCCTGTGTCAGTCCAGTAAAAGATAACCTTGTATGTGGACTGAACTTTATTTAAGTCCATGCAGTTCTCCAGACCTGCTGCACAATGCTAGACCTTGAAGATGTACCTCCTCTGATTTAACTGTTAAGAAAGTCCCAAACTCTACAGCTATGTTTTGCATCTTTTATTGTTGGGTATTTTTTTGGTAGCTGAATGATTTTCCAAGGCAGCTGGTTACTTCTATTTGTTTCATGTTAAGTAGCTACGTTATTTTTTCCCTTTTTGCTTTTCAACTTTGATTGGGGTTATAAAAATGAGTACTTAGTTTGATAGGAAGACTTAGTGCAACCTGAGTTTAAAACAGTTGCGTACTGGTCACTTTTTAAGAGCCATCTCTAAAGAGCACAGGAACAGGCAATTCCAAAGTGTCAGAAGTCAAGCAAGCAGGCCAGAAGGCCGGCTTGGCTGAGGAGGGATCTTCTTTTAGAACTTAGGTGGAAAAGGAAAGTGTATGGACATTGGAAGCAGGGACAGGCAACATGGGAGGACCACAGAGATGCTGTTAGCCACTGTAGGGAGAAAATTTGTGTGGCCAAAGCTCCATTAGAGTTCAAGCTGGCCAGCACTGTGAAGGGCAAGAAAAGGTTTTGGTTTTTTTAATGTGTTAACAGCAAAAGGAGGATCAGAGATAACATTGGTCTGTTACTGGATGAAATTGGTCGCCTCACAAATAGGGATGTAGACAGAGCAGAGATGTGTAATGCCTTCTTTGCCTCTGTGTTTAACGCCGATGATGAGCCCTAGGACACATGGAGCCCTGTGACTGGGGGCATGAAGTTGCAGCCTACAACTTCTTCATGGGAGGCAGTGGAAGGGGACGTGCTGATCTCCTCGCTCTGTTGGCCAGCGATAGGACACAGGAGTTGGAATGAAGCTGCATCAGGGGAAGTTCAGATTGGGCATTAGGAAAAGGTTCTTCACTGAGGGGGTGATTGGTTGTCGGAACAGGCTCCCCAGGGATGTGGTCATGGCACCAAGCCTGTCAGAGTTCAAGGAGCATCCAGATAATGCCGTTAGTCATACAGTTTGTTTTTAGGTAGTCCTGTGAGGAGCAAGGAGTTGGACTCCATGATCCATATGGGTCACTTCCAACTTTAGATATTTTAGGATTACAATGCTTTCTGCATTAGAATCTTCATCTGTAGAAGATGATTTATAATACCTGTACCTGTCGTGTATTGAATTACAATCTGGGAGTAATAACTTCATTTCCCTGTGCATACATTTTGAAGCTAAGTAATTATGAAAACACAGTAGTATACAAAAACAAGCGCTATACTTTTCCTATACTTAATGAAGAAATGCTGCTTTATTTCAGCACATTCTGTGAATCCTGGCTGTATCCTGTGAACAGAATGGTTGGAATGTAACTTTTGCTGTGATTATATTTGTAATACCTGTATCAGCCTAGCAGACATTCGGGAGTGATACCCAGCAAAAATTAACAGCAGATTTGAAGCAGATACATGATTTTTTTCCTCACCTTTACTTACTTCCACTCTCTTACAGCCTCTTCTCTCTACTTTTTCTAACATCATGCACTAATTCCAGCAACTGATATTAAATAACTCATAAGTGATACTAAGTCCACAATAACATTCATGAATGGTGTTGACATACTTACTGTAGCTCAAAAATAGCTGCTTTAGATGCACCATATGTACAGACTAACACTGCTGGCTTTTTGCTGCTTTGTCAAGTCAAGTGTGCTTCTGGGGTAAGACAGCCTTTAGAAAAGTGGAAGCTATTTTCAAAGAAAACTTAAGAGCCTAAATTCTGCTGGGCTAAGTGTGAAACTGTAAGGCAACCTCAAATCTCTGAGGAAGAAACTTGTGGAACAACTTGGGAAACTTTCTTTCCTGGAAGCAGGAAGCTTCTGCCATCTTTAAGGTTGTGAGAGTACTAATAGAAGATAATGATGTAGGAAAAAGCTAAATTAATTGTTTCTTTATAGGGGAAGTGTCTTAAACTTGAATTGTTAACAGAAAAAGCTTAGAGAAGTGGTAATTTGCCAGAAATAGGTAGACAGCTGAGTGTTAAGAAAACTAAGATGGAAAATTGCTGAAGTGTGAACTGGAATGTATCTCAGCTGGCTTCGTACCAGAGGAAGGAAAAGTGGCAGCTGTCACACTCACTGTATAAAAAGCTTTTAAAAGGATTCAAGAAACTAAGAGGCCAGAAGCTACAAGTAGGGACAAGGGGGTTGCAGAAAAGTCTACGAATCTTAAATGGGTTGGGTTTTTTGTTTGTTTATGATTTATCCTGTTGGTTTTTAGCAGACCTCTACACAGGCAGGGGTTTTTAACTTTTGAACAGGCATGGAAATTGTCTTGACTGCTACATCATTCCTGAGTTAAGTAATGGACTGTAGCACACAGATCTAACAACTTGAGATTCAGGGCAGCTGTTCCCTTGCACTGCATTGCTTGAAATAATAAACCTGGAGTGCCCTCCTTCATGTTACTACAGTGATACAGCTGTATGGTTTTTGAGGGGCTGAGGTCTGAAGGAGGATCATAATCCCAGTCATATTATTACAGAGTATCTGAAGGTACATGTGATTCTTAATCATGTACCATCCTTGTAAAAGTCATGGTAGCCTCCATCATGGTCCAAATAGTCAGGTCAGTCATACTGGTTAGTGTAAGGATATGTAGAATGTGAGAGCATCTGTTTCATTAAGGATATAGACTTCTTTTACTTAAAGGGTGCAATAGGGAAGAAGAAGGGAAGGCAAGGCAATAAATAAACGCAGAAATGCAAACCTCATAGATAAGTGACAACAGAGACAAAATGGAAGACCAGAACTCTTCAGCCACTAATTCATGGTCTTTGGAGAGGGTCAACCTAGACTTTTTAACTGAGAAGAAGGAAGAAACAAGGTAAGCGTGAATACTGTAGATAGTTGAGGGGTGCCTATGGGACTAGGCAAAATTTATTAAGGAATACATAGGGGAATAGTCAAAGATGTGGAGCAGTTGGAAACTAGGGAGGAGCAAGGAGGAGATTAGAGGGGAGGATGCATTAAAAGGGGCTTGTTGCATGTAAGTTGCAACCAGTTAGTACTCTTCTCTGACAGCCACATGCCTAATCACTGCAGTTACTGTTAAATCCTTTCTTTACTATCTTTCTGTGACATTTAACTCTCTACCACATCTGTGAGTGCTGCAAAGTCTAGGTGCCAGCAACTGGAGAGACTAGAGTGAGACACTTAAGTGCCAGCAACATGGTCAGACCCCAAGTAGTAATGGTCCATATGTCTGTGGTGTCAACAGTTGAGCATCTGGGTGTCAGCAGTGGGAGGGACCATGGGTTGTAGGGACCACTTATTTAAGGTGTCAGCAACTGAAAGGACAGGTGTTTTCCTCTATGTGTATATGTGTAATTCACTAGCAAACTTCAAGGTGGGATAGCTGGCAAACAGGAGGAAAACATCTCTCTGGGAAGACCCAAAGTCTGAGCCAAAATTGAATGAGGGAGTCGGGGTCTGGGCTTGGATATATGGCAAGCTGAGAGCCCATGCTGTTGTTTGAGGGAGCTGCAAGTGTGGAGGCTGCTTGTGATACGAGTGTACTAGTGCATGAATCTTCTAGTGAATGTCAAGCTAGGCTAACTGGCAAACAGGAGGAAACTCGTATACCAGGCATGTGTATCAGACAGGCTGAAAGCCTCCTGCTTGTATCTGAGGGATCTGCAGCTGGTGTGCTTGTAAATCTAGAGTGAAGCATGTGCTTTCAATAGTGAACTTCAGTGCTAATCAGATGGAGAGGAGGAATGGGATATGACTCTGTGAACCTGTGTTCTGTGTAGTTCTGATAGTGTTATGTGGGGGTGTTGTTAAAGGCAGTGCCCTGCCTGTGGCAGCTTGTGTGGCTGACCATCCTAATGTCCTTGGGGTGTGTTTGTGTGTATTTGTGTGCATCCCTGGGGTACGCAGTCAACTTGGTAGTAGCTGAACCTGGAAACAAGAGGGCAATAGCTGTCTTCATCAGCTTGGAATGTAGAGCCCTCAGAGGGTCTCGAGGTGTACTGCATTGGGATCCAGCAGGTGGGAAGGGGGAGTCCCCAGGTCTCCGAGTCTGCTGGAAGTGGTACCCTTTGTAGTGTCCCTTATCATCAATTGTCACCCAGCCCCTCTTAACTTTCTTAGGATTCCAGGATGCACAGCCCCTTCTACAAATCACTGATGTAATCCGGGGAACACAGGCCCTTACCTAGGCACCAGGTCTTTTACTCAATTGTCATTATATGCACAGTGGACAGCAAATCTAACACTGTATAAGTGGCCAGCTAGCATATAATGGAACCTAAACAATGTAGAAATCTGAATCGGAAGAATCTTGTACAGAATTAGTACCTTATATTAATGTTGTGTATCATAAATGCTGTTGGCTAGCATCTCTGATTATGTAACTCTAGTAAGCTTTCTGATTGATTCCTGTATTCATAAGCATTATGCATGTTCCAGTCATTAGCAGCATTGCAGGCTGTTTGGACAAAGCGTCTTTTCAAGGATAAATATTTTGAATTCATTGTTCAAGTATTTTCTAGTCTGACAATCCACGTATTGAATGCCTCTGGGTTAACCCCATCAAAGGGGTCGTCTCCAAGCAGACCTCACAGTGGGCATCTGCTACCGACCTCCTAACCACGATAACAATGCCGATGAAGCGATACTTGGGGCACTAAAGCAAACTTCTGGCCAACAGAACCTAGTCCTTATGGGTGACTTCAACTACCCAGACATCTGCTGGAAGAACAATACAGCAGCTCGCATGTCATCCACCATGTTCCTGGAATGTATCGAGGACTGTTTCCTGATACAAATGTTAGATGTGCCAACCAGGAATGAGGCACTGCTGGACTTGCTATTCACAAACCGAGAAAACCTGCTTTGTAATATCTCGGTGAGTGGTAGCCTTGGCTGCAGTGATCATAACAAAGTGGAGTTTGGGATCCTGCTGACCGTGCTGAAGGTCTGCTCTAAGACAAGGGTTTTGGATTTTAGAAGAGCAAACTTCAGCTCACTCAGGGCTTAGTTGGGAGGGATCCCGTGGGAAGCTTCCATGGAAGATAAAGGAGCTAGTGAGTGTTGGGAATTCTTCAAGAACTCTCTGTTAGAAGCACAAAACCAGTTTATCTCCGATAAAGGAAAGGGAAGTAAGCAGAGCAAGAGGCCCGCTCAGCTCAACCACAAAGCCCTGGGTCTATTCAAATCCAAAAGGGAAGCACACCAGAGATGGAGAAGTGGAGGATTATCCATTGAGAGCTACAAGGGCATTGCCAGAGTGTGCAGAGATGCAGTTAGAAAAGCAAAAGCCCAGTTTGAATTGAAACTGGCTGTAGACGTGAAAAATAACAAGAAAGGTTTCTTCAGGTATGTCAACCATAAGCAGAAAAAGGAGGAAAACACAGGCCCACTGTTAAACAGAAAAGGAGAGTCAATAACCAACGATGCTGAAAAGATAGAGGTCCTTCACACTTTCTTCACCTCTGTCTTTACCAGCACTGCCGGATCCCAGGCTTTGGGAACAAAATTGCCAGTTGATCCAAACACCGACCCTCCATCAGTGAAAGAAGAGTTAGTTGTGAATTACTACGGGAGCTTGACCCCTACAAATTGATGGGCCCTGATGCTATCCACTTGAGGGTATTGAGATAGCTGACTGACATCATTGCGAGGCCACTCTCCATAATCTTCGCGAAGTCATGGACAATGGGGGATGTCCCAGAGGGCTGGAGAAAGGCAAGTGTTACCCCTATCTACAAGAAAGGCTTGAGGGAGGATCTGGAGTGCAGCACAGACTGGGATGCACCTGGCTGGAGAGCAGCTCTGTGGAAAGGGACCTGGGGCTCCTCATGCACAGAAAGCTCAACATGAGCGAACAGTGTGCTGCTGCGGCCAAGAAGGCCAACAGGATGCTGGGTTGCATCAACAAGGGCATCGCCAGCAGAGATAAAGAAGTCATTATCCTGCTCTGCTCAGCACTTGTCAGGCCACACCTGGAGTACTGTGTACAGTTCTGGTCCCCGCTATACAAAAAGGAAGTGGACAGGCTGAAAAGGGTCCAGAGAAGGGCCACCAAGATGGTCAAAGGACTGGGAAGCTGCCACATGAGGATAGGCTGGGAGAGCTGGGTTTGTTCAGCCTTGAGAAAAGGGAGCTCAGAGGGGATCTCATCACCGTGTACCAGTACTTAAGGGGCAGCTACAAAGAAGGTGGAGACTCCCTTTTTACAAGGAGTCACAAGGAGAGGACAAGGGGGAATGGACACAAGTTGCTCTTGGGGAGATTCCGATTGGACACCAGAGGGAAATTTTTCACAGTGAGGACAGTCACCCATTGGAATAATCTCCCCAGGGAAGTGGTTGACTCGGCCACGTTGGACACCTTCAGGAGTCGTCTGGACAGGGTGCTGGGGCATCTGGTTTAGACTCTGCTCTTCCCAGAAAGGTTGGACTAGATGATCCCTGAGGTCCCTTCCAACCTGGGATTCTGTGGTTTTTACACTATTACAGGTAACACTGCTGTTACATATAGAAGCATAGAATCCTAGAATGGTTTGGGCTGGAAGGGGCCTTAAAGATCACCTAGTTCCAACCCCCTTGCCATGGGCAGGGACACCGTCCACCAGACCAGATTGTTCAAAGCCCCATCCAACCTGGCCTTGAACACTTCCAGGGATGGGGCATCCCCACCTTCTCTGTGCAACCTGTTCCAGTGCCTCACCACCTTCCTTTGATGAAAAGGCATTATTTTGTTAGGTTGGTGCCATGATAATGTTCCTATTAATATATATTTTGAAGCTTCTGTGGTTCTTTAAACTGACATACTTGAAATACACATATAGTTAAAAAAACTCTTTTTTTTAAAAATAAAACATTTTTATTATATAGTCATGAATGATACATCCCAGTTGTCTGATTGTAGTCTGAATGGGAGATAATTGCAATTATATAGTAATACTGAATGGCAGCCAGCTAAATGACTTTTTATGGCAGTGTCTTTAAACTAAATACCTGTAATCCTTAAATAATTTCCAGCCTTTGATCCTGCACATATTTACAGCTTCCAAACTGTTCCAAGCCAGGTTAAATATTTTTTGTATCTGGGTATGTACTTTGTCGTGTTCTGTGTTATGGTACCGTAAATATTCCTGAGCCATGGGTGGCTATTTAACTATCTACACATCTGTTTTCAACACTGAAAATCTTTTTAGGCACACTGGATGTCTCAAGCAGGATAAATCAGCTGAGATAGCCTCAAATGACCTGAAAAATTCTTCAGTACTGAACTACGTAATTTAGACAGCCTTATAAAACTGCTACAGTTACTACATCATTCCTGGACTGCCCGTGTGGGTATCAGAATTTCTGCAGAGCTGTGATTTCACTCTAGGCATGCTTCTCAAATCAGAAGGCTCCCAAAATGCAGCGTCTAGCTATCTTCCTTAATTCCTACACTTGGGAAAGTTTCATCATATTTGGGGCGTTACAATGAATTTATACCATTCCAGACTATCTAGCCAACAGAAAGTAACAGGGAGAGGGGAGGGATTCTTGTTTGCTGTCAGGAGGTATTTCTCGCTCTAAAGTAGTATTTTGTAAGATTTTTTAATATGGTTTGAATCGATAGCTCATGCTAGTGTTCTATAAATGCTTATGAGTCTAGAGAAATGAGTGTTGTTAAACATGGGAGGGCTATTGGAGTTCTTGCTGGAGATTGTGAGCAGTCTTGCTCATGAGTCTAGCAGGCAGCTGCTTATCAGTTGTCAGTTATGCTTTCAAAGCTATTGTTACTTTAGCCACAGAGCTACAATAATCTGACCTTTTTTTTGTTTTTTGCTTTTGTAGCATTGCTTTGGCCTACAATGCATAATGCATAAGAGCTTTTGTTCAGTATCTTTTTGTTACTCTGGGCAGGTTTTGTATCTTATGTTTGAAGCAAAAGGTAAGACTCTTGATGGTCGTCTAGCTTCTGTAGTTCTGATACAGGCCTTCTTCCTTATCGCAGAATGCTCCAGTGTAAGGAACAGCAGTATTAACCATCTTTAACCAGCTTTATGGAATCATTTAAGTTGGAAAAGACCCTTAAGATCATCAAGTCCAACTGTTTACCTGATACTGCCACATCTACCACTAAACCGTGTCTGTTAGTGCCATGTCTACAACAGGGATGGAGACTCGACCCCGTCCCTGGGCAGCCTTGTGCTTGACAGTGCTTGACAACCCTTTCAGTGGAGAAGTCTTTCCTAATATCCAATCTAAACGTCCCCTGGCACAACTTGAGGCTGTTCTCCTCATCCTATCCCTTGCTACTTGAGAGAAGAGACCAACGCCCACCTTGCTACAGCCTCCTTTGAGGCAGTTGTAGAGAGCAGTAAGGTCTCCTCTCAGCCTCCTCTTCTCCAGACTAAATAACCCCAGTTTCCTCAGACACTCATAAGACTTGTTCTCCAGACCCTTCACCAGCTTTGTCACACTTCTCTGGACACGCACCAGCACCTCATTGTGCTTCTTGTAGTGACTGCCCCAAAACTGAACACAGTATTTGAGGTGCAGCCTCACCAAGTGCTGAGTACAGAGGCATGATCACTTCCCTACTCCTCCTGGACTCGCTATGCCTGATACAAGCCAGGATGCTGTTGGCCTTCTTGGCCACCTGGGCACATTGACGGCTCGTGTTCAGCTGGCTGTCAGCCAGCACCCCCAGGTCCTTTTCCACTGGGCAGCTCTCCAGCCACTCCTCCCCGAGCCTGTAGCGTTGCATGGGGTTGTTATGACCCAAGTACAGGACCTGGCACTTAGCCTTCAGTTGTCTTCATGCTACAGCACTAAGTAATCTTTCTTTGGATGAAAAGTTCAAAACCCCAAGCATTCCTGAGAAATGAGACATCTCTGATATCTCAGTATTCCGTTAGGAGCTGTTTTATAAGGTGGTAAGATAATTTTGAAATGCTGGAATCAGCTGATGTTGCTGAGATATGCTGCAGTATCACACACAGAGGTGGAGTTTATTAGGCATGTTTTCTTCTCAGTGTATTACATCTGTGCATTTCAAAAGATGGTTAGAAAAGATGCAGGTAATCTGGGCCAAGTCATAATTTGCCAAGTTAGTGGTATTTAGTGGATTCCTGCTTTGTTTCAAGGTGCTTTTGTATTGAAAACATCACACTTATCACTGTATTTTTGTTCTTGATTTTGGTCTTATTAGGCACAAGTTCTCTGTCTTACAAGATGACAGAACAGGGAAATCTTTCATGTTGCAAGCTCTGCACAAAGAAAGAATTATAGTTTCCTTCCCCAAGCATATATAAGAATAAAATAACATCATAGTAGTGCTATACTGATACGGTTGGTAAAGTCCAGCTGATAACTCCGGTCTAGGCAGTAGTTTTTTCCGTGGCTTGATAGCTACTGGTTAACGTTTTGTATATTAGAGAGATGTGGAGAAAGTCAGAGAAGATGACAAATGGGAATAAGGAGGAGAGGACTTTAAAAACGAAAAAAAGAAGAAAACTGAGCTACTAAAGCTTCTTGTAAACTGTATTCTTATATGTAGTGACCAAGGGAACAAATTGCTAGTGGTACCTGAAACTAGATACTGCAGTACATACTGGTGGAATAGTTAAGCAATAGATCATGGATCTTGTATTGGAAAATTTAATACGATACATTGTTTCTCTAGTTAACCAGGTGATGTAAACCTTTGTTAAATAGAAAGCTCTGGAAGACACTACTAATAAATGGCATCGTGTTTCAGAATATGTGTAGATCACTGTTAAATCTTGCAATTCTCTTAAACAGTAACTGTCCTTATTCATATTCATGTCTGAACAAAAATAAAAATCTATTTACTTTCCACTGCTTCCTAAAATTCCATGTGTGTTTATGGCAAGTAGTGCAGTGTAAAACTAAATAAGCAGAACACTGCACCACAGAATATAGTTAACTTCTCTTTCCTAAAGGTTATATATTGAAGGCAGTGTATCAGATTTTCAATTTATGAGTAACATTTCCTTTAAAACAACTAGATTAGTTCTTACACAGTTAATGAAAATATGTTTATTAGAATATGAAACTGTTTCCCTGTAATTGTCTCTTTTTTTCCTTAGCCTCCTCCAGGAAATGTGAAAATCCCTAGTGTACCCAGTACCCAGCCAGCAATAATGAAACCAACAGAAGAATCACCTGCTTACACACAAATTGCAAAGGTTTGTCTATAGCTTTCAGGCACTTGGCTCCTTTTCATTATAATTATTTAAATACACTTCTGGAGTAATGTCTTTTATAAATAAGCATTGTTTTCCTAATGATTTATGAAAATAATTACTGCTTTTAAGTAATCAGTTAATGCATGAATTAGGTCAATATATTAGGTCAGTCTTCATCCATAACTGGAGATGCTTAATTATAGAAAACAGACTTGGAATATTTATTTTGTGTTCATATTTTTTATCAATATCTAATGGTATTTGTTTTGTTCAGGAGCATGCCTTGGCCCAGGCAGAACTGCTAAAACGTCAACAAGAACTGGAAAGAAAAGCAGCTGAACTAGATCGCAGAGAAAGGGAAATGCAGAGTCTCAATCAGCAGGGGGGTATGCATGAAAAAAACACTTCTTTAAATGGCAGAAATTCTGGTTTTTCTGAGAAACTGTTTTAGTTTTACAGTGACATTGTGAAACAGATTGAAAAGGAGGGCTTACAATCTTTTCAGGAAAACAAAGTTTATCTCCCCTGAGACAGTGCATACAGTTAATAAAACCTGTCCTGTCCTGTAAAAATTTTAAATGTGGCCTCTGTTACATGTTACTCTCTGCTGTCAGCTATTTTTATTCTAGCTTAATATCTAGGTAATACTACTGAATAGAAATGGAGCATTTTGAGAAGTAGAAGTAACTTCATAAGTAACATCTCTTTGATTTCTTTTCTGTCGGTATTTATAGCTGTAGCAGAACTTTCCCGCTCTGAAACATTTTCTTATCTTTTACTGTGTTACAGACATAATATTCTATGCAGATAGCAGAAAATTTTATTATTAATCTCATATTAATTTTTCATATGACATTTTGAAACCCATAGTCAAGATTAGTATCTCATTTTGCCACAACCTATAAGTGTTCTGTGCAAAACCATCAGTTTTTGTAAGGCAGTTTCACAAATGAGATTTACATCCTCTTAACTGATGGAGATACTTTGCAAGAAGTAGATCTATGGAAATATTCCTTTTCAAAAGGAAGAACTTCAGACTGAAGTTAGGAAAAAAAAAAAACCCTGAACAAAACACAAAATGCTGTGTGCAAGGTTGACTTTGTGTGGTCTTTTCACTTGTATCTAGAGTTCTGAGTTTTATTTCCACATGTGCTGGGGTTTTTTTGATTATCCAGTGATACAATAACACATTGCATAATTGCTTAGTAATTAAAATTCTCAGGGGTTTTTATAGAATTGAATAGAATATTTTCAGTTGGAAGGGACCTACAACGATCATCTAGCCCAACTGCCTGACCACTTCAGGGCTCACCTGAAAAGTTAAGGCATGTTATTTAGGGCATTGTCCAAATGCCTCTCCATCACTGACAGGCTTGGGGCATCGACCACCTCTCTTGGAAGCCTGTTGCAGTGTTTGACCACCCTCTCAGTAAAGAAGTGCCTCTGCATGTCCAGTCTAAACCTCCCGGTGCAGCTCTGAACCATTCCCAGGTGTCCTGTCACTGGGTAGCAGGGAGGGAGAGCTCAGCACCTCCCTCTCCACATCCCCTCCTCGGTAAGCTGTAGAGAGCAGTCATATGCCAGTCATTTGCTAGGATCTGGGATTGCTACTCTTCTTCAAAGGAAAAGAATCATGGTGATATTGTCCCTTCATTACGCCATTTTTATTTTCTCAGGATTTGTTTGTTTCCGTCTATTAAATCTCTGTACCTCTTCTCCCAGATAGTGTGATTTTTTTGTTGTTGTTTTTTCATTTCCTTCTGCATGTATTGCCCTTTATATAATTTCACTAACTTATATTGATGGTCTGGATTGATTACTTTTCTCTTCCAGGCTTTAGGGACAGTTTTGTTCATCTATATCTTAGGGAACATAACTCAGATACCCCACGCATGTTGCATTGTATTTCTAAAATGGGTATTTGTTATTAGGTTGCAGTTGTTCGCATCAAAGTGCTTGAAGAGATCCTGAAGAATCTAAAGGATTCTTTAGGAAGGCTGAACAAAGAAGAGAGAGCTCTTAAAGCTTTAAAGAAGATACTAGCTTTTTACCAAATGACAGTGTAAAAGATGCTGCGAATCAGGACTTGTATATTGTGACTGAGAAGGAAAATACTCTCTTCCTTTTGTGTTGTGTGGGTGGTTGTTTTTTGGTGTGGTTGTTGGTTTTTTTTTTTTTCCTTTGGAGCACTCATTTGAACTCCTTTGGAAACACTGTAGAGTTGTCCTGACTGAAGGACTGGAGGACAGGGTCTTTTGCAATACTCCAGCTATTTGCATTCAATTTAGGATGCTGGCTACACATCTAGGACACTGTCATCATATGCAAGTGACTACAGTGCAAAGATCTTCAAGCTGGTAGGTCAGCTCACCTCAATGCCTTCAGTCTTCTCTGCTCAGGTTCTGTGCAGCATTGCATTCGAGCTAATGAAAGTGTGCTGTTTCCTATTTCAGCTAGTTCACTTGGGCATGCCTGCAAATCCTGTTCTATGCTTGCAAGAAGCTGGTTTGGGGGCGTCTGCATTCGTAGTGTAGGTGTGCCACTGAAGTTATGTTAATAGGCCTTGAGGTGGTAACTCGTGTTGAATGAAATAATTCTGGGCTAGCTCTTTGCTTATCAGGATACAATCTTGGAATATGACTACCCAAAGTGTATTTAGAAGACCACCACTCATTTTTTGATCTCAAGCTGTCTCACCAAGCTGTCTTTCAGTCTTAACTGAAAACTTTGAAACCTGTACCACAGCAGCGGGAAAGCGCAGGAAATACAATTCTTAAATATGAACTTGAATTATTATAAGATACCTGAATTATTCCATAACTCTGTCTTGAAATTATTAGTCCTGAGAGAAATAACCATAGATGGTGGAATGAAGATCGGAATTATTATCAGATATTTTCACATAAGAAATCCTAAAGTAGTTTTTAATATGGATGGGAATATTACTTGATTACCTTCTCTGTGCTGTCTCTGCCAATCCCCTGCTCTGAAAGACCTGGTAAAAATTTCACTAGAAGACACAGAAAAACTAACAGATAGCGCTTTGGACCTGTCTGGACAGAACTGACAGCTTCACCGTTTCTGAGTGGGGAAACAAATATGAAATAATGCAAGTATGTAAGCTTTGCAAGTCATCTGTTCTTAGATGAACTGCTAGTAAAGGTATGGTTGAAGATGGAAATGGCAAGCAAAAAACCTTGTCAGAATTTCAGGTAAATGTGCCTTTAGGTTAAGCCATAGCTCAGCTCCACTTTTGGAACATGGTGATTAATGTATCTCTTGTATCCAGAATTTGAAATGCTATGGTAAAGATCTGTTGCAGTTATTACCTCAGTTGAATCTCTTGAGTCTATGCTTGGTATGACTTGTATTTGGCCGAATGTATACTCTAGCCTCTGAGCAGATCAGCGTACAGGAAATCCAAGTGTCTGGTACTGTGTCCTGACTCTGTCACAGAACTGTATCAAAATACAGTGATGCTGTAGGAGATCATATTGTAACAGAAAAAGTAGTTTAGACCATTTCAATAGCTGCCTTTTTTAAGGATTATGGGCTTTCAGGTAAAGCTTTGACTGTAAACTCTACTGGGAACTAGTTCAAAGGGTTAGCAATAGCCCAGTGTTAAAAATATCAGGATCCTGAGGACGAAGAATGGTTTTCAGTCCCCAGCCTTTGTCTTCAACGAAGTATGTGGGTATGGTGGGACTTTAGGGAAGCATGCATTCAAAAGTCAAAGAACTCTGAGAAATTGGTTTTCTACCCATATCTGCTTGTTCTGTGAAGAATTATCTTTTCTCATTACTTTATAGGAAGTGTCAAATGCCTGCTTAGTCTTTTACACAGATAAAATATTGTACTTGCCTTGATCTGTCTACACTTCATTGTATTTTATTTCTGAAGTTTATTTTCAGTATTGTGTGAGGATTGCTGATAAAACTCTTGGGTTTTGGTAGCCCAAGTTATCTATACGCTTATGAAACTCATGCATAAAACAATTTGAACACATCCTAATACATATTTCTTTCTAGTACAGAGAGGTTAAAACTGTATTATAAAGCTGGGGTTTTTTTCTGTTTTGCAGGTAGAAAAAATAATTGGCCACCTCTTCCTGAGAATTTTCCAGTAGGTCCTTGTTTCTACCAGGACTTTTCTGTAGACATTCCTGTAGAGTTCCAGAAGACAGTAAAGATTATGTACTATTTGTGGATGTGTAAGTATTTTGGGTTTGGTTGTTCGGTTTTTTTAAAGAAAAAACAAAGTGCCTATTGAAAGTTGATGATACATACCTGCTAGTTTGGCTTTTGCAACATGTGTAAGGAGAAATTGTTCTAAATCCAGAAGTCAAATGATGAAGTGAGATCTTTTTGTTACTTTCGATTTTAAAAGTATTGAATTATTTCATAGAAGCTTCCACAGAAAAAAAGGAGGATTATCCTAAGACTGTTGGGCTCTAGTATATTGCAGTTTTCTCATTTAAGTATCCCTGTTGTTGTAAAATGAGCTTTGACCATTTATTAACTTAGAAATAATTTTACTGTTTTTAAAATCGGCTTGTATATTGAGAAATGTAATTCACAATCAGTGTTTATAGACTTGTGAGTTTAACAAGTATAACATCCATTTGCTTTAATATATGTAGTTTTATATAGTTTAATACAGTTTTTAGTCTGCAGTGGACACTTAATATCATTTTAGTCTGTTTGAAAAAAAAAAAAGTATATTAGCTGAAGAATCAGTCCATGTTGAAACTATCCTTTGTACACTAGAAATGCTCTACACCATCTTTGTGGGGTTAGTTTTGCCCGTGTTCAGGTGCTGTGTTTTGACGGGAGAAATGCAGGATGAACTAAATGTACAAATGCCACAACATTTGTTTCTTCTGCCTCATTCAGCATGATGAGAGCCTAATAATTACTCTGAGACTGAGGAAACTGCAAAGATTTAGGTGCTTCAACACCTTTACTAGGTTTTTAGCATACTACGGGAATGTGAACTTCAGAACTTTTCTGAATTTTTTTCAGGTCTTTAGATTTAGTTAGCAAATCCCCATAATTTTACCCGTTAGTCAGGTAATCTTATTACTGTGATTAAACCACGTAACTGAAACACATAAAATGAGCAGTCCGCATTCAGTCAAGTGAATTCCACTTCGTTGTAATGCACGACTTTCTATATTCATTGCTGGGTCATTAATCTTCAAGTAAGCAACTAAATCCACTGTGGAATGTGTGACTAGTCACTCTCATAAATCTAACAGATATTTAAGATTTATATGAAATCTAAGGTCAAGTACTCCAAAATTTTGGGATAGTTATTAATTCTGGCCATTTGCAGGACTGAGTTCTGAAAGTGCCGTATGTTGCAAACACAGGGTCAAGTTGGGCAGTGGGAACTGGAATAGTAATACTGTTTTTCTTTTCCCTTCTTATGGCAATAAATAAAAGAAGCAGCAACATTATAGTATTTCCATATATATAGGAGTTGTACTTTTATACCCACATGACAGATTTTATTCTAGGTAGACTGAGATTTTTACTGACTCCTCTTACTCTTTTCCTTCTTTAGCTCTAGTACACTCTGACTTAGGGGTTACTCAGGAAGGAAAGAAAATGGCATAATAAAAGACAGACAAAACTTATTTCAGGCTAAAAAAAAAAAAAAAAGACTGAGTACAGAACTCCATGCCCTAGGAATGGCTGTGGAATCAATGCTTACGACTCTTCTTTCCTAGGATTGTATCTACATGGTTTGGCTCATTTTTCTTTAGAGTGGCTATGCTTCCTCAGTGGAGGCAGTTATTACCATAGCAAACGAGTCTGCTTCTGCTTGGTGCTCTACCCTACATTTTATTTTCTGTTCCAGAACTTCCTAGGTCTTGTAAGGCCTAGGGGTTCTGTGAACATAATCACATTTCGATAAATCTAGTACTGCATGCTCAGCACTTCATAAAGTAGGTTAGTTTTCCTCCTCCTTTTTAGCAGCCCTAGGAACAAATGTTTCTGGTTTAGTTTTCTGTGTGTTTCTATGGTTAGGAGCAGTTTTTTATATCCTTACTCTTGGTCTTTATGTATCTGAGGAAACTTTGTTACCTGTTCAGATCTGTATGTTCTTTATGAGAAAACATGTTTGTCTGTAAAAACTTGTCTTTATATAAAGAATACAAGTCCGTTTGTATGTCTATTCTGTGGATTCATCTGTCTTTTCTATATTTGTATCAGAAGTCAGAGTTTTCTGATTCCTTAATGGGTTTTTATCTTTGCACTTATTTTTTGGGCTTTTTTTCTTTTTCCCCCCTGGGGAGAGCCTTTTTTTTTTCTGACTGAGTGCTCCCATGTTTTTGTGAACTACAGCAATCAATTAGCAATGGCTTCTGTCAGCTGCCATTGGAGCTCTTCTGTTCTGTCCTGGTTTTGTGACCATTGCTGTTTTAGTGGCTTGCAGATAGAACAACAGTTTTCCTGGCTCTTCAGCAATGAGCATTAATTTTAGATCTTTCTGTGCTGTTACTAGTGAAATGTCCCATGTCTCTTGACCAATATCTAACACCAAAGATTTTTTGGCTCAAAAGCCTGTGTTCTCCAGCTACATTCCTCACAGGCTGATAGCATGTACAAAATGAGCAGTTCTGATTTTCAAACAATGTTTTTTATTTGAAATTACAAACCTAAGAGCTGCTTAATCTCATAGAAAGCTTTTGTGGCATTTGGATTTGTTACTTTATGTAGGTTGTGAGTGTTTCCATTTTCTATGAACAAGACTTTTAAAGGTTTTCAAAGGGCAGTGACTTAAACTGCAGATTCTGGTAGAAAAATAATACCATAAAGTGCCAACTTTTATGTATCTTTTTCTGTTTAGGAGAGTTTCATTGCATCCACCCTTCTTTCTGAGGGTACAATCAATAGTACATGTATCAGACTGTCTTGATAATTGTTCTCCCTGTTCCTGAGAATGTCCAAGGATGGACACTTCATAAACTCCTTCCAAACCTGTTCTAGTGTGTTGCGGTCTTTTATCATTAAAAGATGTTTCCCAGTATATAGTTTAATTCTCCCTTTCTGTGCTTGATCTTTCCTGTTCTGTCCACTGTTATTATGGAGAACACATTTATCCCCATTAGTCATTTCCCTTTGGCTAAATTAGCATAGTTTACTCAGCCTTTCTTTGTAGGTTGTTTTCTAGAGGTCTGGTTGCTGTCTTACAGATTTGCTGCTTGTTCCATTCCAAGTTGTTATGGGTTTTTTTTTAGTGTATAACATCAAGAATTTTACAATGTGGACCGTGTCCAGTATTTTAGCTGAAGTCCTACTGTACTGGGTAGAGAAAAAAACCACCTTTACATTTTTGATAGCATGTGCGTATGTTATGTGCTGATCTAAGCCTGTTTTAGGATATATTTTTTCCTATGGAAAAGACTTCTGTCATTTGTAATGCATATTTGCACGTCTTGCCTGCTTCCTCTCCAAAAGAGCAGAACAGACAAGGAACAAAATCCTAACCTATATTTGAAGCCACTCTGTGCTCCAAGGTTGTGCATCATCAAACTTCACCAGCTTTGTCCTTACTTGTTGGTTGCCTTGTGGCTTGAAAACCCTCTGTTTCGTAGGTGTCCCATTCCCCTTGGGGCAGTCTGTTACAGGGTGGCAGTCCAGCTGATTCCTGGGAAGAAGTGCATTCTTATGTCATGTGTCCTGGTGAGGACTTTGGTTTCCCAACAATACAATCAATAAAGCATTACTGATATGAAACTTATTACAAAAATCTATTTTTACATAGTCCCACATGGGACTGCAAAATAATAATCTCAATAATGTAGATGCCAAATAGCATTGGTACAGCTTGTGGTCTTTCAAACATTAATGAATGATTAAGTGTAGTTAATTAAGACAGGGAATGTATGTCTAAGTAGGATTCTTCTGTAAATGGAAGCTTACACTAATAGACTAATAAAAATTAATTTGAGTCTGAATATTTATTAAACTAATGTAATTTCCCATTGTTCATTCTTATTCTGCTGTGAATGCGCTTTTTTTTTTTAAACCCTCAACTGCTTCCACAGCGAAACTAGGAGGTGGCTTTTGTAGATCACTTCACACTGAGTACTGTGTTGGTATAGCTGTGAAGTTATTGTCATACAGGCATTGCACGTTGCAGACTTCTGCCAAAGCCTGAGGTCATTTCAGCCCCCAGGTGGTCATTATCTTCTAATAACTTGTATCGTGGTTTAATTCGAGGAGGCAAGTAAGTGGAAGGTACTTAATAAAACCGTTACCCTGAACATAAAAACAACTGTCCCTACAACAGCCAAGCTTATCTAGGTCACTTAGTGAAGGTGCTGGCTCAAAGAGCAAATGCCTTTCTGTACCTTGCAGCAGGTAGAGAGAAGGGCAAGTGGAATGAAGTTATAATTGCCAGTGAAGTCCCATGTCTTCATCCGTAGCCTGCTAATACTCGGTTTTTACAGCTGAGATTCTCCATGACAGCAGTGAAGGAGACCCGTATGTTGCTGGTTTTATTGTGCAATAAATACCAGTAGTGGTTGTGATGATTCAACCCTCTTCTGCACTGCGGTATACTCTTAACATGTGTCTTGTTATTGTAATTGCAATTACAAAAAAGTAGTAATTTTGGAAAGTTCACACTTTCAGAATGTGGATATGTCTAGCAATCTAGGCCCCCCTGCCGTTTTCCGGTGTTGACTAGAAAAAAAAAAAGGCTATCCCTTAGTAAGTTTCTCATAGTTATCAAACGCAGGCAGGAATTTGGATTTGTATCATTTCCTGTGCTTTGAGGCATACACACAAAAAATCTGAAATGAGTTCCTTTGCTGACCTCTTGGAACAGTGCTGCGATAGGTAGATGCATTAAATGCTTTTTATTTAAAAGTACAAAGCTTTCTGTTTCTGGTGACTCTTAGAGGAAAATATGATTTCTCTGTGGGAAATGTTTTATCTGCCTTTCATGCAATGAAGAGGGCATTTTGCTTTAAGTGGGCATTTTTTTCCCTCTAAGTTGATTTAGGGCTCATTGACTAGTTAAGAGGCCGGCAAAGAGTTTGAGGGTTCTTTTTCAGCGTCTTTAATAACTACCAGTTCTTCTGTTAACCTTACCTTCCAGTTTCTCTGAACTTAAATGAAAAATCATTGCTGGAAGGAACAGCTTGTGCACTCTCAGTTATACTCTGCTTTCTCCTGGTCCACAAGGACAGAAACTGCCTTCTGAGATAGCAAAATCACTCCTGAATTATTGCTGAACAGAGACAGAAATTTATGTTCATCTTTTAAGTCTGGTAGTACTAGCTTCTGTGCCAGATAGCATGATGGTAGTAAAGTTTCTTAATACTGCTGTATCTTTTTCTGTTCTAAGAACTAATATATTTGAAATAAACTGTGAAGTCATAATGCCAATGCATTTTCTTCAGTAGAAATTCAATAGTTAACCTGTAACAAGGTCTGCCAATGAGAAAATGCTAGTATTGAGCTAAGAACGGAGCACCAAAAAGGCATATTTTTAAGATCAATGTTATAAGAAATATTTGAATATGCAGTATGTATTAAAGCATCTAGAACAGCTTCTTGCAGATCTTGTTTTACTGGGAAACATTTTTACTAAGTGGGTTTTTTTTTCATTTTACTACATGGAAGATAAAGACCTTCTCATTGAAAAAATTTTGGGAAATTTTTATTTTCAAATTAGAATGTGTACAGTGCTAAATTTATGATGCATTTTATATCATTTATAAGATTTATCTTAAAAATATTCAGTAGTCTGTTAAATGTCTGTATCCAGTTATTACTGTAGAAAAAGAATCAATTATTACAGTTGTAGAAACCTCTTTTTAAATAATTTTAAGTTTGAAGATGTTTTATTTTTATGACAGGACTTTTTCCTTCACCATATACCTGACAGTACTTGAATTTCCATGTCCAGTACTTTCACTTGTGAATACAGGGTTTAAAAATCAGCTCATTGTTGAGGGCATTGAGAGGGTATTGATTTATTGTCAGCATGCTGATGTTTTGTTTAAAAATGCTCAGTCTGGGTATTAGCTTAACAGTTGTAATAATTTATTGTCTAAACATAACTTAATTAAGACTATTTTGCTTTTGCTTCTACAGTCCATACAGTGACACTGTTTCTTAATATCTTTGGATGTTTGGCCTGGTTTTACGTTGATGCTACGCGAGGGGTTGATTTTGGATTGAGTATTCTCTGGTTCTTGCTTTTTACCCCTTGTTCTTTTGTCTGCTGGTACAGACCGCTTTATGGAGCTTTCAGGTAACAACTTCAGCTTGACTCAGGATATTTAAAAACTTGTCAAAACGCATTAATATTCCAGAACTTGCTTGATTATAATTATGATAAAACTTTAGTATGCTTTCTTTAGAAACAAGTAGTATGTTTTCCATTAATTCAGTTGTTTGAAACATAGGTGGCTGTAGTTAGGAATGTCATGGAATATCCTTTAAAGTATTTATAGCTTCTACCATTGACAAAATATTTGTAGGAAATATTTAACTTTTTATTGGGCTGATAACAATTTTAAGTAAAATTATCATTTAATCTCTATCCTTTCACACCAAGAATTTGAGTAAGTTAATAGTGAAGAGTGTCTGAAACTTTTGGCTTCCTGAATGAACTTCATAAAACTCTACACTTGAAAATCTTATATTGTGAAGTGACCTACAGTGTCTGTAAGTGAAGTAGACACAGATTCTTAACAATGAATAGAGCAGATAACTGTAGTATTTTTCCTAGCTTTTAGCAATCTTTGCAGACTTCACAAGTGTGAAGCGAGGTAGCTTTGTGTTTAAGAATAGACTGGTTGGTTTACGTGCAAAATTGAACTTTTTTGTGGGAGTCAGCATATAGAGATTCTAAATCCTGTACTCAGGTATTTCTTGGGAAATTTTTTTTTACATTGAAGAGATTCAGGGTGTTCTCAGTTAAAATGCACTAATTCTTGTGGAGAAAGATTGATGGCCAGAAATTGCAGCTAAGCTAAACCTTTAGACTAAATAAGATGTTTCATTTTGGTAACTAAGGAGGTATTGTTGTAGCCACACCCCTTTGAGGAATCATATGGTTTAACTTGCATTTGCCCTCTAGTAAATCCATAGCTTTTTCTTAGTGAATATTGATTTTGGAAAAGGAAAACTACTACTTGCATATGCATCTTCTGGTCAGTTGCTCAGCTGAAAATGAAATAGTTATTGAACTGAACTGGTTGAATAAATAGACATGAACAAACTCCTTTCTGCAGGAAGAGCTATTAATGACCAAATCTGGTTCTGTGACTTAACTAAGTGATTTCTACTTTTTTGAGAACCCTGGTAGCAAGCATATATGATCGTTAGTTTTGATAGTAAAAAGTTGAGGTCTTTGTTGATATTTTGCCTGTACATTTATGTTTGGGGTTTGTTTGGTTTTTTTACTTTAAGTCTTTGTCAGGCTGGCATTTTAGTAATTTAAACAGCAAACCTATTTTGTATATTTTGCTTTTAAGCAACAGCTGCTTCAGTATTCTGGTCTGTACTATGTTTCAGTAATTCCACATCAGATTTTATTTCCTTTTACAAGTAAAACCCATCCTGCCAGCTTGGTGAACATCAGTGTGAAAGTGGAACAGAATTCTGTTCTTCATGTATTGGAACAAAACTTCTGTGTTTAGTCTAAGAGGCCCTGCTGTGTGCTGAACAGAACACTAAGGAATAGTATCTTGCTGCTATTCTCAACACTGTTAGAAGTGCAGGTCGCAAAAATACAGTGTTGAAGAAGGAGCAGCTCATGTAAATAAACTCTGCAAAACACAGAATTGCTGATACTACAAATCACTGTCAATTACTGGATGCATTTTTACTCTAGTTAATACATGAAAAGTATTTAGATTGGTACTACAGTATTTGCAAAAAGCCATTAATTTCCTGGCTGCTTTAATCTTTTTCCCCCCCCCTCTTTCAGGAGTGACAGTTCATTCAGGTTCTTTGTGTTCTTCTTTGTATATATCTGTCAGTTTGCTGTACATGTACTTCAAGCTGCAGGATTTCAAAGATGGGGAAACTGGTGAGTATTCTGTTTGCTGTGGAGTTGTACCGTCTGTAAGACAAAACTCATATTTGATATAGCAGCTGCAACGCAATCTGGTTTTTTATTTTTTAAAAAAATCTTGTGTTCACTGGAATTGCTACATTTGGCACTCAAAAAAAGGCATTTTTTGTGTGCTCTTAACTAGGAAAAGTGGGTGAAACATATCGAAGAGTGTGAGGTACTTCTGTTAGTAGGCTGGTCAAATTTTATCCTTCAATGTAAACCACTTTGAACTATTCTTTTATACATTACCTCTATTTTCATCCTGTGTGGAGATGTTATTTGCTTTGTATTTATGGTAAGAAATAAGCAAAACCTAGAGAAAATTAAATAATTTAGACAGTAATAATACACTGCATATTATTTTGTATCATTAGTAATTTCTAATTATATTAATATATTCACTATTAAGGAAAATTTAGAGCTAAAATTTGAAGAATGTATTTGGGTGGATATAGTAGTATATCTTTGATATTATTTGAAAAGCTCATTTGTCCGAGTCAGCTCCTTACTCTGTAATAGTTAATTTTTCTTTTTGATGCTTCTAAGTATATAAGCTTTTAGATGAAGCTTTCATGTAGATTTTTTTATTTGAGTCTTCAAGATCTAATATTTAGATTTCACAAGGAAAAGCTATTGGGAATTGGTCGCTGTCCTGGGAAAAACACCCAACAAACTTGAATTAACTAGAAGCATCGTTGTAGTAGCCAGCTGGTAGCTCAGAGACCTGTCACTGGCAGTACTGTAGCTGGGTCATGACATTTCTCTGTATCAGAGCTTTTTGCTGCTGACCTCCAAACACATACAAGGCAGGCAAAACAGCATTGCCTTAGAACTGTAGTGGAAGGAGATTCTGTTTTATTATTTTTAGTCTTGAATGCACTATTTGGCTGTTTCATAGACACATTGATTGACATTAACAAAATAAAAATATTTTGGAGGGCCAGCTCTCCAAGTATGTGGAGTGTGCCTTTGAGGGTACTTGGGGAAGGAGTACGAAAAGTAGCCAGTTGTTAGAAAATGCTAATTACAGTTTGGATTTTGGTGTTCTGTGGTAAAGTTCAGTTGGACGTAGGGGATATCAAAGCAATAGGGGTAGAGGAAAGTTTTACAGTTGTTCGGGTTTACAGAAATTTTTTGCCTTTTTTTTTCTGTGGAAGAAATCTTTCCTGTCTTAATGTTTTATTTCTCTTAAGGCAACCTGCCTTCTGTGGTTTCGAGTTTGATGTTTTATTTTTCTGTTGGTGTTTCAATTGTGAGGAATGGGGAAGTGCTTGAAGTAGATACTGATATAGCAATCTTTTCTGTTAGTTAATCTGATGCTGTCTACTTCAAAAAATTATTATATTAACCTCAATTGAGAAAGCATCACTATTTGGATACAATTAAATGAGTCTTCCCACATAGAAGATGGGGGGGATGTTTTTGTTTTATATTTAAAGAAGTTAGAAACTGCCTTAAATCAGTCTGAAATTATAGTATGACAAAAAAAAAAAGTTGTTGAGCAACTGTTAATTTTTTCACAACCCTGCACAAGGATAATTTCCTATAGTTTCACCGCATGGATTGGGAAAAATGGAAACTAAGCTCTAAAACTTACTATAGAACTGAAATATGATTATGTAAAATTACCATGACTCTTTCTTCAAAAATATTCAAAGTTGATCAGAACCAGGAGGTTATAAAGCTTCCCTTGATGTAGATACCTGTGGATGAATGGTTCATGTGCTGTGCTAGTAAAGTTTGTCCTTTCTTTTTCCTCCAGTGGGTGGATTTCATCTCTTACTGGGCTTAATAAGAGTATTCCGGTTGGCATTATGATGATAATCATAGCTGCACTTTTCACAGCATCTGCTGTTATCTCATTAGTTATGTTTAAAAAGGTAAGTTGCATGTTATTCCCCTCTTCTGTTTTTTGCTTATACTGTTGTGTAATTACAAAATGCTGTTTGTACAGTGGACGTATTTTCTGCGAATTAAAATGGGGAAAGATAGCTCTGACTAACTGGGGAGGTAAGCCCACAATGAAAGGGTAGGTGAATGCCCTGGACACCGTGTAGATACCAGGTTGCAGTTTCCAAGTCTGTGGCAATTTATCAGTCTGAGTGAAGTATGATTCAGTGATTGCTAAGTTTCAGCTCTTACCAAAGTCAATCCCATTAAAATCAATAGAATAGGGAGGTGCCTGGCACCTCAGAAAGGGTTTTTATTTCTCTGCTTCTATTGTTTTAACATTTTGTTGTCAATTAATGACTGCGTAGCATGTAAGCTCAAAGGAGGATGCATTTTTCCCTTGGTCCTCTTTGTGGATTTCCATCCAGAAGACCTAAGTTTAGATACTACAGTGCTGGTAAGTTTTTGATGTTGTTTAGATAAAATGTAACTGAGAATTCTGATGATGATATGCTGGCAATTCTAATAATTCAATCTCAGTTACAGTTATGCTTACAGATTTTCACATACCTGAACTCTTCAGGCCTATTTACAGTAAACTAGAAATTTTAAGCGTTGCCTGGAGATGTCCCTTCTCCTTATTTGTTTTCTGCATAAATACTCAGGTACAGGAGAAAGAAACAAGCAAGAAAAATATATGGTGGAGCTTTTTTTTTTTTTACAGTCCTCCTACCGTATACATCTGGATTCATTCAAAAAACCTGCATACTCAGATGTGACCTGGTGTGTCTTTATGGATGAGAAACAGTCCATTTATAACAAAGCAAAAAGTTACAACATCAATTTTCCTGCTACACTTGAATGAAATTGTCTTTGCAATATTATTTGACAACTTTATTGTGACGTGAATATGAGTCAGAAATAGCTTTTTCATTTTAATAGGATAATTGGAAGTTACTTAGGATTTGGGTTTTTGTTGTAGTAGAGATTGTACGCCGTATTGTTTAGAGTGTTTGTAAGGTAAAGTGTTTAATATCACTGTTTATTATACAGAGCTGTTGGTTATCACACTAGTTTAGCAGATACATATCTGCATTATTAGGATATTTTCTACTTTTTAATATTCAATCATAGCTTAGCTTGTTTGTGTAACCATATCAGCGAAATTAAAATGTTTCTAAAACTTGATGGAGAAAAAAATTCACCCAAATGCTGTTGACCCAGTGGACTCAAAACTACTTTTTTGGTTTTGCTTCCTGCTAGTTTTTTAGCACACTTACTAACTCTTTTAATGAATATGACAAGTTGTGTACAGATTGAGACAGAAGACATTTTCACAAGCTATGAGCCCTGCTTTATGCTAAGGATGCAGCCTGTTCATGTACTTAAATATGTTATTTCAGACAGTAGATACCACACATGTTTTATTAAAGACGTGTGAGACCCCTCTGAACTTGCAGAAAGTTACAGGTGTTCCTACAGTCGAACCGTGCATGCAGCAGGGCAATCAAAAGTTGTAGGAGTTGTGGAAGAAGAGTCCATTTGCTCGTTAATGGATCCTCCCAAACCAGACATGAGTAGACCAGATTACCCCACCACACAGCTCTGCTTCTTGTTTGAGTCCTTGCTATTAGTCTACCAAGAAATGGAAGGCTCAGGACCATGTTTTTCACTGCTTTTCCACCTCCCTAGGTGCATGGTCTCTACCGCACGACTGGTGCTAGTTTTGAGAAAGCGCAGCAGGAGTTTGCCACGGGGGTTATGTCCAACAAAACTGTACAAACGGCTGCAGCCAACGCCGCGTCAACAGCAGCAAGCAGTGCCGCTCAAAGCGCGTTCAAGGGTAACCGAATGTAGGGAAATGTAAAAAGTCATTACGGTTCTCTTCGGCTGTAATTTATTTTCCAGTCGCTTATTATATTCCCTATAAGCCTAGGTCAAAATTCACACAGCATGTTTGTCTCTTCTGCAGCTGTGCATGGGTAAAATGGGAAATGTTTGGTTTATTATAAATTTATTTATTTTAAAAAGATAACCATTCTTTGCTCTTCTTTTAAGATGTTGTATTCTAGAATATAAACCCTTCCATATTTTATGGATGGTAAATAATTTCAACAATTGGCCTGAGAATGAATTGTAGCATACAATGATCAAATAAATGTTGTAAGAATTTGGAAGGTTTTTTAGTGGTTCTCTCCAGTATTTTCTTTTAACTTCCGGAAAGCACTTTGGATCAATTATTTTCCTTTGTTAAGAACTGTTTGCCCTATTTCCACTGTAAGAAGTGGGGCAGACTTAGAGATGTAGAAGGTTAGGTTTGGCTACTGCTTTTGCAATTTCAGCAGCTGCTGGAGGACAAATACGAGTAGGATAGATATTATAAATTCTTTTCTGTTTTTTTGTTTTTGTTTTTTTTTTTTTTTAGGATAAGTCTTTTGATATAAACCTGTAAGTTTGCATGAATACTGTTGAGTTATCTGATCTTGTTTAAATAGTGTTTTGGTCCAGAATTTACCTGCACCACTTTATAATTACAGCATTTGTTTGTATCTATTTTCATGGAGTATTCTCTACCTGTGAGAAATTACGATGGTGTATAGACATTCTCTGTAACAGAATGTGTAATGCAGTGTACAGATTACGGATGTTAACTGACAGTTTCAATCACGGAGCTAAATGATTATATATTTGCTATTTTTAATTTCAGTATTCATGTTTTGGGGTAATAATTTTGCTGGAAAAGAAGCCAATATTGACTTTTAGAACACTAGTTTCTTGCCCCCTTCCCTATTCTACATGCAGTGGTATTTTTGTTGTCTTTGGGATTTTTTTTGGTTGTTTGTTTTTTAGGTTTGGGGTTTTTCTGGTGGGCTTTTTGTTTGATTTGATTTGGTTTTTTTTGTTTTTGTTTTTTTTCTTTAAGTGTAGATTTGTGTTTAACAGTGGTACTAAATCTCTGGCCTAGTCAGTCACTCTGTTTACTGCTTGTCCAAAAACCTAAATATAAAGTGTTTAATTTTCTAAGGGGAATATTGTCTAAACCCAGGCTTTTCAAGCAATGGCATTTAACAGATACTTGAATTAATTTTAATGTTAACTCGGCCATCTCTGATGTGATTTAAGGGGGGGGGGGCTTTTAAACTATTTTGAGTTGGAAAAGTGAGAAATTTAATCTTTAACAAAGTAAAATTTTAAATCATTGAACTGGAGGCCTAAGAGGTTAAATCGGTGCCATGGAACTGAACAATCCATAATGGTACATACCATCATAATATTCTAGAATATAATAATCTCTTAGAATAACGTCATGTTTCTCTCCTTTGAAGACAATTTATATTCTTGGATTGCCTCATGAGTGATACGCACAATACTTTGGCTGTTTTTTCAAACTCTGTTTTAGATAATGGAAACAGGAAAAACCACATCCCACAACCAGTGTAAGTGTACACTGTGGCTCAAATGAATTCAGCCATTAAGGTGGATCACCTTTAGTAAGACAGCATGAAGTTCTGAGGCCCCTCCATGTTCTGAATGTGGACCGACTTTCATAGAATCACAGGTTGGAAGGGACCTCAGGGATCATCTAGTCCAACCTTTCTGGGAAGAGCAGAGTCTAAACCAGATGCCCCAGCACCCTGTCCAGACGACTCCTGAAGGTGTCCAACGTGGCCGAGTCAACCACTTCCCTGGGGAGATTATTCCAATGGGTGACTGTCCTCACTGTGAAGAATTTCCCACTCGTGTCCAATCGGAATCTCCCCAAGAGCAACTTGTGTCCATTCCCCCTTGTCCTCTCCATGTGACTCCTTGTAAAAAGGGAGTCTCCACCTTCTTTGTAGCTGCCCCTTAAGTACTGGTACACGGTGATGAGATCCCCTCTGAGCTCCCTTTTCTCAAGGCTGAACAAACCCAGCTCTCCCAGCCTATCCTCATGTGGCAGCTTCCCAGTCCTTTGACCATCTTGGTGGCCCTTCTCTGGACCCTTTTCAGCCTGTCCACTTCCTTTTTGTATAGCGGGGACCAGAACTGTACACAGTACTCCAGGTGTGGCCTGACAAGTGCTGAGTAGAGCAGGATAATGACTTCTTTATCTCTGCTGGCGATGCCCTTGTTGATGCAACCCAGCATCCTGTTGGCCTTCTTGGCCGCAGCAGCACACTGTTCGCTCATGTTGAGCTTTCTGTGCATGAGGAGCCCCAGGTCCCTTTCCACAGAGCTGCTCTCCAGCCAGGTGCATCCCAGTCTGTGCTGCACTCCTGGGTTATGTTTTCCCAGGTGCATGACCTTACACTTGTCCTTGTTGAACTTCATAAGATTCTTGCTGGCCCACTCCTCCAGCCTATCTAGATCTCCCTGAAGAGCAGCTCTCCCTTCTGGAGTGTCTATTTCCCCACTCAACTTGGTGTCATCCGCAAACTTCATCAGGCTACACTTGATGCCGTTATCCAGATCATTTATGAAGATATTGAATAACATTGGGCCCAATATCGATCCCTGGGGGACTCCACTTGTGACAGGTTGCCAGTTTGAGAAAGAGCTATTTACCACCACCCTTCGGGTGCGGCCTGTCAGCCAGTTCCCCACCCACTGCACAGACCACATGTCTAGGCCATAACGCATCAATTTCTCCAGGAGAAGACTGGGGGACTGTATCAAAGGCCTTGGAGAAGTCCAGGTAGACAATGTCCACTGCCCGCCCCATGTCAACCAGGCAAGTCACTTTGTCATTTAAGGCCACCAGGTTTGTCAAGCACGATCTGCCTTTAGTGAAACCGTGTTGGCTTTTCCCAATCACATGCTTCATTTGACTTGTGATGGCCCCCAGGAGGATTCGTTCCATAACTTTCCCAGGGATTGAAGTAAGGCTGATGGGCCTATAGTTACCTGGATCCTCCTTCAAGCCTTTCTTGTAGATAGGGGTAACATTTGCCTTTCTCCAGCCCTCTGGGACATCCCCCATTGTCCATGACTTCTTGAAGATTATGGAGAGTGGCCTTCCGATGATGTCAGCCAGCTCTCTCAACACCCTCAGGTGGATGGCGTCAGGGCCCATTGATTTGTAGGGGTCAAGCTCCCGTAGTAATTCATGTACTAACTCTTCCTTCGCTGATGGTGGGTCGGTGTTTGGATCAACTGGCAATTTTGTTCCCAAAGCTGGGACCCGGCAGTGCTGGCAAAGACAGAGAAGATGAAGAAGGTGTTGAGGACCTCTATCTTTTCAGCATTGTTGGTTATTGACTCTCCTTTTCTGTTTAACAGTGGGCCTGTGTTTTCCCTCTTTTTCTGCTTATGGTTGACATACCTGAAGAAAACTTTCATGTTATTTTTTATGTCTACAGCCAGTTTCAATTCAAACTGGGCTTTTGCTTTTCTAACTGCATCTCTGCACACTCTGGCAATGCCCTTGTAGCTCTCAATGGATAATCCTCCACTTCTCCATCTCTGGTGTGCTTCCCTTTTGGATTTGAGTAGACCCAGGGCTTTGTGGTTGAGCTGAGCGGGCCTCTTGCTCTGCTTACTTCCCTTTCCTTTATCGGAGATAAACTGGTTTTGTGCTTCTAACAGAGAGTTCTGAAGAATTCCCAACACTCACTAGCTCCTTTATCTTCCATGGAAGCTTCCCATTGAATCCCTCACAGCTGAGCCCTGAGTGAGCTGAAGTTTGCTCTTCTAAAATCCAAAACCCTTGTCTTAGAGCTGACCTTCAGCACGGTCAGCAGGATGCCAAACTCCACGTTGTTATGATCACTGCAGCCAAGGCTACCACTCACCGAGATATTACAAAGCAGGCTTTCTCGGTTTGTGAATAGCAAGTCCAGCAGTGCCTCATTCCTGGTTGGCACATCTAACATTTGTATCAGGAAACAGTCCTCGATACATTCCAGGAACATGGTGGATGACATGCGAGCTGCTGTATTGTTCTTCCAGCAGATGTCTGGGTAGTTGAAGTCACCCATAAGGACTAGGTTCTGTTGGCCAGAAGTTTGCTTTAGTGCCCCAAGTATCGCTTCATCGGCATCGTCACTGTGGTTAGGAGGTCGGTAGCAGATGCCTACTGTGAGGTCCTTTTTCGCTACACAGCATTCGGAATAACAGAAGAGCATTGCGAAAAATAAAATCCCTAGCTTAATCCCTAGATCAGTTTTGTACTGTTAGCATGGTGTCCCTGTTAGTCTCCCTTCTTTTACTGATTTCTTTAAATCCCACTTGAATTTGGATAAATGGCATTGCTTCACCTATGCTGAAGTTCGTATTAATTAATATACTTGCTTCTAAATGTTCTCTGCATCATGAAGTTAAAAGCAATTTAAATATTCTGTGTAATGGGGGCTCTAAAATTTCACACTAGTGGACATGCTAGCATCAAACTTAAATTTTTGTGGAATGTTATTAAAAGCTTTCCAGATAAAAGTCACCATTTTCTGTTGAGATCAGGCATCATCCTTCTAGCAGCCATGTATCAAGATTGTTCTTTTCATCATCTTTTAAAACTAACTTGAGGGTTGTATCTAAGAGCTCTACTATGGATTGCTTATAGATCTAAGTTTATGCAGTTCTCTTGGTACCTCTTGGGTGGAATCCCAGGGACATCATCCTTGCAATTTAACTTAAGATTGCATAATAACATACATTACCAGAATATAGAATGGAAAAAAAAAAAAACAAATTAGGAATAAAACCTGAATTTGGTGGGTAGACTTTTTTCCCCAAACGTCCAAAGACTCTATGAGAAAACATATTTAATGTTCTGTGTAGAGGGAGCGTTGATTCGTAATGCCATGGGTTGAATGTACAGATTTAAACCTCCTGAATGAAATTCAAGGTTCAGATACATGTGAACTGTTTAAACCAGAAATCTGTGACACTGCAGCCCAAAAGGGAGGGAGAGGTTTGAGCTTAGCTTTGACAACAGAAGGCTGATACTTGTCAAGATATTTTGTACCTAATGAAAACTAGATTTTACAGTCTCTTATTCATTAATCAGAGGATGGCGCCCACTGAAGTTGTCATTTTGTAGTATTGTGGCAAATTGAATACAAAGTATGAAGTCTGAACACTGGAATGTCAGTAGTCATTGCTCTGTAATTTAGGAGTTGGTTTTATTTATCTGAGGGATGTTTGTATATTTTGTAAATTACTAACAACGCTCTGCCATCCTGGTGAATGTCATGGTTCTGTACAAATGCGCTTCTTCTGTCCCTCTGTTGCATGTCTGAGTAGTTCAGAAGTTTTGTATATTTATTGTATTAACACAGTGTCATAGAATAAAAAAAGACTTTTTTCCTGGGTGTTTGGTCTGTATAGTTTTGACCAATATAGGGATTTTTCTCCTAACAGTCAGGATAACATGCAGGGCAGATGATCTATGTAAAAGTCCTGCTTGGGTTTTATAATTCTGTATATAAATGCTGTAATTCTGCTAAAATGGGGAAGCAAAATGTCCAGTATCAAAATAATACATTAGGGTATTGAGAATTAGTCTACTCAACTGTTACGAAGAAAATTCTTGAACGCTTGCAGCGCGCTTTCTTGTGCTGTAAACTCACGAGGGGTAAAATCTAGACACGTTCTGTCATTACTGAATTAAATTCTACAGGTATTAAGTGAATCCTAAAGCACTGTTGAAAGTAAAACAAAGTTGCTGAAACCAGCATTGCTTTGGTAGCATTTATATTCCTAATTTCTGCCTTTGAAGTGGCATTCTGTACCACTGCTGTGTCTTGCTTTTTCTTTCTTTTTTTTTTTTTTTTTTTTTTTGGCACTATCGCAGTCTTCTGATTTTTTTTTTTTTCATACGACATCAACTGTAACACCTGCTTTATGACTTCATCTAGACCACTGTGACGTAGGTATATTTGGAAATGCATGATACAGAGAACAGTGCTCTGAGGTGCAGTCGGGATTATCCTTTTTGGGAGATAGCAGGCGTGAGTTTCTGAAGATGGTCGCGCATGCATGCATCACGTGGTAGTGAAACTCTTCATCAGCTTGATCTGTTTCATTGTAATTCACAGACTAGGATGGCAGTGGCAGCAGGCTAAAGGAACAGGTTTTGTAATTTCTTGTAAATGGTGAGCATAGCTCTGCGGCATGATCCGGTCAGGTGTTACGGTTAGAATTATTACACAATTTAAGTGCTGTTGTGCAGAGATAATTCCTCTGGTTTGCTGAGGCTAGTTTTCCTCAAGAGGTTGTAAGCCCAAAGTTGGGAAGGCATGCACACACAGAGAAAACAGCACAGAGAAGAGAATCGTGGTTAAAAATATTCAGTAATACTTCTGGAAAGACACTTCTGTCAAGGAAGAGGCAGGCACCTAGAGCATTCTGGTTATGAATCAATAGTAAGGCATAGTGGCTCAGACAATTAAAACAAATGTGTGTTAGGTTTCACTCAGTTACAATAAAACATGCAAGAATTAGTTTGCACTTTTTTTCCCTACAAATTAATTTTATGTCTGGAAGTAGCTTTTATTCTCATGAGTAGAAAAATCAGGAGGATTTAGAAAAGACGCAGTGCAGATTTCTTACTTCGGCAGAAGAACACCAGTTGAACTTTATGCTAGGGTTAAACTAGAGACCATGTCACACACTACTGAGGATAAAAAGATGCGTTGATGGGAAGCGTGACTTGTGGATCACGCTGCCATACTTTTTGTTCTGGAATAAATTAATTGTCCAGCTGTTTAATGGAAGCATATACAGCTTGTCTAAAATGTGGTTCTTGCTGGATGAATGGATAATGTTTACACCAAACAGTGCTTTTAATTAGTTTGTTTTACTGTCTCTAAATATGCTCAGTGCTGCAATGTGACTAAGTGATGTGTGTATATACATTTAGAAAAAGACACGTACTGTCCTGCTTCAGTGAGTGTTCGCACACGCTGCTGTTGCATCACTCAGAGGTGAAGCAGAACACTTCAGCCCAGAGGTACAAAGTGTTGTTGAGAAGACGAGGTTTCACTTCTTCGTCCCCGTGGTTCAGGTAGGGGAACTTTCAGCTGGTGAGATGGGAAACTCAGAGACTGATTTTTGGTAAGTTGGGGGTTGTGTTAGGAATGGGCAGCTTGCTTGGAACAGGGCTGACGGGGCCTGGAAGATGCAGCCTGCTTGAGAGTCCAGTTACTTGTGACTGTTCGCTTGGCTCTTCTGCTTGCAAATGTGTACTGCTAGAGCTGGGTTGGGATGTCCTGGCTGGAGCCCAGGCCGTTTTACAAACAGCTGCCTCTGGCCACTCATGCCCCTGTGGCATCAGCTGCTCTGCCACTGTTTCAGCTGACGGTGCTGCAAGTAGATTTTACAATGTTTATAGCCCAATAAAACAATCATACATCATCCAAGCTGTAATAACTGCACGCATGCCAAAGCACGTATAGCCGTTTTGCAGGGCAGGGCTGTTGCCTTTGCCCTGCATGTACTTTTGATGTTTTCAGAGAAAAACATGGATATACTGGACTGGGCACTGGGGTGATACTTCCTGTCCAAGGTAGGAGAGCAGTTGGAAGTGGTCAGAATAATGGGATTAAATTTGGAATTATTTTTTCTTTACCTTTCTCAGCTAGACCAAATGACTGATCCCACTGCATCTGAGTGATACCTAAAACTGCTTTTAGGGATGCCAATTCCTACACTCGCAGAACTTCACCGATAAGAAGATACCACAAATCAAATAAAAGGCACCTATTTGAAAACAACTTTCAGTGAATCACAAGAGCAAGACAATGTCTTTATATTCCTGTCCCTCTGATATTAATAATACACATTCACTTTCTCATTCCATCACCATTCTAAACCTTGGTGGAGCTTGGGAAGAAGCTACTAGAACACAGAAATCTGTACTAATCCACACAGCTGGAGAATTGAACTCTGCGCTCCCTATTGCCAAGAAAGGTTTTACTGAAAAAGCGAGCTGATATTTTCAGGTATACAAATCAGTATTACTCTGTAACTCCTTCTGGCAGTGTTTTGTATTTGTATAATGACTGCTTTGGAATCCATAAAGGTGACTGATGTGGTGCGTTGAGTGGCACCTGTCCCCTTAGGACAGTAGGTTTCTAAATGTTCCAAGTTTTAACCAAGAGCTACTTCTTGGAAGTTTAGAAACTGTTACAAGTGTAATTAAACTAAATGCAATTAATTAAATGTAATAGAAATGGACCATTGCAACTATGAGACGAAAGTGACATCCTGACTTTTCTTTGAATTGCTGAAAGCCCCACTCCTAGTTCTGCCTTAAATTTGCTTAGAGAAGAGTATGTAACCTGTCTAGTGTCCGCCAAGTCACTGGTGAAAGGTGAGACACCTTGTGGCAAACACCATTTTAAACGTCTGTGTGATTAAACAATACTTGCTTAACAACCTTCACTGCCCCCTTTCATGAGAAAGGAACTGCAGTGCTTCAGCTGCAAATTAAAAACATTTGCCAGATGTACATTCACTTAGAAAGTCTCTTTAATGCAACTGTATTATATAACACATAGCTACACTTTCAGATCACATACTTTTTGATCAGTAAGTGGTGATAATTGTTCAAGTCAGATGGAAATCTGAAACACTAACATCAGTGGGCTGGGACCTTAAATGCTATTAAAGCTACAGGTAAAGCTACCTTGCTGTGGCTCAACTCGTCCAGTATGTTTGAATTAAGGTAGTCAGACTCCTGGTAAAGTTTGAAAACTCACGTTTTAATTGGAATTTAGATTAAAAATAACACATTAGGTACATCATTCATGCTAACAAATGTACATAGTGGTGAGTCAAGAACAGAAAAACAGTACCACAAATAAACCATGGCTCAAAATCTACGCTAGCTGGCTTGCCACAGCTGCTCTTCCTATACAAAGCGGCTGTGGTGCACGTGTTGCTGCCATGCTCTGCTTCTGTCGGGCTCTGTCCTGTCCTTGAGGCAGGCACCAGCGCCCACTGCTTCCAAGGAAGGCTTGAACGCCTCTCTGCTTACCACTAGGATGTGAGACACTCTGATGTGGGATAACAATGTGAAATGGAAATGATTCAGCTGAAAAAAAATTGCAGAATCCAGAGAACTTTTATTGATTGAAATAGATACAAAGGTGACATAGACAACCCAGAAGTAGCTCAGCAGCAATGTTTTTTGTAGTGCCACACCTATAAATAAAGCACAGTAAGAAATCTTGCTGAGCTTTTCAGCTGTTAGATCGTATATTGCCAGAGACGGAGAGAGCTTCACATTTGAATTGTCTGTATTATATAGATCTGAGTATTTAAAATCAGTCTAGAAGAGACTTTTCTTAAATCTTTAATCTGCTATTACTACTGCTGTATTAATCTTCAAAATCAGTGACTCTACTGCATTACTCTATGCTTTAGTTTGTTCACACGACCAAAACTCCAGCCATTTCTTCCCTGGGCGGCCCCTTTTCAAATACCTTGTTCAAAAGCAAAAACTAAGAAGGGAAAAAAAAAAAGAAAAAACATTCCAAAACCAAAAACAATCCCACAACAAAACCCATTCCTGCTATTGCACATCTCACACAAGTTTGTGTATATATATATATATATTTTAAATATGCTACAATTTTTAAAAAGAAAGAAAGGTCTATGGCACTTTACAAATTTACTAATTCAAACCACAGATGTTTGAAGAAGTCTTCAATACCACAAAAACAAAGTTAAACTGAACTGATTGGCACACAGGTTTTAAAGAATCCACAGCAAATTCTTCTAGATCCTATGCAGTGCATGTACATTAAGAAGCAGTTACACTCTTCTGCAGCCCTGCCATGAAGTTAATTAAATTAGCTTTAAGCTGATTTATCTTTTTTTTAATTTTATTTTTTCTTTTTTTTAAATATTTTTGAAAGCTACTGCTGAGGTGAACTTCAGGCACAACTTTAAACAGCTGTAAAATTTAATGAGTGTGCTCTACACCTGAAATCCTCTCTGGAGAGGGTGGGGGGTGGGAAGTCTGCAATCTATACCATCTTGCCACTTGCTAGAAAAACAGAACCCTGAGAAAAGAAATTCTGATTTTTTTTTTTTTTAATTTCTGTATTTCTTCCCAGCCTGTCTTCTATTTGTGCTACGTGATGAACATGGCTATTCTTGCAAGTTGTTAGCTGATTATGTTGTGGCAGACTAAGGTGATAGTATTCCAGCAACAAGCAGAAAAACTGGTTCTTCTTGGTTACAAACACAAACAAAAGCAAAACACACCACTGAAAATTTCTCCTTTGATCTTAAAAAAACCCCCACTATTAAAAATATTTAAGCGTTCTGTAGATCACAGCAGAGGTCAGCTAGTAATGTAAATGAAGGTTGGTCATTGTTTGTTTACTTCTAAGCCGAAGCAGCATATGCCCTTTATACCTTTTGGAAGACCTGACTCTATTCTGACTAATCGAGCGCTCAAGCAAAAGCAGCATTTGTCACCCTGCTATGATGTCAAGGTTTGTTGGCAGCGGCGATGTGGACATTGGATTGCTACCTACCTAAGAAAAGCTAAAACTGTCACTCTGTTTTAGACGTAATTTTCAGCTGATGCATAGGCTGTGCTTACTCTCCCAGCCCCACTTCCCCAGCCGGAGCCCCGAGGAGCAGAGCTGGGCTGGTGGCCTGGCCTCTGTGGCTCACAGGCCAGCGAGGGCTGAGGAGGAACGCTGGAAGGAGCAGCTGTGCTGGATCTGAGGTACAAGCCAAGCACGTGCCCTTCAGAGGCTGCGTATGGGGAAAGACTGTGTGGACAGGATGTGCTGGCTGTGAGTTTTGTACTCGGGCACCACTTTGTACTAGTAATTTTGACTTGTTAAGAACTTGCTTTGTGCAGGCAGTTGGCAGATGTGGCAGATATTTAAAAGAAAAGTGAATTACCCATTTTAAACTAGAATATGGTGGGCATGGGTTGTGGGAGCACATGAATGCAAGATGAGGCGAGATTAAAACAATCCCTTTTTAACACTGGCAGAAGTTGACCTTGTGTGTGGTGGCTCGGCGATCACCTCTGTATCCATCTGGCACGTGGCCTGAGGGTGCGCTGGGCACGGACCTGTGCAGCCGGGCCCACTTTGCTCCATAGATGGGCCAGGCTGAGGCGGTGCCCGTGCTGTGCAGCAGGACCAGAGCGTTCACCACTGCTAGTGTTCACCCAGGCTCGAGGCCAGTCCTGGGTTGGCAGTCATGACTGCTGGACAGCTCTCGTATTGTGAATGACTTCAGCGGTGTACTGAAATTAGCCGTCTACCTATACAGTAACAATGATTTTTTAATACCTATTTAAAAAAAATCCTCATGGCATGCTTTAAGGGACTGACTAAGCATAAACAAGAATCTCTGCTCTGTATTATACAGTGAGGAGATGGAGAGCAACACTCATTGGATGATGTTAAACTGCCAGGAAGAGGCATCTAAAATTCACCTAGTAATTCACTAGAACTACTGCTCAGATAAATTATCCCCAATGCTCCTATGGCACAGTTGCATCATTCCTTTGTTTTTTAAAATACCTTTTAAATTTGTTTTCAGAAGTAGTTCTAGTAAGTGATGCAATACCCCAAAAAATACAACCGCCTTTGAGAAAGGACTGTCATTTGTGGCAAGGTCTGTTTTATTTCTGCTGACCTAGCGGGAAAAGGGTCCATAGTACATGCGGTTAAAAAAAAAAAAAGGCAAAAGATCTTCCCAGCCATGTAGAGTTTGGTAAGACTTTCTGAAACATGTAAATTTCTTAAGGACTCATGTGGCTCTGGGTCACGAGACAGACTGATCTGTGGACCAGAAATGAGGTTTCACTGGCAAGAGAAAGAATACTACTGTTGAAAGTCCAATGTGCGATCTACAGTTGTAGGAGAGGCTACAGCCCAGGCCAGGCTGTTGACATTCACAAGATAATGCCTAGCTGTCCTGTGGGGAGTTGTCATCTGCCTGAGATTTCGGGAGTTTTAATGAAGGCTGTAATAACACTGGTTATTTCAAATGATTCCATCATAATCAGGGGAAAGCCAGTGTAACTAGAGCTTTCTGTCTAGTCAATGGAATCAAAATAATCTACCTGCAACAAGTGGCACACACCTTGCGCTCTAAGTTTCCAGACTAAGAAACTTGGCAGGGATTCAACCTCAACTTTTTAAATGCTCAAAGATTGGTGCAAACTGTGTCACGTTGACTTTGCTCTCTCCAACATATACTTACTATCTGAGAAGGCACTGTACTTTAAGGAAGTTCAGTATCAAAAAGCACCTTAATGAAAAGTATGGTACCAAACCAGGTGGTGGTGAAATATTCACAGGTGAGGGGAGCCCTTGAAAACACAGCCTAATTAAAATAGGCTTCTCTTCTGCATAATAATAAAAAAAAATAATGTGCTGGCTTTTATTATTTTTAATGCAAATTCTTCAAAGTGACCAAGGTGGGTAAGGCAATCTGATCAATCAGAATTTGTCAGTTACAACAACAACATTCCTGCTATATATACGATTCCTCACCTCCCCAGTCAGATTAATATATTCTACTGTGTCCTGACCATAGAATGAAACTAAAATATCCCCAAGTATTTACATTCTGCTTTCCTGGGATCCTTTCTCTGATCCTCATTGCCCAGCAAGGAAGAAACACCATTTCAGTAGTTCGAGGCTGGAATGCATGGGGCTCAATCATACAAATGGTAGAAACAGGTAAGCGCATCTGCTTCTCCAGTCAATGGAAAGCAGATTAAGATCCGTGTGCTGGTATTTTTCCCCACTGGACTTAAAGGAGGCAGATAAGGTTTTTTCCTTCTTCTATTTCTTCTTGCACTTTGTCACTGGATGTGGCTATTTCAGCTTGCGCCGAGAAGACTGCACAGATGAACGTCAGAATAGTGCCACCAATCGCTGTGTAGAAAGCCCAGCCCAAGGAGCAGTCTCCTAGTTTATAAGCAGAAGCGTAAGGTCCACAATAGCTTATTGCTTTCTGGCATCCCCAACCTGCAGGGTAAAGTATCAAGCCTAAGATAAGGAAGAGGCCTAGAAATAAAAACAGAAAGACAGAAGTTTAACAAATGATCAGTTTAACACCAGACAGAACACTGGTAGCAATGGTTACACATGTAGTAATGGTTCTTATGGTCACAGCTCCTTCCTACGTACCTTCCTTTACTGATTGTTCCCTAGTATATACCATGCAGTGTTTTACCTAACTTTGGAGCTATCCTGTGTTTTTTCTTGTGAAAGGCTTATTTCATACGATAATTGTCTAGTTCCTAATTTTAATCTCTGTATTCCGTCTACATCCTTTGTTTTCACAGATTATTGCTAGGTATACAGAGCTCACAAAACATTTGAGCATCTCTACCTACTGTTTGTAGCTGCACTTTTAAAATACTTAGGAATGTTTACATCCACATTAGATTTTGTTTTAGCTAGCCCTCATTCAGCTTCATTTAGTCATTTATCATAAGCAATTTTGCCTTTTTACCTTGGGACCTAGTAGAAGAATAATACTACCAGTTCAGTAAACTGCTTTCATAATGAAGGCGTTCTGGAGCCAGCCCCAAAGAAATGTGCACCCGTGGCCAGTGCACAGGTAACACTGGGGTCTCCCCGTCTTCCTAAAGACTAGATGCTTTGCCCATCTGATCGTGTCTCATATTCATTGTTTTCTGTCCTATGAGGACCAGTTTTTATCTAAGCAGTGAAAGGCTTAATTAAGGGAGTTAGAAGTCACCCTGCACACATGATGTGTCTTTGCACAAAGATGAGAGATTTAATCAAAATGCCTAACCTGCTAGTGGCTATGGCACTCTTCTACAGTCCCTGCTATAAAAATCACAGAGAGGTAAAAACAGATCTCCCTCCTACAAGGTATGTAGGAAGGAGCTGAACATCAGGGCAGCTCATAGGTATCAAAGTTTGCTGTTTTCTTTAAAATTTTACTCAGAAGAACAGGAAGAATGATGAAAAGTAGTTTTTGCTTGAACACAACCAGTTTACCCAGAAAATGAATACAGCCTTCTAGACCCCATAAATCTTACCGATTAATTTGTCCTGCACTGTAAAACCCTTTATTCAACCTGGCACCTTGACAAAAATATCTGGGAAAGGTGCTGTCACCTTCTAGAAGTGGGCTAGGAGTTGTGCTTTTTATGTATGGTGCTAGTTCATCCATTAGATACCCTCTAATTCCCAAATTTCTATGAAGTAAAATAGAAAATAGTCCTCTTTTCTTCCCTGTGCTAAGAGATTACCAATAACAGCTGTAATGACTTGTTCACATCATCTTCGATTCAGTTAGACTAGCCCATTCTGCAGTACGTTAGGTTTCCTGAATCGTTTTCTTTAAAGAAATTCAGCCAGATGCAAGAAAACTTCCTCACTGAGAAAGAAAAGCTGGGTCCTAGCTAGTAAGCAGTTAATATACACAAAATGCAACAGCCATCATCCGACAGTCTAAAATTAATGCCTATGAATGCCAGACATTTCACAAAAGAAAGTCCTTCCTCCAGCATTTTTCCAATGATGACACAACACCATGGGCATGAATGAACTAAATGTCATTATTCCTTGGGGCAGCAAAATCCATTAGCGAGTGATATCCATTCTCTGTGAAGGGATTTCATCACTGCTTACATTTAAGAACCAATGACACATTTTATGCACTGTTTCCTGGCTGATTGGCCAAACTACATTAAGTACAAATTATTGCTTTATCTTGGACAGACCTGGGTAAGCTGTGTTTTCATCCTGCTGAGCCCTGCAGCCATTTCAGGCTAAACACCACCAGTTCCTTCTCCCCTATTCATCACTAGTTTCCTGTTCTGTGTAACCAGCTTGACCACACTATGTATTTTCCTGACTGTACATTGGCATGGGCTGGTTGCCATATTCTCTTAAAGATCACAAGCCCTTTGGTAGTTAAAAAATCACCATCACCAAATTAAAAATCCAGATCTGAAATGCCAATGTAGTTGCTGCCAGCAAGGAAGTTTTTAAAATTTGCCACTCCATCACTCCCGAACCTAGACTGCCTGTGTCTAACAGCAAAATGGCTTATGGCTGAGTCACAAGCAGGACTAAGAAGCTACATCCATCTCTTTTTAGCAAATCTAGAGCACTGAAGAACTCCCAAAAACTACTGGTTCATGGTAAGCATGCCCCAAGCTGAAAAGGTGTTACCCAAATCTCAGCCCCCCAAGAGCCTGCAGTACTGCTGCCCTGTGTAGTGATCAGGACTTTACTGAACTAAAACTTAAAAGGGCTTAAAAGATTTCTGGATAAATACTGACTACAGCCCATAATTTAATAAACTACAGCTGTTTGCTCACAGATGCAGACAATTTGGAGTAAAGTCTTAACTATGGGCTTGAATATGGTCAGAGTCTCACCTGATTTTTCCTTCAGATAGCTAACTGAATCTTATACTGGCCTAGCATAATAAAAGAAAAAAAACCTAAAGTAATTTTTCACTACTGAATCTAGCTTCTACTACTCCATTTCAGTGCAGACAGAAAGCTGCTCAGGACATGCTCCTCTTCTCACTATCACTAATATTTATCATCATCTCTCATTTCATTAATACCTGGTTCCTACTTGCTAGGAAAAGTGAATAAATATGATTCAATTAAGCCAATTCAACATAGCTACAACAGAAACAGCACTCCTCGGATTTCATGCTGACTAACAGCAAGCGGAGAGGCACAGAGTCGTCATATATTAAGCTTGAAGCTCCAATACCCAGAGCAATGGCTGAGCTGCAGGGTACAGAGATCTCTTCCTGACTCTCCTTACCTGCCCATAAAGGGCTGCTCTAGATCAAGAGCAGCTTTTGCCTCCTGCTTCCCAGTAACTGTAAGACGCAGTCACAGACTACAGAGCTCATCTCAGTAACTCCTGCAGCTTCAGCAAAATAGGAGATGCTTTACCACCCACCAACAGAGCGAACCATGGGCTAACACAGAAGCCAGCAATCCGAAGTACTTAACTGTCCACCTACCTGTAAACCAGAGAGAGCAGCAGCTGCCAGGGACACCTGAAAAAAAACTACCTCTGTGCTCCTGGGAACGTGGATGCAGAGGGAGGGGAAGGACAAACACCCATTTGGAAAGAACAAGTTAAGATATAGCAGGCGTAGCAAAGGCAGGATAGGTTGTGATGCTGCTGGGAAAGTCATGGTCGGCTTTTAAAAAGGCAAAACGGTTAAATGCAATACGAATAGCTCGGCAGTCTCTGTACTCTTCCACCTTTGACCTAAGGAGCACTCCACAACCATTTTATGCAACACGAAAAAGCCAGAGGGCTGTTTCTACAGCTCGCAGCGTAGCCTTGATCTACAACTAACACACGTGGCAAGCAGCTGCAGCTGAGCAAAAACCACTTACAGGCCAGTCTGTGGCAAGACGATCCACAAGGGGGAAAAGCATGGTAAATTCTCAGCATTGATTTCTCATACCACTGTCCACAGTGCAGAGCCTGGCCAAGCCCATTACATCTCTTTGCTTCTTTGACAGAAGTTTAAGCTTAACTGCTTATTTCCCTCCCTTTCTGTAGCTGCTGCTCAGTCCCTGGGGCTCGCCTGCCTGCAGCGCTCTTATTTAGGTTATTTCTTTGCATTACCACTGAGCCTGGCAGCTCTGCTCACAGTTTCTGCCTACAATAGCTGCAGCCTGCTTTTCAGACAAGACACACGGACATGGAGTACACGGCCCAAGTGAGGCAACCCTGAACAGCATGCTGGCAATAGCTTCATCAAATCCACAGCCTGCTGGTTACCAAGTTTTTATTTTACAGACTCTGCAAACAGTCTCAAAAAAATTTTGAAGGAAGATAGACTGATTTTCAGTTGCTTGTGGACAGCACAAAGCAGCATGGTGGCTAATGGTTTTGTTTTCTGAAGAGTCCTTGGGGAGAAGGCAGAGGAGGGCACTGGATGGGCTGCACAGGTCCAGGAGCAAAGTCTCTTGCCAGTGAATGAAACATGGTGAGCATGGCCTGCAGCTTACAAGGGGCTGGAAAGGGGAGACAAGCACCTTATCCCTGGCATTCATTTATACTCACAGTGCACAGGGACACAAGACCAGCCCCCAGTACAATCTACAGATTTGTGTATAAATGTTGCTCTCTGGATTAATTAACTATTAAAATTCTCAGGTTTCTTTAATTTGATTCAGTTATTCTTACATTTGACTCACTCAAATATAACTTCTGTATTTAATCTGTATTGTGTGGCTTCCCAAGCTATTTAATGCTGTAAATTAAGATTAAAGCACTTAAACTTTTGTTAGCCATAGAAGTACAAAGCTCAGTTTTGTGTTGTATAACTTTGTCATCATAACCTGATAAAGCAACAATTATCTCCCGTCAACAGTTTGCCTTGAGACGTATCTGGCAGGAGGACAGTAAATATTAATGATAGAGATTTCTTTTTCTTAATAAACTGCTCTTGCCCAGTGTCTTTGAAGAGAAGCCAATCTTCAAGAGAAAGAACGGAGAACAAAAATGGAGTGCTGTCTGAAAAAAATCATTTCTGCAACAAACCCTTTCAGTTCTTTGTGCTGACATACAATAAATGAGAGTTCCAATTCACAGCCAATCTACCTGTGGAATTATTGCTGTTTGCTCCCCCTGCTGGGAGAAACAAATTCATTCTGAAAATATTACATGCCAGGCCCGCACAGCTCAGGCTTGCTCAGTTCTAGATTTAACTCCCTCTCTGAGCACAGCTGCACTGCTGAGAGTGCAGCTTCTGCTGTATGCATACTCCTGTTCCTTCTTCTTAATTAGTTCTATCCCACTTCTTTTAATCAGTATGATAATTTTTCATAATTACATTTTCCTTTTTGTTAGTTGTTGCCAACTCTCAGTCACCTTTCCTCTTAGGATTCCTTAAAACAGAGAGGCACATAATGCTGCCAGATGCCTAGGAATACAACAGAAAACTATTTAAATTACTTTTTTATCCAGAGACCTCATCTAAAACTCTTTGGTGTAAGTCTGTCAGCAGAGAACATCTTCACATCTTTCACTAAAGGCAATTTGCCCACATAACACTTTATTATCAATACCTAATTACCTGCCTTCAAAAAGAACTCTTAAGAAATACAGAATTTAGATGAGATTTAGATTTTATTGGGATTATTAGACTAAAATTTGTTTCCTGTTTACAACACAGACAACCTATTAAAGATCAGTCATTCTATATTCAAAAGATGTAAAAGCAGCTCCTTCCTCCTAAAACACCAAAGCAAAACATTACAGCATACGGTGAAATATCAATATAAATACAGCAGACTGCACTGCTGTGCAACAGTGTCTCTGAAGACAGTTCAGTAATGCTTTTTCTATAGGAGAAGCTTTTTTGTATTTGTCTACCAAGAACTTTTCCCCTTTTAAGGACCTGGAACTGCAGCAAGCAATTGCTCCTCCTGGTCCTTACACACTACAGTAGCGCTGCGAGGCTAACGTAGTGGTAAGCCAACAGTCCTGTTTATCGTTATGGGTATTTGAATGTCACCTTATGTACTGGGGTCAGATCTGAGTAAAAGTTTTTTCATTCCATCCTTGGAAGCAACCCTTGAGACAGGGGTTAGGCAGATGCTTGTTTAGCTAAGTGAAGGCATGCTATTTAGTTTTGACAGTCTCCTGTGCAGCTGCTGTTGTGCCTTATTAAAAAACAGCATATACGAACAAAGCCAATTTCCATTGCAAAGCCTGAAACTATCTTCTCATTTCCTAGCAAAATAGCAAAAAAGCTTTTAAATGCTTCTGAAGAAACAGGAAATTAAGCAGCTGTGATCAATGAGGTGGCACTTCAACGGGCTCCCATGGAGCAGCACAACAGAGCAACAACATTTTAAGAGGAAGAGAAAAAGGGTAAAGGCAGGGAGGGATTAGCCTTGCACAATACACGCAGGCAGCGCAGGCGGGTCGCTTCCTCAGTGGCAGTGATCCCGATCATTCTCATCTTCTACACAACCACAGGAGATTAAAGCTCAGCCCAAGGGCATTGCACCAGCCAGGCAAAATAACCCTGCCGTTATTGCTCATATTTCCAAATGTGTCAATATGCTACCTGATTACCTGAACAATTTAACGTGTAAAATATTTGTACAGACGTACTATGCTAGCTTAACCCAAGGAGGTTTCACGTACGCAAACATGCCCTGACAAACTCCTACCCAGCAGGAATACTAACTACCAGGTCGCCATTTGTGTGCTTTTGAACGCTTCATCCACTGACAGACAACTGAAGCAAAGGCCTCCTACACAGACACCTTCAGCCCTGTGAAATGATTCAGTAATCCCATTTTAATCAGATGAGAACCAACAAATGGGTTTAGGCCAGCTGGAAGGGCGGTCTCAGCACTCCACACTTGCTATTGGAAAAGGGTGAGGGTAGGGCCAAGATGCTGAAGGGAGCGCCAGTTACGGTACCCACAGCACAGGGCCCCAGACCTACCTTGGCAGCTGCTCTCCTTCTCCTTAGATGACTGCCAGACCCACTGAATGCAAGCAGCTGACCAGAGGCAAAAAGGTCTTTGCCCAAAAAGAAAGGGGAGACTCTACAAGCCCTAGTGCCTTAGAGTCGGCCTCAGGCCCACTTGGAAACACTGCACAATAAACAAAAAAAAAATTAATAACATTAAGAAGATCAATGCTTTAAAAAGCCTACCTGGACATCACACTCCATGCAGGTTCAAAGGAGCAGATTTGGGATAAATTGGAAGCCTGGCTGTTGAGGGTGGGGAAGGTTGCCAGCGGGCAATGCACCAAGGCAAGGTCCATGCCTCCATACCTGCAGTCACTGTAGAGGACTACAGCCATAAACAGATTTCCATGTACCTCAGATACCCTAGGCTCAGGCAGGAGAATTAATTGTTTAAAACTATAACCAGGTGATGGCTCAAAACCTGCACAATTTTTTTTTTTCTCTTTAAAATTGTCTCAAGGTCATATAAGGGCAAGCAGTTACCAGAAGAAAAAGTAGTTCCCTAACTACTGCCTTCCCCGAGCTGAGGAAGAGGCTAAGTTCCCTACTCTTTCAACAGTAAATTAACAACACATTTGCTCATGCATCTTTTCCCATTTATTAAGTGAATCAAAGATGCTCATTCATAATCAAACCTATACAAATGTACGTAGACTTTTGATGGTGTTACTGATGTTGGCGTGTGGAAATAGGTACAGGAATAGTGTAGGGGGCACTGGTGGGAGACCTATCAAATATATTTTGCTACCCACAGAAAAAGCAAAAAATAAGTCAGTTTGTCAGCTTGATGTAGGTTGCTTTGGCAGAATGCTTTGGCATCATATATGGGGGATATGGAGTTTGGTTTTTTTGATACTGGTGTGATCTAACCTCCTGGACTCCTCTGTAACAAAACTAGAGCCTGCAGATTCCTATTTTTAGGAGAGGAGAGGGCAAATTCACCATTAGCTTTTAATAACTTTCATATATGTGGTAAGAGTACTCATTAGTTGGGGGGAAAGGAAACGCAGAGACTCGAAGTAAGATCAGTCCCAAGCCCTGAAATGGCACCGCTGCCTCTTTGCTGGCTGTCAGCCATGTAGAGTCATGTCAACACACTATGGGGCTCCCATGCAGCGGATGCTAACCCTGCAATTAAGTCAAGGTAAAGCACCTTATAGGCAAAAACCCAAATGTCTACAAGTTTTCAGCAATACAGAGGTAACCAAAGACTGCTGCACTTGCAGGGCCACTACTCAGGCACAGTTGCAAGGGCTGGTCACCTCTCATATTTTACCTTAAAAGCCAAGGAAGCACTGAGTGTTTCTAATCCAGGTCAGCGCAGTTAAAAGGCTTGAAGCTGCTAAATGAGAAACTCAGTTGTGGATGGTAAATTTGGGAGGTTCCTGAGTCAAGGAAGGAAATATGAGGCCATGTCAATTACTCCATCCATGAAAGAAGCAGAGAAGACCCAGTATGTTTCACACCACTCAGCATAACCTTTTCCACTGCCATTTGGCCAGTAAGCACCATGCCCAAACCATATTCGCTTATGCTGAATCAGGAGAAAGGGAATGAAAACCACCACCTCCCGACTACAGCTCGGGCCCAAAGAAACAACCAGGCTTGGCTTAAGTAAAGAGGTAAAAGGGCTGCAGGCCATCTTTTTCATGGCATTACATTTCCTCAATACTGATCCTGCAGCACAAACAAGACCTCAGGGGTACAGGGGGGAGGAGGTGCAGAGGCACTAAGGCTCACTGAGAAGAAAAAGGTGAAAGGGGATGCAGGAAGGGGAGAATTTTGGGTGGCTTCATGGATTGTACAGCAGCAGAGTGCAGGTCAACTGTGTTGGGGAAGGAAGCAGAACTCAAAACCACCAATTTCCTTCACCACTGCACCAGACACACTGAAGACAGGAGCTAAGCATAAGTTAGCCCCCTCCATCTTGAAAGAGCTGCTTTAATCTTTTTTCTTGCATTTGAATGAAAACACAGGATTTGTCAAGTTTAAATATTCTCCTAATGTTTGCATCCTATATACAAACAGCAGCATCAGTCTTGGTTCTGAGGCCTGGAAGCAAAAATCCGATGGAAAGGGAGCTCTGCTACTCTTCCACAATCCCCTGGCCTCTATCACCCCACATTGCTGGGGGTGTGTGTGTAAAAAAGTTCTCAGTGTCTCACCTACACCGGTAAAGCTGACGGACCTCAGTGTGCACATGTGCCACAGTAAAACATTTCTCAGTGGGTAGCGTGAGAGTCTTACACTGAGCACCATTTGACAGAAGAGATTTATGCTTGCTGAGAAAATCAGCTGCCAAACTTGATCACTGACAACCTGAATTTTTTGTTTATTTTTCTTATTCTATTTACAATCTGCTGCATCTCTACTGGTTTCCACATGCCCACCTTGGTAGCACCGGAGATGAGCCAACCACCAAATCTAACAAAACACTGAAATCTTCACTTTATTCCTTTGAAGTTACTAATACTCTCCCTCAGGCTCAATAGCAATTTAGCACTTGAACTCAATTTTCCTCCCCTGGCATATTCTAACACAGCAGTCCCCTCCACCTGAACTTTCAGCAGCCAAGTGTGTATTAGACATCATGCTGGCATTCAGCCATATAGGTTACAGGAAGCACCATACCACAGACAGCGAAAGCAGTTCAGACTGTCAGGATCTCCATTAGAAATCCCCCCCCCCCCTTTTTTTTTTTTTAATTTCGTCCCACCCCAAGAATTCAGAATTCTGGCATCAGAAAAGAAAAACTCTGAGCTGAATCCAAGAGGAAATATGCTTTTGAAAAATGCATGCTCTGCATTTTAGAAAGACAAACAAGAAGCTTCCTTGCTTTTGAGGGCAAAACCACTCTTGCTCTGCTCTCCTGCTGCCTGGGCTCCTCGGCCAAGCAACAGCTTTCATTACCCACATGCAGCAATGTAAGCTCACAAGGTGCTTTCTTCCTTGCTCACCAGCTTGGCTCTTTCTCAGACAAAATAATGCTTTTTTACAGCATACTGTTGCCTAGAAAAGTCCTGGTTGACCTCCCACTTCTTCCTCTGCAACTCCCAATGGCCTCTTTACCTTCCAGCATCCAGGAGTGTGCAGCCACATGGCCCCACATACCACAAGCCCACCCAGCGCAGCTGGATCCTACTTCATACCCCCACAAGCAGCTCCAGATCCTCTTCCCATTCTTCAGATGGTTCCCATCATGTTCTGCTCAGGCCATCTTCCTAATCACCCAGCCTCCCAAATGGAAATGATGACCAGTAAGTGTTGCACTAAGAAATAGTTCAGTGTGTTAGAGATGTAAACCAAACTCTTCCAGCAGTAAATACCGACTGTTACAGATGCAGCCGACTTCAAACTGGGTTTCACCTTTTCATTACTGAAAACTTTTGAGAACTTCCCTTGCATTTGAGGGCAAAGCTGCACTTCTAGAACTGAACTATTGCCCAGGTACTGCAGTAGTTTCTGATGGAGGCACCCCCCAAGACACCACAGCAGGGTACAGGGGAAGACATAAACAGTAATAAAAGGGAAAAAATAAGAAATCATGGAAAGGACAGAAGAATGAATGCAGGAGACCTTCTGAGATACCTGAAAAGATGAAAGTACCACGGAAGAGACTTCACTGCTTGGGACTGAGCAGGACAAGCACCATGGGAAAAAAACATCCTCCCAGAACAAAGCAAGGGTACAGGAGGACATGCTTGGCAGGAATAAAGTAGGGTGAAATGTTAAGGAAACCTCAATCACTGGGTGATTAGAGGAGAATACTAAAGCAGGACCCTGGAAGGGAACAAGTCAAGTCACCCCCCAGCAGTGCTGGAGGAGAAACTGTTCAGGTGAGGGAGGGAAGCCCAAACCTGCAGCATCTGGGCACAAGCAGAGAGACAAAGTGGCCAGGGGAACCTAATGCTCCCAGGCCACCTGCAGCACCCTTTGAAGACACAAACCTCTGCTTTATCTGACTGGATGTATATCTGCTAAAGGCATAATTGCCAGTGGCTCAGCCTGCTAAGCTACATGACAGCAAAATGCAGCCATGCATTCACCTGACCAAACCGGAGACACCCCTTGCTGCACGGCTGGGACACATCTGGTCCCCTGACTGATGCAACCTAATTTTTACATGCTTTTTTTTTTCATGCTTCTGTCAGAAACTGTTTAGTCAAGCCCTGTTTGAGCTAGGAGACAGTGGACCATGAAGGGAGAAAGTGGTGAGAAGGGGTTGATGTGCAGGAGGCCTCCCAGATGAGGCCATCAGCACTCTGGAAAGGCTTTAGAGAAGAGGAGCTATTTTATCCCCTTCTGGTAAACCTGCCTGGCAACGCAACCCCGCTCCGGCACAACAAAGCAGGAGTAACAGAAACTGAACTTCCAACTCAAGCTGCCTTCCTGACATGCCAGCACCCTTTCCCCTCTGCTCTCCCCCAACCCTTCCCACAAGGAAACACAGGGACCTGCTCAAATTTTGCAGCTGAAATAATATATGGACTGCTAATCAAGCTTCTTACTCCTGGCACATGGTCAGGGTGTTGCTGGTGGGTTGGGGCTCACCCGCACGTCAGGGAGCTGCCAGCTGTGGGGAAGGGGCTGTGCCTGCCCAGCCACGATACTGGGGGGCAGCTCTGCCCAGCTGTGCCCTTAGAGGTTTTTTAAAAAAACAAAAGCCAAGAAAGTTGTTGATGATGGACTTCATAAAGGAAATTGTGTCAGAGACGGAAGCTGAACCTGTGTTTGGCTCTGTCCTAAGCTCCCTACTCCTTCCTTTAAGGACATGTTATGTTTAGGTTATATTACTTAGCACCAAAGTGAAGTACCCAAGCCCAAATAAGGCTTGTAAACATATAAGCAACTATCCTATATCTACAACAAGATATGTCAATAGGGCATCACCATTTATTTATTTCCTATAACTTGATGATTTCTGTGAAAATTTACTTTGAATTGGTTGTCATCAATTACAATATAATTACGTGCTGCCTCTTCTAGGCTCTGCATTTCAAGTGATTCACAGAGTGCAGAAAGAGAACGCTTTCCCCAAAAAGACATTCAAATGAAAGTCTGCCTGGTCTTCTTGCTGCTGGGTAGTAATTATCTGTTTAATTACACAGCTCCATTCTTTGCACTCTCTATTGCAGAAAAAAGATGCTTTTCCAGATGAAAGGATCTTCAAACATCTCCAAAACCAGGGCCACTGATTACTGTTTCTACAGCTCCAGAATGAAAGGCACATCAGTTTGAAAATAAATGGTAGAAGGTCTCGCTCTATAAAAAAGGAATTATAGGAGTTGAAACAAGAACCATATTTTCTTCCTTTTTGGCTTTGTATTTCTAATTCTCTGCCACAAAAAACCCCACCAAACTCTCTATGGACCAGATATGTGTATGGTTCCTTCCCACTGGCCTAAATTAGGGTTTGCACATTTGTCCACGGGCCATAACAGAAGAGACATTGCTTTCTGTTCTGTAATTTCACCATAGGCATCATCCAGGTCACAACCAATGTTGCTAGACTGAAAAGATACATCTAATGCCTGTTACTGCTTTTTCATTATGAATTCCAGGAATAAATTAACTTGTTGTATGTTTTTAATTATATTAAATCTCCACTGCAAAGAGATAGAGATTTTAAATGAGATTAACTTTGCAAGACCCTGAGTTCCTGTAGATGACTCTACCATGAGTGCATCTCGTTGAAAATGAGATGTTTGACCTACTTGCAAATATTGGACTGATACAGGCTGATAAAAAAAGTATTTTGTTAATTCTTCTCCTACGCTTATTGAAAACATAATTTTTCACATTTGAAAGAATGATTTTACACTTAAGATGATTAGGGCAGGGTTATATCTTGTTCTCTGGTCAGGGCATTAGTCTAGCTATCTCAATCCCTGTATGGATTAACCATGTCAACAACTGTCCTTCTTGAACTTGCTTAAGCGTTTTCCAAAGCTCAGGAACTGAGAAAGTTGAAATTAACCGCTGTGAACAGTCATAAGGAAAATAATTTCAACTAAGTAAGCAGATGCTGTAATGCTAACGGCACAAAAGTAGCAGTGGACCCAATAAAACTAATCTTGACAAAACAAGTCACTAGCCACAAGACGCCTGGCTGCAAATACTGGCAGGCATACTTCTCATAGCAACAGTTTCAGTAATGTGATCTGTCTGTTACCTGGTTTCATGCTGCGTCATTTATCTCAACTGTAAGAAGGGAAGTACTTCTATCCTTAGTACAGCTCAGAAAGGGCTGACCTATCCCCTAACATGTAAGAAATGTTTTGTTGACCGTATCCCTCAATTCTTGAGGCCACAAGTCCCATTACATGTACAGCTGGTTTGATAATAAAACATAAAACTGTTTATGCACGTATTTTCTCACATATATGGTCTTCAGAACAGTATTCTAAGATACTAGAACCTACTTCCTGCTAATCTTGATGTTATACTAGATATTTTGAGATGGTATCAGAGTTGTAAATAAAGTTATCTTTTCAACAGACCCAAGTCTGAAATGCCAAACATCGACTTATGCTACTAACCAATCTCTCCCATACAAATACCCCTCCAACGGAAAAGTAGTAATTTCATCTCCTGATAAACAGGTTTCATGGATTATTTCTAAGTGCAGGGTAAGAAAGCAAGTAGCTAAAACCTTCCCCTGGCTTAATCTGCACTGCAGAGCTGCTTCCTTGTCACACTGGTTCTGGCAAATCCCATAAACCAGGAGTGACTACAGCAAAACCTGTAATTTTTATCTAAAGGACATTCATCTACTAATTGTATGCGATCAAGTAAACAGAAACATCTTGAGCTAACTTAGGGATCTACTTCTGCCCCAGAAGCACAAACCTGATGTTGTGGGTAACATGAAAGAAGCAGTACACTTTTATACTGAAGGTGCATGAAGTGGAGGATGGTGAAAGCCACTGTGCTACCACTTCAGGAGCTAGAGTCAGCTAGTCCCTGGCCCATATCACTGGCTCTGGAGGACTGCAGCAGGCAGCAAATTCAGCTTTTTGCCTAATTCCACATGTGTGTTGAGAGTAAGATTAATTTAGGTCTCAACTAAGCGAATTAAACAACCAGCTTCATGAAAGTATGAACACCTACCATTATACCTCCTGTCTAGGTACAGCCACCACAGATGTGTTTGGCCACCTCAGTGGAGGTGAGGAGGAGAGAAGCCAGGTTCATGTTCTGAGTAAACAAGTTAAAACTCTTGATTTTTGTTGTAACAAAAACATTTTATGAATTGAAAACATCTGCTTAAGAGCACCACCAAGAGGGAAAGAGGAGGTGGCCCTGCTCATTCCCTCTCTCCTCAAAGGTTTCTGAGGGCTGTCAGAGGTAGGGCAGAAGACCCCTCTCCTCCTCCAGACAACCACACACACATAGCACAAAAGATAAAATCCTGTGTCTGGGACAGGTTCTCCCCACAGCTTGCTGGAGAGTACAGAAAGCCAAATACTAAGTAGGGATATCCAGTGTTGGTTTACTAACAGCCATTTAATCTGTAAAATCCACAGATTTAAGCAGAAACACCCGATCTCTAGAACCAATTCATCTTTTCAGGCAAAGCACAGCTGATATTTCAACAGTGGAAAGGTAAGCTCACTGGGCTGTGTAACTGCAGCTGAACAATAAGCTGGCTAAAGGATGGGTTTGTCATAAGGTATCACTTGCCAAACTCACAGCCTCGAAAGAGGCTGCTTGGCATGAAACACTGGAGAACTGGGTGTGCGACTGCAGGCTGTTCTTATCCCAGGGATGGTATTTACTCTCACCACAGTCATGAAGCCTCTGAGGGACTGAGAGAACTGCCTTCGGTCCATGGAAAAATTACTTAAGTAGTGAGAGAGAGATAGACGGCCTTAACATATTAACTTTGCTCTCTGCTGGTAACAAAGGAGAGCAGTTTTTCTTACTGAAAGAAATTCAAACAGAGGGAAAAAAATGGAATATCAAACAAAAGCAACACTGGTCAGTTCATTTTGGCACACATCAGGCTGCAATTCTGCTGCCAATGTCAATGTATTACATGCTGTGTAGCCATAAATTTCAGTTGTGTTTGAAAAAAACACCAGCATATAGAATTGCTTTGGGTCTGCCTAATGCAGTCTGTCTGTAGACAGGACAGAATTGCCACATTTCTTCAGCTGAATGGCCCCAAAATGAAAATCTTTAGTTGCTCTCAAAGTACACGTACCTGCAATCCCTTGTAGCAGTCCACAGACATTAAAAATGCTTTTCTTCATAATACTCTGCACACACATAGTAAAGACAGACACAAATGCCACGGCACAGAGAATCATGATTCCCACAGCTAGGAAAATAGCGGTTGCCTGCCAGAACCCACTGGCAATCTCATTGAAGTTTTCGGCGTAAGGACCACAAAGCGTGTCTCGTCTAGAAAGCTGCATGTGGGATATTCTGGTGCAGCGCCCATAGATGCCCAGCGTCGGATGGTAAGGCTCCTGTGACCCCCCTGTTCTGTTGTCCACATCCTCGGAGCTTGAAGGCTTCGCTTTGCCAATCAGCCAGTCTGCACTCATAAAAGCAATGAGCTCTGCAAAAGCCACCACAATACTCAGGAGAGTCCATAGCATTGACCGACACGTTACAATGACATGACACATATTGATGTCCAGTGCTTGTGATCAGTGCAGCTGACAGTCTTAAAATCCAGGCACAAGATGGAAAAAATTAAATTAAGAAAGAAAAAAAGGACCCAAAGAAAATCACTGTGCCTGCTCTGCCTGCTCTTTCAGCTCTCTCACAAAAGCCAAGATAAAACTTCTCAGGAGAAAAAGTGAACGGCCCCAAGTTTTGCAAGCAGTGCAGTCATTTGTTCTCTCTGTTTAGTTCCTCCTTTTTTCTTTCTGGGATGCTGAGCTCTGAAGTACACTTTTCTGTCTTAATATTCATACTGGCACATGATGCTGCAGGCTGGCAGGGGAGGTTGCAAGGACTGCCCACTGTTTGACATCACACACCTACAATAAAAAAGAGACAACACATCAGCAGTGAGAAAAAAAGTCTTCGTTTCCACCCCCACAACGAGCCAAAATCTTGTGCAGATACACATCAACATGAAAAGCTCTAAAAAGGGCCCGTCAAACAGAGCCTGCTGGAACCTTCTGGGTTTGTCCCAGGGGAGTAACCAATCTCCCACTGGCTGCCCAGCGTACTTATGCTATCTGCTTTTCCTCATCCCACTGTGGGTGTGTGTTTGGCACTTTGCAAGCAAAGGTCTCAGTAACACTCAGTGGTCCCACCCCCTCCTACCACCACGCCCCCATCATCTTCCTCTGCTAGAAATTACCAAGGTTGCTGGCAGTTACCCAGCAAAATGTCCATACACGTTTAAGCAGTTTCACAGACATGCAGCTCCTGCCTTCAGTTTGGGGAGGCAGCACGGCGCACCTTTGAGAAGGAAGCTGGGCACTGCTCCATGTGTCATAAGCACCTGCGTGCAAGGGGCAATGAAGGAACCTTGCTCCAGCCTTCCGGGCTTCTGCTGACTGCAGCTGAGTCAATCCTATCCTCAGGAGGAGGCGAATAGGATTGCAGCTGGGGACAGCCCACCCTGTGATGTGGTGACACAGCCCATCCCTTTGAAGCCTGGGTTTTGCAGGAGTGGTGCTTCCCCGGATTCTGTATCCAGCTCTGCACCAATGTTTCAGAAAATCAATCTGCCTGCAGGTATGTCACACACCTCATCTTGAACTGATACCAACACTGGCAGCCTCTGGTGACTTACACCACTATAAACAGGAATCTGCAGAAAAATGCCCTGGTTGCTGCTGAGTGGCCAAGAGCCCTGGTGAGAGGGGTTGCCAGTGAGCCTTGAGCTTCCTGACTCCTCTCAATTCCCCCCTTCCACAGTCCTGTGCAGGCTAGGACTGCACCAAAATGTTCCCCAGGGCTTTCCCCAAGCTTTTCAAGCTTCAGCTTTCAAGAGTAGCTGATGACGTTCCCAGAGTTACACTCATCTTAGTACAAGAGGCAATCAGAGATCACTATATTTCCAACTCATATCCAAATACTGGCCTTAAAATGAGAAACCGGTCACTGCACATGCCTCTGTGCTTCAACTGAAACTGTGTTGCTTGAAAGCAAAGGAGGAAGCAAGATATGCCCGCACATTATCCCCTCCATGATGAGAAGGTAGCACTTCCAAGTTCTCCTCACAAAAACCAAAATGCTGACATATCAAGAGGCAAGAGAGTAGAGAACCAGATCCGGACCTTGCTGCTGCACTCCAGCCAAACACAAAGGGGTCAGCAGATGCCAGAAAAACAGGCATTCCCAATTCGTTTTTAGCTTTGTCATGGGTTAGTATTTAATTCCTTAGGAGTTTTGATCACCATGGTTGAATCCTAGTCCCACTGCATGCAGAACAAAACACACACAACTTCAACACAATCAGAATTTCATCGAGCAATTTCTACTCTGTCCTATACCAGTCGTAGTGAATCATCTGCAAAATTTTATCCTCATTACTCTTTCTCATCTAGATCTGCAGACTCCTCTGGCACTAGCAGATACATGGACTTGAGCTGCTGTGCCAACAACTCAGTTCTGTCTCCCTTGTTCCATGTAACAGCATTGCCTTAAAAAAATGTGAAACATACTTTGTCGTGCTTTCAGCCATACAGAGATAACAATTCAGCTCATTTTCCATTTTTTGGGGGAAAACATGAAGTTTTCAAGCAACATGACACACTGATGGCTTGAATACACCCTTTGTAATAACAGAGAGCTGAACTGTCAGCCTGCCAAAAAAAAGTTAATTCTCTCAGTATTTCCACGTTAAATAACAACTGGAATGTAGGAAACGTCCACTACAAACCTACATTCTTCTGATGTCATCTGCATGATTAAAGAGATTTAATAGAAAATGTCTTTATTTTTTAAGAGAAGTTCCAAAAGGCTGTAGAATCTGTATTTCTGTACAAGCACCACACCCATGTGAACTCCACCTTTGTCACTCCAGGATTTTAATTCAGGTGCAAGAGCCGTAAGAGTCGAACACCTATCATAGCTGTTCCTGCTTATTCTGTAGCTGCTGAACATAAAATACTGTTTATTGAACACAGATGAGAACAAAGTTCATATTTACTTAAGTAGGTGGAAATTCCAGATGAACGCTGGCAGCCAGGAAAACATAGCATTGATAACAAATGTGGGATGCTATATTAGGATCAGAAAAGACCAAACCATGGGGTTCTTTTCCGTTTGAAATGCAAGTGCAAGAATAAATTGCAGTAACATTTTAAAACACAGCATCTCCAGAAAAGTCCTTGCCTGTCTAAGATGATACGGAGGATCATGTCAAACCTTAGGACTTCACTGGAACATATACTACCCCATTTTGTAACACAGGGAAACTTCACAGCCCCTAAATGTTAGTAAAAGCCATCAATAACTACAGTTCAACAGACTATGCTTTCCAATGAAACTGTCACAATTCAGCTTTTCCCAGGTAATGAGTACTTTACAAAATGTATCTCCAGAGCAAAGTACCCTTATTCATGGGAGAACTTCTGCATAAATTTATGCTTGCACTGTTGATGCGCTTGAATGGGAGTCGCACTCTCCTACAACTTGTTTTTCAGAGCAGATATACAGAAACATATGAAGTAGGATGGTCCACGGACCAGAGGAGGGGCAAGGCCATTTCTTCTTTGTGACACTTAGCAAGTAGAAGTTGCAGAGAAAGTAAAGAGAAAGAGAAGAGTAGTAAGTTACAGTTCAGTCACACCTGCATAGTTAACCATTTCCTTCCAACACACCCCACTTTGAATTTCCAAATGAACCTAACCAATTCTCACATGGCTCCAACAACATGTTTGTGCCACACATCGAAGCCTTTCCAGATACGGACCATGCTAAATAACTGCGGTTCATGAAGCCTCACTCCAGCACTCTGCTTACCCCTTTCCTTCCATTTTTGCTCAACAGAAACTCAAGCTAGGCCCTTGAAAACTGGCTGTTAATTCCTTCTCTCAGTTTCCCATCCCTCAACATTTTTTCCATGACAGAACTGTATGATTCTTCACAGCACACCACTCAACATCCACTTCTGACTGACTATTGAAGTGTTTGCTGTGACAGCCCAAATTCAAAATATACAACAGTTTTTTAATCCATTTGGTATTAATGCATTCAAAATAATTCTCACTGAGGAAGCAGGCTACAAAAAGTAGGCTCACCCCTTAGTCATTTGGGCCTCCCCCTATTTTTACTATTGTATTAAATTGCACAGGTGTGGAAGGAGGCCATCCATGCTGGGCAAGCGAGTGCCCCAGGAGGGGAACAGCCCTGCATGGCAAGCACCTGTGAGCTGCACACCACAGCAGCTAACCACCATGAGGGTCTTGGCAGTGCTATCCCATCCAACCGCATCGTACAACCCATCCTTCCTCAGCTGGACAGCACAGCTCTCGGATGGGTCAAAACTGCACCTTCAGTCACATTTACTCTGCTCCCTGAACCATGCTCATGGTAAGGCCCTGCCTTAAGTGAACTCTAACACAGTGACAAAATGTCATTGAGAACATCAGATCTTCACAGCATCAGAGAGAAAAAATGAGTTCTTGAATCCAAAAATATTTTAGTTGTTTCACTCTAACAAAACAAACCATCTTAAAATATCACTAAAATTTTCTTCCTCTTTAGATACAATTTTGATAGCCAGATACTCTGCCTCAGGTTATGCTCTCACATCTCTATATTGCAATATGCTAAGTAGCTGGTGAAAGGTCTGAAGAGCAGGTCTTATGAGGAGCGGCTGAGGTAACTGGGTTTGTTTAGAAGGCTGAGGGGAGACCTTACCACTCTCTACAACTACCTGAAAGGAAGTTGTAGTGAGGTGGGTGTTAGTCTCTTCTCCCAGGTTACTAGTGATAGGATGAGAGGAAATGGCCTCAAGCTGTGAGGTTTAGATTGGATATTAGGAAAAAGAAAGGGTTGTCAAGCATTGGAACAGGTTGCCCAAGGAAGGGGTTAAGTCACCATGCCTGGAGGTATCTAAAAGACATGTAGATGTGGCACTTAGGGACATGGTTTAGTGGTGGACTTGGCAGTGTTAGGTTAAAGGTTGGACTTGACAATCTTAAGGGTCTTGTCCAACCTATATGATTCTATGATTCCAAGTAAACATCGATTTTCTGAAATAAAGAAACATATTTGCCTCCATTTTGTTTACACTGCCAAAACCAGAAAGTCAGAAGCTGATCCAAATTATATTTCAGTTAAGGTTTTGATTTTAGAGATGTTGAGCTGCAGGGTTGTGCTTTGGCATACCAGGCAGATAGGCAGCTGCAAAGTTCAAATCTGAGTCAACCACGTACCACAGCTGTTTATTTTAAAATGGTGTCCTACAAGCAATGTACAAGAGACCTGCAAGTACCTTCCAGAACTATGTTATGGCCAGTCCTTCATGCTCCCCTTATGGTTTGACTGAAGATGGGGGCTCAGACTAATCCATACAATTCAGCTTTCATCCTTCCCGGCCTAGTTCTGTCAGCTCAAGAGTGAGAATAAATCATCTTTAGATAAGTGGCTTTTGGCTTGACTTAAACAAACAGCTGAATGGAAGGCCACACAGACAGCTGAAACGGTCCCAATTTATAAAATAAATCCAGGCACAATTAGACATTTTCTTCCAAAGCTTCCTACAGTCCAAAGCATAACTATATGGAAGCGTTTCTAAACTTTGTTTACAATACACAAACTGGAGCATCTCATAGCCCGAAACATGCAAATCTTGGAAGCCTGCATTCTGCCTTCTCTGAAACGTTGTTCGTTAGCAGTTATAAACACTGTGAAAATGCTTTGAACAATGAGAGTGGAAGTGGCTCCTATTTATGTTGCTGTTTGCAGAATCACTATTTAAAACAAACAGAAAGAGGCTCACACGCTAAGACTCAATCACCTCAAGCTGACCCCCACCCAGGTCAACATAAGCTCCCACTTTATGCGACTTCCGTCCTTAGGTGTTGCTGGACAAGCAAGCTAGTCAACTGTGATCTTACTCAGACCAGCAGAGTGAGGCAGCCACCAAACCACAGAGGCAGGAGGGACAACACATAGACAACGTGAGATGTGCATTAGAAATTATTCATTTTCTGGGTGAGTGATAAATGTGAGTAAATAAACTTCTCCTCCCACTTGGTCCCCTCACAGGAGGTGCATTCTGCCAGGAGCTGCTGCCCAGGAGGAGCAGTGACTTCTGTCTTCAAAGTAGCGGACCAGACACCAAGCAGCATTACCACCGTGAACACCAATCCACCTTGCCAAAGGTGCAACTCTGCATTTCTATCCCCACACACTTACAGGTGACTTGCAAATGTAAGAAAAAGTACATTCATCACATCCCCCTGTCACAAGAGAACAGGGACAAGGATTAGTACTTAAGAAAAGGCAAGCTGTCCCAAAAGGTTTGGAGTAAGCTTCCTCTGCAGACCACAAGGAGCTCTGCTGGCACTGGTTTCTGGTAAGCAGTGCATACTCACCACGGGAAGCACCTGGACCAAGAAGAGGGAAGGATACTTGGATACTTCAGTGTGTCTTTGTTTTGTTTTTTTAAATGCAACACATTTCAAAGTCATCAATAATATCCAGGGTCAGATAACAAAACAGAAGAAGGTGCTTTAAAACTGAAGTGGTTGTACTGCTTCAGATAAAAACAGCAGAGAGTAAGCAAAGGATTCCCTCCCCCTCCATCCACCTTCATATTTTCATCAAATTATTGCCTACTAAAACAACATTCCAGAACAGAACTTTTTACTTGAAGAACAGAAAGCAAAGCTTTGATTAGTTGTTACTTGTGAATTAAAGAAGGAGCGAAAACATTTGCATATCTCATAAATATTTAACTGTTATAAACCTGCACAGGCGTATTAATGAGTGCATTATTATGACAGGCTGTTGAAAACATGCCATACTCTTGCTCACAGACAGATGCATTTCACTGGTAATAGAGGCAATGTAGGCTTATAAAGCCTCATGCCTTGATCCTGTTGGCACAATGTAAGATGTGATATATAACTAAAATATTCTGCAAAATAGTTAAAACTCATTGAAGTATCCTAGTCAAATCCCTATTCCTTGCCTTTCATAATGCCTTGCATAATGCGCTGTTTACTTCAGCCTTTTCCTACCAAAGATAGAGCTTGTATATGTAAAATCTTAAAATAAACTACCCCTCGTGCCCAAATGCCCAAATTCTGTGTATGCCAACAGGTTTTTTTTAAAAAAAAATGCAGACAGTGACTGTTCTCCTGAAGCAGTGCAAGATGGTTTTTCCATCCCATCTTGCAGGCGGGCTTCTGCCTCTCATGCTATGCAAAATGCCATCTAATTAGAGGTGGAGTTGTTTCTAGAATACATCACTGTAAGAGAAATGAATATAAAACTTATTTCCAGCTTTAAAAAAAAAAAAGCAGTTGAAATGTACTATTCTCTTTCTGACCTCATTAAAAGCCGTGGCAAAACTCCCACTGACTTTAATGGGGCCAATACATCACTGAAAAATCACTAGAAGAATGAGAGTTTCCAAATTTTCAGACCAACTACAGGGGAGGTTTAAACACAGGATTCATTTCCCTCTTCCCTCATCCAGACAAAACTTTTCTTATTGCCCCCCCACTAAGAGGAGATCAAGCTAACTCAGATTTCCAGCATCTCCCGTGAACCGCAAATTCTCAAGGAGATTTGTTCCATTGCTCCATATTTATTGACTTACAAAATTCCTTAAACCTACAGCCATTACGTTGTGTTTTGAAAACTTACTCAAGATCTTTTGCAATTCAAAAATTTTTTAAAACCTACAAGGCTAAGAAAAACTAATGTGTAGTATTTCTATTGTTGCTATCTCAAGAGAAAATTACACATCACGTCAAAAATCATCACTAAGGGAGCTATCTTGGCTACAATTAGCAATAGCCTAACTGCTCAGGAATTTACCAACCCAGAATGGAATCATGAGGTTTCTTTCCTAATTTGATTCCTCACTAGCTCACTAAAGTCTCAGTCTTCAAGAGTCCCATCTGAAGCCCCCTTTCTTGGTTACCTACAATATCTCATCTGTCAAGTGCACTCCAATATTAATTGTGTTGCAATTATTTCTTACAACAACTCTTAACTACAGCTTCTAAAGAACTTCATTGCGGGAGAAAGGATGGTTATGAGGAAAGTGGGAAGTCAGAAGGAAAGTACTACTAATATTTGGTAGCAAAGAAATCCTCGCTATTTTTATACTAAGGATTTTTACCTTAAAAGGAAGCTAGGCTTTGGCTATTTAAATAGTTAATAGTGTATACATGAGCTAGAGCATCAGCCCAGAAAAACTTGGAATCTCTGCTTGTTGTAAAAAGCAATTCACTCCCATGAGTTCATTGTGACAGATTTGGAACTGCTCTTAGTAATTTATGAATACTGTATTAAGATATTTATTACACTAATATATTGGTTATTGTTTAATACGAGGCTGGTGAGAAAAAACAGGCAGGAAAGAATGACTCAGTTATGCCACTTCTCAGCAAACTCTGGAGAATTGCTTACTAAAAAGACAATACTAAGACAGGAAAAGCCTTGCAACCACAGCAGATCAAAGATGTGAGGACCGTTTAAGAAGGAACAGCCTCTCAAACTGAAGGGAAGAGAAGCTGTTTTGGACAAACAAGATTAAGAAATAGGCAGCTATTGGAGGTGTCTGTTGAAGTTAGGCCAACATGGGACACCCTATTGCGTCCCTCTTTTGCCTTTACACAAAGCAGATGCCCCTACAAACAGCCTTGGTTGCTTGTATGAAGGAAACACCACTTCAGTTAATTCTTAAAAGGAAACCTTTTCCATATCTCCTTTCACAGCTGTGGCTGTTAGCAGAGTGACCACAAAGGTTATGGATCTCCAGCCTGTCTGAACAGCCCAGGGTGTGTCATTCTTCTGCTGAGACAAGACCTAAGGCTATAGACCTAAGGACTGCCCTTTGCAAGCAGGAAGGACCTGGAGGTGTTTGCGCTGTTACTCACTGCCTATGCAGGTAAACAATCTTCTACGTCAGTCCCTCCAGAAAGCTACCAGTTAGCAAGTCAGCTCACAGGTATCAACTGCTGACCAGCTTCACAATGCGTAACATTCCCACAGCACAGAAGGGATGCACTTTTGGCAGAACAGGATGCACTTCGGATCTGGGCCATACGGCTCAAGCAAACTACTCATCTACAATACCAGTGACAGAAGAGATGGAGAACCTATCATGTTTCAAAATGTATGTATTAACTTATATTCCTCTTAATTCAACCTGAAAGTGAAACATCCTTCAAAAATAATCAATACATATGAGCACCTCAGCATGGTAACGCATAGAAACTTGTGTATGTGACAGGAACACCTTTATTGAGCAAATACTGACTTTTCATTGTACTGAAGCTGAGGAGTACCAGTAGTGACTCAAGGTAACTGAGAAGGGTTGTGATGGATCAAAGCTGCCTTGTTTCCATACTGGAAAGGCATGTACACATCTGAAATATCTGGGCACTGCACACAACAGTAAACTTGAAAAAAGTGCATTAAAATCTTATCTAGTCTGGAAAAGGCAAGATACTCAGAAACACAGGCATAAGATATCTCTGTGAACATCTACTGAATGTGGGCTTTAACTGTTATTAAAGGCTAACCATTTAACCATGGCCAGGAAAGAACTCAGATGAGATGTTTCTGATATGGCATATTTCATTAATTAATAATTACAGGAGTGTTCAGTTGGGATCTCTAAACTTTAAAATGGAAGCCCTCTGCAAATAGCTTGGAAAAATCTAAACTAATAATTAAAATTCTGGAAACCCCATTTCTAGAGAAAGAAAAAGTAACAGATGCTTTATTTTAGCAACAGGATTAAATTCTAAAGCCAAGGTTGGACATACCTCTACAAGCTGAGCAAAGTACAAAATTCTGGCTTGTTTTATGCACTTCGACTTTCTAGACTAGGTATTGATAACAGTCCTTTTCTGTCCTTAAAATGCATACAACTGAAAATGAATAACTAATAAAAATTATTAAAAGCTGAAAAGGGCTAGAGGGAAAAACCATCTGCACCCTTCTCAGCTTCACTCTCTCTGAAAATGCTGTATCACACCTCTGCCACTGATGTCCTGTGGTTTGTGTCACAGCAGCACTTAATGGAGCAAACTAAAACTGGACCTGTGTGGGGATATGCATATAGGAAGGTGTACTACACCTTCCTGCCATCTAGATACATAGGAAAAAGGAAGGGAAGAAGGCATTATTAACCATCCCTGTCTTCCACATGAGATGTTCTTCAATCATATTACAAAGTCTGTAGCAACTGGGAACTGAACCTGAACACTGCCATTACAAACCCTAAAACTTTGGGGGTTTGATCTACTCCTCAGTGTCATGCACTGTGCCAGCTACTTTTCTTGTCATCCTTCAAACACAGACCTCAGCTATTCTGTCTCTGAATCTCCAAGCCCTGACATGCTGCCTGCATAGGTACTCATCCTTCTCCACCAAGTATGACCATGGACAAATGATACCAAATTAAATGATCAAAGTTACTTCAACAGTAACTTTGATTTTCCTGGTCACTGAGAAACAGTTTTGTTGTTAAACTAATTTTTTCCTGCAGTATTCACTGTTGAAATAGATAATTCCCATAGGAACATGACACAACAGCTTGTCCATTGTATCAGGAAATACAAATTCACCTGCAAAGAAACAAACTTACCTTTATGACTAGCTTTCTCTACTTGTACTTCAGAGAATAATATAACTTCAGTCATAACACCTATAGGGGGTGGTTCTGCCCACATGCATACCTTATTGAAAAGAATGAAGCTATAAGACAACAGCAGATATTCAACAGGTCCCACAAGGTCATAGGGAGTGAACTTACATCAGGACAGACAGCCTTTTCATGTATTGTGTTGGTGAGTTTTCTTTTCAAAGCTTTCACTGACATTAATCCTTTTGAAAGCAACACAGTCTGCAAACCAATGTAAATGTAGCATCTGATTGTACTGTTGCCAAAAGGTGTAAAGTTCTTGATTATGTCTTCCCCTTGGGAAATACAAATAAACCAAAATCAAACCCGTATATCTGAAGATCTCCCAGTGCCTAGATAGACATCTATTACTAAGATAAAGTCCCTGCATACTACCAGCTTTAAGAAAATCTGTCTGCTAAGTTTCAAACATTTAATTGGATTCTGAGAATTACGTTTAAATATAAGATTACCTATTAGATCTCCTTGTTGCATTCCAAGCTCTATATAAATATAGAGCTTCAGTGCAAAATTAAAAGTATAGTGTTCATACACAGTCCAAGAAACTGTTTCATTAACTGTCCATCATGCAACTTGCTGTTTCAAAACAATTCTAAACAGTGCACTACACTTTGTATATTGATAATGATGATTATGAGCATTAGTTGGTTCTTTAAAATACATGGTTGCAAATCATAAATTTTATCTTCCATTTCGTAATAAATGCCTTCCTAGAAAACCAACTCATTTAATCAGGGAGAAAATTAAACAGATCTGAATAAATCATTACAGGTATTTATAAAATGGAAAGAAAATATGGTCATTGAGACCAGACATTTACTTAAACATTTATCAGTATTTTATTCAGAATCTTATCTCATTAATCCACAAAGGTCTTCCAGTGTCACAGCATAAGCTGTGCACAGTGCCAACATTTGCATATATTCCTGTTCACAATATTTTCTTCAAACACATCTCAGTTACGTTCTGGAACAAACTTACTAGTTAATGTAGCTGCACATTTATCTCTATCTCAGGTGGGTGGAACATGCTCTTCTGCCAGTAGTTGTCTATTTGGTTATGTTAAGACCAGAGAATTAATAGATCAGATAAAGCAATCAAATTATCAAAAACATTTGAGCCTAAAATGCAATATACTCAGAAAATAAGTGTTTTCTGTTTTTTTCCTTTTTCAAGATGTTTAGCCCTATGATCTCTCACTGTTGAGTAATAAAGTTATGAGGTTGTCCAAAGCATCAAGGGAGAAAAAAGAAAGAAAAAACAAAGACAGACTACCTAAATGTGGAAAGGACAAAAACATGCACGTTGAGAGCAAAAGGCCAATGCTATGATCTCTGCAGCTAGTTTCCTTTGCCAGCAGGATTTTGCTTTGTTTTTAATGAAGCATTGCTTAACGTACTGAAATGCTTTCCAATGACTGCTACCCATTACTAAGCTTCAGATCTGATAACGTGTAAAATCTTGCTTTTAGACACAGTTAAAGTTTCCTATCTTGTATATATAGAGTACAAAAAGCTTGGAAACATTCTCTCCTTAGAAAATAACTTTCCATTCTTCCCGCATAAAAGTTGAATCAGGAGATTTATCTGTTTTTCATTATAGCAGATAAAAGATTAGGGTACACCAGAGTTCTTATCTTATTTAGAGTTAACCAGTAAAAATACCTACATAAAAAGCTGAAGTTCAAAAATTATCACCCCAAAGCATTAAGGGAAAAAAACCCATCTGTTACAACTTCAACAATCCACTGAATAAATCAAAATGGAAACAAAGCAGCTTCCATGCACATCCAGTACCCCACCCATTTCCAAGCACTATCGGATGAGTAGTGTCTTCAACACATCAGGCCATCATCCGTTTGGCACCTATTGTGCCAAAATGGCACAGCAGTCTCTCCTTTCTTATCTATATGACAGGGATACAATTCACAGGAAATCGGACCTAAAATTAATTACTCTGTGTTCAGTGAATGCCATCTTCAAAAAAGCAAGGGGCTATTTCTTTTGGGGAATTGTTTTGCTTTTAAACTTTAATTCATTGTCTACAATAACAGTTGACAGATCAGTTTCGTGTTTTGCATAGGATAAAGTCCAATAATGCACTGGTTGGTGTAGACTACACTTCTGCACAAGGGTAAAACAGAGCTTTTTGTTAAAAAACAAAACACAAACAGGCTGAACTGCCTAGATCCTTGTTCTTGTAATCACTTTTGTCTGTGTATTCTCTGAGCTGTCAAGATGGCACAGGAGTAACAGAGTAGTTTTTGGTGGAGCCTTGGCATGTTTTGGCTGCACTGCAGATGGACAAAAGGTTTAACTGGACTGACTCATCATTGGGATAATGTTCTCGTCTAAATTGAACCTGTGAAAATACCAAGTGACTTGAGATGATCTAACTGCTGTTGCAAAATCTAGATTCTTCTGTAGCTCTCCTAGAAGGAGGGCTTTGTTGGAAGACAGAGATGAGAGACTCAAACAAGACGCTCCTGGGGCCGTGCCCAGAGGCCTGTTGATACATGTGCACAGCTAGGTCAGAGCTTTCAGCAGTGCTGGGGCAGCCTCTCAGCAGCAGGAGGTGGTCTCCCAGCTGCAGTTCCTGCCTTGTGCCCTTACTGGTTCTGCCCATGTAGGGCCAAGATCCTTTCTGATTGCTCACCTTAGTATTTTTTGGGGAAAAAAAAAGCTTACCACATACTGGGCTTTGGCAGTGGAGCTGCCGCCACTGGCTTCACTGCTGGTGGCTCTGCAATGCTGCTGACGCCTGCTTTGGTATTGAGTCTTCTTGCAGCAATATTTTAAGATGCTGCCTGAGCAGCTCTGTATAGAGCACTGGAAAACACAATTTATCTTTTACCAAAATTCTTCTCTGGACTGGAAAAGACCTACATGGATTGCTGCAGATGAGTGACATTTGTTTACTGCACTTTTTCCCAGGAAAGGAAAGAACTACTTTATTCCTTTTTCACTACAGTCAAACTCTGCTATCCTATTCAGGGAAGGGAATATAAAAGGGAGAAGATATCAGATGGACAAGTCATACTTGTTTTTCTCAGTATGGTGCTGCTAAACAGTTATTTTTGAATGGTTTCAAAACCAAGCTCAGGGTAATTCCTGCCTTCCAAGCAATTTTCATATTTGCTCATCATGATCATAAGGGCATGACTCTGCAGCGTGATGTAAGACTGCTATGAGTCCTAGCAACTGTACTGAACTCTTGAATGTTTTTTCAAAATACATGGTTACAAAAGACCACCACCAGTGTTCACTTCAGGGGGATTAACACAAAATTATCAGAAAAACTCTAAAGGATTTTGGAGTTTAAGAGTCTGTTTACCTAGGACAATATCTTGTCTCCCAACTGCAGGTTGATATAAGGAACTGAAGGAACTCTGCAGCAACATAGCTGCACAGCAACACTGCACTCAGTTGCCATATGCTGAAGCCAAATGCTGCTTGCAGTGTGCGCTCAGCCCAGATTCTCTTTGTTATTCCACAGGCACTGTCTTTTACGTATGAGAGCTTAAAAGCAGTTGAAATTGCAATGAAATATGCTGCATGAAGAACAAGAATGCATATAGCTCCTTTCCCCAAATGTGGAAAACCTTTTGTGTACTAGATTTTGGTTTCTTTATGAGCTGTTACAATAAGATTGTATAAAAAGGTACTTGGCAATTTGGTTGGTTTGTAGATAAAAACCCAAACATGACAGGTTTAGTTAGATTAGGTGTGTGGGTCTGAAATGTAAAACTAACATGCTGGTCACAGTTACACCTAATAAAACAATCTGCTCTCTTCTTTTCAAACTTATATTTATGTTTAAGGATTTTTTTTTTTACAGGAAGCTATAAAAAGAAACAATAAGCAGAAAGTACTTAAACCACATGCAAATGCAAGGAGAAGATAAGGTGAAATACTAAAAATAAATCTGGAGGAGTTGTTGGTTGGTGAGGAAGGAAAGAAACAGTAACATATCCATGTCTTTATGCAAATATGGTTAAAATGAAAATAAAGAAATAGGAATCAGCTGGTGAGAGAAGGAGCATGGTGGAACAAAGCACACTATGTGGATGCAAATGCAGGCTGTTAAAATAACCTGCACAGGAAAGCTGCACGCATAAGAGGTCAATGCACCACTACTATACTCAAAGACTATGAGTGTGTGCTAAAATTAGAGGAACAATAGAAATGATGGACATTCAGTTGCACCTGTGTGGAGCCTGATGCACTCATTCATGCTCCAAGATCCTGGCTGCTGAAGGCCAACTCAGAAAGCCTGCACTACCCTCCTAGGAAACCCAGCAGGGCAGCTCAGTAGCACAACCGCTTCTTGACAGCACTGGAGAAAAATAAGCTCTGCCTGACCTGGAGCAGGTTTGACACAAGAAAGTGTCCTTGCTCCAGGTGCCTCTGAGCTTTATACCACTCACCAGTACGAAAAATAACATAACCAGAGTCTTATAATACAAATGTGAAGTGATGACCTAAGAAGAATGGCAGACCATTGAAATGTGTGCAAAAGAATGGTCTGTGATGGCTTAACCTTTGAAAACTCTTGAGGAATTTGTTAAAAGAACTTTAATACAGAAGATGAGAATTTATCAAACATAGCAGTAACCTTTCAACATTGAAGGATGGTAGTGCTGGGGCTGGAGCGGGGAAATCAGCCCAGCCTCAACTAAGACCAAGAAACAGGACACCTGTGAACCTGCAAGCAATTCCCTTAAACCCATGAAGAACAAGAGATTAATGAAATAACTCTAACCTTTCCACAGTGTTTCATTTAGAATGACAGGCTAAAATTCAAAACTTAAACTATTATTTCTTTGGGAGGAAAAGATCAAGAAGGGTCTTGGGACAAGCAGGCAGTTAACGCTCCATGCAATTGAACTATATTTTGTCTTGTGAAAATGCTAGGAAGACATGCACAGAAGAATGCTGCTGAAGACAACTTGAGTTAGGCTAAACCTGGATTCATCCCTTTATCAGACCCTAAACAACCCAGCTTCCTAAGGTAGGCTACCATTTAAACTCTTGTAACTGAGGGAGCTAAGCATTCAAGAGTTCAATACAGCTGCTAGGACTCATAAAAGTTTTACGTCACAGTGCAGAGTCACGCCCTTATGATCATGATGAGCAAATACCCACTTTGAAGGCAGGAATTGTCCCAAGCTTGGTTTTGAAACCATTCAAAAATAACTGTTTAGCAGCACCTTACTGAGTAAAACAAGGATGACTTGTCCATGTTCTCTTCTGCTTTCTGAGGCAGCAGAGGAAAAAAAAAGCATTTTTTTTAGGTTTGTTGGTACTGTACTTATGTGGTAGTTAATCACTAAAGAACAAGCAATGAGTTTTTAAGACAAATGGGGCATGGAAACAATTAATACAGAAAACCTCTACTTGCCTGTTTTCCCTCCATGCCTTGGTAGACATAAGCTGTATTTACATCGATGGTGAAAAACGGGATATTGCAAAAATTCCATTACTGCATCTTTCTTAAAAGCACCTATGCTGTTTTTAAAAATATACTATAAATTCAGTTGATTAAGGTAGCATGTAAAAACCTTCTTTTTTTACATTTAACTGGATAAAATTATTCATTAGACTAAAACAGATTTTCAAGTCTGACAATACTACTATATGTACATCTAAATTAATTCAAAGTTATGCTCCACTACAGTATCTCAAGGGTTATTTCAATACTGATAAACTGTTACACATGCTGTCTAACAGATGCACTGTAAAAACCAGACAGAGAGAAAACAGAGAACACACCCCACCCACTTTTTTTCCCCCGGCCATGAAAGCAAGAAACTAAAGCCCGTTAGATTCCAATGACAGAATCCAGGCAATGCTCACTGTGGAGGAATGATGGGGATGTGTGCTTTGTTTTGGTTTATTTTGAAAAGATTTCCTAGCTGTATTCTGCAGTAACTTGTCATGCATAATATTATTTAGCTCGTAGTTAAAATTAAATTGTGGATAAAGCAGAAACAAATACAGACTATGACACTGATCTTTCAGCTGGTAAAATGCTTTCATGTACCCACCAGAATATTAAGACACATATCCCTTCAGCTAGTGACATTGTTTGAACTCGATTCCCAGAAGAAACTAACACACAACATCAAGGCTGTAGATGTATCACACTTCTCAACTACAACAAAAGTTTTGAAACGATAAACATGTTTGCACAGATTTGTTTTTTTCCTGAGCAGAAAGATTTCATAGGATATACTTAGAAATGCTCAGTATCATTTAAAAATTCTAACTTCATTGCCAACAGTTTATGAACTCATTGTTTCCGTAAGCCTTGACTTGCTATTTGATCACAGGAACACAAGCTTCTTTAGAGCATTAACATGCATCTACAGCTGTAATCTTAGAAACAAAACAACAGACTGACTCAGTTACTATGTTTTCACTTAGATCAGCTGGTATTCAGGAAGTGAGACTCTGATTACTAATCATCCAAGAGAGCCCTTGAAATGATGAGTGACCTTTTAAAAGTTGGGAAGAATAAACATGTACCGTGAAATCACTGGGAAACAGTTTCTTAAAGAAAACAGGTAATGGAGAAACTTAGTTGAAGGTGAATGTATCACTGCGTGTCTGTCACATCCTGACCTTAATGTTTTGAACATGACAAGGCTGAGGGTTAGCCCTCTCCAAAAAAGAGGGATACCTGGTTGTCCTCTTAACAGTTAAAACCAATGCTTACATTATTCACATTGCCCATATATGCTGTAACACTAGAAGACTACCTATGTCAAAAAATTCTTGTGCTCTGTTGCAATACTGTGAGCTGAGACAGTGGTTTACACTAAGTCCACCAAGCAGCTACAAGAAAGGACAAACAATTAGGGGCTTTCCAAGACTGCATTTCAAAGAAAAAGACATCTAAAAAGACGTGAATAAAAATAGAGTAAGCTAAAACTGATTAAATCAAAGGTAACCCTTATGACCTCTCACTCTAAGGCAGACATGATCTTAAGTAGAGGAATTCAAGGGGCATCTTATTGAAATAAAGGTCAGTAATTGGACCTGACTTTAGCAATTACATATCATAAACACAATGAACTTGAAGCCTTGGTACATATCAACAACTATGGATTAACTGACACCAATGATATTAAATGAGGAACAGTGCAATAATAGAATAGTGATGCATTTTGGAACAGCTTTGCTGCTTTCTCAGCCAGAAATGGTACATGAGAATGAGATTATCTTTTACTGTACCTCAAGAACGTATGTATTTGCTCAGATGTCCAGAAAATTGCAGACAGACAGATCTGGAATATTTACAGTAAAGGAAAAAAAAAAAAGGGGGTGGGGTTAGGGGATGGGAGGTGGAGAAGGGAAGGGATCAGGACAAGCCCTACTTCAAAATTACCCATTCTCCCCTTCTCAGGCAGAAGGAGATGATGAATGAAGTTTTGCTTTTATTTTTAAAAAAATAACTGAAGCATCCAGAAATCTGGAGATTGCAGTAACACAGAACACTATTCAGTTACTTCTTGAAAGTACAATATAAAATAGCATGAAATGAAAACGACAACATTCCATGAGGGCAAATAGCAAGAAAGAAAGCAAGTCTATAAATAGAGAGTGAAGAAATCTAGCAGTACTACAGAAAAGGATCCAACTGTAAAATGGGTCACAACTGAGTAGGAGTCAAAAGTACGACAAGATGACAAAAGCAAAACTAAAAACTCCTAACTCAAGGATGTGTCAGTACTCTAACCAGGACACAGAAGGAAGTGATTCCATACACTTTCAATGTACCCAGCTTTTTGCTTTCCATTTTAGCAAAAGATACAGACAAGACAAGAGAGACCAGAGAACAGTGACAAGAATGGCCAGAGATCTTAAAAATGTGACATATGAGGGAAGATCTAAGGAGCCTTAATTCATATGAAAGAGGAGATGTATAATATGGTATTAACTGAGGTAAGTAATACAATTAGGATCCTAGAAATAGGATTCACAAACAGTGCATAAACCCTTAATAGATGGTTGTTTTATCCAACAAACAATTTCGTCCTTAAATATGAGACACAAGCTAATCAGAGTATTTGTAAAAACAACTGCATTGCTGAACAGAGCCATAAGAAAACAGAAAGGAACAGAAAAAATCCTCTGTGGAGTTAGCATTCAAAGATCTGTATACAGACTTTCTCTACCTTTCTCCCAGTTTCAGGTTTCAGCAAGAGCTACAAAAGCAGATGTAGCTGGGATAAGCTCTCATGGCTGGACAGAAGTGCGTTAAGAATTTCAGGGTGATCTGAAAAGAGCTTTTTTTCTTTACAGTGCAATCGGTCAAACTCCAGATTCATGCCTTTCACATAGCCAGTCTATAAACTATAGGACAATAAATCAACCAAATCAAAACAGGATGTGCAGGGCAGTCACTGTGTTTCTACAACACCTCCTCTGGGATGCAGACGCAAGACACCCAAGGGGTTTTGCAGTAATTTCCAGCCCAGGTGATGCATATGCTCAAAACAGTCCAGAACTAATTATAAAACTGAATCCCATAACACAATCTGCTGCTTGGCTTCCTGGCGGCATTAGCAGCGTGCTGCAGGAACCTGCAAGAAAAGCTTTGTACATCATCACAACCCAAGGATATTCTTCCTAAATAAAGTTATGCTAAATTAGCAATGTTTCCCTTGGTTATAGCTAAGTCTGCAGAAAGTAACTATGTAAGTGTTAGAAAAACATTCAGCTGACAGTTGTTTGTTGGGGAATTTCAAGTTGGGTAAGGGCTTCCACTCACAGGAAAGGAGAATGAAAGTTGTTGCGCTTCAGCGTAAAACTCCAGCACAGGTTCCCTTTATCTACCAACATGTCAGTTCTGCCTTAGAACAGAGATTGTTCAACACTTTCCACTCTTAAAATACATTTTCATTGATTACAACTTTGCTAAAATAGCAGTTTGGGCTGAAACTTTCCACACCAGATGCCTGCCTGAGGCTGAATTTTCTTGCACAAGTTTCAGCCAAACGGTTCAGATGTTTTTGAAAATGAAGCTACATTTTTCAGCATTAAAAGCTTCTGGTGACCTTTTCCTCAAGAAGGAAAGACATTCCTGACAGATTTCAAATGCCTGTTAGCTTGATAGAGAAGTAAAACTTGTAATAGTGGACAAAATCTTCTATTCCATCAGCTGGTATGTGACACTGAGGGGTGCATACTACCCTGATTTGGCAGTTGTAACCTTTCGTAAGTTTGTCTAGAGACTCAAACCTCCACAGACTTAGGACACCTTTCCATCAAGCTGAAATCCTGACCAGAAGAGCAGAGCAGAGTCACCATTGCCAGGGGACAACATGTGATTTCAATCAGCTGTGCACCATGACAAACCAGAGGTGGAATCAGAGCTGAAGACAGGGTGTGCTTTTCTCTCTCCTGCCAGCAACTGGGCTACGCAGAGGACCAAGCTGGGAGAGTGCTTTGGAAGGAAACAGTGAATGAGCTTTAAAAATTAAACCCAAAAAACCAACCCACCAGACAAACACACACAAACAATAACAACCACCACACCACAGAGGCAGACTGGGTGGGCTGAAGGAATGAAGTAAACTGGAAGAAGATGGAGAGTCTGCATCAGGGAGAGAGGTGTCACTGACGAAGAAACAGGCAGGGTCTGTCCAGGGGACACCCCAACGAGGGAGAGCAACTGGGTGTTAACAATAAGAGGTGAAAAGCACGTAGAAGTGTACTGAATTTATTTTGCACAAGCAACCTAAAATCCAGTATTTACTTACCTTTTAAAACTCTGCATGACAGCATTCTTAAAGCTCCCTCATTCTGCATCTAAAATGCTACTTCAAAATGTCCACCTGCACTATTGTGAAGAGTGAACTTCGATGCTATAGCTGAGCCAGCCTAGCAGGGACTCCCTGGAGGCTAAATCCAACCTTTTTCTTCCCATTCCTAGATACATTTTCCTTCTTTTTTCCCTCGACCATTCTGGTGCCCACTAGATCCCTCCATAGGGTGACTGAATCCACCAACCCAGCAAAAAGTTAACCCAGAAAGGGGGAAAGAAAACCAAGTGAAACAACCACACAGGCATCCTTCTCGGTAAGCAAGCTGAACCGGCTCCCAGTGAAGATGCAAATTACCCCAGCTGGCAGTAGGAGAGGGTCAGGACTACACAACAGGGAGTGGGTGGGAAGGAGAGCAAGACCTTCCCTTTCTTTTCAGATAATGGCCTTCAGTATCACAAGTTAAAGGAAATTTATTACAAAAATTACTGTGCGATATGTTTGAACTTTAGAAGCAAGAACACTATTGGCTTGACCAAAACTAGGCCATTATCTCTGTTCATAGACAAGCAATGTATCACAACAATTGCTTAAACTTCCCTACCGATTAAGGCCCCTAGAAACAGAAGCTTCTTCCAGAAAACATGACAAAACTATTGTCATATCATGAATGTCAAAATCATTCACAGTCACAATTGTGGAGTCACATGCTGATATTATTTCACTTCAGCAGTGTTTCAGTGACTCACAGGCTGGTGTGCAGTGTATTCGCCACAAAGAACTCAGCTTTGTTGTTTATCTCATATCTATGCTGTTTAAAAACAATATAGTTTTATTTAGTCTCTCTTATTTTTCTATAGTTCAGTCACACTGGTCCAATTGCACCCAGTGGGCAGCCCGCCCACTTCAAGATTAAAACTAGAAAAATAATCCTTCTGTTTTCATTAAAAAGTTATTCCTCCTTTACTCATGGTTACAACTGAACTCGTATTCAGACACTACACTCCAAACTTTTGAAGCGTTTTCTTTCTACCAATTTTTTCCTAAACAACAGCATGCCGACCCACCTTAACCCCAAACCCTGACAATTCTTGCAAAAATACACTTTTAAACCCATCTCAAAAAAAAGGGTCAGTGATCCAGCTCCCAGTTGTAATGCCTGCGTTTGAAAATACCAGAAGTGAGGTGGTCAGAGGAGCAGTGCCTCTGGCTCCAGACAAAACAGCCCAGCCCCTCTTTGGCTCCAACACTGAGCAGGAGGGTTGATTTGACCAGAGCCAGCAACCCTGGTCCTGGCACACCAGAAGCCTCATAGTCTCACCAGACCCAAGACACCTATTGGAGATCCCTGGTGCCGGGTGAGACCCTGAAAATTTCAGAGACCTGGGGAGGGCAGATTCCCCCATGTCACAGGCTCAGTGCAAGGATGCTACCTGTAAACGTGAAGCTACTGACCATCCTGGAGCATGCAGAAAGACATACACAGCTGAGTTTCCCAAACGGTTCCCTGCCATTCAGTCCTTATCTGACACACATATAGATCTGGCTGTGGCCTCTCCCCTTCCATGATCCTCCCAGACAGAGCTGTGTCTGCATCACATATCTGTAGCATGAACTGTCCTGGAGTGGGGAAGGGATTGCCTTACCGCTCTTCAGCTACAGACTAGCACCATTCATCACACCAGCTGACAGATTAGATTTGTGTGCTGGGGCAAGAAGGAAAAGCAACAAAAACCCCACCACACACCAAGCAGTCTGCAGCAAGAATGAAAGATTCTTGCATCACATTCTTCTCATGCTGCATTCAGGGTCTTTTTGGCCCAAACTCTCTTCCTGACCTCATCTACCATGACTACCCTCCAAGTCCCATCTCAAAGCTCATTTCCTCAAGGGAGCTCAACAGTTAGAAACTGCAGCTACATATGCACATTAAAAATACCCTAAATATGCACAGGCTGTCCAAGCAAGCTCTCAAAGAATGAGCTTCCAATTGGTTTAGTCATCCCATTCCAGCAATCTACTTTGTTTCAGCCTGTTGTTCTTATCTTCAAGACATTAATTTTTTGCAGGATGCTTTCTTTTGAAATCAGAACATCAGACACTAAACCCTGCCATGGGATTAATGAGAGGAGGCCTCTGTTGAAGGCTTCTTTGGGCTCTTGGAAGGTAAAATATACTTGTTGAGAACCTCTACCTTTTTCTAGACTGTTAAGAGCCGAGTGCTTTTATTATTACATAGTAATTGAAAATACCTTTACCTTCAGACACGTGACTTGGGTATACTAATCCTAAATGCAAATTGTGTCCTCTCAGGGTTTTAAAGAATCAATGTGAACACCTACATCTGAAAGTTCCAATGGCAATAAATATGTAATCAAAACATATAATAAATGCTGCAAGTGTATATCGTATAGAAAAATGAAGTACATCTATAAATATCTATAAATGCAGACAATAAAGCAAGCAACAGGACTCAGCTTCCAGCAAATAGTAAGAATATTAGTGAATTTGTTTTTTTTTTAAAAAGTAAATCATCTTTTCCTTTTTCCCTTCAGGAAGAGCTGATACTAACTGAAGTATTTTGGTTTTCTGATAACAGACAGGAAAGAATTTCTCTGAGACACATCAAAGGATTTAGGTAACACTGTGTATACAATTAGAATTCCCAAATGTTTGCATCACTGGCAATTCTTGTGGGTGCTGGGAGAAAGATTAAGCTTGATTAAATTGCAGATTGTGCAAGTTTATTTATGGACTCAGCTGTGAAACAGAGAATAAAAAGAATCTATTTGAAACAAAGCTATTAAAGTTTAATCTATTGGTAAAATATCTGGAGTCACTTTCCTGATTATTTTCAACATAAAAAACATTGTTTTTATGTGAGCTGAGAAATAAATGAAGTCTTGTGAAAGTGTTAGATGGTGAAGTGAATGGACAAGCAAAATTATTTCAGTCCAAGAGTCTGAAGCAGAGATTTCACTGCCTATTTGGCCAAAACACACGATTCAGATGTGTTTGTCACAGGGTTCTAATTCCTGTAATGACCTATTCAACTCAATTGCCATTTATTTTCAGCACTAATTACTCATTAGCACATGCATTTTGTCATGGCAAGATTTTGCTAACATGAAAATATTTCCCGAATAGTTTGGAAGCCCTACTGTATTCTAAGCCAGATGCCCAAAACATTGATTCAAAAATTGAAATCCTAAGAATTAAACGCCCCAACAATGTTTTTCAACAAAGAAACTGGAGGTCAGAGAAGAAACAACATAGAAATTCATCAGAACATTCCTTACAATCCATTTTTTCCCCAAGCCTGCTGAGGACCATCAGACAACCAGCTGTATTCCTGCTCTTCAGAGGGGACCTGAATGTACTCGTTACTGACAAAATAGGTTTCAAACCTAATCTAACAACATTGAATATAGACTTCAAAGATATGTAAGAGTTTACTCTCAATTGCAGCAGAGGCAGGATTTAACGTGTTCAGACCATACTTTATAGGGAGGAGAACATGCAGCCATTTTTTAGATCTCAAAGCTGTAAGAGAAAAATCTGAGGTGGACTTGGGTTTGACCCCCTTATTGCACCATGATGCTAAGATGAAAAAGTCACTTCTGTTCCTAGAAGAGTTCAGACAGTCCAAAAGCAAGCATTTCTTTTCAGGAAGTTGGATTTAGAGGCATTACAGAAGATGATCAAATTAACTTAAAATGTGGCTAAAAGAAAGGCTGCAGCTTTTGCTTGGCATGTGGGAACAACAAAAGCCCCAAACCAATTAAAATTACAAGTTAGAGCATGAAATATTCCAGTCTCTGATTTTTTTTTGTATTGTCTCAGTTTCTTTAGGCTTTTAAAATGTCATAAATTGCCTCTGTGCCAGAGAAGTTGTCTTTCCAACTCACAACTCTAAGCGCTTGTTTATGTGAAATACACTGCTGAGCTAGCCTTCACCGCTCAGGTCTAATCATAAATTATACTGCCAAGCAGATTTTGTAAAAGCTTTTAGCACTGATTAGCCACAGATATTGAAAAAAGAATGCCAAAATGGAAAAACCCACAATTATTGATGGAATATACTCTTACACTAAGCCATGTGTTACGAAGTCCTCTAAAACAAATCCTGTTTCAGTGACCTATGTAAAAGACAGAAGTCAGCCCTTCAGGGATTTTCACAATGTAATACAGGCTGAAGAATCAAATTTACAAAAAAACTTGAAAGCAATAAAGGGGCTTATGTAGGGTAGATCTAATTGGCAAAAGTTATCTTTGTGCAGAGTATACGACAGCATGGGAAGTGCTCTGGATGGGTTAAGCTTCCATTTGAAAGTCCCAGGCTAATAGGTTAGCATGCCCAAAAAGAATAAGATCCTATGTGAAGTGAAGCTTTACACTGTATATATTGGGATATTTTCTCAGCCATTCACCTCGTTCTCTTTAACAGAGGCCTCTGGCTGTAACAGGAGGAGCTGCCTTCCCTGCTCTCCTTTTTTGTAATGCCAACGTCATTCACATAACAGCCTATAAGAATATGCTTGGTTTTTAATTCTCCTTACTTACATCGTAAGCATACAAATGTGCCCGGGTTTTGTGTCTATATCAATGAATCTCCATTTTGCAGGATTAAAGATTATACTGGGCCACAAAAAACCCTTTGAGAGAACTCTTCTTGTTATGAAGAGTCCTTGTAAGTTGAATTTCAATGCTTCCAATGTCCACATTCTGCAAAACACCATTCACAAAGCTGAAAACAACCCATTCTTCTTTGACTGCAGCCATCAGCTAGTGCTGACACATGTTTGAAACTAATTTGAAAAGAATATTCAAAATGTACCTAATTCAGTCAAGAGTTACTGCACTGCTTGCACACTTTCATTGGAACGTATAGAGAATGTATCCTCTCTAATCCCACCCACAGTTAAAAGAAAGTAACATACAAAAATATGTACAGTGGTTTGAATTAAATTTCTTCCCTCCTGTAGTAAGTTGTATTCAGCTATTAGACATGTTATTTTTAACAGGAAGTGAAAATAGTCTTTTAATGGCCTTTGTAGCTCAACATTAATTCACTTTGTTGATAGCTATGCTTCTAAAAAAAATTGAGCTCCTTAGGTGTGAGTTGAATTGATTTTCCTCTTCTGTTTCACTGCCATTATAATCTATACTTTTAAACCTCATCTAAACAGTTTCTTTCTATAAAGTTATAAAATTTGGGAAAAAGAAGAAGAATAATACTTTATTTACTTCTCCTCTGTCTCTTACTCACCTTGCCCCGCCCCCCTGAAAGTGCAATCTGCAGGCTCTTCATGTATGAATGATGTTGGTACTATCCTAAAAGCAAGGGAAAACTCTTTCATCTTTTAAGACTGTCTTTTGGCAAGTCAAAGATAATTCCTTACACAAAAACTGATGCCTGAAGTCTGAGTTCTCTTTTAAGTAGGAAGGATGCAAGGTTAGTTTAATTTTTCCTTATGCTGTTTTGTGAGTTGTTGAAAATTGCATTTAAAGCCAAGAACTGAGCTCTGAGAATTTGAAGAACTTTGACATGTTCATCAAAACTTTAAACTGCCTCCTTCAATAGCTAGCATGAGAACATTTTAACATAAAGAAAGCAGAAGAATGCAGGTCCAGTTTACAGGGGCTTAAAAAACAGACTGTACAAGTCATCATACACTTCTGTTGAGCTGTATTTGACCTTGGTCTACCAGTATGATCATAATATAGACCACTGAACCACAGTGGTAGCAAGACAAGACAAGTAGTTAATGTTTTGCCAGTGGATGCTCTTAACACCTTGTCTCAAGACAAGACAAATTGAGAAAATGTGCTATGCTTTATCTGAAGATGGGAGAAAGCACAGTCAAATCAGAAAGCATGCAACTGGATGAAATAATGAAATAGAAAGATATTAATGGCTTCGAAAACGCCATGCAGATAGCTTATGTATATGTGAGTTGGAACCACACAACCTTATAAAAACAAATTTTCAAAATTTTTTTTTTTTTAAACATAATCATTATGATTTTATGTTTGGGAACTACAATCTCACAGAATAATGTTCCGTATAATTGTTTTTCTTCTGCACAAATATTTACATTGTATTAGTGGAAGAGTAACCCATACTCTTCCCTCCCTGGATGAAAGCATCACCACCAAGTTGCAGAAGAAGTCATGGCTAACTGGAAACAGCTGCTAAGCCACTTGTATCTCTGTTGCTTTGTAATACCCACTAATAACTCAGAAGGATCATATCTTACATCTGCTTCTCTTCTTTTCTTCATCAAAGTCTTAACAGATAGCTTGTAAGTGAAGTTGTCATAGAAGCTAGGACTTGAGGAGAGACACAGAAAGCCATCCTGTGGTTGCTGCAGCTGTTCCCCTCTGTACGTTTACTAATAGCTGCCTGCTGAGTTTTAACATTCTTGGAGCCAGGGTTTCCAGATGTCTCCTCCGAAATTAATACAAACAACCGGAAAGTTTACAGAAGTGAGACAACCTAAAAATTTCTCTTTCCTCACAATTGTTTCCCTGAAACACAAACATGCACAACAACAGCATACCCCATAAAAGTGTTGCAGAAGACCCCATATCATAAATCACCACTTTCACTTACCAGAGACAGCCCTTGATGCTCACCAGCAGCGGTCAAGCCACTGGACTGCACTGCCTCCTCCTAGTGCCAAGCACTATGCCGAGCTCATATGCTATCAGCATGCAAAAACTAGGAGCAAAGGCTTGGTCTGACATTAATGCTCATCACCTCAGGCACATTATCCATAAGGTATGACATAACAAAATAAGACACAGAACTCAACACACTTAAATTTAATGAAAATCCACCTCAACATAGACTCAACCAACATTTTTTTGGCCATCCTATCCTACACTGCCCTCGAGCAAAGGCATCTACTTCATTTTCCAAATAATTCCTTTGAACACAAAAGAGAAGCTAAGATATATGATTCACACATCCAAACTTTCAAATGATATTTTATTATAAAATTAAACCCTGCCAAGTCCATTTATCAAATTCATCAAATGTTTTCCCACTTCTCTTGAAGAATGAATGCAGCCACCCTATTCTTATTAAAAACAAAACAAAAACCAAAAACAAGCGCCCCCACCAAACCCCAAACAAAACAGATTAACTGTGGAACCCAGCTTCAATCATTGCTGTATTTTATTGAAGGACTACAATTGTTTCCAGCCAGCAACCCACAACAATGGCCTCTGACTATGCATACCAGCATTTATTTTTCAGTGACAATTTTATGAAGATGTACATGCACAAAACAGGTCCCTTGCAGGCAGTACTTACAGCCTTCCTTGCCTACTGCTAGAAATTTTGCTTCTTCTTTAAACAAAGAACTACTGCTTTTCCTAATGGAACGAACATTTCTAAAGCCCCGGAAATCTAGCTGCAATTAGGCAATATAAATCAAACCACAGCAATGAAGCACACAGATGACCCATTTTTCTAACCAGCCTAGCAGGAAAGGTTTTTTGGAAGCATTTCTAGTGATTTTTACCATTAGCATAAAATATATTTTTGTCTGTCAGACAGCTATTCACCCTTTCTGCAAAAAAATTTTTAATTCCACTTTGTAGAAACAAAAACCCAAACAAAAACCAAACAAACAAAAAAACCAAAATCCCCAAAATATGTAACATAAAACAAAACAGAAAATCCCCTGCGCACTACAGCTAAAGGCCATAGTCTACATGGGAAACAGAAATCACTCAAACTTCCCTCCAACAGCCAGCCTCACAAGAGTTAAGAATAATCACTTCAAACACAGACGAGACTTCCAAGATCTTGACCTAGTATCAGTGAACAAGGGCACAACCCAAGGCTTTCAGCTGAAATAGGAACCAGCTACTTCCCTGTTGGGTGTTCCAGAGCAAACAAATCTGACTCTTGTTTGCACCAGCAATTCCATTCTTGTCAAACTCTGTAGTACACACCTATGAAAAATACTGATTTTATGAAGTTTTAGGTTTTAAGAAAGTTCATGGAAAATTCTTCATCAGCTTGATATCAAGCAGCATCAGCTGGTAAATGGCAAGTCGAAAAAACCGCAAACTACTGGAGAACACACAACTTAGAAAGATTCAATGAAAGCATATTTCAAAACAGTCTTTGCCCAATATCCTTTGCCAAACAAGCATCATGTACTGGCCATTGACCAACAATCAAACTGTTGCTATAGGAGCTTGTCCATCAGCCTCCCATCTGCTCAGCACCTCTCTATTTTCCTTCCCTTTTTGAGCTGAAAGTCATCTTTGAAATGTGAGGGGGATAGCAGTAAGACTTAAAACCTGAGATAACAGACTGCCACAAACGACTGTTTTCTTATTAATCCTGGGATAAGAAAAAACAAGCCAATCACTCACTTTCAGAAAGAGCCTCTTCTAACCTACAGATCAAGCTTCACTGTCCCCTCTCCAGTCCTATACCACCACAGAATAAAAGTTGTTTCTGTCACTAAGACCACAATAGTACCCTCTTTTTAGAGAGCGAATTACATATTGTCCCTCAGACCTACGTTAATATTTGAGTACCAATTATTTTTTGTAACACATAAATGTCAGCTTATAACAGAACAATAAAGAATTGCAAACAACTCTGCATTTCAAAGGTGGCGGCTACGGGTAAACAAAATACTGTGCTAGAATATTGACAGAAGCTACATAATTTATAGTTTCTACAACACTGCAAAGTCCCGAGGATATTCCTATTAGAGCTGAAAAGAAGCAGAAGTTAAGCAACACGGAATGCTTTTCTCTGAATATTGCTGTAGGAAGTCTTTCCACTCAGCAAAGAAAAGGCTGGAATCTGCTCTTCATTCAGGAGTATTCAGCATGCTGCACAGAACTTCCAAAAAGTCTGTGTAATTTAGAGTCCCACGTTTTTCTTTTTTGCTTCTGCAAAACCATAGTCCCCCTTAGCCTTTACTGTTTTAGAAAGGTCAAGTCACTCACCCAGGACTGCTCTGTACCAAAAGCTGAGCTTCCCCTTGGAACAAAGGGGCACAATTCAGTTTACCTTTTAAAAGGAGCAAGGAGGCAATTCTGTCCAGCTATAACTAACAGTAGTACTAGATAACACTAATCACAGAATCACAGGTTGGAAGGAACCTCAGGGATCATCTAGTCCAACCATTCCAGGAAGAGCAAAAGCTAAACAAGATGGCCCAGCACCCTGTCCAGACGACTCTTGAAGGTGTCCAACGTGGCCGAGTCAACCACTTCCCTGGGGAGATTATTCCAATGGGTGACTGTCCTCACTGTGAAAAATTTCCCTCTGGTGTCCAATCGGAATCTCCCCAAGAGCAACTTGTGTCCATTCCCCCTTGTCCTCTCCATGTGACTCCTTGTAAAAAGGGAGTCTCCATCTTCTTTGTAGCTACCCCTTAAGTACTGGTACACAGTGATGAGATCCCCTCTGAGCTCCCTTTTCTCAAGGCTGAACAAACCCAGTTCTCCCAGCCTATCCTCATATGGCAGCTTCCCAGTCCTTTCGTTTTTTGGGGCCCTTCTCTGGACCCTTTTCAGCCTCTCCACATCCTTTTTGTATAGCAGGGACCAGAACTGTACACAGTACTCCAGGTGTGGACTGACCAGCACTGAGCAGAGTGGGATAATGACTTCTTTCTCTCTGCTGGTGATGCCCTTGTTGATGCAACCTAGCATCCTGTTGGCCTTCTTGGCCGCAGCAGCACACTGTTCGCTCATGTTGAGCTTTCTGTGTATGAGGAGCCCCAGGTCCCTTTCAACAGAGCTGCTCTCCAGCCAGGTGCATCCCAGTCTGTGCTGCACTCCCGGGTTATGTTTTCCCAGGTGCATGACCTTACACTTGTCCTTGTTGAACTTCATAAGGTTCTTGCTGGCCCACTCCTCCAGCCTATCCAGATCTTCCTGCAGAGCAGCTCTCCCTTCTGGAGTGTCTATTTCCTCATTCAATTTGGTGTCATCGGCAAACTTCATCAGGCTACACTTGATGCCAGTATCCAGATCACTTATGAAGACGCTGAATAACATTGGGCCTGATATTGATCCCTGGGGGACTCCACTTGTGACAGGTTGCCACTTGGAGAAGGAGCTATTTATCACCACCCTTTGGGTGCGGCCTGTCAGCCAGTTTCCCACCCACTGCACAGACCACTTGTCTAATGCTAATATTTGAGAATTAAAAATTATTATAATGATCTGGGACAATGACTCTTATTTTGGTAAAATTATAAAGGCAGTAAGTTAATCAGCATAGCTGCCATCAACCCTTATTATGCAACTGTAAGCCACCATGTGCAAGTCAGCAAAATGTTTTAGCAACTGGAAAACTCAGTCTAGACCTTTATCAAAAGATGATCAGAATAATAAGATCACAAAGACTTGTGCATCCATTTAATTAAAATAATATGTTCTTTACTACAGTATGTACGTCATCACACTTCAACAAGCATCAAACCAACTCCATTCCATCACTGTTTAAATAGCTTTTCCATGGCAGAAACATCTATTCTGTTATCATAAATTTAGATCAAATGATAAACATTTTACTCAACAGACTCTAGAGACTATGCCATAGAAACATGAGATGGCTAAGGCTTTTAGGCATAGACTTTAGTCTGACTAGCTCTTTTTCTTCTTCCTCAAATCCCGGAATTTAAACAAATGAAGTTGTAAGCTGTATACTATTTAGAAATTGAAAAGCAGGAGAATTGGAGTGGTTCACAATTCAACAGATTTTTCCATCTAAATACACTTATGTCCCAAAGAACACTCATTGCTTTTGTTCCAAAAATAATTAGGGCAATGACAAAAGGTTCAATGTTTTATCTACTGTTTTCTATCTCTGCTCTCTTCTCCAGGACTTCTAAAACATCTGAGGCTAATATTTGTTACATTTCTCTCTGGGCCTCTTTTAACCCTGTGATTTATAGACTCTAGCGGTGAAAAAAATGCCTCAAATATGAGGTGAAAGAAATAAAACTACCTAATAGTGCCCTAGTAACAACCTTTTTGCAGGCTCTTTCAAACAACACTCCAAATTCTGTCAAGCTCTAGAAAAGCCTTTTAGGATGAGGTGTGTTTCAACATGTACCCCATTGTTAAGGCTGCAGTCACTGCTCACTGAAGCCAGCCAGAGTTTTTCACCTACCTTCAGTGGACTCTGGACAGAGGTATACCAGCATTACTATAGACACAGAGATACCCTTCCTTCATTTAAACTTAATTGCACGCATGCACACAAAAGTCATAATAGCTCTTGAAAAAGACACAGCTGTTTCTCACTCAAAGCATTAAACCCAGGTGGATCATGTAACAACTCTTACTGTTGTACTGATTATTCCAAGTTTGAACACAGCCAACATTTTAAAAATGCTTAAGAAACCTGGGTGGATTAGGCCACCCTGGTTGGAAAATCTGACAAAAGATACAACTTCAGATAATTCTTGCTGATTTAGGCACGCTGCGAATTGCTGGACTCTTACAATAGACACTGCATCATTGCACCCTTTGCCACTTAGGAAACAGGACTAACACACACAAACAGCTAAGATCACGGAATTGATCTACAGATTAAACTCAAGTGGAAAATAGACTAATTTTCTCTTCATCTAAGAGTCTGCTCTTCTGACTCATGTTTCTCATTTATGAGAATGGAAATAATCATATGAATATTGAAAGCTCAGTTTTATGGACCTGTTTTCAAAAGTGATCCTTTTAAAATACATGATACTTTACAATACACTAGCTTTCAATGAATCAAACTGTAAAAATCTGTGTCACATTATTTAGTATCTTACGTTTAACCAATATGAAATCAAACTTATACTGTCACTTAGTGAAGGATGGGTATAATTACTTAAATCAATACTTACAGTTTCATCGCCTGGCACAGAAAACATTCCATTGTCAAAATATCACTGCACAGTTCCCAGTGATATTAATTTCCTTTTTATTAGCATGGATAACACCATAAAAATGTGCTGCTAGGTGAATCTACAAGCATGATCCTGCAAAGAAATGTGCAACTACAGCTGATACCAATCAAAACTAAGGGAGCTCAGATGATTTCCAGCTCTTGTGATTTTATCATAAGTCATATCTGGTGTTTTCCTTGAGTCATATATTTAGGAACCTCATCAGTAGTGCCTGTAATTACATCTTACAATTTTGTTACTGTGGTGAGGTGGAAAGGAATCTGTCTTTTTACATATATGCATCCAGACATGAAGCATGCAGGTGACACCCTTTTGTCACATGCCAGACTACTGGGTATCAGATTTTGTTGCAAAAAAAGCAAGAGACTGTTACAAAAGTCCTTTCCATCTGTTAAAAATAATTTCTTAGTGACAGTGCACTAAGATCCACATACATGAATTCCAACATGTCTTCTTTGTTGTCTACTTTTATTAATGAGACAACTCCCATTTTTTTCCTTTCAGAGAAAACCAAGTATTTATTTATTGGACAGCTTACAATAGCAATGGTATGACATTCCACCCACAAATAAGCTGGAACAAGTCAAAAACCTGCAAAAACATAGGTGAAGCTAAATTTCCTGCTATCTTTTTTTCCTTTATCAATCAAATAAATTTGATGAGGCATATCAGTAAGAAAACAATATTGGCCGGGCCTCTATTTTTGAAAACTGTTTTTCTGTTGTATGATTTCAAGACCATTCAAGTGCTATTCAAATTGCAAGTGGTCATGGAAGACTCAATGTTGTCTAAATTTGAAGGGGGGAGGGAAAGCATACAAATGCTTGCAATAGAAACATACTTACACATTTTACAATTTAGCTCCTCCAAATACCCTCAAAACTATTACCAGGTTTTAAGACAGCCACAAACAAATTGCTTTTCAGTGTTCACATAAACCTCTGTAAACCCTAACCTTTGTCTGAAGCACATAGCACTATTCCAGCAATGACCAAAACATTTTAAGTGAGTAGATGAACAAGAAAAAAAATACCTTCTCCTGTCCCCATTTCCAACACTGAAAGTATTAAAACCTTCTCTCGGGTTGCACCCCACGGGAAGCAATTCTGCTTCAGCAACAGATGAAGTAGATGAACTCACAGATCTCTGTCCCATCACATTTTGATGATGTTCCACATTTTAACTAACTTGTCATTTAATAAAGAACACCAAAAAGGCACCAAAGTAGTCTCTCTCCACAAGACTGACTCAAGCAAGCATGAATTTATGGGTTCCACAGAGCTGAATGCAATAAAGAAAACACAAAATGAAGGATGAGCTTCTAGAGTATGCTGTTATTTGCTAAAATAAGTAAGACTGTGCTCTGGCTGCTGTGCTTACACCCCCATCTGGCCTTAGCAAACGGGAGAAAAGTGAAGCAATTTTCAGGGCACCCGCATCCTCAAAGCCAGACACTCATCACCCAGGTGTCAGCAAGCCCTTACACAAGTCTTCTCAAATTACTGCTCTCCACCAAGACCTGAAACGGGCTCCCTTTAACATCTGTTAATCTAATTGGTTCCTATGAGCCTGCAACAATTAAACCCATTGTTGCAAGGAGCAACACTGAAAGCGGATTTTACATATCCACAGCTGGGTTGTTAAACAGAACAAATGGACTGCATCTGACTCAATGGCTTTCACCAAAATCCAGTTATTAAGCTGTGAGAACAAGCACTAAATTAAGCTGATGGCCTCAGCAACTGGGCTGAGCTCAGCTGCTCTGTCACAACAGTGATCATAAGGAAGGTGCAAAGGCTTCAGAATTTCTCTAGTCAGTAAATTTAACAATCCTGGAGGAAGGTATGACTACGGTGATGGCAAATATGGAGTGAATCACTCATTCAAAGTGAAAATAGAATTTTTGTATGATCCATTACGAAGCTGGCATGTTTCAGTTGGCCTGTATTAAGAACAAAAAAAATTGAATCAAAGTCCCTGTTTAGATTCGAAATATTTCTACAAAAAGGGAAGTACTGCAGCAGCTGAGCAAACTCAGTTCTTTACTTATGCAAAATACTTCAGTGGATTTAAATTAGAAGTAACATTTTTTTTCTTCCAAAAGAAAAAGTGAAATGGAACAATGAGATACCCAGTTCTGTATTGGTCCCGGTCCCATTTCCACAGACACTTACCGATGTGTCTCCGTCTGTGTACTCACAGGAGATTCTCACCTTCTCAAGGAATTCTCATACATCTAGAAGATGTGCATAAGGTTTTGCAGAGCAGGAGCTGTAATATGTTCTGTACCATCAGCATTCGGTTTAAGGAGAGGAATTAATATTTTGTTGTAAGATTTGTAGATCTCTAAGCCCAAAAATCTCACAGTCTGGGAAAGCAAGCGAGCCCTGCAGTTTTCATCCAGTGCGCCAAATTAGTGTCTCATACAGCTGATTACTTGTCTAGTTTTAAAACAACTTAATGAAACACTTTGCAAAGTATTTTTGCTCTGTGCTCTCTTCTATGCTTTCTACCTCAGTATTATGCTACCTAAACAGCTGGGCACAATGCTGTACTGAGGTGACACCACCACAACCTTTGGAAATTCCTTAGTAGTTCTTGCAATACTCTTAACAGATTATGTGCCTCACACTTGAACACCTGAGAGTTTACTAGCTCCCATCTTAGGGCATGGGAGAAAAAACAAGTGTTATTTACCCAATGGCAACCAGGGAATTAACAGCTTTCAACCTTTGTTTCTTTAAGAACTCTCCAGGCACTGGCTTTTATTTTTTTACCTGTTTTGTTTGCTATCCAACCCTTTCTTAATCTGCTCCTCTAATTTTCACCAACCTTTGCAAAATTCCACAGTCAACTTTTATAACAGAAATGTTCCTAACAGATAAGTTGAGACTCTGGTACCCATAAGTGAATGCAGAAACTTTTCCCTTTTCAAGAGTATCACTGAAGAAGGCCTTTGTACCTGAAATCCCTTCCCCCGCCCCCTTCTGGATGTTTCCTTAGACCTTCACAATTACAGACACCTATTACTACATTCCATAATGTCAGCCAAGATTTCATCAGTTAAATAATTCCTGTTCTCTTATGACTGCAAAACACTTCAAACCTATCTTAATTACGCTTTATAATCATTCTGAATCAAACTCAGTCAACATTACAAGGTTGATCACTGTATGCAGAGCTATTAGATGCACCAGCAGGTAAAATTACTAGAAGTGTGCCAACGTAACCAGGTTTCTTTTAAGGCTATTCAAATAGCTGGAAACACCCAAGACTCCTGACAGGGTTTTTCTAGGTACAAAATAGTAAACTGCGCCTCCAGGCACATTTGAAAACAGCACTAAGGATCTATTCGCATCTTTTGGCTCTTAAGCTTTTAACTTATAGCCTGAAATGTCATGTCACACCATTTCAGGTTAATAAGACTCATCATCTCCAGTACCTTTGATGCTTTAAGTATTTCCTCTGAGCTTTTATTTACTTATTTACCTCATTTTCTTTTCTGCTCTGCCTACAGTGAACTCTTCAGTACTGCAGCCAAGATGGAACAAAGATACATCTTGATTCACCATGAACACCTTCTCCCCATGGGCTCAGTATATATGTGACAAGAGTGACAGGTGAGCTGCTACAGGCACAGCAGCAAATGCAGACCACTGCGAGAGTGTCAGAATATAGGGCAGACAGGAATGAAAACAAGCTACGTTCAGACCTAGGACAATATAGCAATCTTTCAGGCTGTCACAAAACATGTTAGAAATGATTATTTTTGCACTGTGAATCCTAACACCCATCTCACTGTGGTTTGTTGAGTGCCATCCTAAAACAGAAGTGATGAATTTTTGAAATCATTTGCTGAAATGTAGCACAAATTAAAGAGCATTATTACTGTTCACTGATTTCCTAAGAAGGAACTGTACACACAGACTGGTGATTAAAAGAAGTAAAAATAAATGGGATAAGGACTTTCCAAGCAAGACTCATGGCATTTGGTCAATTCCTTTGATTCACTTAGATATTTTATGTGTAGACTAAGCAGCGTCCCCTCTGTATCTCACAAGCATTAGTATGCTAGGAGTACCTCTGATGTGGGGTCCCTCCAGCTGCCAGGAAAAACAGGCATTAAAAAAATCCAGTAACAAAGAAAACCAACTTGATAACCAGCTATCAGAGGGTGGACTGGTGAGAACGCCATGGAGCCAGACCTAGAAAATGCTTTAATTGCATTAAATATAGTGTTGTCTTGACATGTGCATGCAAGAGTACTTTATTATCATATTCCTAACGGATTTGACAGTTTCAGGAAGAGATACGAACAGTATCCAATTTCCAGAGAAAAATATGCTCAATGCAATCTGGAAAACTAGTTGGATTTCAAGTGATGTTTTCAACCTCCCTAGTATAGAATTTCTTTTTGCTCTTCTCAGCCTCAACTTTTCCAATACGCAAAACAAATAAGTATCTGCAGGGAAGGATTTTTTCCTCATTTAATAAAATCTACAAATCTTTAGAGACTATAAACTTTTTTCATTTTGTACTGCATTAAATTTTACCCCAAAAAGAACCTTTATGAAAATATTTATCTTCCTGTATTATTTGTCTAAGAGGTGGATTTAAAAATGATCTAGTAAAGGATAACTGCAACCTTCTAACGACTAGACAAAACTATTTTGCTGGGGGCTGGGGGGGGGAGGAGGAAACATAAAAAGGGAAATAAAAAGCGCAGAATTAAAGAACAACATCAGCCTACAATTTGTATACCAATTTTTTTCAATTACAGCAATATCCTATTTTACCAGAATACCATTCTAATATTTCAGAAAAATAAGAGACTAATTTTAAAGACATTTTACATGGGCACCTTGAAGCATTTTAGGAGGTATGTATAGCGTAAGACATTCACCTTTGGGTTAGATATGCTACCTCACCTCCTCCCATCCATTCCTCCTATTTATTTCATTGCACTGCAAGTCAATAATATTCTCTCACTGTTTTTTACTCTTTGTCCTAAGTCATTCTGCATTACCTTGCCAAGAGCTGCAATTACTGGGCCGAGGGAAGCACTGCCCCTATGCAGAACTGCAGCGGTATGATCAGACCACAAGGCTTGCATGTCAGGGATTCCTGACTACAGGTATCAGTCAATGTCCTTGATTAAGTCACATCCCTACTGATCTCATGCTGTTTTAAAAATCAGTGAAGTGGGGATTTTGGTGGTTCCCTGGTATTCATAAGAAGTTCAACTAGTAATATTTGCTCACCAGGCAGCCCAGTTCTCAGTTCACAACTCTCATTCAATGCTTTTTCCATGGCCTGCCTACATAAATTATTGAGGAAAAAACCCCATATTGTTTTCTTATGCTTCAGTTCCACAGTGTATTTAGACATACAGTTTTGAACAGCCATCAACAGGCTGCAAGCTTGCTTAGAAGCCCTAATACCTCCCTCCTCTTAATACCTTCAGAAAGTAATCTAATAGCTCCCAATAGCTTAAGCTAAAGCGGACCAGAAGGATGTAAGAGAAGAATTCCTCTGTGGGACACAGAGAAAAAGGGTAAGACAGCCTCAAGAAATTAGAAAGGAACTATTTCTTTCAAGCAGTTCAGTTCTACTTGGACATAAAGTACTTGGGACAACCATTGAGCTCTGTGTGCTGCTCTACATTCTGCGTAAAGTAACCCTAATCACAGCCAGGGTAGAAAGCAGGTTTCAGCGATAATATTGGTGATTCCTGACAATCAGTCATTCTCAATCTATATAGATTTCCTCTTTCACAGACAGCTTCTTTTTAAGAATATCTATTTTCCTGAACTTTACAATGGTACTATTTCTAAAAATTATTTGCATGCACAGGCTAACATATCTTCAGATGCATCTAGAGCGTGCAACTTGTAGATCCTGCATTTTTTAAATAAGTCAGTGTACTGTAGTATGTGGTAGAAAGCAGGAGGAAAAAAGAAAGGTAAAACATAGTCTATTTAGCACATCTGAAAATGAGCTCAAGCTCTTTTAGTTCCAGCAGCTGCCTATAATGGAAAAAATGAAGACTGGCTGTTGCCAGAAAAATGGGCAGTAAGAAATAACAGATGTGAAATTTCAGCAACATCATTGGCTAGGTCAGTTGTACAGATAGCTTCAGAGACAGGGTCCCTGTTGGGCTACAGCATTCTAAGAGGCACGCTTGCTTTTTGAGCTGCTGAACCATTCCCCTTGCTTAGCTGAATTTACTCAGCGACCTCGCCCATGAATGTGATCGACAGGAAATATTCACGTCCTCGCAACCATGTGTGAGCTCTGTGTAAAAGCTCCTCAATTATTAAAGTCAGTGACTGTATTTGCCAAAATTATTTTTACATTTCCCTTCCTTCTTCCTCTGTCCTACTTGCCCCGGTTTATTTCATGGGCACTTAGGGTTAGTGGGGAAGAAAAGATAGGTTCTTCAAAACAAGATCTTACTACGTGAAGCTCACAAAGAAAAGTAAGATCAAAGAAACCAATCTAATCTGGTATATACATTTTTAAGAGAAAGGACAGTGGGTGAAAAATGCCCTTCCAAGAGTCAACTCCAATTACAGAAGTCATTTTCAAAGAAGAAAGAGGTTTCTCGACAGTTTAAAGAGGAATTTATGAATACAAGGTCTGTAGAATATATCACATAAAAAGCAATGTCCGTCAGCTCAATTTGCAAGTTTAAGTGGACTTCAATTAAAACTGAATAAAATCAAAGTTATATTTGAGCATCAGAAATATGCTTTGAAATTGTAATGTGGATCACAACAAGGACTGCTACTTCAGAAAAATCAATTATAAAGCTATATTAGAAAATATACTTCCAGTGAAGAATATGTAACAGCAGTAAGTAACATCAGCAGAATTGAATTTGAGCTGTCGCATCCATTGCAAGCATTCTTCTGCTACCTTCAAAATCTGGTTGTAAAATGCAGCTCTTAATAAGCCTAGGTTTTCATGCTATGTCTCATCTGGTGTATTTATTACCTGTTGCTGAAAGAAACAGTGCTACTTTCCCCACCTACTTCCAGATGCTTACTCCCTCTTTGTCCCTTGTGTTACATCTAGTAATTTGTCAGCCACAGGACAAGCCACGCCAGCGTAGTTACCTGATGTAGTTTTCCTTCCCAGGCAGTTAGGTTTTTTTACTGAGTCAGCTCTTACCTTGAACTCACCTTGGGGCTGGGGGCTGATGTGAGAGACAGAAAAAACAGGCTGAAGCAGTACTGCCCCTTTTGGCACCAGCCTGCAGTTTTGCAAGACCAGATGCAACATTAAACCATGCTTTGAATAGTATTACTAGCTTTCTTCTTGCAGAACGAATATTCAAGTGTCTCTAGGATTCCATGTCACAGAGCGAGTTAATGTCAAAGCATGAGAGAAACTCTGCAAGTAAAAATAGTAATACTATAGCAACTGAAGGACTCCACAGGCACCAAAGCACAGGGAGATGAACTGACGTGCAATATCTGGACAAAAGGCCTTGCAATCTAGACAGACAAAAGGAGTAAGACATTAATTAACTTTCCTAATATCACTTTGCAGGTTAATAACAGAAGCGGAAATCAAATGCAAGAGTCAGGACAGGCAGCTCTATCCACTATACCACACTCCTTCCTGTGGCTACAATTTCTATTTACTCACAGCTTGCGGCATGGCATCTCCATGTCAAGAACTGCACTAGGTTCCAGAAATAACAAAATTAAAATTAGCCATTTTATTTGTTGCTCCATAAGCAAATTATCAGTTCAATGTGGTTTACAGCATCTGAAAGTTCCCAGTGCCTTCCCAAGGAAAGAACTCCAAACCTTAATATTTTCCTGACTTGGTAACTCGTCCTCTCTTCCCTCTGACGATAGACAACAGAAAATAAATTGACAAATTGTCCACTGCTATTTTTGTTTCTATTAAATGGAAGTGGGGTACAATAAAATCACCTTAAAGTTCTCCAAAGGAGGAGTACACAATGATAAATTGTATGAAAAAGAAAAAAAAAAAAAAGGCAAAGCACAGACACAGAGAAGAAATTGCTCATAGAGGAAAAGCAGTACAAATATATAACTTCCTATTTACTCTGGCTGTTAACAAAAACAAGTAAAATAAGTAACACTGCTACAGCTCTATTTTTGGCTTCCAGATGTAAAAAACCCAACTTGTCTCTGTGCTATTATGTACATAGTACAAAACTGTACTGATATAAACAAAAACGTAAATCCCAAAACAAAGATAAAACCCAAAAATAAACTCCCTGGCCCCATCTGTATTCTGATGTGAACTACGTGGGATTAACACATCTTTTAGTCACCTCAAAACTATTACCAATTTTTCTATTTTGGGCTTAAGATATTACCAGGCTTCATCAGAAACTTAGAACATAATTTCTGAAGTAACAAAGCACTGTCATGAAGCCGGCAAAGCTCTGCACATAGATGACATGACAGCTAGAAGACCTTGAGCTAACCACAGCTTTCTTTGTGGGTTATGACAACATGAGGAAACACCTTCTGAAAGACACTCTGCTTGCCTTCCTTCACCTCAATTTCTCCTGGTTGTTCCCAAGGCCAGAAGCACAACCCTCATCCTCCAGTGCCAACCAGTACCCTAGCAGGAAAGCTAGGTAAGTATTATTACCTGAAGAGGAACCAGACTGGCTGGTCAAAACATTTATTTTCAGGTAACACAGAAAGATATTTGTCATATCAGCTGGCAGATTCCAGAGTAGCTGGGACGCCAAAAGTCCATGGTCCAAGAACTGCACCTATGCATCAACCTGTGGCAAAAATACTGGCAGGTTGCTGGTGAAACTTCAGCTATTAAAAGACACCATCAAACCTCCAGATCTTCAGGGACTAATCTCACTATGAACCATCAGAGTCCCCAGGCTGACATTCCTCAACCACATTAACACCTGCTGCCTTCCAGAGATGTCCACCAGACATCTAGTGCAGAATCTGACCTTTGCTGAGGCATCTCACTGGTGTGTGGATCACCATCAGCTGTGATGTGTGGTTCTGCAAGGAGCTTAGCACCTGTACCTGAAGCAGTTAATTCTTGATTAATATTGTTTTAATTTTACATATAATAACTGCTGCTTTGTTGCCTAATACAATTTTGGAGTCTATCTTTCATGTTTATTAGAAAAGGCATTATAAGCCTGTATCCTTCTCATACTGCAACAAAAGGAGCGTACATACAAGTCAGGGAGCATGTGGATGCTCTTGTAATTACATTGAAACCTTGGGGAGAAAAAAAGAGGAGAGAGTAAGAAAAATACGAAACATTAAGAGCTTATCAGAAGGTAATTTCATCCTTTAAATTTTTATCTCAGTTGTTTATTTCTTGCTTCCAGTTACAATTTTAAAAATTGTTTTATTGCAACTGAAGATTTTTATGGAATCAAGTGCTTACCTATTTTTAAATGTTTCCCCAAGAAAACTTATGCAATGCCTATGAAGAAAACTGAGACAACTAATCCTTTGCTGTGGTCATTAGCACATCTAGGGAAAGTTATAATTTTGAATTTATTTCAACTTATTAGATCTGCACAGAGCTAATGTTATTAACTCTGCAATTTTACCATCACCACTACACTTAACCCTCCGCATTGGCTTCCCACCTACTGTTGCTGACAGTCGCTCAAATCATTAAGTTAGCTTCATGTTCTTAATGATTGTGCTAGTGCTTTTATGTTGCTAACCATTATAGGGCTCCCCTCTTAACTGGTCCAACTACAAACTGGTCCATTAGTATAAAACAGATCATATTATCTGTAACACTACACACGAAGCAATTTTAGATTAATAAGAAGTCTCTTTAATTCTTAACTAGCCTATTTTTAAAGAGCAAACTTGAAAGAATTAATACCTGTATTCATTATTAGATAAAGCTATACAAACTGTCTAAGATGTACCAACCCCAGACAGAGTACCATGCAGTACATGGTTCAGTTGTCAGCCCTCACAGCTGCTGTGAAAGCTTGGTATGGTATCTCACGATAATCTGCAATATGAGCAAGGTTCCAGTTTAGCAAAAGCTGGTGCTTCAGTTTTCTCCCTGTTCAACAAAACTCTTAAACACCTCCTGAGTTGCTAAACAGCACTCTAAATTAGTAAATCATTTCAATTTGATGTCATGCAATTAAATGTCAGTAAAAAACTAGAAGTTGCTTCACATGAATTATTAAGTTGTGTATCAGACCTTTAAACGCACTTGAGTCACCAACAAGCAGCAGTCATAAGTAAGTTTTAGAGTAACTTTTAAAAACACTGAATATTTTTTTCTTTAAATTTTCCTTAAATGATAGCTATGCGTAGCTTGACAAAAGGATATTTTTTATTTTCAGAACATTTGGGACAAGTGACTGGTATACGGTGTTATCAGATCCTACACGTGAAGAGGCACAGATCAGAATTGTCTATTGTACGCTGGTAAAGAAACTTCAAATAGTTCCAGTCTTTTGTGGGATTACATAATACATGCACTGGAGTGACACCCATTGGGTTAATACATCTATTTTAACATAGTGGCATACTTGTATGTTGTGGAACACTTATCTTACACAGAGCATGAATAAACATGTCACACTGGCACATAGGTAAATTAAGCCATATAAATCCATATACAAGTAGCTACCTCAGCAAGGACCAGAGTCGTTGAAGAGGTTCCATGTAGCTTGAATTCCTTCTTGCACAGTCCTTCATGATCCTGAAATTTAGTGTGGCTCTTATGAAGTCTACACTTAAGGGCAAGGACAAAACACAGATTTTTCTATCGGAACTTGAATGGTGTTTGGGTCTTTCTGGTATCCACTGTGACCAAAAATATCCTAGATAACTGAACACATACAAAGTGGGCATGGACCCGTAACATTTATTCTAGAGTACTAAATGAACTAATGTAAGTACCAGAAAATGTACCACATATTTTTAAGGACTCTTGAACACCCTGGCAAACACAGAAGAAGGAAAGAGCAAGTCTCATTCCTATAAAGGAGGAGGAATGAGATGGAAGGAAAGTGCACAGGAATTACCAATTCATTCCACTTGTTCACTGATGACACCATGAATAAAGCAGTTTAGTCTGAGAATTGTCAGGGGTGAAGGATGGGGCCATGGGGGTAAATAAACAGTAGGCAAAAAGGAACTATTAAAAAATAACTGACAAATTAATTTAAAATTCACTTATTTGCCTTCCCTGGTAAAATACAAGCAGAAATAGAAAAGGGATAATAAATATAGAACTACATGAAGGTAAATATTTAAACTGATAAAATCCTTCAAAGTTTTATCTAATTTCTAGAAATTAAGAGCTATATAAACATAATTTTCAGAGGTCATTAAATCAAAAAAAAGAAGACAAAAACAAGGCAAGAGTTTCTCACTGTATTGCATTTGGTTCTTGGTCACCAAACTGAACAGCACATGCAACCAAATGCATGGGTGCTAAAAACTTAATTTGCTGCCAACAGCACTGAAATCAAAGATCCCCAAAATACAAAATATTTCATATAAACTGGCTCTGCTATGGAAACCAGAGAAATAGAATTATTACATCATTCCAAGTAACTTTCTCTTGGCAAGAAAATGCATTTGCATTCTGAAAGTAGTAGTATTAGTATTACTCTTACTACTACTATTGCTACTACTACTGTTAAGCATAATTTACTGTGAGTTCACCTCTGTATTTGTTAGGCTCTCTTTGCCAGCCTACACCTACAGCCAGGAAAGTGCAAATAATATTTTTATAAATGTATTACTAAACAAAACTAACTTTAAAAAGTATTTGAAATTTCAGAAATTCTTCTTTTAAGGATCCTTCCTGCATTCTTGCTTAGTCACAACAGGTACATAATTGGCACATAGGATGCAAAGAATCAGCAATGAGCAAGGTGTAGGGGATCAACAACATCATCCGTCTTTACAAAGGACACCACAGTTTGCAGAGGGGGAGTTAAGAACCGCAGATGTAAGCTTGGGAATTTAAAGAAAGAAAAATATTCAGCTTGGAGTAATTTATTAACTTACCTTAGGTTTCCATGTATTCTAGAGTGATATCTGATTTTATAATTGCTTAGTGTATACACTGGAGTGATTCTGAGAAGTCTGGATTCAGACATCATTCATTTAATACAATGGGTCACAGTGTATGTTACTGCTTCAACAAGTATAGATTGAACTATTCTGCTTTAAATTCTTTTAAGTTCAGTATTTTCTAAATTACCGTGGTAGGGGGAGGAGGTTTCACTTATCAAAGGCAGTCACTGAGACTAGTCACTGAGACTAACTCCTCTTTGCCTTCTTAAAACCTCTGCTTAAAAGAAGTCAGATGAACAGTCTGACAGGAACTTGGTACACAGAAGAAAATACTCAAAGGGCATAATCTACTGCACATCTTCCATCCCTCAAACAGCAGTGAAACTGCAGAGTCACACTGCCTGTGAAAATAGCAGATAATATAATATGAATCTCATTTACTCACCACTGTCCCAAGTCTTTAGGTCTTAGTCAACCACTTCAGACACCTGGCAATACCTAGAGAAATAATTGACATAAAATGTAAGAAAGGTACGGAGCCAAAAACATTAAAACAATATTTATGATTAGTATTGGTAGCTGCAATGGTAGAGCTCCACTTGTAAGAGACTATATGCACAGGGATAACATTTCCCTACCAGGACACTTCTGCTTTGCTAGAAATGCAGTGTCCTAGACATCACTCCAACCACTAAGTAGCTAAGAAAAATAAGGACATGTGAAGGAGTAACACATAAACCACTAAGCACACACAAAACTGCATCTCTTTCTCTTCCTCTATTTTACTAATAAAGTATGCCAAGATTTGAAAATCTTGAAAAACTTTTTTTGAAATTTGAATTATTTGTATATTCTATTCTGATTTACAACATTTTAAAGTCAGGTATGACTTAGGAAGAACTCCAAAAGTTCCTAAAGCACTGGAATAAAAATGTACACTACATAGTATGTTCACTCCAGAAGCTTATGAAACACACCTTGAAACTCCTTCCACCAGCCCAGACATGTATTTCATGGAGTTCAGCAAGGCCAAATTTGAAGGCCTGTACCAGAGATGAGCTAATCCCTTGGACAGGCTGGGCACTGACTACCCAGGGCGCAGCTCTGAAATGGAGCTGGGGGTCTGGGCAGACAGTGGGATAAACATAAGCCAGCAGTTAGCCCTGGCACCAAGGAAGACCAAGAAAAATCAGGGTATGCCTACAGGCTAAGCCACCACTAATAAGCAATTATTCACCTTTAGCTAGCACTCCAGGAATATACATCTGGAATACCACATACAGTTTTGGATCCCCAGTACCAAGAAGTAATAAAATAAGGTGATAAAGGTAAGGTAAAGTTGATTCAGTGATGCTGAACTACAGGATTTCCCACAATAATAACCAGTTCTGCATTTTTACACAAACACCAGGACAAGATACATGAAGAACCTCCCCTTACATAAAAGAACAAAGTGAATCAGAAGGTTAGTAGAATCTAATGAAGAGAGGTAATTTGGCCTTGGTGAGGGTGGTTTAGGAACAGAAAAATCAGTGCAAAGCTCCTAACAAAGCATGCTGCCAAGGACAGAGAAAAACATACTGGGAGCACTGGAAAGTCAAGAATGCCTTAAAATATCCTGGCCAATAGAATATTCCTCCAGAAAAAAAACCAGCAGACTGGACTAAGTAGCTGTGATTACTCCAACTTTTCTCTTGTCTGAAAAGCAGATAACACAGCAATGAAAATACAGCAGCATCAGCAGAGACAGAGACTACGTTCCATGAACAAAAAAGGCCAAATGGTTTTCTTTTAGACTGAAGCACCCAAAAATGCATGATTAATTTTAAGTGTGTGAAAATGATGGAATGCTCGGACAATTAGAATTAAGCTGTGCTTTTAAGGAAAATTTCCTTGCCTGGAGTCTGAGTTCCCTAAGAAAGAGAAGCAGTACGGGCAGGGTAAGACAGGATCAGCCCATCGAGGAGGCTGTAGAAGAGCCTTCTCACAGATCAATCGACCTGCCAAGGCACAGCAATGATCCTCCTCCCCCAACACACAAGAAATACCAAGGAGGAGAGAAAGTATTACATTAAAAAGAAAGGCTTTTTTTTGCCACAACATTTGTAACGAAGCTAAGAAGAAGAAACTCCACAAGCGTTCCACTGCCCCATCACCACACAGCCAATGTGCACTTTCCTTACGTGGCAGATAGCCAAAATGAAACCCAAATCCTCCCAAAGAAACCAGAATGAGAAAAACACGTCTTCTCTCTGTCTTTCTCCAGGAGCTCTTTCTTACAAATTTTGCAATAGCTTAGATGGATTTCCACAAGAGCTGGCAAAAATATATAAAATCCACTTCTTCCTTTCTACTCAACTAGCTGTAAATTTGGCTGCATCAACATCCCCCTGCCCACCCACTCCCACCCCTCAAAAAAACCCCACATTACATTCTTCATTTTTAGCTCCTTTCTCATTTGCAAGAGAGAAATGTTTCAGTACAATTCAGAGAGAAAGAGTCTTTATACCAAGCAGAGCCACTGATTTAAAGTTTTTTATTTGCAGTCACCAAGAGAAGCAAATAGGCTGGACACTGTTAAGAGAACACAGTTGGTTTGATTCCTGTGTCACATACCCTGGCTTTGTACACAACAGGAATTGGTTATACTTAGGCTCCCCAACAAAAATAAAATAAAAAAAGAATACAGAAATATCCGCTGTATCTTAAAACATCCTTTTCAAGTAGCTTTTTCTTCAGATATACTACTGTGCAATACTTCCATGTATTATATTACAGCAAATATCCAAATCAAAGAAATATTTACTTACTTCAGGAAGGTTTGTATGACTGATTATATCCCTATGAATAGAAATAATACATTCAATGGGTTCTTTGTCTTTTGCTATCAATGCAGAACAGTATAAAATAAAAAAGCTGTACTATTTCATAGGCGTCATTAAGGCTACCTTCAGAAATAACAGCAAAACAAGAAGGGGAAAGTATTTTCTTTAGGGATACACTGCTAGTAGGTTAAAAAAATGTCTAAATGAATTACAATGCTAAATACCATAGGAAACTAACGGCTTGAGATATACAACAGATTTTTAAACGCTTCTCAGGCCGATTATTCCCTGTTTCACACAAACCTACCACAGAAAATAAAATTCCAGTTCTGCTTTTGGTGTTATCTACCTGATTTGTTCAATCTGGAAGGTCATGCTACATCTCTATATATAATTCAAAGCAAATTCAAAAGAGCATACCATATAGAGCAATATAATTTGCATGCAATTTCAACGAGAACAAAAAAATTCTAATTTTTTTTACACTACAGAAAAAGTTTCACCCAAATGCACCTGCCCTGAAGTTTACACCTAATAAAAGCCAGATGTACTTCTAATACACTGCTGATCCCTGCTCTTAATGCCTGTTTCCCCACCACACCACCTTAACCAAGAAAGCAGTACAGCATAGTTTTACACATCATTAAAATGTTTAAACCAAATATTACATTTTTATAATCCTAGCAATTCCCACAAAACTAAACAGAATAAATACAGAAGCATTAAGAGACCTGCACTGTGAATGAAAGATCCCTCTTTGCCTGTTACCTAATACAATAAGCAAGCTGAGCAATAAGTGAATCAAATTACCACATTTCTTTAACACGTCAGTCATTACTATCTGAAGCAAAGGATATGCAAATTTATTTTTAGTAAAGTTATTCTCTAAAATTAGTTTTGTCTTCTAGGGTTTATTTCACCTAAGCTGAAACTTTATTTGAAATTAGTAATACAGAACATCAGGAGCTCAATCCCACATTCACTAAAATCAGTGGGAGCTCTTTAGTGCTACCCATGAGGGCAAAAGGACATAAATTGCTTACTTTAAAGGCAGCATAAAAGAACAAGTTCACTTTATAACATGCTTCTTGAGTCATGTCTCTGTGTCACAGGGACAGTAAAGCAAAATGGCAAGTCACCCTCCCACAGCAGCACCATGAGTTACACCACAGACATCGCTCTGGTCTTGCTCCATACAACTCATCATCTCTGCCAGCCCAAGGCAGCCAAACCCAACAGCTTTGCAGCAGTATCTCAGCAAGAACATCCATAATCACTAAAAATGTTCCTTGGCTCTTTTTTGGCCATAAAACTGCTCTAGGTGGCTGAGGCTTGGCCACCATCAAGATGGACTGGACAAGAAGCAACTCTGAAAGGAGCTTCACATCTGGCCCTGTGCTGCTCAGCTACCGGCTGCTTGTGCATGGACAGTGAAAGAAATGGGTCCCATGGACAGCCCAGCAGTCATCAGGCAAAGGCAGCCACCAGGTCAACCCTGCAGCAGCTCCAACACGGTCTGATGGCCCCATGTTGGGCCAAAACAGGCTCCTGGGCCCCCAGGCAAGAGCACAGGCAGGACCCAGGCGAGGCCAAGGCGGGGGCCCTGACATTGGGTTGCTAATTAAAATCTCTAACCAGTAGCATGCTCCTCAGCAATGAGCTAGAATCACTTGGCAAGCTCAGGCTATTTTTCTTCCTAAATGTCAGTTCGCTTAATAAATAACAACTTCTGATGAGTATTATTAGCATCTGAATTATTGCCCCCAGATTACCACATACTGTGGCCTGCAAAATGCTAAGTTTACAAATAAAGCTGTCTGCTGGCAGAAGCGGAACAGAATGACTCCAAGGAAGACAGCTCAGTTATCTTTTCCTGAAGGCCTGGAATGGCAACTCTGGAGTTTTGTTAAAGCGTAAGCAACTACCATTCTGTTTTATTTAATTGGGTGACAGCCTAAGCATGTTGCAGAAGCCTGCAGAGCTATTCCATCGTGATAGTCTGGAAAAGAGACGACGGTTTCTTACACACTCACACACACTCTTTAAACCAGCAGCTATGCAGTTTGTTTTGTTTTCAATCCAACACCTCCTCAGGCCAAAGTTACATTCAGAGTATTATCCTAGTGATGCAAACTGTGACTATTACAATCAATGAAACAAACATTAAAATGTCCAAATTGCCTTATAAAATTCCTGCGTTTGCCAGTACTCCTGCACCACAACTGAATTAGGATCTTGCTTGTTTTTTGGAGTCAACCTAAATTAAAAAATGCCTTAAGCACAATCCTCCCCTCACCCCAAAAGAAAACCAGACTTGTTTCAACATTGAACTTCCTTTACATTTAAGATACCTAACAAAGCAACCAGACACAGAACTAGCGAGTGACTTACTAAGACACAAACAAGCTGCTAAGAGTCCTCAAAATACAATTTCAAACTCCTCTATGGTGGCAGAAAACCAACATTTTTTACCCTAAGTATATGTTCTATATTGGACTAATTTCCATGCCTTCCTCATAGCTTTCATCTTCATAGATGCAATAAAAAATACACATAAAATGTAGGTTATCAAATTAAGGCACCCACAGGTACTACCTGTGACTTTCCACCAGGGAAAAGCTACTTTTTAATCATGAAATGCTTCAGTGAGTCATGTAATGATTTTGCTAAGTTACAAAATCTTGAGGTTAGACCATTCAGTTTGACCTCAAAGCAAAGTTTCTTCTACTGAAAATAGTCTATCCGAACATTACCCAACCAATAGGCCTATCATGCACTCAAGAGCTTAATTCAAAGATAACAATACTGCTTAGAGCACATCAGCTTGTGTATTTTCAGCTCTTCTCCAGCTCATGTCCCAGAACCAATTTTCAGTCTTGTAAACAACAAACACCAAGACCAAAAACCAACATAACAAAAAATTAAATAACAGTTGAGACCCTGAGCAACATTTCGTGTGCCTTTCTTGAGTGTTTCAGTAAAATCATGTTATGAAAATTAAAATCCCTACTCAAGCCTTATCTGCCCAGTTTTCCTGCTCTGTCTAACATCCTGCACTTTCCACAGACCTCTGAAATCCTAAGCCATCTCCATTCAACCTGCTTTTCCAACGGGAGCTTACAAGCTCACAAAAAGAGGCACTCCTTTGGTGCTAAGCCGAGAAAGGGGAAATAAGCTAGCCACTGCTTTGTAAGAGTTAAAAATTATACTCAGTTTGCAGATGGAAGAAATAGCTAGCCCCAGGGATGGTGGGAATTGAACAGCAACTAAGAAATATGTTAACTGTGGTTCTGTTTACCACAAAGAAGCTTTCCTTCGCCTTTTTAATTTTTGTCATTTTAAGCTTTCTCTGGAGCCAATTTGCTTAAACACTGCTAGAGAGACAATCTTTTCAGAAAATGTCCTGGTAATACAAGAAATAAAATATTTGGGTTTGGCTTTTCCTCAAGCTGATAATATCCTCTTTGAAGACTGTCACAGCACATACTTTGAAATAAGTTATAATTATTCTTTAAATTCCACAAAAAAAAATCTTTATTCTTTAAAACACATTTCTCTGTAAAACTGAGATATAATTTCTTGGCAAGTTATGAGCTGCTAGTGATAACATTTTATTTTCCCTAGATTTCTACTATTCTTTTTACTATCTAAAAGAAGATCATAAAAGATTGTCTTTACATGTAGATGTTCACGGAAAGAGAAGAATCACATCTAAAAATGTCTCCGGATTCAGAGGGCAAAAAGAGATCTCACTTTCGGCTTTTCTTTTCCCTCTCAAGATTAGTAGAAGTTAATTTTTTAAAAAGACATACAGCTTGTGATCTTTACCATTTCCTGTACAAAGGTACTTGCAAGTCCGAACTGGAGTAACATAGGCCCATTTCAGACTCAAATAATGGGCTTGCAGAATAATCATGAAGGATTCAATGCAAATAGGAATGGTGGAGAAGGCTACCCAACTCCTTTTTTACCCCTCTTTCCCAGCCACTGTCTTCAGTGGTCCCTTCCAACCTGTATGATTCTAACTAGAAATAACTGAATATAAATTTTAGTCAGACATGTTTTCCTTGAATATGCATTCTTGACCTTCCTGCTTGCTTTTTTCTATCACTGACTAACCTTTACATTCCCAAAGGCAGGTATTCAATGTGCAAGAAAGTGTACGGTAATTGTAAGATCACCCCCTAAAATTCTTTACTGAAACTCATGAGAGAGTATTTACCTGACCCAAACTTTTAAGTTCGATACAAAAACTTTTTAAATTCTTTGTTGTCTTCTCCTGAAATTTTTATCAACAACTGTAGGAGTGAAGGAAGATTCCTTGCTTCCTTCATGTCTCCAGCTGAGAAACTGAGATGATGGTATGAAACAGTTCACTTAACCTGGGCTGTTTTTATAACTTTTAAAAAAAACACTGTACCTTCTCATTAAACAATGATTTTCTACATTAAAGCAACAAATTAGAAAAAAAAATCTTTCTTATAGTTCAGATGGCATTCTCCACCAGATTCACAGAGTTTTAAAGTTTACTGGTAACTTGAATTCCTGGAGAATGGTTATTTAATATGCATATATCATTTTGAGAGAGAAAGACCTTCAGAAGCATCTCATAACTGATCTTGAGCCTGTTGGGCAATACCTCTAACAAGATATGGGGGTGATGAATGCCAGTATAATCTTAGAATATATAAAAAAGTTACCATCAGCCCAGAGGACAGTATTACGAGCTGATGAAGACTCAGTGAGGACACACTTTGAACACTATAAAGAATTCTTTTCTGCCTCGCCATAAGCGAGGGGCAGGGCAAGACATCCAAGCTGGATTAAGAACACAGAAGGAATAAAATTCTGATCAAGGGAAGAGTTACTGAAGGCAGCTGATTAGCAAGGAGAAAGAAGAAATATTAGAATTAAAAGCCAACATTGCAGCAGGAACAAAATAACTGTGAACTGACTGTGAATACACTTAAGATGCAGGTTAAGAGATGATTTCTAAACCATCTGAAAGGGCAAGATTCTTTGAACAACAGAAGCAGAGGCAAGAAACCTTCCTAGTTTTAAGTCAGAGGCTGATGACATGATGAAAGGAATTGCATACAACCTGATTACCTGCAATAACAAGGGAGCAAACCCCCTTACAACTCCCTCCCCATCCAAAAACCTGCATTTTTTGAGTACATTAGTATATCTTCCAGTCATCTCTCAGAAAGTATGTATTTAATAGCTAAAGCCACCCCAAACCCCACTGTTAAAACCAAGACACACATTATAAGTCCATGTAAAATCCTCTAAAAGTATTAAACATCAAAAATGCAGTTTCTCGTTTGAGCTTTACCAGCTCCATACAGAACTACTGGCTGTATCTCATGCTTTTGATTATTAAAGGCAGCTGACAACTGCATTTACTAAACATCCTGATCATGCACAAGATAACTACATCAACCACATTCACAAAATCATGTCTAAAGAACATGAAATACTTAGCCATTTACGTTACTCTAGAAAAAGGCTAAAACACAAGACATGGGGGTATAAATATGTTAATTTTTATTGTTATTATCTCTTTTTCTCTTATGCGAAGTGTGTAAACAGAGTAATATCCATAAAAGACAGTTATTTCGAAAGAAAACATGAAACACTAAGCTCAAGCAGACCTCCCAAAAAACAAAGAAAAGCAAGAAACTGGTCACTTCACAGGGTACAAGCGAAACAGCCTCAGGAAATCTATATTAAAGGCTTTTTTTTAGAGAATACATAAACTCTGCTATAACCTTCACAGATCTCTCCAGCAGTCAAGCTAAGAGACAATACCTCTCTGGAACATAACAAACATTTCTGAAAGTTCCTTCTCTTCTCTCCACCTCTCAAAACATTGTATTTTGCTATTTTACTAGCAATGAACATTTTAATTGGCATTGGCCATTTGCTTGCTACCAGAATAGACATAATGATGCAAGGTGAAAAGTTAAGGAACAGCCAACAAGGCACTGAGATGGAGGACTCCCATTCCTACTCCATGGAAGGCAGGAAAATGCATCACTACTAATCTCCTCACACCCCACTTTCAGTTTGGGGGGCAACTCTTATTTTCCAAATAAAAATTATCTGCAGCTGAGTTCACAGCCCTCTTAATGCTTCATTTTAATATGATATGGCTAATTTTTAAACTTCCATGGGAGTTAAAGAGCTTCCAAGAAACCACTAAAAACCCTGAAACAAGACAATCTCATCTGTTTAATCAAGTTTGTCAAAATTTAAGACGCAACAAATTTGTTAGGTTCTTCCCCTCATCTTTTTTTGCAGGTTCAGGAAAGCTAATAATTTCCAGGCTACATTGGATCAAATAACTGAAAATAATCTTATAAGCTACACGTTTCAACAGCAGTTTCAAGTCTGCAGTAACTGAAAACGCAGATTCCTACTAGCAGGCACTATTCTTCAAGACATACATATACGAAAGAGGGCACTCAGACTGGGAACAATTATCAATAGCCCTGTTTCCACGAGCTTTCTTATCAATTATGAAGAAATTAATTCCAAGAACAAGAACCCAGCAATTCCTTAAGTCTCGGTGACTGTCCAATGCACTGATTCAAAATCATAATTCTGTAAAGTTCAAAGCTGTAAGTTCTGGAGTCCCTAATTTCTCCCTCAAAACTAGCTTTCTAAAGTAGTTTTATGGACTATCTTTTTAAGTGATTTTTGCAATGAAGGCTGAGGTTTAGAACACAACTGAGTAAGTCTTCTGACATAATTGCTTTCTTATGGTATTCCAGCAATTGAACATTGACTTGAAATCTCTTCCAGACAGAGCTGGCTGGTTTAAATCATTGCTTTTGAAAGCACACAGATGATATGCAGCTACTTTACATCCCAATATCCTTTACAGCATCAAAAGAGGTCTCAAATAAAGGAAGAAAATTATACATTCATACACAATCTCTCTTTCATATTCACACACATACTATATCCCAGCTCCATTCAGGTGGTCCCTGAGGTTTTGGCTCTCTAGAAAGAGTTAAGTATCTGAAACAGACCCTTTTCTTGCTCATTTATTAGTAATGTTTTCAAAGGATCATTCAGAGAATGAAGCCTAAGAAAAATGCAAATTCTGTACTCCACACTCGACTAACAAAGCATCCAATCAGTTCCCACTGAGCTCCAGTTTGTTCCATGTCCACATGTAAGTGATTAAGAGTACATTGTTTGAAACTTAATTCCACATCTGTTCTTCTGTGGGACTTGGAAAACTGATGAATTTTTCTGACAATTGTTTGCAGAGGGGATAATCACAAGCATGTGTAATAGTATCCCAAAGTGCATGGGGAAAACACTACGAGTCTAAGAAACTTTTTTTTGCTGAATATTTTTGTTTCTTTTCTAAGTAAGATAAAAAATAAGATGCTTTCAGATAGAAATAATTAATAAATGCTTGAGAAGTCATCCATTATACCTAAAAAGGCAAAGCAAAATCCAGCTTTTCTTTGTAAAGGTCATAATTTAATGTCCCAGTAGTTTACCCAGACAGCGAAAATCCATTTTTACGGCCTGACAGGTAACTTCTAAAAATTATGCTGAAGTGGCAAAATGCTGCAGAACTACAACAGAGAAAATACATGGTTTTGTCATGGAGCTCTGTAGTTGTGCGAAAATGTTCCAGGCTATTACGGTGCGAGAGTCAGCATCTTTTGAACCAATCACATAATTAAGTCACAAGGATATATTTTCTTTCGATGTCTACAAAATGCTGGTAAGCACAGAAAGGAAGAATAGATAACACTCTTGATTGTATTTACTAATGCAAGTGCTGACAGCATCAAAGCATACTGGGGAACGTAAGGTTCAAGAAAGCACTTTTTCCATGCAAGATGCAGTTATGCTGAGGAAATCTGCCACAGTTTGCTGTGGATGCTAACTTCATTCTCTCAAGAAATAATGGGACAAGTTAATGAAGGAGATATCCACTGACAGCCATTAAATGCAACAACTGCCTCCTTTGACCCAGTACATCCTCAAGATGGAGAGCAGTGGAGACTATGAAAGCATCAGTGTAAATTCGCTCTGTACTTTAGGCCACTGGCTATTATCAGATACTGAGTTAAATGAACCTCTGGTTAACTATTTTATTTACGGCCTTATGACATCACCTTGAACCTTTGACCTATACATATAACAAGTGCAACAGTGAGAAAGAAATTCACAGGAAAGGCTCAGGGTAGGTGAAAAACACTTTTTAAAATTTTTATTTACTTAATTCTGAGCTTAAAGTAATAATTAGTCATTTATGAGGACATGTCAAAGAAAGGCCAAAATTTCAGTTCAGGCACACCAAACTGATGACTCAAAGAAACTAGATACTGCTGCCAATGCCTACAATGTTACTGCAAACTTCCCAATACTTGGTGTTTTCTTAAATCTGTGGATGCCAGAGGTATGTGATTATGTCACATTTTAATAAGTGCTTTCAAACTTTTCTCCAGTCATTAGTACTAGAAACATGGAAAACAGAAGCTCAACAAGAAAAAAAGAAACAAAAATACAACCCCCCACCCCAAACCAAAGCGCTTTATTTGTAAAATAAGAAGAGTCATTATTTTCAGTTCTATTTCCCCCCCACGCTGGTACTGGAAACAGTGGAAACCAGGTTAAACCTCGGTTGTCCCATATGTGGCCAGTGCTGAAACACTGTGCCATCCCAGATGAAACAGATGAATAACATGAATAAGAACCACAGAGGCTTCCTAGGGTGAAAAAGGAAAAAAGGTGCAGAAAAAAATCATCAAACTGTTTAAATAACAGAATGCTTGTAATTTATGTAAAAAGAATCTACACAGATAAAGAAAAATCTGCCTTCTACAGCAAAGGACACTATTGGTTTCTAAAAGTATTATGCTCAGAACAATTGCTATCTGACATTACTTAATTAGGACTTCCATTTAAAATGCATAGGATAACCAATTCCATAAGTTAGAAGGCAACAAGACCTGCTGCAACAGAAAATTACATATTTTCAATTTCATTGTGTAACGATATCACAAAGGGAAGGTTTATAATGCAGAGTGTGTGATCAGACAGCTCTGTGCTTTGGAAAAAATGTTCCTATCTAATCTGAATTAAAATCACTGAAAGGTTAAAAGGATAAGAAATATTGCTTGGCTAAGAATTAAAATACAACAAATATCCTTATTTATACACAAAAAGTAGGCAGGTTATACAGATGTGATTACCATACCAATCAACAAACTGTAAACAATAATGACTTCGAGGTTTTTTTTTCATTTAAAATTATCTCAAGTAAATAATCACTGAAGGCTCCCTGCAGGTAAGGGGAGATTAGACCAGTCATCAACTGTCTGCAGAGAAAGATCAGGTGAACAAACATAATTCCCTCCTGCACATCCAACTCTGCTGATGCCAGGACAGCACCGACACCAAGCGTCAGGGCTGCTGAGTTATGTGCCAGTTCCACAAAAGTCCACTTATTTCAAATGTTGGGAAACATCCCAAGGAAGAGTCTTGACCTTTCTTCTATGTGTTATGGGCACTGAAAGAGAGGAACTTCTGATTTTTTTAGCCAATACCATTTCTTAAAATACTACCGCATGCACATACGTAGATAGATAGCCGTATTTATACCCAAAAGACTACAAAAATATACCCTTGAAAGACTTTTACAGGTTGTTGGGTTTTTTTTCAGTTAGTGTGACCAAAAGGCTAAATGAAATTCAATGCACATAGGAGTCCCATGGGTGTCTTCCACTTTGTCCTTCTGTAACTGTACTAAAAGCTTGTCTGGAGTCTCTCTCTCAAGGCATGCGGAGTTGACACTTCTTCTATTTATCCAACTAAAGAAAGGTCCCCTGCTTCTTCCCTGCCAATACCACGAAGAATTTAATGTATCAGCAGGGACTCGAAGCCTGAAACTCAATCCAGTATTTTTCATAGAACAATTCACAGACTTGCACTGACTTTTTTGACTTGAGAGCAAAGGGTTTCTGTACAGCAATTTGGGGCTAAATTAATCCCCTCATGTTCCCACCAGTCAGAGTGAGGAAGAGCACCATAACACGCAGCCACCAAATTGATTTTAACATACTGAGACAAAAAATAAATCCCTATTACAGTCCCTTCATACCTTCTTAAAATATCACAGCAGCTATTTAATGCCTCCTGTGAAATAGGGAGGGCTGAACAGCAACAGACAGCAAATTAAGGAAATAAAATGGCAACCAAGAAAAAAGCAGAGATTTTTTTTTTTTACTTTACAGGAGGACATAGAGAGGTTTGGAACTTAATCTTACTCTATACCGATACCCTGGATAACAATGAAAAAAAAATCAGAGGAGGATTCAGATCAAAGGAGCATTCATGTGCAAAGCTGAACTGATCCCCCTTTTCATAACTAAACAACAAGACAGGTACTTAATACAGAAGGAAATCCTATTCTACCACATACACTAAGGAATTTTTCAAAGTCTCAACAAGTCTTCTGTTTTTATTAAACCATCCAGTAAAATAAGCATCAGCAAGGCTAGTTATTCTGCCTTTCTGAGAACGGACTGTTTTGTACTTGTTACTACTCTGACTTCTAAAAATTGCTTGCTTGTAGAAAATGGCATTTTCAGTTTCTTTGAAACTCAAAATGTCCTCCATTAACACATCAACCAAGCATCCCAATGTGTAAAACGTGAATTTTATTTAAATTAAAAAGCCTCAACCCAAGCTTTCTAAAAAGGATTGGAAGCTTATATAACTGGAAGAAAACCCACTGTAACTGTTCAAAGGGAGAGCAAAGATAACTCTCAAATCTGAGAAGATGCAATAGAAGAGTAAAAACCCAGAAGATTAAAATAAAGCATTTCCTTTACTTCTCTAGGCTTTTTTTAGCAACCAGAGATCAGAGAGAAATGCTCTTCTTCTATATAGAGTCTTAAATAATCTTCAACATCCATTTAATTCACAGGGCATCCAATATTAAGATCCTAAAATCTGTTTTCATCTTCCAGATTCTAAATCAAGGTCAAAAACATATCTTAGAGTCAGGATTTATAAATGTCAGTCTTTGATTCATCAGAAATATTTGATGTAAGCACGAAACAGGTTATAGAGAGTAATCCAGAAGCACAGCAGAAAATAAATTCACCATATGTCAAAACCCTTGCTTTACATATAATCATGCATTGAGGATAGATATCAGAAGCGTGACCTACACGTAACAGGAAGACAGTTTCCACAATCAGTAATAGAAAGTATGTATCTTCACAAGTCTTAGGCAGGATAGATTATTTCACAATCATGGAATGACCAGCAAGGAAACCAATATACTAGAATAAACACTAAATACCTTTTCTGGTGTTCTGAAAACAACATTCACCCAGCAAAGGCCATTCAGGATTGTGCATCTGGGTACTGCATGCCAGTTTCCACATATGGCAACTCATCTAGAGGAAATGCTACTTTAAAAAAATCATCAATTAACAGTATTGGTCCTTTCTTTGTCTTCTGAATACTGTATATTCTTGTTAAAAATACTTCACATGCTAACAGTTGTTTTAGGGAGAGTATACGCGTAAGTACACTGAGGAAAGACTCCTCATGATTAACTCAAAATCTAAGTGCACTAAAAAAGAGCCACAGAAACTAATATTAAATACTGTTAAATTCTGGGTGTATATTCCAGGCACCTGTAATATTCCCCTCAGATATTAATGTGAATTAATATCTCTCATATCAGATCACATGTCATAGTGCATGTATAGTTATCTGTAAAGCATGTTCTCAAGTTTAAACATACTTCTAAAAGCCTATATGTCTACAACAAGAGTTCTTTTTATTATTCCTACAGCCTAAATAGTTTGCTTTTAATGAAAGAAAAACAGGTTTGAATGACAGTGTACATTGCTGTTAAGTTTGGCTCTCAAACCTTTGTGCCTAACATAATGGCTTCATGCAGAATCAATCAAAAGCATCCTGCCCCTACAACAAATATTTTTTAATTAGTAGAATCAAAGATGAATTAGCTAAATGCTATTTTATTTTCTCTAATCTTCAACATTATTTTCTTCCTAAATAATATATAATGTTTCCATGATCACACTACAACCAAGCTCCAAAAATATTTATATGTGTTTTTAAAAGCCTCGTCAGGGAAGCTTCTTCCTGGTAAGTTTGGTTGCCTCAATCATTTCTTTTGACAATATTAAGGATTACATGGACCAGTGATCAGGAACCGATGAGGCCAGGGACTTAGTTTCACATAGGCTTTAGTCACACTTGGTATTTGATTTTCACATTTTTACTGAGCAATATTAAGATGCATATCACATTTGACTTGTTAAAATGTGTTGGCTACAATTATCAGCTAGCAAGAATGAAATTGAGAAGCAGCTGCTGCTATCAAACAAGGAAAACAGAAATCACCTCTTTTGCATCTTCACAATTGGATCCTCTGTGTAGTTTTGGGGAAATTTACATTTATTTAAAAACAAAGTTGAACGTTAGGCTACAAAAAGTTAAGTTCTACATTAAAATAAGTATTTATGACTTTCAGGTTTATCACAGCATTGCAGTCAGAATTCTTAGTAGTGAATTTCTTTTAGTTAATTTAAAGCTTTAACTTATCTAATCTTGTTAACACCTATAATTGAACAATTAAATGATTAACATCCAAGAACCCTACTACTCTGGGTCTGCCTTTTTTGGTCAAAACCTTTATTCCAGCATCAGGGTCTTAATGTTTGAAAGGCAAAGTCCTGGTTATTGAAAACCTTTTAGAGTCTGTTTAACGCCTGCTCACATTCAAAGAACTGAATGCCAAGATAAAAAACTGCTGATGAGTGAAAAAAAATGAACTGGCCAATATGCACTGTTTGAACATGAAGGTAAAGTTCAAACCTCATTTTGGGTTCAGTGTTGGGGCCAGTCCTGTTCAATATCTTCACTGATGGTCTGGATGAGGGGATTGAGTGCACCCTCAGTAAGTTTGCAGATGACACCAAGCTGGGTGGAAGTGTCAATCTGCTGGAGGGCAGGAAGGCCCTACAGAGGGACCTGGACAGGCTGGATCGTTGGGCTGGCGCCAACTGTATGAGATTCAACAAGGCCAAGTGCCACGTCCTGCACTTGGGTCACAACAACCCAATGCAACACTACAGGCCTGGGGAGGAGTGGCTGGAGAGCTGCCTGGAAGAAAAGGACCTGGGGGTGTTGGTTGACAGTCAGCTGAACATGAGCCAGCAGTGTGCTCAGGTGGCCCAGGCAGCCAACAGCATCCTGGCTTGTACTAGGAATAGTGTGGCCAGCAGGAGCCAGGGAGGTGATAGTGCCCCTGTACTTGGCACTGGTGAGGCCACACCTTGAGTACTGTGTTCACTTTTGGGCCCTTCACTACAAGAAGGACATCGAGGTGCTGGAGCATGTCCAAAGAAGGGCAAAACAAAGTTGGTGAAGGGTCTAGAGAACAAGTCTTATGAGGAGCAGCTGAGGGAATTGGGATTGTTTAGTCTGGAGAAGAGAAGGCTGAGGTGAGACCTTATCGCTTTCTACAACTACCTGAAAGGAGGTTGTAGTGAGGCAGCGGTCAGTCTCTTCTCCCTAGTAACAACTGATAGGACGAGAGGAAATGGCCTTAAGCTGCGCTCAAAAGGGTTGTCAGACATTGGAACAGGCTGCCCAGGGTGGTGGTGGAGTCTCCATCCCTAGAGGTATTTAAAAGAAAGGTAGATGTGGTGCTTGAGGATATGGTTTACTGGTAGACTCGGCAGTGACAGGTTAGTGGCTGGACTCGACGATCTTAAGGGTCTTTTCCAACCTTAACGATTCTATGGTTCTATAATTCTATATCCTCTGTAATCACAGAACAACATATTTAACCTGGAAGCTATTCTGGATCTTCATGCCTGGACAGTGATCCAACACTACATGGACGGGCCAAAGAGCTCCTCAATAGCAATGAACTGGCCAGATGCGAAGGCAAAAATGCCTTTCAGCCAGCTAAAATCTAAGCTGCAGTACTAAAGAGCCTGTGGCCAAACAACCCCTACCTCCACACCAACACCCTGGGCACAGCAGCAATTTTTTTTTCCTTCAGCTTTATGAAAAATCTCCTTTTCTTTAGAAATCTTCTCTCAGCCTGCTAGGGGTGCGACTACCATTAATCTGCCTGTATGAAAGGACAACCCTGTTCAAAACTTTTGAACTTTATCTTTAGACTAATATTTTTCAATTTGTGGCACATATGATCTAAAGTGGAAAAGTCCTAAGTTAGTATTTAGACAAATTATTAAAAAAACTAAAATGGGAAGAAAAAAACCAGTGCAGGTGGGAGAAAACACCTTCATTACCCATAAAGGTAAAGGAGCAACAATCCCCTTCAATTCTCCATTTTGTGAATGCCTGTATAAACAAATTGAATGTTTTTGTCTAGATTATAAAATAAAAGTACTTGTTATAAAACTCAGCACAAGATGATAATTATGCTTAATCCTTTCAGCAGAAAAACAAAACAACTTTGAGATTTGTGCAGGAAAGCTGTGAGGCCAACCATGAGGCCAAAATGCATTTTCAATATTCCTACAATACAAAAACAAAGCAAACAAACGAAAAAGCTTTCATGGCAACTTTCTATGCCATATTTATGCAGCAATCAAGTATGACTTTAAAACCATCATTAACCTGAATAAAAACAGTAGGAACTGATATTTAAGTCTATTTTCTATGCATAAGAAAACATGAAATTCTTACTGTGCTTTTGAATACAGTAAAATACAGCTCTCTTTCCTAATGAGGTTACAAGCAGTAAAGGGATGAGAGACACTCCTTAAAAGAGGAAGGAAGAAAAAGTAATACCTTTAGCTCCTTATAGTTTACATTACTTACTGTATTTATAGGTTGCATAAATTACTACCACTCAAAGCAAAGCATTAATTCCTAAGGGAAAGCATGAAGGGCACACTTCCTTCACTTAAGTGTTTTGGGTAAGTAATATGTTTACATTGCCTCAAACTGCTTTTAAGTTCAATAATTCTACCCCCTTTTACAAAACAAACACATTCCTGTATTCAGTCAAAAGGATATCTGTAAATTAAGAGTATTTTCCTGGTTCAACACAATGTTAATGGGACTTCCATTTGTTTCCTGTTTGAATTTTAAGGAAGGGCTTTTCTGATAAATGCGTCTTTGTTATTTCTGAGCATTACCCAAAAAAAAGTTAAGGAGTTATGTTTGCCAGACGTGAATGGCAGCAGCTCTATTCACAGACCTCTGCGCCACGAAAATCCATCAGGCTGAGATGTTCTGATGTGCATACAGTTGATTTTATGGGTTACACAGTTTAACCTCACACCTAGTATGTCCATTTTCTTTCTTCAAGAATTCACAGAGAAACAAACTATACCACAGCCACCAAAAGCAATCACAACGGCCACCACAGCAATTTCAAAAGTATGCTTTGCCCTAAGGAACTAGTCTAGCAAAGTAAAACTGGTTTAAAAACAGAATACTTATAGCTAATGCATACCCTTTCAGGGATACACACACACCCCAGGTTAAATTAGTGATACTAGGTCAGCTTGCAGCTATTTCCCACCACCCATCCCCCCACCAGTACAAATAAAAAACCCAAATGTTTAAATCAAGATGAGATCCACAAAGAGGTTTGCAACAGTTCAAGGCCATAAGAACAGTCTCTGGACAGAGATGAGATCTCCACAATCTTCTCCTAGAGCACTAAGAGCTAAATAATGAGGCCAGGGCCAGCCTCCGTTTCCCCACTGTACAAAGAGGGCTGCGTTCCCAGCTGTGCAGTGGCACAGCTTCAGTGGGAACAGACAGCATGGCCCCATGCTGGTGACCTGCAAGCTCCAGCCCCTCTGGCCAGGAGAGTTGGGACAATTTGAACCACCTTGCAGCAAGGACAGAAATGCGCCTTCACAGCCAAGTGCTCTAATGATTTGGTTACCATGAAGACGGCGAGCAGAAAAGTATCTTGATACTCCACTAATTCCTTTTGCTTTTTCCTTTGGGGGGAAAAAAAAATTTAAAAAAACAACAAAATAAAGAAAAAAACCCAAACAAACAAAAAACCCCAGTGCAGTAATTTATCTGCAGGAAAGGGCTCCAGCCCAGGCCTCCCGCCCGAGTGAAGCCTTCATGGGGCAGATTTCTTCCCCTGAACATCCTTGCCATGGACCATTTGCTACTCGAGGAGATGCAGTAGCTGAAACACACCTATGCAGCTTTATCCAGCATTTTAACATCTTTGTTCTCTGAAGCAAGGAAGAGACATACAGACTTACATTTTTCAAATTTACTTTAAAAACAATCTAAACACATTCTATTTTCACAGTAATATTAAAGCCCGCACAGACAGCTTACTGCCTCTGGTTGCCCCCATACTTGAATGTACCTGGGGACTGGATCAAGAAATCCATGCATAGCCAATATGTCCCACTTGCAAGTCACTGCTTACTTTCTGGAAGCTTTCCTTTTGGCTTGCAACCAGCCTCTTTCAGCTGTGTTTGGTCCCTCAGCTACAACGTCTGGTCCCTCCAACATTTGTTCTCTCTCCCCACACTGGCAACTATCCCTCCATGACCCATCCCACCAGGGTCTTTAAAAGGGCTGTACGAACGGCTCTCATCTTTGTTCCCTTTCCTGTGGAAATTAAAATGTCTTGAAATTTTATGCCTCCAAACAGCAGCTGAGGAACTGGTTTTATCTAATGTGCAATTCTTCCTTAGCCCTGCCTACTGGGAGCTGCTGGATTCAGTAACTTATCTATTCACAGACACATGGGGTGGCTCATCCACCACAGGCCCCTCACAGAATCAACGTGCAGGAAGGGGAACATAAAAATAGTCACAAGGATACAAAGAGTTACAAAACCATACAAGTTTTCTAACAGAATCTTTAAATTGCACATAGACAAATTCCCCAAATCATTACTGACCAATTTAAAATCTTAACTTAAATGTATTCAACAGCTTAATAGTTTCCAGATTACAATAAAAAGAGGGAGGACACTTCTCGCTCTTTTTACTTCCATGGTGTGGTTTTAACCCCTGTTCAAATGGATGTTCAGAAAAGAAAGGGTTTGGCTAAAGCATACATTTTCTAGAGTATTATTTTTAGCTTGCTTAACGCTGAAGGAATTCACTACAAGCGCTCCATGGCATGAACAATGTTCCCACCAGTCTCCCTGTTACAAATTAATGAAAAGCTGGCTGCTTGTTCTCTGCCTAAAGGCATCTACTATGCATCATGAACTTCAGTCATGGGCACAGAGGAGCAGATCAGGGTACAACATTACCCAGATAGTCCAGAGGAAGCTCTCTGCTTTACATTCATTGCAGCAAGATGATCTCGAGCCTTCAACACAATTAATTCTTGTGTCCTCTCCTCTCATTACCAGACTTCTCCAAAAGTGTCACATGTTCAGAAAAAATGGAGTATTCTCTGATCCTCTTTAAAGCATAGTATGCAGGACAATCACATGTATTTTTAACAGCACACTCCACCACTGAAATGTAATGCTGAGTTTGAAAGAAAGAACGGGAATCAAGTATTTGCAAAGTTGCATCAAAAAGACTCAGTGATGTTCTTTGCACTAAAAGCCCTGCTGTAAATAAAACCTATAAAACATTGTAGCTGTGTGCTTTGGAACAATGCCTAGATACACGGCTACAAAGAACCCACCACCCAAACCGCTGCTCTTTGACTGGTATTTATCAACAGCAAAGCAAATATAAAATTATAATCTGAAATCACTTGGCTACAAAAGAAAAAAACATCACTAAAGCAACAACAAAGCTATTATATATTCTAAGTAAATTTTTAAAAAGTTTTAAACACAGGTGTAATTCAATTGCTCCTGCTTCTGTCAGTGGGAATAACTGTAACCTATTACTGGCTACTAAAGAACTATTTAATTTTGAAACACTAAAAATACTTAAATACAATCTTATTACTACACTAAATTTGATATATTTGGCTTACAAACCCTGCCAGTCAGAATTCTGTTTCTAAAAAAGGGGACATTTTACAATTTAAAAAGGAGAAGAGCCAAGGGATTGTAATAATCTAACTTAAACATAGTGTGAGTTATTAGATAATAGTACAACCAGTTTACTTTAAAAAACATGTTTTAAGTCATCACTTATGATCACTGGGCTAGAATTAGGCTAAAATTAGTCTACCTGCCAAAACCTGTAGTTTGCTTTCAACTTCTGTAACTTAAAACAATATTGACAAATGTGCAGAGGAAAGGCCCCATAAAATATTTTCCCTTAATTTTAAATTTGGTATTTCAGAGCAGGCCATATATATTGGCCGCACCTTTTGCCTGCTAACCTGGTCCTTATTCTGCTCTCCAGCAGAGTCTTTCCCCAGTTCAAGTTCTTCTAGGTTTGCAGCTCCACGATCACATGGTGTAGAGTGAAGTTGCAACTTCCTGCATAGAGTTGCAAACTAGACATACACAGTACCGTCCATTCAACTAAGCAAGCAGTAAGGACAGAGGAGCCATCTGTCTGATCCTTCTCACCACTAAGGCTCCTAATACAATAGATGAAGAAAACACACAAAACAAAGAGACATATTTCATCGACTTTTGGAGGAGTGAAGTCTGAATTATTTTAATTAAAATTTATAGTGTTTGTCTGCTAATGGAAAACTTGCATCTGAAATAAACCCTTATATGGTAAAGAATTCCTCAGTTATGGAAAACTAATTAAAGCAAGTAGCTCCATGAACTCTACTCCCAATGAAGCCTACTTTGTCAGATTTGTGCTTCACAGTTGATCAACGCTTCTGACAGGATGTTTTACAGTCCCTCCCGCAACTGGCCACATATTTTTGTAAAAGAGAGGTACCCTTTTAGCTTTGAGAAGTCTGCCTTTCTGTTGATGGCTGAAATCAATCACTGATTTCAGTAATTTGATGACTGAACAAAAAATTTACACAGAAAATATATATTTCTTTTCTCCTTCATTGTCTTTCACATGAAAGTGACACAACGGAACAAAAAACTTAAACAGAAAAAGAAGCACCTACAGATCCCAGCCCAGAAACCTAAGAGCTAGGGGAGAACAATGCCTTGCGACAAGGCTCCACAAAAGACACTTGCCGGCAGGAAGAGCCATCTGCTATGCACACTCCTAACTCTATAATACCTCGGAATGATGCAGTTTCTTCCTAATATAAGAGTGAATGCTGAACAGGACTCAGACATTTTCTTTGCCAGGCCATACAGATCATGTCCCACCAGCCTCTCTGCTGAACTTCCTGCCACCACCCACCACCTCATGCTCAACACACTTGTATTTAGCAGCACTGCAATGCCCAGCCCTTCCTGCTACTCACTGCTCCCTAATCCTCCACACCACATAGTTCTACTATTCATACCAAACCTGCCACAACGCTATAACCATACTGTCCTTTCCACTACTGTATGCCAAATATACTCTCACTCCTTTGTGCAAGGCCGTAAAGGCGCAGCATAGCCAAAAGAGGAGTAACAGAGCATTTGATAAACCACAGACAGACACATATGGCTGGCTGACGGGCAAAGAGATAGGCATACCTGGACTGCCAGGGCACTTGGAGAGAATCTGCTTACAGGCTCAACAGATTAGGTCGCAGTTCAGATCCAATACACGATCAGATAACTGGATTATATGCTTTGGAAGCAAAACCAAGCCTTTGTTATTTTAAATTCTGAAGTAATTTTGTTCCTATTTAACTGAAATTTTATATCACATCTTGTTTCTCCGCCTCGCCAGCTTTGCATCAACATGTTTCTCAAGCAAAGTAAAACGCTTGAGAAACGTATAATAAGATTGCCTTCATTATTCCCAAATTTTTAGATAAAAATAAAAGGAGAAACCATAAAGACAGAGCTATTAACAGTGCAACAAAAATGCCTGTGGAAATCATCAAATAACAGTAGCCACTATTAATGACTATGTACAGCATACAAAAAGAGGAACTTGAGTAATACGTTACTTGTGGAAGTTATCATCATTTTCAGAACTACAGTCTGGTTCCTCTTTAATATATACATGTCATCTAAACCATAATATATGAACATAGGCATTTACCAGTCTTCACAGAACCTTAGTTAATTAAAGAAATCTTAACTCAGATTTACTAGCAGCGAAGTAAAAATATTTGGTGCATTAACCACCAACTGGAGGGTGGTGCTTTCATAGTGTTGTGAGATTGACACTACCATCAGAGCACTGTCAAACCTTCCAAGATCAAAATGACTGGAAGTCTTCACAAAGAAGAAAAACCACCAAGAAGAGCACAGAGGCTGGCAGGATGACTGATGTGTGGAAGAGTCAACAAGGAACCATTTCTCACAACAAAAATTAGTGGGCAGCTCACTAAATGGTAGATCCCTAAAAACTGAGGAAATGCTTTTTCTTCACAACGTATACTTGAGTTATGGAATCATTGGGGCAAGACATTGGACACACATAAAGCACAAATGGACTCAAAAAAGAGCTAAATTTTGAATGACAGACACATTGCTAGTTATTTATAACACAAATGGCTGGGTGCAACCTTTAGCAAAGAGGTCCCTAAACCACTAATTAAGGGACCTAACCATGGGAAAGGATCATTATATATACTTCATGCATTTCTTACAATTTTCTCCCCAGGCATCTTCACTAGCTGCCTTTGGAGACAATATGGAACTAAATGGACACTTGGCCTGACCAGAACATGGATATTCTTCTGTTCTCATGAAATACTGGAGGACATGCCAAATACCAGATGAAGGCAGACAAACTAACTGGCACAAAATGTACACAGACATTAGACTCTTATTCCCCTCCCAGTTCACAAACAGCATTAATCACCATTTCTGCAAACAGCATGATATAATGTAAGACACAACATATTTGGACAGAGTAATGTATAATTATTGTGAGAAACAAAAATTACTAATGAAAAAAACGATGTTACCTCTCTCACATGTGTGATTTCATTTGCTACTGGGAAACAAGCCATGATCCACAGCCAACCCCCAAATAGGAAAACAAATTAGGTACAACAAGATTTAAAAGCCAAGCCTGTATTCTACAAAGAGGTTAAATGTTGGTCCAGTTTTAGAAAACTTTTCTAATTCAGTGGAAATCAAGACTGACATAGGTGTACCCTGTATCTGAGAAATGACCCAGCACAGTACGTAGATCCTGCCCAGTATAAGGAGTGAGAAGTCATATAGGCCAAGATTCCTGTTCCGTTCAAGTGTTACTTCTCTTTTAGTTAACTATTCAATTTCTATCAAGACCAACAGTTCTTTCAGATTTATTCTGGAAGTCTGTAAACTGGCCAATCAAATCCAGCTATACAGGAATGGGGTGGTTCAGGAGGGTGTTTTGGGAGTTTGTTTGGTTTTCAGTGTTATGGTACTTATTGAGTAACTGATAATGCAACAAAAATTAGTTACAGATAAATTTTTCACAACTTCTAAAAATGAGGGTGATATTATTCTGATATAGTTTCTATGAGGAAAATAACAAACTGACCAAGATTTAATTTTGTCATCACCTGTTTGTCATGAAATAGGATTTAGTTCTTTTAGCCAGAATTTGATGCCCAAATTCTATTCGCTGCTATGCTCAACAGCCATCAGGAATGACAATAATACTTCAGTCTGGAAAACTAGCGTGACTCAGATGCCCATAGCAACTGAGATTCCCTGACAGCCAGTTAGGTACATATAAGAATCTGTTCCTTCTAGTAAACCAAAACAAAATCAAGAGGACAACAGTTTTTGCACAACTACTTTAGTTATTAAGGAGAGTTAAGGGGAACCAAAACTTACAGATTGGTCCAAAAGGTTGAGAATGCCTCTGTCTTCTTTTGGCAGCGTTAACTGTGCTCCCATTATTATCTTCCTGTTGATTCTGGTCACAAGTCCACTGAAAAACATTTACCACCTTACTGCTCTCTAGCATAAGACTTTCCACATGAATGCTCATTCCTGTGGAGCCATTTCTATGAATTATTTGCAAGACAGTCAAGAATATCATATGTAGTCACTGCATGAAACCGTCCATCAACCACTCGTCCTTTATCTATAAGGCTAGCTATACTGCCAAGGAAGGAAATTAAAATGTTTGGTCTTGATAAATCCATACTGGTTGCTTATCAATTTTATTATCCCAGAGGTGCTTATAAAGCAACTGTTTAGTAACTTGTTAAAAAATGTGTGGGGATTAAGGTTTCATTGACTGGCTTATAATTCCTTTCCTCTTAAAGGTTTTATAGACTGGCTTCCAATTCCCTTCACTTTCCCCAGCACATAAAAAAAGACAGACAGAAGTAGGGAGTGTAGTTTTACATTTGGCCTTCCCCAGTCCTCTAAAGAATCTCCTCCTGTCCTCCCAAAGACTCTCTTAAGAGCCGGACAAAAGAGTCCCTGACAAAGAAGAGAAGGATAATGCCAACTTTTTGGTTTAGCAACCTCCCAGTTCTTACCTCATGTCGTGGTTCAGCCGCAGTCCGCAACTAATCACCACGCAGCTGCTTGCTCACTTCCCCCACCCCTGTGGGATGGGGGAGAGAACCAGAACAGCAAAAGCAAGAATACTTGTGGGTTGAGATAAGAACAGTTTAATGATTAAAATAAAATAGTAATGATAATGATAATAAGAATAATAATTATTATAATGATAATGGTAATGTAATAAAAAGGAAAAGAGGGAGAAAGGAGAAAACCCACAAGCAGTACAACCACTCACCTCCCACCGACCAATGCTGCCCGTCCCTGAGCCGCAATTGCTGCCTGCCTCCTCCGGCCAGCTCCTCCCAGTTAACATACTGGGCATGATGTTACATGATATGGAATATGCCTTTAGCCAGTTTGAATCTGCTCTCTCAGTTGTGCCCCTCCCCTCCCAGCTTCTTGTGCACCCAGCAGAGCATGGGAAGCATGGGAAGAATAAGTCCTTGACTAGTATAAGCACTACGTAGCAACAACTAAAACATCTGTGTGTTATCAACATTATTTTCATACTAAGCCTAAAGCACAGCACTATGCCAGCTACGGTGAAGAAAATTAACTCTATCCCAGCTAAAACCATGACACCTGAGCACAAGCAGCTATTAAAATCAGTGAAAGTGCAAGGTAAGTTAATCACACAGGAGCTTAAATAGTATGCTGAGGTCTGTGGAGAGGACAGAGAAGAGAATTATGAGAAGCAGACTTTACTAACGGTGATTCCTGATCATCTAGATTTAAAAAAAAAAAAAGAGAAAAAAAAAGGTTTAAACAAATAAAAGTAGGAAAAGATAGCCTAAGCCACTAAACTTACTGCTTACCTTCAAAAGCCTGTTGAGGGGCAATAAAACAGACTGGTTCAACAGATGTTTACTAGAGTTGTTCAGAAGAGCGTTGGTGAATGCCTTTGGCCAGATTTGGTAAGTGGGGGCCTACTCAGGTATTCCCTTCAGCTGCACTACTGGGAAAGGACAGGAAGCCTGTGTCTCCATCGTTCCTGTCTGAGGCACTCCTTATTGCTATAGCAGGAGGCTGTTGTGCTAATGGAAATCCCCTGTTAGCTCTCAACTGCAGTCAGCACTGTCTCTTTCCTGCCAAGTTTTCCCAAAATGTGAGTGCCTAAACAGGCCTGTAGTTCAGTAATCCTCCCTAAGACTGGGAGGCAGCTCACTGTCAGGGACAGGAGAGACACAAGCCATTCTGACAGCCTGTCAGGACACAGAACAGAGGAAGAAGGTAATTTTTTTCTGTAGCTGCCTTGAAGCAAATGGAAATGTCAGGTTGCCTAGAAGGTAGGCTGAACACTGGATTCAGAGCATGAAGAAGACACTACTCCACTAATATGTGTTATTACACACTAATCAGTTAAAGCAGCCTGCCGGTACTGCCAGAAACAATCCTGTCATACAAATATTCATCACACTAACCTATTTAGCCTTCCAGGCACATCAAAAGGTGCTTCTCTCTCTCTTCCTTTTGTTTTAATGGAAGAAAAATTAAAGAGAAGGAAGTTTTTAAAGAGAAAGAAAACCTAGAGCAAGAGACAGCAATGAAAAAGTATGTCCCAGTTTACTCAACACAGATAATATTTAGCATTTATGCACTCTGTTTCCATTCTCCATCAACGGTAGCTACCACGACAGATGCTGAGTTAGGTTGACACATGCATTTGAGCTTCAAACCTACCTGTAGCCCATAAAGTGTCATAGTACCCATTCATCAGTAAAATATCCATACTTATTCTTTCAGATTGATCAGCTTGAGGCCTGTGATATTACCTGTGCAGAGTTACTACACAATTTCAGCTTGCTGTGTTTAATGCATATATGGGACTCAAGCAAGCAGAAGGCCTCATATCTTCTGTATGCTGGAATACAGTGATGTATCTCATCAGACATAGAGTGCTAGAGCAGTTAAAAGACTTACCTAAAACCCAGTTAGAAGAACTTAATACTAGCATACTAGAGAGAACCACAGTAACATACATGGATGAAGGAGGGCTAGACCAGCACATTTCTTATCCCTTACTCCTGACAAATGTCCACACTTCATTAGTTAAATTCAGAATCTGATTTTTTTTTTTTTTTTGTTAGCGGTAACTTTTAATACCTTATCATTCAAAGACTTGGCTGAAGTCAACCATGCCTTTATGATGACATCTTAGAGTCATTCAGAAACAGAGCTGGCAAGGATTCTTGCTCCACATTGGCAAACATCAACTTACGTAAGCAGGAATCCTTCCATTGGGATTTGGATCAAAATTTTACTGAGCAGGATCATGGTTATAACACCTGTACCGGACTTCAAATACACTGCACTGAACAATTTCTTCTTGAGCTATAAAGTTATGTATTAGTGGAAATAAATAATTTCTCACAGTGGACAGTCCACTGATACATCACTGTGTGTCTGGGTGTGTCCATGTAATAGATACATATCACACTGCCTCATCCAGTTCCTTCAGCAATTCTGTACAGAATTAAAGGTAACACTGGCATGAGCTGTAACACCCCTGTCTAAAGCACAGCAGGAAGAAAGGCAAACCAAATATTTAATTAAATTAACAGCCATCTCAGTAATTTAAAAATACGCACCTACTATCCACATGACAGCAAAACAACCCAGAAAAGAAAAGTGGTGCCTCGAGCCACAGCCCATTCCATATTTTCCCCTTCTACAGAATATAGCTCTTCATTAAGTATTTGTTTGTACGGGAGTTAAATAAACATTTTGTTTAAACAGATCCTTCAGTCTAGAAGGATAGTTTATAGCCCCCAGTTTAAACAATTACAGTGGTGCATGCATGACTAACAGACTGCCTTAGCAGACCTTAACAATTCACAAAATTGCACAGGAAACATCATACAAGGAAAAATGCCAGTCTTTGAACTATACAACAGCAAACTGAAGAGTAAGCATCGGCATGTAGTTTTACTTTATAACAGTGACCCCAATGAATTCAGCAGTATTTTTCCTATAGATGTTACAAACCAGTGCTAATTCCTTCTCCTTTTTTAATGCTAGGATCATTTAGCCCAAGATGAACATGCATTTCACAGAACCACAGAATGACAGGGGCTGGAAGGGACCTCTGGAGATCATCTCGTCCAAATCCCCTGCTTGAGAAGGCACACCTAGAGCAGGGGGCACAGGAATGCATCCAGGCAGGTTTTGAATGCCTCCAGGGAAGGAGACTCCACAGCCTCCCCAGGCAGCCTGTGCCACTGCTCTGGCACCCTCACAGGAAAGAAGTTTTTTCTCATATTTAAGTGGAACTTCCTGTGTTCCAACTTGTGCCCATTCCCCCTTGTCCTGTCATTGGGCACTACTGAAAAAAAGTCTGGCTCCATCGTCCTGATCACCCACCCTTTAGATATTTATAAGCATTGATAAGATCCCCCCTCAGCCTTCTCCAGGCTAAACAAACCCACGTCTCTCAGCCTTTCCTCATAAGGGAGATGCTCCAGTCCCCTGATCATCTTCGTAGCTCTCCGCTGGACTTGCTCAAGCTGTTCCCTGTCCTTCTTAAACTGGGGGACCCAAAACTGGACACAGTACTCCAAATGTGGTCTCACTCTCACTAGGGTAGAGTAGAGGGGGAGGATAACCTCCCTCGACATGCTGGCCATACTCCTTTTAATGCATCCCAGGATACCATTGGCCTTCTTGGCCACAAGGGCACAGTGCTGGCTCATGGTCAACTTGTCGTCCACCAGCACTCCCAGGTCTTTCTCAACAAAGCCGCTTTCCAGTAGGTCAGCCCCCAAGCTGTACTGGTGCATGGGGTTGTTCCTCCCCAGGTGCAGGACCTTACACTCACTTCTGTTGAATTTCATCAGGTTACCCTTGACCCAGCTTTCCAGCCTCTCCAGGTCTCGCTGGATGGCAGCACAGCCTTCTGGTGTATCAGCCACGCCTCCCAGCTCGGTATCACCTGCAAACTTGCTGAGGGTACACTGTATCCCATCATCCAGGTCATTGATGAATATATTGAACAGGACTGGGCCCAGCACAGATCCCTGGGGAACACCACTAGTGACAGCCCTCCATCCAGACTCTGCCCCATTGATCACGACCCTCTGAGTTCTGTTGTTCAGCCAGTTCTCTGTCCACCTCACTGTTCTCTCATCCAAGCCACACTTCCTTCGCTTGCCTGTGAGGAGGCTATGGGAGACAGTGTTGAATGCCTCACTGAGGTCAAGATAGACAACATCCACTGCTCTCCCTTTGTCGACCCAGCCAGTCACGCCATTGTAGAAGGCTATCAGGTTGGTCCAAGCATGAAACTATGTTGACTACTTCTGGTAACCTTCTTGTCCTTTACATGCCTGGAGATGACCTCCAGGATGAACTGCTACATCACCTTTACGGGTGAGCTGAATAGAGATGAATGTTTTTAATAAGATTTTGCCAGACAAACCCTGTTTTCAGATACATAAAATTTATCTATTACCCCAATTAACATACATATAGGTTACATATGAAGTAAAGCAAACTCATGTCATCAGAAAACTAATTAAAATATTTTCAATGACATGTTAATTCATGTCATTAGAAAAAACATGTATTTCTGAATTATACACCTTCCTCTCCCAACCTCTCGATAAATGCAGTCTCCTCCATAATTTTTTTTCAGGATTCAAGTTTTAGTACTGATTGTCTGTGTGAGCACTTTAGAATAGCATAACTTGTTTTATCTAAGGCAAAGGAAACTACATACATACATATGCAGTGGATATGTTACATCCTTACAAAAATAAACCAAAAGCTGATAGCTCCCCCTCAGAAAAATAACCTATCTGTCTTCAAAAAGAAGCAAGGAATATGCTTTTGATGATTTCACAATACAGCCTGGCACCATATGTTTAATTTGTGTTGGGTTTTTTCTATTTTTGTTTTTCTTCCCTCTTGAAGGACTAGAGCAAGCTCTATTATGCATGGATTCAGAAAGTACAAGTCAGCCAAAAGTCGCAAATCTCTCAGGATAGACACGTCCATCTGTCATTTCACAGCAGGAGAACAATAGCAGCTTCAGTATAGACACAACAAACTCACACAATCTTTACACAGCCAGACAGAAAAATCTGCCTTAGCTGATAGCTAGCTGCCTTTGAAACTCCAGACAGATGTTCCTGTGTAACACCAGGATCAATTGCTGCTTTCTTTTTTCTGTATTTCCAAATTCCTCATTTGTTCATAGCAACAAAAATACAGACACTTTACTGCCTGTAATCTCTATAGAGCTTTGGGAAAATCAGATTTCAGAAGCAACAGAACCCAAGACATAGAAGCATAGAGTACACTATTCTTTAATCTGCAATTTTTCTACTCTGGGGGCCTATTTTAAAAGAAGGTGAACCATAAAGCTTGACAAAGGCTGTGCTTGTATTCATATAATGATTTTCTAGAGCTATGCTCAGCAGCCTCCAATGATATTCTCCATAAATCTGTCTAAGAGACAGCATACTGCATCACTTCTCTACGTTTAAAAAAAAGTCTGATTTTTTCATGATTTATTTCACAGCTGTACATCTTGAAAACAAAAGTTCTAGACAGAAATAATTATTTGTAAAACACCCTAATTTAATCTTTCAGTAGCAAAGCATTGGTTTCAGTTCAAGTAGAAGAAAGTGTTACTGATAACACTAAACCAATTTATATGTCTAAAAATAATCTCACCAGGCCCATCTGTAAAACTTTTGTTTCAGTAGTATATGGGGGCGCTGGGGGAGAGGGGGTCTGACAAGGAGTCTCACCGGGTTTTGATTACAGTAGCTTTGCAATACTGGCTCCATCACTGTTCCCACATTTTCCAAAAGTAAACAAATGGGTCCTTTTAAACAACTGGGTAGTGCCAGCATCCTGTGCCGTACTGTAAAGTTTGCATCATTGAGAATAAGCTTCTAAAGCAAGTTTGACTACCAGTAACTGAGGGCATAGTAAAAATGTACGCTTGGAGTACCTTCAGACGTCAATGTTGGGATTTAAAACTAAGCAAACTCCAAATAAAGTAAAAGAATCTCAGACATGACATAACTCTACAAGATGAAGGCTGCCATGTTACCCTGTAAAAACCTCACCAGTTTTTGTTCAAGAACGCTATCATCTGCATTTCCTCTTTTCAAGGACCACAAAGACAGAATGGTGACAGTCCAGGAAAGGAAAGAAAATAAAGGAGCTTGGGAAGGAATAAAATGCCTAAAAGACAAAGATGGAATGAAGTATAGGATATTACTGACAGAAATTATGCTTTATACAACACTTGAATTCCATGGTTTAGCTTCAAAAATTTATCTGTGCCTTTCAAATATTTCTAGAAAACTACCAGGCATTGGATGTAAAGTTCTCCTTACCAAAATCATTGCCCTTTTTGAAACTGTAAAGCAAACTAATTTTCTTCTGACATCCCACAAAGATATAGTTCAGTCCCACCTAATTAGCAAAGGCAATTAATCATGCACTAACTCTTAGTCCTTTAAAGTTTGCTGGGTCGAAACAGCATATAAAGATTGAATAAAGAATATCTGAAATCCCAAGACAGAGTATTTATGTCACAGCAGGGGAAAAAAAGGCAAGGAAAACTCTTTTAGAGGGGCTTTGTCTTAGTTTGGTTTTGAATGGCAGAGTTGTTTGCTTTCTCATCTGGAATAGCCTGAAGCCACTGATAGCACAGATTGAGCAGGAGCGTGAGTGCAGCTGGAAAAGTCAGAAGGTAACAGCAAATTGAATTCCTCACCATTAAGCAATGGAATAAGACTTAAACCTGCCACAAATGAAAACAAAATCTAAAATACCTGCTTTTCACTTGTATCCAAATCTGTTAATACCGTTGGTCACCTTCCCTGGACATCACCACTTTTTGTGAAGCTGTATCATACTACATAAGCCCTGTATTTTCCAGTAAGAGATGCTATCCTAAATACCAGCTTATTCTAAGCATACTTCAATTAATTTCTCATGCTGCAAAACAGGCTATGTTCTGCCTAGTTAGAAATTCAAACTGCAAAAGGTCAATTTCCACTTTTAGCAATATTAGCTATGCTGACTTCATTGATGTAAACTTGGCATTCAAAGAAAATAAAGTTTCAGGTAAGCATTACAGTTTTCCTTTTTAACTTACATCAAGGTCCATAGATCCATTAGAATGGGACTTGTGCCTCCAGGAAGCAGAGGAGAGAAATAGTCTTCCAGTGTTTCCAGTGTGGACATACAGCACACTGTAAATGAGCATCCCCCTCCTTCATCTGCTCTTTTCCCCTCTGCTTTTCTCCCTGTCATGTGCTCCCTCAGAAATTAGATATATTGATAACATATGCAGTAAATAAGGGCCAAGACTGAAAAAGAAAAGTGCACAAAACTGAACTGGCACTTGATAGACAACTAGATCCATACTTAAGTTGTACAACTGTTCAGGCCAGAAAGTTCCTAAAGAACTCAATATTGATATTAAAATGAAGGAGGAACAGTTTTCAAATCAATACAAGAGAATGAATGGCCATGACAGTTACAAGGGATGATTTAATGACTTAGAGACATTTGTTTTTCATAGGAAGGTTCTCAAATTCAAATAAAATCTCCCAGTAGAGATGCAGTAGATCTCAAGATACAGCAAGACATTTTAACATAGTGTTGGTAGAAATGAAGTCACGATCTATAAACTGTAGAGCTGGAATAAAATTTGTACCTTAAGGAACCATTTAGTACTGGGATCCTTGCAAAGAATACTTTTCCTGCATGTGTTAATATCATTAGTCTAATATCACCATACTTTTGCCCAAAACTCTCATAAAAAGTCATTATGGTTATGCTTCACATATTCAACAACATATTTAACTGCTGGACCTTACATAAACCAGTACAACACTTGATGTCTTTCTGCAGCCTAGCTCAGCAATGTACCACATCCTCCATACACTCCTTTTAAATCCCCACGAACCCAGATGGAAGCCTGCTATCCACCCAGAAACTCCTCTGCAAGATGCATTTGCAAAGGCTCCATGTTTTGTTAAACAAACCAAAAAGCAAGAAGTTCTTCTGCCAGAAATGTATAAAAACAGTGTCAGGGCCACTCTCTCAGTCCTAGATTTTGGTCTATTACGGGTGACCACTGAAACGATGAGTAAAATTTAATAAAAAAATCTTATTCAAATACACCCTAAAGAAAAGAAAAAAAAAAAAGGCAAAAAACTGCCACCAGTTCCCACTGTGTCCTCACACATTGGCTGGCAGAACAGGATTATCATTAGCACTTTCCAGATGCAGAGACTGATCACAAACTCATTGGCAGGACTCATGATGCACTACGTACTTCCACCGGGCTGCAAGAGCTGCCCTGCCTGCCAGCACAAGCGCTGGTCCCTCTGACTTCATCTAAATACAAGAAGCATGCAGACAGTTCACAAAGCAATGAGAAACTTTGATTCCCCTGGCACAGGGGAACCGCTCTGCAGGTCAGGAATAACTGCACCTTTCATAACAAGTATTGACGTACTCACCAGCACATGCCTGCTATTCGTGTAGGCAGGAGCAGTGTGACACCTTGGTAAGTGGCAGGTAAATGAAGCAGACCCTGAAATGCCCTCCACTTGAATGGAATCAGGAAGATCCCTTCAAAGAGAAGTTGCTCTGTACCACCAACAGATGCAGAAGTGGACAATCCCCACAGCAGATGAGGACACAGAAGGGAGACATCCACAGTCAACAGATAAGTAACCCAACCACTGAGTATGTCTCTGCAAGACAGCAAATATTTTGATAGGTCTCAGGAGGAGCTAGGCTTTGTTTCTGTGATATCACTTACTCCTCATTGCCAACAAACGCATCTTCTGTTAATGTTTTTCTAGGGCATAGCCTTATACCTGGAAATGCTCATTTTAGCTCGACCAGTGCCACGTCTCCCAGTCAATCCTCAATCCAGAGTACTACATACAGGGCCCACAGCACCATGGCTCTTCTGGTTGCACAAAGCACTAATTCGATTTCCAGGAACAGACCAGCTTATTTTCCTCTTTCCAAAACTAACATTACCGCTACTGTAATCCTGGAAAAAGAGATACCCAGGGGAGAATCAAATGGTAAGAAAAGAAGTTGTGAAAACAAAATGGCTGCCTTCCATCTGTGAAACATAACCACTGGGGAGGGTAAAGGGGGAATGCTTTGAAGAGGAATCTCCGCATTAAGAATTTATTTAGATGTGTCAGACAGACAGTGTCCTGCTGTGCTTGTCCCCAATTATCTGGAAGTAGAAATGAGATGGGGAGCAGATTGCAAAGCTTTGATCTGAAGTGGAACATGGCTGGTTTCATACCAGTCATGTCACTGCCTTTACAGGCAACCAAGGCTGAGACCTGTTCCTAAAACTCTCATACATCTTACAGTCTCCTGTATCCACTGACCTCCTTTGATCAAAATGATGAGTAGCCCTTTTTGCACCCAAAAGGGAAGCATCTGGTATAAGAAAGAGGCCTGCATGTTAACGCCAAGGCTGCGGTTTCAGGAGCAGCTGAACCAGTCTGAAGGTTTCTTGCCACCCAAAGAGGAACAACACAGCAGAGGCCTTCCCCCTTCTGCCCTCCCTTCCCACTGCCCTGAGCCTGGGCCCTCTGTTCCATATCCTTCCCTCCCTTACTCCAGCACATGATGGACTCTCCTAACAAGGCACTACATTTAAAAGCCTGGATATTTTTTCTCATGAACTACTTTGGGAGAGGGAAAGAGGAGGTCTAGCCAGGAGCAGAGCTAGGGTATGCCCTCACCCAGCTCTGGGGGTCTAGACACTAGGCCGCTCTCAAGACTGCCCTCTTCAGGTATCATTGGAAAAGGTTGCTTAATCTATGGGATTTTAAAACTCTCTAATTTGCCCCATCTGTAATGGTTTTTCTTCTATCATTTGATAGGAGTCAGGCCCACACATTAATTTTTTTCTGATGACTCCAGACATCTCTGCTTTCCATTAGGACTGCAGTAGCGAACAAATACTCAGCCTTGGTAATTGCTCATGCTAAGGCTTTCTGCAGTCATGGCAGAAGATAAACAGGAACTCTTCCAGATTTAGGAGAGACCTACCTAAAAATGTTATTAGCTTACTTGTTTCTTTTAACTGACTGAAGGGTAAAACAGCTTAAAATAAACAAAACTATTTTCTTATTAAGTAACACAAACACCGTTAAGTTTGTAGTGCACTGTTTCATTAAAATAAAACATCTGTAAATTAAGTAATGAGGGCATGCGAGCATTATGTGTCCTAAATATTGTAACACAGACGTATTCACAGTATTTTGTGCAGTAACCAACAAATGGATGTAGTTTACAAGTGTGTGCACAGAACTATCTCATTTTAGGGACAAATGGACATTTCACAGTTTAGTTAGAAAATACAATGCTCCCATGGAATTTATATCTAGTACCTGCCACTTATCTTCATTTGTTTGAGAAAACTAAGTTTAAAGTATACAATAATAACTGCTAATGATTTACTGACCTACCTGTCTTAGGATACTTAATGTTACAACAAAACACAAACCTGCATCTTTCACCTCCGCTATGTGAGCATCCAAGACCTCCTAGAATACCACGTGTATTTTGAACAGTGGATTAGAATCACAAGCACAATTAAAGAACAGGAATTTAAATGGCCTAAACTTATCCACCAGTTAACGAACTAATTTATCTGACCATATCTGAACACATATCTGATAATCTAAAGTGAGTCCCAAGTGATAAAGCACTTCTGTTGTGCGATTTTTAAATCTAGACAGACAATACTTTTTAAAAATCTGCCCATTTACCACTGTTTCAAATATCAGCAGAAGCTCTACAGTGGTCAAATGACCAAAAAAGCAAACAAAAAGTTATTTGCCTCATACCATCTGAATACTCCTACTTAAAGCAGAGTGCCAAAATTATGTCAGGGTAAACCTGATACCCAAGCTTCACTTACTCCAAGGGTGGATACGCTCTGATGCTAAATTCTCTCCTGATAAGAAACATCAAGAGCTGGCCATCATGGAAAACAGACCTTTATCCTTGTAAATGATAACAAAGTAAATTGTGACACTGGATGAACCTCCTGTCCCAGTCTAGATAAAGAAATGTTTTTTCAGATAAGATTTCATTTGCATCGTTCTTTGCAACCAAGAGAATTGGCAGGCTTGCCTCTTAAGAGGTTGGAGATTTTACAAAAAAAACCAAACACAAAACAACACCACCCCCCCCAAAAAAAACCAAAACAAAAACCCCACACCAAACAACCCCCCCTTTTATAAAGAATTTCCAAGCTTTCAAGAACAGCAGCAAGTTATCACAAAATTACTGCAAGTTGGTAATATAAATACAATAGTTCTAGAACAGATAGATAAAGACACAAAGATTCCTGTAATTCTGGGAGTAACAGAAATGTATGAAGTCATACTGCACAGAAAAACAGGCATATTCACAAAAACAGCATAAGTGGAATAACAGCATTCAGCCCAGCAGTGTGCATGCCATGAACGAACCACCTGCCACAACTCAACAAAGACCAGCTCAGTGGCACTCTGTTGACTACATCAAGCTTCCTGAAACCTGCCTGCACTGGATCCTGTTGGAAACTGTGGGATGTTTTAGTTCACTGCATCCGAAGCCATTCTTCAGTTATGTTCCTTCAAGGTGATCAATATCCCAAATAAAATGGAAAAGAACACTCAAGAAAAGACTATTCTGTACGCCTTTAGCAGAGGCCTACTTCTTTGCTCCTACCCAACCACAGCAAGACTTACCTTCCCAGAAAAATGGTTCTTTTTCCTGGATACAACCAGCCTCCTTACAAATTAACCTGATCCTTCTCTTTCTAGCTCTCCTCTCCATGTCAAACTCCTATTACAGGTGTGCAGGGAAAATTTGATGGGACCATAGTTTTAATTAATCTTCACGTAGCCAGTATACTACTTACACACTAAATACAGCGAAGCTCAGTTCTCAGTAAATGCAGGATAAATCCAAATCAGTCTCCAAAACATTGCAGATTTTAAACCCATCCACAGAAGAGCTGGTTTTAAATCAAATGAATGCACTTCCAATACATATGTATTTCTGTGTCTGCGCATCTGTCATCTGCACCTCTACCAAGCAAAGATCCATGGACCTTTAGTTAACTGCATGAGTACCTTAAAGTATTTCCAATGTTTTGGAAAAACAAAACACAATTTAAAAACCCACAACCCTTCTCTGGCAACAACATGAAATAAAATTAGATCCCACTGTATTTCAGAAAAAGATCTCTCAAACCCAACAGTTCAGTCAATAAACATTAGCCCCTTACATCAAGTGTAACTTATAAATGATCAAGCTCTAACAATCCCCACCCCATTCAAGAGAGTCAGATAACATCTATTGCTTCTTAATCGGCAAAATATTTAACCAGACTGAATAATCACTTAAAGAGAAGTTAACCCCTTGATTCCATGTGTTTAAACATTAACATTTTCAGTGTGCAGAAGTATAAGCCAGCTAGCCTTAAAAAAAAAATCACTTGCAGCCCATTTTGTTTGATGTGGAAATGTATACAATAGCCACTAGCAAATGGCAACTTTTACACATGAAGTAACTTTTTTTCAGGTTTACTTTAATTATAACTAGGATCCTGGTGGTCTGAATGCTATTTATGATTCTTTACGATCCAAGAAGCTAATTTAAACCAATTTTCTCAATTAAAGTCTTTACAATCTTATCCCCCAAAAAAAATCCCTGAAAAATTTACCTAATGAAACATTTGAAGTCAATTGCTGGATAAATCTCATTTTCTCAACTAGCAGAGAGTAGTCTTTTCTTAGATTTCTTCAGGAGAGGATTACCAATTTTAGAAAACGAAACTTTTTTAAAAAAAAAATCCATTTCTGATAATCAGTTTGGAAAAACTACCATATATTAGCACAGCTCCAAGCAAACATTGTCAAGCACGTACCAAAAGCAAAAGATATGCTACAGAATAGATGAATTTTACCTTTAATCCTAGCATGTTTAAGAAAATCAATATTACTTCCCTTTGATCTATGAGAAAAAGCAGCCAGGTATTACAAGCAGTACATTTTCCCACTGATTTTTGCTGGAGCCATTGGTCTTCAGCTCCTTGGAAATAATCAAGCCTTGAATATGAGGAATGTCTCACCATGATAAACAAAGGATACATCACATCACATACTTCCAAAATAGACTAGAAAATGCCACGTAATTCCCTTTTTATGGTAATACTGTGAAGGAAATTTTCAAACACAGTTGGTAATTAGGTGTGCAATGCTAACATCCAGTTGCTAATGCTGGCACCTAAAATTAAAATTGGGAGGAAGTTAGCTTCTGGAATACAAGTCTGAAATACAGTGGAGTAGCAGCCAGCCTGCCCACCGGCCTCATGGCACTGACAGCTCAGCAGCTGGGTCTTTGTTGGGCTGGAGAGTTTCTTTCACCAGTGCCAAACCATGGGCACTTCACACACAGAACTGTACCAGAAGCCGAATGCACAACTTCATCACCAGGTGCAGATAACAACCCAAAATTCTGATTAAATTGTGAGATGGATGTGATGCTTTACAGTTCCCAGACTCTTGGAACATTTTATATTGTTCATATATTTAAGAAGTCACCTAAAACCAGTCATACTTCCAAGCACAGGGACAGAAACAATAACTGCCCACTCCCAACTGCAGGCACCACTCCTGACTGCAGGCACCAGCTGAAAATACACAAAGAACCACGTTCCCTTAACCATTTTCTCCTTCCTCCTCGTTCTCCTACTCTAAACATGAGCAAGCCAGCTTCATTAAGAGGGGGAAAATCCTCCAGCTCCTCTCCTTCAGACAATTCTGTATCCTGGTGGTAAGAACACACGACTCAAATGTGGTGACTGCACATGGGTCCCCCAGCCTGCAAAGAGATGTGAATACAGGTCACCCATTTTCAGTGCAAGCACCCCAACTGGCAGGCGAAAGGAGGTGACAGCACTACCTCTTCACCCAATATGTTGTAGGACTACAGGACAGGGCACAGGTCAGGACCTACATGTCCTGAGGAGGGTATCTGTGTTGGTAGAGATGACCAGCACCCACCAACCAGGTATCTCTGCTCCAAAGGTAGGCAGGAGATGAGCAACACTTCCCAGGGGCTAATTCTGCAAGCCTCACCATTCCCTTGGAGATCTCTGGTTCTCTCTACCAACTCTACAAACATTGTAGGCTCTAAGCTCGGGTAACGTGAATCAGGTGCCAAATTTTTCGGCTCTACATGGGATCTGTACATGGAGTTGCTCTGAAGTTGTACCCAGCATTTTTATGACTTAATATACTAGTATACCAATTTCTGGCAGAATTTTAAAGCAAGCCATTCCGAAAACAAATTTATGGCGGAAAAATGAGTCAAGGGAGAGAAGATTCCGTTTCCTTTTACATGCATGACTCATTTTAATTATCATCCTGCAGGCAGATCAGTTAATTGCTGGAAAGAACTGATTATTCACTCCTTTTCTTATTAGACAAGACTCCCTGCATGCTCAGACTTAAAAATGATTACATGAACGAAAACTAGACCTTGCTTGATATTTCTAGCATTTTGACATTATTTTGTATTTTTACTCTATTTTCAAACTATTGTTTTTGAAAAATAATGGTAAGTCTACATTGCTCAGGCATGTTTTCCATTTGCATTTTTAACATCTGAAATCGGTTACATCAGCTAATAAAGCATTGTACTATCTATTTTTTAAGCTAAGCATGCAGATGTATCTCTAGAAGTTTATATTTAAATGAAAATCTTATGAAGGCTTTATTTCACAGCATAACTCAGTACACAGGATTTTCTTCAAAGCACTACATCAGATCAAGGTTTGTTTTTTATTTTACTGTACCACAAGGGATCTTAAACAGGGCTAATTTGGCAGGGAAGGGCAAAAAAGACAAGCATTTTAACTGCCTTTTTGGGTTGAGTGTTTTGTTTTGTTTTGGGGTTTTTTTTGTGAAACAGCAGAAGTCGTGCTAGAAAGACTTAAAAATCAAATAGAGCCTTGGTGACATGGCAAGTGGTCAGCTAATGAGATCATGCCAAAACCAGCACCTACAATAGATACATAATGGACTGACAATGGCAAACACTCCAAAAAAGGTATCTTTCCTTCTGGCCTGAAAGGAAGTAATGTATTGCAGCTGGGAAGACACCTTTTTTTAAAGACATGGAATACACATTTTGGTGTTTCAGCCTAGAAATAAGACATGGCAGGTATAAATAAACCAGCCCCCCTGCTGCCGTGGTTTATTATTGAAGAGTAATATATCTAGAGAAATTATTTGGATTTACAGATGTTCTCAGTTACATTCAGGACTTCAAGAACATAGCATTTCATACAAGAGAAGCCTCCAAAAAAGCATTCAAGCTTGTGAAGGGGAAAAACTCTAGGCCACAGGTTGCTGACAATGTAAGCAATAGTGGGGCCCATCCGGCCAGCTAAACGTGGCAATACTGTACTGGTGTGTAAACAACTGCACTGCAGGAGGGACTATCTACAAACAAGCTCACCAGGGTAAAAAGCACACCCAGAGATGCACAAGTAATCCCAACTGACATGAAAGCAGTGCTGCAGCTGAGCCGATTTCAATCACCACTAACTTTTTTAGACTTTGTCAAGACTTTTTCTAGAGTTCTCAAAGTGCAACACCTTAAGGGACTTCAATGTTTACAAGTACTGTACGGCGCACAGATTAGCCCAGAATCTGACATATGAAAGCCAGGTTTTGTCAGATGGCCTCTATTCAAACACACACAGCTAGAAATATCGTTAATCTGACCAGCAAGTAAAATGGGTCCTGCACCTGGGTTAGGGCAACCCCCAGTATCAGTACAGGCTGGGGGATGAAGGGATTGAGAGTGTCCCTACAGAGAAGGGCTTGGGGGTACTGGTGGATGAAAAACTGAGCATGACCCAGCAATTTGTGCTTGCAACCCAGAAAGCCATCAACAACCTCGGCTGCATCAAAAGGAGCGTGGCCAGCAGGTCAAGGGTAGTAATTCTGCCCCTCTACACTGCTTTGGTGAGACCCTACCTGGAGTACTGTGTCCAGCTCTGGAGCCCTCAGCACAGGAAAGACATGGACCTGTTAGAGCAGGTCCAGAGGAGGGCCACAAAAACGATCAGAGGAATGGAACACCTCTGCTATGAGGACAGGCTGAGAGGGTTGGGGTTGTTCAGTCTGGAGAAGAGAAGGTTCTTGGGAGACCTTGTTGCGGCCTTTCAATATTTAAAGGGGGTTTACAAGAAAGATGGGGACAGACTTTTTAGCAGGATCAATAGGACAAGGGATAATGGTTTTAAACTAAAAAAGGGTAGATTCACACTAGATAGAAGGAAGAAATCTTTTACAATGAGGGCGGTGAAACATGGGAACAGGCTGCCCAGAGAGGGGGTAGATGCCCCATCCCTGGAAATATTCAAGGTCAGGTTGGACAGGGCTCTGAGCAACCTGACCTTAGTTGAAGATGTCCCTGCTCATTGCAGGGGAGGTTGGACTAGATGACCTTTGAATGTCTCTTCCAACCCAAACAATTCTATGGCTCTATGGAATAGATTCATACCTTATGGAGGTAGAAAGGAATGACTGCTATGTAACACAAGCCATATGACTTCCCTGAAATAATTCAGTGTTGAATTACAGGGTTTTCTCAGGGGGGAAAAAGTAGTGTAATCTTGATTCTAGAATTGCCCACAGCTTTCTTACTGACACCCTAAACCAAATAAATACACTATAGGGCACATTTCTCAGTCCACTATAGATTTCCCTGACTTTCCTCTGGTCACAGTCAACATCATTTTTGATTCACGGACATTAGCAGGGTATTCCAGTAGCGGTTGTACCAGTGCCAAATACATGATATAACCCCTATTCCTAGGTAGAGCACGTCATTTTTAATACCCAGGAATTGCACTAGTCCTTTCTGGGCATACTGCGATGTTGAGAACTCATGGTGAGCTGTTTATCTGCTGCGACCCTCTATTCAGAGTTGACAAACTTCACACGGGACATGCCTGTGGGAGTTATTGATGTTCCCTATCAGGATGACACTGACTTCAGAATTGCCATTAACCAGGCTCAGCCTATCAACCTATCCACATCACATTTTTAAATTTGCACAGATGCTCTTCTTATGTTGCAGCTCAAACAAGAATTAATTCAGAAATGTCATAATACCTCCATTGCCCAGGAATTCAGGCTGCCTGACCACAGTGGTCCTTTCAAGCCTTGCAAGCTCTGGTTTCCTGACTCTTCATAGGTTGGCAGGGGTAATGTGATTTTTGTTTTATTTCACAAATAAAAATATCGGTGAAGAGCCAGCAGCTTATCTGCAAACCCAGCTAAACAATGACAATTCCATATTTACAGTTACATTAGCACCTGTCATTTAGCCAGGTCAAAGCTGATCCTTTGATTTTGCTTTGGTTTACTTCATGAACAAAAATGAATGTTGAAAGGTTAACTACTTGACCTAAGCCTATTACATCTTTATGAATGAACTGACCTTGTCCCTTCATGTAAAAATATTATCAAATTAATTTTACCAGATAAATTTTCCACAAACCCATACCAGTTGGTATTAGTTCTATACGCTTCTCCCAGCACCTATTAATTCAGTCCCATCATAGACAGTACCATGTCCTACCCTGAAGCCTGGCTTTTCCAGCATTTCTATCCAGTCCACCCAGCCCTCTTCCCAGAACAAGGCAGAATGAGGTTTTCAGGTAGCACCCACTGCTTGAGGAGCAAAATATTGCTCCCTGCCACAACCTGATTCAGACAATAAGGCTGAAACTGCTGGTGATGGGAGCTAGCGACCATTTCTGATGTACCACTGCCCACCACCATCAATTTGCTCTTACCTCCTCAGGCAGCAACAGCAATCTGACTGTTCAGGCCTGACAGCGCAGCCCACCCACCCATCTGTACATCCAGCTGTCTTCCTAACCTCTCCTCCCCAGAAGCCTATAACAAAACCCAGATCCAGCCCACAAGTCTGTGTTGTACAACATTAAGTCATCACAAGTAATCTAATAAACTAGAGACAAAACACTTATGTCATAGTCTAGTCTCTGAAACTTCTCCAGAAGTAAAAAGAAAAAACCTGGAGGGAGAAGTGGTAAGGGTGGGGATGTAAATAGCATTAACCAAGGAGAGAACTCACTGCTCAGCTTTTCCAAACTTTCTGGATGCACATTCTTTGGCCCTGGTGATTCTAAAGGATGCTGTACTACTGGACTGGAATCTGTTTTGTTATAAACCTGTGAAAAGAACTACGGTGTCTCTTCCAAATACTGAACAACACCATCTAATAAAATCCTTTCTGCTTTTGCACTCTCATTTACAGTGATACCATTCCTTCTGAGTGATACACCAACTTTAGTGCGGCAGTTTGATTTGCCTCACAGAATAAATTCAATAGTGCTGAACACAGCGATCAGGACAATCACACCCATGGGGCAGAGTCTTGGCTTCTTTTAAAGAAGATTTGTAGCTGGCTCCTCTTCAGTGTCCAAAGATTGAAGTCACCTGTGAGGTGAAACAGGAGCAGTCCAAGTTCTAAAAACACTGATTATTATCCTACCCTAATAAATTAAAACACAAAGGATTAATGTAAAAAACAAACTGTTATTTTTGTGTATTTGGAACCTAATACAGGTATACTGTGTGTGCTAGAAATGAACAGAAATCTAGAGTTTAATAGGTAGCACTAGGAAACATTCTGAGTTGCGTGTCATGGTGGACTCTGCAAATCTCTTACAACTAGAAATTTACTGTATAGCTGCATTCAGCAGCTGGAGACCAGTGTTTGGGATCCAGAGGCCCTCTGGCAATTCTGTGCTCTCAAATAATTCACAAAGAAAGTGCCTAGATGTTCCTCCAGAATTTTATGACAACCAAAAATGAGCATGGGGCAGCTGCTGCTGAAAAAGGGCTTTAACAGCAACTCTATCAGCTATCCTAGATTGGGGTTTTTAATTAAAGTTCCAGCTTACGTTTTGCATTTCTGCACATGCAGACCTAATTTCTTCTCATCTGTGTGATCCTAAGCATATATATCATGTATAATCTTGATCTGTGGAAACCATACATTTCAATTAATTTCCTCTTACCCTGAATAATACTCTATAAACTTAAGACAGATCTCTACTGGCACTGGAACCCTATCACTGCCAAATGGGTAGTCTGTCTTTCAACACTTAAGAAAAGTAATTTTCTTTCATTTTAGATCAACATATTCATATGAACTTAAAATACAAATATATAGCTAAAGGCTGTTCTCAGTTATTAAAATTTCCAGCATCAGTTCCTGTTATAATCAAAGCTGATATTTTTTCATAAAGATAGTAAGCAGAGTTTTATAAAGGAATGGAAGATTACACCTCTTAAATGCCAAGTCACCTTCTGAGAAAACTTTAAAGACCCCAAACTCTCATCAACATGAACTCAAGACTGCATAATGGCCTTAAAAAGAGAAGCTCCAGACCACATTGGTCAGTAATCACTCCTCAAGAGAAAGAAAAGTAGATACAGTGCTCATCACCTAATTTAACATACTCTGGTTCCTTTTTTTGTTTTTTAATCCCCCAAACAGAAACTGCATACTGTTCACAGTAACAATTACAGTTCTCTGGAAAGCATCTGAAAGCGTATCAAGGCCAGTTCATGGTATAACTGTTACCTAGGCTTACCATGTTTTAAAAATTTGAATTTGTGTCTTTGATACTATATTAAATAAATACATAACCAAACAAATAAATAGAAAGAATTAGGCTTTTATAAGTGATTGAACACTTATTTTCCAACCCAGTTTTACAGAGGAAAGTTCCTATTCAAGTTCTTTAAAAGCCTGACCTCAACTATGCCAGTATGATCAATTCCAGCCTCTTCTGAGCAAAATCAAATGTTTCCCAAGCTGTGTCTAGTGGTTTCCTTCACAACCCTCTAAAGTTGAAAGGCAGGGCAGCTCTGCGAAAATTATTTAAAGCAACAGACAAAAGTCAAGCGTTAGCTTTTGCCTCGGCCGTTCTGACATTAAAAGCTGATACAACATATGCAACATGATTCCCACCTTCAGCACGGAAGCAGCCATTAAATGTTTGGAGGTTTTTGTGCCCTATTCATTTGGTACCACATGACCACCTCCCTGTACTGCAGCCCCTCTCCAAAGCTGCTGATATGCAGTCTCAGAACTTCCTTTTTCTAACAGTCAGACCAACCATAAAAAGAAGGATACCACCACTGTGATGTATCCACAATAAGTACCGATGTAAGCATGACAATTTCTCACCACTCACATTCCTAAAGGCACATCTGTATTTCAGGATGGAAAAATAATAAATTTTGAAGAATTCTCCGTCAGGTGTTGGGGACTAGAGAGACCTGGATGTCAAAAGCTAACCAAAATTACCACAAAATGGAACCATATGCCCAGAGTACATGAATGTACACCACACACATGAAGAGCACGTGAAAAATACATTAGCGTACACAGCACATATGTCAGTGTGTGCTTCCTTGAAAACAGTAATTATCTCTTAAGTAAATAATATCTCTCTCCTTTCACTATTATCTGCACTCATTTCTTTCTCAAATACTCAACATCAGCTTTATTAATTGACTAAAGGAATAATAAATACAGGCTCTGAGGAACTGCCAGGGGCAGGAGATAAAATAATTCAAGGTACTTAAGTGCACATGCACTCTTTTGAAGCAAGTGTCTTCATTTCAGCTGAAACAAGACAGACAGGCTCCCTTTAACGGGCATGTTTTCAATACTAAAACCAATACCTTTAATTTTATCTAGAAACTGACACCACCCAGCCAATATAGCTCAAATTTCTACTGCCCTGTTCCTGTCAAACCAAAGGGAACTTCAATTTCTAATCTAATTTTGCATCTTGATCTGTTTATAGAAGGAAAACAAAGATACCATTGAGCCTGTTTTAGAACAAAACCAAATCAAGTGTTACAAATTTACAGAAATTGTTTTCAACAATCATGATTTAAAAAAAATCCCTCACTATAAATGAAAGACCAACTGATAACTGCACGTTTTAGTAATCACACAACAATATCCCTCAGTTATTTTTCAGAATACTGAGGTTTCTTAGAAGCACTTCCTCCTCAATAGTAGCCATGCCAGAATATGGAGGGTTGAAGATTTGGTTGTTTCTTTAAAAGTCAACCGACTCAAACCAATTCATGCACTTAAAAGCAGGATAAGTCAACAGTGTGATGAAAAAATAACTGTAAAAAGGGATAAGCGAACTTTGCATTCAGGAACTAATTTTGTTCCTTTTTTTTAAACATTCATCTTTTTAAAGTATCAACTGTAAATGCACAAACTAAAAATAAAAGTAGACAATCACAGAAAGCTGTCTAAAATTGTGAAGTATACAAGCGCGTCATAACTTCAGAATTTCCATTTACCGCAGATAATTAATTTAATAAACCACACTTCCTGGCAGCGTGCCACAACCCACCTCTTCAGGAAACACCAGAAGAATGTATGACTACCATGTGGTTGGTCCCTGAGTTATCTGAAAAGTACATTGTGATCAGTACTTATTAATTCATAAGAGGAGATTTAGTCATGAGGTTTTGGAGATGGAATGGTAATAGCTCCTGTTAAAAAAAAAAATACATCAACATTTCCCCATTTTTTAAAGCAGAGGTCATATTTGCTTGTTTTGTTCCCTGTAGCTCATTGTCTGTTGGTTACTGTGTTAGGTTTGTGTGGCAAGGTTTTGGTAGCACGGGCCTACAGGGGTGGCTTCTGCGGCAAGATGCCAGAAGGTTCCCCCATGTCCTACAGAGCCAATTACAGCCAGCTCCAAGACAGACCCGCTGCTGGCCAAGGCTGAGCCAATCAGCAACAGTGGTAGTGCCTCTGGGATAATGTATTTAAGAAGGGGAAAAAACCTGCTGTCTAACAGCAGCTGGAAAGGAGTGGAGTAAGAATATGAGGGAGAAACAACCCTGCAGACCCCAAGGTCAGTGATGAAGGAGGGGGAGGAGGCGCTCCACGCACCAGAGCAGAGATTCCCCTGCAGCCCGTGGTAAAGACCATGGTGAGGCAGGCTGTCCCCCTGCAGCCCAGGGAGGTACATGGTGGAGCACATATTCACTTGCAGTCCATGGAGGACCCCTCACCAGGGCAGGTAGATGCCCAAAGAAGGCTGTGACCCCATGGGAAGCCTGTGCTGGAGCAGCACCTGGCAGGACGTATGGAGAGAGGAGCCCACGCTGGAGCAGTCTGTTCCTGAAGCACTGCACCCCATGGAAAGGACCCATGCTGTAGCAATTCACAAAGAACTGCAGCCCATGGGTAGGATTCATGGTGGATAAGTTTGTGGAGGACTGCCTCCCGTGGTGGGACCCCACACTGGAGCAGGGGAAGAGTGTGAGGAAGCGTCCTGGTGAGGAGGAAGGAGCAGCAGAAACAATGTGATGAACTGACTGCAACCCCCACTCCCTATTAGGGCAAGGAGGTGGAGAATTCAGGAGTAAAGTTGAGCCTGGGGAGAAGGTGAAGCAGAGGTGAAAGTGTTTTAAGATTTAGTTTAATTTCTCATTATCCTACTCTGATTTGATTGGTAATAAATTAAACCGATTTCCCCAAGTCTAGTCTGTTCTGCCTGTGCCAGTGATTAGTGAGTGATGTCCTTTACAAGACCCTTGAGCCTCTTGCATTTTCTCTCCCCTATCCAGGTGAGGAGGGGAGCAATAGAGAGGCTTGGGTGGGTACCTGATATCCAGCCAGGGTCAACCGACTGCAGTTATATTTAAAGTTTCCAATGAAAGGTTTTATAAACCACCTCTTCGCATCGCACATGAAAGACTGGGGTCGTTTCTACCAGCTGTACCACCCCTATCCAAAATATACATGTCCCCAGTATTTGTCTGTGCTTTTAAGATAATAGTGACTTCAAGCGAGCTTGATCTAAGAAAAAGAATTGCATGGCTATGTCTGGTGGACATCTGATGAAATAGAGCATCCACCTTTTTGGTTACTGCAAGACATACAGCTTCTCAAATATTCAGTCATAAATAACTGTATGTATATGGACATATATAATCAAAATGTATAAATCCCAGTTGACTTAATAGATATGGTGTGATCTTTGGCTTCATGATCAACACATGTCCTCCAGTCACATGGCCACACATCTTGCAGTGGACAGGCACCCAGCCCTGCTGCCTGGTGGGACTGTGGAGTCCTCATGAGTGAGGGAGATGGGGGCAGGACACAGTTTACAATCCATCCAGCTCAGTGCCCTCTCTGTGCTTATAACTGATGGGCCTCCAAAAAGAGAGGTGATGGGAATGACAGACACAATAACATTATGACAGAAAACATAAAAGAAAACCATAAAAGGGGAAAAATAATGGAAAACATGCCAGTTTAAATGCAGGAAATTGAAGTTCTCCAGAGATGGAGAGTGAAAGGGTTAACTACAAACCTACAGATCCACGTATTGTGGTGACAATCCAGATTGCATATATTAAGGTCAATATAGAATAAATATTTCCATCACAACTTTTAACACAAGTTCAAGAATTAGTGAACTTTAGCACTAATGAAGCTAAAGTTTGTTTAAAAACAAAACAAAACAACAAAAAAAACCCCACAAACTGTTCTTGGAAATGGGAGATAGGAACAAACAGCCTGGTCAGTCTAGGTCAATGCAAGACTGCTCATTATAGCTTTCCTTTCTGAACAAAGCATCCTATTTAATTTTATCATATCTGAATAATATAATTTTTGGTATTTGACAGGGAACAGTTCTAGAGAAAATTATTTCAATACAGAAACTAATATTGACACACAGCCCACATTTTCTTCATTTCAACCTATTATCACCTTGCTTTGACCTCATTTCACCACTGTTTAACAAAGTCATTAGGAGTAGTTTTATTTTCCTCATAAATCATCCCACCAACCCTTTGATCCTTTTGTCACCTTCTTAATTCCTTTGATTCTGTCAACATCTTTTCATAACAGGTACCTTAAACTGCCTGCAGATCAATCAAATGTAAATGTACTCCAGGACAGAGAGGTGTGCTACAAGACAAGGAATAAAGAAACACTTTTCCTTTCTCCACTTTCTTGGTGCATGGAATATTTTTGCAGACCACTGGAACTGATCTTTCTTCATTACTATCTCAAACTCAGACCTTATGTGTTTTCCCATTTCTTTAAATATTAACAGTTTTTAGGCTCCTCAGACCCATCTGCTTTTCAGTTTAGACTGCACAGCTGCAGAGTACTAAACTTTTTTTACGCTAAAACTCAATATAGGGTTTTTCCTGCTGATACTTAATTTGGGAGGCTTCATGCTGAATGAGGGATAATACTATGATGTCTGCTGGCATTTTCTTAACAGATTCCTGTCCTGAGAAGTTATACATTCACTCTGCACAACTGAGTGAACGGTGAGTTCTAAAAATTTTTATGAAATCATGTCAATTATGGTCAAATAATACTTTTTTCACATGTCCTATCAAACAAAATTAAGACTCTGTGTGCTTACGTAAGAGTCAAAATACATCTTAAATGTCAACTATGTTACAAGCAATCACGTTATCATAAATATTAAATATCATCAAAACTGCAACAGTCACAGCCACTTGCTATTATAATATTTTCCAGACAGTGCATGTGTTAAAATGCAACTGTTGACATATTTAAATAACTATCTACCTTGTGCTGGAATAAACCAATGCGTAGGTGGTGAATCTTCCAGCTGAGTTGAGCAAAAACATTAGTATACAGACAAATAAGTGAAAAGGAGCCAAAATAACTTCCCTCTAAAGGCAGAAACTCATTTCTTCACATGAACTAATTTTTTTCATATGGAAAAAACATAATCATTAGGGAAACTAGTTTATCTTCTGTTTCTGAAAGGATATAATAAATAACAGACACAACTACAGCGTGGGCCACATCCAGGAGATCTGTGAGGTCTCTTGGACCACACACTCCCTCCAGAAAGTCACACAAAGCAACGAGCGGAAACTAACCCACTCAGGGCAATGCTCAGATCACTTACATATGGCTAGAAAGAGATATTCACTAAATGGTTGCCAGCACCTCAAGAACTACTACCACTGACAGACTGAACACCAGCAACCCCAGTGGCATTTGAGGATGCAGGAAGAGCTACAGGCCTCTGCACAGGCTTGCACCCCCAAATAAATCTAAATGCAATAGGAGAAACAAATTCATTTTTAGACAAAGCCTTCCACTGAACGTTTCATTTATTTTTTTTAAACTTCAGGATGCAAAACTTTTCAGGACCGCAGAGCTCTCTGAGCCAGTCAGCAACCACAGAAGCAAGTACAGATCATCTTCTGCCAGCCTACAAGTTACAAACATCCAAACCTCCATGCAAAAGGAAAGGGAAAATTAACTACTTCCCAATCATGTTAAATTAGAGGAGAAGGAATATGAAATTTATTTCAATGGTTGCTTCTCCTCCAACTGGCTGACAGGTGAAGAATGTCTGCCCTTTTTAAAAACCAAACATACTCTATCTTCAAAACAAAATAGATTAAATAGGAGCTGTTCAAAACTTGGCTCTCAGAACAGCCATAATCCTGGGGGGGAACAACTACTGAATCATTCCTTCCACTGTAAGAGCGTGCAAACTTCACAGAAAAAAAGGAAGAAAAAAAAAAGGAAAAAAAAGATCAAGGTTCTGCTGCCTAGATAGGTTTAGGCTGGCTATAGCCATATATAGTAACTTTCTCCTTTAAATCTTTAACTTAGTCAAATGAAGACACACACACAAAAAACCCAAACCTAAAATGAAGTATGCATGAAAAAATTAAGATTCAAAGCTTAACATCTGGATCAGCCTCTACTTACTAAGGACAATGCTGAGCAGCAATTTTCATTTCTCTCTTGGTTCATAAGCAAAGACTATTACTACATTACTCAACTATTAACAGGGTAACAGCATGCACACATTAGAACAAAAGAAACATTTAATTTGAACTAGTTAAATTCAGAGGTCATATAACACCAGAGACATATAACTCATCCAGGATCAAATAATTTAGAGTTATATGCAAAAACAGAACAATACTGTAGAGCAAAAAGACTTTGAGAAGCTGCCAGCCACAAACAGCAGACAGAACCAGTACGTGGACGTATTTATTATTTTTTAAAACAGGTCACTAGTTTCATTGCAACACGAGCAGACAAACTATTTCTATCATCTGGTAATGAGATAAACACAGATTAAGAGGTATGCCATTTGCTTCTTAAGAGCGAAATTGAGATGTCTGTGGCGATCCAAAGACAACAGAGCACTCCCTGCCCTAAGCAAGGAAGCTCACAGAAAGCTGCCGTGGAGAGAGGAGAGAGCTGTGGGTTTTGCCTGGAGGAGCCAAGATTTCAGAGTCCCTGTTGAGCCCTTGTGTCCACCCTTGCACCGTCACTTAGACCTTCTTCCTGCTCCTTTCTTTACAAGGACAATGCTATGCACATAGGACTCTTCCAGATGCCTGTGAATATGAAGCCAGTGCTTATTTGTTACTATTTCATTTAATGCTTTTAGGTATTCTTATCAACTACAGTTCCTTCAGAAAAAAACAAATGCTTGACTGTACCTGCTTCCTCCCTGAATAAGCAGAAACATAATGATGTTTCGAGCTTCTGAGGCTACGCAGGAAACCTCAGGAAACTAACATTAAAAACAAAACATTGCTTTCTAAAAATGAAATGGGAAATAAGCTTTATATTTTTGAGCATTTGACTGAGGTGGGGCACGTAATGGTTTAAGTCAGCCGACAAAAAGTATCAGAGAATTTTCTTTCCCCCTAGATTGCAAACTGTTTCACTATGCTACTCAATGGGACTGTAATTACCCATTCTTCATTTATCAGACCAACATCTTCCTGAAATGGGCCATAATGTCTAAGGATTTTAGAGATAATGTGAAGTATATTACGCACGTTTGCAAAGATGACTACACATACATGGCTCCCCCCAGCTGATGAATGATGCCTCCGCTCAGAGACAGACAGACAGAGGTCCGATGCACTGGATTTTAATTAACCAGTACTTATAAATAACCTTTCACATTACTATATACAGAAAACCACAAGTAAGTAATGACAGCATTGATTTTGATCAGTCCTTGTCTTTGTTCAGTGCTTCCAGTAGAGGAAAGTATATTGGAAAGAGACATATTTGTTTTCAAAATTGTCTGGCTTGTTTGATGTAATCTGAACTCTTCATCCTCACTTTAAAAAAATGTACTCAATAAAATAATATATTCTCCTTAGTCACAAGAGCAAGCATGAATGGAGAGTGAAGCAATAAACATCAATGCCTGCAAATGTAGACTGTCCCTTGGTAGAGAACTCTATGGCCATAGATAAGGATTCAGATGCAAAACTTCAAATGGAAGTTTTGTCAATTGGTTATTAAATTATTTTTATGATGTCAGAACTTCCTGAGCATTTGAGACAATTTCCAACATCTTTAGGAATTGTGTAGTACAGAATGAAGAATAAAATAATTTCTGACAACTCTGACAGATACGTCTTGCTATTATCATTATTATTATTACTACTACTACTATTATTACCACGCTCAAAATTTTAACCATGATTACTGAAGGAAGAAAGGATGGTAGTAAAGAATTCTTTGGATTGTCATTTAATTAGTGATCTCCCTTCCATAATCTAACCTCCAAAAAGAGTGTTTAACAGTTTTCTCCTAAAAACTATGGTCTGGTTATATAAAAACTTAGAAAAATCACTATCATAGGTACTACATCCAAGGTCACTGATCAATCTATCAACTGATTGATAGCTAGATACAAGGCCATTTTTCTTTTATTTCTTTGCAGTATAACTCAATAACAAAATGCTAAATGGAGAAAAAAACATTAAAAAGATTTTATTTGGACTGTTTTCACAGATTGTATATAAAGTATGAACTCCTCAGATGTATCCCCTGATTCTCTGGCAAAGAGTCTTGCACTATTCTTCAGCTAAAATGCAGTCTGTTGGATATCTAAACAGTAGGTTCATGTTATCTGACATACTTCTAGTATCATCAGTTAATGACATGGCCAAACCTTCCCCTGTCTATACAGGAGAGGTGTCTTAGTCCAACAGAAGAGCTGGATGACTTTCCTGTCTAAATAGAAAACTTATCTTCCTTTATCAATTTTGAAATACCCAGCTGTGATGCTGTTGACTATGACTAATTGCATTTGGCACAGCTTTAATAAACCTTCAGAGAAGAGAACTCTATTTGCTATATGCAAATACATCATCAGTTCAAGTATTTGCAGGTATCGGATGATGATATTTTAACATGAAAATACTGTGTTTTCCTATAGTTTATTCTTAAGGTAGTCACAAAACAACTCTGCTGTAGTAACATCAATTAATGTTCACTCAGCGTGTAGAGATCAAAGTAGCTACTATATACAAACATCCCAACAATAACAAAAAAGCACTCACAGTTATTTACAACAAACTTCGTCTCACCTACACAAACGTTGCCTTTCCTTCCCTACCTCCAAAGCCACATACTTCAATAAAGCCCACTTCAATATGTGAAGTAAACTGTGCAGAGTTTCAGTATGATTAATCTACTTCAGCAGCAGATGTGGGAACAGACTACAAAGGCTCAGGAAGGAACTTCCTAATACCTGCACGATCCTTGCCTCTTTAACCCAGCCTCCACTGCAGCAGCACAGGATAATCTGGGAACTGGAACAACCACCAGTAACATCGAAAGGTCTAATACCTGGTACAAAAAAAACAATCCTCTATGGCAGTATAATGACTACACAGGCTTTCCACCTCCAGGCAAAGTTACTTCCACAGGGAAAAGGAGGATAAAATTGTTTATTTGGTATTACAAGAATAGAGGAAACATTTAGGTGGTAAGACAGGAAGAAGCCTGCAGATACAATTTGGAGTGAAAAGCATTATGAATTTAACCCCCATAGCCACTTTGGAAAAAATCAGTGAAAGTGTGTTGAATATATTAATACATGACAGAAAAGTAAAGAATGCATGTGCAACACATGGCTGTGTCTTCATTAATGCCAGATTACCATCTGGTACATTACCATCTGGTATGATCACCATGCAAGACAAATTTACCCCTGAGCAGGTGCAGACACAATCACATTTCTGTCACGTTTGCCAGAGCGCAAGATGCTGCATTCATCCTGACTTCATGTCAGCTGAAGGCGGACAAAAAATACGTGGTCTGGCATTGTCAGTCGTAGAGAGAAGAACAATATCTGACAGCAGAAAATCTACTAGTACACGGTTAGCATCAAAATTTGGGCTGATGAGGTATGTTTACATGAGATGTTTGCATCATATGGTTATGAGTTTTTGATCTGCTGGTGAATGCCCTAAAGACATACCATTGAATTAACACTCTCAATCAATCCAGTAAATCAGTGTCTGTAGAATAATAAGTAGCTCACCATCCTACCCCCTCTATACCATTCTGTCCCCATCAGAGATCTAAGAGCTTTCAGTCTTTTCTCCAACTGCAGGGAATCTCGCATATTTTATGTTCATGTCGGCAGTTAAATTATATCTACAGTAGAAGGGAGAAGGGCAGAGAAACTACAAACTTCCATATTAAATACAACTTCACACATGCAGAGGAGAAAATAAATCAGAAAAAAAAAAGTTAGGTTTACAGACATAGCTGCTTAGATTGCCTAAATGAGACAATATGTATTAGCTCATCTGGCAGTTTAGCATACTGAAATGAAACATAATTTGTAGTTGACGCCAACTGGCAGGAGACACACAAATGCTCGTGATAATTTTTGTGTTTGGTTAAAAATGGACTTCTGCCTTAAATTGTAAGGAAAATGAATAGGAGGCTTTCAGTCTACAAAGTACAAGATTTGCATATGCTACCTTGAGCTGCTAACTCACAGAAAAATGTCTTGAGTTTTTACAACTTAAAAAGACAAATCTAAAATTATGCCAGCTCAAATCTTCACCCAGCACCCCCATTTCCAAGAGCAGCCAAAAGCAGATGTCTGGGGAAGAGGATAAGAATAGTGTAAGCGTTTAGTCATACTTTCCCCAAATACTCTCCAGTCTCCAATAATTTGCAGCTCTGAGACTTTCAAAGCCAGAGGTCATGCTTATGTATTTAATAATCCCCTACAGACTATTTCTTCCATTCATTTTGTCCAGGCTCCCTTTGAATCAGTATAAATTTTCAGTATCCACCACATCCTGTGGAGTTACACAACTTAATGATATGTGCATGAAACAAAACTCCTCTTTTTGCTGTTCCGAACCCAACACCTGCTAGTTTCATTTCCATGTCCATCAGTCTTGTACTGGGAGAGACAACGAACAACTGATTCCTATCACCCTCAACATGCAGTTCATGTTTTTATAAAACTATCATCGCATCCCCAGTTGTCTCTTCTCCTCACCAGCTTAACTGTTCTTCGTATGGAAGTTGTTATGCAACTCTGATTGTCCCTGCAGTGAACAGAAAAATAAAATATACGTTTAGTCTTTCTACTATGGCCTTACCTCCCTGAATGTTCTTTTTATTCCCTGATAATCTGTTGGCCCTACAGACTCGCTGTAGCAGGCTTCCTGCTCCTCAACTTATTCCTCTAATTCTTTTCTAACCTGCCTTCTTATGGACATTTAATTCTGCCAGAGTTTGACGTTCCTGCTTTCCTCTTTCACACAGGACTGGTACTTTTTTAAGTACACTACTACCCCGGAAGTGCATTTTTTCAACAAGCTTTTATTATACAATTAGCTAGTGTTAATATTACATGAACAGACAAGGACGGAGGCCAACCATTTCTTGTAAAAATATTTACCTCCATCACCTGTAAATTAATGGAAAGCCTTGAGGTGAAAGGAGGTTTCCCTCTGAGCATTAGCATTGGCATGAATTGCTTTCCCCAGTCCATGGGACTACCAGAAATCTAATGAATTTTTCTTTCCACAGATATTCAATACACATGGCTAATTTAAATCACTTGCTCTACAAGGAAAATACTTTGTCCTAAAATGTTCTCTTTCCTCTACATTTCCTTCCCTGAAAGGATAATTACAAGCAAAAAAAAAAAAAAAAAAAAAAGACACTTAGTTAAAAATTTCTTCCCCCTTTTTATGTAAAATTTCCAAAGAATATTTGTTTCAGGATTTTCAGGATTTGTATGATGAGATAAAGGAAGCTATTCTATTACCAGACAACGTTAATCTAGAAAAGGTAGCATGCTTAGTAGAGGAAAATACAAGAATTCAAAATGACAAACTGGATGAATGACCTGAAAAAACAATGTCATCTTCAGTAAGAACATATACAAGATGCTACAGTTAGGCAGAAATAACCAGCTATAAAACCACCAGTGAGAACATCTTAGAACATGCGTCCTTGGATGAAGACCTGGTGGATCACTGCCTGACTATGAAAGAGAGCCACAGTGCTGTGAAAAAGACATGTGTATCAGTAAGTATGAAGATGATCCCATTCCGTTTTATTCAACATCATTAAAACCCCAAGTGGAATACAGTCTTAACTTGGACAGAACAAAATAGATGTGTAATGGAAGATAACCCAAAGAAAGCAACAAAAATAACTGGTGTACAGAAAATAGCACATGTGAGGTCAAAGAACTGAGCTTAAAGAAATAGCAGGCTATGATAGTTGAGATGAAAAATAACAGAACACATTGTAAACAGAAAAACAATTCTTTGTTTTGTCCAAGACAGAGGCAAGACGAGCAGTTATGGTGTTAAACTACAACAAAGGTGTGAATTCAATAACATGAAAAGAAAATTTTGTTGTGACATGATGATGTAAGGGAGACTGATGAGTTCCTCAGACGAAGTCACATACGACAGATATGGATGATCTTAACCTGAGGCAGATTAATGGACCAGATGACTTAATAAGGCCTCTTCCAGTCCTGTCTTTTTATGATCTTTTCCTTGGGACCTGAGGCAGAATCTCTTCAGTGATTTAACAACAACAACAAAAAAAGGGGGTGGGGGGTGTGTGTTACAGGGCTACCTCAGAAAAAAAAAAAGTTTACAAAAACCTGTTCACACAGGAACTATTAATTCAGACCCTTTCCCTGCCCAGCTCCAAGAAGCCTGTGGAAAGAAAGGAAGACTAGCAGCCAAGAGCTGGAGAAATTGTGCTGAAAGCATAGACTTCTATTATCTGACCTTCCCTAGACATTCTTTAAATGTGGCTTGGAAGCAGACGCGTACTCTGCAGAATACAGTGCATATGTGCAAGCACGACACTCCTGATGAACCCTGAAAGCAACAGATTGCACATCTACTGTGCAATGCATCCAGTGTGCAACAAAAAACCTAGGTAAATTCTGCTGATATGGGCTGATCAAGTGCCAATGAATCAGAACATTCCTAAGGCTCTGTTTTAGATTGGACTTTCACTCTTTCACGTTAACATGTCCCATTCCTGCACTGAGCAAGCTCAAGAAAGGCTGGATATTTCTGTACTCAAATTTGGCTGCGATGAAAGGCAAGCTCTAATTCAAGCTGTCAGGGCTGTCATGGAATGCGGTCTGGGTCACTTAGATATAAAGATTGGTTGAAGGTAATTACACTGATTTTATGCAGTCATGATCATGACTAATGACTGAATAAACATGTATGCACAACACAAACCTCATGCACATTTCTGCAAACTGGATACCTCTGCTAAATTATCTAGCATCTCAGCAGAGCAATCAGCTGGGCAGTCTGTGGAAAACCTTGCACACCAGCTGTCATGTACTATGTCTATTAGTAGCTTAAAGAAAACCTATAACAGAGAAAAAAAAGAGATCTTTGTTAACTCTTGAAAGGTAAACCATACCAGAGCAACACTGTCTTGAGAAAAAACAATGCAGAGAGAGAAAGGAGGCATAACATTGGATGAAACTTTCTATCGAGCATAAAACCGTAATTTCATTGTCATGCCAAACTTGGCCCACCACTTAATGTTGAACTCCTATGTTAAAACAATTTTCTAAAAGCACAGAAACAAATCCACAAATATGGCTGAATTTAAAATTAACATTTGTGCAACTAATCTCAACATGTAAACACTATAAAAGAATACATTACCCTATTTAGACTAGAATGTACGTTCGAAATTTTCTTGTAAACTTTAACATTATTCAGGCTTGCCTATACAGAATAATGCTCAGGTTCTATAAGGTGTCTGTTCTGAAATACAGTTACAATAGCTAAAATTGTCACATTGATCATGTTTACTTACTGCCTTATTTTGTGAAATAAGTCCATTACATAGAAGGCTAAGAGCTATAGTTATTTGCAGGAGATACCCTCCACCATTTGTATTAGAAGCACAATTCAATATGTACTGAATAGTTGTGCAGAAAGATGCTGCCATTATTTGCACACAAAGAACTCTCTTGAGAAATTCTGTACAAATCTTGCTTCAGTAAACTCATCATCTGACGAACTGTCGTCTTACCTGCAGCACCTTTCTTTTACAGGCACTTTACTGCAGGAACCGTAACTATATTTACAGCTCTACATATATGTTACTTAGATAACATTTCTGGAAAAAAACCCACGACCCCTATATATGAAAATATTTTTTGTTACAGCTTTCCCTCTATGAAATTAGTCTTTGCACAGGACATATCAAAGCAATACACACACACTAAGACACAAAACAAGAGTACCTAACCATTAAAATAAAGCTGCTCTCAAATGCATTTGCCAGCATATAAAACCAGTGCAGTAACACCACCACGCACTTTAGTGATGAGGTCAGGTTTTGACACATGAAAGTTCAATGAAAACTCTGAAAAACCTGTTTATAATGATCCTGGACATAAGCCTGCAAGCTGCAATTCACTGACCTATGTAAACTGATTTGGCTTTCAGATAATTTCCTGGTGAATACTATTGCAAAATCTATAAACACAGATGGCACCAACTGGCACCCTATCTGCAACCCCAACAGAAGATCAAATACAGAGACTGAATTTATCCTTCCACATCACAAGTGATTCTTTCCAAACAGGTTTAAGGGATTATGCCTGGAAGCTGAAGCAAAAAAGTTCTGTCACAGCTACCCAAGGTCTCAGCCACCCTGAGAAGTTGCACTGCTCGAATTAAGCTGGTTTAAAAACTGTACAGCTCTTCATAAACTGATGCAACTTTCAGTTCAGACCAAGCCCAGGTTATAATTGCTACAATTATCATGTTGACCATTTCTATTAGCAGTAAACTTACAAGATGTTTTTCTAAAGCATCGTAACAGAAAAACCTACTTGGGATCAAAAAGAATGCTGCAAAATGAAGAGGCCAATAACTTACAGTTGAACTTTAAAATAAGCATGAATTGCACTGTTAAAGCCTACTATATGATTTTATCTGCAAAACTTATGGTTATTCATCTGGAACAAGTGACAGCATTACTCCCGTTACTGCTGAATTGTCATAAACAACGCATGAGAATACATACAACATGCGCAACACCGGGTATTAGCAAACATGAAGGTCAATTAGCAAACTCTAAAGCTAATTCAAACCCAAGACATTTTCACCAATAAGATATTAGATACCATGTATAAAACATTAATCCAACAATACCCCCACAGTCTTTAAGATAATAAGACAGTATTAAGACAAAGCAATGTGAAATGGAGCATTGACACCAATGACAAAGGAGGCTGTATAGCTGCTTTGGCAATATTGCTTTGTTGATCTATTCTGAGCACTAGAAGCTGTATAAAGGTGAAAAGATCTGAAAATCAGCTTAAAGTAAGGCTTCCTTGTGGTTCATTATTATAGTCCTCTCACTGGCTGCAACACAATATGATGCCTTCTCCAGGACATTTTTTCCTCTTTTTATAGTATTCCATTTTCATGGTTTATTATTTAGTTTACATGCTTTCAATGTGGGCCTCAAAGAAACCCTCAAAGAAAACCCCACCCATCAACATTTAAACCAATATAAATAAGAAATGTTTTAAGGAACAAATATTGCTGCAGGACTCTGCTCATGCAGCTATGTCTTAAACATTCTGGATTCTCCTTTGAAAAGCTCACATCTAACTCTACTATACAGCTACAAGCTGAGAAAGATAGTATGATTATGAGGACCAGACAACAAGAAAAACTGGAAAAATTAATCGTTAGCAACAGACTGATTTTTTTTTTATTACATATGCTAAATGAGAAACTGGACCCCACTGATAGTGTGGACAGCACAACAGTCTCTAAATATCTCCTGCTGTGATTTGTTTGTGCTCAGTCATGGAAAAGATAATTGCCCAATTGCTATACATATTCCCTGAGTTTAGAATTTCAGATATATTCCTGATCCACTCACACAGATCGGGCATATTTGCAGTCACTTTCTTGCTTTTGCAGCAAATTTATAATTTAATTATTTTTACATTGTGGATTTTGTTTTCTTTGGAATTATCTTCCACAAAATTATCTTCTAGGAAAACACTTCTAGGAAAATTGATTATTCTCCAATTAACTGGTGTTGAAATGCATATCTCTGGCTTATGTCTGACCTCCTAAAGTCTAAACATAGGGAGAAACAAAGGCAATTAAAAATTTTTAAGATCTCAGATGAGCAGTGAAGTATTTTCCAAAATGCATTAACTACTTTCAGTAATATAACATGAAAATGACTGAAAACCATTTGCTTTACTTAGAAAACTGTATAAAAATAAAATAATAGAACTGTCATTTACACAGTTTTCAAAGTATCTGACCATACCTCCCCAGTAATTTTAGAAGACAAGCAATAACACCACTAGTTTTTTACCTGGGCTTTACAAAGGCCCCACATTTAGCTTAATTCCTGTTCATCTGTATGTAGGACAAGGATTTTGGAAGAACCCTGTTAGTTCCACATTTCCAGGGCAGATTTTAGACACCATGACCCAGAAGAATCCTGTCTATTTTTGTGAAAGCTGTAAAACCAGAAGGGAGAAATAATCTAAGCAAAAGTCTTTGGCATCATTTTAACAGACTCGTCAGCTATAATCACATCAGCAACTGTCCCTGCATCAAAGAAAGGGCTCTGAGAGCCAGTAACACCTTCCAGCCGCTCACCACCTCTGCCCTTGCTCCCAAGTGAGTTCACAATGTTGACACGCCAAATGATTTATCCCCTAGGCAGAAAGCAGAGATATGGGAACTGTTGTGGGGGAAGGGAGGCACTGAAAACAGAGAGGAAAGCGGCAAATGGGAAGACACAGAAAGCCCCTGTTCATGGGGAAGGAAGGAATGAGGACACAAAACAAATTCTCTCATTGCCAAAAGCCACCAGCAGTTCAGGAGTTGATCTTTGCTCTCCTATCCACAGGCTGGATGGTGCCAAGGGTCAGCCAACAAGAGGAACCGTGTGTGCTTGTGCCTATGTACAAATACACATGCGCGTAGGAAGCAAGAACAGTTAGGGACAGCAGAGCAGCCATCCTCAACCCACCTCCAAGCTTCACCAAACAGCTCTGGGATCATTGCATGGCAAGGGGGATGCCCAGACGCTTTGGTGAGGACGACTACTACATGAAGGGACTTTTTCCTTTTCGTCTTATAACGAGTTGGCTTTAAGATGCTGAGGGTGAAATTCCTAGAAACTGTTTGTTGCCTACAGTGGATAACACAGAATCTTACATCAGCAAGGAATTGCCATCCCGTGTTCAACATGTCCCCTCATCACAACCACCGCTTCTTTTTTACTGAGGAGCCCTCCAACTGGTACTGGATTTTTAAAAAAGGAGCAACTTCTGGAAATACAAATTTTGATGAATAATCATTGTGCTCTTCACATCACTCAGAAAAACAATGAATCCCCCTTTTCATCTAATTATTATTTAAACAGTAATGTCTACACCATACACAAAATATTGGCTTTCTTCCCTGGTGCCAGCTATACAGTCACCTGCACCCCAGCCAGGTTCTGCTGATGCAACAGCATATAGCACTTAGTATGTCATTGTCCTACTGTATTACAGAACACTGCAAGCAATTTTCACAGCTACAAGCTATAACATGAAAAAGGATCATGGCAGTTATTGGCTTCATTTCAGTCTTTGCCGGCTGTATTCCTGATCCAAATGTACCAGCCCAGCACAATCATGTATGACTTAGAAGATGTGGAGGCATATGCTTTGATTAATTAGGTTAAAAAAAGGACTGTAACATCCTTATACAGAAATGTTGTGTCCTGTCCCAGTGATTTATACTCTTAAAAGCAAATGACACACTACTGTTACTTGCCTGACATGTGGGTACATCATCACGCAAGCATTTCCCAGAATGCTTAATAAAAACAGATGATTAACTAAAAAAAGATAAAGTGGGCAATTTCCAACATACTGATTAAACCCACTCATGACCCAGACAGAGGACACTTGTGAAGAAAGCAGTGACATGATTAAAGCTGGAGTGGCTGCAACTAGCATATGCAATGAAAATTGAGGAATGGTCCCATGAAACTGTGTTTGAGATAAAACCTTCTCAATAACAACTGTCCTAACAGAGCAGACTGACAGTCTGCCTATATCCTGCATCTAACAATGGGTGGACATGGAGAAAATTCTCAAGAAAGTGCCAGAGATTAATTGGGATTATATCTTTGTAGTATGGTCTTTTCAGAAAAATAAATTGAAATGTTGATTTTGGTGTCACTGACATTTTCTAATAAGCCACTTTTTGTGCACAGCATGTATTTAGGCCCCAATGAGCTACAGCTCTACAAGGGTTCTGTGACTAAAGCAAACCCCTGACAACAATGGTACTCCGTGCAGGTGTGAGCTTCCACTGCCAGAACCCACTGCAGGAGTGGGACTGAGCAGACGCTTACATTAAGGTATCTGTAATGGTACCTAGGAATGTTTCCCTAAGAAAGCCCAACTTTATAATTAACATATATAATATTTTCTTCTAGATGAGGTCAGCTAGAGCTTTTTAATTGTTTTCAGTTATTCCTAATAACACATCTCTCATCGGGATGCACACACTCGCAGCATCTTGCCTTCTTACTTCTGGCTTGGTATAAACTTGCTGCGATGGAGCAACCCGGCTGCTCAGCCACCAGGTACCGGCAGCACGGGCACTTGTCTGGACACAGCGCTGCCAGCCCGTGTTGTTTTACTTGACGTTGCTCCAGCACACCCGCAAATTCTGTATTAACAGATTCAACCTCAGCGGTGTGTTACTGAGTTTCTTTGGAGCAACGCCTAAAGTACCAACAAACCTTCACAGGTAATTTGTGCCATCTGCTTCTTGCCCTTTCCTGAAGGGCCCTGCGAAACAAAATACCCTCGCGTCCCTCCCCGCCCCCCCCCAAAAACCGAACCCGGAAAGGCGAAGGGAAGGAAGGATACACCGGAGGGGGAAAGGCGCCAGGGTGAGCTTTGAACCCTCTCTCAGGGCAGAGAACCCGGGCAGCACGCTGGGGAGAGGCGCGGCCGCCGCCGGCCGGAGAGGCCCCAGGTACCGCGGCCGGTGGGTGCGGGCCTGGCCGGGGACAGCCCGGCTCCCGCTCCCACCCGCTTCATCGCGCTCCCCGTCCCGCACCAAGCCGCCGCCGCCGCTCCACCCGGCGGCGACCGGCACCCCGACAGCAACCGCGACCGCTCGGTGCTGCGTCCGTGTCGGCCGGGCGGGACCCCGTCCCAGCGTCGCCGTTACAGGGAACCCCCGCCCGCTGCCGGGCGGCGGGAGCCGCGTTCCGCCGGGGCTGGCTGCTCCGCGGCACCTCCGCATTGGAGGGAGCGAGGGAAGGAGGCAGCCCGGCGACTCCGGGCGCCCTGCCGCCGGCCGGGTCGCGCCCTGGCTCCCCGCCCCTCCGCGGGGAAGGGGCGAGCGAGTTCCCTACCGCCCGCCACGCCGCTTCCCCGGCAGACACAGGCCGGCTCTCGCCGACGCCACAGCCCCATCCCCCGCCGTTACCTCCGCGCCCTGCCCCGTCCCCCTGCGGCGGCTTCCCGGCCCGTCCTGAGGCTGCAGCCCGGCCGCCGCAAGGGCAATGAATGGAAACGCGCCCAAGCGCTTCCCTCCCTCCTGCGCTCTCATAACTCCAGCGGTGTCGCCGCCGCCGCCTCACCTCCGCCGGGCACTGGCGGCTCCTCCGCGCTGGGGCTCCGCTCCTGCCGCCGCCTCCGGCCCGCGCCCCGCCGGGCTCGCCCTCGCCGGCTCCCGCCGCGACCATGCACCGAGGGAGGAGGAATGGGATTCCGGCGATCGCGGACCCGGCCGCCCCCAGCCGGAGGGAGGGAGGGAGAGGCGGCGAGGGGCGGGGAGGGACGGGACGCGGCCGCCCTGCCCAGGACCGGCCCCCTCGCACTGACGTCCCCGCTCTCTCACCGCCGGCCGCGACAGGGTGCCCGAACCCGGCGGGGAGCGCCCGGAGAGGGGCCAGGCGGGAGCCGGGCGAGGGGAGGGCGGGAGGCCCCGTCCGGCCCGCTGGGGCCCGCCGCGGTGGGGCGGGCACCCGGCACCGCGGACACGGGCGGTCTGGTGCGTCCCGCCACCCCGGTCAGGGTCACGGCTGTCCCAGCCGCCTGGCCTCAGGGGAGGGACCCTGGAAACAGCCCACATAAACGCTGGTCCCCCATCCCGGCGGTTTAAATAACCAAGGGTCCTTCAGCTGCCCCCTCCGACGGCCCTGGCTCGGGGCCGGCAGCGGCCTGCACGGCGGGCAGCCTCAGGGCCTGTGTTGGCCGCTGCGCTTCTCACGACCATGAATCTGCCCCACCGGACATGCTTGTGCAGGATGCATTGAGCAGAAAGTGGTAAACACCAACTCTCCCCATTTCCAAACATTTCTTAGTCTAGACCTTCTGAAAAAAAATGCAGTTAATACTTACACAATTTACATTGCAAGAAAATGTCTCCAAAATTGCCTGCAAAGCTTTTTGAACATCTTACCCTCAGAACAAATAGTTTCCCACCAGTCTCCCTTTAAAATCCCTGTTACTACTCTCCCAGTTTCAAAGCAGCATCCTGATGACCCCAGCTTTTCAAGGTCTTCATAATTTTTAAAGTGTCTTAAGATGTCTAACATTAAGCACATGCATGTCTCCTAGCATCTGCATAGAAAATTATGGTTTAGGCTCGGACATGCCTCCGCATGCCTCTGCTATTCCCTGCTGTTGGGCCCTCATGTAATACGCTGATAGTTGCAAGTGGATGACAGGTGTCTAACTTCATAGAGCTCTTCTCAATGTCAGCTTCACTTGCTACAGTGAACTGGTTGTTGGAGTAGATAAAACCAGCCACTAAGTGGGTCAACAAAATAAATCACTCTGGGTATCTCAGAGACATAAATGACGTGCTGCACCAGTGCAAAACCTGATTTGCTGCAGCTAGAACTGTCCCCCTCCTGGGAGAAAGGAACTCTCTTTTCACAGCTATCAGAACGATATCTTTCACAAACACTGCACTTACTTGGAGCTATGGTTTTGGCCTGAATTACTCTTTCACTCTGATGATAGGGAGGGATCAATGCAGGCTGGCCCTGCTGACTGCTGGAGACTCCAAAGTCTACACCTGTACAAGGGCACACTCCATCTGGCTGGGTCCAGTTGCTGGGTCTGTGCCTTTTCAGTTAGTGTCTGCTGCTCAGAAAACCAAAAGTCAGTTAATGTTTTCCTATGCAGGAGGAAGAAACAAGCACAAAAACCCAAGAATTATGTTCCTGTGGCAGAAACATTAAAAACATACGCAGCTCTCTACACTTATTGAAAAGAGAGCATATGCTTTCATGTCTGATTATTGTCCAAATTTGTATCCTTATGTTACTTTTCCCCTTTCTTTCTGGACCAGCAATCAAATGAAACATTCTAAAAAAGTTTTATTAGAGACATTTTTGTTTGTTCCCATTAAAGACTCTGGAAATTCATTTTCTACAAAATAAGGGTGTCTTTGTAAAGCTGAACTCTCTGTGACCTCCAAGAGCAGCTGCTTTAACATACAATAGGAGACAACTCAATAGGCCTGTCCAAAAATAAACATCTCGTCAAGGAGTATTTTAACCCTAGAGACTTCACACAAATACAGCAGTCACAATGTTACTTGATAATACAAAATGAATGTAATAGATGTTATTAATTTTCAAAAAGATACAAGACCTTTTGCATTCCAGTTTTTGAGTGCACTTTGAGCTAGTCTCAGTAACAGATGACTCCACTACTTTCAGATCAGTGTTTTCCGAAACAGATAAATGCCCCATGCCATTTCAAAAGGATGTGTAAGAACCATGATACTCCATCAATGACATGAAACCAAGAAGTATGAAACCTGCATTGCAACTATTCTTGTAGCAAAGATCAGTTTCCTCACTGATCATCTCTTAACTCCAAAAGAGATAAAGTGCCTATTGATTTAATAAAGCTCACCTAGAATCAAAGGAAATAATTATTAATGCATCCCTGCTATATTCATTTATGAAGTTTGCTTCTAAACATAGACACCATGTGTGTCCAAATTGCATATAAGTCTCTCTGCAATTAACAGACAGAATAAGGAGGGATGTCATCATGCTTCATGTGGTAGTGGATCCAGTGGCAGCAGCAGCCTCTTCTTCCTCCTCCACTAACTGTTTAAAAATTGTTTGCTATTTAAAAAACACACAGCAGGAACAGTTACACAGGAACAGTTACACAGTCGTGCTATCAGTTAGTGCTGGTGTGCAGGCTTAGCCATTGGATGAAGTAATTACTAATGGGAACGATGACACTAGGTAATACGGAAGTGATAACCCACAGAACACTATGATAAAGTTGTTAAGGAACTGATTACAGACTCACAGTATTGCATGTCGTACAAAGGGCAACCATGGCTTAGAACATTTTAATTCAGGCTATCAGATAGTCCAACCCCATCGGGTGCTGTCTGGTACCCAGCACAGGTTGTTACAAATACTTTTTACCACACTACCCTGGATGCAGTAACTTCTGTAGCAAGCTTGGTGTGTCAGGTTGTGCGGCTGAATGGTTCTGGGGATTAGAGAACAGTCATGAGCAGGCAGTTTGTACTAGGAGGTAGGAAGCAGCACTCTGAAATCCCCTGATCTGGCCCTGAAGACAAAGGATGGGGACCAAGACAGATCTAAGCACAGCATAACATTTTCTTAACTTGTAATGCTTATTTATTTGGAATTGGTGTGAGAACCTTGGTATTTCCTTCTATCACAGTAGCAAGGTTTTAATGCTAACTAATTACGATATTGGCTTTGATGTGCAGCTATAAACATTTTTATTTTGATTATCTGAAAACCAACTGCACAAACAAATAACTCATCACCAGAACTTAGTACATATGCATTATCCAAACAGGAAACGGAGATGTCAAACAGTCACACTTTGGATTAAGTAAGATATGAGATGGAAAAGATGATATAATGTTTTTTCCTCTTGCTCATAGATCTTCCCAAGTATTAACTTTGCAGGCATTCATTTGTTTAGACAGTTTTCCTCCCTAAACATCGGTTTACTTATAACCCCAGATAGTAATACCTGACATCATTTTGATTGATCTATTTAAATTCTCCATGGGCTGTTAGAATGAAGGATTATTTTACGCTGAAATTTCCTGAAGTTCACCTGAACAAACACAGCCTTGGATGTGACCCAAAAAACATTCTCTGAAGGTTATAAGAATGGAATATACACAGGGCAGACAAAACAGGATAGCAGAATGTACAACCAAAGAGGCTACAACATCCAAATAACTAGCAAACAACATACAGGTTGGAAAGCAGAACAGAGACTATTTGGCTCAAAATGAAGCTCTTGCTTAGTCTGTGAATAGTCACTGGAAACTATTAAAATATTGGAGAAGATACAAAAATGTCTATATGGTACCTACATAAAGCTAAAAATTAACAAAGGGAGTATCATGTGCAGATACTGAATTAGACAACATAGACTAAACAGCAAATCAATTCTACTTTATCAGCTTCAGATGTATTCATATCAGAATTATTCTCTGATTGTATATACTTTCCTGTTGTTTTTTTTTTAAAGTGGCTGCTGTTCCAAAACCTTCTCACTGTGGAAGAGTGGAGTAAATTTCAGTATCATATTGAAATGAATGGTCTGACTATAAAAACATACAGGGAAGAATTTTACTGGAGAAAAATAATGTTGGAAAATCAACAATAAAATTGGAACCTGTCCTAAGAACTCCAGTGCAAATTGAAAGAGTGGAGTTGAGGAGACAGAAGATGGTGGGAAATATGCAAAAGGGAGGATGCAATTCTGAAAGAGTTGGAGGGACTTGAGTAAGGGCACGGGTGTTATTTTATTGCAGTTTGTTTGTTATTCTACCGAACAGAAAAGTAAGATGTAAAACATCAGCTGAGATAGATCTCCAAGAAAATGTATCTTTCTCAGGTAAGGCTTGTTTTTGTTTACAGCTTCAGAAACTCAGTTCCTGTAAGCACTTAGTTATGACATTTAATTTTTCAGTAGTTCATTCCTCTAGTGTCAACCAGCATATGGTGTTATAGAAAAGAAGAAAAGAATCTGATCCCTCTACTCTATAGCCAGTGACAGGAGGGACAAAAAAAACGGGGGGGAAAAAAAAAAGACATTTGAAGAATTGGGAAACCCATCTGTTACAACTTGTTTTACCATAGCTTGTTAGGGACCTTGGTCATGGATCACACTCACACTGTACACGGAGTAAACACAGAGTAAAATGAGGGTGTCCTGGCCAGAAACATCTTACACTCTAAAATCAGACAAAACCCCCAATGCCTAGGCACAGACAAGCAGAAGGATGCTAAGAACTAAATAAAAACAACTACTAATAAGCATTTTTGGCAAAAATATTATTGTAACAAAAAAAAAACCCCAACCCAAATCGATCATCACGGATTGTTTGTAGTATAGTGGACACTTTGGTAGCAAATGAGAGATGAGAAGAGGCTGTGGTTAAGCTGAAAAGGACATTCAAAATTAGCACCTTATGTGGTAGATAATAAAAAAAGGGTGTAACAGCATCCTGAGTGGATAACAGCAGCATCATATGGAATCTATCAAGTCTGAGAACACATTTTACAGTTCAGACCCAAAATAAAACTTACGTGAGAGTTTTTGGAATGGATAGACAGAAAACATACAATCTCTAAGCTATTAACGCACAGAATCAATCTACAATATCTAGACTATCTGCGTGTGAGGACCTATGGAGAGATTAGTGCTGAGTGGCATAAAGTGGCATAAAGATGTTGTCTGCAGAGAGAAAGAAAATAGGAGGAAGGTTTGGAAGGAAAGGCTGGGAGCTGTTTTTAACCATAATGAATTTGACCTGATGGCTTAATTCCAAAATACCCAGAGCAATATCTTGAGATTTTTGTCTCTACAGGAGAAAGAAGTCTAGGGTGACTGAGAAAAGTTAGTTCAACAGTGTGCAGATTATTCTGATACTGGGAACAAGTAAAGGGGACAAAGGACATAGCTGCTTAGAGCTTCTATAGGAAAGTGGTGAAGAAAACACTCTTCCACACATGCAGACCAATGCAAGGCAGCAGCATGAATTCATCAAAACAAAAACAAATTGAAGAAATACGGTCAGTTAAAACAAAGTGCCTGTTTTAAACTGAGACCTTTAAAAAGAAGGCAACATGAGAAGATAGGATGAAGGCTTTTGGTGGGTATCAAGAGATATCTATCAACCCTGGTTGAGTATTCTGAGATCTTATATTCCAGCTCTGAATCAAGCTCGGTGTTTTGGTGACAGTAATTGTTAAACTAATTTGGGACTCAGCCAGTGTGGTATGAGCAGGAATCCACCACTGTATTTTAAGAAGGTTGTAATTGAATGCAGACACTCAGGCTCACTGAAGGGATCCAGATTTATCACTGTGTCTAATCTATATTTTTGAAACACATATTATTATAAGTAGTATGAAAAAAAGCTGTCTAGCCAAATAAATGTTGCCACAACAGCAGTAACAGCTGTTTTATCTCCTTTCCCATAATTTGGGGCTCTAGTACAGAGATTATTTTTAAATGCATTTTGAGGCAGTAATTCATGGGAATTTAAATTAGCAGTATCCTTTCTACTGAAAAAACTGAGACAAGCATTTGGTATAAATAATTAAAGAGGCTGGGTTTTAAATATTATATTAATCTATTGAATTTCCCACATTAATACCCAGCTATGCTAATCTGTTTCTCTCTAATGTCTTAAAATCTCTTTTCATGTCCTAAGGAGTGCTAAGAGAAAACATATACAATCCAATGATTTAATGGTCTTGAGCAGGGTACTATGCATATAATATTTGAAATTACTCTATCGACTCATATATCCAGTTGGAAAAAACAACTCCAATATGTTCTTCAGCTACTAGCTTATTTATCACACTAGGACTTTGTCCAAAATATCCTACAGTTCTACTGGCTGTGTTACAAATTATAAAAGGAAATAGTCTAGTGCTATTTCTAGGAATTATATATCTCAAAATTATTTAATATTTTTCATCCAATAGTGCTAACATCATTAGCGATAGGAAAGTCTCAAAGATTGTAACACTGCCAAGTTTTTCAAAGCAATTTAAAACTTGAATAAATTGCTTAAGAATTGGAAAAATTCACTCAAACTATCCAAAGAAATTCAGTGGAACAGGCTTCTTACTCCATAACCCCAGTTCTAATAACTGCTTGAAACATTTTTCAGAATTAAAACAGGCATCCCAGTGAGCAATCCTGCCTAGGGAACAGCTCAACCATGATTACACTAAGGCTTCCTAGGCTTCATGTGGAGTGTCAGTGAGACCCAGAGCAGCAGAAATCAGAGCAGCTACAGACACCAACTACTCCCACTGGCAGTTTATGCTGCTTTTGAGGTAATTTCCACACATTCCCCACATTCAAGGATGGGAAGTTGATTCCTAGTCTATTTTATGCTTATCTGGATACTCAGGATTGTACACTCTGACCACGACATTGCCAGGATGGAAAAGGAGGAAAAATGATGATGCAGATTGGTTTTTGTTGGACTCCTCTGCTTTGTTTGCCCTGTAGACTATCACATTTTCACACCTTGCACTTTAATAAAATTGTTCTTGCAGAAGATACAATGATGCCTTCCAACCCAGAAGTCAAATCAGTGGTCTGTCCTCATCTTCTTCAGCTGTCAGCCATCTTTAACACAGTACTTCAGGATGTTTTTGAAATCCTTTCCCTTTCTTGCCTCATGTGGCTCTAGTTGTGCTCTATTTTCCTTTCTGGCTGTTACCACAACTGTATTGGAACCGTCCTTACTTCTGAATATGGATAATATGAAATGAACACATCCATCTTCGAAATGAAATTACATAACAGGATCAATCTATCTGCTTTTTGTTTCCAGACTGTGTAAAAGAAGGATGGAATTCTTATTTATGTGTATACAGTTAGCTATACTGTCTTGAATCACGCTTTCATCTTGATCCTTGTTTCTCCCTCAGAAGCATTTACTTTCTGTTTTGAAGCTTATTGACTGTAAAGCCAAATTGGAAAGCATGCAGTCTAGTGCTTTTGCCAACACCATATATTTTGGTTAAACCAGAACTCTGAGAACAAACAAACAAACAAACAAAAAATCAAAAAGGGCTGTTCTGTGTTTACATTTGAGCTTCCCAAGAAGTAACTCTTTTTCCATCTGCTTGGACCTTGTTGCAAACTATTCCAATACACTCAAGATTCAAAAAATTAACCTTTGGAGGACATGCTGTACAAGCCATCTTCATTAAAAGAATGTGTTTCATTTTTCTAGAAGGCAGTTATCATGTAATATATAATTTTAAAAATAACCTTGAGATAGTTTTAAAATACCTGCAACACCCATCAAATATGAATTGAAAATAATTACATTACAAGCTAAAGCAACTCTCTCAAAAAAAACCCCTGCAATAGAATTAACACATCCTTCACATCCTGTGGGGCTACATCATGTTCACGTTTATGGCCTCACTAGAGTACTAATCTGACATGTGTCAGATTAAAGAGATTCAGATGTCCTAAGCAGCCTGGGGGCACACAATATGTTTCTTCCAAAGAACAAAAGATATGCACGGTACATACTGACGTTAATTTGGAGCAATCTTTTAATGTGGAGGATCAAATACAGTCTATATGACTTGGAAGAACCTGGATCTTGCTAAAAAGAAAGGATTTGTAAACTAATTGGGAAAATGCGTTTTAAACTTAAATCCTGTATTTTTGATACGGCCTGTTTACTGACTCCACCACTGACTCACACCAGGAGGCTTTTCTCTGTCAGTCACTAATCACAATTAAGTACTAACAGTTACCATGTAGCTGGGCAAACTACAGAGTATTACAATATTAGCTGCCTTGGAACATGGCCATGTGTTCTGAATTTTAACAGAAAAGGATAATGTAAGATGTACAAAGAGGTTTACATCTGATACTTTAAAAATTCAAAAGTTTTTGAAATGAGATTTCATTGTGCAGTGCAGCATACAACACTACATTTAAGACAGTCAGCCTAAACATTAGATGTTTTCAAGGAGCATATACTGTATAAACTTGGATAAGTGAGCAACCATTTGCTTAAAACTAGCAAACAAACTTGCTAATTTTACATTACTTTGAAGAAAACGTATAACCTCAGAAGTTGTTCAGAGAGGTTGAACAGGCGTCTAGAAAAAAACCAGAATTTGCATCAGCACACTTATAATTGTTCTTGTACTTGAAGCTGTTAATGACAAAATAATTGATTATTTTTTTTTTAGAATATCGTAAAGCCAAGTGAGTGGAATAATTTTTTCTTATATATAACATATTCAAGTGTTTGTCTTCACATATAGCATAATGCAGCATGGAGCTTCTTTGAAATTATTGTGCCTTTTCATTAAAAAATGGCATTTTTGTAAAGTAATACTCTAACTTTGTATTTCAACTTAATAATAGTTTGTATTCATTATTAAGCCACAAAACATTAATTGAGTGTTTTGGTTTTAAATTCTATGTAATTAAGCTTACTGATTTTTAGCAATAAAATGTTGTGCTGACCAGAATGCTGGCTAAAACAAACTTCAAAAACAAGTTTAATGACTGAGGAAACCCTGCTGAAGGAGCCTTATAATTAGGATTTATGGCATTTCCCTGTAGAGAGCATTGTCCTTCTCTAATTATTCACTGGAATCTGAATCAATCACATTGTTTGATATGGTATCTCCACATCAACTTCAAAAGAATGTGAAAACCATCCTCAGTATAAATAGATGAAGCCTAAATAGGAGCTTTTGCTGGTCTAGAGGTTGAGGATTCTGGAGCATAGGGTTGCTAAACTTTTTTAAGAATCCAGCCCTATGCTAAATATGTATTTCTCACTACCCTTGACTTTCCTTTAAAACAAAGACTGGCATTTTTTTAACACTTCCTTTCACCTTATTGCTTATTTACCCTTCAGATGCATACCTAGGTATGTTCACATGGGAGATATACTGGGATCTTTAACCTGGGCTTTTCCTTGCCACATTATAAAAAATCGGTGTTTGAATCCTTGTTTTAAAATATGTTGATGTCTGTCATGGGAAAAGGTCGGGTTTTTTCACAGCCCTTAAAACTATCTACACTGCAAATACTACTTACTCTACCACCTCACTACAAGGAAGGTAAATTTCTCTTCTAGGCCATTTGCATATGCTCAGAGCTAACCTGTCTTCTGATGAGTCAATTGCCTTGTCTCTGTCAAATAATCAAATAATCTTATTCCTGTCTTATGGTCAGTTCTGACTGCAGCATAAAACTTGTTCCTGCAATAACTACCCTTGTTAAAGACAGTTAATTAATGATCTCTTGGATCACACACTTACAAGCACTAAAACAGCCTTTTATTTCTCAAAGATTCTCCCATGTGCTAAGTGAGTGTTGGCCTGTCACACTGCATCTTTAACTATTTTGTAAGTAGAAACGTTTAAATTGCATTTTTATGTTTTTCACCTCTTTAAAAAGTAAATCAACTTTTCAAGAAGTGATGAATTATCTACATTAAAACACAAATGAAAATGCTTAGTTGGAGATAACATTAACGAAACACTACAGTGATTAGTCCTAAGAATCTGTGCTTGCATTATCTGAACAGATAAGATGCAATCAAAATAATGGCTTGGAAACCCAGTATTTCCACTTAGCTGCAGACAGTACTGATATCGCAAGGACACTGTAATTATTGAGAATAATAATGAAAATGAAATACAAAATTAGAAATACCACATCTGATTAAAAGTAAACATTGTTAATGATGATAATTATAAGGCTAATAAACTCCAGAGGAAAGAGAAAGGAAGAAACTAATTGTAGAGGAAAAATAAGGCACATATTGACCAAAAGTAGGTTGCATAGTCATTACCACATGCTTTTCCAGTGGTACCAAAACATCTGTAAACAGCTGTAGTGAATAAAGAAAATTCTGATGTGCAAAACCAAAATAGAAATTTCAGTTTCATTGTATAATGATCTTACTGAGCTATTACCTACATCTTAGGCCTTGGCATCATAGCCAAATTCAATAATTTTACAGTACATCAGGTGTAGTTCACAACATAATGCTGTGCTGGCCACCACACAGTAATAAAGCTGGCTAACTATCCCACTGAAACCTTTAAAATACCTGGTTTTGCTAGGTGAGTTAATTTTAACAAAATGGCAAATTTCAGCATTCTCTTAAGAGTTTTTTTTCTAGCCTTTTCGTATTTGGTAGTTGGGGGATGGTTACACAAGAAAGTGGTAGGCACATTTACAAAGTTACTGAATGACAAGTAAGCAAAAGTCTTATCTTAACACCAAAACTAATTCAGTTGATGGTCTTTCCTGGGAGTCACATTTGGTTACGAATCATTGAGACAGCACTTGGAGAAATTCCTAAAGAAGAAACTTCTAAGTATAGTTTAGTAAACTAAGAAGAGTTTGACCTCTTTGCTCCAATAAAGGGAAGCATCATCTTTTGTCTGGGAGTTCACAGGGTGGCAGGGTCACACTCCATATGCATGGTCATTCTGAGCACTGCAGGAAGACAGAAGATGATGCAAGGTTATTAAGAAATGATCCCATGAAGCAGTTTCAGGCCAAGTACTACACAGTGAAAATTAGGATTAAAGCCACTAGTAATATACACAATACATATTCTGTCTTTGAACAGCAAACAAACAAACAAAAAATCATCCCTGTGTGGCAAAGGACCACTTCCTCTGAGCTCAAGATTGGTGCATCCCCAGGAGGAAGAAGTCAGGCAGAGGAGCCAGGAGACCTGCATGGGTGACCAAAGAGCTTCTAGAGAAACTCAAATGGAAAAAGGAGGTTCACAATATGTAGAAAAAGGAACTGGCAACTTGGGAGGAACACAGGAATGTTGTCAGGGTGTGCAGAGATTTGACGAGGAAGGCGAAGGGCCACTTGGAATTAAATCTGGCAAGGCATGTCAAAGATAACAAGAAGGGCTTATTTAAATACATCAGCAGTAAAAGGAAGACTGGGGATACAGTGGGCCGAATGCTGAACGAGGAAGGGGCCCTGGTGACATAGGATGCAGAGAAGGCGGACTTACTGGATGCCTTCTTTGCCTCGGACTTTACTGCTAAGGCTGGTCCTCAGACATCCCAGCCACCAGCGAAGAGAAGACAAATGTGGAGAAAGGAAGACTTACCATTGGTTGAGAAAGACTGGGTCAGAGATCGCCTATGCAAACTGGATCCTCACAAACCCATGGGCCCCGATGGGATGCACCTGCAAGTAATGTGGGAGCTGGCAGATGTTCTTGCTGAGCCACTCTCAATCATCTTTGAAAGGTTGTGGAGGACAGCAAATGTCACTCCCATCTTCAAAAAGGGCAAGAAGAAGGACCTGGGAAACTATAGGCCAGTCAGCCTCAGCTCCATCCCTGGAAAGGTGACGGAGCAGATCATCCGGGAGGTCATCTCCAGGCATGTAAAGGACAAGAAGGTTACCAGAAGTAGTCAACATGGATTCACCAAGGGGAGATCATGCTTGACCAACCTGATAGCTTTCTACGATGGCGTCACTGGCTGGGTCGACAAAGGGAGAGCAGTGGACGTTGTCTTTATCAAGCTCAGTAAGGCATTCAACACCGTCTCCCATAGCCTCCTCACAGGCAAGCTAAGGAAGTGTGGCTTGGATGAGAGAACAGTGAGGTGGACAGAGAACTGGCTGAACAACAGAACTCAGAGGGTCGTGATCAATGGGGCAGAGTCTGGATGGAGGGCTGTCACTAGTGGTGTTCCCCAGGGATCTGTGCTGGGCCCAGTCCTGTTCAACATATTCATCAACTACCTGGACAAAGGGACAGAGTGTACCCTCAGCAAGTTTGCAGGTGATACCGAGCTGGGAGGCGTGGCTGATACACCAGAAGGCTGTGCTGCCATCCAGCGAGACCTGGAGAGGCTGGAAAGCTGGGTCAAGGGTAACCTGATGAAATTCAACAGAAGTGAGTGTAAGGTCCTGCACCTGGGGAGGAACAACCCCATGCACCAGTACAGGCTGGGGGCTGACCTACTGGAAAGCGGCTTTGTTGAGAAAGACCTGGGAGTGCTGGTGGACAACAAGTTGACCATGAGCCAGCACTGTGCCCTTGTGGCCAAGAAGGCCAATGGTATCCTGGGATGCATTAAAAGGAGTATGGCCAGCATGTCGAGGGAGGTTATCCTCCCCCTCTACTCTACCCTAGTGAGAGTGAGACCACATTTGGAGTACTGTGTCCAGTTTTGGGTCCCCCAGTTTAAGAAGGACAGGGAACAGCTTGAGCAAGTCCAGCGGAGAGCTACGAAGATGATCAGGGGGCTGGAGCACCTCCCTTATGAGGAAAGGCTGAGAGACGTGGGTTTGTTTAGCCTGGAGAAGAGAAGACTGAGAGGGGATTTCATAAATACCTATAAATATCTAAAGGGTGGGTGGTCAGGACAATGGGACTAGACTTTTTTCAGTGGTGCCCAATGACAGGACAAGGGGGAATGGGCACAAGTTGGAACACAGGAAGTTCCACTTAAATATGAGAAAAAACTTCTTTCCTGTGAGGGTGCCAGAGCAGTGGCACAGGCTGCCTGGGGAGGTTGTGGAGTCTCCTTCCCTGGAGACATGCAAGACCTGCCTGGATGCGTTCCTGTGCCCCCTGCTCTAGGTGTGCCTGCTCAAGCAGGGGATTTGGACGAGATGATCTCCAGAGATCTCTTCCAACCCCTACCATTCTGTGATTCTGTGAAAGTGCACATGGCTTCCCAATGATGTAACAGCAGCAAAATCAACAAAACCCTAACTAAGGGTACAGCAGAAGCTTTTATGTATGTCCTCTACTTACTGTGTGTCTGCCAGTCTTGTAGATTCATATTTTTGGAACAGTCACCATTTTTAACAACTTAGATTCTTGTGGTTTTGCCTATCTGATTTCAATGGAAACATCTGACTTGGAGCCAAATCATGGTCTTTCTGAAACTGGTTGTAGGCCAAGTGGAATTCAGGAAGCCCAGACAGAGTACATGCAGTAAAACAAAGATGGTTCTTTTTTTCTCTCATCTTTCAAATTAATTTAAAAACTATGATGACCCTGAACCTCCATTAGTGCTATTATAATCAGAATAAATTAACCACTCCCTCTTAAAAATTTTTTTTGGCTTTTCACGGTATCAAAACCAACAATCAAGCAGCAAACAGGATTTATCTGTTCACAGTCTGGTCATAGACAATAAAATCCAATGAATAAATATTTTGCAATTCATAGGTCTACTAGATCATCTGAATGACAGCTACCTTCCATTTTTCTTATGTAACATACAGAGAAAGAAGAACTGTAGAGTAACTCACAAGTGTAAAGAACTAGCCTTTTTTCCCTGTGCTTGGGGAAACCCTGCATTTTACCAGAGAAATGGATGGTCTGTGCCAGATTTGAACAAATTATAATCATGGATTGAGGCAGAAATCAAAAAACAAGAAATATGAGGAGGTTACATATTTAGGCATTTAATGAATCATCTGCAATGTTCTTTGCCCCCCAAATTAGTTTACAATGGAATTATTCTGACTTAGAAAGTGTAAAGAAAAACAGTCACATTAAAGTGTTCAGCTAAAATAACTTGTAAACAATTGAATAAGTAAATCAAAGACTTCGGGTAACGTGGTTGTACAGTACTACGGGGAACTACATTCAGCATCTTTATATTACTTTATTTTTCTTTTAATGTTCAAACTAATAAAAATGACAGATGTCTTTTTCACCCCATTAGTACATCATTAAAATTCAGTTTCACTGATTATAATTCACCATCCATTTTTTTCTCTTGCAATTTTATTTTAACTATATGATTAGGATTTCCTGTTGGCTTTTCCTTTTAGTTTTTCTGATTACAGTCTTTCTTTGTTTAAATACAGCAGCCGTTTGTATCTTTAGCATCTTCCAGAACAGTACAAAAAAAACCTACCAGAGACAGCGAAGAATGCATAAATGAGTGACACTTAGACTCCAGAGTCAATAGAGAAAGTTGATATAATCCACCCTCAGCAACAACAGTACATTCTGTCAACTCAACTGAAGTTGCCAATACCATCACATTTGCGATAGAGATACAATTATGGCTGGAAGATTCCCACAGCCCTGCCAGATTCCTCAAGGGGATTAGCACTTGTCTGGTTGCAGTACACAACAAAGACATTGTTAAAATATCAGTGCATCAATCAGGAGGACTTTGGAGGCTTTGAAGTTTAAAAAAATAAAACAACAGTGTGGGAAAAAGAAGCAGTTACAACAGTTAGGTGCAGTTATGTTAATATGATTTAGTTAAACGACGCACTCTCTGACAAGGTTTCTATTCTTGTCAGTAATGAATTTAGAAATAAATTTTAAAACAATTCATTAATTAATATAAATAGTTATTTGAAAGTTCTTCGGCTTTATGTGATCCTTCCCCACAAGGAAGAAACTAGCAAAATGTGAAGGAACATTAATCACCATTAACCATGAATCTCAGGCTCCTAATGAACAGAGTGCAGAGCCTGAGACTGCATTTCCCTACGCTATTGCCAGTGCGCCTTTCTCCCAGCAGCCGATTTCAGAAAGTCGTGCAGAAAGTCTAAGGTGGTGGACCTGTTAAGAACAGGGTGCAGTAACTGCCAACGCATTCTCTTCTAAATGCCTCTCTGCTTCGTAGCCAATGCATAAATTTCAGCTGTGTAACATACACTGATAAGAGTGACAATGAGCAATACCCACATAATTTCCTATGAGCATAAAGTTATTGTGCTGGAATTTACTGTTGTGACCTCCTTACAGTAAACATACAGAAATGTGCAGGCTTTTATTTTCCTAATTTACATGAATAGTTTCTGTCACTGTTTGGGTATGGATCCAAACTAAATGTCGTACCAAACGTGTCAGCTGTAAGTGTGTACTCAAACTCAAGGTGTAAAAATCCACCAAAACGTTGCTATTATGTCCCAAGAAATTTGCACTAGCTGCAGTAATGGACTTCTCAGAACTTTGTATGCAAGTTCAACACATAACACTGTTTTAAGAAATGTTCCAAAATGCATCTCTAACAGATTAGTTGCAGAAGTGACTAAGGATGCATAAATCCAATATATGCAGGTAAAGTGCAGCACATATACTGGAAGCATAGAGAACAGCAACCAGAGACTTCCTAATGCTGCTCTCCTTATTACATTTGTTCCTACTCCAAACAAGTCTTATGGAAGTTGACACAGTTCCAACTGAGTTTGCAGCTCGTGTCATGCTTGATAAGTCTTGTATTGCTAATAGTCTGATTTTTTTCAAATAGCACTGAGGTCATCCAATGAAGTCAGAGGGCATACTAACACCAGCATGAACTTGAACAAATCCTAAATGAGAACAAGCAGGCAAAGCAACCGGATAAATTTTTTAGTCCAGAGTCCATAGACTTTGCAATGACCATTGTAAAAATGCATATCCATTATTTATAGCATCACAGAAAGATGAACAGAAATGATAACAGCAAGTAAAACTGTATGCAAACGTGCTTGTTCCATCCAGTGTGTTATAACTATGTTCTACATCCGACACAGTCAGTAGTCATCAGATGAGCAGGCTTATGTGCTGTTAGAACCGAAGTATGTTTGGATAGACATGCCATGCTCACGAAAAAATTGTCTGTTTTTAAATTGTATAGCTGGCCTTCATCATCATTGTATCATTGGCAGAGAAATAACAAGTCTGTCAGAAAGAAATGACAGACTGACCAGAGTTGAGTTACTCACTCTTAGCATGAAAACATCCAATTGTTACTGCTACATAAATATGCAAAAACGTGCCACTGCCACATGCTTGTTAGAGACCAGAAATTAAAAAAATAGGAAAAAGGGACTAATAACTTTCTAATAGCTGCATAGTACTTGTTGGTATAAACTAGCATAGCTCAGTCGGCAATGGTAGATCTGTATCAGCCTCCTAACATGAAGATCTTGGCCCTTCTATGGCTCTTATTATTCCTCAAGAGCTTGGAACAATAGGGCAGAAATCAGAGAAACATGAAAGCATGAATTCTCAGTGAAACATGCATAACTATATGATGTGATGAGAGCAGGAACTGACAAGAGAAAGGCCAAGTCATGGAGCTTTCAGTTGTGCCAACAAATCATTAAAGGTGTGTGAAGATTTGCAAATGCTACATGATTTGAAAATCTGTTCTGCCTTTAATTTTTTGGTTTACTGCCTTTGAGAGGAGAGGAACGAAGAGTGTCAGATTACAAAGTGGAATTCCTACTGCGGACCAGAAAACATTGGATTTCCTTGTTTGGACCCTAAGGGAAAGAACAGTAGCCACTGTTACAGCTTTTTGGAACTTGATGTCTAAGCAGTAATGCAAAGCTAAATATGGGCCCATTTTATAACTGTAGAAATCTACCAGATTTACTGGAGTCTCTGTCTGTATGGGCTTTATTATAGGTCTACCAGAAGAAAATTCTCTTAAACTTATTTTTTGTTTCTAGAGTTTACAGCTATCATTTGATATTTATGAAACAGCTTCTTTCATTTCCAGGTTTTTGAGCAGAAGGATGAGGCAATGGAGATTATAACATTTTCAAGGCAGTAAATTTTATCAATGATAGTTCCTAATATTTGCAAGTCGGTTTTGAAACTGAAGTTCTATTAATAAATATGTTTGATATCTTCCTCTGGGAGTCATATCTAGTTAACATTTATTATAAAGATAACCACACGATGAAAAAAACTAAAATAACATTAAACAAGAACAGAGTGTAATAAGCATAGATTTAAAACCTGAGGGAGTTGTTAACTGAGAGACTAAGTTTCTCTTCTTCCAACAGTGACACAGGATAACAGTTGTCAGCATATCACATCTTCAGATTACTGTTCAAAATAAGCCTATGATTCCACAACAAATATAACTTCATCAGTGAACAAGAACCAAAGTTTTTTCCCTGAGCTGAGAACATTATTCCAGTTTATATTGTAAATGGGAATTTTTAATCCCGCTCTACAACTGAACTGGGCTGGAACCATGACTGCACTCGGGTTGGGTGACTAATACCCTGAACAAAGTTTTTCAAAAGGCACTGTTTTTGGCTCAGCCCTGTCTCTATTTCTCACAATATCCTCTCCTCTCCCTTTTGCAACATGGGCAACTAAGACACGCAGATGTTAATTAATCCTTAATTAATTCAGATTCTTCTGAGTGCAGTTCATGGGCAAAAATCTTTCATGAACACTGCATTTACTTAAAGCTGTGGCTCTGAGTGGAATTACTCTGACTTTCACTGTGATGATGCAGAGGGATCTATGCAGTAATCAGCTCCTAAGACAGCAGTGGAAGGAAACAACTCTTTGTGGGCACTACAGTTGTGTGTGTATTTTGGGCTGAGAGGTATGGAGCTAAACAATGCCAGATCTCTGCTACATCTAGAGTTCTGATGACTATCCATGCATTACAGTCACTTGTGGCCTGGCTAACATTTAAGATGAACCAAGTGTTCCTGAAACATTTTCTTTTATTCTAATGCACATCAGCACTACATTTATGCAAATCAAATGAAAATAAACTACGGATAAAACCAGTGCTTACATATAAAAAGAAGCCATTACTTTATTTTAACATGCCATCAAACAAATGTCATTAAATCACATTAAGTAGAAGGATGGATAGTGGCGATTATTAGAAAGTCAGCTTTTGCTAGCAGCTTGTGATGCTTACCATAACATTCCTATAGGACATGAGAAGAATGGCTGTTAAATGATGTTGTTATAGCAGGGTTGCACCACCATCACTGCTCCTGAAAAAATAGATGCTAATGCACCAAGTGATATCATCTTCGTATTTAGAACCAAAGAGCCAAGATGTGAAATTTAGAAGTACCACAAACTTAAATAAAGTAGAAGCTTGCTTTGTTTGGACTTGGGTTTTGGATTGGGTTCATACCTATTTTATGTCACAAGTTAAACATAAAACACATAATACATTGAACAATACAAAAATCCTCAATAATATTTGTGGGTTAATAATTAGACTTGCTTCTTAACACTACACTCAGTCTTTATAGCCAGAAAGATGCTTTCTTGCAATTCTACTTAAAGCTATACATAGAATAAACATTTGCATAGAAAATCTTCCTTTTTGTAAGAAAATGCTCTCCACTTTCTACTGGTGGAATAATAATTAAAGAAAATTTTGCTTTTAGCCATTTTTTTTTTACTATACCGTGGCTTTTATTAAAAAGTAAATACAGAAAAAGGGTGAATTCTAAAAACTTCTCAATGTAAAATGATGTGTATTGTGGGCAGAAATAATTACCAAAAAATCCTGTTCTTAACAAGCAATTGCAATTCAAAGGAATTTCAGACACCTTAAACCTGCTGCCTCTAAGAGACAATCTCTCAATCATTCACTTCTGTAAATGTTTCTTCAGAGTGGGCTACTTTCTAGGGCATATATAAACAGAAATGCAATTGTTCTACTCTATTCCCTCCTACATTTTTCAAAATCCAGCTGGGATATTTTCATAAGTTTTCTTTGATATTATAGATGTGTCTATAAGGCTGTGCCATTTCAGCTGGTTTGGTTTTTGGTTTTGGGTTTTTTTTAAGGCTGAATTTATGGCAAAAGAAAGCTATCAGTAAATTCTTAGGCAGGCTTCTCCGCTAAATTAGTCTCAGAGCTTTAGCTGGAAGCAAGATAATGGTAACGTATATGTTGCTCTTATCCAGTTTCTTAATATACCATGACCATGCTCTCTTCATTATAGAGTAAAGCCAAAAGAGAACTGAAAAGGCAGGAGAATTACTTTGTTTCCACAACATGTCGCTGCTGGGGCAGGGGTATGTGACCAGACCACGCTAAAAGCCACCTTGGGATTATTTCAGACAGTGCTTTATCAATCAAGTACAACTTGTAAAACAGAGTATTGGAAAACAAAGCAAAGGGGACAAAAATTAAAGTGAAAATTCAGTACCTCTGTAAGAGCCACCTATCAGGCAGCAGTGCTTTCATGGTTCTCAGGATGGCAGTTATTACGATTTTCACAGCCTTTTAAAAAGACACCTCCTACCATTAATATACAGCACAGAGGGGAAAAAATTATCACCCTCCAGAAGATGACTCTTTCCACAGGTAAACCTGGTGAGCAAAATCAAGAAAACAATTTGGAGTCACAGAACTTCCATTATTGTCATCTATAGAGAAAAAAAAATATTTGTTACTGTGAGTTAAGTAGAGTCAAGCTGGAACTGAGAGTATGTCTGCTAGAAGTGAAGTCAAGCCTCTTACTTAATGCTCTCAACATTCATCTTATCATCATCCAGAGAGACCTGTTAAACTTTTTTTTTCCCAGTGAGGCAGGATAAATGTAAGGGTAACATAAGGGCTCAGATGTCATTGAGTAAGCCATTTCAGAGCCTTCTATCCAATAAAAATTGATGACTCCTACTTCACGAGTGTGCTGGGAGAATGCACACAATAAAGAAAGGCTCCAACATCCCTGGTTAATAGGGCCACCGAGTGATGTTCCCAGCAGAACTGTAGATCCCATGAAATGATTTGGGCAGGCTACAGATGTCCTGATCAAAGTTTTCCATTCATTACTGTGGGCTCTATGCCCAAAACTACTCAACAAGCATTGCTGAACACTGAACACAGCTTACTTTGTTTGTACGTGTATTCACTGTGTTCTCACTCCTTGTTTGCTTGAAGAAATCACAAGAATGCATGGCACAATGCAAGACAGGGCTCTTTTTATTTTTATCACTGTCCTGAATGCCAAAATCTGGCAGCCCAGACTGTGGCTTTGGTGTACTACCTTGTTGTGGCTTTTGAAGAGTCGTCCAAGTTAAGCACTGCATTCCTTAGATCCAAATCTAGTGATTGTGACTGTACTTTTTTCTAACTATAGTTCTGCAGACAAAATATAGCTGCCTTTGTTGCTATTGAGTTTAGCCAGAATTAGGGGATCAACATCCGGAGGCTGCTTTGATGATGGCAGCCGGTAGTCACCTTTTTGAAACTTGGCAGCAGATATATCACCAACCTTTCTAGTATCTCTCCACTCCACCCCACAAAAATAACACTCTTAGGAGAGAACACTAACACAACAAGAACTTAATGCATCATTGTCTTTGCCTCTGCTAACCACAGTGTACAATTATCACAAGGGCCATCACTGAACCCGTCCGTGGTTGGTTGGTTGACTCATTCTGCCTGCTCTGTGCCAAAACAGTTTTACTGTTCCTTGCAGCAGTTCTGCTTGATGTAGATGAGCTCATACACACATTGTACAGCACTGGAAGAAATGTGAGAGCGCTGGAATCAGAAGAAGCAGCTTGGGACCCCAGGGAACTCTCTACACCATATATTTAAACTGATCTTCCCACGTAACGACCCAACTTGAAACTGAATCAAGTCCACTCTCTGCAGCTGACAAAGACAGTAAGCTGAAAGAGTTAAAACACTCAATTGGAAACCTGCTGGCAAAAAAATAATGCTTGAAAATCTCCTCAGTTAGAATTGGTGGATTGATTTTCCCTTCCCTTAGCAAAAGCACTACTTTCCCATTACAAACCTCAGATTATTTATAGCTACAGAGTCACAAAACCTATGGGTCCACTCAGGGTGGGGCTGCAAAGGGGCTGCCAAGGGAAGGGCTGCTCTCTAAAAAGGGTCATCTGACCCTTCCATCATGTCAGAGCTAAAGTTAATGTTATGAGAGAGACGTAGCCTTGGGGTTCAGCTGGAGGGGAGCTTGCGGTGGACTGCCAAAGGAACAGGTAGGCAGGAAAATGAATTCTTCCTTGATAACTGCTATGTCTAGGAAATAGTTTGGTGTTCCTAGGCTAAGCACAGGCCATACCTGTGGTTAGATTCTGGATCATCATGTATTGTTTGGCACGATATATTTTTTCTTTGTCAAAGTTTCTTTCATTTAGACTGTTTGACTTCTGTGTTTTGTGATTCACTTGCCTATTTCTCATTTGGGTTTCCCTGGCCCTAAGATTACAAACATGGCTGCACATACAGAGTGCATGTCCGCATGTGCCAGACCCCAAGACACGTGCTTTATCAGTGGCTCTGTCACTATCACCCCTTCCATCAGGACCCTTTGGTAAGTCTGCAATAGGGTGACACATGTCTAATAGGATTCTCTCTGTAGCCTCAAGCTCATTTACTGCTTCTTGAAGAAAACATTGAAGAGCTTTGGGAAAATCCCTCATAGCCTTACTACCATTAAACCACTTTGTCAGAAAGTAAGATGAGAGGCAAATTCATAGAGGCCAACAGGGACTGCTAGAGGAGCTTCAAATGCACACAGACCACAAGGGTTTAAATTCTGGGTTCTTCTGTTCAGAGATTCTGAAGAGGATTAAACTCTGACTTTTATCGAAGACCCATTTATCAACATTAGGGAAGCTGGATAAATTATTTTCAGGCTGAATATAGGGCCTTTGACTCAAGAATAGGTCAGATCTTCTGTTTTGCTTACAAAATAATCCCTTCCTTTTTTGTGTGCATCTTTTTTATAAATAAGCAATGCAAAATGAGTAGCCAGTGTGAGCATTTTTTCTAAACTTGGTTACTTTTCTGAAGCTTAAATGATTTCTACAAAATAAAAATGAAGACTTTTGAATTCAAAATGCTCAGATGTTTGCTACATTAAGAATGAATCTTAACTTGGAAAGGGATGAAATGAAGTTTTATTTAGAGAGTTCAAAATGCTTGCATTTTTGAATGTTACTCAAGTAACCACAAAACATGTAAAGAATTCTTTATTTCCCAATTTGAAACAACTGAACAGTATACAACTCCTTGCAGATGCCAACCTAAACGTGTCAGCCAGATGTTTTTTTTTCCCTAACCCAGTTCAATTATAATATTTTATGAGGGACCACCCATGGAAAATAATTAGGAAATAAAATAAATAATGATGTGTACTATAGCTGAGAAAATTAATCCTTGGATTTTAAAATATACCAAGAGGAAAAAGAGTGAATTTGATATCTACAAAAGACAGTGACATGCCACTGTCTCTTCCTAGTAGATGAATTGTATGAACTAGAATATCAGCAAGATATTAAAATGCAGATTGTAAGGCATGGAGAAAAGAGAACACATAAGAGCTCTGCTTACCTCTGAAATGAAACTGAGACATTCTTTAATCTTTTCTAACTTTAGCCAAAGAGCTGACATTGATGGGAGACTCAAATACAATCATTTGTACTTGAGCTTTTAAAATTGAGCTTTTACATGTTAGCTGATGTTTCTTTCTTTTCCATATCAGCATAAGAAGAACAGTACCTGTATTAAAAATATAATTAACAAAAGTTCCCACTTTTGTGGGTAAGCCAACGTCTTTCCTCATATAATACGAGTGCCAAATGCTAAGTGATGCACAGGAATGTAGGGCAGAAATACCCCCGCCCCTGAGACCAGTCCCTTGTTATTATGGCAACCACATCCTGTAATTGCAACTATAAACTAAAATGTTATATGTGGGTATTGACTGAGAACAGTTAGCTTTCTAGTCTTACATGTCTGCTTGTGTAGCCAGAATGCTAACTAAATATGCACTACGAAAAAAACAGCCAACTCTTTCCTGAGTGAGAATAATGTAAATTCATTGGATCTACTTGCCTCATATACTGGGGAATGGCTGTCAACTTCTCCATCTGCATTTTGATTGCAAGAATAAATTAACCAACACATTCTGAACAAATGAGGAATGGAGTACTAAACAGATGGAACTCTGATATCTGGAAGATTTATTTCAAAAAAGCATTTGAAGGCCAGCCTCTATCATCAATGCATAACATACAGAAGCAGTAACTAAAAATTGCACAAGGTGATTTAACACCTTATTCTTTCAGAATCCCATATTCCAAACCATCTTACTAACTACATGCTACAGAAAATGATGAGACTTAGAGTTGCAGTACTAAATAGGTATGTTATAAACTAGCATAAATCATTGTATTGTTATAAAATAAACAAACTGCAATAGCTAGGAAAAGGAAATGCCAATGAAGGTTTTTCTAGACCTACTGAAGGAAGATGTGAGCTTTTTCAAGGTAATGCAATAGCTTATAAAAAGGTTTTGTTGCTTACATTTTCCATCCCTTGCTGTGGTCAGCAAACAACAGAGCCTGAGCCTCAGTTATCATAAAGAATCTCCAAAAGCTCAGAAGTGAAATGCTGCTGTGCTCTGAAGGCAAGATTATCACTGTCCATTTGGATCTCTCAAATTTACAGGACAACATACTCTCTAAACTATTTTATGAGCTCATTAGGAAAGAAAACAAATACACATATCAAACAAGGGCTCAATCCCCTTCGTACAGACTAGTCTAACATGTTGTCGTGGTTTAGCCCCAGTCAGCAACCAAGCACCACGCAGCCGCTCGCTCACTCCCCCCTGGTGAGACAGGGGAGAGAATCAGGTGAGTAAAAGTGAGGTAACTCATGGTTTGAGATAAAGACAGTTTAATAGGTAAAGCAGAAACTGTGCGCAGAAGCAAAGCAAAACAAGGAATTCTTTCAGTACTTCCCATGGGCAGGCAGGTGTTCAGAAATCTCCAGGAAAGCAGGGCTCCATCACGCGTAACGGTTGCTTGGGAAGACAAACACCATTCCTCCAAATGCCCCCCCCCCCCCCCCTTCCTTCTTCTTCCCTCAGCTTTATATGCTGAGCATGACGTAATAGGGTATGGAGTGTCCCATTGGTCAGTTGGGGTCAGCTGTCCCGGCTGTGCCCCCTCCCAGCTTCTTGTGCACCCGGCAGAGCACGGGGAGCTGAAAAAGTCCTTGACCAGTGTAAGTGCTACTTAGCAACAACTAAAACATCTCCACATTACCACCGCTGTTTCCAGGAAAACTCCAAAACATAGCCCCACACTAGCTACTACGAAGAAATTTAACTCTGTCCCAGCTGAAACCAGGACACATGTGAATTCACTAATTTAATTCTCACAAGTTGTCTGATCGTAACTCACAACTTATGCACCTATAAGCAAAATACTTACCTAGCTGATGATGATAGTGCTCATCTTTGCTCCTCCATCAGTGCAGGCTTCCCTTGTATCACACTGGGAAACACAAAAAGTTCAGCAGTCTGGCTGCTGTTGAATATGCTTCAAAAGCCTTTTGGATATACTGACGTATTTATACCTTCCAGCTTGGAAGTTTGACCTATACCATTTCCATAACTTAGTGGATTCTGAAGGAACTGCCAGACCATCAATAGGAAGGATTATGGCTTCAGGAGACTGCAAGCTGCAGGTGATAATGGCTGCATAATAACCTGTATCCCTGCCTGTGGGCTGCCTAAGTGTTGCTCTCACTTTGACTTAATGGTGCTGCTCCCAACACACATCAGGCCTTTACATGAGCTGTGTGTTAGCTGAAATCTGAGCAGGAGTTCAGTGAACAGTCACAAATGATAGAAAGAAAAGCTTAAATGTGTTTCCTGAAATGGAAGGGGATATGATCAGGTATCAGTTTGGAGACTGCCTTTGCAGAACATATAAATTCTTTTTGATATTTTAAAGATATTGCTTAATAGAAAAGTTGATAAATATAGTACAGTAAGAGCTTCTGTCACAGCATATGTATTTTACCAGTGAAAATTCAAATTACCTGGAAGCAGGTCACAAACAAACAGATGATTCTTCACACAGTGTCTAGTTAAGCTGTGGAAATGTGTGATTGTGTGAATACCAACAGTCTACAGAGTATCATAAGGCTGTGCACTATGCCCTAGGACCCCAGTGGAAAGGTTGCGCAACCTCATGGGAAAGAAAAAAATCACTGAACGCAACTAAATACATAGAAGTTAAATTTCTCAGGCTCTGAGCAATTGTTTAGAAGGTGAGGGACAATCTGAAGAGCTTATATATACTTGCCCTGGTCATATTCTACTGCAATTATTTTCTCCCAAACTATTTTTCCTCTTTCCCCATCTTCAAGGCTGAAGAGACTAAATGAAATAGAATGGAAAAAATACTGAAATAGAGGAGCAGAGGTGACAAACAAGAGGAAGAAACATGAGGCTCATTGAGAAAAAGACAAACAGCTGAACAGGCTTCTGTAGAGCTTTGGCTTCACTGCTACTTGTAGACAAACATGAAAGGTAGAAAAGGCAAACTAGACTTAAGAGTAATCAAGAACCAGCCGTATCAGAAAGCAGGAACTTCTGTTCATTTTCAGTTGTCTTAAGTTTCAGCTTCTCCATGCTTTATCTTTCTATTTAAAAGAATCCACAAATTCTCTCAAGTCTGTGTCTTCATGAATCTGTTTGCTAACAACTAGCACAGGTCTCCTGAGGGAAAATTGGGAAAAGGTGTGCAAAATTTTAGTGCAATTTACAGGAGTTGGTCCTGGAGGCAGAAAATAGGCAATGAGATCCCTACTTTCTGGAGAGGGTGACAGCTAGAACTCTGCAGCCTGGGAACTTGGCTAAGGATACTGAGAAACAGTACCAGAATTCTGGCCAAACTCCAGAGGTCTGAGACATTAAGAGAGCTAGTGGGTTGATCTTGCATCAATTTGATGAGTGACCAAGAAATGTTGCTTGGCCTGGTTTCTTCATGACTCAGAGCCCCCTTCAGGATGAAAACAGTCTCTACTATGGTAATAAAAAAACCCCAAAATCTGAAAAGAAAGGGTACTCACCAGGCAGGCAGTAAAAGTAAGGTTTTGTTCATCATAGACTCATAGATTCTATGTGATGGCGTGACTGGCTGGGTCGACAAAGGGAGAGCAGTGGACGTTGTCTTTATCAAGCTCAGTAAGGCATTCAACACCGTCTCCCATAGCCTCCTCACAGGCAAGCTAAGGAAGTGTGGCTTGGATGAGAGAACAGTGAGGTGGACAGAGAACTGGCTGAACAACAGAACTCAGAGGGTCGTGATCAATGGGGCAGAGTCTGGATGGAGGGCTGTCACTAGTGGTGTTCCCCAGGGATCTGTGCTGGGCCCAGTCCTGTTCAACATATTCATCAACTACCTGGACAAAGGGACAGAGTGTACCCTCAGCAAGTTTGCAGGTGATACCGAGCTGGGAGGCGTGGCTGATACACCAGAAGGCTGTGCTGCCATCCAACGAGACCTGGAGAGGCTGGAAAGCTGGGTCAAGGGTAACCTGATGAAATTCAACAGAAGTGAGTGTAAGGTCCTGCACCTGGGGAGGAACAAGCCCATGCACCAGTACAGGCTGGGGGCTGACCTACTGGAAAGCGGCTTTGTTGAGAAAGACCTGGGAGTGCTGCTGGACAACAAGTTGACCATGAGCCAGCACTGTGCCCTTGTGGCCAAGAAGGCCAATGGTATCCTGGGATGCATTAAAAGGAGTATGGCCAGCATGTCGAGGGAGGTTATCCTCCCCCTCTACTCTACCCTAGTGAGAGTGAGACCACATTTGGAGTACTGTGTCCAGTTTTGGGTCCCCCAGTTTAAGAAGGACAGGGAACAGCTTGAGCAAGTCCAGCGGAGAGCTACGAAGATGATCAGGGGGCTGGAGCACGTCCCTTATGAGGAAAAGCTGAGAGACGTGGGTTTGTTTAGCCTGGAGAAGAGAAGACTGAGAGGGGATTTCATAAATACCTATAAATATCTAAAGGGTGGGTGGTCAGGACAATGGGACTAGACTTTTTTCAGTGGTGCCCAATGACAGGACAAGGGGGAATGGGCACAAGTTGGAACACAGGAAGTTCCACTTAAATATGAGAAAAAACTTCTTTCCTGTGAGGGTGCCAGAGCAGTGGCACAGGCTGCCTGGGGAGGTTGTGGAGTCTCCTTCCCTGGAGACATTCAAGACCTGCCTGGATGTGTTCCTGTGCCCCCTGCTCTAGGTGTGCCTGCTCAAGCAGGGGATTTGGACGAGATGATCTCCAGAGATCTCTTCCAACCCCTACCATTCTGTGATTCTGTGATGGAATAATTAACGCAGAAAGGGCCCTTTGGAGGTCACCTGGTTGTTCCTTACCACTACCAACAAAGGGGGGCCAACTTCAAATTCAATCCAACTTCAGGGACAGATCACATTGCTCTGGGTCTTCTCCAACCAAGGACTGAAATTCTGCAAGGATAGGGATGCCATAGCCTCACAGTCCCCATATTTGACTAACCTCATGGTGTGATTTTTTCTTCTTTTCTTACATTGAATTGAAACTCTGTGTGTTCCTTGTCTGCTTCTCATCTTTGTGCACCTCTGAGAAGACTCTGGCTTCATCTTCTCTATGGCCTCTCAATAGATAGCTGAAGATAGCATTTTCCTCTTTCTCTTTCTTCTCCAGCATAACTAACTCATTTTTTTATCCCCTCCCCTCATTTGCCCTCCTCACTGTGATCATATTCATGGTGATCCACTGGACTCACTCCAATTTGTCAACACTTTTCTTGTATAGGGAAGACCAAAACATGGTGCTATGGTCCACTGCTGAATAGAGGGGAATAAATGCTCCCCCTAATGTGTGGGCCACATTCTTCCTTATGTGGACCAACATGTGGTTGGTCTTCTTCACCAAGAGAGCACATGGCAACTCTTGTTCTATTTACTGTCCAACAGGATGCCTAGATTTTTTTCCCCACAAAAATGCTTTCTATCTGGTCATAGACCAGCGTGTAGTCTTGCATGAGGTTACTCCACCCCAAGTGCAGGGCTCTGACTTTGTTGAACTTCATGAAGTCTTTGATCACTCATTTCTTCAGCCTATCAAGATCACTCTGCCTGAGAGCCCTGCACTCCAGCTGACCACCACTCTCTACTCCAGTTTGATACATTAACGGTGAACAAGGATTAAAGATTTTGCTGTATTCTGGGAGGTTTTGGTTTTTTTTTTTTACCATGGGAGATTTCAGTCTGTTCCCTTTTCTGGACAGAGGTGCATGTTAAAGGCAAAAATTATGTCAACTGTTTTATTTTTCCTCTGTTCTTTACAGGTGTCTAACAGCTTTGAATAGAATTTGTCTTCTGGACAAACATGAAACCAAAAATCAGTTTATTCCACAAGATGAATGCATTCTGGATGTCCCTGCTGCCATGATTCACTGCAGCGTTTTAAGAAAAGTAGTCTCTTTCAATGAGGAAGGCAACGTTTTACCTTCTGCATCAAAAGCATATTCTGGACAAAGAATATTTGAACAACAGATTTATCACTTTATCAACATTTCATGCACAGTTGCTGGGATGGAGAGAGTGGAAAAAGACTGAAATAAGATTCCCAATGTATTTTAAGAGTAAGAAATACTGAATTATCATGGAATGAGTTCACAATTAGTAATTGTTTAATGAACAAGGTAAGAAATACGTGACTAGGACCCTGAGTCCATAAACCAGACTCTGCTACAGGGTTGTTTTGCAGGATGCAGTGCTGTGCTCTATGCCCAAGGACCCCACGCCCCAGTTTCTGCTGGATCACAGTGGGGATCCTCATCAGGGTAGAACACGGGCACTGAACGTTTATAATAATATTGAAGCCGTGAGAGCAGTTTTTCCACCACATGAGGATATTTTTCAGACAAATCATTTTTCTCTTCAGGATCACGAACAATATCAAATAGCCAAAGTCTCTTTGTTGGTGGATCAGATGATTGAATCTGTGACTCATTGAACAAAGATGGCGGAGGGAACCAATGACTGCAGCCTGCAGAAACAGGAACAAACCAAGGATTAATTCAGATACAGAGCAGGAATGTGGAGATGTAGAGTTATACTCGATCGATGAATTCACTAGGTCCCTTGACAAGCCACTGGTCAGTGACCGTTGCTGCATTCCTTAACTCTAGCCCAGCACCAGAGTCTCTCTAGTCCAGAGCTACCTATACAGGAGCCCTATTTATACAAAAAAGCAGCACCATTGGGATTCAAACTTCCATGTCACTTAATTTCACATCAATGAAATTCATGGACCTTCTTCTTGGATTTGATGATCCTTATGGGTCCCTTCCAACTTGATACATTCTATGATTCTATGATAATTTTTCCACTACTTTTCCACTTCTTTTGGAAAGTGAATTTTTCTAAAGTAATCTGTATACAAAATATTTGCAAAATGAAAGAATATATTGTTTGGATTTTAGAAGTGTCCCTTCTAGATTTTTCCATGTGATGAAAAACCTGAGAAATTAGCAGAATAACTGAAAGAAATGAAAATACATTAAACAGAATTAAACTGTGTTTGGGGCGGGTAGGAGATATGACACACTGTACAAAAATGAGTTACTTTGTTACCTGGATATCCAGTTAGTAACTTCCATTTTCCATGTCGGATTGCTGCGTGCATGGATATATTGAAAAGGGTATCATCCCATGGAGAAGAATTGCTCTGTGGTAAAGATGTCCTGTTGTTAATGCCAAGACCTTAATGAAACAGTAAAATAAGTTAGATATGTTGCATGTGCATGAAATCATTATTAGAGTTCTGTTGGAAAACAAAGTTGTATCATCCACTTATTTTTACATATTAGATAAAGAATTTGTTATATATACATGCAAAGATCTGTGCTATGATTCACTGGATGTATTTAACTCAGAACTTGGACTGAAACCCAAAAAGTTACTGGTGGAAAATGTCATACCTCAGTCCGGATAACCGGACTCATTTCATATACAGATATTTTATGTGTGTCTCATATACCTATATTAAGAATGCTCATGATTGGAATTGCTAAATTTGCTCATACAAGGGCCTGTATCTTTTGATATCTCCTGAAACAATGCTACTACTGTTAATTCTCTTAGATCACTCCAGGCACCAAGTCCTAGGTCCTGACTTGTATTCAAGCACAGACAGCTGTCTCTCTGGACTGAGCTGGCTCCATTCACACAGACCAGGAGCGCGGCGTCCAGGATGGGCAAACAGGGCGTGGTGCGGCAGAAGGGCGTGGTGCGGCAGAAGGGCGTGGAAGTTCGCACGGGCAGGGCTAGCAGGAGGGAAGCCACAGCCCGCTTGTACCGCTCAGGCAAGTGCTTTGGTCTCTGGTGAAATGGTGGGCACTCGCCTCAAAGCTAAAACCACTGTTCGTGCAGCAAAAGCCCCGGAGATGTCAGATGCACCCACCCAGACAGATCTGGTGAGAAAGGAAACATCAGTACAGGCGGTGGGTTGCGGCAAATGCCCAAACCCCTCTCCTGACGGAAAGGTAAGTACCTGCACGAGGTGTGCACAGGTCGACAACCTGTTACAACCTGAACTGCAGGAAATGGTTAAGAGGCTGCGCAGCATTAGAGGAGCTGAGGCAGAGATAGACAGGTGGCTTCAGAATCATGTTCCTGTGGCAGACACCGCCGAGAAAGAGGCACCGTGGACCCTGGTGACTCACAGAAGCAGGATTCCACATCAGCCTGCGCCCTCCACCATCAGAATCAGAAAGAGATATGAAGCCTTAACAACTGAGGATACCCATGAGCAAGGTCTGCAAAGACCCCCACAAGGGGAAACTGTACCAGCAACATACAGTGGACATCGTTAAAAGAAACAATGAGTGCTTGTGGTGGGTGACTCTCAGTGGAAGGGTACTGAGGCACCCATCTGCTGATGCGACAGGGAGTCACGAGAGGTATGCTGCCTTCCAGGAGCCAAGGTCTGAGATGTTGCCAAGAGGGTGCCACAGCTCATCAGGAAAACAGACTACTATCCAATACTACTATTTCATGTAGGCATGAACGACACAGAGAGCCGTAACCTGGGCAAAATCAATGAAGACTTCTGAGCCCTGGGGGAGCAAGTGAAAAACACTGGCACCCAGGTGATCTTCTCTTCCATTTTGCCAGTTTGAGGGAAGGGAGCAGCCAGAAACAGATGCATAATATATATCAACTCCTGGCTACATGGCTGGTACCACCATGAGAGGTTTGGCTTTTATGACCATGGGGTGTTCTTCAATGATGACAACATGCTAGGGAGGGATGGAATCCATCTGTATAAAAGGGGTAAGGGAATCTTCAGCAGTAGGCTGGCTAATCTGGTGAGGTGGGCTTTAAACTGAAGGACTTGGGGGGTGGGATCCATTGCAAAAATGCTCACACCAGCACATCCAACAGGGGAGTAAGTCAGGCCAAGCAGTGTGGTGATAAAGGTTCCTTAGCTGTTTCCCAAGAGGTGAAACAGAAGAGTAAACACTTCAAGTGTATCTATACAAATGCACGCAGTCTAGGTAACAAACAGGAGGAACTGGAGCTCCGTGCCCACTCAGAAGGGTATGACATCATAGGAGTAACTGAAACATGGTGGGACAACTCAAATGACTGGGGGATCGCAATGGACGGTTACAGGCTCTTTTGTAAGGACAGGCAGGGTAGAAGAGGTGAGGGAGTTGCACTCTAAGGAACACCTTAAATGTATTGAAGTCAACTATGGTGATTGCAACTGCTCTATCGAATGCCTCTGGGTTAAAGTCAAAGGGGTTGTCTCCAAACAGGACCTCACAGTGGGCGTCTGCTACCGACCTCCTAACCACGATGACGATGCCGACGAAGCAATATTTTGGGCACTAAAGCAAACATCTGGCCAACAGAACCTAGTCCTTATGGGTGACTTCAACTACCCAGACATCTGCTGGAAGAACAATACGGCAGCTCGCATGTCATCCACCATGTTCCTGGAATGTATCGAGGACTGTTTCCTGATACAAATGTTAGATGTGCCAACCAGGAACGAGGCACTGCTGGACTTGCTATTCACAAACTGAGAAAACCTGCTTTGTAATATCTCGGTTAGTGGTAGCCTTGGCTGCAGTGACCACAATATTGTGGAGTTTGGGATCCTGCTGACCGTGCTGAAGGTCAGCTCTAAGACAAGGGTTTTGGATTTTAGAAGAGCAAACTTCAGCTCACTCAGGGCTCAGCTGTGAGGAATTCAATGGGAAGATTCCATGGAAGACAAAAGAGCTGTTGAGTGTGGGGAGTTCTTCAAGAACTCTCTCTTGGAAGCACAAAGCCAATTTATCCTCTACAAAGGAAAGGGAAGTAAGCAGAGAAAGAGGCTCCCATGGCTCAACCATGACCTCCTGGGTCCACTCAAATCCAAAAGGGAAGCACACCAGAGATGGAGAAGTGGAGGATTATCTGCTGAGAACTACAAGGGCATTGCCAGAGTGTGCAGAGATGCAGTTAGAAAAGCAAAAGCCCAATTCGAATTGAAACTGGCTGTAGACGTGAAAAATAACAAGAAAGGTTTCTTCAGGTGTGTCAACCACAAGCAGAAAAAGAAGGAAAACATAGGCCCACTGTTAAACGGAAAAGGAGAGTCAGTCACCAACGATGCTGAAAAGGCAGAGGTCCTCAACACCTTCTTCACCTCTGTCTTTATGAACACTGTTGTGTCCCAGGCTTTGGGAATGAAATTGCCGATTGATCCGAACACCAACCCACCATCAGTGAAGGAAGAGTTAGTACATGAATTACTACAGGAGCTTGACCCCTACAAATCAATAGGCCCTGACGCCATCCACCCAAGGGTGTTGAGAGAGCTGGCTGACATCATCGGAAGGCCACTCTCCATAATCTTCAAGAAGTCATGGAGAACGGGGGATGTCCCAGAGGACTGGAAGAAGGCAAATGTTACCCCACCTACATGAAGGGCTCGAGGAAGGATCCGGGTAACTATAGGCCCATCAGCCTTACTTCAATCCCTGGGAAAGTTATGGAACGAATCCTCCTGGGGGCCATCACAAGTCAAATGAAGCACGTGTTTGGGAAAAGCCAACATGGCTTCACTAAAGGCAGATCGTGCTTGACAAACCTGGTGGCCTTAAATGACAAAGCGACTTGCCTGGTTGACATGGGTTGGGCAGTGGACATTGTCTACCTGGACTTCTCCAAGGCCTTTGATACGGTCCCCCACAGTCTCCTCCTGGAGAAATTGATGCATTATGGCCTAGACATGTGGTCTGTGCAGCGGGTGGGGAACTGGCTGACAGGCCGCACCCAAAGGGTGGTGATAAATAGCTCCTTTTCCAAGTGGCAACCTGTCACAAGTGGAGTCCCCCAGGGATCAATATCGGGCCCAATGTTATTCAACGTCTTCATAAGTGATCTGGATACCGGCATCAAGTGTAGCCTGATGAAGTCTGTGGATGACACCAAGTTGAGTGGGGAAGTAGACACTCCAGAAGGGAGAGCTGCTCTGCAGGAAGATCTGGATAGGCTGGAAGGGTGGGCCAGCAAGAACCTTATGAAGTTCAACAAGGACAAGTGTAAGGTCATACACCTGGGAAAACATAACCCGGGAGTGCAGCACAGACTGGGATCCACCTGGCTGGAGAGCAGCTCTGTGGAAAGGGACCTGGGGGTCCTGGTGGACAGGAGGCTCAACATGAGCAGACAGTGTGCTGCTGCACCCCCTACAAAATGAAGCAAAACTTCATAAATACCCCCAGAAGAATCTCTTCTGGAAGATAAATCCCCACACAGCCATGTGTTGTCTGTAGCAGATACAAAACAGTTTAAAGATTAATACTGCTTACTTTTCAACATCATTATGTTATGTATTATTCTGTCATACTATTTGCTACTGGGAACACTCATCTTTGCCATCTACTTCTTAAAGAGCACAATGAAAGACATTCAGCAGATCAAAAAACACAACCATGTTTTGTAAATGTTATGTCTCAAAATTAAAATATTAACGCTTGATCTAAAGAAAAAAGGAAAAATTTTGTGAGTTTGCATTTCTGATTTTAAGGTTTAGCATGGAGAATATGCTTCTGATCGCTAAGCTACAGTATGTGAAACCATAGGATTACACAAGATAAATCATTTAAAATACTTCAAATAAACAGTATGAAAGATAGACTTTTTAGATATGCATTGCAAAATATTCTTAGAATGCCATGCATGAGACTTAAAATCAGATTCAAGAAGATAAAATAATTTTTAAAAACCCTTATTTGGTCCAGGTATCAAAACCAAACTCCTAAACTAAGAAATGCTTTTACCAGAGCTTGTAGTTGAAGTTGTTCAGTGGAATATTATCTTTCACCAAAATTTCTTGAAGAGAAAAAGATAAATTCCCTCATGTTAAGCTATTTTAAACAGAACTCTGTCACTCATGTTAACTCACCCATTGTAAGCACTTAACTTGTGACAAAGAAATGTACTGTCTATTATTCTGACAAGTGCATTGCTTCCCAGGCAGTACAGGTCAACTTTTATCAGACATATCAGCCATGGAAAAAAGACTGATGCTTGTTTGAATGCTCTCTACACAGGGTATTTATAGGACTGCCAGTTTATTACATTATATAAGCACCAGATACAGAGCTAAGATAAAAATATTCCTTAAGTTCTCTTCTTCCATCTTATGACTTTCACCTTAAGCTTGGATATTCCTCCCCCAGCATTTACCTTACTTTCTCCTTCTCTTCAGCCCAGCTGCTAAGTTTCTACCTCTCTCTTCATTCTTCATCTTCTGCTAGTGCAGGTGAAATACAAAATACCTGGGCACTCTTCTCCCTTGCTGTATGAATTTTACAGGGATTCCTTTTCCAATTTGGCAGACTAAAGGAGCCACATTCCTTTTGTTTCCTTCACAGGATAAAACTTTCATCCCCATAGCATCTAAGCAGTTTTCCTCTGCATCTGTTCTAGACTGTTGTGGCTTGTTTTCTTCTTTTTTTTCTATTATGGTTGACTAGGCAGTAACAACAGCCTTGTGGGCTAATTCAGCAGTCAGAGGACAGATGCCTTTTATTGATCTGTGTAATCAAGTTTGCCTTCACATGCCCGCATACTCTCCGTATAGACTGATGTATAAAGAAAGTGATGCTTTTGCTTGTGCAAAGAAGCTAGACATTCTACTTTTCTGCCATTTGATCACCAGTGGATAATGAAGTACTAAAGCTTTTTTTTACCTTAATGAAATACTTTAGTAATGAAATACTAAAGCTTTTTTTTGTTTTTTTAACCTTAAAATAAAATCAGCACTGGTGAGACTGCACCTTAAATACTGTGTTCAGTTTTGGGCCCCTCATACAAGAAGGACACTGAGGTACTGGAGTGTGTCCAGAGAAGGGCAACGAAGCCAGTGAATGGTCTGGAAAACAAGTCTTATGAGGAGTGTCCGAGAGAACTGGGGTTGCTTAGCCTGAAGAAAAGGAGGCTGAGGGGAGACCTTATCGCTCTCTACAACTACCTGAAAGGAGGTTGTAGTGAGGTGGGGGTCAGTCTCTTCTCCCAAGCAGCAAACGATAGGATGAGAGGAAATGGCCTCAAGCCATGCCAGGGGAGGTTTAGATTGGATATTAGGAAAAATTTCCTTCACTGAAAGAGTGGTCAGGCATTGGAACAGGCTGCACAGAGAGGTGGTGGAGTCACCATCCCTGGAGGTGTTCAGAAAACCTGCAGACATGGCACTTAAGGGCATGGTTTAGGAGACGTGCTAGTGTTGGGTTAATGGTTGGACTTGATGATCCTAGAGGTCTTTTCCAACCTTAACGATTCTATGATTCTAAAAAATTCTACAGCCTTTGCCATGAATTTTCTTATTTTCAAAGAGAAGCCACAGTTTCCTGAAGCCCAACTTCAAAGCCTCACCAGCTGCTGTAGTTGTCTCTTGGGAAATGATACAACTTTTATTAGTTAAGGAAGCAGTGAAATTTCATTCAGATATTTATTTTCAAATATTTAATACTACAACTAATTGATCTAAATATTTGAGTGTTTTGTTTGGAGCGTAGATCACCAAAAAGTACTCAAATAGCTTTTATATCTCTACAGAAAAAACAGGCATGACAAGCTAAGTAAGGAACAACTGGTATTTCCTAATAGGGGCATCAAATAAATTATGAAGTCGCATATTCAAAATAAATGATAGTATATACTTCATAAATCCAACTCAAATGTGGAACTCCTTTCCATGGGATGCTGTGGATGCCAGAAATTTATGCAGGTTGAGTGATAAAAAGGGTTCCAAAAGCAGAAGAAAAACCCATCAAGGATTCTTATATCCAAAATCACAACCTAATGATCAGGAGCTCCATCAGCTGCAGGTTGTGGGGGCATGCAAGAAAAGTATGTTTATGTGCCTGCCCTCATACATTCTTTCCTACACAACTGCTACTCTCAGAAACAGAATGAGCTAGTCAGATTTTTGGCCTGATAATACACAAGATATGTTACCAAATTACTTTCAGTTCAGGACATGCCAAATATTTTGTTTACAAAAGAAAGCACTATGTCAAAGCAGATTCATGCAACCCTTTTTATAACATTAATCTCTGTATGTACTGAACCAAAAGGGTCAAAACTTTCACAAAAGGTAAGTATAGAATCATAGAATCATAGAATATCTTAAATTGGAAGGCACCCATAAGGATCATCAAGTCCAACTCCATGCTCCTCACAGGACTACCTAAAACTAAACCATATGACTAAGAGTTTCATCCAGATGCTCCTTGAACTCTGACAGGCTTGGTGCCGTGACCATATCCTGGGGAGCCTGTTCCAGTGACCAACCACCCTCTCAGTGAAGAACCTTTTCCTAATGCCCAATCTGAACTTCCTCTGACACAGCTTCATTCCATCTCCTTGTGTCCTATTGCTGGTCAATAGAGAGAGGAGATCAGCATGTCCCCTTCCACTGTCCCCTGTGAGGAAGTTGTAGGCTATGATGAGGTCACCTCTCAGCCTTCTCTTCTCCAAGCTGAGCAAACCAAGTGACCTCAGCCAATCCTTCCAAGTCTTGCCCTCGAGGCCCTTCACCATCTTGGTTGCCCTCCCCTATAAATATACATGTTTCAGATTCAGGTTTAACTGTAGTTTTACACATACATGAACACCATGAGTAATTTGTAGCATACCGTCTATTTTACTTTCAGTGCTACTCTTAAAAGGAGGGATAGCATACAGAAATGAGAAAATTAATTTGTATTAGCAATGGCTTCTAATGTACAGATTGGTCCGTATCAGTGCAGACAAGTCAGTTATTTGCTTAAGGCTTGTTTTTCACTTACACCAGAACATAAACCAAGAGTAAAGTCATTGAAATAATGAATTCACACCAGATTTATACAACTGGGATTGAGATCAGAATTTGATACCTACATTATTTCCTGCTTTAGTCATAAAATTTTAAATTTTAAAAAAGCCCCTACAATTTACAGAAATGTTATGACAGTTTCGCCATACTGAAGAAGTTATTTGGTATGTTCTATCCAGCAGTGTGTCCCAAGAAGTAATTACTAACTGATGATTCAAAGTAAAACAGAAAAGATAGATGAAAACTGCTTATTTTGCCCAGTAATCTGTTCTTTCACTTTGTAAGCATAAGGAAGATCATTAAAAATGATACGATGTGCTTAGCCCTGTTTTTTTCCACCTAGCCTTTCAAAAAAGCTCTTCTGACCTCACTCAGTATCCCATATGTACTCCTGATTTAATGCATCATTTAGGTTAGGTGTGTAACTCTTCCAGAGAAAAAAAGCTGTCTTCCAATGTATTTCTGCATACACTTACAATAGACTTCTGCTTAGCTCATTAGTTCACCCATCCAACTGGGCAATGATTTCTGGGGGTGGAAAATAGGAGGAAACATTTCTTCCCTGGAGATCGACATATGCTTGACAATCAATCATCTATTCCTTAGCTCATACAATCCTAGTTACCTATCAGAAATATATCGAAAATAAAAAAATATTAATTTATCTGAGCACCATGAAAAAGACTAAACTGTCTGAAAATCCAGTTATTGTCCGTGTAACTCAAAACCTTTTAAATTCTTCCACTACTGCTGTATACCAAATAACTTTGTGACCCTTTGATGCCTGCAATGCTACGTGGTATTAAAAAAAAGAAGGGTTGATCCAGTTTTACTACATTTTATAGCTTTAGATGTCCTATCAGAAGCTCTCTACTCCTCTTCCTGTATGGAACCTATAAATCCAGCTTGTTTTTTTTCTAAGACTTGTGATGTTCCTGACAGGTTTCACTGATATTCTGTGAAATATTTAACATTCAGGCAACAGCAAATACTAAAAAACCCCCCCAACATTTTCCTTATGCAAGCAGACTCAAAAAACAGCACAGACCACAACAAAAGGGCACTGCAACACAGTACTTGGTAGGTAGGCTGGAAAATTCAGATCTGTCAGCATCTTAGTAAAGATTTCCTATTATTTGTTTCAAGTACCATGTAACCATAATCTTTAAAAAAACACCCATATTGTGTAAATTTGCAAGGTTAAAAAGAAAAGGTACAATCTGAACTTTTTTTTAAAGAAAGGCTGATTTTTTAGATCAGTCTAAAAGATAAATTTGCGGGAACATTTTATTAAATGTAATAAATTTCTTAAAAGTATATTCTTTTAACCTTTGCTATCTAATTTTTAAGCATAAGAAGGAGGAAGATAAACTGTGCATTTTCAGCTGAGATTTAAAAATGGGAATATATATGAGAATACCTATCCTATATTTCTATATATGATATTTGCACAGATCTAATAATCATAGATCAGTTACTCTTCTCATTCCTCTAGAGCTCTTTTCTTTCAATGAGACCAACTCAAGTAATTGGTAGAAACCTAAAATGTGGAGCTATAAATACACAGTACATCTAAAATAAAATATTCTGCCTTCAGTCTATGTTTAGATGATCAAAATGATCCATGCTGAGAAGAAGTCTTCTTGGTTGGTAAGAGATCAAAGAGCACACAGTTCTCTCTAACATGTCATTTAGTGAGGTCCTGACCACAAAATTTAAAGGGTCCAAAATAATATTGCTTGAAGCATGCTATATTTCTGTACACTATAGTCTACAATACTAGTGTGCAGGGAGGCAATGTTCGGTACTGGAGAGCAATTTTGGAGAAAGACAAAAGAATGTTTATTTATTGTTTATTTGGGAGACAGAGCCCTGCCCAAAGAGTAAATCTAAAAAGCCTAAGTCAGCGTCACATTGACTATACATCTACAAATTTCCAATATTCTACACAGTAACAAAAACATTCTTTTATAAGCAGCTACATATAATCAGCGCTGTTTAGGGACAACAGAAGCAAATGAAGCTTCTACCTCTGTTTCTTCATATGCAAAACAAGGATGTTAGAAGTTATCTACCTTTTGTAGTATATTTCCCAAAGGAAAAAGTGAAAAATATCAGCATTCTCTATAGTTAAACTTCTATTTACGATAACATAACATAGCAGCAAATTCAGCTATATGACAGGGGCAAATATAATCACAAAAACCTCCAAGCTTAATTGCAACCTGTCTGATGGAAAAGACTGAAAAGCATGCATTAAGAAAAGCCACAAAACCCAGGGTGAATTAGGATTTTAGATGGCTCACACTCTTTCCAGTGCAAATTAGAAACACATCTGAAACAAGTAATAAACAGGTGCTACTGCTTTGCAGGTGTAAAGTACATTTAAGAGCATTCAGGCAAAGAAGGAACATCCTGTAATGCAATTGTGTGTGCATATTACAGTACCTGGATGTCTAAGTAGTTTGATACATGGTAGTTTACAATGTATGCCACACAAAAGGATTCCCTAGATATCCTCTTAATGACTAAAAATTATCTCTGTAGTTCTCAAGACTTCTATTTCGGTATAAATTTTGCCTGGTGATGCAACACACCCTATAATTTATTTGGTCACTCCACTCCAATATTCAAATAATACAGAGAGGATCCATATAGAACAAAAGTTTACTTCTTGTACCACATGGCCATCTAGGCCAAGAAAGTAAGCAACCATGGGACAAGAGGAAAGTTCCTCACATGGACAGAAAAGCATGTAATAAAATGAGAAACAAAAAAAGTTTTGATTTCACACTGGAGAGCCCGTCATTAGATTCCTAAAGGAATTTGTGCTGGGACCCATACTGTTGGACATATTCCAAATGATCTGGAAAAGGAACAATGAGATTACAAACTCTGTGGATAATGATAAATTATTTAAAACTGACTATACAGAACAACAGAAAGCCCTTATGAGACTGGGTGAGTAGACATTAAAATAGTCCATGATATTTAACATAGATACAGGTAAGGTGATGCACCTGTGAAATAACAATCCTATATTCACACATAAAATGATGGCCTGAGTGTCACCCATAATTATCCAAGAGTGGAACCTTGGGATCATGACAGATTGAGCTGACACTTTCCCAGTATTATGTCAGCACTGGTCCAAAAAAAAAAACTGAGTGCAAGGAATTATTAGAAAAGAACTTGTGCTTTTGCTCTATGCAACTGGAAAGCTGTAGCACTTGTCCTCCTATCTCAAAAAGAATATACTATGACTGAAAAGGTTCAGAAACCAGTTACAAAGTTGGGTGACATGTGCAATCCCTCATGAATTAAAATCCACTGCTAGATGTACATTCTGCTTAATTAAACTTGTATGTTCTATGGAACTCCAGGGACCAGGCTGCTTCCTTCCCCTGCATGACCAAACAAAGGTTCTTCCCATCTTGTGTGATGTTGACCCAAATGCAATCAAATAATCAAAACCTTATTGTTTTAATTGACAGGGGACATATCAATGTAACACACAGGCCAAATAATTTGAGTGCTTACTACTCGAACCTTATGAAGTAAGGTCTTGAATTAAACCACAATATCTTGGTAGTTGTTAGTATATTCAGTGCGACTACAGTCTCTACCTGTCCTGACTAGACATCATCTACAATGTGGAACAGCACTACTACTCAGCATGTACCCACAGTGAGACAAACTCAAACATTCTGAAGCACTGGATGAGACATAAATTCTTTACTCAGGAAATTAATTGTCTGCTTTTGCCAGTAAGTCACGTTCCAACTCAGCTAGGCTACATTCTCCGAACTAATATGATCTTGGCTACATCCTCAAATTCAATTACGTGCCATTTTTTGTCAACCACTGAGAAAGCCTCCATGTTAGTCTACAGCTTTGTAAAATCTTCTTTTATAGCTTCTCAGCTTGTTGCTATCAGTATGGCCAGAACACCTCTCTGAGCTGCTGGTCCCCTGCCATCCTTACCCCTGTGTGATAAAAGAAATTTAATTTTGTCAGTAGGCACCACATAAGCCGCAACTGTCACTAAGACAGTGTTGCAATAAAATCCTGCTTATTTGCAAAGACTTTTTGGAGGATCACTAGGAATACTCATGTTTTCAGACGTATCTTTCCTAATGGAGGCTGGAGAGACACATACAGAGCTATAGTTGTGACAAGAGGCACCCATCACGGTATTCTGTAATTATGCCCTCAGAGCAAGGAACACAGCCATAACAAGGTGCCATCACATAGCCAGAAGGGAAGAACTATTGAACTGTGGACACTAGTGCTTGCAGTAAGGCAACTTTATGGAATGAAGTGGCACTTACGTGTATGTCAAAAAAAAGATACGGTGGTTAAAATAATTAAATCTTGTGCATACAGATTGTCAACTCACTGAAGACTGAAAATCCAGGAAGACAAGTTTTCAAAAGGTAGTGTCACCTGGCAATGACAAGTCTCAAGGGGATAAATCAGATGTGGGGTTTTTTTTTTAACTCTGCTGAGATTGTACTCTAAAACATTATGAGTGATTCAAAAAAAGTTTATTTGCTTTGTAAAAATGTAGGAGAGAATGATCATTAGAGAGGAATGAACAACTCTGTATGTTGCAGAGTAGAATTCTGCTTAATAGTTGAACCAACTGGGAAAAAACCACTCAGGCTGCTTCCACTAGAACTTAAAAGCAAAAAACAATAATCAGTATTATTTTCATAGTAAGGCAACGCATATGCCTCCCTGTCTCTTGTGATCTGATTAGTAGCCTCTAAAAACCACAGAGGAGATCCCTAGACAGAAGTCTGGGACTGGTGCACCAAAACCCACTTATATATGAAATCCAAACAGAAAGAGAGTATTTTCTAGTATGTTCATTATCATCTTTAAAATCAACATACTATTTTAATCATCCAAGAAATCCATATTGTATTCACCAGCTTCTAGAAATTGTCAGAAAAATGGCAATGGCATCATTCTCCTACTGCTTCCATTAAAATAAATTAAAGGTTTTGCACATCACAGCTTCTGTTCTAATGTAACTCATTTGACTCTATTATCAGGATTTAAACCATTTACTTACATGATGCCCACTAAATAGAAAAAAAGGGAACCCCAACCAGTTCAAAAATCACAGGTGATTACTCTTCTATCAGTAGACACTGCAGACTCCTTTGAAACACCTTAGCCTCTTCTTGTGCTACAACAGCAGAAGTGGTAGGTAAAAAAATCAGAGTTTCTTAAATGTTACGGAACACCACATAAAAATTACCCTCATGAAAGCAGTCTTCAACCTCCTAGAAATTTCACCACACACGTACACACAAAACCTGCATGACTGGCAGACTCACTGTCCCTTACATGCTCAACTGTGGAACAGCGGGAGGTCTTTTGGGGCTTGAAAAAGCCCACACTGAAATGAACGGGAACCCTTCCATTAATTCCAGTGGGCTCTGGTTCATGCTGGTTAAGCATCAGTAGTAACAAAGAAGGAATTTACACCCTACCAACTCCTCTTAATCACACAAATGAAGGTAAATTCCCCTTTATCCATACAGTTCAGTAGACACAGTGTATTTTCCATGAAACCTTTGTATGAAAGGATTCCCCATTTGTATTCACAACAACCATTTCTGACAATAACACATATATGTTTTAACCACCCCCACAAATTATCCCCAAATGAAAGTGGTTCTGAAATCAAAACAAAAGTACCAATACACGGTTTACCAATTCTCAGAAGAAAAAGCTTAAGAAAATTTAAAAAAAAAAAAATCAGTAACAGCACACGATCCTGTGGCTGTTACCAAAAATTGAGGCTTATGGATGAGCAGAGAAAACTAAATTCCAGAGTAATTCTTCCTGCTGCAAAATCCACATCACTAAGCTCAGAAGTTAAGATCTAGGAACTGTTTACTTTAACATATTGCATGATCTTCCCTGCAGGACTGAAACAGCAGAATAAAGGCAGACTTCAGCTAACAGGCACCCAAACACTTGATTATAGCAGCATGCAGCTGGAAAGGGAAACACAAAGTCAAGAAATGAACCGTAACTTCACTGCACAAAACTCAGGAAGCCACCCCGTAACTTTTCTTTGTGGTCAGCGCTGCTTCCTACAACCACAGCTTCTGAACTTTCCTCCAACAGCATTTTTCCAACTGTCCAATAGTTTCCTCCCTAAAGGAGGAAATTCTCAGGTCACACCGAAAGCTCTAGCCAACTGCATGCTACATAAATTATTGTTTGTCCACTAAAGCAGTTAAAAACAGATGCCAATTAGATGCTGAACTTATTTAATTTTCAGTAAACTGGAAGTAAAGAAAAAGCTCAGGCCAATTAAATGTTTAACTTCCATACATTTTTAATAAAGAGAAAATTAAACTGAAAACTAAGGGTTAAATTCACATGAGGATTTACCTGATGAAACAAGAGGTTTTCTCCCCCTTTGAAAAAATCTAGCCCCAGACGGGGGATATGTTTCTGGACTTCAGGGACCCAAATTCATGCCCTGAGTTACCCTGATTGTTACAAAGGGTTTTGAACTGCCACATCCCATTTTTCAGGAGAGATTTCTTCCCAACAGACTGTATGAAACTCTAGGATGGAGGTTTTCTCCATATTCTCCATTTCACATCATAGAATACACACAAATATTTTGAATGACAATGAAAAAATAAGCCTTTAACTTGGTGATGCAAGATCTGGATGGGTTTGGGTAATTTCAATTTCTACTCACACCAAATTTGTACATAAAGCTTTGAATTTATATAAGAAAGTAAGCAAATTTAGTGGGTACACCATTTGGAACAGATTCTTTTTACTGTCTTCTAAATTTTAGTTCAGTGATCTATGTGTTTTTCTAGCATCTATAGATGTGAAATATTCTGTAGGCACAGGGTAGTCTTCATTTGCAAGCTGTCTGGTCTATAGTTTGATTTGCAGGCAGTCTACAAATACATACAAATTAAGGACTGTACATTACACCATAAAAAGCCAGAATGGTACATGAAAAAAATATCCAGATTTGCTTCAGTATTTGCCAGTTTGGAAGTACCTGGATCTTGGGAGAACAGACAGAAGGTGGCAGAAAGGTTTAATGTGGGAACATAAGAACATATAAATACCTTTCAGCATACAACATTTCTAGTGATGTCATTTTAGCAACTGGAAATCTGTACTCCTCACACTGTTCAACTGCACGCGTAATAAAAGTAGTACAAATCTATGGACTGGGTCAGAAACGACACTGGATTTCCATTCTGTTTGAATTTCTTAGCTTCGTGTTTTTGGATTAAGCACCAACACGCTTTATCTTAACAAGAGATTTTTTTTTTCCGCCTAAATATCAGGAAATAATATATTTAACAAGGTTCAAGTTTTTAATATATACATTAGACCAAAGTGGTTATAGCATTGAGAGCAGTGAAAGTACTATATTTTTAATTTCCACTGATGAATATTAAATCAAGTCTCTTCCAAACACTCTGAAAATCACGACTGTCTAATGTAGTAATGTAATTTATAGAGTCCCTAAAATCTTAAACCAGACAGATGAAACAACTACTCACCTGCAAAGTAAGAGCAAGACTACATTTTCAAAGAACAATTTTTATATAATGAGGTATTTTTAAAGACTTCATTTGTTTGTAAACAGTATGGAAACACATGACTGTTCTCCATAAAATTATAAATGGAATTTCTCTCCCCTATAGCTACAGAAGCATAAAAACTCTTTGATACTAGTAGATGAGGATCCCCCAGGCAAAACTATCACTTGCCCATAAATAGAAAATTTTGCACTGTGTTTCACATAGATGCATTAGAAACTTTGTAGATGGTGCTGTACTGGAAATTTATTTTTAGCATCTTTTACAATGGAAACTTCATGACAAAAATTATCTTTTGCTAGACTCAATTCTGTGAAGCAGCTTGTTGCTTAGTTTTGATCGAGAAATGCACAAGACAAAGCAAGCTCTAGAAGGAGTTTTACGAATTTCTCTCTGTTGATCTGGCAAAATGCGTATCTTGACATGAATGCAACTCATGTTCTTCCTGTTCTTTCTTCAGCTCTGGGATCCAGTGCATACAAGACAGTCAGCTGGGGTATAATCAGTTCTGGCTAAGAGTGCCAATCTCACCAGGATCGGTTCAATCCTCTGTAAATTGTCTTAAAGTCTTTATTGATAACTGCTGAACTTCAGCAAACCTCAGTCAATGAATTGTCAAAATGAAATTAGAGGTATCTTCCACAAAATGCAGGAAATTTTTAAGGCTTCCTGGTTATAATGGATAATGCTATAAATGTCTAGTCTGTTTTTTCTTGGGATATATGGTTTGAAGTAACTTCATTGTGTTTTCTCTGAATAACTCCTACTTCCATGACTAGAATTTTGGGAAGAGATGGAGAAATGGGAAGAGATGAAGAAACAGGCAGGACAAAATATTATGGATACTTGTTGTAACACTTAGTCATCATCGTCCAGAATAAAGCCAAAATTTAGAGCTTACTGCATGTCTCAGAAAATACATATATTTGAAAGTCTTGATCAACACTTGCTTTATTAAATTTGTAGCTGGTTTACATCCACTGCAAATTTAGTCTTTCTGAGAGAAAATCTACAGGGAAATATAGAAAAAAATATTCTTCAAGTACAGGAAAAGTTAAATAGCAAAGTTTTGGTGTCTGACTTCAACAGATGAACAACACTCTGAGCCAAACAGATTATTCGTACTGTTTTAAGGAAAGTCTATATAATTATCTTGTTTGTGAACAGACTGTTTTTGCATAGACATTGCTTGTTGCACATTAACAGACCTATAATCAGTAGATTATTTAGTGCTTCTTAGTCTTATGCCTTCTTATGAAGCACCAAAGAGAAAAAATCTCATGCAAAGCTAAAAGTTAAAAGGCAGCTTTGAATAGCACTGTCTAATTAAGGAGCATTTTTCCTCTTCACAATAACAAACACCTTCAATATGAGAGTCGAGCAAGTTCTTCATGGCTATTTCTAGGCCTATTGCAGTGCTATGGACTGCTGTTGTTACTGATGGTCAGTACTGCAGAAGACAGACAACTCCTCTCCCCACTGAAGAGAAAATGTTGCTTATTTTTGAAAAGCCTCAAAGTCACATGATGCACCTTCCTCCACCTGCACTTTTACCTCCTCACACAGATGAAGCCAATTAATTTTTGCTTTTCTTCTCAGTCTTTTAAAGCCAACAGTTTTTGCTTCATGTTTATAATGAATAAAATAAAATATCTACAGTGTTTCTAAATGATAGCTCAATAGTAGTGATGATTTTTCTACTTCATTTATGTCTGCATGACTCTGTCTTTGCTCATCCTCACTCATAAGGTATATTTTTGAAGGTGCCTATGTGTTTGTAGGTCTGATGCCTTAATTAATGTGAGGGTCCATTAAAATGGGACAGAAGGAAGGACAAACTTGCCATAACCACTTGGAAATGTGGATGGCTCTGTGGGCTAACAAGGCCTTTGCATATATGTACTTTTAGCTGATTTCTCCTTTTTTGAACTGTTACATACAGTGCAATTATTTCACCTCAACAAGGAAACTCTGGAAATGTCAAGGGCTCTTCCTGCCTCTACTGTGACAATGAATTAGTGAAGAAATAAGGGGTTTTGCTACTTCGCTGAGGAAAGACATTTTGTGACCTTTTGCTGCTTTATGGCAATAATGAGTTTTCTACAAAACTCTGAGTCTTTCTGTTACTTTATTAAAATAAAAATGTTTGAGGAATAGCCATGACCTTAACCTTGGAAGAATGAATAGAATACCAATCTTGAAGAAACAGATGAGTCCTGAGATACTATAACTTCCTACCATCGTGTTGACAAGGCATAGGGCTGTGCCGTAGACAAACTCACCCAGCGAAGCTCATCTATCTTAATTCACTTAGTTGAACGCTCTTAACATATAGATCCAATATTATCCCTTCTAATTTCAGTTTTCTCATAGTAATGTTTGATTCCAAAGGAAATATTCATACTAGAATATCATGCTCAGTCTCTTACCTTTCAAAATGCATACTCTTCTTAACTTAATTTCAACAGCAGTAAGCATATGAAAATACTCTTGTTCTTTTTTCAAAGTATTCACCTTGATTTTTACAACAGATTATATCTTTACATAAAAAGACACCACACAAACAATTCTGTGCAATCCAGAATTACTCATGGTAGCAAAACATCCCTGTGAACATCAACAGGGCAAAGCATTTATCCAGATTATTACATTCTTATACAATTACAGAATAAAACAAGTAAAGATATTCTGAATAAGAGCAAACTTATTAATACAGCCTACAAGGCCAAACACATCACAAAATGAGAGATTTTGTTAGCTAGGCTTTCACTTTTGACAGAAAAATAAGAAAAAAATCAAAATCTTATTTTTTCCTGGAAACAGATTTGAACTGAATGGAATAGTATTTACGTATTATTGAAGACATCAAAGGTCATGTTGAGATGGCCTTATATGTGGAACTCCCACACCCCACCAGCACCACTGTAAGGTGGCAGTGTTCGAAGTAAAGAGAACTGAGCAGTGTATAACCTGACTTTAACATCCTGGGCACAATTAAAATTTTACAGGTTTCTAGCTCAGAGATACTTTAGTTGAAAAAATGTAATCTAACATTTATGTCAAGACCAGCGTAAAAGTATAAAATGTTAGTGTCACGTTCCAATAGGTATAGAATATAATGAAGCATAAAAAAGAAGCCGTACTGAGGGATTTCCGAATTCTAGTCAGGATACTGGCATTAGACACTTTATCAAGTGACTTATATTTCTAAACTCTAAAAGAGATTAACTACATCCCAAAGGAAATATGGGTATTAGTATTTATGAGGCTCACCAAATGTGCAATCCCCACACACTTAGTATTGAATACGGCAGTGATGGATGGTTCATTCACAATGAGATGCAGGTGGGCTAAGAAGCAAGGCAACATATAACCACAGGCCAAACTTGCCGACAGCAAGAGCTACACCCCAGAAACTTCATACAGCCAACAGCCAAAAGAAGAACACCACTTACCTCTGATGTTAGTGGCAGCAGAGCTGGCTAGAATGGCAGCCTCCCATTAGGGAGCGGGGCAGAGCTCTGCCCAAAACTGCCAGACTAACATGAAAGGCACCACGCGAAGTAACTGAGGGCCATGTACTACTCCAGGGTCACATGTTGGCAGCTCCTGCCTTATAAACTTACGGGGCATCATTGCAATTTATGATTTTTTTTGTAATGAAAAGATAAGAGTCACTATAGTTAGCATGAATGCGTACAATTTTGCAGGGAAATGGAAGTTTGGAGAAGCAAAGAAAGTATCTGCCTTCTTCCCCGTTCTTGACCATTCTCCCTTTCCAGCTGTCATGATGTAACCTCTGTCAGCAAACCATACTGGTCACTCTTCTGCACTTTTCGACTCTGAGAGTGGATTCTTGGTCTTAGCCCGGCACAGATCTGGAGACATGGATATATATATATATATTTATCCCATCTGAAGCCCACAAAGCACACTCATCCATGCATACCTACATCTTCTGTTGCTACTGAATAACTCCATTATCAGGGATTGTTTTCTCACTTTTTCACTTTTTTTTTTTTTTTAATAATTCTAAACCAGCTAGATCATCAGTAATAAAACAGTAATAACAATTCTGGCCTGCAAAGTCTCAGGAATCATCTTTCACCTGTGCAAAATAAGTAATAAATGGGGCCTAAAGGAGCCTACAATGTCTATTCCTTATTCAAGATGACTAATTTTGGTATATGTATGGATATAATATATAATGCTACAGCCATTTTAATGCAATTTTAATGCCCATGAATGATACATCAGTCCCAGAACTGAAATGGTTTCTCTATTGTAATTTATCATATGTTCATTCTGAATAGAGCAGATCTAGTCCCTTATAGGCAATCATTTATTTTGGCAATTAATAGCACAATATATGAGGTAATGCCTTTTTCAAATGTCAAGAAAAGCAATCTAGAGTTTGATTAATTTTGCTCAAGGCAAATATAAGTTTGGAGAAAAATGTTTTTACAAGCTCTCTGTCTTGGATGTCTGCCTCTACGGATAGATATCTTCAAAATAAATTTACTACAATTACTAGCCTACAATTTTATTATGCCTTTGAAGTTTTAGTTTATGGTTAAGTCTGGAATTTTAAATGAAGGTAAAAGTTTTTCAGCCTAAAACAGCCCCACCCACATATTTATTTTGAATACATCTTTCTAATTTAAAGAAATTCAAACTTTTTTTGAAGAGAAAATGATGTAGTAGTCTACAATGTATGTAGTCTACAAGATTTTGTGAAACTCACTGAATTCATTAATAAATTTAGCAAGTCAGATTAAAAAATAATACCGTGTGTACCAACAGATTCTGATTAACAACTCTGAATTAAAGGGTGCATTTCCTTTCACCATGTCATTTAGTCCTTATTCTCAAAATAAAATTGCCTCTTGTGGGATATAAAGTTTCAATACTGCTTCAAGACAGGCCATCGAGCAATGTGTGGTCAGAAATACATTTGGTTTAGCAGTTAGGGGAATTTAGACTTAAATCCAGTTGGTTTTTAATTCAGCTGCATCACCAAAACTTGATGAAATGCCATAAGACTGTCTAAAAGAAAGCAGATCTTTCACAGTGGAAGAGCTGATGTCACCCACATAGCTGCCAAACCACCAACTTGGCTTTTTTGTTTTTTAAAGACAAAGTTGCAAAAATTGGGCAAAACAATTTTGTTTTTTTTCCTTCCAACACATGTAAATCAGATTTTTGATTTATGCAACTTTTAATTGCTTTATGCATTTTATTTGTGCTTTCTTAACCTATACATTACAGAGAAAATGATACTCTGTTTCAACATTATTTTAGCCTTCTGTTTTTAATTCTCTTATTTTTACTACCAAACTCTTAAAACTAACAGAAAATGTGAATGTTTCAGACCCAAACCTGGAAGACAGCGGATTTTTCATACCAATGTCCTGCTTTTACGCAATTGCAAACTCTCTAATAAATTACAAATCTACACTGAGACCCAGTGATTGAGATATGTATTCATCACCTTTGAAAATAATCAACAGGGTGATGAAGAAACAACCAGAAAGACAGGAGGGAAAGGAGCAACCACCTCTGAGGAGCCTGGGTCCAGATCCATCTGCAAAGCTCACCAGACTGGTTTAGCGCAGCAAGGAACCAGCAAGCGTAGTTCCCCACTCCTTTGCCCTGGGGCACTGGCTGGCAGCCAGACAGCCCTAGGAGGGTTGACTCTCCCTCTGCCTCCACATTTCCAACTGCACAGCCCTCCTCACCCCCGCCTTGTGCTGCCTCTGCGATCCAGCAGACCCTTCAATGAGCAGATTCAACCTACCTGACAGACGAAAACCAGGCTAGCAAGTTGGATCAGTCCATGGAAGTATCCATGGAGTGCCAGAATGGATGCAAAACAAGCATCAAGAGCATGCAGCTGGGAATGGGGAGGAAGTGAAGCACATCCCCATCAGAAACCTGCTGGATCACTTCATCACGTTTTATGAAACAGAAACCTCACAGTTTAATTTCAGAGCAAACAGAATCAGTCTCACCTGTCCCCCAAACTTCCTTCTAATCCTATCCTTTGTGCCAAAATGAATGCTTAGCTATATATCCAAGACACATCCAAAAAACCAAAAAAAAGCGTGATTATTAACATCTGAACCAATATCCTGACCTGGTTCATAGCCTGGCTCTGTGAGAGGTTTTGGTGACCTGCAAGAGAGATGATCTGTGGTGAGGTGCTGTGGGAGGCAGGATTTCCTCTTTGGTAGCAGTAGTGACCCGCACTAGCTTAAACACCATGAAACTACTGCCTGCGGCTGAGGTTCCCTGGTGGCCTGAACTGATCTAGCTGCCGGCCCTGTGGCCAGTCCCTCCATCTGCCATGAACCACACATTCCGCCCCGCTCCCAGTCAAACAGCTACATGGCAAGTTGATTCAGCTGGCTGATGTGGTAGAAGCCTTTCCTCCTCTTTCCCCCTGACACCCAGAATAGTCTTAAGGCTGATCTGGCAGAAAACTCATCTTGTCGCCATGTGATTTCCAGATCCATGTCAAGGGAAGGAAGAAAGGATGGGAGAAAAGGAGAGGACAGGCTGGCCATCTTGGCAATAGTTCACCATCAGACAGGCTTCAGTACGAAGACCGTAGCCCGCTCTCCTCCTCATCCTAGTTTTTGGACATCCCACCCTAGTTTTTCACTCCACCACCTCCTCCATTACACCACCACAATTGTTGTAGGTCTGCCTTGCAAACCAGATCAGTTCATGGAGAGATAAGATTGTTTTTAACCCTGACCACTCCACTTGACTGCCACAGGTCAGAGGGAGCCTGCAGGCAAAGTCTGCAGTCAGGGACAGATCTCCCTTTATTAGCACTGAAGACAACAAGTGAGGAATTACAGACTAAAACACTGCAATATGTTTCAGACTACTGGAAAGGTTTACACTTGAATGAAGAAAGTCTGCCCTCTGAGAGAGAGGACAATTACTTGAAAAGAGTCAGTGAAATAAGACTTATCATTCTTCTGTAAAATGGAACTGCAGACAAACGAGTTTATAGTGTTTTCCCTCTCATGCTGTTTAGTATTAATAGGAGGGAAGTACAGTACTTTGATACAAGACTACTGTAGGGCTATAGTAATTACCATTGGATACAAGCTCCTCGAAAAAGGTAAGCAGATGCTGATCAGTAGACTCATCAGATCTGCTGGAGTAACTGTGGCTGATTCCCAGAGATTAGAAACTAGTGCTCAGTCTGAGAACCTGAAAAGTTGTATGATGTTACCCCAGGACTGGTAAACATGCAGGTCAGGGTCAGTTCTAACAGACCAGAGCAGCAAAGATGTAGTTAGCTCTGTAATCGAGATAGCATGTCCTACCTTTAACTTAGCATTCTGTTGATTACTTGGCTGTAACAGTTGAGTTGACACTGAATTAATTACATCTTTTGCACAAATTCTTCCCTGAAGGGATGCTTATTTTGGTGTAAAAATCTGAACAGAACAAAGCTCATTTTTCCTATTTCAAGTAAAAAAAAAATAAATCAATGAATTACATGAGACATCCCATCATTCATGCTACTAAAAATATATAGTATCAATTTATTCAGACATAGGTGAAGATAAATGCAACCATTAAATAAAAATATTATGCTGAAAGAATATATACGTTATATGCAAAAGCATTCAAAAGTTCAGGAGAACTGAACCTGCACTGAGTGCAGGTACAACAGTAACTTAATGCCCTACGTGTGCACAACTACAATAGTCCAGTGTCTTTCTTAATAGCATTATGATCAGAACTCGCCTGATTATCCACAACATCCTGAAATTTTTTTTTTGTTGTGTTTAACAGTATCTTGAGATTTAATTTCCTCTTTGCTCTTCTGCAGGACTCTGCAAACCTAAAGATCTGGTTAATCTGTATCTTCCAGCCATTATTTTACTTTCTAATTAAATTTCAACATAAAATAAAGTATAATATGAATACTTCATCTGACACAAGATGACCTACATGGTGTGATTTTTCAGCAGGACCAAACCAAGGGCAAGATGGGCACAAAGAAGGCCAAAGACTACACAGGAGGTGAGAAAGAACCCAGCAAAACATACATGCATATATTTTAGCATCAGAGACAAAAAAGTACTCTGATCTTGAAACAGTAAGGACAAGGAAACAACAAACAGTGAAGGAAAGAGCAAGACTCCAGAGTGACACACAGTTCATTACCTTGGTGATAGGAAGATTATATGGGCTGTTTATTTTAAGGTGTGCTTTCTTTTTAAACACGAAGACAGCCATGATTGCTGAAAATATGAAAGTACTTATATATTCCAAGCTTCGTGTCTCTCTAATCTATCCATTATAGAGACACCAATATAGTTTACCTGGATCTTAACTGGATCTTAATTCTAAACTTATTCCTCAGTTTGCACAAATGAAAAGCAGACACTAAGCAGAAATTGGCAGAGTTACACATGTATATAGTTACTCTTAATAATTCAGATTGCTAAATAGAAATTTTAATCCTTGTATGACTAACCATAATTTCACTAGCTGGGTCAAAACAGAATAAAAAATAATACAATGACTTATTCTGCAAAGAACAAAACCATTCCAACATCCAATTTATAAGAAATTGAGCACATTATAACAATAGATAAAGCACAAAGAAAACTGGATTTCTTGTCCCCAACAGTGGACTATAAATTAGCATGCTCTGTTGCATTAGAAACTGTACAACAATTGAAAGAACAGTGATCTGAAAAGGTATAGTTTAATGTATATTTTGTCATGTATAACAGTGATACATCTTGTCAAAACTACCAGAAATACAATTACTCTCAAACGCTTTAAGAACAGTATTATAAAATCCAAACTAGGAAAAGTGTACGGTATACTAATTTGGAGGTGAACTCTACCTGTTCCTGACCAAAAGTGCTATTAAGGGAGAAAATATAAAACAGGTGGCACAAAGTAACTTGCCAAAATTATAGGCCTTTGCTGAGAAGAGACAGGGAAACCCTATATGGTGCAGAAAGACATGTGGGTGAAGAGTTATATTTTTGTTTTTAATGACTCCAGTTTTGAAAGGTACATAAAAACATTGTAAATTTACAAGCAAGCATACCCCTTCCTCTGTTCATGATGCTTAGAAGTCCTATCTCATCCAGCACAGAAGTTCCACTTACTACATCTTCTGCCCACAGACACAGAATCATATAGGTTGGAAAAGACCTCTAGGATCATCAAGTCCAATTGTAAACCTAACACTGCCATTTCATCACTAAACCATGTCCCTAAGCACCACATCCAAATGTCTTTTAAATACCTCCAGGGATGGTGACTCAACCACCTCCCTGGGCAGCCCGTTCCAGTGTTTGACAACCCTTTCAGTGAGGAAATTTTCCTAATAACCAATCTAAACCTCCCCTGGCATGGCTTGAGGCCATTTCCTCTCATCCTATCGTTTGCTGCTTGGGAGAAGAGACTGACCCCCACCTCACTACAACCTCCTTTCAGGTAGTTGTAGAGAGCGATAAGGTCTCCCCTCAGCCTCCTTTTCTTCAGGCTAAGCAACCCCAGTTCTCTCGGACACTCCTCATAAGACTTGTTTTCCAGACCATTCACCAGCTTCGTTGCCCTTCTCTGGACATGCTCCAGCAACTTAGTGTCCTTCTTGTAGTGAGGGGCCTAAAACTGAACACAGTATTCAAGGTGGGGCCTCACAGTGCCGAGTACAGGGGATGATCACTTCACTGCTCCCACTAGCCACACTATTTCTGGTGGTCTTCTTGGCCACCTGGGCACACCGCTGGCTCATATTCCACCCGCCTGCCCCACTCCCTCCCCACATCTCACTCATTGCAAACAAAAAGCAAGGACACATTATATGGAGCAAACAGTGAAGGATCATTAGAGCATGACATCATGGAAACAATACAGGGAAGTGTTTCCTGAGCTTAGGCTCCTGAAAACCTCATCTGCTCACCCCACTTCTATTTATACCAGGAATTTGTCTACTCAGACACCTCTGCTGAGCTCAATCATGGCAGTTTCCACAAGGAAAAGATGGTTTCTGAAGTATGCCTGAGAATACCACATCAGGGCATAACATTGTACTGGAATGCTATGACTCACTGAGCATCCTTTGAAGGGAAATTGGAGTAGCTGCACCTTAATTCCATCAGCATGTAGAAATTATCTGCAGGCAATGCTGTCCAGCCAGCACTAGATAGGCACAATGTTGTTCCTTCCGAGAAAAGCATCAAAAAACCAGATGTGCATTGCAGAAGGCTACCTTACCCCTTTCCATCCAATTACTACAGCACAACATGTATCTATTTTGTAGGCCACAGATTACTGTCCCCACTGCACTACTTTTCCTCTGCCTGATTTACTACTTTATTTAATTAAATACAGAAATGCTATAAAAACACTAGGGAAAGGACCTGTTCCAATGTTCTGCATGAAAAAAATCACTGCTTGAAATGTTTGTAGTCCTTAGCAAACTAATAATGTTGAATCATAAAAACAGATGGTACTTAAAGAGCTATAGAATTGGCAAACTCAAGCTCCAGTGCATGTGATTATGGCATTAAAGGTCCAACCCATGTGATTATGGAACAAAAGCAATCACAAGGCTTGGAAATTCTCAGCTTCCCACACTCAAGTTTCCCATTTGCAAGGTCATATTATATAGATATATCAAGATGTGCTAGGGCAAGCACTTCATTGGGAGCTACCTGCCAACCTGAAGCACTGAAGATCAGGTTTCATAGGGTTTTTTTGGCAGTGTGCCTCCCTGTGCACCTCAGGTACATGGCTACCCCTCAACATTTCCATGTCCCACAGTATTTTATTCATTACTCAGCAATGCTACAGAGCCCTCTGAAATAAGAACCAGGAATTGATCATGATTCAGCAAGTACTTACAGCACCTGGGGGATGACATCTCTGTATATTAATGCTATTTACTTAAAAGCAGAAGGCAGCCTAGTCTATTTTGTTTCACCTAGCAGGAAATACTTAAGAATGATTCTTCAGAAGATATACTATATTTCAATCAGTAGCGTACTCACATGGGAAGTCATCCACAAACATGGGGTCTATGTTATGCAGCAGTTCCACTCTGGGGGAAGGTCTTCCTTCACTAGGAGATATTTCAAAAGGAAACGTTAATTTCCTTCTACAGCTCATTAGGATTCTGTATGTTTTATTATATATATATTATATATAGTCATGCTTATACAGAATGAGCTTATAACCATAAATTAATTGCCATCAACTTTAATCTGAATGCTCTCTTCCAGCCTAGTAGCAACAGCTTTTGCCCCTATCATTCTTCCCTGGCTTCACTGGTGTTTACTGGGATTATTCACAAGTTACAGAGTACAGAATTGGCCGTACCGAATCAGGGTTTTACAATAATCAGCTTCAAAAATAAAATTTTGGGGCATAAGATGGCATGGCACTTTCTATGCTCTCTGCAAACCTGAATGAGTGCTGAAAGCATTTTGGCTGGCTGTCTCAAGAAACATAGAGGCATTGGATACCCCTCAAAAAACCCACCTTCCGTTTGTAACTGAGGTCACAGGATTATTTAGATACTCTGAATCTTCCTATGGGGGAAAAAAAACCAAACCTTTTTTTCTAGCCATTGACTACACAAGGATAGTGTGGAATGAGCCTCCAAATTTATCTGTAAATTTTCTGAGTTAAGAAAATCCCAGTCCTAAAAAACTGAGTAAAAGAAATTTACTCTTTATAAAGGGCAGCATGAGTAGGAGGACATAAATAACTTTGGCTACGTCATGACACAACCATATTTTATTCTTTGACAGTGAACATAAACATATATTTTAATAAACTTCCAAATAACTTAAATTGTTTTCTTCTTCATTGAAATTTTCATTGTAAAACTCAAAAATTCAACCAGGGCCCCTAAAACACTTGACATTAAGAATAAAAAAATCAGGTAATATAAAACTTAGTGGAAACCTCAAAAATGGCTGTTATTTTAATACATAAAATCCATAATTAAACAATATTTACCTGTAATTTAAAATTTTCAGTAACAACTACCTAAAATTAGTATTATTCTATTCCATTTCTAAAACCATTTCTGAATGCTACACATTTTGAATAAATACTAAATTAACAAGGATGATTGGATAGAAGATTAAATGTATTCAGATAATACAGCCTTGGAATTAATCCAGAGGAAGTAAAATAATTAACCTACAGTGTTAGTAATTCAGTGTATAAAAACTGCCACAAAAACATTTTTCCCAAAATGTGTGTGAAAGGTTGTACTCCCCTTCACTGCACTCCAATATCTATAGCAGTCACACACCACTATAGTATAAAGTCAGGAATGCCTGACCTTATTTTACCAAATTTTATGTTAGATTTAATGGACTCTTACTCTCTCTAGGTGCTCCATCTACAGCTGTGGTCAAGTGTGCCTTTCACCATCTGTTCATAGGTAACAGTTACATGAACCAGTTAGCACAAGTTAAACTAGGATGTGAATTTATATGCATATGGATGACTCTGCAGTAACTGCTTGGGGATATACTCTTATTTTGCAGTTTCTGAGTGTATCTATGTTTTTTCAGTGTCCTTTTAAAAGAAAGCAGACACCCAAATTATGCAAAGTAATCTAGCATCTTCCACCAGGGTCAAATACAGAAGAAAGAAGTAACTGACTCCTATGTGCTTCTCCTGTTTATACATCTAATATTCGTACATGACCATGTTAAGTAGAAAGTCAGAACCGTGGATATTCATGCTGTTCAAGCAGACTAGTATTACTCTCGTATCATTACAGGTAATTTTCTTTATGGCTCTTAATCTGGAGGGTGGATACCGTACACTAAACATGGCTATGAATGTTATTGCACAGCACGTAGAACACAAAATCTAAATATTACACCTGCATTTATTTAAGTTTTTCATGCTGCAGTTGTCATTTTTGCTGAATCCATTTTTTCCTGGGATAGAATATTGGCATCAGTAACCTGGAAATGTGATTTGTGTATAATCATGAAATATATATACTCCCTGAAGCTTATGGCATTAATGTATTAAGCTCTTTAATGCTATCAACTGGTACTGAACTGCTTGTTCATTTTGGGTGTTACTCCGGTAATTCTGTTGCAAAAAAAAATATGGAGGTTTATAATCAGCCTATATTATTTGCAAAACAATAGCCAGAGAAAAGAAGATGGCATTGCACACTGAAGAAAGTGGCTGGGTGACAGAAAAGGACATCAGGAATACAGAAGTGACATCCTGGGGACAAGTAGAGAATTTACACTTGTAGCAGAGTTTGCTTTCTCAGAGCCTAAACTCTGTTCTCCTTCCCATTTATGGAGCTCCAGGCTGACCTTAGCTCCCTCAAAACCACAACCTCAACAACAGATTCACCTTGGCAGATGTTCTGCATCAAGCATATAGCCAACAGAGCTAGAATAAGAAAGTAATAAGATTCTCTAGGGAATCCTTCCTTTGTATTTTAGTAGCTTCCAGTGTAACCATATCTTACAATACTCTAATTTTAGAATATTCATTTTTAGACTCCAATATTCTAATATGTTGCTCCTCTCCCTAAAAATAAGGAATTTTTCTTATGTCAGGTATTATTCTACCATGTCTGAATGACTATTTAATTAAGCAGTTAAAAGGTATCGTTTTCCAAAAAAAGCCATCCATGTAGGAACATCTTGATGAAAACATGAACTAACTTCAGAGTTGGTATGAGAATCACCTAGTTTATGCTGAGAACATTGCTCCGTCTTCTGCTTTGCCAATTTTCTAAAACACACAAAAAGATCTATTACTCCTTAGTGAATGTGAACAAACACGTACATGCGACCTTTCACTTTTGTTGTTGTTAAATAGGCAGAAGGTGTCCTCAGGAAGGAATCCAAGGTTTTTCAGGGTAAATATGTTTATCTTGCACAAAAACATCCTCAGGGTCACTCAGCAAAATCTGAGCCTTTATAACCTTGCCATATATTGTACTTCTTTGGGTCATATCTGTACATGCTTTCCTGAAATAATTATATTTCATATATGCTTGAAATAAACATTACTGTCAGCTTTACTTTGCTCTTTCTTCAGCATTAATTTATACCGCAAAAATGAAAAATGGTGTTTAATTCCTAAAATGAATGTAACCATTTGGTACAAAAGAATTCAAACTGGTCTTGCTCCATTTACTTCATCTGGTCAATTCTGATATTACCAACATTACAAAAATATAAAACTGAAAATTGCCCTGCAAAATGTGTGAGTAAAACTTAAATACCTATGCTTGCTAACAAGCTTTGAAGAAACATTAGTATTTTGACTGCATTTTATCCTGAATCTCCCAGTGCTTATCACACTGCTTCATGTGCTCTGCCATTTGGTTTTCCATTTTCCTGCTAATGCAAAATAAAATGTTTTTCCTGAGTGTAGACATACTAGATATTCAGTTCTGAAAACCAAAGTATATAAAAAAAATGTATCAACCAGGACAAATTTCTACATAAGTAAAATTATTTTGTCTCATGTCTCTGTTTCAACAGAGTAGCAAGCATCTGGAGAACAGATGTTTCTTAGAAATGGAAGTGCCTTTTGAGATACTTGCTTGGAAACATGCAGTAGATTCCTTGACTAGTTGCATTTTAGTGTTGTTTTCCATTAATTTTTCTTGCTGTTCTCAGTTACTATTTTTGTAAAATATATTAGTGAAATTATCCTGTATTTCAAATTTCAAATACGTACAAGGTTTTAGAGGTGCCAGCTATATTGTAATCTAAGGTAATCCATGGTAACCTAAGGTATTAGTAAAGTGTAATCTACTATGATTTATGTAGAAGGTTTATACCTGAGATTGGAATGGTCTGATAGATGTCCAAAAATGGGTTCATACAGTGACACTATCCTAAGTTATTCTCAAAAAGCAGTTGGGGGCATTAAAGGGAAAGTTACATCTAAATCCAAAGGTACTTGGAGGAAAATGAAGTTTAGGAACTACTGGTCTAAAGGTATGCTGCAACAAAATTTTGGATGGAAAAGTTTTTTTGGTGGCCTACTATCTTTTACAGTACGAAATTGTACCAGAAAGGCCAAGATTGGTATGAATGGACAAAGACTGGCAAGATCTGCATGCAGAGACAAGGCACGAACACCTAGCAGGGAAAGGACTCTCATAATGGCCTGCATTAACAACCCCAATATTAGCAGATCAGCAAGACCCCAACACATCTAAGCCAGTTTCACATGACAGGGAAATGGGGAGACAACACTGATGGCACCTGGTGACTCACAGAAGTGGAACAGGACAAAGAAGCACCAAAAGGGTACAAAAAGGCATAACCAGAACGTGTGCATGGTCACCAACCTAAGAACACAGATTTTAGAAGGACTTCATAGCTGGAGTCCCTGGACCTCTGCATCATCGCGACAGATCCTGGGCCTAACATCTGGTCACAAGCATCTTGGTGCCTGGCTGCCACATGGGTAGTTTGAAAACCCCTGCCCTCATGCCTGGCTGCTGGGCAGACTTCTTAGACACACACCTTTTGGTGAGTGAGAGTGTCAGACTGTGAGAGTGTAAAACCTCCTTTATTTCAGTTTCTATTTTAAATAAAAGCATATTCCTCTTCTTTTAGGTCTCTCATTGACACGGTGTTGCAACAGTATTTCCTACAGTACTAAGGCAGCATATCTATTTGGGAAGACAAGACAGGCTTTTGAGTTCAAAGTCCCTGTCAAAGATTAAGTAGCATGCAAATTTTCACCTAAGAAAAGAAGTTCAAACAATGGGAACAAGAACATTGTATTTCCTCAGTTTCATGCATTGTAGGAAAGAATCATAAATATAGCTAGCTAAAAAGAATGCAAAAGATAATTTTGTCTGCGAGAAAAATGTGCTCCTGAACTTTACCTTTTCATGACATTTGTTCCTAACCATTACCTTTCTTCTGGTTCTTCAAGTTAAAATTAAGCAGAGGAGGCATGAAATGAACAGTTGTATGCACTTGCGGTTTTCGGCACTTCCATTTACTACAAGAACTTACTATCAGTCAGTGTCATGTTAATGCAATTCCTAATTTGGACTGGACTACCAATCAGCTTCAAATCATTACAGAAAGTTCACTTTGGTCTAGGATTTTGGAATTTATATTTAGGATTTCAAAATTTATATATCTTTTCTACATTATTTATATAATGATCTATATAAAAAATTATATATATATGTAGTTATTTTCAGAATTATATTATTTCTATTTATTACATAAATATCATTAAGAACACATCCTTTGAAAACTTACCATCTTTAGACAGAGATCAGGCACATACTGAAACAGATCCAATATTTTTTGGCTTCTGAGAGTATCTGCATTGTCTTATATATTCTTTTGAATCAAGATTCCAAATTTATAACTTTTTTCCCCTCTGATTACACACATATGAAACAGTAGGCTTACGATTAAAGCCCACCAAGAAAAAAAAACCCCAACCCACAAGAAGTATATGCAGCTACTTGTATTAAACTGGGCTGAAAAAAAACCCCAGGTGTAACACAGTGATTGGCTATTAATTTGCTTTTTTCAAATGAAGTAGAATCTTAGCAAAATTTAACTTCACTCATTATGAGCAACACATTTGAACTTTCCATCAGATGTCACCAAAAGGGCACTCTGCCTTCTTTGTTTGCCATCCAATATTCAAGTGACCTTTTGAGTTATGATCATGAAATTTAATACACTCATTTCTCCTGATTACATGGGAAAATCATGTGAAGTTTGACATTTCGGCTGCAAGGTCAGCCAAAGAGCTGCCTAACAGATCACAAAAACTGACTTTTTTCTCCCCTCTGGACAGAGACCCTCCAGTTGGCACTACTGAAAGAACTGGAGGTCACCTACTCCCTAGCATTGCCAGTAAACACTGCATTCAGTTCCTCCACAAAGAGGTAAGATCCAAGTGCCAGGAGCATGCAGGGGATGCACAGCTGTACCTATCCTTCCCCATGTATTATCTTCCTGCTGAAGTAGCCTGTTCTGAGAAGATCAGTCCGTGACAAAGAATACCTGGTAGAAACTGAACCTGAATTAGGCAGGAATTCTGCTGGTAGCTGGAAGAGAAGTCTATGGTTTAGGAGTACCCCACAGTCTTGCTGATGCTAAGTATTCCCACAGTAACATCAGCATATAAAACATTTTACTGTCTCGGGCTGGACAGGAGTCTCCATTCGTTCCTGGCAGTTAATGGTCCCTGGCCTCAATTATACATATCCTTATCTTCTTCCACTTGGAAAAGAGCCATTCAGTACACCTGGGCACAAGGCCATGAGCTCTCTGCAAACTCCAGCTAGTACAGACAACCACCCCACAGCTCCTCAGAAACTAGGCAGCACTAAGACAGAAATCAAGCTTAGCAGTTTAAAAACTGGGGGTGGGTTTTGGGTTGGTGTTTTGTTCTTTTTTTAACTTCAAGGTCTGTAGACAGCTAACCAGGGACAGGTAGATGGGTTCAACTCTGCCTGCTCTAACTCTCAATTTCTCGTCTCAATCCCTAACTCAAACACTTGCTGCTCACGCTTGTTTAGAAGCTAACTCCTGTAATCCACGCTCTAGGATGCTAAGACACATAAAAATCAGTGTTTATCATAATGCGCTATGTAGAAAGCTGCAGAAAATAGCTACATTTCTCCTGCAAACTGGGGTGAGAACCCTGAGAAGGGGATAAAAGGATATAAAACACATAATATAATATTGTCCGACTGTTATAAAAACAGGACAAAGAGTATCAAAAGAAACAAAACACTAATTTTCAGATGAATGGCATGTAGAAAACAGATTTGCCAGTCCTTTTATTCTGCATTAGCAGTATTTAACTTTCCATCCTAAATGATTCTTATGTGAATTAAAACTATATTAAAAGACCAACTAAAATACATATAACTTCTCAGAAAATAGACAATAGGATTTAGCTCCATTAATGAATACATTTCACACAGCACAGATGAGGGAGAAACAAAGGAATTTAAACCAATGTCATCGTGCAATTTCTGCAAAACTAAGGGTTGGTCACAGAAGTCTAAAATTCTGCAGAATCTCAGGTTTTAGGGACTTTTTGATCCTTTTTAGTAGAATGAAATAACATTAGAATAAAATAAAAGCTTTCAAAGATTAAGGACTGACTGAATATGTCTCAACTGAAGATATTAAAAAGGGACAACACCAGAGTTTCTTCTGATAGTTTGTTCTAGTGAAAAAATAACCTTTCCCAGTTAACGCCTATTTAATTTATTCTTTTATATTCTGTTCTACTTACTCTGCTGAGCCCAATGCACCAGTAATAAGCACATACTCAGATGTGCCCAGAGCAACCTGTATCCAGCATTTGTGATACCATTTTTATTATTCTTTCCCAGATTTAACTAGTTTTCTCTTTTAATGTCGAGAAGACTCCGTTACCTGAAATAATGGGGTTTGGGATATCCCAGTTAATTCAGACAGCATGAGAAGTGCACAGTGTCAGAGAGAGCCCAGTAAAAATCATTAGCTTAGTCTCAGTGACAACCCGACGGAGCTAAGTTACCTCTTTTACCAGCCATCTAATCATGTCTGCACTGCACTCCTGAGTGCTCCAGCTTGCTTAAATCAGGCACAACATCATGACCTCTCAGGAACCAAGTCAGGCCTACTTTTGTACTCAACCTCATAGGCTTTCTGAGACAGTGGACTGCATCATACAGACCTATTCAAATGGTTACGTTTGGAGCCAGCCTGTACTGGTGCTGTACTGAAGCTAACAAACCATCAAAGTGGAATCCATGCTCAGTAAGTCTAATGTCTGCATAGATTTCATGTTCAATTCCAGATGCATACTGTAGAGACAGCCAACTGGGCTCTGTAGAGAGCAGGGCTGGGTCCATAAAATTTACTAACTTGTACTCCATGCTGTGCAGAAACAGTTAACATACTTCAGGATCACAGAGCGTTCTTGAAAAAATGTTCCATGTTTGTGCATTGCTGTGTCCACACTAATAAATTCAACATACCATGTTAAGGCTCTGTGGAGGTTTTGCATCTGTGACCACGATTGATTTGCAACCTGGGTAATTCTCTCATGGATAGCAAAGTTAACTACACTTATACCTTCCCTTTTTGAGGGAAAGGAACATGAAATATTCCCCCCTGACCAGTTCCAGTTCTGTTCTCTGTGCTGATAAAATTCTTGTCATACCAGAATGCTGAGTTGGCGATTTGACATGCACATTACCTGATAGCTTTCCAAACATCAAAGCCATCCAAAGGCTTAGTGCCTTTGGTATGTCCTCCAGCAAGGTGCACCAGCGTTGGCAGCCAGTCAGAGATATGGATGAGTTCATGACTTTCTACACCTTTTTGTTTCAGTAAAGGACTTGCAACAAAGCCTACTCCCCTCACTCCTCCTTCCCAGAGGGTCCATTTTCTTCCTCTCAGTGGCCAGTTATTCCCACCTGCCATAGTCTGTCCTCCATTATCTGAAAAAAAAGTAAAGTGAATTACTGGTAAGAAAGAAACAGAACAATCCTCCCCACAACATTTATTCATCCATCTGAAAAAATATTTTCACAATATAGGTATGTCATGCAAGTACTTGCATGATGCTGTTAGTTCTCATACAATATGTTGCATGTTCAGAGCATGTCAAAAACATAAGTTAATTCTTGCCAGAGTCTTACAAATTACTACAATGAAAAGTTATTGCTAGGCAGAAATTATACTGTACTACAAGCCAATGATTTAGAAAGACTTCGTTAAGAGCAACCTCTGATGTTGATTCTAAATAGCAATAGACACCCAAAGCTTCCAGAATAAAAGACTTCTAAAATTTAGTCCCAGCTCCTTTACAGACCACAAGAAAAGCTGCTATCAATTACATCATTAGTACTCAGAATACACTGTTTTCCAAAGCAGTGAATTATACTTAAAATGGAAAACTGTTATTCCAGTGTCAGGATAATACCTGTACTCCTAGCTTTGAACCATTTTTTCCCTAGATTTTTAGGCAGCCACATTGATGTGTAATGTCACATGAAACAGGCATTTCCTCAGGCAGAAGATGAAAGCCCTAACAAAATGAGTTGAAACTAGTTAAAATAGTTGAAGCGATTCAGAAATATACTGAATTTATTGTGTGTGCTGAGAACAACATACAAGAAGGTTACAGAAGAACTTGAGCTGTGACTACAGTAACTCATAAATATCTACAAAAATTAGAGATAGTTAATGTAATTCTTTTTTAACTCTCTCTGACCAAGCTTCCACACTTAAGAGTAAAATCCAGATTCCTGAAGTTAACAGTACTAATGATTATTTGAGGTTACTTTTAGTACTGTTGGAGATGTTCTTGTTCAAACTTATTGTGATGATCTCAGAAGAGTCATTGATGGCAATTCTTTTAAGCATAGCTTTTCTGTATTTTAATAAAGTTAATATTATTTGAAATAGTAGTTGTTGAACTGACATTCAGTGTAATTTGACATGTTTATAATGTATTTTCTGATTAAAAAGCAGGAATTTGAGGGAAGAAACAGGAAGTACATGTCCAACACCTTACAGAATAACTTTACTGTAATCACAACACAACAGAATTATCTCCCTTCTGTTTCCTTAACTAGGGATCAGTGTAACTGTGAACTTCTTTCTACTGCACACAGAAGACCATTTTTGTTCTACTAAGGAATAAACTAGTGCATTTCTCTGTGAAGACTTTAAAAGGTCGAAGCCTAGGCTAAATGAAGCACTTGGAAAAAACAGCATGGTTTGAGAAGTGTGAAGTGTTCCATGGCCCAACTAGCTTGCAGTAGGGCTGCTTGTGTGTCCAGCACTCTTGGGTTAAAAATAAATAAATAAAGAGCTTTATTGTCTTCAATGTGGAATTCAGGCAACCAAATACTTGCTACCAATATTTCCCACACAACAATGTTGAGCACTGAGATCTGAGAATTTAAGCAGTTGCCAGTTTAAAAAAAGAACAAACAAAAGAGTTTCAATGATTCCTACTACTCTTAGTGTAAACAGGAATTCCTGTCAGTGATACTTATGGGACAGAGCCTTCAGTAGTTTTTAAGCTTTGGTGGCCTTAGAATAAAAAGTATCTTATCTACACTGTATTAGAGCACAGTTCAGACATACAGTGGGATCAAATCTTAAGTATATAAAACACCTTCTTTGTATCACAAGCTACTTACTGTCCATATCAGTTTAATACTAGCACATGAGATTTTTTAGTCCTAAATATCAGCAACAAAGTAGCAAGGAAATTACAGGAGTAGACTGTCTTTTTGAAGAACAGAAAGAGAAAAGTGCATTTCCTGGGTTACGGTCAAATCTTTATTATACTTATATTTTCTTTACTTTCGGTAGTTGAGTTGAAGACTCACATTGTGCCAGTTGTACTATACAATAAATTCCCTGAGACAAGAAGTCTATCTAGCATATATCCTGTAAAAACTCATGAGTGATATCAGCATTCAGACATAGCACCCCATGTTAAAAAAGGGGAAAAAATCGTTTTGATAGCTTATCTGACATGTAAATGAAAAAACCCAACATAGGAAACAAGCTTCATCCCGCTCATTTTGACTTCTCACTTTCACATGGCTAGAACTTTACAGTTTCCTTGTCCCTCAGGAATTAATGTTCAAGAGACCATGACTGCTTCATTTCTTGACTGAGTTATCAAGAATGTGTTGAAGAAGGGAAAAGAATGGTTTCTAGTTTGATTTCTGGAGCTTGTTTCCTTTCTAGGTAGGCAGAACAGGGCTGATGTTTCACTGGCATTTTATACGTAAGTGATACCATTGTTCAAAGGTACAGACAACTACTCCCATATGGTCTGAAATATTATCTAGGACTTCAATTATCAACAATTTATTACAGAGGAGCAACTTACATAATAATGAAAGATCATGACAGAGCTTGTAGTGATGAAATATTAAGCTAACCACTAAATAACAGAAGTGGGGGAGGGAATAAACAAGAAGCCACTGATCGCATGAGGTATAAACGTGACAGAAAGAAAGGCATGAACAACCACTACGGGACTGTAACTGGAGTTCTAGTTGGTCTTACCTATAAGGGTATATCTAGACAACAGGAGACAAAATGGGTACCTGCTGTGTGCGTGTTCAGATACCTTTCCCCTAAGACACCACTGTGGATGTATACAATTGATGCTAAAAGCTTGTATGGGTTCAGCAAGCCACTGGAGAAGTTAAAGATGAAAAAATAACTGAAAGTTCTTACATGAAAAGACATCACTTCAGTCTCAGGAATTTCTTCAGCCACAAACTGCTGAAGATTTGAAAGTCTTCACAGAATTTTTGGTGAAAAGAACAAACAGTGAGTCCCAATACTCTTTCCTAGACGCATGCTACCAGGCATTGCTGTAGTGAGGGGATGCTTGGCTAGATAGATCATTTATCTGTGGATGTATAGTAATTCTCATGTTCTCCCAAATAAGCTATTCCTTACTCACTCCTCATGCTACTTTAGCGAAGTATCTTGAATATCGAACAAACTCCAAAGTCCACATGGAAACTCCCAGCAGTTTAAAATGCACACTTAATATCTACTTAGGTAAGCGACAAGTAGGATCATTGTTGCTTCATGTTCTACAATGGCTTCATATCCAATTCTAAATCCACTTCAAAACAATATCTTCTGAATGATTTATCATCCATTTTTGAAACTGTTTCTCTCCATGACTCATCCTAATATCTAATCTCAGCAGACAGTCTCCAGAGCAAAGCTTTTGGAAGCAAGGTACTTACAGCTAGAGGCCCTGATTTATAGCATTTCGTATTATTAAAGCTTCAGCCTTGCTACTTCAGCTGAAAACACAAGCCTCCCCCAAGCATGATACTTCAATTATCTCTTTCCTGGAGACAAACATCAAATATGATTTTCATTAAAAATAATAGTGAAACAGTCTGGAAAATGTAGCGAGCATATTTTTCCTATCTGTAAGAATCATTTTTGTAATTACATCTGTATAATTTAGACTTCAGTAGTACCCACAACTTATTATGTGCATTAGAAAAATCATAAAACAAACCAGCTCTTGTCCCTGAAGAAAGGATGAAAGGGGAGAGAATAAGGCTATAGTTAGAAATTATGGTATTTGGCATAAGGTTTGCCTAGCTAATTTATTCTGTTTTGTTTGTTTTCTTAAATGGAAGCATCATACATTTTTAAACAGCTTTGTAGTTTGCTTGGATTGGCTTGCCTTGATAGGTGTTTAGCTACCTTTATTTTCTCACAGTATTTTATCACTCCCATCATTCTGTATTATTTTAAGGAGGGGGGTACTGACACACTTCCATTCTGACAGAATTTTCTTCTACAAGCTGAAATTTGTGACAATGAAAGAGAACACTGGGGACAGACATTCTTGCTGATACAAGAATGGGCTAAAACAGTGTTCATAGAAGGCATCACCAACAACAGTGAAAAAGTGCACAGAAGACACATGCAGGGTAAATGGCAAAACGACAGAATAAAGGAGAGAAACAGAAGTACCCTGGCTATCTTAAAAAATAGTTTCGATCAAAGTTGTACACCCTTGAATTAACATCAGCCTTGTTGGCTGTGGAGAAATCTGTATATTGTAGAAACTGTATCATAAACACTAATGATATGCTGCACTGCTTTGTGAAGAGGTGTCATTCCTGCTATGGAAAAGAAAGTAAAAATCCTAATGAGCAAAGGAAGAACACTGACAGTTGTAAGCATTGGGGAGGGAGCCTGCAAATGTTGTATCTGAAGGAACCACATAGTCATAGGCAGAACAGTTCTTAAGGCAATAAATATTTCTGGGGGTCAGGAATTGGTGAAAAGAGCGCCTATGTATAAAAGCCAGGCTCACCTCTAAAATTACCATTCTCTGCCAATTTACATGACTCATGTGAGTAGCAAAATTCTCTTTTAAGTTTGTGTTGTCCTTCAGGGTCCAAGGAGTAGGAAACGTATAGGATCTGAATGTATCTTAAAAAAAATTGCCACACTGAATAATTTCATTGGGACTGATACTAACAAAATTAGTAGGTCTAACCACCCTCCCCCAATGCAGGCAGTGCTTCCCAACCCAAAACACCACCACATTTTATGTTAGTTTCTCCACATGAATGTATCTGTGGGTCATGCATCCTGATTATATGAACCCATTTTAAGCTTTCCAGATGAAATAACTCTTGCCTTTAAAATAGTCATACACAGTACCCTACTGTCCTGGTTTCAGCTGGGATAGAGTTAAATTTCTTCGTAGTAGCTAGTGTGGGGCTATGTTTTGGAGTTTTGCTGGAAACAGTGGTGATAACGTGGAGATGTTTTAGTTGTTGCTAAGTAGCACTTACACTGGTCAAGGACTTTTTAGCTCCCCGTGCTCTGCCGGGTGCACAAGAAGCTGGGAGGGGGCACAGCCGGGACAGCTGACCCCAACTGACCAATGGGACATTCCATACCCTATTACGTCATGCTCAGCATATAAAGCTGGGGGAAGAAGAAGGAGGGGGGGACGTTTGGAGGGATGGCATTTGTCTTCCCAAGTAACCGTTACGCGTGATGGAGCCCTGCTTTCCTGGAGACGGCTGAACACCTGCCTGCCCATGGGAAGTGGTGAATGAACTCCTTGTTTTGCTGTGCTTCCGCGCCCAGCTTTTGCTTTACCTGTTAAACTGTCTTTATCTCAGCCCATGAGTTGCCTCACTTTTACTCTTCCAATTCTCTTCCCTGTCCCACCAGGGGGGAGTGAGCGAGCCGCTGTGTGGTGCTTGGTTGCTGACTGGGGCTAAACCCCTAGAATACTTTTCAAAGTACTGGCAAAGCTGATCCTCAGTAAATACCACGCATTGCTATAGCAAAAATAAATTATTGAAGTAAGAACTTGTCTTCTGTTTTGACTAAAATATCTGAAAAAAAAATCAAATATTTTTCTTCTAACTCCGGCAACTACCCAAATATGTCTTCAAGAAATAAATAATTTCTTATCAGACTATTTCTACATTCTTTCACTCTCATATACCTGTTTACATCTCATCACTTTCACAACCATTTTAAAGTCCATACAATGCTGTTCACATAAAGATACTTCCATGAAGTCATCTGAAACAACAAAAATCTATAATATCTCCATGCCAAAATATTTTGCATTAAAATAGGACACATTTCCCACACAGAAAATCAGAGCATATAATCTATTTTCAAAAAAATCTTGGTACAACAGAACATTACTGTCTTTCAAACTATTGTGGGTTTTTTGTTAAAGGTAATGAAGAGGAATTTAATCTAATAAAAACATTTCAACATAAGCAAAATAAAAGCAAAGCTTGTGCATCTTGAATATACCTTTAAAAATGAAGGCCAATGTTTTCTTCTCACAAACATCTGCTTTTGTAATTAATATTCGTTGTCATATACACGAGAGTTTAATTTGTTAAATCTGTAATTTGTAAACTGTCAAAGATGTTTTGCAGGAGTTCTTAAAGGAATCAATAAACAAAACTAAACAGAGAGGCCCTTCTGTTTCTCCCAAACACTCCTCTGAAGAGTTGCCAGCTGCCAAACATTTTGACTAGGGCAGTATATATATGCAGTGGTGTGGGATGTATGTAACTAGTAAACTGTTTAATGACTAAAACCTCTTTGAAGAGCAACTGGACAATAAAAAACAGCAATAAAACAATTTTGAAAGCAATAACTAATGAAGCATGTATGGATTCAAGCCTTCAGATGGACTCATTTTTTTATTGAATTACCCTGGAACTGAAGCAACAACCTGTTTCATACTATGAAGATAACCCACGTCAGCAATAGATACTCACAACTATGGGAAAAGCTTCATTTGGCATTTATACTTCATTTGACAACAGAAACTCAAAAATGGCAGAAGTGTAGACTTAAGAATGAATCCTGACAAATATCCTTCCCAGGATCATAAATATCTCTCACTGTGCACATTCCTTGCTAAGACAAATCCACAGTGGTTACTGAACTCAGGGGCAATATTAATAGCACTAACAGATTTGTCAAAACTTCATGTGTCAGAGCTCACGCCTCTGAAAAATTCAGTTTAAATTCATCAATGGGCTCAAAAGTTACTGTTGGGAGAAGAAATTAAATGGAAACAAGTCCTGCAATACTGTATAATGTCAGTTTTCTAAGAAAGTAAGCTTAATCTCCCAGTTGTGCCCACAAAAGTCATGTAGTGGAATGAAAAACTTATTTTAAAAGCTATAAAAAGACCTTTGTGTTTTATTTTTTGGATGGTGGGAAAAAAGAAGAGTTTCCAAAGAAGACTTAAGTACAGAATGACCAACGTGCTAACTTTCTTCACTGTGTGGACAAGTGGCCCAAGCGACTTCCTTTCTGCAACTTCTAATACCTGCACACACCACCTTAGCAGCTTCTGCTCATGGTGTTGCCTGACAATAATGCTCTAGCATCAAAAATTGTGAATACAGAAAATAATTTTGCATTTTTAATATTATTCAAAAGCAACAGTGTGCCTTGTTGTATAGCTACTTATTTTCTTCTAATAGACTAGATCTTGTTTCAATCATAACATAGCAAGTAAGGTTTTTTTTAAAAAGAACAACGCAGTACCGTTTCTTTGTCTCCCTTGTGACCACTCAGGTTGCTGAATTCTTCTTATGACCTCAGTTGAGCTACATCCCCTAGTCCTGTTGACGTGCCTCACAAATTGTTCTAGGCAAGCTCCCTGGACAGGGCTTCCTGGAATTTCTCCACAGATTCATCCAGGACTGTATTTGGTGCTGTTATTAAGCAGTTTTAACTCCGCTACTTCTTTTCTGTCTGTCTTTTCATAGTCCAAATAAGGAACTACACATAAGTCTCCTTGGAAAAAAACAAAACAAAACAAAACCATCACCCTCACTGACTACATTTAGCGTGCAAATTGTTTTAGACAGTGAGAACACCTCATTAAAATATGCAGGGTTTACATAAACTGTCCTTAACTTCTATTTATTCTAAAACTTCTGTTCTCGCTCTTCGGAGGTCTAGGTTTGTGATACATATTACACAACCTCAATTACAATGGCAGAACTGTAAACCTAAGTATGTGTCCTAGTAATCCTAATTATCACAGTAAGTTTAACAATTGTTTTTGGTATTTGTAGAACAAAGAGTAATCCAAGAGTATGGAAAAATATTTTCAGCAATAACTCTGGAAAATACAGCAGTAATTAACTATTTCCTGTAAGAAAAATAACAGCCTTAACAGAAAATTCAAAAGATCTCTTTCAGCACAACAATCCAATAGGATAAGTATTTCTGGACTATTTTGCATTGTATATCTACAGCACAATGAATTCTGCATAAATACATTCTATCAATAAGTAACGAAAGACCAAAACTGCCTGATATCACAAAAAAAACCCAACTTGCAAAATATTTTATGATAATGTTAATAAATTTAAATACATAACTTCTTTTGAATACCTAGGTTCATTTTTTGACACAGCCATCGAAAAGTTTAACAGTTCTGTATACATATAACTTGTATATCCACAGAGCAAGAAATAACCAACCAACACTTAAAGGAAGTATACAGTAAAAAAAAATAAAATAAAAAAAAAAATCAAGTGCATTGTGCCAAGAAAGTCTTTGACTATGCACCCACTTTTTTATCCTGTTCAGAACACAGCACAAAGAAAGCATTAGAAGTCATAAATCTGCAAGGGCAAAGTAAGAACAAACTTAATTTAAGCATCTAGGAGCACATAAACACAGTTAGATATCACAACTCAATTCACTAATCATTTATCATGTACTGGTGCTTAATAACTTTAACCAACCACTAGAGTCCTTAAAGATCTAGCCTAACACTTCTGGCTCCTGGCTCCAAACACTTAGATCTCTTAGATTTTTTCCTGAACGCTTAGATTTTTTTCCGAAAATAGTTACAATATACTTGCCAAATACTCTTACTGTATCTACAGTACTTTTCAAATCCAACATTGGCATGCCCCAGCCTTTTTCTTCTGTTTTCCACCTGTGCTAAAGCTCTTACTTTTTTGAATTGATAATTTTTCTGAAGCTGCAAGAGAAAACTCCCATACCCTGTAATTTCTCTTGGGCCCCTGCAGTAAGCTGATCTAGTGCACATCTGCCTCACACATAAACCATGCCAAGCTCTGTTTGAAAGGCTTCTCTAAAGCCACACGGTATTTTAAAAGTGAGTACAGACCAGAAAAAAAAAAATCTGTTTTATTTTATAATGCAGATTGGGCATTTCAATATATTATCAAACTAAAGCATCTTCAAAATAATGAGAAAAATTAACCTTTTAAGTTCCTGATATCCCTGAAACTAAAGGCTACTGACATACTAAAGCAATCAACAGCATGCAATCTAGCATGAAATATGTGCAAAAATGTTTGAAGGGGAAAAATGGTCCATAATAATTCCTAGTACTTTTTCCAGTTTCTTGCTTCTGAATAATAAATTAATTCCTTTGTGAAGATGAGAGTGGAAGTAAGGTACCTTCTCTTTGCTAAAAGGAACAATTGAGTCACTCCCACATGCTCCCTCTTTCCTTTTAAAATAAATAAGTGTTGTAACTCTGAAAAATGTTTAGTTTCCAAGTGCATCCCCCCTCTCTCCCTACCACACAGAAGGGACATGTCCATATGGTAGACAGACTCTCAATAAAAGGCGGACCGGATAGGACTGACAAATGATTGCAAGTATGCTGGGAAGCACTGAATTTCAAGCATTAGATTTTCTAAGTGCAGGGACTGTCCAATAGCTGGAAACATCTAGGTGTTTTTATTCAGTAAAAGCATTCGGAAGTTTATTTTTAATACATTTGGGCTTCTTCCTCTGCTTCTGGAATCAGTGTGACTCTCTTAGAACAAATCTAGTGCTGTTATCCAAACAAGGTTATGGATCTAATTAGGAGGCATATTTATAGCAGGTTTTGGAGGAAAAAAAGCAGGAAGTCGCGCCACTGTTACTGTGCTTATGGACACCCTGTATAAGCAGCAATCAGGCAAAACTAATGCACCCATACTTCCAGATGTATGGAAAATACCTGACCTCAGGCCTGATGGTTTTGTGCTTTAGGCTGCAGCTGTAAGGTAAGAAAATAGGATCCAATTCCAACACATGAGGACAGAAGCTGGCAGAAAACTAGTTTTAGATCTACTGCTGATCAGAGTTGTGTACAAGAAAAGATGTCCCTGACTTCAGATACAGCAGAAGCGTTAAAGTGTGCGTGGCCTGCGGGGAAGGCTGCCAGCCTTAGGGGACCATTATTTCACTTTTCTCCAGTTTCATATTCTGAAGGGGAGGGAAGAAATTACTTTGACCCAACCTTTTAAAAGAAAAAAAAACCTCAAAACATTTCCAGGGATATGAAGCTGCCAAAACTTAGAATTACATGCAAACAGCAGAAACAAATAAAGTAATATACAGGCATTAAAGCCTCAGGGTTGTGCCCAGAACCTACATTTTCCATCTAATATCCTGTTCCCCCTCTTTCTTGGTGTTTACTTGAGGGGGGGCTGTTCCGATTGCCTTCTGTCACTTCTCTGGCACACAATAAACAGAGCAATGCGGAGCTACTTTAAGTGGTTTAGCACATCAGGATACAGCTGTGAAAGGTTTTGGGAGAAAAGCTGGGGAGGAAGAAGAGGGCTGTGTGCGGTCCAGTCAAGCCTGCACACAATAAGGTGGTTCAGACGGGCACCTTCCAACACCACTGGCTGAAGCCAGGGAAGACTGCCCTGTGTTTAATGCTCCAACCAGCCCAGGAACAGCAGCAACCTCAACACAGGGAATTAAAAAGTCCGCTCCTAGCAGCAGGAGAGACAGGGCCACTCTTCAGTGTCAGGAACTTTTCAGCTGATCCTTGCTCATCCATCAGTAGACCACTTCCTCCTGTGTGCCTACAACTTTTATATTTAATTGCTATAAGACAGATGTCTTTTCTTCTTAACATTAAGTTTAGGCACATGCATTGGCTTTACACAGTGCAAACTATGACTTGATTCCGGCAACTGGACAGATTGACATCTGTTTTTCACATCACTTTTGTTTGAGAGGACTGATTCAAGTTTTTAATCATTAGGGGCCCCAGCTATACCCAGAATATATTGGCTCAATTCACTAGCAGAAAGAAACACACGTCCACTGGCATCAAGACATAAAAATGAAACAAAACGCTTTAGTTATTACTTACTACACCGGACATTTGAAAAAACAGCAGCATGCACCTTAGTAAGAAGTATCTGCCCCTAAGCTAACTCTCTCACCAAGCATATAAACCACAAAAACTGAAATTCCATCCAACAATTCCCTAAACCAAATACACCAATAAAAGAGTAAAGAAAATAATACTCTTTACAACAGTAGTCTTAAAATTCTGGGGAAGCAAGAGGGGAGGTTGATTACTTTGTGATATGCTGCAACTATTCAGTCTCCTGTACACCTAGGTTTATTCAGCATGCATGGACAAGACAAGAAATGCATGTCTTGTATAGGTACATTCAGCAATGTCCAAGCCTCTCGCAACAGGTACCTCAGCTTTTGCTAAACACAATCAAGCTTACAGGGAAGGAAAGGGATTATTTGATAAGGTAACATAGTGACATAGAAACACAGGTAATGAAGAGAAATGGATGTTTAGATTAAAAACTTTCTTTCCCTTTAATCATCTAAGCAGCATTTTTAACCGGTTGCTATGAATCCCTTTTTCAGCAACGGACTGTGAAATCTCTTTTCTTGGTAACTACTTAGCTTTGCAGACCACATTCAGTGCTCAGATATGTAACTGTCAGCCATTTTTAAGGGGATCTGTTCATATGCACAACAGAAATAACTATAAACTTCAAAGCAATAGTCAAATTGTGCATTCTGTTTTGGTGGGAATTTTGGTTTTGATGTTTATATGTTTAATGATCATTCCTGAGAAAGTTTATCGTGGAAACTCAGTCCTTAAAGGATTAACTTTTTTCCTGTTCCATTCCTGATACTAGAATGAAGCAGAAAAACAAAAAAAAAATCATAGAACAATTAAGGTTGGAAAAGACCTCTAAGATCATCAAGTCCAACCATCAACCCACACCCCCAGGTCTCCTAAACACACATATACATGCCACATCTACATGTTTTGTGAACACCTCCAGGGATGGAGACTCAACCACTTCCCTGGGCAGCCCATTCCAATGTTTGACAACGTTTTCTGTGAAGAAATTTTTCCTAATATCCAATATAAACCTCCCCGGGCACAGCTTGAGGCCATTTCCTCTTGTCTATTGCTTCCTACTTGGAAGAAGAGACCAACCCCACCTCACTACAACCTCCTTTCAGGTAGCTGTAGAGAGCGATAAGGTCTCCCCTCAGCCTCCTTTTCTCCAGGCTAAACAACCCCAGTTCCCTCAGCCGCTCCTCATAACACTTGTGCTCTTGACCCTTCACCAGCTTCACTGTTCTTTGGACACAATCCAGCACCTCAATGGCTGCCTTCTTCTGAGGGGTCCAAAACTGAACACAGTATTTGAGGTGCAGCCTCACCAGTGCCAAGGGGCACAATCACTTCCCTACTCCTGCTGGCCACACCATTCCTGATACAAGCCAGGATGCTGTTGGCCTTCTTGGCCACCTGGGCGTGCTGACGGCTCATGTTCAGCCGGCTGTCGACCAGTACCCCCAGGTCCTTTTCCGCTGGACAGCTTTCCAGACACTCTTCCCCAGGTCTGTAATGTTGCACGGGCTGTTGTGACCCAAGTGCAGGACCAGACACTCACCTTTTTTGAACCTCATACAGCTGGCCTCAGCCCATCGATCCACCCTGTCCAGGTCCCTCTGTAGAGCCTTCCTACCCTCAGGCAGATCAACACTCCAACCCAATTTGGTGTTGCCTGCAAACTTACTGTGAGGGTGCACTTAATTTCCTCATCCAGATCATTAAGAAAAAGATATTAAATAAGACTGGCCCCAAAAATGAGCCCTGGGGAACACCACTTGTGACAAGCTGCCAACTGGATTTAGCTCCATTCACCACAACTCTCTGGGCTTGGCCATCCAGCCAGTTTTATACCCAGCAAAGAGTACACCTCTCTAAGCCATGGGCCTCCAGCTTGTCTAGGAGAATGCTGTGGGAGACAGTGTCAAAGGTTTTACGGAAGTCCAGGCACACAGCAATTACACCCTTACCCTCACCCATTACGTGGGTCAACTCATCACATATCAACTTAGTTAAGCAGGACCTGCCTTTCATAAACTCATGCTGACTGTGCCTGACACCTGGTTGTCCCGTACATGCTGCATGATGGTACTCAAGATGATCAGCTCCATAACCTTTCCTGGCACTGAGGCCAGACTGATAGGCCTGTAGTTCCCCAGATCCCCCTTCCGCCCTTTTTGTAGGTGGGTGTCACACTTGCTGACTTCCAGACAACTGGGACCTGCCTGGTTTGCTAGGACTTCTGATAAATGATTGGAAGTGGCTTGGTGAATACTTTTGCTGTTCCCTCAGTACCCTTGGATGGATCCCACCCAGCCCCATAGACTTGCATGTTTTTAAGTGGTGTAGCAGGTTGTGAACCATTTCCCCTTGGATTATAGGGTCTTCATCCTGTTCACCATCTTTCAGGTCAGGGCACTGGGTACTCAGAGAACAGGTGGTCTTAATGTCTTCTTTGCCTCAGTCTTTATGTACCTCAGCCTTTTCCTCATCCTTTGTCATTAAGTTTTGCTCCGCATCCAGTAAAGGATGGAGATTCACCTTTGCCCACCTTTTAGTGCAAACGTATTTGCAGAAACACTTTTTTATTGCCTTTTATGACAGTAGTCAGATTAAGCTGTAGTTGGGCTTTGGGCCTTCTAATTTTCTCCCTGCATAATCTCTTGGCATCTTTGTAGTCCTCGAGTTGCCTGACTCTTCTTCCAAAGATCATAAACTCTCCTTTTTTTCCTCAGTTCCAGACAGATAATACCAGATATTAAAAAATATTAGTGCTCTTTGTGATAGATTTAGTACACATCCACTCCATTGAGTGATTCCTAGTGATACTAAGAGCAGTATTTCTCTTTCCCTTGCATATTCAATGTTCAAAAGGTGGTTATAGCAGAAATTTAGATTCTGAAAGAACAATGGCAATATACAAAAGTGATGTTGTAGCGATCTCCTTTGTTAATGTTGGTTAAGAAACTAGTTCATCAGTAAATGGCATGTATTTGGCTGTATCTTAATATTTAGTACCTTTAATAGTATTTGGTAATTTAATAGTACCTTATACATATGTAAACTCATGGCAGTAGTCTAAAACGATGTACAGAGCAAGGAAGATATACTGAAAGTCATGCAAGGAATAGTTGTGAGGAAAAACAAAGAAAGCTTATTTACTCAAAGTTTTTCCTAAGCTTTTTTGAAATCGCCTGTGGCGTTACATTAGAAGACAGTCTCCCACAGAAAATGCGAGACATTTCACCATTTGGCTACCTAAGATGGGCAACCAGGGAAATGGACAGAAACCCATACCCACGGGGTCCTAGAAAATAAGGAAGGAGCAAATTCCTTCCCTTTGCTCAACGTTCTGATACATTTCCATTGTGCAACACCTGAGCTTAGAATGATGAAAGCGTAAAAAGCAGCTCAAATTCACATGGTTTTGGGACTTTTTTACTCTCTTCTTTTTGTGCTACTGCATTAGGAGATCTTACAAGTTGTAAGAAGCAACAATAGAAACACACTTCTAATACTGAATCTCACAACATCTACGGTGATCCTACCACTGTGCCACCATGAGCCAGGCAGCACAATTTCCTTAACGGAGTATGAATTACAGGGGATGATGGATTAAGGACAGATTTTCAACCACCTTTGTCTCTCTGAGCCAAAACAGTACATACCACTAAACTGGATGTCAGATGATGTTGCTTCTTTCTATCCTTTGTGTAATTCTGGCTTTGTTTTCCAATATGGATTTTTAAATTTTTCTCTCTGATACTGTAATATTGCATTTTAAAAATCAAATGCAATTCAATCTTGAATACTAGTGAACACATATGTTCCTTTAATCCACAACAACTAAACAATAATCGGTGTAACAAGTATAGAAAAAAGATGGCAGAACTAAGATGCCATATCCAATTCATCCACAGTTCAATTCAGTAAATGTTTGTTACATGTTGTGTATCTAGTGTTCCTCTAAAGGGCTGGGGCTTTATGAGCAATAATGCTCTTGTACTTAATCAGAACCATATGGAGGTCAGTGTGAGGGTCCATCCAACTGAAGCAGAACTGGAAAGTATATTAAAAGTTAACTGTGAAATTATTTCATATGTATCTTACAGAGTTTAAGAAGCAAATTTAACAATGTTAGTGTCTCGGTATTGTTGAAAAGAGAGCACGTCAATGAAGTGACTCACGCTACCTACGATATTTCTACAAAGCAGATTTCTGAAGTTTGCAACTAAAAGTAAATTAAAGGAGTAACATGCAACATGCAGACAAACTCAGACAAAGATAAACAAAATACAGAAGGTGGGACAAATCCCATATCCCTATACCTTTCTTGCTGTTGCCTGTTTCTGATGGGGAGACTACAGGAAAGCTGAACCCCAGCAGTTTTGTTTACCTGAAGTGCCAACATCTCTTTTCCATAATGCAAAAATGGGCTTCATATGATTTTGTTTTAAATACTATTGAAATTACAGAGGCAGTCAGTAGTTCATAGTAATAAAAAGCAATAAAGGGGAAATACAAGCAACATTGATACAATAGTTACCCGCCCCATGCCCTCAGTTATTTAGCAGACATGATACCACTATGTACCGTTTAATCTGTACTTATTTTAAAATGAAGTGATGGATATAAGCAGGAGACAAGTCTACATGCAAAATTCTTGTACACAGAAGTTTGGATGTAACACTACAATCAGTTGCCAATATCAACAAAACAAGCAGCCAGTTAGCTGTTGCTTTTTTTTTTAAATTTTCTGTGTGAATTTCATATATATGAAAGGGAATTAAATAGCACTTACTAGTGCCAGACATAATACGAGCAAGCACCAGACAGCTTCAATGCACAGCTCTGTAAATGCATCTCATTTTTGACCTCCAACATTCTTGCTGAAAGTCTAGGTCACAGAACAGGACTTCAGAGCCCTTCCTTTGTGTGATTTAAGCTCATGGTTGTGACTCACAGTTAAACAGAGCGCACTGTCGATAATAGCAGTAAAGGATCACATTTGGGGAAAATTTCTCCCCTCTGATCTTCACAGCATGAATAATGCTTATTCTGTAAGTGTTCCAAGTGCAGAACTCCCATTGAGGTTTCATTAAAAAAAAAAGTACAGAATACACAGCAGAGATCTACACTACGGATAAGAGACTCACAGCATGAATTAGAGAATAACTTTGCCCTTAATTTGAACTCAAGTTCTTCCCTACTTCCCCATATTGTGTCTGAAAGATCCATTTGTTGCTGCATTTTTCAATCATGCTGCAAGTGTGACAGAAATGCAAGCACACTTCCTCTGATGTCTAACACAAAACATATTTCCAGTGAAACAAACCAAAATCATTTGGTTAAGATCAGCTGGTGAAAAAACATTTTGTATACTGCTGTGTGATGCTGTATACTTTCAGTGGAAAGAGTAACTTTGAAGGTTCAATATAAGCAGCAGAAAAGCCACTAAAAAAAGTGTCTTCAGAGTGCTGATGCATTGATATTTTCAGTGCTTAATACAGACTTTTATGCGTGTGTGATGGAAGAACTACTGAAAGCCTTTCCATTAGATGGAAAAAAGAAGCAGAAAACTACACCTTCTACTATAAAATTCTGCTAATGTAATTCTTGTTGTGCTTTAAATACACCCATAGGGCTTTTACTTTCCATCAAGGGAACATAATACCCCTCCTGCATGAGAGCACCATTTGCTGAGCAACTTTACTGACCATTTACAGAACAACTTTTACTGAGTCGTGCTCAGATAAATCAACCTCTACGTTTTTTTGTAACTCACCAGAACTGTCTCTTTATTCTCCCAATAGGGCAGAGGGGCGAGAAATTGATGTCATGGAAAAAAAATCCATTTGATGTACACAAGATTCCAATAGTTACAAATTTAACCCTACAAAAGCTGCATGAACAATGCCCTTTTTCATCCTGTAGAATTAATTTTTTTTCCTCACAGTACAGCTTTCATGATAGGAGCAATCCTAGCACAGGCGGTTTCAGACGACTGCTTTCATTGTAAGCGGTCTCAGTAATTAAACAGGTCTCAGTGGCTACAGACCCTGTTGCGTCAGGTCTATGCTAGTATTTGCTATCACTAAACACAAGAGAAACACAGAGAGAAATTTTAACCTAAAACCAATGGGAATAACCTGACGACCTGTTCATATGTCTGCAGTAAGCAAGTTAAACAAGACATAGTTGAAAAAACTTCGGCCTTGTCCCAGTGACAGAGCACTGAACCTGACCTCTGCTTTAGATGTAGAAGATTCTGACACAGAGAATAATGGCTTCTTAAACACTATTATGGAGAACATAGTAGTATAGTCTAATAGTAATCATAGTTCAAGACAACCATTGGAGAGCTGTGGGAAATTATTAAACATTAACAAGTAAAATGAGTTGCTTCAACATTCATTTCAGTCTGAAAAATGATTTGCTAGGATAATTATTAGCATGCTTATGTCAAAACTTTATGCAAAAATGGCCAGCTTGCAGCTCTGGGCAAAATTCACTTCTGAGTTTCATTGAATTTCACTTTAAGCACTGGCATTTGCTAAAGATAGGAAGAAAAATTCAAGGTTCCACCTATGCTGGAATTTTTAAACACAGAGGAAATAAAGAAGCAAGGGCCTCTGGCAGAAGGTCACTGTCTGTTCAGGAACTCGGTTTTGGAGTGTTACGTTTTGCATGGAAAAAGCAGGGTGATGGGGAAGGGTTAATGCTAGAAGGAAGGGAAGAATAAAACATTGCCTTCAAAACATTTTGGGTTTCCATAGGATTTTAAAACGGGGGAAAAATTGTAATATATTGACTAGCAACATCTTCTCGGTTTTCATTTTGAAATTAATTCCCATCATAAGGTAACATTTCCACCTTTGATAATATATTCTTACAAATCAGTCTAGATGTCTTACTACTATTATCTGCATCATATGGCAGAAAATATATTCTTTTAGTTCTAAAAGATTTATTCTTACCATCCTCACTTTAATGTGGAAAAGCCTAAAAAAAGAACAAAAGCAAACACTGGAGTATAAAATACCAACTACATGCACCTTTCACTATTTATCATTGACATGCAACAACTCTGACCAATTCAAGTACACTGATTAATCACAACTTTTGCCTGTATAATAACAAGCTTAAATCAAGAAATAGAAAACTAGTATTTGGGAATATATGGACTCAAATAACTAGTTTGACTGAAGGTGCTTGCAGCTAAGCGCCTCTTAGGAAGCAGCAAACGCTATGGCAGTAGATGCCCCAGCATCTTCCTCACTGGCAATGCACCGAACCTCTCAGAACCACCTGACAAGACCAATTAAAGCAGGTCTTCAGATCTGTAATTAAGCAGGTTTACTAAAACAATCTGACAACACAACCTTCAAAATTAGCATCTCTGACACCACAGCCAGAAAGTAACTGCTCTAACCAATCTGTCCGTCAGTTGGCTTGGAACAATCTGCAATTAAAAGTCTCTCTGAAGTCCTCTACCAGCAAAAGAGAAAGAACAGTTCATTCAGGAACAAAGACATCATGGAGAAGATAAAAAACTGCCCATAGGGAACCAGTGAAAGTCAGATCCCTGGTTTCTACCAAAGTAGGAGCTGGAAATAAGTAAAAATAAATCCTGACATTTTATTAGACAAAAGCCACAATATGCTGGGGGGGGGGGTGGGGGGGGGGGGTAGGCGGCAGGGAAAGAAAAATAAAAGAGACAGAAAAATAGCCTTTATATATGAAATTTCGGGGGAAAACATACCAAGGGGGGGTGAGAGAGGGAGAGACGGTATAAACATCAGTAAGTATGTCCTAAACAATCTCTGCTCTTATTAATCACAATTCTAAAATGATAAAAAGACCCTCTTTTGGAGTGAAAACAGTCATCACTGTCACATGCCTCATTATGGAAAGGATTTATGTGGTTTCCTCTTAGCAATGTAAACCAAGGCTTGAAAAGTTCCACATATTTTACTGTTCGAAGCCCTCTTACGACAACTACCAGAAACTGCAGTGCTAATCCACATTTAGGAATGAACAGACACATGGGAAGAAAAAGCAGTCAGGAGTTTTGCTCCAAAGTTATTTAGTATATTAAAAAGCTGAAATTTAAATAAAGCAAAGGAGAGTAACTTTAACACAGAACTGAAATTAAGACGTCAGAGTCCTTTGCTCTAATGTTGGCAAGTTTTCACCAAAATTACTTGTGATACGTTGCAGAAAGTATAAACACATGGTATTTATAGCAAACCCCCACTTCTTACCTCAAATCATAGGTCTATATCTGAAGCAAAATTTGGACTCTAAGCCAGTGTTAATAGTGCTGAGTTAAATTTGTACCACTTGAATGCTTTTTATGACCTTTATTTATGTTAAATCAAGGCCTTCTCCAGGAAAGTTGGTAGTTGCAGTCTCTTATGTTTCCTAAAAAGAAAACTAAATATTATGTCTCATTCTTTTTTATTTCAAGTGGAAAAAAGGCCATGAGTACCCAAGCCAGTGATGCATCCACTTTTGTCTGTTTTGCTTGAACAATGACTTCATTTTCAATACTGATCTCATAAGCATAGATTTACTTGTGTCTGCAGAATAAAAGGTGCTCCATAAAAGCAAATTCTATTTCATATCACACCAGTCAAGACTTTTCTAGCTACTCATTGATACACAAATGTAACATCACATACCACTGAACTAGTTTATCCTTTTTTTTCTTATTTAGCTGTAGAACTAGTTTGTGTATCTGTTCAAAAAGACACCAGAGATGTTGATTTACTTGATAGACGGATGGACTCAGGCTTTACCAAAGACCAGATTACTTAATTTTTGGCCCAGTGTCCCCATCAGGTCACTTTGAAGGGGAACTGGAGTTCTACACATTTTACAAGGGCCTTTTAAAATATGCAGTATTTCCATTTGCCAACCAGCATGTTTTCAGGCAATCCTGGTTGAGCCATAACATATACAAATAGGAAGAAACGTAGAAGAGTTTAATAAAAGGAAATCTACCATGAGAACAAAGATTATACCATGTTCTACAGTATTTCAATAAACACCCACTACAGAGATCTTTCATTCACTTCACAGTGAAGGAATCAACCAGAAGACTGAATGTTTGTTGCAATGCTACTTGCTATAGCACACAATAGCAAATGATCATTTGTAAATTATTTTGAGGGCAGAATTTTGAAGCAGTGAGAGATGCAAACATCCAAGTGTGAATTTTGGCCACAATTAAACAGGGAATAAATAATAATGATTATAGTAAAATCTAGCATAAAGTAGGGTCTTAGCTTCTTTGTCCTCTACAGGTTTCCGGCACTACAGTCGTCAAACCACACAGGTTTGTCACAAAACAGAGTGTGCTTTAATGATCCTGCATCTTTAACTACTATGCTGAGGAGACACATAGATACTGCTCATTAAAACTATGGATTCACTTTATTCTTCCCTAGATTCTCCCTTGCAGTCTTCACTGAAAGCCTTAAACTGGTTCTTAACTCCACCACATGGGTAGAACTTCCTTGGAGAGAATTCCTGATCATAGAGGAAAATGTGTCTCTCCTGGTGTACTGAGCAAGAGGAGGGTCTCCCAGTCCCAGAAAAGCAGTTGGGGCAGGGAGGGGGGCCACAGCTTCCTTGGGCAGGCATGCCCTCAAGAGCTGAAGGTAACACCACACTAGAAGTAGAATCATAGACTCACAGAATGTAGTATGCAGCCATATTACAGCTACCAGTGCATACTAAGACTCCCAGTTACAAAGGACTTGAAAGCTGTGTGGAGATCTCATGCAAAACAACCCTCTGCACAAGATGCTCAATTACAGACCCTCTCATGTTCCTTTTCAACCACATTCTAATGCTCATTTTAAAACATACCATCTGCAAAAGCAATAAACATAGAAAAGCTGAATAGACTTCATACTTTTATTTAATTTTTGCCTTTTTTTTAATGCTTAATGGTTTCAACATTTGGTTGTGGTTGGTTGGTTTTTTTTTTTTGGAAACTGGGTCTTTAATGAATGCAGTATTTTATGGCTGTAAAGAATAATTGTTTGAAGAAAAAAGAGAACACTGAAAAAACCCAGAACACTGCCCCCCAGCCTGCCTGATCTAGGCCCAATTTCCCCGCATTTTAATCATATTAAATTCCATTCTCCACAGTTTAAAAGGTCAATTAACGCAAAATAAGTCCTGTTAGATAGGGCAGACACTGGATTCACCTGCCTGTTTGACTCTTGTTGAAAAGTACCTGTAATTGATTGCAAGATAACTACTGTTAAAAGCAGGGTATACTGTCATTGTTCAGTAAAAAATGTTTTATAAACAAAAAAAAATTTGTCTTCTTAATTCAGTCATACCCAGTAATTCCAACGCAGATTTCTTTAATTTTATTCCACAACATACTGAACAAACATTACTGAAATAACTCTACCAGGACCCCATCAGCAAAGACTGGATTTTTTCCACATGGAATAAATATTGGTATCATTTTCCATATGGCTTTGCTTATTTTCAGTTCTGAATATGAAAACAGCACAAACAGAAACAGGCATAAAAGAGTTATCAAATCCTGTTAGAGCCAAAACCTGGACACAAATGGAACACCATAAGGCAAACAGGTTTGGATTAAAAACGAAATTCCAAGTGCTATAGGAAGCAGCAGCTAAACTCAAAACACATCACTGCTTTTTCATCAGACCTTGGGGTTTGGGGGTTTTTTTGTTCTTGTTGTTGTTTTTAAAGTGTTCACAGAAAAATTATTTGCCATTTTGAGAGCCCTAACATGTAAAGCCTGGGGAAAATAGCAACTGTAAGCATTGAAAGGCTATTTCCCACTCCCAGACAAACAAGAACAACTATGTTCCTGAAATCCAGCCAAGCAGCTGTATTTCAAAAAGGTTTTATTCCTAATTTGGAAACAAAGGAGACTGCTTTGTAATGTATTATTTGCATTACCCTAATAATCTAGAAACCAGATCGTGTGCTAGTACATACAAAAAACATAGCCTGTAATTTGGCAGCCTAGACTGTATCGTCACATATTAAGCCTTTTTATTAACAGACCTTTGCTTCATGCAAGTAAGGTGCCAGTGAAATATTTCCAGCAAGACAAAAATTATGTGTTACATAAAAGTAAGGGAAAGAAGGAGTTTTGGGTTCAAACCGCTTCCTGTCTGGCTGTTCATGCTTCATGCAACATGTGACAATTTATAGACTGATCAGACAGCAACCTATAGTCCAGGACAAATGAATCTGGTAGATCGCTCTCAGTAAGGATTAAATTCTGACAGATACTCAGTAACTGCAGTGACAAGTAAGATGCCTCCAACTTCACTGCACTCCTCAGTTTTTACAATGCTGTTTTCACTTCTATAGCACTGTCCCCTATTTGCAGAGACACTTCCTCAGGGTTTATTTTTGTCATGCTTGAGAAAGCGCTAGAAGTGGGGAGAGAAACTGCTCCTTCCGGTATAAAGCCCTGTTTCACTTTCATTGCTCTCTGTAGTTAGAAAATATATGAGGAAGGTCAGTGGGGCCAGATGTCTCTGCAGTCAGCTTGTTAGACACTGTATCAAAGTTATCACTGAAAGAATAATTAACTTACCAGTAGAGAAAACAAGAACTGTGTTGTCCCAAAGACCGTATCTTTTCAGAGCATCAGTAAGATTTCCTACAGCTTCATCCATAAGAGTCACCATCCCTGCATAACGACGCCTCTTTGCATCTTTAATGGAAGAATATGGTTTCATGTATTCTTCAGGGACCTCAAGAGGTTCATGGACAGACTGAAAAGCAAGGTAGAGAAAGAGGGGCTGGGGTGGAAGGGATAGAATGGAAATTAGTTGAACATAAAGTATTAAATGCAAAAGTTACTGCAGCAAAGCAGCCCTAGTTCATCAACAGCTGCAGGCACTGTGTTTTGATTTCTTCTACGCTTCTCTCTTCTAATCTAAATACAAACTAATAAAACATTGATATAGGACTTTTGTGAAGCTGCGGAAAAACTACCAGGTTTATCTTTTCTTCATAACTCAGTTGTTAACAGTTTCATTCTGTGAAACTTCTCCCACTAAACTTTCTGTTCTCATTTTAGAAGAGCTAAATACATGCTAAATCATTTCTATAAATTCATGACTTGTATTATTATAAAAGAAATGGAGAAAGGTAACTGACCAGCGTGTGCAGCCAAAGCTGCTTCTGACAGCAGACAAGGCAAATCTTACCAGCACTACTTCTCATATTTAGCAATAAATGTCCTGCTGAAAAGCCCCCAACGACAGCTCATATGCAGGTCTCTCCATTAATATATCATTAATATTTTTTAAAACATTATTTAGTGCTAAAATTATCAAACTAACAGCTGCTGACTGTACCTTCTCAGTTTTATGATTGGCTATAAGATCTATAGCTCTTTCTGTGAATATATTAGTAGAGTACATGTTTTTAAAACCAGTTGCAACTTCTTCTCCATCTCGGAAGTCCAGAGCACAGCGTGTTATATTCTTTGCTTTGATGAGGACGCAATGGTCATGAGAATAATAATCCTCACTCCCCAGAAGATAGCCTAGAACAGGAAAAGGTGTCAGCATAATGCCATATGAACAGATACATCAGGGGGAAAAGTAAAAAAAAAAAAAAAAAAAAGGTCAAAATTTTAGTGGTTCTGAGCTGAAACACTCAACCAATATTTGATCATCTGTAGTGACATTCCCTGACAGGTTTAATTAGCTCAACATTTAACACTTCATGGAGTTTTTATTGCTAATGTAAATAGTGATTTCAAAACACAAAACATTTTGAAAGCAGTTCAATGACTTTATATTAATAACCTGTTGTCAAATACATTAGCATTAAACTAATGCACTGATACCAAAGACAGTGTATCCAGGTACCACTCTGATTTTTAGTTGGCATGATTTTCTGTATTTCTATTTTCACATAAGACTTCTCCCTCTATTAGAAAGTTCCGGGTTTTTTTTTTATTCAAACACATCCAAATATGAAGCATTTTTTGTCAGCTGTAAAGCAACTTCTGATCCACTGCTGACACCAACTGGTGAAAAAGAGACACTATTATTTAAAGATACCCAAATGAAACTACGCAAAAATTCTGGAGGTATAGATTTGCTCCTATCAAGGGCTATCCTGTAAGCATTGAGTGCCTTTGCTTTTTATCAACCAGAAACAAATCTTCTCAAACTTTTTTGAATCTCAGTAATTATTACTGTGGAAATTAGATTTCAGATTTATTCCCCAATACCCTGAAAAAGATGAATCTGCAAAAATATATTCTTAAGTTCTGAAAAACCAAACTAAAATTGGGGACAAAACCCCAAAAACGGAGGAACTTCACTTGAATTTTTTTCAGCAGCTTCAAGTATACTTGTGCAAACAAGTATGTACAGCAAGAATGAGGTTCTGTTGTAAATACAATATAAACTTCTAATACATTTTTTAGGAGGAAAAAATGGCTTTTGTCCATATGCATAAGGAGAGATTTTGTGGGCAGGCTGCCTACATCAACATGCTCAAGAGCCGCAAGTTGCATTCTTCCATTTTGAGTGCCCAGTGGGGCAGACACTACATCAAGTTTGCTGAAGAATCCAACGCCCCTTAACTGCAATCAACACCTACTGGAATTACATGAACATTACAGGATATCAAACTGCTACATTCTCTGAAAAATAATGTCATGCTGGGCACCCAACGACCATGCCCAGAGCCAGCCTGTGTTAAGGCCCCTGCATTAAGAGACTGCTCGGTCCCTGGGTGAGATTTCAAGAGGTACGCCAGCCTATCTACATCTATGCCGTCAAAAAGATCAAAGCTCCTGTGAAGGGATGGGAGGAGGCACGTATGTTTAAGCAACTGGATTACAACTGATATACATTAGCTTAATTCAGTTGTGAAACCACAGCCCCAAGGTCCCTAAAGAGTCAAAAGAGACAAACAATCTAAATAGGGCAGTTTCTCATCATTTTTTAACACCACATTTATTGCCCATGTTAAGTCCAACCATTACCAAAGTAAGTATCAAATCCTCTGCGGGTTGGAAGGCATTCTTTTCTGTACATCCCTAAATGCCACTTCCCCACCATGTGAGTAACATATCCCGCCTCTTGAAGTAGCTCTGGGAGGAGTTTCTCATCCAGTGGCAAACAGCTGGGCTGGCATGGCCAAATTATCTGGTGTTGTAAACCTGTGTGGATCTAGCAGAGAAAAGAAGGATGCAAGATTAGTTACAACACAGCAACACATTCCTGTAGGCTACTTTATAAGCAGATACAAAAAGAAATAAAGCTACACCAGAGGCTAGCGTTAGTTTTAGGCCCTCCTGTCTTCACCTATGTAGCACCAAGGAAGATGAGGAAGCTGCAGGGGGAGGCCATAGGCAATATGGGGGAAGACAAGGAAATAGCACCACAGGGGGTTTAAAAGATCTTCCCAGGCATAAATCGAGTCCAACAAAACAAAAAAAAAAAGCCAAGCCAAACCTTTTGCAGATTCATCTAAAAACCTCACAGGTAACAATTACCTTTATGCTCTCCTTGAAGGGTAGGGACAACATCTCAACATGGAGCGAAAGATTTTAAATGCGATGGAGATGGGCAAAAAGGCACACAGCAGGGGAAGCTATCAAGCTTTTGCCTGCATAGAGCAGTCACCGCGGGAAAGGGTGATGAAGGCCAAGACAGCACTTTTTGCATTATTCTTCTAAATGTACGTCATATACACATTTATATATTTATTTACATACTCAAAGTGAATGTGAGCACTTTCACAAAAAACCACATTTGGACACTGGGGATAACACAAGTTTTAGACACTGCCCAAATCTGATGTTGAATAGTTCCACGAGTTTCCAGTCTTAACAAATGGTGAATTTTGTACCTCTTCACAAAAGCATAACTGATAACGATACTCTGAGTGCTACACTTTGCTTGATGAAAGAAGCCTCCGCAGTTATCATGTACTACTATAAGCTGACTTCTGTCAACTCCCCTATCTCCTCCAGAAAAAAAACCACACTACCCTAAAGTTAGGCCAGCAAGCACACACATACAAGTATAAATACCTTGTTTATTTGCTAAATATTTCTAGCAATCTGCCTCTGTCGAAGCACAAAATCTCCTAGACCCCCTAGAGCACAAGACATCAGATTTTATAACTCCACTAAGCACTCCAGTGTAGTAAGCTGCATGATTAATTTTTAAAGCATCACTTTAGCAACACTTTGAACTAACTTTTAAATCAAATAAGCCCTGATCTTAGGCAAGTGGGTAAGTAGACTCTTACAAAAGGCCTACCAGTAACTAATTTTCTTTGAGAAAGGAGCTAGAAAAAACAGTTTTTTTAAATGCAGTATTACAAAAAAATATTATTAATATAGTGAAAGACACAAGCTAGCAAAGCATTGCAATTTCTTCCACTGTCTCCAGAAAACATAAAAAGGGAGAGGAAAATAATAATAATTTTTAAAACCCCATCATTTTCATAAACCAATACCTTTGCTCTTCTTTCTTTATGGACTGCAAGATGACTATCAAAATTTCAGGTCCAGACAGGACCAGATTTAGGTTGCTTTTTCAAATCTCTGAGCAATTTTTAGTCGTTCAATGGGTAAAAGAAAACTCCTGTATATTTGTTACGTAACTATTTCCTGCACACAATGTCTCTTCAACTTTATAGAAAAATTGCTTCAATTTTCTAATATTCTTTTACTCATTTATAACAAGGTCAGCATGAAGATGATTAAATTAGCAAGTCAGATTCAATACGATGAATTTAAATCAGGACTGAACTATGAGCATTTCCAGTTTCCACTTTAAAGATCAGATACAGCACTGTCCAGTTAACCCTGAGCCATTTCTAGATAAGCACCTTCAGAGTATAAACTGTATTCTAGAAATAGTCAAAATGAAAAAACGCTTTAGGTTATTTAAACAAAACAATTTAAAGAGTTGTTAAAAAAATCAATTACATCTTCCTGTTCTTTATTATTGACTCCTGGAGTTTCCAGGAACAGAACAAACGTTGCTTGGAAAGAATAAGTATCACCTAGAACAACCTTCCTGCGACAGCAAGAGACAACATCCACTAATACAGGATAACATTTGCTTTAATTCTGAACAGTTTCTTCCACAAACCACTATGGGTAACATGAATGTGCAGGACTTTTTGAGAAAGAGGGGAGTTTTGTCAAATACACTTAACCCTTTGTGAGTTTCTCCTTTCCATCTGTGCTGTATTCTTCCCCCCCCCACCTTTTTTTCCAAAGTTGTAATAAAAAGAAGGGGGATGGGAGGAGTATAGCAGTATGATAAAGTCCAATTCTTATACCTGTGCAACAGGAAAAAATCGGAAAAATCACGACTAGGACTATGAAGCAGCTAAACACCCTAAGGATCAGTCTGTCTGCACTCCATCAAGGGATGCACAAACGTCGACACCTATGTTACCATATGAGGGAGGACACACAGGTTAGGATGCATTTAAACGCTGCATTGGAAAACAAGCTGCATAAACCGAGCACGTAGCGCCCACCTGCTTCTGTCCGCACCTTGACTGTGTGCCTGCCCAGTTCAGAAGCACCTAACAGAAGATGACTACGAGAGGAATATTTTTCATGATACGCTGCCCTGCCTGTTCAATACAGCTGAAGCGTAGAGAGCACTTCAGCTTTCCTGAAGCAGAACAACTTGCACTGAACTCACGCTTAGTTTCTTGCCGAGCCAGCGAGCCGAAAGCGAGCGATATAAGTTTGCCTGCACGTCAACGCAACCGGTTTTCGTACAGCAGCCTTCCCCCAAGCGCATCTTTTCATACCAGGAGGCGGAACTACAGCCAGCGATGCTGAAATGAAGCGGGAGCGAAGCGGCCCCGGCAGCTACCTGCTGACACGCCGCGACGGGCGGCGGGAAGGCGGGGAAGGAGGGAGCGGGGAAGGAGCGAGGGAGGGACGAGGCGGGAGGCGGCAGGCCCGGCGGCTCTCCCGCGGGCACGGCCGCGCCGGGGCAGCGGCCCCGGCAGCAGCCGGCGCCCCCTCGCCCGGCCCCCTACCTGGTAGCGGCCGCTGAGGAGCTGGCTGCGGGAGGGGGTGCAGAGCGGCTGGGTGTAGTACCGCTCCAGCCGCACGCCGCCCGCGCCCAGCGCGTCCAGCCGCGGCGTGCGGATGGCCGAGCCGTGCCAGCCCACGTCCCCCCAGCCCAGGTCGTCGGCCAGCACCAGCACCAGGTGCGGGGCGGGCCGCTGCGCCGCCGCCGGCCGCGGCAGGCAGAGCGGCAGGCAGAGGAGGAGCCGCAGCGGCGGCGGGACGCACCACCGCCGCGCCATCCCCGCCACCAGGAACTGGGCCGCACCGCGGGGACCGCCCCGGGGACGGGCCGGGCCGGGGCGGGGCGGAGGCGGGCGGCTCCTCCCGCCGGGCGGGACGGGGCGGTGGCGGCGGCCGGGGCCGGCCGAGGGCGGCGGCACGGACGGGCCGGGCCCGGGCCGGGGCCGGGGGCGGGGGCGGGGCCGGGGCCGGGGCCCGGGGCTTTCTCCGAGCTCCTGAAGCGGCAAGAATAGCGAGGCCCCGCAAGCAGTACCTGTCGTGGGCTAAGGCGGTGCAGCTTTAGGCCGATTAGTTTAGGAAATGAATAGAAAAAAAGAGGTTGTGAAGTTCTTGCCCGTGTTAGCAGAGTATCCCGCTGGGTGATGCTGGAGTCCATCTCCAGTTCCTAGACGAAACGCCCACTTAAAGCCATGGACCCATTCCTAGGGGAACCAGGAAAGGTTCCCCTTGCAAGTTTGTGTTTCGGGTCAGCTGTGTTTCAAAGGAAGTCAAGAGTTTGAGGACACTGTCCATTCTGGTATAAGCACAGTAACAGCTGGACTGGTGCTTCTGTCTTCATATGCAACACCACGGCAGCTCATCCAGATTTAGTATTGCCAGCAGAGTTTATTCTGTGCACAAGCAAAGTAGGGCAGCTGCAAAACAGCCATGGCCTTGCTGCTTACCAACCCGTGCTACGGCCTGGGAAAGACAAATTGCCACTGCCACTGAAGAAGCAGCAGTGCCGTGCGAGATGGCAGTCAGTCCTGTAGGAGAAAAGTGCTTGGCCTTTCTCCTGCCACCACCAGCTGCTGCTCTCATCCCCTCCCCTGCCTGCCCCTTCTGCAAAAGCTTGAGCGACCCAGTGCTTTTTTCTCCTCATTTTGTTCATACAGATGAGAAGCTGTGATCTAGGTCTGGCTGTAAGATGGTGCTTGTGACTGTTATTGAGTAGGAAGGAAGTGAAGCAACCCAGAAGTAGAAATAACAGCTATGTCAACAGGGCTGTTTCTTCAAACCATGAAATCTTCTAAAGCAATAGCATAAACGACCACTGCATTAGTCGTAGTCTTGATGAAATATCTAAGACTGTGAAAGGATAGAAATAGCTGTCAATCCTGATCCATTTTGTTAACCCCTGGAATACATATAAATTTCAGTGTCCACTTAAATATCAAACAAGCATGTGTTTCATGTTTAGCTGGAATGGTACAGATGTGCATCTCCAAATCTATATAGCCATTTGGTAATAGGTGAAAGAACAATCTACTTTAAAAATGGTATTTCTTGTTAAGAAAGGCAAATACTGAGTATGGCAGATTCCTGCCTACTTTCTTTTTGATTGGCAAGTGTCTGTAGAAAGTTCCTGCTGCTATGAATGAAGTCTAGTGGATAAGTCTATGGATTTATCTGATATTGTTTTACAAATCCAAGAGAATTCCCTGCTGGTTTGAAAACAACAGTAACACTTTTTTTTTTTTCTACAATAAGAATGTCTGTGTCCACAGCTGGTATTGGAATAACAAGAAGCAATACTGTCCTGAAGTCCGTTTTCCCTGAAGTAAATTCCAGGATTGCTGACAAGCTGCTATGTGACTATGAGTTATATTTTCTTTGTTGAGATGTGATTCGTACTGTTCAAAACGCTGTAAAGTCCCAATTTATCTTGATTTTGGTTCTGATCCCATGACCAGTCACAGTGGTTTCACTGAATTGTATATTTTACTAACTTCTTCCATGTCCTTATTATAGGTAGTTCTACTGAAATGTTTCCATTCCCATGGAAACTATTCCTGTTAATTCAAAATAATTACTTTGAAAATCTACACAATGCTGATGAAATGAGAAATGTTGGATACAAATTTTGGAATAAAACTCAAAATAGCTATTCATATGATGTGTTTCCAAAGGTATCACAGTGTTCAAGTGCAGCTGAACTCATATTCCCTTGTAGAGGAGCGTCAAGATTTATTCGCTGGTTATCCTGCTCCACCAGAACAGGATAACCCAGTTGCCTGAGCTGCCAGAGTTAAAACATTAAGTTGTACCATCTAAAATAGGCACAGCAGATACTGCACAGTCACAGTCTGGATGTTGCTGCCTGTCACATTTTCTTAGTGGTTTTTTTTCGGGTGGTTTTTTGTTTGGTTGGTTTGTTTTGTTTTTTATTACTACTTGAGGGATTTGGAATCTCAATCAGAAGATACTATTTCTATCGGAGACTATTCTCTTGAATCAAAAGAATAAATCCTGGAAGTGATCTATGTTCAGCCCCCTATGTTTCAGTGTACCTTTTCTGAATTTGGGATTGAATAATTTGCATGCTGTTTTGAGGTCAATGATTAATGCAGTCATTAGAGTGACACACAAGATTATGGTATCTGTGTTGATTTATCATTCCACACAAAGTATGAACATGGCACATCTTGCCATAGCATGTGGGAACTTGGAACAAAAATTCAAGCAGTAGTAGTAACATCTACTCGGGTGTACCAAAACTCTCTGGAGATGGGAGAAAAAAAAAAAAAGGAAAATGACAAATAAATGTGTCTGAGAAAACTGTCTTTTGACATGTCCTAAGCTCTCCACACACAGAAATTTGAATATTTCACAAAATTTCCTAGATGACCAACTGTCATTTTTTTCACCTCATTACAGAGGTGTCTCCTCTGTTAGCTAATGGGGTTGTGGAAGTCACAAAAGGCATCCCTGCCAGTCTTCTACCTTGGTGTTTCTGTTTGATTGGTTAGAAGCCCTCTTAAAACTTGGATGTACTACTTAAACATTCTTGCTCCAATTCACTTCCTCTTGCTGTATCACCACAAGTTTATGCAACAATATATCACAACCTATAATGAAAAATAGCAGTGACAGGAAACCACAAAAGCTGCTGAACACTCCTCTGCCCCCTCATCTCTTCAGGGTCACCATTTCCATTTTGTAACTATGAAAGATCGACTTAAATATTTGAACCTTTCTGTGGGCATGATTTGTAAAGCTTCATCCCCTTACAGTTTAGTTTATTGTAGCTAAACTATTGTAACTGTGCAAAGTGCTGCAATGTTGAGCTATCCTAATAAACACTCAGTAATCTCACTTGGGTATCAGAGCAGTAAAAAAAGAAACTACATCTACTAAGAAGCCCTGTCAGACATAGGACTATCATAGATACAGTGTTTCTAATAGTCAGCCGTGCTTGCTTAAAACTACTTCAAGTACCTCTGCTCCAGAATGCATTGTTAAACAGAAAGCATAGCCGTTCTTAATAAGTAACAGAGTGCAACAAGCTCTCAGATACTCCATTTGTCTAATTTATGGTCAGTGATGAACGGAGAGTTGTTTTGGGCTTTCAAATTGGCCATAGGAAAGCAACTTTACTTTGCATTGCCTTGTCCCAGCAGCAGCATGTTACGGTTTTTGTCTGCTTCCCTAAATCTTGAAACTAAATGAAAATTAACTGGCCAAGGCTCAATCTTCATGAGACTTGCGTGACAACAGCTGTCAGTGACAAGGCCACAAGGAAATCAGTGTTTGGTTTGGGCCTCTGTAACGACACAGTAAAATGAGACAGGTAGCTGGCTGCATCGGCTACAAGGAGAAATAAGTATTTGGGAGGTTACAGCTGGGGATGCAGTACAAGCCCATGGGAGGTACAGTTTCTGATCTTACTTGACTGTAGGAATTACATTTGTGATTCTTTAACTTTTGCTCAGGCTGCAGAGAGCCTGCCCTTCTGCACAGTCAGACTGATCTGGTTGACATGTTAATGAATAGCACTTCTTTCTACCAAGCTGGAAAAGGAGTTACAAACCCAATTCTAACTTCCAGACTGGGATGTGGAAGGTATCGTTGAAACAGAGTTTTGGCAAAGCAACACTTATTAGGAGTGTATATTTGAAAGCTTGTCTCAGGACAACTGTTACTGTACAGTCCAGGACATGGTCTCTAGTGAATTTGCATGTTCTTGGGAAATACCAAAATTCAAAACTATGTCCCTAAATAAAAGATTATTGCCTTGCGTTGTAGTTTAAATTTCTTAAATTCTCAAGGAAACAGTGGCTAACTACCTCATGACAGACAACGTCACCTTTAGAAGAGGTAACATCTCTCATTGGTTCAGCAAATGAACTGAACAGAACTGAATCACTTATCAAAGCATAACTGAGAATAATTTCTGAATAGATTTTTCACTCAGAATAGTACTACACACAAACTTGCCAAAGATTGTATATTTTATTTTTATCCGCTTTGTAAAATATATTCAGAAGAGCACAATGCAATTTCAGCTAACTTTAGCAGGAGTGTTCATTATTCAAATTGTGTTTCTCCTGGTATATTCTATTTATATATTTGCTTCTTTGCTGAAGATTTAGAGGCACCAACTCCTTTGCAGAAAGTACATTTTGGACATTATTCATATTCATATGTACTTCAAAAAGGTTTATCTATAGCTTAAAGAAGAGTCTTAACTCTTTGTAAGTTGGAAATTGCGACACTGTTCAAAAGAATTATTTTAGCATGTTATGGAATTCAGAAGATTGTTTTAATAATTTAGTGTGTTCCAATCATTTACATTATCCCAATCCTGCTTGTTCAGGTTATCAAATATTTAACACTCAATAAAGCTCCTCTGCTGTGGATTTAACTGTATTTTTTTTTAAACATATGGCTCTTACTGCAATTCAATCTATAATTAACAGGAAAATTAAGAACAGTTCTCTAGTGCCACTCTAGGTCTTCAGATTTAGAACAGTAAATCTAGGATACAGTACTTCAATTTCTGTTCAAAACTGAGCAATAACACCCTTTGTGTTGTAGAACATTACATGTAATCTACCAGATGATTCATATAAAATAATGATGAATGGGCTTCCTGTAACTGTTTCATTAAGAACAACTAGATTTTGATCTTCTGTGAGAATTTCTGCCAGGGTGACACTTTGGGAAAAAAATGCTGACAATTCAGTTTGCCTTTAATATTGCCTTTATTGTTTTTAATGATTGTTGGGGTGTATTTCAATTCCTTAGGAAGCATTTTGGTGCAGTGCAAGTGGTATTATTTTAATGATGTTTGCAATGTCATGTTGTAAGAAGCCAGGATAAACTACTTTACCCTGAGGACAGGCAAAGGAGGAACTGTTGATCATCAAGGAGGAGGAAGAATTTGCTACTGGCCAATACCAAAGGCAACTTTTTCCTCTGCATTAATTCAGACCTGCCAGCCAATGCGGGAGCAAGCTGAATCAAGGATCTGCTCATTCCCTGTCACTTTCTGCTCACAATTGCTAATGAGAAGGAGGAATGCATGCATACTGGTTCATGAACTGTGCTCAGATCTCTAATGTGAATAGCCCATGCAAGGAAGCAAGAGGGTAACACCATCAAATTTCTCACTGTTGTATGGCAATTAGGATCTTGTGTTTAGTAATTAGCAAATCTGAGTGGTTTGCTTCTCTTAATTTCATGCACATTAATGGAACTATTTCCTACTGCACAGTTTGCTGTACCCTCATCATGTGTTTATATTTTGGGACTTTCACCCTTTCTCTGAAGGCGCATTCTCATTGGTTCAGTCAGCACCAGTGGCTCTTGTATAATGGTTGCCGGATAATTTTTTCCTAAAAGTTCAACCTCCAATTTCTGTCCAACTTTGCTGAGTTCTGTGGGAACATATGCAAAAGCCAGACTCTGCTGAGCACTGTAACTGAAACTTCCCGAAGTGGTGTTGCCAACAACCTGAAAAAAACCCACAAACATTTATCTTTATTTTCAAGATGCAGTGAGGTTTTCTTAAAAAAAAAAGGGAAAAAAACCAATACAAAAAACCCCAAACAAACCAAACAAATACATCTCATATACTAGTTTTGGTATACACACTTCAGACATCAAGCAAGTTTCAAGTGTGTCATGCAGTTCATAATATTCTCTTATTGTGGGTGACATTACCTTAAATGGGGAATTTTTTGCTCCTTGAAAAACCAGTCTATTCCTATTGTGTTCAATTAAGTTTTCACTGGAAGAAACACTATACACCTGCATATGTTATATACAATAATTTAACTGCTACTGAGTGTTTCAACATGTAAGCTGTGTTAAAGTGTGGAGGTCTAAACTTTGCTGTTGTTTTGTTTCTTCTAAATGAATAGCAAAAGTGTTGTTAGTACAATGGTGAACTTGCAGGAGAAGACAATGGATGAGTTAATACTTTATTCTGTTCCAGATCTAGTGGACTGTGTAATTCTGTGACTTCGTGGTATTTCACATTTTTTTGGTAGATATTTAATTAGTCTTTGTTACCTGCTTGAAGAATAAAAATGGTTATCGTAGCTTCAAACTGTTCTGTACCAGTAAAACAAAAATAATGCGTCCACACTTGAACTACAAAATTAGACTCTGTTCATGGAGAACTAATGTTAGTTTCTTGTAACATGGTCTACAGTCCTCACCTTGCCATTATGCCACACACTTTCATTTCCCTCTGGATCAACGTTATCTGTTTCCACGGTGAGATATACCAGTCGTCGTTTGAGCCCCTTTTCTTTAATCTGCTTCAGTGCTTGCTTTCCTGTAAAGTTTGCTGGCTGAAAGAAAATAGAAGATAATGATGCTACATGGTTACTTGGGTTCTGAAAAAAGTTTAGAGATACCAGTGTTTAAATTCGTCTTCAGTAGCTTTCCTTCTCACTTCAGTATTCTGTATTAAATACAGGTTAAATTAAATCTTTCACAGATCTTGTATCTTAGTGTTTTTATATTGATACATTATATCTTGGTACCTTTATTGAGTATATTAGTTTTCCTAGATCTCAGTCCCTTAATATCCATAATTCCAAGAAATACATATGTAGCGACATGTGTGTTATGAGACTGCCCAGTTAAGGTTGTGAGCCAGAAGAGTGTGTTTCATCTCAGTTTCTATTAAAAAAACTGGAATACCAATGCCCAAATCCTAAAGCCCTGGTCTCCCTGTATGGACACACACCCTTTTTGATGCCATCAGCAACCACGATAGTAAGTTGTTACTATTCCACTTTGGTGTCCCTGCCAGTCTGCAGAGTTGGCAGTTAGCTCCATATTCTTGTTTATGGTATGTATAGTTTTTTTCCCACGCCTACCATTTTATGGGATAATACAGTATGTGAGTTAAAGAATAACACTATCATTTGGAGTTCCCTTTTCTAGCTTGCCTGAAAAGGTCAAGCAGATTCTTCTATTTCTAGAAGTAGACTGCATAAATGTGTGACAATTATGGGGCAGATCCATCAGTAAGTCTCTGAATGCTAAAGGGTATATAAAACAGTATTTATTGTATGTTGAGCTGATTCCAATGAGCTAGCCTGATTCCATGGCCGGGTTCACAGATATAAGTTCATTTTGCCTACCAGTAACTGTGAACCTGACTTGTCTTACACTATTATCTCCTAGGTCTTAAACGTAACTCAGACAATTTGCTTATTTAGTTGGGTGAGTAGAGAACAATTGGAAAAAAAAGCCATAGAAAGAAGATTTGTTGTGAACTTTGTGGTCCTGGGCAGGATGCCTCAAGAATGAAGAGAAATCCTTTTTCAAAGATGGATATCATTATTGCTAATTACTGTGCAGTAAATATTAGGAACGGTGGCTTACAAATTCTGCCTATTCATTTCTTCTTTAAAGGCATAGATCAGAAAGAACAAAAGATTTATATTCAACTAATTTGCCAGATCCACACCAGCCTGCCCCCACAGGCAAGAAACATGATAGCAGTTACAAGGTCCTGTAGCTTTCCAGCCTTTGCTGGGAAGATGAGAACAGTGAAAGCTGTTTTAAGACACTTGATCTTAGGGCACGGTGACAGGTCTAGTAGGTCTGAAGCAGGAATTATATTAATTTGATGAGTGTTTAAGAGAAGGGAAATATTGTTGAAGATGTTGAAAAATACTGTTACTGGTAATGTTTAATTTCTGTAGAGAATTATTGCACTGTCAGAATTACAAGCAACAGATATTGTACTGGTACTTGGAACAGATTATTATGCAGATCATTCATGAGTTTCTGTAGTTCTTTTTCAGGATCACATACATCTATGTATAGGCTCAACTCAAAAGAAATTACTAAAGCGAAGAGGAGTTTTTGAACTTTTAAAGATTAGACTTTGTAAGCAGTTGTGGAAAACAGCTTATGAACCAGTTACGGAGCAGATAGGCTGAAAAATCAAGGTGGACCAACTGAGGATAAGGCAGATATTGCACATAAGTAGTGCTGATGGTCGCCTTTGGGAAAAGACACCATGAAATAGAGCCCAGATTAGAAAAAGAAGGGACTGTGAGGATTGTTTTTGCACTATAACTTTCAAGATGCTGCTGGAAAAGATAAAGCAAAGATCTCAGACCAGACAATAACCAGTTACTGGTAGTTCCTTCTCACTTTTAATGGAATTACATTTCTATTACACAGGAACATTTATGAAAGGAAACAAAATATGCAAATCACAGAATCATAGAACAGTTTGGGTTGGAAGAGACCTTTAAAGGTCATCTAGTCCAACTCCCCTGCAATGAGCAAGGCCATCTTCAACTAAGGTCAGGTTGCTCAGAGCCCCGTCCAGCCTGACCTTGAATGTCTCCAGGGATGGGGCATCTACCACCCCTCTGGGCAACCTGTTCCCATGTTTTACCACCCTCATTGTAAAAAATTTCTTCCCTATATCTAGTGTGAATCTACCCTTTTTTAGTTTAAAACCATTACCCCTTGTCCTATCACTCTAGGCCCTACAAAAAGGTCTGTCCAATCTTTCTTATAAGTCCCCTTTAAGTATTGAAAGCCTGCAATAAGATCTCCCTGCAACCTTCTCTTCTCCAGGCCAAACAACCCCAACTCTCTCAGCCTGTCCTCACAGGAGAGGTGTTCCAGCCCGCTGATCATTTTTGTGGCCCCCCTCTGGACCTGCTCCAACAGGTCCATGGCTTTCCTGTGCTGAGGGCTCCAGAGCTGGACGCAGCACTGCAGGTGGGGTCTCACCAGAGTGGAGTAGAGCGGCAGAGCCATCTCCCTCAACCTGCTGGCCACGCTTCTTTTGATGCAGCTGCGGTTGTTGTTGGCTTTCTGGGCTGTGAGCATGCATTGCCAGCTCATGCCCAGTTTTTCATCCACCAGTACCCTCAAGTCCTTCTCAGCGTGGCAGCTCTCAATCCCTTCATCCCCCACCCTGTATTGATATCAGAGGTTGCCCCAGTTCAGGTGCAGAACCTTGCACTTGGTCTTGCTGAACCTCATGAGCTTCTCACAGGCCCACTTCTCCAGCTAGTCCAGGTCACTCTGGATGGCATCCTGTCCCTCAGGCATGTCAACTGCACCACTCAGCTTGGTGTCATCTGAAAATTTGCTGAGTGTGCACACAATCTTGCTATGTTGTTGATGAAGATATTAAACAGTACTGGTCCCAGTACAGACCCCCGAGGAACACCACTTATCACTGATCTCCACCTGGACATTGAGCCATTGACTACTATTCTTTGGATGTGACCATCTGGCCAATATCTTTTCTACCAAACAGTCCATCAAATCCACTTATCTCCAATTTAGAGAGAAGGATGTTGTTGGGGACTGTGTCACAGGCCTTATGGAAGTCCAAATAGATGACATCCATAGCTCTTCCATTGTCCTGGGCAAATAAGACTGTATACCACAGCATGTCACACAGACTAAAATGCTTTGTATGACAAACAGAAGTAGCAAGGAAGTAAATATTCTACAGGTACACTTAGCACTGAATCAACTCCTTCCTATACATGCTAAGGTAGCATCTGGTATTTAGTCTCAAGGAATATAACTGTGGAACTGAACACAAGTATTCAAATACAATGTCATCTACCCTGGGGCCTTCTGTCTTCCAGCTGCCACTCTGGAAGGGGTTAGGTCTCCCTTCAGTCCTGTGTCATATTTGCCAACCTAATGTGGATGTTACTGATACAATAAGGCATCTAAAACAGACTATGAATGCCTGTGAATTCCCATTTTTAGGTCTCTTAGTAATACATGAGTGGCAACAGACAGGACTGTCTCAGAACCAGCTCCTGACAGCATTCTTCTACTGTGCCCTTTTCCTCAGCTGAGTCACCATCAAGTTTTCTAGAGGAACGAATTGTAATCGGTAACTGGGAAAGCCATGTCACACAGCACTGATGTAGCTACTGCTGTACTGAGAGCACAGCTTCTGTTTTCTGGAGTATTCAGATACTTGTAAGCGCATAGACGTAAAGAGAGATGAAAGCCTTATAAAAAGTTATCATTTTCATGTTTGGGGTGGTTGTGGGTTTCTTTTAAATTAAAAATTTCTGGTTAATTTATACCTCTTTGACTTCCTCATTTAGAAATGGAAAAACAGTTTCCATAAAGGTTAATGCAGCAATCATAATCAGAGCCTTGAGTACAACCTGGTAACAGATGTGTACTGGTTTTATAGGTCACTTCCAGATTAACAGTATAGATGACAGTTAACTCGTGTTAATATACTGATTACTGGAACCTTGAGGTTGACAGCAAAAACAATTTTGACTTCCACTTCTTAATTACCTTTTAGATGTGGAAACCACTAGAGCAAGCAGCTAGCAGGCTTTAGAATCTACGTATCTCTGGATCATTCTTTGCTTATTGGTTACAGATAAAAAATTAAATTTTTACCCAATTAATTTCAACTGGGACAGTCTTTTGGCCACCTGGCATAAATCACTACATAATTCTTCTGCTAACTGGAGATGGATTTGGCAGATTTCATGGCATGGGTTTGTTCTTTCTTATTTTATGTTCCTTAAAAGTTAAGAATATTCTTGTCTTTTTAGAATCATGGCCTGGAAAAATAACTAAGAGGGAACCTAGAATTCAAACTCTGCAAAATATATACAAATATATAAAAATACATTTATACACACACACCCTCTGCAAAAATGTGTGTATATACATGTATCTGGACATATATAAACACACACATACATACATGTACACTATATGAACATGTATAAAAATGTATGTGAAAAATATGTGTATATATACATTTTTTAAACATTTAAAGCAATGTCGTAAATTCTAACCGCATGAATCTCACTAGGTCAGTCGTCTTATTTTACAGTTCTAGAGTATCCATGTCAGTCGTACACTAAGCAGATTTTCACCACCATTCATTTTTTTATTTATGAGTGTATGTGCATGAGGTTGTTCATTCCTGTCAAAACAGCACTGTCAAAACTGATTTATTCAAACTCAGTACGGCTGTTCTTAGTAACAGCTGCTTCCTGTTTCTAGGAGAAAAGTAGCCATTTTGGGCATGCTTCTGTTTGTTTTAGCTTGTCACACTAAATATAATAATGCAAGAAAAAAATCCCATTCAAACAGTGTAACTGAATAAAAGAATATTAAAAAAAAAACCAACAAACCAACAACAACAACAAAAAACCCACAAACAAAATTAAAAATCCAACCAAAAACCAAACAAAAACCAGAAAAGAAAGAACAGAAATTAAGGAAAACCCTAAATAATTCCAACCTCAAGCACATATAAAATTTAAAGCTGCCCCTATTGCCTCTTAGTTTAAAAAAAATTATCACTTGACATGTAGTAACGATGTAAAACTTTCACTACTTAGAGTAAGGAGAGTCCTAATAAGCTAAACCTAAAATACAGGAGACTTTCCATTATCTTGTCATGAGCTCCCAAAGCATTAAGCTTTGGCAGATGTAATGTATTTCACATAAAAGAAAAACACTTCTTAGATACAAGATAAGGACAGTATCTACTGCTTAGCTTCATATTCTTTAATTTGAGTGCAGTTCATCAGATAAAACCAAAAAAAGATGGGTTGTGCTTTTTACTTCTTTAACCTAGCATACGGATTACAATGGAAAATCATATCACAAAGATAAATCAATTAAGATTTTCAAACAGCATGTAGCTAAAGGGAACCCATTATCTCATCTATTAACATATTGAACGTATATATTTGCCTTGCTCTTGTCATCATCAGGCTTTTACCTTGTGTAAGTTACCATGTGTTTGCTAGCATAAGATAAAACCACTTTTTTTTTTAAAGAGTTCAGGAGACATAAACCAACGAGGTGATTTTTCAGGCACAGTGATATAGCCTGAAATATTTAACTTACTGTGTTTCAAGTGTGTTTGCCTTTCATGGCATACAGATCCTAATTCCGATCTTCTCTAAAAATCTTTTGTGACTTAAGGGAAGGAAAGGAATAGAAATTCTCTATAAAACTTTCAGATTATTTTGGTTTTGATTGTGCAGTTTAGCAGAATAAAGTCTAGGTATCTGGGAAGAAAAATGTCATATCCATTCAACAATAACTGGCAGCAAAGTTATGCATATCTCTTCATAATGAAATGTTGTCATTTATTTCATATGCTACTTACAACTGTGGGCATTCAGCCAAATTATGTAAACAAAGCCACCCAACTGAGTAAGGCAGCACCAACAGCTGCCTGTGATCACATTATAACACACTGGAGACAACATCAATGCAATATGTTGAAATTAATTATTCTTAGTTGGATGGTCTTGAATAATTTCAGGGTAACACTGCAAATGATACCCCTCTTACCAGGGCAAAAACTGAAGATTATTTTCCTCTGCAAGCAACAACTATTTGACAAGTTTCTTTTTTTGCAGCAAACCAAAGCTACAGTTTACACCACACAAAATGGTTTTCTAAGGGCATTGTGGCCAGTCAGTATGTATGGCACCTGCCTCACTGCACCTTTCATTCAATCTGCCTAAGACCTTCTTGCATGCAAACAGCCATCCTTAAGAAATTTATATGATACAGACAACTGATGAATTATTGAATTATTTTGGCTCAAAATTCCTAGCTCAGTGGGTGCTTACTCCTTTACATGGTCCAACAAACACACTGGGAGTGACCCAAGTGTTCATTTTCTACAGAGAACAAAATCATAGCAGAATCTTTCTAATGTGCTTCATCCTCTGTATAAATTTATGGAATAAATCCTCTATTTTATGACCCTCTGGACATCAAATGACGTAACCATAGAATATGGTTCCACTCATAAATTTTAATTTGGATGGGTACAGGATTTAGGTGGAAAAGTACGCTGTATAAATATGTTATCGGCATAATAAATGGGAGTGAAATAAAGAGGGGGGGGGAAGTACCCTTCCCCCCTCTTAAATACCTAGTACCTTTCCATCACTCCATCCTTTTTCAGATCCCTCTGCTTTCCCCCAGGCTCCTTATCTCTTCTTCAGTAAAGTCCATGCTCTTTCTTCTCCCTCCTCCACCCTTTCTTTCATGGAGTAGAGATGGCACAAAACACAACCTCACACCAGTTTGTGGAGTGGAGTCAGTGACCAATACTGTAGTAGTTCCTGTCAGAACAGGAGGGATGCAAGCTAGAGAAAGTGAAAGAAGGGCGGACAATAGCAATAAAGGGGAGTTACAGAACCTCTTGTGGGTCAGCCTGTCCAGCATTAAATTGGACTAGTGTTCCCAGCAGACCTGGATAGCAAGTGCCAGGCATTCCACCCACTATGCCTGCCCTATACACCCTGGAATTCAGAAATTATAAGAGAAAAATGAATCACTTGCTATGGTACTGCAAACACAGCTCCCATTTTGAAGTCAGTGATTGCTTAAGAAAAAAACAAAACAAACCAACCAAGGACATCAAAAACAACAAACACCACCCCCAAAAAAAAAACAAAACACAAAACACCAAGAAACCAACAAAACAAACACCAAACAATTAAGAAGTGGAGAACATAAGCAAATCGTTACAAGTGGTTGCTTCCATGGTTACCACTACTCACCGTGACTTTACTGGGGGTGAAAGGTTTTGATTTCATACCACTGCTTATCAGCACTACAGACCACATCATCAAAGCATAGAGTCATCAGATCGGACAGGATCGTTTTACACAGATGATGATATAAATGACTACATACGCTACAACGCAGCAGAGATCCAGAGCCAGCATGTACATCTTTCTGCAACTTACCCCTCCCTCTTCACCTAGTGCTCAGTAGTGTTTGTGACTAGAGCCCTAGAGGACTGATAACGCTGCTACTACCCTCTTTTGCAATTAGAATCACAGAATCATTTAGGTTGGAAAAGACCTCTAAGATCATCAAGTCCAACTGTTACCCAATGCTGCCAAGTCCACCACTAAACCATGTCCCGAAGTGCCACATCTACACATATTTTAAATACCTCCAGGGTTGGTGACTCAACCACTTCCCTGGGCAGCCTGTTCCAATGCTTGACCATCCTTTCCGTGAAGAAATTTTTCATAATATCCAGTCTAAATCTGCCCTGGCACAGCTTGAAGCTCTTTCCTCTTGTCTTATTGCTTGCTACTTCAGAAAAGAGACCAATACCCACCTCACTACAACCTCCTTTCAGGTAGCTGTAGAGAGCGATAAGGTCTCCCCTCAGCCTCCTTTTCTCCAGGCTAAACAACCCCAGTTCCCTCAGCCGCTCCTCATAAGACCTGCTCTCCAGACCCTTCACCAGCTTTGTCGCCCTTCTCTGGACACAATCCAGCACCTCAATGGCTGCCTTCTTCTGAGGGGTCCAAAACTGAACACAGTATTTGAGGTGCAGCCTCACCAGTGCCAAGGGGCACAATCACTTCCCTACTCCTGCTGGCCACACCATTCCTGATACAAGCCAGGATGCTGTTGGCCTTCTTGGCCACCTGGGCGTGCTGACAGCTCATGTTCAGCCGGCTGTTGACCAGTACCCCCAGGTCCTTTTCTGCTGGACAGCTTTCCAGACACTCTTCCCCAAGTCTGTAATGTTGCACGGGCTGTTGTGACCCAAGTGCAGGACCAGACACTCACCTTTTTTGAACCTCATACAGCTGGCCTCAGCCCATCGATCCACCCTGTCCAGGTCCCTCTGCAGAGCCTTCCTACCCTCAGGCAGATCAACACTCCAACCCAATTTGGTGTTGTCTGCAACCTCACTGTGAGGGTGCATTCAATCATAAAGACATTAAACACGTCAGGTCAAACTTTTTTGGTGCTCTTTCTCCAAACTGCAAGTGTGAAATGATGGATAAAAGACTTTTCCCTAAAAAGATTTATCACTTTGTGCTTTCATAAATCAGGGCATATCACTTTAGATCATGGTAACACCATAAGTTGGACTGACACAACTGAGGGGCCTTTCTGGCAAAGTGAACAGGAGGGAAATAAATGTTTGGAAGGAGAAGGGCATGAAAATATAAGATAAAACTGCTACCAAAGGAATAAAAGGATGGAGACACAGTCTTACAACTTCTCACCTATTTTCCCATTTATAACTTATGTGTAGTTATGGTGGAGATTAGGTCAATACACAAGGCTGTATCTTTGATTTACAGTCATACATCCATCTGTGTGAAGTTGCTGGGCATGACACAACCTTTATTCACAATTAATAAGGAAGTCATTAAATGCTTATGTGTCTAATAGGTGCAATAGTAAAAGACACTTCAGAAATTCAATGTCAAAGTCAGAAAGTGATGTAGGGCTCGTAGTCTAAAAGGCTTTTTTTTCACATTGAAATACAGGCAGCCACTGAATAGGATTGGTGGAGATAAGACATAAATAGTGAGAAGCAGACAGGGAAAGGAGCAGAAAACAAAACAAGTGCTGGTAGAGTATGCCTAAGAAAAAGTGAAGGAAGAGAGATTCTGGCTATTGTACCACCTGGAAAAAAAGCTTGGAATGGGGAACAAAGAAACTGTCCCAGTAAATAAACAGGGCTGCAACAAAGGAACATTGTTTCTGATAAGGGTATTTTCTCCTAGTGGAAACAAACAGTAAATCTTCGTTATGCACTCAGATCCCACCCTGGAAGAGCGCACTAGAGCAAAGTCCCAGAGGGTTTCCATCATCTACTGCATTCCCTTCCCAGATCGCAGTGAGTTGTTGCTGTAGTGGGAGTGTCCAGGAGATGGCAGTCTTGGACACAGCAAAAGAAGTCACAAGCCTACAAATTGTTTACAGGATTTTGTAGCTGTATGCTCTTGATGACTGCTGTCACTATTGGGTTCACATGGAAACCCTTTCTGAAAGAGTTAATTTCTGTGAGCTACCCAAATTGTCATGGAGGTGTCTAACGTCGAGTTTTATTGGGACTTATGATCCATTATGCTCAGGAGAAAAATAGGCTGTTTTAAGAATATTGAATTATCTAAAAACAATCAACCACTTCAGAACACCAAAAAGGCACATTTTAGCAGGTTTTGAAGACAAAAGCATCTTCAGAAATAAGGAAATATTTTTTCATATACGTCAGTAGTAAACATTATAATCAGTGATAAATGTAAAGCATAGCAAGAAAACATTTTCTAACATAAGGATAGTGTATCATTAGAATGGACTGCCCAGGGAGACTGTGGGATCTTCAGGACTGAGATGTGTCTGTAATTTCACACATGAAATTTTTATACATATGGTAAGGTAAACACAGATGTAGTTGGTTCTGCCATAGAACAAAGGTCTGGAGTAAACTAATATCTGGTGATTGCTTATCTTTTTGTACTGCAATATTTGAAAAAAACCTTAAATTTAAACCAGGATTTTGAAAAATAGGAAGCATTCATAGTATATCTTTGTATATACTATATATAGTATATATATACTTTGTATATAGTATATAGTATATCTTTGACCACTTGAAGCTGAGAAAGTTCAAATGTGCAGCAGAACTAAAACAATATTCTGGGATATGGAGAAAAAAGAACTTAGACTTTTTGTTCTTTATTCTGTGAATTTCCTGCCACAAAGACTATTAGAACTCTATTGAATATTTAGCAGCAGAGTGCTTATTCATGAGATGAAAGTATTAGTAAATGAGGCTATCTAACAACTTATCTAACTTACTAAATATAAGACCAACGAACAGAAGAAAGACAACAGGTATTAAAAAACCCTCACCTCTAAACCAGACACATTTTGTTGTGAAATTATGAAGACAATGTATGCTCTAAATTAGAAATTACTTCTGTTACTGTCCCTCCACTTTGGTTTAATCACAGTCCATCCTGCTCGTCTGTGCAACACCAACATTAGAGAAAAAAGGAATATCAAGCAGAGTCTAGAGGAAGCCACCTAAAACAACACCATCTCTTCAGCCCTACTGTAAAACGAAAGTTGCCACAGAAATCCTGAGGATTAACTGAACAGTGAGTGCATTTTGGTTTTAACTTACACAGAAGTCAGCACTTTTCCCCAGTTGGGGGCGCACGCTTAAAGGAACAATCCCTGCCAGTAACTACAGACCAAGATGTCAAACAGATTTAAGCATCTGTTGCGTAGTAGTTTGCATCCTGTTTGCCCTTTTTTTTTTTGCAGAAAGTTTCCTTAAAAATAAAGTGGATGATATGAGAGTATTTTGCTTGCCTTCAGTCACGGTGACCACTTAGGAATGCTGAGGTCCATGCCATGCCCAACAGACACCAAAAACAGAGGCATGGAATTGGGACTTAGAGCCCCAAGCTGCCAAGAAGCAGAATAAATAATCTCACACCGCACTTCATGCTACAGTGTTTAGACCAATTCCAATATCTGAGTTAGCTCAGGTACCTCTGCAGTGTCAACGTACACTCACAACTGCCCTCATTTGAATAAATAAATAAACATTGATTATTTCCTTTTTCACATTAATCCAGAAAGACTGGCAAATGTTTTAGGCTGACATCCTCCATGTATGCTGGAGATTCATTCCATGCCCATCCATCTACAATGTGAACATCTGCTCCAGAGAGCTGCTCCAACCCTGCATTTCAATCATGCAGAGAAGTGTGTGGAGCAATAAAGAATCAAGTGCTTCATGCACGTTAGCACCTTTGTGTGTTCTGCATGGGCATCTTGGCCAGCAACAGCTTGCCCTGCTTATGGCTGCTTTCTTGCTAATATTAGAAGAAACACACCCACACACACCCCAGAAAAACAAAAACACACAAAAAAAACCAACCAAAAGAAGAAAACAAACAGATCTATCAAACAGAAGTGGAAAGAAAAACTAGTAACAGTAACATTTTTCATTTATTTCTCCCACAATTCTGCTAATGGTATCCTCAAGATGGGAAAGTCCTTGATGAGTAAACCCAATAAAACCCTGTTCCATAAGATTCTGTATTTCCCTTGTATGTGTCATTTTCTCTGAATAGGGCAAAATTACAGTACCCAGTGGAGACAGCTGTAACTCTTCTACATGTAGGAACTGCCATTTGACATCCCTGGGAGCATCTTGCCTTCCAGTGGATGAGCTCCATAGCTGGACAAGAACAAGTTTAGAACTTGTATTTCATGCTAGAGCACACACGGATGTTAGATTAGGACAAAATTGAATGTTTTATCAATCCTGCTCAGGTTGAAGAACTTTAACATCTATAAACAGGCTCAACAGTTGGAGAGGAAAAGCATCTTCCTGGGTTCATCCCTCTTACTGTTTGTGAAATTTTCTCATAGAGATAAAAGCACCTTTTTAGGTTTAACATGCCTCCACAATTCTTGCCTACCCAAAGTTTAAGGTTTGTTGTTTATTTGGAGCTGTAACTTAAAGTTTGGGATTCCTTTTATGAGTTCCATGGTGCCTCCACACAACATGGCAAAAAATATCAAGGGTCATTTATTATCTGATTTATTACCCTTTCAGGTATAAAGGGAGTATAAATAAAAAGGGAATTTGTCCCTGTATCACATTACATCATTGTAAAGATGAAATGTCTCACAAACATTACTTTTTATTCTTGATCTTCCTTATGTAAAATTGTTGGCACTTTCTCTATTTTACAGTTTAAAAACTGAAGCAAAACATTAAGTCATAAATATCCCCTCATTTAGGACACATAACTTGAAATGTATAGGACCTGGTTTTTCACATTAAAAACTTCACATCCGCTGTGCAAGCAACTGCTGTTCCAGTTGATGGGCTAATTGGTAGCAACTGGAGACATTAGAGCTGCACAGGAAAACATTTCACTGAGTTTCATTGAAAGGTCCTCTATTTGAGGAGTTAGGACAGTTGGTTTGGGTTTCATTTGAATGAGAGAAGAGACTGACAAGCAATTTCTGTGTCTATTAGACTGTAACAGAATTTCATTTGCTAAAATATGAATGTGAGAAAATGGGGATAAAAGGAAATAGAATAACATATTTTTATTTTTACTGCATATTTAAATTTAACTAGTCCCATTCTCTAAAATTCAGATCAGGCAGGAATAAGATATGAACAGAGGATCTCTTTAGAAATTGTTTGAACAACTAATTGTTATTATTTTTTAACAAAGATATTAATTTAACTTATATTTGACTCATATCCAAGTTGTCAGTCAGTAATTCTAAAAAAATCTATTGTTTTTTTTCAGTAATTGGTGTACCAGAGCAGTAGCCAGAGAAAATGATCCTACAGACGCCTCCATTAACAAGTATAAGCAGGTAAAGTGTTTTCACAATATGAACAGACTTGTTCAGCTTGTATATAGATAATATATGCTTACAAAAGCACAGGACTCAAATTTCTTTTGGAAAATAAATCACAAAGAGTTATTTTTCATGTAGACAACACTGAGTATTTGCAAATTCCTGACCTAATTTATAATTTTGTTAGCAAAAACATGGAAAAATATGAAACTTTTTTTAAACAAATCACTACTTATAAAGAAATTATTCATATATACGATGAAAAAAAGTTGCTCAGTTCACTTTCTAAATCTATTTTATTTTACAGATAATTACATTTTTCTCTTCAAACAGGTAAAGGAATAATCTTGGGCATAATAGAACACTTCGAAATTAGTAAGACATACCTTGTTTAGCTTTACAAAGTACTCCAGTCCAGCTTCTAAGGGATTAGTGTCGCAGTTCATCTGTTTAAAAAAAAAAAAACAAACACCATCCATACATGATGGACTATTATAGCTTTTAAGTTGGGGTGTGGTAGGTATTTATTTAGGTATTTCATACAGTTTTCTATTTACTGTAGTGTCGTTGTCTTCCATGTTGCATATGTGCAACTTCCATTTGAATACACTGTATGCTTCCTATATATGATTTCAACAGAATATCTACTACAAACCTGGTGGCCTTAAATGACAAAGCGACTTGCCTGGTTGACATGGGGCGGGCAGTGGACATTGTCTACCTGGACTTCTCCAAGGCCTTTGATATGGTCCCCCACAGTCTCCTCCTGGAGAAATTGATGCGTTATGGCCTAGACAAGTGGTCTGTGCAGCGGGTGGGGAACTGGCTGACAGGCCGCACCCAAAGGGTGGTGATAAATAGCTCCTTTTCCAAGTGGCAACCTGTCACAAGTGGAGTCCCCCAGGGATCAATATTGGGCCCAATGTTATTCAACGTCTTCATAAGTGATCTGGATACCGGCATCAAGTGTAGCCTGATGAAGTTTGCTGATGACACCAAGTTGAGTGGGGAAGTAGACACTCCAGAAGGGAGAGCTGCTCTGCAGGAAGATCTGGATAGGCTGGAAGGGTGGGCCAGCAAGAACCTTATGAAGTTCAACGAGGACAAGTGTAAGGTCATGCACCTGGGAAAACATAACCCGGGAGTGCAGCACAGACTGGGATCCACCTGGCTGGAGAGCAGCTCTGTGGAAAGGGACCTGGGGGTCCTGGTGGACAGGAGGTTCAACATGAGCGAACAGTGTGCTGCTGCGGCCAAGAAGGCCAACAGGATGCTGGGTTGCATCAAAAAGGGCATCACCAGCAGAGAGAAAGAAGTCATTATCCCACTCTACTCAGTGCTGGTCAGGCCACACCTGGAGTACTGTGTACAGTTCTGGTCCCCGCTATACAAAAAGGACAGGCTGGAAGGGTTCCAGAGAAGGGCCCCAAGATAATGAAAGGATTGGGAAGCCTGCCGTACGAGGATAGGCTGGGAGAACTGGGTTTGTTCAGCCTTGAGAAAAGGAGGCTTAGAGGGGATCTCATCACCGTGTACCAGTACTTAAGGGGCAGCTACAAAGAAGGCGGAGACTCCCTTTTTACAAGGAGTCACATGGAGAGGACAAGGAGGAATGGACACAAGTTGCTCTTGGGGAGATTCCGATTGGACACCAGGGGGAAATTTTTCACAGTGAGGACAGTCACCCATTGGAATAATCTCCCCAGGGAAGTGGTTGACTCAGCCATGTTGGACACCTTCAAGATTCGGCTGGACAGGGTGCTGGGGCATCTTGTCTAGCCTGCACTCTTCCTGGAATGGTTGGACTAGATGATCCCTGAGGTCCCTTCCAACATGGGATTCTGTGATTCTGTGTGATTCTGCGATATGACTAGTATAAAGTATAGATACATAAATAATTCATCTAATTTCAATATGCAAGGTAAGCACACATTTCAGTACGAGATAAAAGTTTTCATCAAAGTAGAATGGAACCAGCAGCAGACTGAATAACTGAGGCATGCACATTAATTGCAACACAGCAGAATGCCTTAGCTGGAGAGGAAAATAAAACACAGAGCCAATTTTATTCACTACCTTTCCCTTAGGTGGAGGGGGAATGATTTGTTAGGCAGCATTTGAAACAAGAATGAAAATAACTATCACTGGGCAAATGAAAAGGACCCCCAAATGCCCACCATTTCACCTTCCTGAGTTCTTTCCTTTCCAAAGGAATTAGGAAAAATTTCAGGTAAGCAGAAATTATACTGATTTTACCCAAATTCCCTAGGCCCCCCGAATAGTTCTATATTGTGAGTTAGCAAATTCAGCACAAACAACCTAATGGGAAATGAAAAAGTTCCAAATACAGCAAGAATAATTGGCCTCTCATGACACACTTATTACAGAAATAAAACATTTTCAGAATCTATCAACCAAACCTCTGATTTCAAAACACTGGGACTCAGCAAAACCCTCATAATTTTGTTATACACAAGAGGGAAAAACATCAGCAAATCAAAATAAGTGTATCTTTTCCAGCAGTGTAATGGAGTATACTAGTTATTTTTATTTAGTAAAGACACTGTTCAGAATTATAGCAGCTTTTCCTGCTCAAGGTAAATTTTCTTTTCATGCCAAACTGAGAACGGGAACAAACACCCTCTGAGCTGGCTTTGACTAAAAGCTGTATAGTCATAACAAAACAAAGGAAATAAACAGAAAGAATAATAAAGGAGTTATATTTCCTGACCTCTGCCCCCCAGGCTCGGAAACCCTTTTCCAGCCGTAAAGCATTCAGAGCATATGTTCCAAAGTTGTCGATTCCCTCTTTTTGGCCAGCTTCCATGATTGCACTGTAAAGAGCTACAGAATCTTCTTTTCTGTGATAGAGTTCCCAGCCCAATTCACCTGTTACACAAACAAGATTAACGGTTAAGAACCACCAGGCGATTTATGCCTTAGATCTTAAGCAGTGGTACTATTGCTCTAATTTAAAGCGTTAACTGAAATCTGGGGGCAGAAATGATTGAAATAATTGAAAGAAAAAATCATGAGGCAAAGTCACAATGACAGATGAAGCTTAAGGGCATTATAAACAGATGATGACTTGGCAAGTGAACAACAAATGTAAATGAGTGCAAATAAGCATAAAACAAGTATATTGTATCATATTCAGTACAACAGAAATAGAAGGACTTCAGCTGCTTCAGAGTGATCTGAATTCATTCCATTGCAGTGGAGACAGATGTAAAAATACAAAAAATGGTAACTGAGAAAAATACTCAGCATTACAGCATTACATGTTCAAGGCACTTGACAAACACTAATATGCAGTAATCAAAAAACAATTCTTGACGTTGGTTTCGCAGCAAATACCACAGAGGTTATCAGAACTGGCCTTTTGTCCTGTAAAATAAATATTTACACTATAGGGTATTCTAGATTAAAAGGTCTTGGAGAACTCAGCACAGACTCTGACCAGATCACATTTGAAAAATCAATGTACTGCATTTCCTCACACATTTATATATAAAATGTGATGAACCTATTGCTTATGAAAACATGATGAGATTTATTTTTCAACATAATTTTAGTTACATTTATTTTATTTATTGCCTCTTTCCTTAAGAGTCTGTTTTCTCTATTGCTTACCTGTGTATGATATCCTAATGGCAGTAACAGCAATATCAGAAAGTTTCAAATGTCTAGACTGGAGAAACTTAAACGAATCATCACTCAGATGCTCACTTGTCAACTTCTGGAGGATCTGTCGGGCATATGGACCTGCTATACCGAGTACTCCCATCTCATCTGTCATGTTTTCTATTTTAACTTTATATCCACCTCTCATTACTTCCTCTTCTATCCACCTGCATGTAAAACACAACAGTGATGTTAATTTTTTAATGAAAAGTAACTGACTTAGATAAAGATTAAAAAGGAATAATTTTTGTTAGTGTTCAGCTTCCCAGCGGCTCCCAGTCCCACACTTTCTTAAAACCAATGGAAGTATGTGCTGCATTAGATAGTCAAATCTGTCACTGATGTTAAACAGTGTTTTTTGGTGAGATACTCGTATACAAGCATGGGCATCTGGGATACAGCCAGGAAAGGAGAGAATTTAAATGGGTGGAACAGTATTTTTAAGATAAGAGAAAGAAGTGATCTCATGGAACTGAACACAGATTTGCCTCTGGATCCAGAATGTGTTAGTTAGAAGTCAACATACAAAAGAGTAAGCAATAAACACAACGAGCATAAGAAATCTCAAAATAAATTCCTCTGTCAACTGAAATGTACAACCAGGCTTGTTCCTTCCTGAATACAGTATTAAAGCATTGGCAGGAAGTTCAGTTTTGAGTTTTGATTTAATGAAAAACATCAGCTGGGTATTGTCTTTCAGGAAGCTCACGAAATAAATGAAAGGAATATATCTAAAAATCTTACAAAGTACTACTTTGTTAAGCAGTGCTAAAAGATCTCAGGCATAGGGAAGTACCAAACAGGACTGCTGAAATTCTGTGGAATTAGGTCTGGTTCTGCCATTTGGTTCCTGAATGTGCCAATAGTCCTATTGATTCCCATGGGAATCTGTACTGTTATGAAACAGCACATTATTCATCGTCTGTTGCAGTAGCAAATTTCAGTCTGTGTTGATTCATTTTTAATAACTGATTTGTCAGCAATCTCCAGTAAGAAAAATTCTTTTTCTTAGTATGGGTCTACAGCCCCTTATAGCACTAGAAATGTCACTTCCAATGCTCATCTATGAAAAGCATCTTAATGAAGTCATCCTGCAACTGCTTCTACGTACTTTATTTCTGTTGTTTCGCTTTGTGACCCCAGAGCCTAAGCAGAAGACATTAGCACAGTATCAGGAAGACTGGGCTACCCATCTGTATTTGCCAGGTCAGTGCCTGTGGGGTCATCCATGTTTAAAGCCAATTTTTTTGTGTGTGTGTGTAAAAGAAAACACTAGAAAGGAACAACTGTGCTGTGGTCCATCATATCGTGCCAAACACAAAGAAGTTCAACAACAAAACAAGAACTACCTCCGTTAAAGTATATTACATAACTATCAGTAAATTCTCCATCTTTTTACACAACAATAATCCAATATGCAACTGTTTATACTTCAATATTCAACTCAGCCAAGTTTCTAAGAAACCAAAATCAGTAAATGAGTAGAATTCTCTTGAACCTAGCAAAAAGTTTGTTAAGTGGTAAAACTGAGTAAAGTTAGTAAAAAGGTTTCTATATTGATCAGACTGTATAGCACTGAGTAGTTACTGTATCAGAAATAAACTCACCTCAGATCATGGAGTTCTGACCCCGAGCCAGTTACAAGCATAAATTCTCCAGGATACAGTTGAGAAACCGTTAGCTCAGCGTAAACTTTTCCTCTTGGCGTTAACATATGGCTTATATTTGTGGAACCCACCTACAAAATAAAACTTGCTATCACTAAGAATGCAAAATAAAGCCTTTGAATTCTTAAGCATTATGAAATATATGGAAATATATCTTTAGTTGAAAGAACATTTTTATGCATGTTTCGCTATGGCATAATAGGAGCAGACAGATACACAATTGGCCAAGCTTAAGCTTTACACTGGAAATTTCCCATTTTTCTTCATAGAAAATTTTGAAATTTTTGAAATGAGATATATCAAAATCTTTATAAATATCTGTTAACTGTGTATTACACAAGGTGTTCTTAAGCTACATTTGATTTAAGAATGCATTTTCAATGAAAATCCAATCAATTTTAGTTTGTTCCCTGATCATCAGAATAAAAAATTCTACACATTATTGACATAAATATTCTTTTTCAATCATGTGAATAAGGCTTTCAGATCCCAAAAGGATAATATTACTTTGCCCCTTTAAAGAAAGAAATACCGAGCTGGCTTGTGCTTTTGTGACCCTGATTTATGTATGCTGACTATGAATTTACCTCCGCACATTTGGATCAGGTTCTGTGTAGAAATGATGTTTAGAGGTAAAATTTCAAATGACAGTTACTTAGCTGTGACCATAAAACAGACACGTTCATACAGATATCTTCCATAGAAACAGAAATATGAATGTGCTATAGCTGTTGTGCTGGTCTGATTCCAGAGGCAGAATTTAATGTCTCTTATTTTATTCTGCTTTCACAAGCATCTTGTCAATCACCCAGTCAGTGCCCATATTCCAGACAATTAATGGAAAAAAGGAAAATATTGCAGATATTTACATTCTTATGCAAGGTCATATTACATTAATATAGTTACTGGCATATTACAGGCACATAACTGAATTTTCAGGACCTGATGGTAGCCACACTCAGCCTGGTTGTGATACATGTTTATCTACGGTAACTTCACTGAATTATTTTATGACCCAGACAAACATGAGTGGTACCAGAAATCAGACATCTTAAATAATCAACTGTTGTGAATGCTGGATTTTTAAGTGGACTCATAAACTGTTCATTTTATTTTGCCATCTGCCTTTCTTTTTCCCCTTAGTGACACTGATTAAATTCCATTGAAATAATTCATTTTGTTCCCATAATTTCCTGTTTAATCTTGCTTTCCTCCCACACCACATATTCAGTAAGTGTTATCCATGCCCGCTGATGACAAAGTTGCCCCACCTCTACCCCAAGATAGAAAGAAGGCAAACTTAATCTATATTGCTATCACAAAAATGATACAGTAAAAAAAAATATGACTATGTGGCAATTCAGGTCCTTCTTTCTCCTAAACATATAGGATACCATTCTTGTGTACAGCCTTCCCATTCAGAGTCAGTTGGCTCTGACCTCTGAAAGAAAGTTCTCTACCTTCGTAACTACAGTCTTAGTGTACCTACTGTTTCTCAATACTTCCTCCCTCTGGTGTCTGAAGCACCTAAAACCATCACCTACAGCAAAAACTTAAATTGTGTGCTGAAATGAGCAAAATTCATGGCTGTAGCACTTTGGAAAGGAACAACCTGCTTGCTGGAAGTACATCTGTGAAGTTGAAAACACTAGAGGAGAGTGGTTGACAAAGCAGAAAGATACAGGGACTTAAGGAGCACTACCATAAACTGAGACTGATGAATAAGAAACCTGGGGCAGCTTGTCATGGCATGCCATTTTTGAAAACAGGGTCATGTTCTGAGGATCTGTGAGCAGCCACACTTGTGGAGAAAGGACAAGTGTGAGCTGAAACCTGAACACTGTGAATATTTGCAACCCTGCCTGCTTCAGGCAACGAGCTGTAAAAGAGAGTCAGTACGAGGGGTGTGGAACATAAGCATGGGTTACATTTTAAAAAAACCAAACCAACAAACAATAAAAAAAAAAAAACCAACAAAACTGTTCTCTTGGGCATCCAGGATGAATACTACATCCAGCTATGGTCAGGCAAGAGCACCTTCCACTGCTCTTCTCTGCTGCCACAGTACAACGCAGTTTTAGGCAGGAAGCTGCCAAGCTATTCTAGTACTTCTGTAAAAGAACTCCAGGTGAGATCTACTTGGGCTTCTTTAAACAAAGATTTGAAACCCAGAAGGTTCCATGTTTCAAGAAAACACTTTTTTACTGTAAAGATGACTGAGCACAGGAACAGGTTGCCCAGAGAGCTGGTGGAATATCCACCTTTGGAGACATTTAAAAGCCATCTGGACATAGTCCTAGGCAATAAGCTGCAGGTGACCTGTTTGAACAGGGTGTTGGTCAAGGTGACCTCCAGAAGTCCCTTCCAACTTCAGCCATTCTATGATTCAATGAATTGTGCCAAAAGGTATATCTACATGGTGCTACTCTAGTATAAACTCCACTGGCTGTGCTCTTAACTGAGCGAAATACATTTCTTGACACAGCAATTTCTCCAAAGGATCCAAGTATTTGGTATCTGAAAGATATGGCAATAACATTATGCTTCATTTTCCATTTCTGAAACAGATCTTGTTTGTCTAAATCCTACATCAAAACAGTTATCACTGTCCCTTTTACCTTTGGAACAACATTTGCAAAGAGATGATCCAGCAGCTTAACAGAATCTGTGCCTTTTACTTTAAACTTGCCAAATGGTGACAGGTCAATCACACCGACTTTTTCCATAACCTGTTTATACTCACGACCCACAGGGTCAAACCAATTTGTGCGCCGAAAACTGGGTCTGAAACAGAGCATTTACACACATAAAACACAATTTGGAAATTTTGTGCTCTTTTCAGTGAAACATAGCGTTCAGTTTCTTCAGTTTAATACTTACTCAAAACAGAAAGTCTTTCCTAACTGTTTGGTAGCTTACCCAATATTTTCCTTGATCTAACATAGCTTAATTATTACAATTCTTTAATGACAGAGCAAGATATGGGTTGATATTTTATCAGCCATTTTGTATAAGGAACTATGAACTGTTCAAATGTTAGAAGTAGTAGTAATCTGTCGTGTACATTTACAGCATATTTTGTTGCTGAATCATTTATTTGAGCCTGATGTGTCAAAGCCTTTATTTCTGAACAGCAGAGTGTATCTCTTTATTCCTTTATGAGCCTTACTTATATTGGGACTCCAGTATCCCTGTGGAAAACATTTATTTGCTGGATGCTCCCCGATGCAAGGAGGTAACTAGGTAGGCAGGCACAAAAAAAAAAAAAAAAACAAACAAAAGGGAGAATCGGGCTTCTCCTTTCCTGAGAATTATACAGAGGGGAATCAGCTTTTTCACGAAAACATTTTACTGTGCTGCTGACCAAATAATAAGAAAGTAAGAAAAATACAAATTTATAATGAACAAACTGTTCTCTAATGTTCTCCTTGAGCTAGGCTGTTCCCTGACACCCCACACCTAGACGAGTTACAGGATACTTCGATGTGTGTTTTGAAATGTCTGCATTATCAGAATGAAATGGATTCTAAACTATAGAAAAAACAATGGAAGATATACCTAATAGATACCTCTAGCTGAAATGAATGTCAAATGTATGCTTCTTATTAAATTTAACTCAGCTAGCCCTAGTTGTCATGACAATTTATCAGGGGGTGAGGGGGAAGGTAATCTTTTATTTACTTGTATCCAGTCTCATCTCCAGGCTTGTAGAACCAATGAGGTTGCTCCCATCCTGCGTGAAAGCCCATTGAACATTTTGATTTCAGCAAATCATACAGACCACTGGTTCTCTCTGTTGGTCTCCCAGCAAATCTTTCTTCTTTAGGGTAGCCAACTAGAGGGGAGAAAAAAAACCAAACCAAAAACCATGGCATACTAAATACTGTACATCACCAAGATAGAATATATATTAATACACATATATAAACAGAGAAATCTAGAGGCAGGCTGTGTTGGAATCAATTTTCAGGATATAAATATATTTTTAAAAATACCTTCTTACCAATGTTATTAAAACCGTAAGATTCTCTTGCTTTTGCTGCTGTGTATTCTGTGGTGGTCCACTTTCCATACCGGTTAGGATCTAATTCTATCAGGTCAAATGGTGGTTCCCCCTCAAGGATCCAGTCACTGAGGTACTTTCCTATGCCACCAGCATGTATAATACCGTACCTTAAAAACAGGAAAAAGTCCTGTAGTGCCAAGCCTTTTTTCTTGTTTGTTTTTTAAAAATCACTACTAGCATATACTACTAATACACTCCCTAAAGTAATCTAAAATTTTCTGAGGGTTTTGTTTGTTTGTTTGTTCTATTTTGCCTTGCTTTGCAAGATTACATGATTTATCGACAGATATTTCTACCACCCCACTGTCAGCAGTGAAACTCCATTGCTAACGTAGAGCATTTGCAGTATTTGAGATTACAGCAAACTCCTCCTTTCTCTAAAGTTCAGAATTTAACAAGCTTTTCCAGGGACATTAGAACTCTTCCACAACTACTACTAAAGAAAGTCTCAAACTTCTGATACCCATTAAATACATTTTCTAGTAATAGAATACCTCTTCTTTTTCAATCAGATTTGGTTAAATGAGGCTTAGATTTGAAAATGAGACTGAGACATTGTAGAAGCTACAGTGAATATTTACATTACAGCGACAAGAGCAACAGCAGCAAAAGTCAGGAGACAACACTACCGAGACAGCTTTAAAGAATCAGGAAATGTAGAGGAACTGCAGATGAAACTAGACTTGCTTGCAGTGGTGCCAGAGTTGAAAGCGGCTTTTTCTCACCTGATTTACCTTCTCTATTTGCTACTACAACTACAGAGAGAACTGGTTCCAGAAAGCTTATGCTAGCAAAATAAACATGTAAAAATTTTATGCGACCAGTCTGTAGCAAAAGCCTGTCCTGTTTCTGCATTAATGAGTGCGTGAAGGATCAGGCTGTAGAGCACATCTTTTGTTAGAAACCTGCGTTAAAGGAACCACACCACACAGCAGAGGTAGATGCTCAAAAGTTATGATGTGGTAGATGTAAGGTTTCCTTACATAAACATTTTGTACATAATTCTAACTTTCAAAATGCTTGAAATCCATAGGGAAAAAGCTGTGTGTGAGATGTGCTCCAGTGAGGTAGCTGAACTGGACAACTAGGGACAAGGATCTTTGTTCTGCTGCAATATGTGTATGTTGCTACTCAGTCTACATATGACTAAACAGCACTACATAATTCTGAATTACAAGCACCTCAGATTTGACACCAAAACATTTAATGACAATTATTAATATTGATTGATTTAAAACTTTTTATTCTAATACCTCTGTGAATTAATTTGCCGTATCTAAAATAAAAGTGTCAAAACAGCCTCCCATCTAAGGAAGATGTGAAAATAAATTCTTAGTTATTTGTGAAATGCTCTATTGAGCACAAAAGAAAAATCCTTGAAGAAACAGTAAACCTGTCCACAACCAAGTTTAGATTAGCATGCAGCAATTAAAATCACAGACACTTAACACTGAATAGTGAAGCTACAACAAAGTTTAATTGCTGTTCATCATGCATTCATGAATTCTACAGCCCCACTTTAGCAGACAAGTATCTCGTGGGGGAAAAAAAGGATGTAATAATTTAATTCTAATGCATATGCATAAGAAGAATGAATTCAGATTACACAGACAACTTAGTTCTGGCACTTCCTAACTGTACAATCCTTGACTTCGTAATATTCATGAGATTACTTTTATATAGTGGGATTTTATCTATAAGTTATTTACTTATTTAAATAAAACAGAAATATCAAACAGTTGAGTACATGAAATAATTCTGACAAACACGCTCCTTTAGGGTGTTCAGCATAAATATTGAGATTCTCAGCACAAGCTTGTATCACTGCAGATGACGGAGTAAGGATGAGGGCTTGTAAATTTCCACACTGCAAGTACTACAGAAGAGCTAGTCATTGCTGGAGTTAATTTAATTAAGCAACTCTTAGTTATTCATGGGTATAAGTTTTATGACCATGGCACCAGTACCTTCAAGAACAGCTCCAGTAGAACTTCTAGACAGCTTAAGTCTCCTTGGACCATTCACTGGAGCCAAAAGCTCAGGGGAACACAGCACAGAGACCATTGCATGACTGTGGGTGGCAATAGACCAATTACAATGAAGTTTTTACCCTGGTGGCAAGGTAACCCTGGGGTCAAGACAGCCCTGCGATGAGGAGTTGCTTCTACATGTAGAGCACAGCATGTTGGCTGGCTGGTCTTTGCACTCTGTAGAGCTTTGCTTCACTGATTCTGTGCAGTCAGTTGATTTTGGTGCTCCTAGCTGGGCCTACATTATCAGAGGTTTTAAGTTATGCAGGGTGCCCAAATCCCTTACTGCCACAGATAATGGGGAGCTGATCATATTAATATAGCAATGCAGTTCTGCTACACAAGAATGAAACACATACCTTGCAGGGTCTCAGTCTTCCAATGAGGATTTAGAGAAAATTTCCTTAATGAACACAAACTGCCCTTCTCTGTTTTTCTTCGCTCCTTCCAATTCCTGCCAGATTATCTTCCCCAATATCCCTGTCTTATTCTTGTGTCTTACTCATTTATTTGTCCTTGCTCCTCACTGATTTTCAACTAATTCCACTCCTTTTTCCTAGGAAATCTGAGTCCTTGCATACCATGGTCCCTTTTCTAGTGTCTCTATCCCAGGTTTAGGCATTTGCCTATCCCATTTCTACAGGAAAGCTCCTGTTCAGTCTCTGTCTGTGGAATACTACTATAGATAGAATGCAGGAATCTTAGTGCAAGATTTAGTGAGTCTCTATTAAGTGTGTATGAGCTGTAATATTTATAAAAGCTTGTGAATGGGCCTCATGGATAGATTTTGTGAAGAATGGCAGAAGGGCACATCTTTAGGAGAAAGGTGGCTTCTGCCAAAGGTGAAGATTTTCAGAAAATAGGGAAATTACAGGTTTTCAAAAGAAAGACTGCACCCCAAAAACCTTAACACAGCAAAACAACATACCTTCCAAAAATCTCATTCTTTGGAATGGTTACACTGCTTTGATTTAAACTGTTCTAAATAAAATTCTAGTCTAATCTTGTCAACACTTTCAAAGTTATAAGTAACTGAAAACAGTCTTAAATTGGAAGCATTGAGCAACCTTAATAATAAACAGTGCTACAAGCTCTGCTAAATATACTTAACTTCTTTGCACGTTAAAGTGCCTAGCAAGCTGCTAATTTTAGATTATAAAAACCCTCTAAACTAACTGCACTAAGTACTCTGTTACAATGTCCCTGCTAGTTGACTATGAGATAAGGATTTGCTAATGCACACAAAAAGTTACAACACTGTTAGAAATACTGCAGTGACCCAGAGGTGTAGAACAGAGAGTCAAAAGTCCCTGAAAAGCAGACAAAGCAATCCAATGACAGCAACACAATTGCGACCTGTGTCTAAATGTTTAGAGATTAATCAAATTCCTGAAATAAGTAAGTTCTTTAAAGGAACTTAAACATGTAACACTGGTCTTCAGTTATTCCTATATGGAACTTTGATTCTGCTCCCAAATGACACCAAAGAAGGAAAACAGGCTCCAAAGTCTGGTAGCACAGTAATGAACTTAAACAGTCCTTTTTGGGAACAAGGACTAGGCAAACCACTTTTGTAACTATAAGTTCTGCAAATGTTACTAAAAGATAACAATATTTTTTTTAAAATCCAAGCGGCAAAGGTGAATACCTTTCACAATGAATCATTGCAAAATTACCAAACCTTTTTATTTTGAGGGACTCGGAAAGCATGTTAGTGGTACTTCTTTATCTTATGATCTAAGGGTTTGTTTGGTTTGGACTGAAAGAAAACTGGAAAAAGCTGAGCTGGATTTTGAACAGCAAGTTAGGCAATTAGAAAAACAATTTAAACAGAACATGTTCAATAACATGTGCCTGGAATTGTATTCATTTCATTCTATCCATTTTTAATCAATGGTCAGACTAAGACAATTAAAGAGAACTCAGTAAGAGTTTTACCACTGACTTCAGTGGGACAAGAGTATATAAGATATGTCACGTTCCAAAAAAACCCCCCAAAAAATGTAGTAAGCAGGAGATAATAAATTACACCAGTAAAATATCCATTCCTATTGGGACACTGCCCTCATTTGCTTTTCTCCAACATCCAGCAACATTATTTCTCAGCTCAGCCTTCAACACTCAGAACCATTACTATGTTCATAACCCTAGAGCAGTCCATCACCCAGTATGCTGGCAGTACCAGCTGCTTAGTATGCCTTCCACTCTTCACCTGTAAGATAATTCCTCATATTAGAAGTTCTCCCTCTACCAATCATCCTACCTGTAATTTCAGTGACACTGGTTTCTGCATAGGCCAAACAATAGTTGAACACAATGTAATTCAAAGTGATACATAAAATGAATCTGAAAGTGTATTGTAAAGCCCAGCACTTCTATGACTTTAACTTGCTGCACAGACAGTACCAAGTACTACCCATTTCTTGCTGCTTCATAAAGTGTCAAAGATATTGGCCTCCAGAATAAAAGGAGGAAACAAATAGAAAAAATAGTGAGAGTTATGAAGAAGTAAGCAAGAGCTTGCATTATGTAGGTAGTGGTAATTAAGACTATTTCCAATTACATTTTGCATACATGCAAAATACATGCAAAACAGCCCCAAACCCATAAAATTTTGCAAAGCTTGAGCTGAGTGTCATTTTAAAATTATGACAGACAAAAGTTGTCATGACGAATTTACTCACCCAAAACCAATAGCTACCCAGTAATTTCTGACACCCTGATGTGGTCCCACCATAGGAAGAATGTCTGGAGAATAGGTGATAGGACCCGCAATTGTGTTTACGATGTCTGCATTTTTCAGAACTGGGACCATTTCCATGGCAGCCTCAATATGCTCCATTATTCTGTCTAAATCAGACTCAAAAAGTTCTTTTCCAAAACCTGCACAAACATTTGACTCTCATTAGATGCTTAATTACACTGAAAATACTTACGTTTTAAATAGAGTTATACAACCTACATATATAAGAGTTATATGGAATTAATCAGTGAGTATGTTCAAGCCTTTGCCACCCAACACACAAAAATGGTATGCACAAATCCCTAGTAACCTGAAGGATCAAGTTTATTGTCACTGCAGTTACACTGTCCTTTATACATATTTGTTTAACCCTAAGGTCATGCAAATTCAACAATGAAGGAGAAAGGAAGTGGAGAAACACAGAAACTTCCTTCTGTGTTAATAAGACCCACTTATTTTTCTCAATATGCAACAATTTGGGGAGGGGAAGAAAGGTATTGCCTGTGTCAGCCTATGATTTCCATGGTGTTTAGTGAATTCCTGGATATACTTCAGCCATCAGTGTGGGCTCTAAGCATTACTGAAGGCCACTCTGAAGAGGGACTTGACATTACTGGAGACAATAAGTTTGGGAAGCTGTCACAGTGCAATCCAAAGGCCAACAATGCTGATTGTTCTTCCTTAGGAAACACGTGTTTTTTTAAAACACCAACCTTATTGACTGAATATAACTTTCTGTCTAGAAGTGAATGGAAATCTGGAACCTAGATATAACAGTAATCTTTTTTTAATAAGCAGCTGTATGCCATTGTCGGGATGTTTTGTACAAAAATTCTATACAAATCTACAGCTCTCTTGCACTTGTATCTGAGTTCAGCATTTTGTCTAAGACATTCCTTTGCTACTCCTGAATTCCTATTTGACAACCACATTATCTCTGGGAACAGCAAAAATCCAAAGCCCCTGTCAGTATGCTGGAAAGAACTGTAGCTTAGAAAGATTCCTATTCTGTTGCACTAGGCTACATAACACAGATTTGGTGACCGCACCTAATCACAACACACAGGCACCTGTTCAGAGAGCAAGATAAGATTATGTTGTAGATGTGTACTGTGTGTCTATTTCAAGTCAGATTTTTTATGTTACGTATTTTCCTCTATTCACTCTTATCGTTAGAGTTCCATTCGTTGGAAGAAAGTTTCTGCATTACAATCACACATAGCAAATGTTTTCTATTTGCCACCCCATAAGGCAGCATGGCATGCTGGGATTTATACACATTAAAACATGTGCTAGTGCTTATCAAGTTTAAAGATTTCATGTTCTTAATTACCTGGTGGGACTCCATTTGTTACCCATGAATCCTGCAGCTTCATCTTCTCCTCACTTTCATATGGACCAAATAAAAGACCATCCCTTTCTTGCCTTAGATAATATGATCCTTCTAAGTCACGAATCACAGGCAATTCTGTATTTAGGGCTTTTACTTCAGGGATACTTGATGTCACAACATATTGATGATGAACTGGAATGAGAGGGTGCTGCAAGCCAATCATCTTGCCTATTTCACGGGCCCAGAAGCCTAGAGAAGATTAAAAACAAAACAGAAGTATTCAGAGACTAATTTCAATGAATGGAAAATAACAGTAAAGCAATGCACTTTATAGAACTGAATTTTTTTCCATACTTTCATTTTCAAATTATTTTTCATATTATCAAGGATAATTTTCTCTCTATAATTCCATGTCCTTGTTCCTGATTGTACTGCCATATATTATTCTAGTATACAGTTATTAAAAAATAATTGGAAAAATACAAATTAGAATCATAGAATTATTATGATCAGAAAAGACCTCTAAGATCATCAGGTCCAACCATCAACCCAACACCCCCAGGCCTCCACTAAACCATGTCGCGAAGTGCCACACCTACATGTTTTTTGAACACCTCCAGGGATGGAGACTCAACCACTTCCCTGGGCAGCCTGTTCCAATGCTTGACCATCCTTTCCATGAAGAAATTTGTCATATTATCCAGTTTAAATCTGCCCTGGCACAGCTTGAAGCTCTTTCCTCTGTCCTATTGCTACTTGAGAAAAGGGACCAAACCCCACATTGCTACAACCTCCTTTCAGGTAGTTGTAGAGAGCGATAAAGTCTCCCCTCAGCCTCCTTTTCTCCAGGCTAAACAACCTCAGTTCCCTCAGCCGCTCCTCATAACACACATGCTCTAGACCCTTCACCAGCTTCATTGCCCTTGTCTGGACACATGGCATTAACTCAATGTCGTTCTTGTAGTGAGGGGCCCAAAACTGTACACAGTATTTGAGGTGTAGCCTCATCAGTGCCAACTACGGGGCACGATCACTTCCCTAGTGCTGTTGGCCACACTATTCCGGACACAAGTCAGGATGCTGCTGGCCTTCTTGGCTACCTGGGTTTCTAAAAGTTCAGAAGAGAGCTTAACTAACAGTCCTACAAACTCCACAGTTCATTTCAGTAAAGTACATCTGCAATGCAGTCTTAGCAAAGTCAGAGATACTTATAAATCAGACTAAATTAGCTCACACTACAGGTGTTAACCTAGCCTCTTACTACCAACCAAATGATCTAATGTTTTCCCAAGACAATAGTCAAGTCCTAACACCCCAAAAGAGCAAAGCAGTACTTCCAGACAGCTAACATAAAGAATTTAAGTTTCTCTCCTCTTTCACATGCACAACGTGGCTCATACTAATTCTGTCTCTCATGCAGCAATCAGTTCATGATGATGTTCATATTGGTAAGTCATCAGTATGCTCTTCCACCGTTGTCCAATTAAAAGTTCTGAAACAGACCATGACCAGAAAAAGCAAACAACAATTCTCCTGCCCTTGGAGCCTATACAGGCCCTTCATGTATACTACTAGGCGTAAGTTAAAGAAGACCTAATTATTCTCTGTTAAGGTCTCTCCAGACTAGCTGTTTCCAGCTGGTAAGACGTATTCACTTAGTGAGATCCATGTGTCAAAGTCAAGGAGTGGAAGCCACCTAACTGCCAAACCTACTAGTTTGGGGTAGGCATCATGGTCACATCCACTGTGAGGCTGGAATACATAGACACAGGAATCAGTCAGATATAATTGACTGGGATAGCAGCTGCTCTGAGAAGCCTGGAATATCCTTCAACCCCACTCTCCTGATTCTTTGGATCAAGGAGTGGAGGTCTCAGAAGTGGGAATGCAGGGGGAAAATCCAACAAAGCAGGAGTTCCAGGGAAGTCTAGGAGTGAGGGCTGGGGGAAGGTGAAATGGAAGAGGAAGACGAGGTAGCAGGGCTTTCCAAATAAAAGGCTACATGTTATATGGCACCCAGGAAAAGAAGGCAGGTCAGCCTGGTTCCTGTGTAACCAGCTGATTCCAAACTGTTTATGAAAAACTACTTCTAGAGAGACTCGCTACCTAACACAGCTGCCCCTTCTCCTGGGACATACACTCAATGATGTCCACCTTAACATACAAGTTTTCTTCCTTTTTGCTCTTTACTTGTTTTACCAAGATGCTCCTACCTCTCTCTTCAATTCCAGTCTCTCCAAGATCTAGCCAAAATTTAGTTCTATGGGCCCTGAGGACACTTTAATGATCCTGAGCAGCCTCACTGGGACTTCTACACACACCCCTGCCTATGCGCCCAGGAGCTGCATTTCAGGTAAGCTCAGGGCCTTCAGAACCTGTCTGAGCTGGATTGATTGATTGATTGTAGGTGTGCCTGTTTACAGCTCTGTCACAACCATGCCCGTGCCTGGCCATGGACCTCATTGATCCAGACCCTGATCCGTGGACTACTTCCCAGTCTGAGTTCAGCCCAGTCTCGCCTCTGTCGTCCTGTCTGTTGATCACTGGGCAGCATCTGACCCTTGTTACTGTCACTGACCTGTTCCTGACCTGTGGATTGAGTTCTTGGCTTGGCCTCAGTCTAGCTTCATCACTATGGCTCTGCCTGTGCCTTTTCCCCACAAACCTGTCTGGATGCCTGGACATCTTGACTGTAGGCTGACCCAGCTGCTGGTCCTGGGCCTGGCCTGCTCTGTCCCTTGTGCCTTCTAAGAGGCAGCCCTTGCTGACTCGGCCCCTGACCTGCCAGCCTTGTTACCATGCTTGGCTCCCTGTCCCACAGGGAGCAGACGGTCTGCACTGCTTGGTGACATTAACTTGGGAACACGTCCTCTCATCTCTGGCATGGCTTAATGCCAGAGCAATTAGGAAAGTTGAGTTGGGCTGTGCTGGCCTTGTGCCATTCCCCCATGCCAAGACAGCTGTCAATCTCTTATTTAATATTGCAAACCAGCCTCAAGGTCTAACACCCATAGTTTTTAACAATGCAAATTTTCTGAGGAAAATGTTTTCTGTGGTGACTCACTTGACAATTGCTGACAGGCAGGTAAAGCAAGGGAGTGGGAAATCCAGAATGACAGTAGAGAGGTCTGTTCAGTTAAAAGCCCCTGCCCAGTAAATACTAAAACCAGTGTCTGTTGTTCTGCATTAACCATATGTAAGAATTTTGCTTCTTAATGGCATCCTCACCACTTGGAGGAGCCTCACTGACAGAACGCTTGCTAAGTCAGTTAAATTAACTCACGTCATAGTCATACAGTCATAGCCAAAACACCCTTTAAGGTTTATGTATAAGTATATATATGTGTGTATATATATATATATAGTATATATATATGTGTAAGTATATATGTATAAGTATAAACCTTAAGGTTTATACTGGTTTATGCTCCCTTATACAAAAAGAGGAAAAGAAAAAAATCTAATAAATTTTAATTGCAAGGGTTTCCTCTGTTATACATGACAAATACAAATGTGGATTTAAGCAGAGGCTAGCAATCTTCAGGGAACTTCTTTTTATTTGGGCATTGCCATGTCACCTACAAAGAAAACTACTTTAAGGTAAGGGCAGCTAATGATCCATAATGGAGAAAGAAAAGTGAAATAGCAGAAAATTCCATCTCTAGTATGATGCACTGTTTTCCTGCCAAAATTTCTTGGACTTAAAGAGATATTAAAAAAAGAATGCTTTGGGAATATGCCTCTAATAAATTCACTATTTTGCTTACTCGTTAAAACAGAATGAGTGGGAAAATATAGAGAGCAAATATATTCAAGGTCCCCAAAGAAAATAAAAATGGTAGACATGGTAGACTTAATTTTAGGTCTTTTAAACTTTGTTTCTTTCAAAATAATATTAAATTTCTTAGCCATTAAGTTTGTGGAAGTACAAACACAGCTGATTTTAAATTGCTTTTGAATTAAAAGAAAATAGTTTTGGTTTGCTCAAAATAAAATTCTAAATATTGTACTTCTAAAAAAATCACAATTTTGATAAATGCTTATTTAATTGCTTAGAATAACAAGAGCTGACATTTACTAAGTGAAAACTATTACAGTTTTCATTTTTTAATAGCAAAAGCTATTACAAACACAAAAATGGTAAAAGAAATAGTATGTTTTCTGAAATAAAATTCCACCTGGAAGCAGATGTCAAGTCCTATCACACATAGTAGAGATAACGAAGGCATAAATTATGTCTCAAGGACATTTTTGAAGATTAAATTGTAGCGATTGCAAACATCTGATGCTGAAATATTTAGTGGTGGTAGTACTTAGCATATGTGTTGAACTATGTAATCTGACTATCTCTTCTTTTTAAAAAAGACAAAATCTTCCATCACTATGTATGTATAAATGGTTGTATATACAATGTCTACATGTCTGCAAATGTGTGCTTATATACATACATGCATACTTTATATAAAAACTAAATTAACTGTTTTTGCAGACTTTAATCAAACATTCCATTATAAATAGGCTGCAAACCACTTCAGTAGGCTCAATACCAGTTAGTTCATGTCAGGGATTATTAGGCATCTGCTGTCTTCCAAAATGGAAATCGCACATAAGGAGCAGCTAAATATTGGTTGAAACTAGTTTGTTCCAGTTCCACAGCAGATGTCCATTGGGGGTTGGGAGGGGAGAGAGAATGTAGAGAGCCTTCTGATACATTTTCCTCCGCTTCTGTTGCAACACGAGCCTAAAGTATGAGCTCTGAATTATACCAGTCATGATTGGTAGTGGAATGAGGCAAGGCGGAGAAGAAAAATGAATGTTAGCTAAGAGAGCATTTATAAAACATATGTGTTACACAGTATTGATTTCACATTCTTAGCCACAATGTTAAGCAATATGTGCTCCAGATGTTCATTTTCACGGAATAGTTAACTACACAAGAGACTTAACTACATATATTGGTGGTTTAATAACTTATTAAATTAAAAAAAACCCTGAAAATTTCCCAAGGGCGCATTCTGATTTTTGCAAATAAACTTTGAAAAGCATGTACTAGAAAACTCTGCCTAATGTCAACTTGATACATAAGCCAAAGAAAGATAACCATACTACAAAAATATCGGGGAATTACTACATCTGTGATACCTCATCCATATGATGCAGAGCCAATGGTTAGGAATAATGAGTGTGTAGATTTTTGTGGCCTAAATAAGAAGTCTGATTGCCAAAAGAGCTGCTTTTCCATTCCATAATCTTGGATCATTCCCAGACCAATATATCCATACTGTGTAACAAATGACATAAGGATCCTATTAGAAAGAGAGCTTGTGATTTTGTAACTGAATGCTGTCCCATAATTCATACCTGAAAGCCATGAACTGACAGTCCAAAGGCAATCAAATATTGATGCCTCTCATTTTCTAAGTGCTTGACTTTGTGGTCTAAATAAAATTATTTTAATTTGGTTTCCCTGTTTCTGTGGTTCCTTGCTTTCTAAAATGCACATGAAATCTTCCAGCCCTATTTCTCTCCAAAATGTCATTATGTGGACCTCTATGGAGATCATGACAGTTCATCATCATGCTTAGAACCTCAAGGTGAACTTTTTCAGATCCCTACTATTTTAGCTAGGCTTCTAGCAATAGCAGGTGATCACCTACGTTTGGGAAGCACATGACCAGAAAGCACATTTTACAATGGGGTTTCCAGTTAGCCTTTACTGAAAGCCTGAAATGATCTAACATGGGGCTGTCTACTCCCCAGACATTGAAAGAAAGGTCACTCAGTAAAGCTCATCCTCTGAGTTCAGCCCTTTTATTCCATTCTCTCCAAATTTCTCTCTATCCCAATCTTCTCTCTTCCCCATCCCTGCTTGTCCCTTACCTGCTCTTCTTGTCTGCTCAGTCTCATACCCTACTCTTCTTACTCCAGTCCTTACATCCTTCTTCAGCTATTTTGTCTCCCTGTGCAAGGTAGTCTCCCCTGTTAGTCATATCCTGACCCGCCTGCCTTCGCTTCCTTCCAGTCTACTCCTATCTACGTCTCTCTTGCTACTCCACCAGTCTTTCATGCTTGGACAGCTCAGGCAGTCTCAATTTTCCAGTGTCAGTTTCACACAAAACCGGTCCTCAAGTATCCTTCCTAATCTTTTTGTCCAAAAACTCCAGCTCCAGTTCCATTAATGAAACAGGTCAAATCCCTTTCTGCTATCTCCCATATTGGTGTCATCCTCACTGTTGCAATCCCCACAGTCCCTCCTGGTTTGAGTTTCCTTATTCAGCAAGTCCTCTAGCACACAAGTGTTCCACCTGCTGCCAGTGCTCCCAACCACCTCCAGGAACCTTTCCCAAGTATTTCACTCTCCCAGTCTATTCCCCAGTTCAACTCACTCATAATTCCAATTGTCAAACATGTTTATTCTACCCATCAAAAAGAAGCGTCTATGTCTCATCTTCTTAATTTTATCTGCTTTGCTGTAGAAATAGATGCTTATTTCTTTCCCACTGCACAGATCTAAAAAGTAATTATAAAGACATATCCTTGCTTGCAGTTCATTTGTCCCATCTGGGCAAGAAGAGAAAGTCCTCTTGAGCATCACAGCTTCCTACTGAAGTCTGACTATTCACTGAGATGGGATGTATGAAAGACTCATGCCCTAAAAATGCAGATATTATTCCATTTGAGACAGGGAGAATCTGCAAAAATTTCATCCAAATGGCAAATATTCCGGATGTTTTCAAGCAATTGAAAACAGAAAGTCTTCCCCTAGGAAGTAGAAGGTACATAGGAGGTAGGATGTGCCAATGGTTTCACCAATAACGTATTTTTCTCTAACTTGCATAAAGTTTCTGTAACTTCTGAAGTTTAGATTGAATGCAGGTTTTTAGACCTATCAACTTGTTTAGGAAAAAAACCCACAAATCCAAAGGACTGTTGCTGAAAAGCTCTTTGAAGTAGAAACATTAGTTTGGCTTCTGTAACACAATGAAGAATAAAAATTGCAGATGTAAAAACAAGCTCCTTTGTGCTAGGAAATATTTATTACATGAAAAAATGTATTGTTAAGCCAAGTGCATGTTTAAAATACTACTCAAAGGGCAACAGAAATCTCTGTTTCAAAGATAAGTGGATAGAGTTAAATCTTAAAGAGATAATACTGAAATAGACAGGGTTATCTTACTTGCTGCAAATCCTCAGTCTGTGAAAAAACAGTGAAGACATTTCTACTTCACTTGTACATCCCTTTTCCCTTCCAAAGTTGCTTTCATTAGATCTTAGAGGACAATATGCATAGACAGTAGCCTGTCTCTTCTACACAACTTACTGTAGACCAGTAAAGGTCTCTTCTGCTACTAATATCTGAAAAGGCAGTCTTGACTGGTAACTGCTGGAGGCAAACCAGAAGGAAATATTATTAATGTCTAGTCAAGGACAATTAACATAAGAGCTAAATTTTCACAATCCTGTAAAGTAATATGTCCAAAGTACATTTTACCACAAACCTACTGAATAGTCAAAAACATAGATTATTGATTCCTGTAATCCACACAATTCAGTATAGATGCTCTATGCCTGCTAGTTTGTAAATCTGAAGAGTATACAAATGCTGATGTTACCTGCAGTATTCACAATTCTCTTCGCTTGAATTATTCCAAGTGGAGTTTCAACTTCCCATGTCCCATCTGACCGGGCGTTCAGATTAGTCACTTGGACGGGGTAATTTAATTGGGCACCATATTTTCTGGCTCCTGCAGCCAAGGCCATAGTGAGAGAATAGGGATCAATATGACCATCTCCAGGGTTATACAGGCCAGCTAAAACCTAAGTAGAGGTAAAATCCCACAAAATGAAAGAAATTAAAATCCATCAAAATTAACTATTTTTTTAAAACCTCTTTGTTTCTTGAATGCAGTAAACCTTAGGGAGTCAAATCAAAACAAATTTTCAAAACATGTAATAGTATCAGGTCTTCAGCTAGCTGACAACAATGGTGTAAGGAAGTAAAATTACTCAGTTCTCCCATGCAATCAAGGGCTGCAATGCTTTAATATTATAATATTATATACAGTATAATTAATAGTATACATACTGGCATACAGTATGCACTAAAATGCATGTGAGTCTGTTTTTTGTTTATAATGCATATTTTTTCACTGAAAACCAAGAATTCAGCATACAATTTGTATAAACAGACCCTATATCTATATATCTGATAAACCAATATTTAAGTGCAATGGAAGTTATTTTTCATAAAATTAGGTTCTTTACCATATCCATGTTCAATAAAGGAAATAGCTCTTGTACTTTCTCAGGTGTGATTAGGTACTGCTCTATTGGGTGCCAACCAGAACGAGTCATTTGGTATTTGAATTCATCCACCCTAGTGGGGGTTGAAGCAATTCTGATGCTGCCAGGCTGATGAAACCCCACAGCCTAAAAAAAAGAGCAAAAGTGAATTACTGAAAGAACCTTTACTTGCCTTCATAAATGCATGTTCCTATGCTATGGCAAGTCTACAGGAATTTTGCCACTAACATCACTGAAAAGAGACTCAAAGAAGTTAGGTGCCCTTGAAGCAACAGGACGTAGATGTAAACTCCTAGAGAAAATAATATGTAAATAAAAAGTTATCAAATTAACTTCCTATGTTAATATAAACTATCTTCAAAACAGTTGTAAAAAGCTTTTACAGATTTGATAAATATTTGAATTTATGGCCTCATACACTTCCAAAAATAGAATCAGGTACATCTCAAATTAAATAGTTTATATTGAAATCTATGATCTGCATAATTTTCTGTTGAGATGCTGCAGAATAAATTTAACTGACTAAGCACCTTTATCAGTAAAATGAATAACCACCTACCTTTTATTGTCTTTTTAACAAAGTAGAAATCTTTATAGAGCTGTACACTGAATGCTCACTTTCTGGTATACACTATTTACTTCACCTTTTCTGTGTTACCTCACAGGACAGTAATATGGCTGAATAAGTCTTTTTGTAGAACTCACAATGATAATTTGCTGTAGTATCTTATCCAGCTGAACAGTAGAATGAAGAAAAAAAGCACTTTACTACAATTATCAAGTTTGCAGACTTGTGCAGTGAGGATCATGACATTTCCGCTGCTGTCTGAAGCAAGCCTGAGTTTAGTAAATGAAATCTAGATGGCTGAATGATGCCAGATAAAAAAGACAACCCGTGTTTCTCTGTATACCCATTCCTTAAATCACTAAATAAAAAAACACATCACTGGAAGGGATGGGAAGAATTGCAGCAATCTTCTCAAGTACAGACAGCATCATATCATATGCATTTTTAAGTGGACATGATTAAAGCAGGAATGTATCATAATCAATCCATTCATTCCAGATCCTTGATGCTATTTTAACTCCTATACCAACCTAAATGTGCAGACTCTCAGTCTGCTGAGCTTCTGAGATGTTTGATGAAAACTGTTTTCTTAAACTTTAGAGGGATCTGGGAAAACATCTGAAATATTTAGTGACTAAGCACCAGACTATATCTAGGCAGGAGAATATATTTCAATAAAATGGGAGCTTTATGATAATAATGAACACACACATAATCAATTTATCTACTTCAAACTTTTTTGTAGGACCATTCATGAGGTTAACACTGATCTGAATTAATAATTAAAAAGGTTAAGGAGATTACCTGTCCAGTCTCCTCTTCCAGCTTTTCATAAAGTTTGATGCTGTAAGAATGGATTTTCTTCAGGTTTATTCCAGGATGAAAGTAAGTAGTTAAACCAGCCTCAAATAAGAAATAGGAACACCATAGAGACATTATTAGAAACGCAGTGTTTTCTTTCCCTCCTTCCAACTGTCATTCAAAATGAAACTGACAAGATACTGTAAAGAAAACAACACGTGGATAGAGCCAACTGCTACAAAAATAAAAATAAAATCCTTTCCCTACTTGTGGCATTCTTGTTCTCTGCACATGTGTTTTTCCACCTGTTTTTTCTCATCAGATTTGTCAACTCACGATACTGTTGCAGTTGTTCTCTCCTATGGTTTTCTTTCTTCCTTAAATTATTCAGTTGTCAGTTTCAAATCTTTTGGAAGAGACATACAACTCTTCCTGATCAGCTAAATAAACTGATTGTCCTGCTATATGTCCTGTAGTAAGATCTTTTCTTTCTTGCAGATGGAGATGGGAGAGAAACCAAACTTTCACAACAACCAGATCTCAACAAAAGTTATTACTTTCCTGGGGTGTGAACAGTGGGGCAGTGGAAGTCAATGTTCTTCTATTCTCAACAGCTGTCTCAGGGCAGTTGAAGAGCCACATTTCAGAAGTAGCTTAAGAAATTATTATACATATTTTGCACATCATTTTACTAAGTCTGACTTTAGAAAGCTGTCAAGCCCTTTTGGGTTCATGAAAAGGTTAAGATCAAGAAGTTACTACAGCCTCTTCTATATTTAAGGAAACTGTTCACCTGCCCACAAGAGACAGATGCATCAATCTAATGACATCTGCAACTGCAGACATTTAGCACTTAAAAAAAGCAGAATTAAAGTGTTACTGAAGTTAAGCATATGTCTTTGTATCTCCTGAATTTGACATCTCACCAAAACCCTTCTTCCAAGTGAGACAAGAGAAAGGCAAAATTACCTTAGGTTTTCAAGCGAAGTAACTAAATCTATTTAAATGCTTTATATATATCTGTAGTGCATATTTTGCTAACTAAAATAGAGCTTATTCTTAAATGAAGGTTGCTTCAGTTAAGGGAGCTAGACACCAGAGTCCACCTTTGAGTTCACTGCCATTCTGAGAAAAAAACAGCAGGAAAACTAACAGTGAAATGTAACACATATAGTAGAGTTTTGATAGTTTCCTTCTAAGTAGCCTAATATGGACACGCATTAACTACTCTTGATTTTAGCTTAACAGCTCTGTTCTGTGATACATATTTTAAGGCTTTAACTTTTAAAGCTAGTGGAATAACTGTAGAATTATGAATAACAAAAGCAAGATTTAATGGTCTTTAAAAACATAATTTAAACGAATTTAATTATGCTAAGAACCTATTAAATGTTAGACTTCTCTACAATTAACATCAACATATATTGCATGAATTATATCACACATTCTCATTTTCTGAAACCATAGCCTCTTCTGGCACATCTTTATTGGTGCAGCTTCATATTTCAGAAAAAATTAGCTTCAAATTGCTCTTAGAAAATGCCTTACACTCAGATACCATGTCCCTCAAAAAACATAAATCATACTTACTGCCTGAGATAGCAGGTACTCAGTCACTTCAGAGCAAGAGTATGACAAGTGTCTGGCATTACTGAACATATGTCTTTACACTAGCCATGGTGTTAAAAGTTTTTCCTACCTTTCTTTGTGAGGATTTTATCTTTCTCATATCTTAAAGTTTATATATGGTATCATAGCGTACTGCATGTGTGAAATGCCAAAATAAACCAATAGAAAAATGTGCAAAATTAATCATCTACCAGTTTTATATTTTTCAGTTGTGCCTGTATTTTATTCATAAATTTGGCTCTCATTCCCTAAGTATGTTTGGTATTGTTCATTTCCTCAACAATCTGAGTTTAAAAAGCGATCACACAGACCTGTAGGAGGAAGAAAAATCTACTAAGGGCCACATTAAGCACAAAGCAGGCACGTTAGATCAGGAAGTCCCTAGGCTAGACTAATAGTCTAGAAAAATATCACTTGTTTTTTTCTTATTATCATATCGGATCATCATCATACTGGACACTAGGTATTTGACTAAATGCAGTTTTGATCTCATTTTATACAGGTGGTTTTACGTTGTTGTGAACACATCTATTTTAGTTACCTCAGACTAACCTCAGGGTTGTAAGAATTTGTAATTGCAGAATTTGTAATTAAAACTTGCTTGTTTCTTAAAAAATAAGTCCCAAAGCCCTTTTTTTCTGTGTATACAGAATAAATAAATAAATTAGGCATTGAATTATTTACATTTCATTATCCATTTACAATAAACTATGAGTAATTAATTTACTTGTACCTACAAATTGTGTCATCTCATATTATTTTTACTGTCTTCTTTTATTTATGTAAACATTTTCTGGTCTTCTGTTATTTTTCAAAATGTAGTAATATATTTTCCAGATGTAGGGAAATTCCACTTCAGTGATCATGGTTAGTAATTTTGAACCAAATGAACCACAAATCACTGGCAAGTTAGCTATAACTATGTCTAGTCATCTATACATTATATACTTATATTTTATATTTATCTACATGCACATTATATAGATAAAATATATACTTTATACTTAAATTGTAACTCCGACATTTTTAAGTTAATAAAAGAATTCTAAACACATTTTATGCCTTTTGGATTCAGCTAAGGAATGATTCTGATTTCAGGAGTGCAATTGGGAGACAACTATAACCTGACTAGACTATATAAAAATTAAGATCATAGAGTCATAAAATAATGATAATAAAATAAACATATTGAATAGGACCTCAGGAGGTCTCTGTCCAACCTCCTACTCAAAGCAGGGTGAGCTATGACATCAGACAAGGTTGCCCAAGATTTTTTTCAGCCTGGTCTTGAAAATCTCCAAGGACAGAGACTGCACTACTTCCCTGGCCGAGTACAGGAATTTGCACTTGTCCTTGTTAAATTTCATTAAGTTCCTGCCCTTCCATCCCTCCAGCCTGTCTAGGTCCCTCAGCATTGCTGCTGTGCCCTTGAGTGCATTGCCTGGTCCCCCCAGTTTGGTGTCAACTGCAAACTTGATGAGCATGTACTTTGTCACTCTGGATCATTGATAAATATATTAAACAGGATGGGTCCCAGGAAAGACCCCTGTGACACTCCACTTGTTTCTGGCCTTCGGGTAGAGTACAACCAATTAATCACTACTCTCTGAGCCCAACCATCCAAACGCTCTTTTAACTATCTAGCTGTCCAACCATACAGAACATAACATCTTCACTTGAATACATTAACTATGTACATTAATACATGAACACATGACTTATGGGAGAGTGTCTAAAATCTTGCTATAATCCAGATAAGTGACGTGAACTACTCTCCCCTTGTCTACAGATTCAGTCATTTTATCACAGAGGCAATCAGGTCTGGTCAGACCTGATTTATGCTTGGCAAATCTATGCTGCCAGTTCCAAATCACCCTTTTTCTCCTTTATGGGCCCAGAAATATGATCTGAGACTCACTCCATAATTTTCCCAAGAACAAAGTATGGCTAGCTGGCCTTTAGCTCCCTTGCTCGTCCCTTAGACTTTTTGAAAAGATGCATACATATGCCTTCTCCAAATATTGGGCACCTCTCCCAGTCTCCACAGTCTTTCAGAGGTGATACATGTCCAGCATTGCAATGCCATCAGCAGCATTCTCACATCCAGCCCATCTGTTCCAATACATGTGCATGAGTCGAGTTCTCCCAGTAATCTTTGTCTTGATCTTCTTCTACTGCTAGCAGTTCCTTTTCTCCTTGAACCCTGCTCAGAGCATAGAGGCCTGAAAACCCTGTCAGTGAAAACTCAGGCAATGAAGGCATTGAGTACTTGAGCCTTATCAGTGTACACTCTGTGACTAAATTACCCACCTCATTCAGCAATGGTCCTGCATTTTCCTTGTTCAGATTTTTACTACTAATGCAGCAGTAGAAGCTCTTCTTGTTGCCTTTAATGTTACTTACAATTCTCATTAATTCTCACCGAGCTTTGGCTTTCCTAAAATCCCCTGCACATGCCCAGGCAATTTTTCTAAATCACCCCTTCATATCCTTCTCCTGATTCCCCCTGCTGAACACCACATTTGGCTCCGAAACTCAGTCATGAGCTCCCTGTCTGGCCCAGCTGGCCTCCCAATATATGTTTCAGGATGGACCATTCTTGTATTTGAAGGAGATTTGCTCTAGGTTTTGCTCTATTAACAAAACAGAGATTTTATTATTGTAGGTGAACATGATCTGGGAAAATAATTTTAAGAATGGATACTTTGCTATGAGAATTGACAGAGCAAATTTAAGGAATTTTTACAGATGAAATTTTTCTTTGTTGAAATGTTCATTTTTCAGTGTTATTCTATCCTAATATGTTTCAGATTTTATACTACATTTATTAAATTAGCATTCTGGGGGAAAATGGCATTATCACCTATACTCTCTCTTCTTGCAAGTTTGACCAAGTCATACAAGTTTTTATTTGTCTTGTGCTGTGCTTTATTAACTCTCAGCAGCAAAATCAATTGCACACTGCAAGAAAAAGTGTCACAGAACGATATGTTAAAACATTTTCTTAGAAAATACCTTTCAAAAAAGTAACAAAAACATTTATTTGCTGAGTTATATATCCCTTGTTCAGTCCTTAGGGCTTCACTGAGATTGCAAATGATCTGACCTGCAGAACAGTACAACTTCAAGAGTTCTTAAAGCCTAAGTCCTGACCTAATTTACACACATATAATTAATTATTAATGACTACTTTGTCATGATTAGATAGGTGTAAAAATGAGCAGCACTTGCTCTGTTATTTATATCTTATTACTGATAATATAAACATGTGAACACTCTCTGTGCTGTTATAATTTAAATAAAATGAAAGTTGGCCAAATTTATCTCAGACCTGAAAAGTGGAAGAAAGTTTTGGCAGCAACACTAGCAGGAATATGATCTCTATGAAATATGATCCTGAGCTCTGGCAGGACCTACTGGACTGTGAAAGAGAGAAAAAGTGGTATAGTACAGCAACATCTGAACCAGACTTTCAACATTTGAGGCTGCAGGCAATATACTATGTGCCACTTCACATGCTAACTGTATGTGTAATTTCATCTGTATCTAGTATCATAATGCTGTGAGGAAACCACTGATACATGCACAGTACGTAGTATAACAAAGAACTCACTCACAGTTTCATCTTTGAACGCAGCATTCTACTACTCAGTTCAATGAAGAAAGACAGTAGTTTACCTAATTGTAATCCATTTTTAACCTGTCCTATAATTGTTTTGCTGCATTAATCACATGAAATTCCGTTCCAGCAGGTGCCACAAAGCAGCCCTCTCAGTAGCCCAGTGCAAGCATTTTCTCTGCTGTGCTCCAGGTCTCTGCCTACTTTTGAAACAGGGTTCCTCACTCGGTGCTCCATCGCTGCATTCACTGAGAAGTGGCAGCAAAAATACTGAAGGAGAGGTGGCTTTTACACAGTTCTGAGCAATAAGCTAGAGTGAACAAGTATAACAACAAGAACAAAGGGAACATTTAGTAACAGCCCCCCCCTCATTTTGGTTTCTTTTCCAGTGAGGGGATTTATTTTTTACACACTTATTGTTCTGTATATCCATTGGGTAAATAGAATTCAGTCTGTTCCTCACTCATATACTTAAGTCACAGCATTTCTCTGAGCATTTCATAGTTAGGATTCAATACACAAGATGCATGATCTGACACTATTCATGGTGTTGCTCTGTTCACTGGACTGCACCACCCATGGTATCATTCTTTCTAAAAGAGACGTAATTACTGAATTTTGGTTCTCCTACTTCCATACAGTGTGTTTTATTTTGCTTTGCCTGTTGAAAAGCAAGTAAAATGAAGTATATACCTACTTATACATTTCAGGCAGAGATTTTGTTTTATTTTTATTTTTTACTACTGTTCTCTCATAAGGCTCCATACACACAAAATACCTGCACCAAGATGAAGTATTTCAAACTTCAGACTTCCTCTCCTGGGAGAGTTATGAGAATACAAATCAAATATAATCCATATGAGTCATCCTTCCCAATTTCTTCCGAAGGCATTCCGATACTGTAGTTATAAGTATTGCATAAATGCTCTATTCTATTAATAGAGTAGTTCTAGAGACAGCAAACTATTGGTTTTTTACTCTTTTGTATTGCTACACACAGGGATAACATTCTCCCAGTTTCAGCTGAGCATAGCTGGAAATGAATAGAAAAAGCATCTATTATTGTGGCAAGCTTTATTTCATTTTTTTACACTCCCTACTCCAGACATTAACACAGAAAATATGTAATTACATACATACATGTTGTGCACCAGTATGTCCATGTGATTAGCATTATTATAGGTGTCCCCACCCTGTCATTACATGCATGTCTTTTTAATTCTGTTACTTAGGAGTACAGACAAACATAAAGCCTTAAAAAGACCCCACGGTGTACAGCTGTTAGCTTTGCTCCTCCAAAATTTTGTGTAATGTCAGCAGTGGCAGGATAGAAAGCTCTTATCCCTAACAAGAATCAGTTTCTGGGACAGTGATATTCTCTGAGAACTGGACACTGATGCTGCTTCTTGGTTACTTCTTTCTCTAGGTGGCACATATATAAAAAATAATTACACATACAACAATGCCAAAATTCACATTTCTGGTCTATGCATGACAATGCAACCACTTCCAATGATAAAGTCTGCAGTATAAATTAGACTACCTTTGAAGTAAAACCTTAAATTTAAAAAAGTCTAAGCTAAACTACAGTTTAAAGTCTAAATCCAGTTAACTGCTAAAAATTTATACTAACAGTTAACTTCCAGTAATTTCAAAATACAGTATTTGTCCCAGTTTTTACAAACGAGAAAAGTGTACTACAGATAGCTGAACCAACTTTTCAAAACTCATATAGCAAATCTATGAAGAACTCAATGCTAAATTTGTAGCTATAGAATACCCACAATAGTTAATCTCTGGAAAGCCAGGGAATATAAGGGTAATGAAATCTCCACCACCATTAGATACATAAACCATTGTTAATCTGAGAGATTAACAAAATGTTTCTTACTGCATGCCAAGTAGATCCTGCAGTGAGCTCAGATTTTTCTAGCAGAATAACATTCTTCAAGCCAGCCTTAGCCAAGTGATAGGCTAGACTCACACCAACGCAACCACCTCCGATGATGACTGTATCTGCGCTATCTTTCCCCAAGGAAGGAGCCTGGGTTTCTTTCCTGGGGAAAAAAAACATTACTGGCAGTTACAAAAAGACAATTGCATTTTTGTCCATCTCTTTTGTTTACGGCTCCAATCACAATTCACCTTGGTGCCTGCTAGACAGTTTAAGTCACACACCTGACGTCAAACCTAACCTGTTCACTCTTATCTTCTTTTGAAGTAAATGCTCTTAAAGCCTCACCACATACGTAAACAGCAGTAATACAAAATGCGAAGCAAGTTTGCTTCCACTCACAACTTTAAATCTTTATTTGTCAAATATACCCTTATATGTAGACCCTATTTTTCAATGAGAAACCGTACCCCCAAAAAGACAGTGTCAAAATCTGACTTTTCAAAGGTGCTATAGTTTATGCAACATGAAGTCTTTATAAAAAAAGTCTACTTACTAAACTCCCTAATAAATTTCTAAAGCCAATGTCAGCAGACTACATCAGTGTTTGTGTACAATTAAACTTCATCTTTAGTTTCATGTTCTGTCTATTTTGACATGTTCTACTTTGCTGAAGTTAAAACATTATAGAAACAGGTTTTTGTCAATGGCTCCCACCTGCTATTACACCACGCTGCATTTTCACAACCGCTTTAAGTCAGCAAAAGCCAGAACTGCTGCAACAGGCAGCTCTGTTGTTCTCCGTCTGATCTGATCCTCCTCTCTGCTGCCCTAGACCATCCCTTGCCAAGCAGTAAGCCAGTTCAGGAAACTTATCCAAATTTTAAAATTTTTTAGATGTGACCTTTTAGTATGGTAGCAGTACAGACTACTGTAAAACCACAGTATCCCTCTCTTCAGGACAGTTAATCAATACTCAGTTTCATCTCCTCCCTCCTTGTACATTAGCTTTTGCAACTTCTCTGGCAAAAGGCTTTCTAATGTGTAACTAGTCTTCCATCCATTCTCCACTCAGAAATGAAAGCTATCAGTTGTATGTATTATGAATGGATATCTTATAAAATAATATGGTGTTTAAAACGCAAAGGCCAGAGGAATTTGCACCATGCTTATTCACTATGTGGCAATGAATGAAAAGTAAAATAAATGGGAGTACTGGACACGACAGGTTTTCTGCACTTGGTGCACCACACACTTCCATGTGTTCTTCTTTGAGATTACACATTAGTTTTTGCAAGTTAGCAGTAAGCTGTTTAACAGCCAGATGCGAGACACTTACACCAGCTCCTCTACTGAATTCTGAGGCACATGGTAATCCAGGTAAAGCATGGAGGCTTCTCTCATGCTTCTTTTATGCCGTGAATTTGGGAATTCCTCACCTGGCTTTCAGCTCTTTTCAGACCTTTTCTCTCAAACCCGGGAAGCCGGTAAGAGCCCGGTGGGGTGCCTTCCCTGCGAACCACGCGTTTGCTCTTGCCAGTTAAACCGGGCCGTTGCTCACCCGTCGCAATAGCAGACGACATCCGGAGGTATCTCCCTCTGCCCGGTCAGCCACCCATCCCGGGCTGGGTCCTGCGCCCTTGCCGCAGAACTGCGAGGCGCAGGGGCACCACCTTCTGCCCGAGGGGGGAGAGGCCTCGGCGGCCCGCTGCCCCGGCCGGCAGCCGCTGGAGCCGCGCGGGCCGCCAGAAGGAGCCCGCTCCCCGTCCCCCGCCTTCCCCGGCAGCCCCCGCCGGGCAGCTTCACCCTGGGCAGCTGCTCTCAGGCTGACAGCCGCGACCGTTAACGGCTCCTTCGCCCGCGCCTCCCCACCGGCCCGGCCCGCACTCACCGCCCCTGCGCGCCCGCACCGCCGCCGAGGGGCCGCAGGGCCGGGGGGGGTGGCCGTAGCCGCCGCAGGGCTCCCCGCAGCACCGCGCTCATCCCGCACACAGCCCGCCCGGCAGCGGAGATGGAGAGCGCTGGCTCAGCGCCCCGCCGGCGGCGTCCCCTCCTGTCCAAGCTCTCGCTGAGGCCAGCCCTCACTGAGGAGGTCTCCGGACCGCCCCTTGGCTGAGGGGGCAGCACCGGGGGAGCAACCGGGCGGGGGGCGGCAGCGGGAGGGCGCTGGGCTGCCTCGGGAGCTGGCAGGGCACCCCGCAGGGTGAGGGGCCGGCCCGGCTGGGTGTGTTGCCTGCAGCGCTGCCCGCCTCTTCCGTGGGCTATAAAAGCGCGGGCCGAGGCCGGGGGCTTATCTTGTGCTTGGTGCTGAGCTGACGGGCAGGCGCGGGCAACCGGCGTCCCTGGGCGAGGAAGATGCTGCCGATCGGGAAGACCGCGAAACAGGGCAAAAGGGTAATTCCCCCCACCTCCCTGCCCCGCTCCCTGCCGGCCCGGCCCGAACCCGCTCTCCGCTACCCAGCGTGGGGACGGCGGCGGGCGCTGGGAGCGGTGCCCCCGCCGCCCTCCCCTGGGCCGCCCGCTGGGCTGCGGGCGCTGCCCCGGCGAGGCCGGCTGGCCGCGGAGCTGTAGCCCCGTACCGGTGCCGCGGGGAGCAGCGGCAGCCCCGCTGCGGCACAGGGCAGGGCTCGGCGCCCGCCCCCTCGGGGTCCTGCCCGCAGGTTCCCGAGGGAGCTGCTGCCAACGCGGCGTAGCCCGCGAACCGCACTTCCTAATCTCCCGGTAAGGGACTCGGCGTCTCTGCAGGTAAGGTCATCTTGTTACAAGCTAAAGTAAAGCCATGATAGTAACCATACCGATTCAGCATTTGGCCATTAAAGGCGTCTGGATGCAGTTACGAGGTAAATTAGGTAGAACTTAACGCAGGAACTGCTGATAGAATTTTGACTTCTCTGATGACATAGGTTGGAGCCACCAAAGTCCAAAACCATTTTGCTTTGAATTATTTGATATGCAAACTAAGCAGCACTTGCAACACACTGAAGTTGTAAATATTTTAAGCATAAACAGTCGTTGGATGGGATTTCTGTCTCCAGCATCCTGCCAGCTCTATTTACAAGCCCCAAATTGCTCTTCCCTTGATTCATATGACTGAATACCAACAGTGTTTGTAATATGAGCACAGCCTCCAATATGTGTGCCCTTCCCACCCTCATTTAGCTGAGGAAATAAGCCAGTATAAAAAGTTACCCAAGCATCAGCCGTTCTGGCCATTAACACAAACATATGAGCAATGTCTAAATCAAACTTTCTGACCTATACCAGTACTGCTACCCTGCACAGCTGCTTGGGCAGGTCAGTGGAATCATGTGTTTTGGCTTCCGTTCAGAAAGACAGTATAATCATTAAGAGGACACTTCTTACTCAGAAGTGGGTTTACTAGAGTTTATGTGTAGCATATAAGTCTAGAGTAAGAGAACAGAAGGATATGCGAAGAAGTCTCTGAGCCCTAAGCCTTTCAGGTAGATCAGTTATAAAGGAAGAAGGTGGGGAGGTATGTGTTCTGCTTTTCATTTTTCAGCACATACTCATGCCACCTAACTTCAGACACCTAGCAGAAAGCAATTGCCTTAAGTTCCCTCTGCAGGCAGTGGACAGAGATAAGCTTCTCTCGAGGGCTCACTTAAGATCTGAATAGTTGTTTTGAGGTGCTTTTTTCTCTCCACTGATGGAAAGGTAGGATATAGGTAAAGCAAGCAGGCTTTTCACTTATATGGTTCCATTACATTCCTAAAGGTGATTGAGGGAATGTATTCAGACATTTGCACTCTTTCCATGGATAGAGGTATGGACTATGTGGTACAATTTCATTCATGGTAGCAAAAGTAAAGCAGTGAAAAGATGGCTCAAAAAAGCCTTTTTACAAATACTCTTTCTTGTTATTTAATACCAGATCTGTGTACTGCAGGATCACGTGAAAGTACAATTTTGATCTGGATTGGGCATGACCTTACAGCTGTAGGTCTCTGGGGCAGAACAAAACAATATTGATGATAAACTTATGCAGGCTATATGCTAGCTATATGCTGGTTGAACCAATGGTATTTTACCAAGTATAGGTAAAGTAGAAATGGTGCAAAGAGATTATATCAGACCTGTAATAAAGTTTGCAAAAAAAGTTATTTCCATTTTAAGCCAATCTGAACTGACAAAGTAAGTTTGTATTAAGTACTTTGTGCTTTATAATTATGTCACTTGCTATTAGATGCCCTAGTGCCAGGTTTAATATATCACAGTATATAATGTATTAAGATGCCATGGTCTATTCAGTCATGGCTTATGTTGCTTCTGTGTGTCAAAAGTGAAGATTATTTTAAAAGGCAGTTTAAAAAAAAAAATCTAGAACTGTGAAGGAAAACTGCTGTTAAATCCTAGAAGTGACTTGTTGAAAGAAAAAAACTTATAGTGCATTTAAATATAATACCTATATATGATGTCAACATGTATCTATTACTTAACGTTCAGTTAACAAGTTAAGCAATGACTAAGGCTGCTTGTATGTTAGATTTCTTTCCTCCAGACTCCTGTTCTGCATATTAAGCTGCTGAAGCAGGCTCCATCTATAAAAGATTCCTTGTCAGGCAGAGGAAGCAGGGACTCAACCGGTGATCCCTTGGGTGCCTTGCTCTGGCCCCATTTGAGGCATTGTGTTACAACTGCAAATTAGTTAATAGTAAACACAATCTTTACAAAGCCTCCTGACCTTTACACTTAGAACAGAATTGCTGTAATAGACAAGCATGACTGGTAGACTCATTGAAAATTACTGAGTTTTGGAGACTGAGTATTACAGACCGAGTTTGGCCCTGGTCCTGCTGAAACGAAGATGAAAGCTTGCACACTTTATTAATCAGGTCAATATTTTGGCAAGTCTAGAACGTGCAATGGAATGTGATGCAGAGATTTGCAAGCCAACACTTGGCCAAGCTCATGTACAGCAGTGCTGTACACAGAAACCCTGTCACCTTCCTGCCATGTCAGTGCCTAAGCCAAAAACGCCCACCCTCTCAGCCAGGCTTTGTAGCCTCCAAGTAGCCTTGGACAGCAATGACTGGTACTGAAACAGGCATAGTTGGCACAGTGCTCCTTCTTGTTGGAAAGGCATACTCCCATCCTGCCTAAAGGGCAATGCTGAGACATCACAAGTGACTTTCCTGGATGTAGGGTGTGAGGTAACTGAAGTAATGAAGGAAAAATTATCAATGAAGGTAATCTACTAAAGGTTGGAGACTAATTGTTTAAAAAACGCTTCCTCTCAGCATAAAACCCACACTCAGCTCTGTCCACAAGGCTGTCCTTTTTCCTACTCCCTCAAATTTAATCATCTACTGAAATGCTAGTGTGCCATTGAGAAAGATAACTATGGAGGGAAATTTAAGTCTTACCTTTGACTAATTCTTTTCCTGTACCCGCTACCTTTGTTAATGTGATGGGTCTGCATTCATCATCTTTTTAAAGTAAATTGAACTATGGTTGTAATCCAATTGCAGAAATTAGTACTATTTAGTATAATAAGTACTTTTTGGGAAACTTGAACAAGCCAATGAAACAATTAAAGGAATACAAAAAATAATATATATTAGGTGCAACTAATGTATGCTTTTCTCATATTTTTCTACTTCCATTGCATTAGCATGGCGTTCAAGGCAGGAGCAAGGTTAATCACAGGGTGCTGTAAGGTTTGTAAATTGACATCTTAAAACATTTCAGGACTGTGCCAAACAAGCAGGATTTTCTTTCATTTTGTAAGTCTAGGTAAGCAAACCCAGGCTAGTAAAACGCCTGTCAGAAAAATGGAGGCCAACATTTTGAGACATGTCTTAATTTGGTAAGGAAATGTTACATGCTCACTTTTCTATGATGCCTATTGTGCCATCTTGTGTCACAAGCTACTTGTGCTAAGGCTCTGTCAAGATGGCATTCATAGTTAAAGAGTAAATGAGCTAATAGAAAGGTCAGTGATACTACTGTTTCATTTTAAGAAGTTTCTCCTATATTTTACAGGAGAATTTAAGATGGTGTTTTACTTTCATAGGAATGGAATTGGACCAGTGACTTCTAGTTCTGGGGACTATATCTCTGGACTACAAAAAAACTCACTGATGAAAAGTCTTACATAATATATATGCACATATTAAAGCTTTATGTTGCAAAGCAGACCATCTACTATTCTTTAAAGGGAATTTCAAGATGGAAATCAATTACTTTTTACTGTTATGGCAAAGATATTTCTGGTAGCCCACAAATATTTATGCCTGTTTTGTAAATACAAGAAATGGCAACAGAGACAAAGGAAGCCCACAAAACTGAAGAACTGTAATGTTAACCTTTTCTCCTGGTTTCTTCAGGGTATTCTAGAGCGCTTAAATGCTGGGGAAATTGTGATTGGAGATGGAGGATTTGTCTTTGCTCTTGAAAAGCGGGGATATGTAAAAGCTGGACCTTGGACTCCTGAAGCAACAGTAGAGCACCCAGAAGCAGGTCAGTTTTACTGGGAAATACTAATCCTGTAGTGAATGTAAGCATGGTTGGATAAATAAGTATATAGGAACTTGTAGTAGGATTTTAAATAGAAGTGTTCCTTGACACTGTAGAATTAGACTGTTAAAACAGTCTAAGAATCTATAGACCAAATGTTCATCTTACCCCTTTTTCTTGCACTTAACACTGGCCAAAAGCAGATGGCTGAGTAAGAATACAAGTAGTGCAAACATAGTGATACCTCTCCAGAATGCTCTCCCAGTCTTCAATAATTTGTAGCCCAGGGACATTTTCGCCTAGATATGGTATCTTTGCATTTAGTAGCATTCAGTGATTTCTCTCTCATGGATTTGTCCAGTCTGCCCTTGAGCTGATATAAAGCTTGTCATTTAAAACATCTTGTAAAAAAGAATTCTGCAGTTAACTATCTGTTTTGTTGTGTTCTACCCATTCTAGGCCTTTTATATTGTTATAAATTACTATAGTTTTTTATTAATTCTTTCAGGAAAATAGCAACTTTTAATAAACAATGGAATGGAAGAGGAGTATTGTATGTATCTGGCTCCACTGTGAAATGGGGAATGATAACCCTCGTAAGAACCTGAGATTTGTAATAAACATTTAAGGGAGTAACTCTCTTAAAGTGGATGGAGACAAAACGAGCGATCATTCTATGCCTTTCCACATAATGATTATAATGTTTAACATAAATAGTGCAAAAGCAGATGCTATTATCTATTTATGTATGCTATATTATAAGAAAGCATTTGCCCTAGTAATATGATATGGAGTTAATCCTACAAGCCAATTCAGAATATCCTGGGGAAAAGATTTTTAAGTGTTTGCCCTTCCAAATTAGCCTTCTTCGTCTATACAGGGCAAAGAAGGAAGAAGAGAGGAAGAAGGAGAGCTATCTTAGCCCTCTCTAGTACATTGCTTTGTACACCTTACCTATGTATCCTAATCCTTCTCAGCCTTCAAGTGTCACCTTACATGTAGCATGCCTAACTTAGGGTCATGGACAGCCTTAGATAATGCAGAGCTCCAGCAAATGTTTGAAGGGTGATGACCTAATTTGCTGAATGTCATGTTTCCAGAAGACATCCCATCACCTCTCTCTATTTCTCTCCATCTCTACGTTTTTCTGCCCCTACACATTCCATCTTAAATCATAGCACTTACCCTATGCTCTTTATTTCCCCTTTGCTTACTTATTTTGCACCTCAAAAGCCCTTGACCCTCTCCACATGTCCTTTTGGGAAGTGCACATCTCAGTCCATGGGAAATGCAAGTCTTTTTCTTACACAGAGGCAGCTGCAGGTGGCTTAAATTAGCTAAATTGGCACACAGATTTGCTTGACTACCTTGATCAGTAATCATAGGTTAGAATCCAGCATTCTAAGAATTGCTACTGATTTGCTAGAACATATTGTTTATTTCTGTAACATAGTTACATAATTTTTATAAGCCCTTGATAAGCTATTTATAAATACACCCTTCACTGGAAATTAGTTCATTTCTTTTAGTGCAGTGTGCTGCCTCCCCTCCATTCCTGCTTTTTGCTCCTGCGTGCTCAAGGGTCATGTTACTTTGAAAGCAGGTGTAAAGGACAGAAGGAGCAACTGGCTGAGCCAGCTGGTGTAAAAACCATACAACTTCCAGACCATCTTGTCTTTGTAAGGAAGGAGGGAGGTTCTGAGAACGCAGTGAGGAATTGCTGGTGGGGGGAGGGGGTGTGTGTGAGTTCAAGGCCACTATCTCCATTACGAGAGAGGAGAAGTTTTGCCAGGCTGACAAGTTTAGAAATGGGATCTAAATAATTCTTCTAAGCCAGGTCAGGTGTTGCTCTGTAGTGAGCAATATGCATAGGTACTTCCTGCCCCCATCTGCTGTTAGCTTAAGTCTGTCTTTTGTGAAATGTCCAACTCATGGTGGATTGAAATGAAAACTCAGTGTTATACATCTGACTCCTAAAATGTATCAAATTGTTAACAATTGTTTACCCTTATATGTGGCTGTTACCCCATTTCTTAAATAGTGGAGGAAAACACAGCTTCAGTAGCATGTTGGAAGTAGCACAAGAAGTATATTACAGAGTGGTTTGGGTTTTTGATAGTGCAGACTGCTCTGGGCTTGATGATAGTAACAGTATAGTCTGCTGGTAGAAATTATTTGCCTGGGGTTGAATGAGATTCAGGCTGATACCTATAACACTATTCTTTCCCTCAAAATTTAGACCCATTCTAGAGCCTCCTGTGACAGTTTGGGATATGAAGTTCCTTATTCATATGTGTGAGATTATTTCATTTGCCTACCTATGTGACCATCTTTATTCACACAAATACCAGGCACTCTTCTAGGAACACAAGAACTATATTTAGAGAGTGCTAATCATGGGGGTAAACAAATCTGGTTTATTATGGAAATGTGGAATTTGTGGAAAATATTTGTAGATTCTTTTTTCCTTTTCCCATTTCTAGACTATTTTTTATCAATCAATTCTCATGGGGTAGAATAGGAAAACAAACTACAGAACACTGGAAACGTACAAAGACAGCCCTTTCAGTTGGGATTGAGTAGCCTATTTTAATGCTTTGGGAAAAAGAATACTCCCTGCAGTAGGAATGTTTTGACTTTGAATAAAGGTTGTAAGACAGAAATTTGATCCTAGTAGTTAAGGCAGATTCCAGGGTCTTTTTGAACTGTAACTCTGCTATATTCCATGTGCCTGGGTCTTTGACTGCTGGGAAAAGAAGCATTGTGTTAAATCACACTGTGGTTATCCGAGACTGTAACTAGAAATTAAGTACTGTACTAGTAGAGAAAAACAAGGGACACTACACTGTTTCTTCACTGAAAGCAGACATGCTTGCGTTTATGCGGATTGACTTTTGCGACTCAAACTGCTGTCTGAGCTTCTCTGGCGTAGAAGGCTGTGTTTGTTGCAACTGAAGGGAGTAATTTTGTTCTTGTGACACATCCACACATTTTCCTAATGACAAGATTGTCTGTGGATAATGAGATCTGATAAACTAGGACTTCAGGAAAACTCTTCCGAGCATCTGCCTCAAACTGCAGTGTTCTTGTGTCGTGTACAGTATCTAGGGAATAAACTATTCCTGTATTTGCTATAAACTGTTGAGCATTTTATCTCTGTTTTACATTATCAGTAATGTTTGAGAAATTATTATAATTACTGTTCTGAGGGTACACATATAAAATCAATTGACGACAACTGTTCTGTTCCTGCTGTGGCAATTGCAGTGAATTGCTTACAGCGACGAAGGCAGAACTACTGTTCTGAGTAGACAGACTACATAGAGCCTGCTCCCAAAGTCCTAATGCAGGAAATTTGTCCATTAAAAGTAATGCCAACCTTACTACAAAAGAATTGTTGGCTCTGTAGTGAAATCATCATGTGCTGACTTATGAGAAGAATGAAGTCTGTGTTGCAAGTCACTCTTCTGGAGCAACAAATAATCTCTTAATTAAGGGTGTATGTAGCAAAATAGAGCTTTGGTTTTTGCTGACTAGACTCAGCTGGAGTTTTTTACGGGGAGAAAACTAGAAAATATAAACTAGAGAAGGTAATGGAACAATGTATTCTTCCATATAAATATAATCTTTTCCCTTAATTTGTTGCCACGGTACTTTTTCCTGTTTTCTTCTTCATAGTCTAGAAGATAAGAAAATATGGCTGTTTCATTTGATGATCTTTTTGTCTGGTATTCCTTGTTATGCCTTCATGTTCATTTGTCAGATGTCTGCTTTACCTTCCTAAACCAAAGTGCAGTTCTATAAAGTGAAATTCAGAGGTCTGAAGGACTGCAGAAAGTAGAAGACAGGCAAGGTGGCATGCAAAACTGAATCTACTTAGAAATCTTCAGTCATTCTTAGCAGAGAATAACTAAGGAGAAGCTTTTCTACCTAATGTTCTGAGAGTGAGAAGAAAGGATTTCTATGCAGACTGTAGGTACTGCTTCTAATCTCTCATAATGGCTCTTCCAGTAAACACAGTACCACTTATTTTACAGTAACATTACTTCAGTAAACAGTTAATTTTGGGGTAACAACAGTGACAACTGTACCAAACATATATTCTTTGTCTCTTTGAATTCCTTGCAGTTCGTCAGCTTCACCGGGAATTCCTCAGAGCTGGATCCAATGTTCTGCAGACATTCACTTTTTATGCCAGCGAGGACAAACTAGAGAACAGGGGCAATTATGTAGCTGAGAAAATAAGTGTGAGTAAAACTCTGTTTTGATGGAGATATGAAATAAATGGATTCATTTCAAAAGGTTTAGTAGAGAGATTATCAAGTATATTCACAGTTTGTCATAACAGTTTTGGCTATATTTGAGAACCTAAGAATGAGATGATGCAATTTCAGAGTTTGGAATAGCAAGAAAGACAAGATTAAAAGACAAAAAAAAAAAAAGGCAAAATGGGACCAAGATTAATTGAGGGAAGAGGATACCCACATTGTATTTTTCCCATGTGAGGAGACTAGTTCACTGGAGTTTTGATACAAAGAATATTGGGACTACTAAATGCACAGAGAGTGAAATCAGTTGAAAAAAAGATACTCTTTAACATCCAGAGAAACAGATTGACTGCAAAAATGGTGAGGAATCCTAGAGAATAATGAGTGGCTAATGAGAACGGAATGTTTTTTAGAACCATGTCTTCAATGAAGTAACAACTGAAAAAATCAAGGTATACACTGTAGTGAATATTCCCCTTCTCATGTGTAAGGGCAATCTGTTACAGCAACAGGAGTATCATGTTGGTGTTTTCTTGCCCCCTGCACAAAAAAGTGATAGGATGTTGGGTGTGTTCACTAGATGCAGGCCCCAGCTCTGCTGGGACTTCTGGCACAAACATTTCTAGATAGTTCCTCTGAGACTAGAAGGTTTGCCATTGAGTGTTTTCTCTGATCCTTTCACCTTTGGTCCTATTGTCTATTTCAACCTCTGCAAAACAGAGAAGATTCTCCAGTGGGCAGGGAGGAGGGAATATCTTTGTATCTGTGAATATAACCTAAGTCAGAAATTAGAGCAGTCTGGACACTAGGGAAACACTTGAGTCTTAAGAGGTCATACCAAAAGGTCGTGTGACCAAATTCATCTGAAATGCTGTACCTTTACAGTCAATAGATGCAACATTGGAATGTCTGAAGTGATAGCCCCAGAAACACAGTGCCTCTGGAACAAGCCATGCTGCAACTGTTGCTGCCATGCAAAATTATAAGAAGGGCTGGGAGAGCACCTGGTATTGGGAAAGCACTGCAGCAAAGCTTTTAAGATTGATTTGCTGCCTGTTCTAGAAGCAGGTTCCTCCAGGCTTTAACTGGTTTATGGCTCCACCTCCTGGAGTTCCCAAACATGGACCTGAGCACAAATGCAAATGCAAGACGATCTGTCAGCAACAGCCTTAAAAATCTGCTGGATCTTTTGAGGCAGCCATGGAAAACTTCAGGTGGGAGGAACCTGTGTAGATTCTAAGTAGTCCATGGGCTGCAGAGAAACCTCCTCTGATTGGTATGTGTTATCTCTCCCCAATAATGATTCTTTTCCCATAATCATTCTTTCCCAGCTTAACCTCTTTTTCACAAGCTGTTCTTGTCATCCTGATTTAGGTATAGAGGGAATGTGTCTTTCAGACTAGGTAATAAATTAGTCATATATAGTGATAAGTTTCCCTTTACTATTCTAAAATTGGCAACTTTAACATGAGACTATTAATGATATTTTTTAATGCCTTAAATAACTAAATAAATTGTATCTTAAATTTGAAAATTATCAAAATACTAAAATACATTTTTTTAAAAAAGGAAAAATCAATTGAAATTACTACATATTCTGTTTTCCACCCACAAAACATCAGAAGAAAAGCATACACTTAAGTGTAACTAACTCATTTTCTAAGAGGCAAAGAAAATTCTACTTCACACCAAATATTTGCTTTTAGAGACTATTTGTGTAAGATGTATTAAAAGTAATATGCTTTTATAATTTATAATATGATAACATAGAGGTGTCCAGAAATCTGTTTCTTAACATTATTTTTTGAAAGATCCTGGTCTTCCTTATCGTTATTATTTAAAAATCCATTTAATTTCAAAGGGATATGAAGAAGCCATTATAGATTTTGACTCTTTTTGTCCTTTTTGTACTCTGAAATTACATGCATATCTCTGAGCAGGTAAAACTGATATAATCGATATTCATACAGTGCCAGAAAGTGAATGAAGCTGCTTGTGACATTGCAAGAGAAGTGGCTAATGAAGGTGATGCTTTAGTGGCTGGAGGAGTCAGTCAAACACCATCATACTTAAGCTGCAAGGACAAAGCAGAGGTTAAAGCAGCCTTTCGAAAGCAACTAGATGTCTTTATGAAGAAGAACGTGGACTTCCTAATTGCTGAGGTAAATGCGTAAAGAAGGTACATGCCTTCACCTGCTACAGTGTTAACTTTAAGATGTCAAGTCTGCTTTAGGGAGTACAAGTACATATTGTTTCCTCCTTCAAAATTTTCTGTTATGTTTTTATTCCAGTAGTATCAGGTATTTTTCTAAATGCACAGCAGCATCTGCAAGCATTCTAGACTAGGACCTTGCAACCTAAATTTCTACCTCATTCAAGCCAAGTTCTGTACTGGTACAAGGAGGATAGATTAATGTGATCTTAACTAGTTCCTATTTCCTCCCATACACCATAAGCAGCCCCACGCACCCACTGGCTGCTTTTCTAGATTAAAATAGTTCTTTGGAGATAAATCCCTGATTAACCTCCCATATAGGAATTCTTACTCTGAAACAAGAGTATAATTATTTTTCACTTAGTTTTACTTACTGACTTTTAAAAATCCTTTTTTAGCTTTGTGGTCAGTGAACTCCATTGAATTCTGTCAGTTTAAATCGGAAAAGAATCAAGTCATTGTATCGCTGGTGAATTTGGGGTCTGGACTAATATGTTTATGCTTCATCTCCAAGAAAGAAAAGTAGTCCAATTGTATTTTCTTTCAGTATTTTGAACATGTTGAAGAGGCTGTCTGGGCAGTTGAAGTTCTAAAAGAATCTGGGAAGCCGGTTGCAGCTACGATGTGCATTGGTCCGGAAGGAGACATGCATGGCGTGCCCCCTGGACACTGTGCTGTCCAGCTGGTAAAGGCTGGTAAGAATCCATTCTAATATGCCCTTTAGAAGTATGGGACAAAGTAAAGTCCTTAATTATTGAGATAAATGGATGTGTATCTCATGTAGGTAGCTTCCTCATTATATCTGATAAAAGTTTTGACCCTATAGAAAAGTTTTTGTGTACTTCACTAGAGTACTCTTTTAAAAAACATATGAAAATGCAGCTATGAAATCCTTGTTAACCAGGACAGTATTGGGAGCAATAGCCACAGGCAGCTGATACTGTATAGAGCAAAATCCTAAACCTACTCAAATTTTGTTAAAGCCACCCCCAAATTCTGGGCTTACAATTATGAAGCATATGCAGAATCCAAAGCCACCTTTGATTCTCTGCTCATGTTTTTAGACATGTATGGAGCACAGTTCAAACCCAGGATGAGAGAATAAGAGGATGAAAAAAATAATCTTTTTGCCTATCAAAGGCTGTGTTTTCTGCAGGACAAGGAGAAGGGCAGAAGAAATTAATCAAGGGCATGGAGAATGATGATACAGGGGCTTATTATATCTTTTCTGAACTACTCTTTTCCTTTGGAGTTAGAGTTGAAATCCAAAGGCAGAACCTGTGTTAGGAACCTGCTACCTATTTGCACATGTGGCTGTACATAATCAGTCTTCATTGATTAAGCACTGATAAGAAAAGCAACTCTCTGAGGGTGGGAGATGTGATTCATCATCAGCAAGGCAAAGAGGAGTGCAACTGCCATGTGGATGGAATGATCAACCTCAGGAGAGTTGAGGCTGGCTCTAACCCAACTGCCTTGTTTTCATAATGCTGGTGCAAAGATAGACTGCTGTGCTTCCGGAGTGGTGTGGCTAAGGACTTTCACCTCCCACTTCCTGGGGAGATGTGACCTGAAGTTATTTTCCTCCTCCTAGGTGCTTCTATTGTTGGAGTCAACTGCCATTTTGATCCAGATACTTGCCTGGAAACTGTGAAACTGATGAAAGAGGGCTTGCAGGCTGCTAAACTGAAAGCACACCTGATGTCCCAACCACTTGCTTTCCATACACCTGACTGTGGAAAGCAGGGTTTTATTGATCTTCCAGAATTTCCCTTTGGTAAGACAAGGGTCTCTTCCTCCTCCTTTTTTTTTTCTTTTTTTTTTTTTCCCTTTTCCCCCCATTGTCTCTTCCTTTTTTTCCCCCAGCCTTTAGTAAAGCTGAAGCTGCAATGTGTCCTCCTTTACAACTCCTCTACAATAGGATCAGTCCCAGTCATCCTGTCCGGTATTTTCCACAGAGGGATTGCAATGTAATATTGGATTAAAAATCATCCACATAGTGAGAGTATTTCAGTAGTATCACAGCGTGTGACTGAAAATGAAATAATGAAAACCGCTGAACTGCCACAACCTAAACTCAGTTAAACATAGTTCTTCCTTGTGCTGTAGAACCTTGTTCAGGACAGCTGTAAACGTTCAAAGAAATTAACAAGAACAAATATGCTAAAAATCCCCAGACTTAAATGCTTGGGAGCATTTGAACTTGCATTGGAGCTCCCCAGCATTCTGGATTGCAACATCTATCCCACAAGCCCTGTTGTTTACCTGCATGTACAATGTATATGCAGAACTGGATATAGGTGCATGATTACTGCGTTCATAATGGTTCAGTCTTGCAAGTGTAACTGTAATATAAGTGAGGTTAGAGAGAAACCAGAAGAGGGAATATGTTCTTTGATGTTGCTGACAAATGGATTAGCAGTTTGGAGAAGGTATTAATCACATGTATGCTCAGGAGAAATTCTACAAAGACTGTAAGATTCAGCCACTTTGTGTATTAAGGCTTGTGTACTTAGGGCTTATTTCCACCTGGGATGTAGAAGACCACACCCATTTAAGATAAGAGGTCAAAATCAGCATAAACGTTCTAAAATTTATTAGAAAAATGCTTTCATTTTCAGGTACCATACACTCTTCTTTTCACGATCAGACTGTGAAACAGGGCATTAAAACACCTGAAACTTAAATTTTAGTGAAAAATTTGAGGGCTAGATGTGATTTCCAGGAAGTTGGGTTTTTTTAATTCCTCCCTTTATATAAACAAGTGGAAGAGAATAAAGCATGAGCTTGAGGCATTCATGAAATGATTATAACATGTCTGAGTTCTGACAATATTGTAGTATGTTTAAAAGTGTTAGGAACTCATTTTTCCTATTCATTCCTTCATGTAACTCCTCTGATAGCAAGCAAAAAAGAACAGATGCAGTAACTAATCAAGTGAATTGAAGGTTTCACTCTTTGGTTTGTTACAGTTCTTGGCTTGCATGTTATAAGCAATCCGTATGAGATCTCAGTTTTCAAAAATTCCATTAGTCTATTGGAGAAGGGTGGTTCTATGACTGTTTTCAAGAGCCAAAAGGAGCACTAGATCACTTGACAGCAGATAAGCAGTGTGATAAATCATTGTTAAACTGACCCAGTTAACTCTGGTTTTTGTGGAAGGCAATATGCACAAAGAGGTATTTAGTTATCGGAAGTGTACTTAACCTCTGTGCAGGCCAGCAAGATCTCAGTTTCTAGAAAAGCGCTGGCTGTATTGTATTGGCAAACTCAGCATCTAAATGCCAGCAGTCTTTATTTATCTGTAGAAATTTTCCCAGTTTTCTGTGTTTTCCCTTCTGTATTACTGCAATTGCTCTGAAATGTCACCAGCTAAGCAAGGACAATGTTTTAGGAAGAAATGTCCCGATCAGTCAAAGCATACCCAATTATCTCAAGGGTAGGTATATTGAGGTGCTGAATCCAGGAGCAGGTTATAATCTTTTCATCAAAACTTGATGAAAATTGCAATCTCTTTTTACTATAAATATTAACTTAAACTTTTAAGATATAGATATTTAATTCTGAATAAAGCCAAGGGAAGAAATGCATTGACAGGCATGGAAAATAGAATATTAGTCAGTTTTGGGAAGCAGAAGATGCCACAAAATGTGATCTATGTGGCAACTTCTTTTCATAAAATACTGCTTGTTTTCAATCACTATATTTCACCACATGTAGTTTGTTCTTATGGCAGGACCTATTCCTATTTCTTCAGAGATGTAGGTTGTTGCTGCCCTTACACTTCTGAAGCACAAGGACTAATTTATAGAATCACAGAATGGTTTGGAAGGGACCTTAAAGATCTCGCTACACTCAGAGTAAATAATTCCTTCCTAATATCTGATGTAAATCTACCCTCTTTCAGTTTAAAATTGTTACCCCATATCCTGTCATTACAGTCCCTGATAAAGAGTCCCTCCTCATTTTCCCTGTAGGCCCCCTTGAAGTATTAAAAGGCTGCTGTAAGGTCTTCCTGGAGCTTTCTTTTCTCCAGGCTGAACAACCCCAGCGCTCTCAGCCTGTCCTCATAGCAGAGGTGCTCCTTCCCTCTGATCATCTTTGTGGCCCTCCTCTGGACCTGCTCCAACAGGTCCATGGCTTTCTTGTACTGGGGCCCCAGAGCTGAACACAGTACTCAGGTGAGGTCTCACAAGAGCTGTGTAGAGGGGAAGAATCACTTCCCTTGACCTGCTGGGCACACCTCTTTTGATGCAGCACAGGATGCAGTTGGCTTTCTGGGCTGCAAGTGCACGTTGTCAGCTCATAATCAGTTTTTCATCCACCAGTACCCCAATGTCCTTCTCTGCAGGACTGTTCTCAACCCACCCATCACCGCTCTTGTATGCATGTTTGGGATTGCCCTGACCCAGGTGCAGGACCCTGCACTTGGCCTTGTTGAACTTCATGGGGTTTGCATAGGCCCACCTCTCCAGCCTGTCAAGGTCCCTCTGGATAGCATCCTTTCCCTCTAGAGTGTCAACCACACCACTCAGCTTGGTGTCATCTGCAAAGTTGCTGAGGGTGCACTTGATCCCACTGTCCATGTCCTTGACAAAGAGGTCAAATGATACTAGTCCCAGTATGGACCCCTGAGGGACACCGCTCATCACTGGTCTTCACCTGGACGTTGAGCTGTTGACCACAGCTCTTGAGTGCCACCATCCAGCCAATTCCTTATCCACTGAGGGGTCCATCTGTCAAATCCATGTCTCTGCATTTTAGAGGCAAGGATGTTGTGCAGGACAATACCAAATGCTTTGCACAACTCCAGGAAGATGACACCAGTTGCTCTTCCCTTATCCACTAGTGCTGTAAGCCTGTTAAAGAAGGCCAGAAAACTTGTCAGGCACAATTTGCCCTTAGTGAAGCCATGTTTGTTGTCACCAATCACCTCTCTGTTTTCCATGTGCCTTAGCATAGTTTGTAGGAGGATCCCCTCTATGATCTTGCTGGGCGCAGAGTTGAGACTGACCAGCCAGTAGTTCCCCAGGTCTTCCTTTTTTCCCTTTTTAATAATGGGTGTTAAATTTCCCCTTTTCCAGTCACTGGGAACTTCATCAGTTTGCAACAACTTTTCAAATATGATGGATAGTGGCTTAGCAACTTCATCTGCCCATTCCCTCAGAAGCCTTCTATGCATCTCATCAGGTCCCATGGATTGTGACTTGGTGGTGATGGAGAAGACAGGGAAAAACTCTATACTGTTCCCCTGGAGTTTAGTTGCTTATGCACATATAAACTGAGTGCAAGATGCTGCATTCTTACTGTTGATCATTCTGTATCAATTTTGCATTAGCTTTTTAATGATACATGAAAGCCAAGCAAAAATAAGTTTGTGCTTCTGATACTTTCACTTGTGCAGGACTGTACACAAGCTTACTTTTATTTAAACAGCATTCTGAGAGAGTTTCATCTGGTTTTCCTTCTGGTATCAGACCATCTAGTTTTGCTTTGTCCAGTCTTCCCCTCTGAGACCAATAATATTCTGTTTAAGAACACTTCATTTTTTATCTTCTGCTTTTTATTTTCTGAACCTGTCTCTTAACTACCCTTTGGACTTAGAGTAGCTCTGCTTTGCATCACTTTCTTGCATGTTAGGCATTTCTGGGAAAGGATGTAGGGAGAGGAATCCTACCTCTCTGCTGGGTTGCTGGAGCTTTACTACCTCACCACAGCTTCTTTGCCCAGTGGAGTGTTCAGTGCAGAAACATCATGCTGCATTCACATGATAACCATGCTGGTTCACCTCCTGCAGATGTGAATAAAGTAGTGTTGGATTTTTATTCCTTTATTCCTGTATTTTTATTCCTTAAAAGTTTCTTCTTCAGTCCGTGGTCTCTTCTTTCCAGTTCTGTTACTCTTGTGCCTCCTTCCCTTTGAGGTGTGCTTTTCCTTCTTCTTTTCACTTTCTATTCCTTTCCTTCTACAAGTCCTTCCTCTCAGCTCTGTTACTGCCTCACTCTGCTCACCACAACCTGCAACAGGGTGAAGGGTTCAAAATAAAGATTGCATCCTAACTTACCTACACACAGAAATTTCCACAAGGAATGTAGTGGTTGAATGCAGCAAGCTGTTTATGGCTGGGGTTATAACTAAGGGATGGACTAAGAAATGACTACAGATCCCAGCTGCAGAGAAACAACTGCCTGCTGCTAGCTGATCGTGGAAAAAGGTTTAGTAAGCATTCCTCAGGAATACTGAGCAGTCTTATTCCTGTTGCAGGTAGGTTGATACCTTCTCCTTTCACAGATTAGAGTACTGCAATGAGGTTTCCCAGATATTGATCGTTATTTAGGAACTCTCTGGAAATGCAGGCATAACATTGGAAGTATGCCAGTACTCCAGCTAGGAACCCTGGCAGAGCAGCAAGCATGTGACCTAGGGCCTGATCAGTCTCAGAAGATATTCGGTGTTGTTTTACAAGGCCAAAAAAGCTTACAAGAAGCATAGCTCACCAGAGCATAGCCAAATCTAAGAGATAGACTTCTCAAAGTCCACATCATTAATTCTAGCTCAGTTCAAACATATCTACACCTACAACCAGTTTTGCAGACAATGTGCAAATATGGCAACAGTGTGATTTCTTACCAAAAAATGTGCTGAAATGGAGCATGGTGAAAACTTAAAATACAAATATCTTTGCAGGTCTGGAGCCAAGAATTGTAACCAGATGGGATATTCAAAAATATGCAAGAAAGGCCTATGACTTAGGAATTCGTTACATTGGAGGTTGCTGTGGATTTGAGCCATATCACATCCGAGCAATAGCTGAGGAGCTGGCTCCTGAAAGAGGATTTTTGCCAGAAGCTTCTGAGAAACATGGTAGCTGGGGCGATTGCCTGAGCATGCATACCAAACCCTGGGTCAGAGCAAGGTATGTATATCTGAACTGGGAAGCACACCAGCATACTACTTGCAAAAGCTTATATTTGTCCATGCAGCAGACTGGCTTAACTGATATGGAGGTCTAAATATCCCTGAATATCCTTTTATGTGTTAATAATTTTGAAGAATTAAATCTGATCTGGGAGCAGGGCAACGGGTGAAGGGGCAGTAGGAGAACTCCAGAAATTCTCATCCCTCTTTAAAATGAAGATTTGTTCTGAATTAACGTGAAGTATTTAATGAAAGTTAAGATCAAAAACTAACAGACTGCTGTAAAACGGCTCCTAATGGTGTGTGGCTTAGTGTTACTTTCAAGAACAAAAAGATACTTTTTAAGCATGTAGCATCTCATCAGGTGCTTTCATTCACACTTCTGTATCTAAATACAAAGTCAGTCTGTGCAAATTAGATGACCCTTTGCAATGGTCATTTAAGCCACATTTCCTTTAGTATTGTTGAGGTGCTGGAAAAAACACTAAATTTCCTTTTCTGTCTTTAGGGCAAGAAAAGAATACTGGGAAAATCTGAAGCCTGCTTCAGGCAGGCCATATTGTCCTTCAATGTCAAAGCCAGATGGTTGGGGAGTGACCAAAGGAGCCAGGGAGCTGATGCAACAGAAAGAAGCAACAAGTGAACAACAGCTGAAGGAGCTCTTCCAGAAACAGAAGTTCTAATCCACTGCAGTTCTGTCAATGTTAGAATGATTTATCAACAGTCCGCCTCGTGCTTCCTGAGAAAACCTGTGAAGATGAGTACCCTGATGATTTATCAGTTAACTTGAAATGGAAAAGACAAAATGCAGGAAGAATGTGATTATAAATGAAATATGTCAAATTTTGATAATAAAATTTTTCTCTGGGCAAATAGTTTAGAGAATATGCAGTCAGAAGGAGGTTTGGATGCTCACAATAAGTGAGTTTCTGTTAGCTAGGTGCCATTAATTGGGTAGATACATGGAAAGTAATAATTGGCTCAAGTCGCCTGTGAAAAGAAAAAAAGCTACCTATAAATACCTTATCAGTGGACTTCCACTCCTGAGTCTGTTTTCAGTTTGGGATTACATAGGAACTTCCTCAGACCTCAAGATTCATTGAGGGTTCCTTCAGGGACACACAACCTGCCAACGCTTCAGATACACAGTTAATCTGTAGTCGCTTTCTTGACTTCAAGAGAACACAAGGAAACTGACAAATACATCTTATAACCGGAATCAAATGATAAGGAGAATGAGATCTAGTAGGAATTTCTTATATGCAGGAGAAAAGATCAGGGAACTTTTAGGAAAGAAAAATGACAGGTAAATAACCCACTGTTTTGTCTCAAGGTACCATGTACACAAGATTTACTCCTCTGGGCACTAAAAGGCTTAAGAGATTATTCAGAAATTTTTTTAAAAAATCAAATAAAGTAATATGATGCAATAGTATTGTATTATTTTCACATCTTAAATCATAAGAGCTCAAACAGACTTGCATACCTCCAATAAACAACTAATTTTCAAATGATCCAGCTGGTTTCTGGATCTTTGGAAGCACTTGGCTATCTCAAAACAGCATTTAAAAACTGAAGCTTCCTAAAATATAACTCTTGTTTATAAGAGTAGTAGAACACACTGTGGATTTGTTTTAAGCTAATTGATTCAGTCTAGAATTGTAGCTAAGAAGATGTGAAAAACCCTGTTATGAAATAGATCAACACACCTAAGTTACAAAAACCCATGGACATTTGTACATTAAATTTGTTGAGAAGGGTTTTCTTAGGAAGGGTATCACGGCACTTGGAACCCATAAAAGACACATTTCCATAGTTTATTTTTGTGAAATACCACACAACTTAGATTTCTTTCTAGAATCTCATTTCCACCCATTCTACACGAAAACCACTACCTTTATGAAAACATAATTTTCAAAGTTAGTGTTGAAAGCTTTTGTTGGGCTACTTTTTACGTTTAAGCTTATTTCATTATTCTATCCATGTTGATACTCTGCAGTTCAGGAAACATTTAAATATGCAACACTTTAATGGGAAACTTCAGGTATCCTTTTCAGACTGTTACTGCCAGACAGGTTTTAGAAACAGCTATCTGCCTTCACCAAGCTTACACAGACTGAAATAGTCACTAGCTGGAAATTTTGCCTGAAGCCAAAAGTAGACAAATCAAGAAAGTGGATATTTTAAAATGTAGATTATTTGGAAAGCATCCATGTAAGTATATATGCACTACATTAAACTCCTTTCCTTCCTAAGCCCTTCTGGACGTTCTCCCTGCAGAAAGTGGAATAATGCAAAATCTGTAGAACAAAAAGGCCAGATCTTGGATCACCACCAGAATGCATGCAACATTAAAGACATGTGCATGATAAAGTAGCTTAAAATACAAGCTTCTATTGATAAAGTGTTTTGAACAATCATTAGCAGTTTAGGGACTTCCTGTAGCAAAGGATACAGCTTGACCATCACACTCTGTATAAGCAGCTGGACTGATGTTTTTGAAACTGTCCAAACATGCAAAATTTCGTATTGAAGTGAATGGCTTCAGTTCACAACACAGAACATTGAAAAGCCATGGTATTTAAGATGATCAAATATTATTCTAAGCATTTATTTTTAGATACCCAGTTTTAAAGGGTGAATTTTAACAGACACTAACAATGATAAGAAATATTTAAAAGGCTATTTGAAGCCATTCAAAGTGAGAGCTGACCCAAGGGTGAAGCTATACAATCCCTGTTTGATTCATATCACAGGCTGGGCTTAGAAAGGAATTGACAGTGGGATGAAAACAAGTTGGCAGGGTGCTTTATTGATCACTACAGAACCCCAAACTACAAAAAAAAAAACACCCAAAAAAACCCCCAAAACAATCCCAACACTCCACCCCTCAAAAAAACCAAAGAAAACCTGAGCAGCAAAGCCAACAAAGCGTTATTTCTTTCTGTGTAACATCTTACTGAGGGGTAAATGAACTGCTAGATTTGCTAAAGTTTTCTAATGGCTTATTACATGACTTGTTAAGGAAATAAGACAGGCTGACAGCACAATCCTAAGATATTTGTTTCCTTAGAAAGCCTGTCTGAAAACTTAGATAGGAAGTGAAAGGTGCTGCAGAAGGTTAACTCCTGTACTTAGTACCCTAAGGCAGGATCAGCTATTGATAGAAGACATTTGTTTAACCTGTTTGGAATGACATCTGATGATGGAGCTTCCATGCCAACCCCAGTCAGTCTGGTTACTTCACTACTCTTAACAATTTTTTCCTAATTTGAATATTCCTTGGTGGAATTTAAATTCATTATTTCTTTCCAGCTCATTACAGACATGAAGAATTTATTCCCTTTGTTTTTGCTGAAGTCTTTTATGTATTATGTACATTCCTTGTTTCTCTCAGTTGACCAGACCCTGTTCATTCATTCTTCCCTGTGGCCTCTGAGTCTGTGATTCATTATAAACCCAGAGATCACCTCCATCAGATCTCTTCCCAGAACTTCCGACCTCAATGGGTTTTTTTACCTGAAAGCAGAAATGAAGTGATATGAAACTTGGAAGTTCAGATCCAGATGAGAAAATCCAAAGTCTTTGCTTTCTAAAGACCTCTACGAGGTGGAATGTCAGGACAAGAGGCATCTGAATACACCATTAACTTCAGAAACTACAGACTGGCTGTGCTGCACATGAGATGATGGCTACATTTTTGGTCAGCTCCAAACTTTTCCAGAACGTCATGGAAAAAAAAGCCTGAAAACCTGCGTTTAATGGTCAGATGTTGGCCTGATGTGCTGGTTTTGGTCGGGGCAGTTAATATTCTTCATAGTAGCTAGTACAGGGCTATGTTTTGAATTTGTGCTGAAAATAGTGTTGATAATACAGAGGTGCTGCTGCTGAGCAGGGCTTACACAGATTCAAGGCCTTTTCTGCTCCTCACACTGTCCCACCAGTGAGGAGGTGGGGGGGGGAGGGGGCCGAGAAGCTGGGAGGGGACACAGCTGTGACTGCTGACATCAACTGATCAAATGGTTATTCCATAGCATATGATGTCATGCTCAGCATATAAAGCTGGGGGAAGAAGAAGGAAGGGGTGGATATTTGGAGGGACGGTGTTTGTCTTCCCAAGTAATTGTTAGGCGTGATGGAGCCCTGCTTTCCTGGAGATGGCTGAACACCCGCCTGCCGATGGGAAGCAGTGAATGAATCCCTTGTTTTCCTTTGCTTGCGTGCATGGCTTATGCTTTACCTATTAAACTCTCTTTATTTCAACCCACGAGTTTCTTGCTTTTACTCACCTGATTCTCTCCTCCGTCACACCAGGGGGGAGTAACCGGTGGGATGTGTGGGCCTTAGTTGCCATCTGGGGTTAAACCACAACACCCAGTTTATCTGTAAATCGCAGGAAAGCAAGAAGGGTTTTTTTGTAAAGAAGGGAATGTTGGAGTAAGGTACAAAATCACAAAACTCAGTTTTTTCCCGTGTTTTTTTGAAAAGAGATTTTTCTAGGAATCCTATAAAATCTGGAATCTCCATGTACCATAAATTTGTTCCTAAAGCAGTTTGTAGCTCATGCCTTCTTTTTCAACTCTTTACACATATGCAGCAGCAGACTTAGTGACTTTTTTTAACCTATGCATTAAAAAAAGTGGATTCATATATCTGTCTTGTTCTACTCCATCGACGTTATATCAAATATGAACTAATCTCATTTCATCCTGCAATATATTAAATTATTTAAAATATAGACACCATTGAAATAGGATGGGCAGAGTATTATAACAAAATATATTATTTCAGCATCTTGCTTTATTACAAAAATTCTTCATTATCTTTTCTTTATGTTCCACTTTATTGAGAGAGATGGTATCTGGTGAAAGTTTTATATGAGATATCAACCTCCACTACATATAATTTAATGGACTTATGATACTAAATTTCATCAACGGTCTATACCTCTGTATATACAAAACTCCTGAGACAGACATCAATCAATTACGTCCCAACTTTAGGAATCTGGAGATGGACTTTCCATATATTTTGGTCAGCTTCACCTCCAAGCTTCTGTGTCCAGTGAAGTTGTAAATCTGAAAAGCAAATTTGGGTAACAAGACTTGCTGGAATCAGAGTGGAGGGTAGCTTCTAGAAATTAATTTCAAAGCAGATTGAAGAAATGTATGTTTGGAGTAGGGAGAAGAAGCATGATTCAATCTGACGACTAACAAAGCAACAGCAAATATGCATCGATCAAAAAATGCTTTACAAGCATTACCAGCTATTGATGGTTAGTTCAAGAGCGTTTTGTAGCATTCATCTGCAAGCATTTGCATGCCAACATTTCAGTGCAATTGAAGAAACAGATCAAGTGACAACTGAAACATGGGAAGGAAATAGTCAAAAGCAAATAAGCTCTGCTTTGCAATTTACCTGTTTGCAAATCAGAAGAGTGCTAGAAAGAGACCAAACTTGTTCAGCTCAGTAGGCAAATCTTTGCCTTCTGGCAGACACGGTAGCAAGTTTTATAGCAGGTGTTATGCAAAATCCCTTGATTAATTTTTATTTCTAATCAAAAAAAGCAGGGCAGTTCCACTCAAGAAAAAAAAAAAAAAAGACTGAAATATTATTTGGGTCAAGCAGCAATGTTCTTCTGCCACATTTGGAAGGGAAGTCTTTTGCTGTAAAAGGAAAGGCTTGTATGCAGGAAAGTTTGCATCTTCTTTTCAATTATGTCAGCTGGCTTGCTGGAAGGTCCCGCTGGCTCTTCCTACAAACCTTTCTCTAAAAAGGCATTTCTGAGTAGTACCACAGTACTACAGCCTCAAGAAAAATCAAAGATGTGTCTTATTAAGGCAAAAGCTTTTTAAAAATCTTATTTCTCACTACATAATTTGTGCTCATACTTTTTCTGTATGTTGAAATCCCTTCAAATTGTAAAGACACAGGCTCGTAGCAATCTGTGCAAATACTGCCTCCTGGCGACTCTTTGTATAGCTACAGGGCCGGGGAAGGTGGAACCTCAGATGGCTTCTCAGGTTCGTGTACACAGACAGAAATCAGAAGAGCAATTAGTTTCCATTTAATTTCAAAACAGACTTAATTACACCCGTGTTTGTTACTTAACAAGGAAGTGATTTCTTTACAAGAACTGTCAAAGATAATTAAGTCTCCAGTTGTGCAATGCTTCAGTCTTATTTTACTGCCAGAATGAAAGGACTGGACAGACGTTTTCCTTTGAATATGGCCACATCAGCTCTTATTTTAAAAATTCATATGGCTTACAAAGTAGAAAAACAGATTTTAAATTATAAGGCACAGAACAGTGGAGCAAAAAGTTGGAAGGTAGGTAACAACAGTAAAACTTAAAATATATCTAAATGCCACCTTCTCTTTGCCTCCTCTCTAACAATACTCTGAAGCCCTGACATTATTGGAACACAAATTTCCAGTTTAATTCTTTGTAGTTAAGAAATTTAACCAGACATTCTTAAATCTGCTTCCTTGTGTGCTTGTCCTACACAGTGAGTAATACAGAAGTAAAGAGACGTGTGTAATATTAAATAATGTACAACATTGCACCTATCACATGCAGGGCAGAATTTAGCTGATCTGACAGGCATGCAGTGCTGCATCCACTGTAGCAACTGCTTTCTCTAGGGATAGACCTTGCCAGGTTTCTGCCTGCTATACTGGCAAGACTGCCCCATAACTGAACAGTAAATTCAGGTTATATTCTTTAAACCTTCTACTGCCTTTCCTTATGCCTTTATTCATATGAGAAGTCTTGTCTCAGACAAATCATTGTTATTCCACCATACTTTCATACTGCTACACCTATATTTAATGTAACTGGTTCTGCTGGTTCTGCAAGGAAGACAGGACTCTCAAAAATAATTAGTATTTGCACCATTGACTTGAAAGAAAATTTGCCTTTTTTTTTTTTTTTTTTTTTGGACCTGAAGCTGCGTCTGCTCCATTCCATTCACACTGATACAGCAGCATAAAGGGACAGGAACCAGATTAGCTGTGCTTGCCTGGAAATGAAGCAATCTTTGGGTGGAATAAAGATCAATTGCCTGACTCTAACCCACTGGCTTCTTCCCACAGCTGGGAATACGGAATATTGCAAAGGTGTGAGAGCGTGGCCAGGACAGCTCACACTCCAGTTGCCTTTGGCTAGAAAATTTAAATACTTAAATAGTTGTGTCATGTAAGCCTGTGGCAGGAAGGCTGTACAGGAGTACAAAAGTCAAGAATTACAGTCTGTTCATGCTTTACATTTATGCTGGACAGAATTGTTACAAACTGCTCAAGGTGTAACAGCATAGCAACTCAGACCTTTGATATTTACTTGTAATTTTTACCCGAATATTTAGCTTAGAGTACCCTCAGATGTTACTGAAAAGCTGTGTCAGGAAGCTGTTCTCAGCTGAGGCTAGAAAGGAGATAAGAGTATGTCCAAGTGGTAAATGCTGCTTTAAAACTATATGCAGAAAATCGGCCAAGCAAGGATTTGGATGCTGGTTCAAAGCTTCATGTATAAACGACACAGAAGTCCTCTGCAAACCTGATTAGCCCTTCCATTCTCACTAATATACACAGAAAATCATGCATCTAAATCAGTATTCCCTTGGGTTATTAATAGTTGAGCATATCACACAGGTGAGCATTCAATGCTGACAGACCAAAGCGCTTCACTCCAGACTTCTGGGCTCGTGTGCTTCCCTGTGGCATAGCCAAGTAGCCAGGATCAAGGCAAATAGACAGTCACACATTGTAGCTAACTACAGCAGAGGCACTAAAAGGATGGACTGCATTCCCTATTAGGTATGTACTGCTCATGGCTTGGTTTAATAGTGTGGCTAGAACAGGGTCTGTCTGGTGGTTAACAAACATTTATCTGAAGCACAGTGAGATTTCTGAGTAATATAGCCTATTCCATTACTCAGCTAGCTAGTTGTAGCTACTAAATCAAAGCCCTTCTCATTCTTTTGTCCTAATATCCCATCCTCTTTTCTAAAAGTAGTGCCTAAATGTGTGTCATGCATGTGATAGACTTATTTATGAATCCAATCCTATGTGCACCCTACAGCTATAAAAGGTGTTTTGCAGACATATCTGGTAGGACATTCTTCAGTTTTTTTCTACATATAGGGAACATACACGTCAAGCTTTAATAAACCAGCAAAAATCACATACATTTACAAGAGCACACAGTGACATTTTTGTTATAATCTGCATAGACCTGAAGATTTGCATGAATTGGATTCACTCAAATAATATAATGTGTGATACTCACAGTTCAAGATATCCTTATACATGAAAGACAGTAATATTTTCCATGTGAAAACCATCTGCCCCTCAAGGGTTTCTAAAGGAAACAACAGAACAATGCTATTGATCACTCAGAACAATAAGGACCTGATTAGAATCCAGTGCTTTTTGTTGATAACTAAATTAACAGCTCATTGTTACAGTTAATTATTTGGTTAGTAACTAAAGAACAGCATAAAGTCAAGAAATAGTTTGTGAACATTGAACTGATGATGATGCCAAGTTGGTCTACCTATTTCCTGAGACTACTACATGTACTTCCTTCTGTCCAGCCAGTGTTTCTTGTCAGTCCCCACAGGGTCACAACAAACTTTAAGTTAGTAGCTATAGGTAATAGTGGATCCTTAAATGGCAAGGAGGGAGATGGCTACAATGGCTAGAAGCATTTAGTGTTTTGGAGCCAATGTGACCTGCAAGCGGTTTGCATGACCAAAACAAAATTCTTTATCCAATAAAGAAGGTATGACTGGGATTCCTCATCTGAAATATCATCTAGTCTCTGCAGCCACTAACAATGAGAATAAACAAGGACGTAGCAGGTTACGGTAATGAAAGTGCAATTCATCTGTAGAAGCTTATATAATTGGATTACATTTATATAACCTCCCTTCTTGCAATATCTTATTGCTTCATAGTCTTTTAAAGTGTTTAATTTTACAGGAACCCAGTAAGGTAAATAACTACCGACCATCTATTTTACAGCTGGGAAGACACACCAAAAGGATGAACAGGGGCTATATTCAGACCAGTTCAAGTTAACTTCACTATCAGAAATACCTCCTCCACTTGTGCCATAGGGAAGCTGGGTCTTCCAGTCGTGCATAAACAGTGCTCTGAATTGCTGAGCAGCACACTTTCAAACCTAGATGCCACAGCAGTTGTGAAACCAAAGGTTTGTACTGAAAGTACGTGGTCTGAATATGGCCCTAAAGAGCTTGTCCATGGTCACGCTGAGTTTGAAGTAGAACGGAAAGTTGACGTTGGAAGCTTCCCAAGTCCTACAAGTCAGGCAGGAAAAATTTGCGGAAAGCAGGATTTCTGAAAGTAATCCTTTTCTGTAATGGCAGCTTTAGCTGAGCCAGAGGAAAGCACAGTCCCCTCACCTGGTTTCATATGGTCCTGCAGGAGCTTCTGGCGGATGTTCACAAACCCACTTCGCCCTGGGATTCCTTTCTTCCCAAAAGCCAGTTAAATCCCTCTGCTCTCCGTGACTTTTTTTTTCCATTTAAGAGACCAAGAGCCTCATTTTCAGTTCAACTGAAGATGATTATAATTGATGTCAATTATGCAAAGCCTTTTGTCACATTTTCCATTCTGGCTTGTTCAAAGCCCTGGTTCTGAAACCCCACTCTTTACTGCTGTTCCAGGTCTGAATCTGTATGGCAATCCCATTTCTAGTTTCAGAAATCTTTGTCTGGTTGGTCATATTAGTAATTATAATTTGTATGAACATAAGTCACTAAATTTAAATTTGAGTTAGTGGATGAATACCATCAGATGAAACTGTCCTTTAGTAAGTCCTTTGCAATCCATAAATAACTCTGCTGAGAGCATAACAAAGGCCCTTTGTGTTATTGCACAGTGGAGCCAAAAATGTTCTTGAAGCAAAGTTTGTTTTCCGTGTAATTACATACAGCTCATAGATAAAACAGCTTGTCGTGCCGCAGTCAAAAATGTAGTCCTCTAGATTCCATTAACATCTTCATCTATCTATATTAACAATAGAAACAAGTGTATGGTAAGACGACTTATATTTCTGTGGTTCCTTTCTTTTATTCTATTTGGTATATTACTTCTTGTCTAAGGACACAGTCCTGCAAGAATCTTACTGCTGGCACAAATGTCTGCCTGTGCAAATGGCCTTGCAGCATTGGGAGTTCTGTCAGTGAATCCAGGTCTGTTTTGATGTCTTTTGGGATAGGGCCTGTTACTGATTGTGTCAGGAGACTTAAAAATCTGCAGAAAATATAGCAAATATATTGTCAAATACTGCAGAAAAGACTGACAACAAAGACTTAGATTATTTTATTTTTTTATACTGGGTGTGCTCAGAACAGGAGGACTTCAAGTTTTCCAGTGAAAGCTTAGATGCCTAAGATTTTATTTTAGGAAACTGAATACTCAGCCATCTCTATGAGCTGAAGCAGCCTGTCATAATGATCCGTTTGGAGACTTCTCAACAATTAAATAACCATTCTGCCCTTGAAATGATGGAAATAATTTTGCATCCCCCAGTGTTAGTGAGAGAAACAGACAATATGCCCTACAAGAAAGTACCATCATTCAGCTAGGAAATTTTGTTCCTTATTCATTTGTCCTCACATCCCTGCATCCTTCCATTCCACAGTCTAATGACTGCACAGCCAGATGCCAATAATATCCTAGTTCTCCATTGTGTTCTCTCTTGTATTTCAGCATTTAATATTTTTCTTTTTAAGCGCACTAGTGGGAAAGCAAAGATGATAATCCACAGTGCTGTCTCATTCCTCAGTAGCATGTTTCTCTGCCACTACAACATCCGGTTTGCATGATTCCAGGAAAAATCACCACTTACAGAAACAATTTTCCCTGTATAGAAATCTATAGTCAGTAAAGGGCTGATATAGTGACCCAACTCATCCTCATCCTCACTCCTAGTGAAAGGACAGAAGGGATGCAATTGCTATGCCACAGTGAGAGGTGGAACAGACCGACAGACAGCTGGTAGCTGAAATACTCCAGAAATAAATGCTGCCCCTCTCTGTTGGGGACAGGGCAAATCCCTGGATGCCTCAGATTGAAGTAGCCAAGATTTGTACAGAGCACAGTTTACTTTGCTAAGAAAGCATGAACCAGATGCCACCACTGGAAAATCTCTTAGTGTTGGGAAAAGTCCCTTTTCATCTCACTTTCTGATTTTTTTTTCCAAAGAACCAAAAGACAGCTCTGACCCTGACATAAACTACACAACGGGAGCAGTGTGTAGCTATTATTCCCACCAACAGGCTGGGAACCACATCATCACAGTTCAATAGTCCTCTGATTCTTCCCTTTCACTTCCTTGCACTACTCTGGGAAAGAAAAAGTATTCTTGCAAGTATGCCACTTTACATGGTCTGGCATGTAACCAGGGTAGAGCTAACACTCAAGCACTGCCTGGCCCACCTCTGTCAGGAGAAGAGTAGCTTGTAATAGAAAGCAGTGACTATACAGGAGTTCTCCATAGGTTATAGCAGCAGCTTTGTCCCCTCTGCTACTATCACCTGCATCTGCTTATGCTCCATGCTCTCCTTACTCTACTGGTAGCAACAACTGGGAGCAAGGAAGGCATCCAAATGCCTTTATGCAGTTCCACCACACACAAGTAGGGCAGATCAGTCTTGTCCTAAATCACAATCTATGTAAACAGAGCTGGGAAATCATACAATTATTTAGGTTGGAAAAGACTTTTAAGATCATTGAGTCCACCTGCAAACCTGCCACTGCCAAGTCCACCACTAAACCATGTCCCTAAGTGCCAAATCTACATGTCTTTTAAATACTCCGAGGCATGGTGACTCAACCCCTTCCCTAGGCAGCCTGTTCCAGTCCTTGATAGCCCTTTCAGTGAATAGATTTTTCCTAATATCCAACTTAAACCTCATATTGTCATGTTGTCATATTAACAATGGCAACATAAAATTGTGACACCGGGCATAAAACAAATCCTTTACTGGCTCAGAGGCTTCTGGCTTTGAGAGCAATAAGCAAAACTCTGGAACACCTTTTTCAGTGGCATTCAGAGACAGAACCTAGCAAGAAACAAGATAAAAGAATATATATTACAAAGGCATATCCAACGTAAAATCTAAAAATTGCCTGTTCATTACTTTGCAGAGAGCTAAAATGTAAATTCTATAAAAATAAGTGAAGGAGTACATACCATGCAAGTTCCCTAACCATGATGGATAATATAATTGCATGGAAAGTATAACTTTGCCTCTTTCATGGTAAGGAACACCACAAGGGAACAGATGATTTTACAGGTATAAATTAAACAGAGCTTTTCCTCAAAAAGAAGTAAGACTTGCTCCAAGAATCAAAATGCATTTTATATTTATTGCTAATTCTCTGGAAATAAAATCATTTAAATGACTGCTTGTCTAAGCAGTTTCAAGCTAGCTGATAAGCTGCACTGACAAAAATACTTCTTCATCTGAGAGACAGAGGAAAAAATAAACCCAGCCACGAGGAGTGTTCTGTGCTGGGGGAAGAAAACCCTCTATAAATTTCAAATAGGTGCCACAAATAAAGGCTGGCAGATATGTGATCCAGCAGAGAAGAACCTACAGGACATCCCTTTTAAATTTAAAAACCCAGCAGAAAACAAAATTTTAAAACTAACAAAGGAATTTTGGACTCTTTAAACAGTGGGAAGAGTCACCCAAAGTAGCAAATATCAATGTAATGCTGCACATCAGTCTCAGCACACCCTAACCATCTATATAACTCTGGAAACTACTAACACGCTGCCAGTCTGGGCTCTAAATTCTATCTTTAGGCACTATCTGCCTGAAGTTCAATAAAACCTTCAGACTTAAATGATGAAAATAACTATCAATTTCACTAGACACCCAATGGGAAAAGAGAACTAGAAAAGTTGACCTGAAATTTTTACTAAAAAAGTCATTAAAATATGTGGCATTTAGAAAACTGAGTCCTCACTGAACAGCAATTCCAGAAATAGAACTGAACCCATGTTTTACTGAGTTTCCTATGAGCCATAAAGAATATTCTCTAGTCCTCCATCAGCTAAGTTCACAGTGAATGAGTCTTGATCTGTAAGCAATTGCAGCCCTTCGACGAAGTTGCTGGTATGATAATTATCTTCCACTCAGCCTATTTCAGGAACCAATTTAGAGGGACCCCTTTGTTCAGCAATGGCTAAAATTGCAGCAAATCACTCACATAAGGACAAAGCCACACTAAGGGTGGAACAACAGCTGAGCTTTAGGGTTCCATGGGTTCTCCCCAAGTGTTGGAAATAGCACAGACTTGTGGGACTGATTTGGATGCAAAACTCTGTGTGTGTGTGTGTGTGTGTGCATGTAGGCATTCATATGTATGCATGTTTTCAACACACAGAGCAGTGAAGAGAAGCTCTGCAGATGCAGACAAACAACTCAGCAAAAAAGCAAGACACAAGCAGCGAAACAGAGACAGGAACACAACCATGAACAAAACTAAAGCAGATTTTGGGCTGTCTGTGCTGAAAAAGGCTTGGAAGCAAGAACAGAGAAATTTGCTTCTGTTATTTGAGTTCAAATATACTCAAAGAAATAGGTTCAGCCTTTCTAAATGCACTGGACTGCATTATAAAATACCTAGCTGCATCTTCATTTTCTTCTTGTACTGGACATACCCTGTGATCCCTTCCAAACTGATTAATTTTTCATGCCAAAATGGAGAAACAATATTAAGGTAGAAAATTTGGGAAGGTGTACAGGAACTGGAACTAAAATCCAAAATCAGAAGATTATCTGGAATGTATCTGCCACTAGTTTAATTTCTGGGGTTTGGGTATATACTTCTGAAATTTAAATAAGGAATATCTTCAACTAGTTGATTTATGGAAGTTGCATAATGCTATGTCTGCATGTCTACATAAAACTGTAGACAAAAAAAAAAAACCTAGGCTGGAACTCAGTTTTTGATGCAAACAGACCTCCTTACTGCCTTCTCCAGTGGCCAAACTCTACCTCCAGAATGCAGACTGCCGTCTTAGTCTCGCCTGCTCCTTCCTCGTCTCGCCCGTCTATCAGGAAGCAAACTAAATGCACATACCGACAGCGTTAGTGAGAACAGCAGAAGCTGTTACTGACTGAAATCACTATATCAAAAAGAAAATATACCATGTATATATCATAAATTAATGACACAATTTGCTTTATTTCCTTTCATTTAAAAAAAAAAAGTTAAAAAGAAGAAACAATGCAGTGATTTAAACAAACCCATATATTACATTGTATTTCAGGGTATCTGTGCTGCTTCAGACACTTCTTTGGTTGAGGTACAAACCCATGTACTTGCTGAACACTGGAATATACTCCGAATATTATTTTCCTCCCTGTTGCTACTGCAAGAGCTTACAAGAGGTTTTAAAAGATGTACCTTTCATGGAGATGATGCACACTATCAAAAAGCTACAAAATGTCTCACAGGAACTGGAGTGGCCTCTTAAAAGCTGTGGTCAAATTAGACTAAACCTAGGCTCTTGGTAATTGTTTAACATAGGAAGTATGTTGCCACTACCCATGGCCTCACTGCAGGTTGCCCTTTTTATACCACCTTTTCCCAGATCCCTTTCCTTGCTTCATAGTTAGCCTTAGTTAGTTAGTCTGAGTTAACAAGGAAACTCTACAGCTTTCAAGTTTCTAGCTTTTTAGCCTGCTCTGACTGCAAACACGTCAAGAGAAATACCTTATGTGAAATATTTGCCTTACTACTTGAAATGGAAGATGTTCCTTTCAAGTCAGTGAGACAGTTCAGGGTAGTAAAGTTACACACATAGATGTCTGTAAAATATTAAAGCAGATTTGAGGGACCGTAGAAACTCACATTCAGATAGCTGTAGTAACGAATTACAAATAAACTACACTGAAGTGACATTTTTGATAACTGAAATGGCATTGAAGCTTTTGCCGTTCTACAAATTAAAAATAGGGTCCTGCAGTAAAAAATAATTCCCATTGTCGTATAAAATACATCTGGTACCACTCAGAATCCTCAGGAAAATTCCAAATGTAATTTCTGAAATTAAAATGAAGGAATGCTAAACAAGGGCACCAGATGGGGAGTCTCCTGTTATTAACAAGGTCACTAGTGAAACCTCTATTTCCAGAAGGAAATGATCCATATCTTACTGGACCAAATATAAACAAGAGATGAGGTGATAGAAATTTTTGGTTCAAGATGTTGAACTCCTCTGACATATCCAATAATATCCATACCAGAATATATTGGAGCTGACTTGAATTAGCTGCAATAGGAGAACTTCAGTAGATCTCTTTCTGTCAGCAGACATTTTCAAAACTTCAGCTGAAAATGATCAAAAGACAAAATAGGTTAAAGTCCATTAAGTCTTACAGAAAACAGGAAGCCATTAAAAAGAATGCAGTTGTTAATTACAGAAGAATCAGTGATATTTTAAATAAGCAGAAACAGAGTGATTAACGCATAAATGAGTTTTCTGTGTTGATAAACAAACACGGAATTACCAAGGAAAAGAAGCAGGGACATCTTTCAGTGCTCAACAAATAGAAAATAACATAATCATTATGAAAACAAACCTTATACTACCAAAAAGGATCCTGTAAACAATGAAGGAGACAGAACAGAATTTAACTGATAGTATCAATTAACAATATTTAAAAAGCATGTTTTTCCCCCAGCTGCATTTGTCTAATAAATGACATCTCTCTCTTATTTTAAACTTTGTTAGTCTTATATTTTTTTATAACTATGGTTATGACAACCTGAATATCTCCAAAGGAGTAAACATACTGAACAGAGCTTTGATATAATTAAACAGAAAGGATTTGCCACAGTATGATGACAAGAAATTACCAAGAGGAACTTGAATAACAACTCAGAATTCTTTAGATCTTGCATCAACAGCAAAGGATATTAACAAGCGTTTACCGTATGATGCAATTCTAGGAATAAAGACTGGCTGGAAAATGTGTCAGCTTTTAATTAACGACAAGCTTATGAGAAATCATTAATAAAAATATTCCTACAGATGTCACACTTCTCTGCAAAAGAAAACACGACTACAGCCTTAAAGCAAGTATACAGTACCATAATAAAAACTGTTTTGTCTTATGTATGCTATATTATGCTAAAACCAAATAGGTGATTGTTAAAATATATGATAATAGCTTATAGTGTAATTAGGTTTCATTTCCGTAATATCAGGTATGGAGCAAATTTGTTGAACAGATGCTGAAAGTAAATCTTGGTTATAGGAGAAGCAGAGCCTGAGCTAGCAACACTGAAGTGCCAGTCTCAGAGCCCACTGCTGGGTATGCTATGCTAGCCTGATCTTCTGAGAAAACAAGCCTTACACAATCACCACCCATCAGTCTGTGTCCCTGCCGCTCCACACCTAATAATATTTGCATGTGCTGGCCAATATTTGCACTGAATTGCAAAATAATTCATGTTGGATGAGTCCAACTGCTGAAGTATCCACAGGTAAACTAATTTTAACAGGTTGAATCACAACATGATTCCGATTGGATGAGACCCCAAGATGTCATCTGGTTCAACTGGTAAAGTGCCAAGGGGTAAATGCATTTTTTACAAGTTAAAAAAAAAATCTGCTATTAAAGTACACATATACACACACCTTATGCTTTGTATCAGCTGACCAACCAAGACACTCATACCTGTATTAACATAGCTTTAGATGAGTCATAGCACATGCTGATGCTTACCCAGATGGGGTGGAACCTTGGGGGGGGTGCAGGGTGAGTTAGGACATTGAATTGAAGATACAGAACATAAATCTGTAAGAAAATAGTTTGGAATATTCTATTGCTCATAGAATAAATTGTTTGCCTGAGGCATACATGTAAAAACTGAAAACAGACTCGTTAAATGGGCTTGAAATTAGTACCATAAAATCTGACACGGTTAACCTTGTAATTTCAGTTAAAAAGGCCATGTTTCATTTCTGTCTACAAATAACTTTGTAAAGTAAGGGTGTGGATGTTGTTTCTGTTCTGAAGGGCCCACAATCAGAAGGTGCATTTCCATGTAAAGAGTTGGAAAGTCTACTTGAGAGGAAAAAACATATTTGTCTAAAAATAAAAGCTGTTCTTTTCCCTTTTACAAGCCTGATTTTCTTCCAGCCCAGCTATTCATCAGCTATCACGTGACAGTGGTAAAGAATCAGAGAAACAAACACTTTCTACAAATGCTGAACATTATTTGAATACAGAAACTTGTATTATTTCTAACACTCTGCCCTCTCCCATCCCACATCCTTGAACTTTGCTGCTTCACTGCAAATACCTACTTAGAGGCATGCCAAACAGTAATGCCCAGTGACATTACAAAAAGAAAGATAATTCAACTCCCCTTCATCACACTCGTTTAAACTACTATTACAGTTCCTTATGATCTCTCTCAGACTTTGCTACTCTTCAAAATCTGACCATCTGGAATTAAGGAGGGATTTTATCCATCTGCTGGAAAGCACAGAGGCTCCTCAGCAGAAGATCTGGACTTCTTTTAACAAGGACTGTTTCCCTTCCTCAGTGCTGGCAGTGGGATCACATGGCAATTCAGCTGAAGATGGAACCAGATGAAGATACCATCTGTTTCTCCTGTACTGAATAACTGGATCAGACTCAAGTATGTAGCAGCTTCGGGTGTAGCTATGTCTATAGACAGCAGCTGATGCTATCCAGCATTTCTCCAGAACAGTTTAATCAGGATGAGAACTTCTTTCGTAAGTGAAGCTAAATGTCAGACCTTCTACTGATGTGTAGAGGAGAATACCTCAGATCTCCTAGATGTAAGGGTCTTGTCCTGACATGCTTTGATATGAACACTTAGGATGAAGTCTTGCCTGTAAATCAGCAGCATTACTGTGACCTTTCACTCCATAAGCTGAGTTTGTGCTGTTGTGCTGAGTGTTTCCATAGCGCTCTGGAGATTTTTGTTGCAAAACTTTCTCATTAGTGTGCGTTTCTTTATCCAGCAGGCTGTCCTCTGTCTTGAACTGTCTCCAATCTCATTGGATCCCAAAACGCTGGAACACATATCTGCCAAACTATCACTGCTATCAGTAGTTATTTATGCTCAAAAGCTGGTAAGACTTCAAACTTTGCTCTAGCCTGCTGATTCACGTTTTACTAGGAGGCAGAATTTCAAAACGCCTAGGAAAATACTCTGTGCTTAGTAAATATCATACTAGTCTAATAATTTTTATTATTTTTTATGTCCATTAATACTGGTGTTAGCCTGCCTTGTGTTTTAGCTTCTACCCCAGCTCTGCCTCTATCTTAGCATACTCTGTTGCTGTTGTGCCAACCAAAAATAAATTTTCTAAGATGTTGCTCTTCAAAAGCTTTAAGTATGTCTATACTGCAGCCAGCACTGTGACTGAATCCTACACAAATGTACACAAGGCAGCTTTAACAAAAACAGGTTGGCTATTTAGAATAGTGCAGCTGAAATAGCAGGGAGATTACATACAGGCTGGAGATACACTAGTTTCTGTGGTGAGGCTAGCAAGTGACTCAAAATACATTGGGCAGTCTTAAGACAGTGAGAGAATAATAAAGAAAATCAGCAAGCGTCCTTGGGCTTGGCTTTCCTGACCTGTATGAATGAGGGGGAGAATGATAAACATCAGAATACTCTGGTGAAAAAAAATTATGACAGTGCTCTCATGATTTTATAAATCACAGACACTTAATTTGATAATTGATCACACTTAGAATCTTAAGCCATACAGAGAAAGCAATAAGGATTAACTAGACAGCAAAAGACAAATTTCCTGTCACTCCCTGAAGGTGGTGCCTCGATTGGAGATCAAATTCCATGTCTGGTAAGACAGCATTGAAAGTCACAAACATGCAAACAAATCCTGATGCTTTCTTGGCTGAGTACAGATTTTTGTCACTTTAATAGATAATATTTATCAGATTCGAGCTAAGACCTCTTGAGTATTGGCTATAAATGGCACACTTAACTCTTTATCATGTAATTGAGTAATTTAGGTCCATTACTCAAAATATTCTTAACCTTTTAGAGAACACATTTAGAAATTTTACCATCCAAATTGTGACCCAAGGACAGCATTGGCTGTGCTTACAATAGTCTGCTATGCTCATCTCAGCAAGCATATAATGCAGTGACATAAGCCCTGCAGAATCTTGCAGGGGTCAGATGGTCTGGAAATGTACTGGATATACAAACGACTCATCCAGCATTCAAAGCCTTCCTCCCTCAGACCAAAAGAACAACAGCTTACATGCTTATGGGAGATGCCAGGATCGCACACTAAAAAGATAAGTGGTTGCAGTGGGTTGGCCTTGGCTGCCAGGTGTCCACCAAGCTGCTCTATTACTCCCCTTCCTCAGCTGAAAAAGGGCGGAAGAAAATATGACAAAAGGCTCTGGGGTTGAGATAAGGACAAGGACAGCAATTACCATCACAGACAAAAGAGTCTCAGCTTGGGGAAATTAATTTAATTTATTGCCAATCAAATCAGGGTAGGATAACGAGAAATACGAACAAATCTAAAGGCACCTTCCCCCCCACCCCTCCCTTCTTCCCAGGCTCAACCTCACTCCCAATTTCTCTACCTCCTCCTCCTGAGCAGTGCAGGGGGACAGGGAATGCGGGGTGCAGTCAGCCCATCATGCATTGTCTGTGCTGCTCCCTCCTCCTCATGCACTTCCCCTGCTCCAGTGTGGGGTCCCACCCATGGGAGACAGACCTCCATGAAATTCTCCAACATGGGTCTTTTCCACAGGCTACAGTCTTTCACAAACTGCTCCAGCATGGGTCCTTTCCATGACGGGCAGTCCTTCAGGAACAGACTGCTCCAGCATGGGTTCCCTGAAGAGTCAAAAGTCCTGCCAGCAAACCTGCTCCAGTGCGGGCTCCTTTCCACAGGGCTGAAGGTCCTGCCAGAAGCCTGCTCCAGCATGGGCTTCCACAGGGTCACAGACTCCTTCGGGCACATCCACCTTCTCTGGCATAGGGGCTCCCCACCATTAACCTCCATGGGCTGCAGGGGGACAGCGTGCCTCACTATGGTCTTCACCATAGCCTGCGGGGCAATCTCTGCTCCAGCACCTCCTCCCCTCCTTCTTCACTGACCTTGGGGTCTGCAGGGTTGTTCCTCTCACATATTCTCACTATTGTCTTCCAGCTGCTGTTGTGCAGCAGTTTTTACCCTTTTATAAACATGTTATCCCAGAGGCACTACCTCTGCTGCTGATGGGCTCAGCCTTGGCCAGCGGTGGGTCCCTCTTGGAGCCGGCTGGTGTTGGCTCTATCGGACATGGGGGAAAGCTTCTGGCATCTTGTCAGAAAAGCCACCCCTTCAGATCCCCTCCCCTTACCAAAAGTGGTCAAAAGCTAAGTGGTATTCAACCCATTCTTTTCACCCAAAAGGCTATCCAGATTTCTTCAGATAAATATTTTTCCATACATTCAAACTACTTTAGTACAGGCCTGCTGTGATCTTGCAGACACACGAGGTTTGTCAGGCTATTAATCTCTCCATCACTGTATCAAGGAGAGAGAAGATGGAACCTCTAAGACTACTTAAAAACATCTAAACTGTTTTCTTGTTCCACTGATTAATGAGAAGGCAGACTGTATTCACTACCACAGGAACAATAATTTCCTTTTTTTTAGATTCATGTAGGTATTTCGTCTGTTATAAACTGATGCTTATTCTGCGGTTTGTGGCTTCCCCGCCTAGTTACAAATGTTCTTGATCGAGTTGAATTGTGGAGGTGGCTAAACATATTGCTTCCTCTTTCCTTGATTAATAGCTTCCAATGCCCCACTACAGTCTTGATGTTGCTGCACAGCTCAGTACTCTGTATTCAGAGCCAAGTAGGCATTTTCTTTGTAGATCAATATTTTTAGGAATCTCAAAATATTATGACTGGAGTTTTTCCCTCTTGTCTTCAAAGAAAATATTACTTTTTGGGGAACTGTTTGATAAAATTTTCTTCATTTTATCATGAGATCTTAAGCATGCCAAAAAGTATTTTTCTTTAAGTTCAAAATATTTCTTGCATTTTTGCACTTAAGACAAAAATCAAGTATTTTAAAAAAACTTTGTATTTCTCAAAGCTACAAAGTGTTCCTTCTGTCATCAGGATAATTTCCTCTATTGCCATGTACTTGGGTGGAGCACCTAAGAATATTGTTTCTGTAAACAAACAAGTTTATGAATTGCTTTGTAAACCACTAAAAAGAGCTGCAAGCACTGTCGCTCCCAACTCATCCAGCCTGCAAGACAGGACTGCTCCAATTGTCTCTCTTGTTGCAAAGTGGTTTTTGTCTCTACCACAGAGGCGCCCGGCAATCACTAATCTACCCCACACATGTGCAAGTAAGTACATATGTGCAATTCCATAGGGCTTCATCCCATCACCAGCCCAGTTCTGTATGTATTATGTACACATCTGCCTAGGCAGGCTACCTTTTGTGCTGAATTTGGATTCTGTAGTTTCCTTGTTTTCCCAGCACCAACGGGACCAGAGATCATGTCTGAGAACCAGCAGATGCAGGCTCAGGGAAATGATACTGCAAGGCAGAAAAAGCACAGAGTAAGTCCTGGAAGTTTGCAAACCTACTCTTCACTGGCTTACTAATTCAAGATCTTATTAAATATCGCTGCTTGGAGACTGCCCAGGAATAGCAATTACTCAGAGTACTCCCTGCCTTGAAAGTTCTGGCTCTTGACCCAGTTCTTATGAAAAAAAAAGGACATCAATTGAATTCCTAACCTTACATTTCAGCGCACTAGCGACAGGATGCTTGTGGCTCTCAAAAGGCCTTGGCTCTATAAAATATAACAATACACCTTGTTGGCTGAGTAACTGCTAGTTCTGACAGCCCTGTTGGTAAGGTTAACTAGGCATCTCTCACATGTGCAGTTTCCATGACGGTGATGGGATCCTCATGTGCTGAAACGCCATGGTCTTGGCAGCAGCATGGCAGCAGTTCCCTTTTCTCCAGACAGCTTGGGTTTTCTTCAGAGACAAGCCCCAGTAGTTCTTTCAGTTGCTGCAATCTTGGCACCACTTAAAAGTGTGGGAATCAACTGCACGTCAGGCTGGTTAAGTTCTGCCTCACTCACTTCTGCTTAGTGATGAAGAGTACACCCCACGACAAGCCCAGTTCAGAAAGCAATTCAGGCCTTTAAGAATGTAATTTTAATTTTTTGCTTGTTTATTGGGGAGAAATCAGTGATGTGTTTCCTTTAACCACCCCTAAGAACAATTCACCAACATCCACAAAGCCTGCCTTAATATGTTTTTGAATGACAAGTTATGCATGTCCCCCAGTACAGAAGTTACTATGAAGGCTACTCAGGGCTCCTTGGTAACGTGATTTAGAAAAATTGCTATGTTCTTCCAGGTTTTTCTGTAAGCATACAATTTTGGCAAAATCAATGGCTCTTGATAGCTGATGGGACAGCTTTTCTGCTGCATGAAGAGAGGCCTGTCAGAAACTTGATTGTAGCCAAGTGATTGTCAGAATTTTTTCAGCCAGTGCCCAGATGTTACATTTACCCAATATCTGCTTTAATCATACTGGCTTGCCCCTCTGCTATCTGAGAACAGCCAGGCTAAAACTGCTTTGAAGACCTCAGCCTCCACCTGAAATGCTAAGACTCTCAGAGTCTTAGCAGGATCATCCTTTGGCTGATGAGCAATTTTGAATCCATGCATAATTCTCTTAAGCCTGGAAATATAGACATACCTATATGGTTGCATCTTCATTGTTTTAATTTTTCTTTCATGCATTACTAAGACAAAATTGGATGGCTGCTTACATTCATCTACTGAAAATTTGTTTCTGAATACTTAACAAAAAGAGACTGTACTTCCTCCACCAATATGTTCTTTGCTTGCTTGCTTGGCCACTTCACATGGGGCATAATCCAATCTTCCAGATCATTTCACAGGTGCTTTGATCTGGTGCCTAAATTTATGGTAGCAGAAAGAATGCTGCTCTCCAAGACGTACAGCACACATCATTCTTAGCTTTAGAACGCACATACGGTCCTTCCTCTGCCTGCTGCGCCATAATTTCCTCTTTTCTAACTGCTGTGACTGAGTAATGTAACCCAAAGACGTAACCTTGATTCTCCTGCATATATGAGGCTGCTTTGTTAATGACCAGAGAATCTTTGGCCTGCCAGAGGCCCTCCTCAAATACTTTGGCCTCCAAGGACAGGATGCTAGTCAACACAGTAACCTTACAAAAAAGCTGTGACTCACTCTTGATTCTCTGGCAAACTCAGTTGAGAACATCTTATTTCCCCAGTGCTTCCTCTAATTTGGAGGAGGACAATATCACAGATAGGCCAATCAATATTGCCTACTGATCTTATTTTTGATGCAAGTATTTTGGGATTGTTATAGTAAGAAATAGTCTTTTTTTTCATTTATACAAGAGGAGGAATGGAATACCCCAAAGGGCACCAGGAAACCAGCCCTTGGCCTTGGAATCACAGGTGATTCATCATTCCTTTCAGACATGCTTATGAGAGTTGTCTGTGTTGGCTTACTGTAACCTACGTGCTCTGCAATACACTTTGAAACCTCAGAGAGCACTGCAGGCACTGCCAATTCTTAAGCAGGACTGGCCAACACGAGCACAAAAAGCTGTGTCTCAGCACATTTACTTCACATATAGAAGTATGCAATTGCCCACGACAGCTATTTCAGAGCACTGCCTTGTCTCCAGGTCTCACACAGATGCTGCACTCTTCTGCAGCCCAGCCACACGCGCAAAATTCTGCTGCACTGCATGCCGTTAGGCACTCTTTATAATGGGATCTTTGCAGTATTTCAGTTCAACCTCTAATCGGAATGAAGTCATACAATTAAAACGAGCTGCTGAAGCACCACATCCTTTCCTGTGCCTACTCAGAAAGCCACTTTACAGGAAAAGCAGAAACAAACCCTCCACAGACACCATTCCCTGCGGGAGGGCCCGGATGGGCCCCCACACTTAGAAGCCTAGTAGCAGCTTGGGGGCGGAGGCTGCGGCATGGAGCACTGGCTGCAGTCCGGCGCAGGGCCGCCGCGTCCCGCCGGGCTGGCAGGGGTTAACAGCCATGCCGGAGCCGCAGCGAAAAAAGGCAGCGCTGCCTCGGAAGCTGCCCGCCGGCGGCAGCCAGCCTCACCCCAAACGGACCGCTCCTCCCGGGGCGGACCCCCCGCCCCAACGGCCCCGCCGCGGCCCAGCGCGCGCCCTTCCCAGCGGGCAGCGCGCGGCGCCCCCACGGCCGCGCTGTCCACCCGATGGGGAGGCGGGACACAGCCCCACCCCGCCCTCCGCGGGAGCGCCAGGAGGGAGGACGGGAGGTGCGGCGGGCGTGGCCGGCGGAGAAAGGGGCGGGACCCGCCGGGCTAACTGTGGCGACAGCCAATGGGGAAGGCGTTCTGCGGGGCGGGAGGCGGGGCTTAAAGGGGGCGGGGCCGGCGCGGAGTTGCCGCAGCGCCGCCGCCGCTTGTAAACAGATCCGGCCCCACGTGACGTGTGCGAGTACCTGTGCGGGGGCACCGGGCATTGTCCGCCGCGGCGGCGGGTCGATGACCAGAGGTGGCGGCGGTCCCAGGGGCAGGAGGAGGAGGAGGCTTCCTCAGCGACGGGCTGCGAGCGGAGAGGAGGGGACTCCTCTCTGTACCCCCACTCCGTTCCCCCACCTTCCTCGCCGCTCCGGCGGGGACCCGGCGCATCCTCCCACCGCAGCGCCTTCCCCGTCCCGCCGCTGCTAAGATGGCTGGTGGCGGGCGGTGAGGCGGGGCTGCGGGCAGCCGTTACTGTCCGGCGCGCGGCGCGGCGGGGAGGGCGGGGGGGCTGAGGGGACGGGAGCGTCGGGGGTGGGGGCGGCGTGCGTGCGTGGGAAGCCGCGCAGCGCCATGTCCGCCTTCGCCCTGGAGGAAACGCTGGAGGCCGACTGGGTGGCCGTGAGGCCTCACGCCTTCCAGGAGCGGGAGAAGCACAAGTTTGTCTTCATCGTGGCCTGGAACGAGATCGAGGGCAAGTTCGCCATCACCTGCCACAACCGCACGGCGCAGCGCCAGCGCAGCGGCTCGCGGGAGCTCCGCCGCGGCGGCCCCGTCGAGGCCAGAGCCGCCCCCAAGGCTGGCAGCCCCTCAGCACGCAGGGGCCCGGCCTCGGGCTCGGACTCGGGCCTGCCGCGGGGCGCCGAGCGGGGCGCGGCGGCCGAGGCGCTGCCGAAGAGCCCGCTGTGCGGCAGGAGCGGCCCGGCCCGGCGGCCGCGGCGAAGCCTGGGGGCGGCAGGTGCCGCCGAAGATATCGAAGTGCTGGATCTGGGGAAGGAGGAGGCGGCTGGCGCCGTGTCGCTGCCGCCCGCGCCGCTGCCGGCGGCTGAGCCGGCCGCTGCCGACGCCGAGCCCGCGGGGGAGGAGTGCAGCTGGGCCGGCCTCTTCTCCTTCCAGGACCTGCGGGCTGTGCACCAGCAGCTGTGCTCGGTGAACTCGGAGCTGGAGCCCTACCTGCCTTCCTTCCCCGAGGAGCCGTCGGGCATGTGGACGGTGCTGTTCGGAGCCCCGGAGCTCTCCGAGCAGGAGATGGACGCTCTCTGCTACAAACTGCAAGTGTACCTGGTCCACAGCTTGGATACCTGCGGCTGGAAGATCCTTTCGCAGGTCCTCTTCACTGAGACTGACGACCCCGAGGAGTATTACGAGAGCCTGAGCGAGCTGCGACAGAAGGGGTACGAGGAGGTGCTGCAGCGGGCGCGCAGGCGAATCCAGGAGGTGAGGCTGCCCCATGGTCCACATATCTCCACCTTAGCATTACCTTTTCCTTACTCTGTTACATCTCCTTTAGTGGTTCTCTCCAGCTGTCCCGCCTATACCTTTGCGAAATCGGTTGAACGGGCCAAAAAAAAGTACAGGACAACCTGCTAGTTAAAAAAAAAAAGAAAGAAAGCTTTGAAAAATCTAAGTAAGAAAATTACGCTTAACCTTTCCAGGGTCTCTAAGGCCAGGATTTAAGAAGGTGCAGATTTCCCTCGTCATCTAAGTGTGTCTCAGTACTTTGTTCTGTGCATTCGAGCGTAGATATTTGTGTTCACAAAGGATCTGATGGGTTTGGCAAGGTCTTGCTCCCATATTTTCGTTCTTGCGTTGCTTTGCACCAGGGTGTGTTGGAGGCTGAATTTTCCTGTTTAATGGGAGCAGCAACGTGTTTATTTTGACAGTACAAGTTAGGCACTTGAGGCCAAAAAATTTTGGGTTCCTATGGGCTTTGGGTGCTGAATGTGATATTTCAAGTAAGATGATACGTTCCAGTGGGATTGGAGTAACTACAGCTTTTGTTCTGGTAAGTTCTTGAAGTTGGGATTTTAAAAAGTGGGCTGTTGGGACCTAGCAGTATTTACTATGTTGCCGTTGTTAGTGTCTGACAAGACTTGGATGTTTCAACAGGGCTCTCCGCTTCTCTTTCTCATACCATACTGTTTAGACAAAAGGAGTTGAGGAGGTTCTGTGAACTTGTAGCATCAGTGTGTGAGACTTTTTTTCATGTCTTTGGAGTGACATATATGAATATCTAGATTTTTCCAATGAAAAATGAGAATTTTACACTTATTTCTATGTTTTGGTGGCCTTGATCCAGAATGTACCTGGATCTATCTAGGTGCGACTGCAAATGAATCAGGTTATGGAAGTTTTTATTTTTGCAAACACCATCTAAAATCTATTGTATGGCTATAGGTCAGGTTTGGGTGCTTCGGCTGCCGGCATATATCCTACCAATGTTATGCATTCAAAAATGTGTGGTGGTGAATGTTCCTTGATGGAGTCTGAGCATATCTGCTTGTGGTCTGTTTTGATGGTGTAATTGTGAGTTTTTGTAGGATTTGGGCCAAGCTTTTTCCTAATGACTGGACTTACAGAGTGTGAGAAAATGGATTTATCAATGATGAAATCACGATAAGAGCATCCAAGTGTAGTAGCGTCAGGTACAAGTTTAGGTCCAAACTGTTGTGTTAGGATGTATCATTGTGATTTCCTCCCCCCCATCCCCCCCAGCTATTTAAAGGGCTGAACTAATCCTCCTTAATTTTGATATACAACTGGTAATCAGTCTAACAGTCTTCTGCAGTAGTTTTAGTTCAGAATACGTGAAAGCATATTGTCTTCTGCATTTCTCTCTTTGACCGCATGAATGTTTGGGAGCGTGTGCTCAGATTCACTTAGCCTTCACCCCTGCAGTTTTTATAGGTAGCTGAGTAGGACAAGAGAAGTTCCTGTGAACATGGGGAGTTGGGCTCTGGGTTCGTAACTCAAAGCATGTGGTGTTTTTGAGGAAACACTGATTTGGAATTACTGTGGAGAGTCTCTACTTTGTTAGCACCAGTAGTGTCAGCAGAAAATAAATTGGTTATGAGTAGCCAATGCAAGCTTTTACCCATCAGGATCTCTGAACTACAACATCTTATTTGCTGTTAGTGTTTGGAACTTGGTGCAGACAAAATGGCAGAGCTTGTTTGTGATTTGACTGCTCTACAACCTTCCTTTCCCATGGTAACCAATCCAATAGGGTACCTAAAGTCAGTGCAGCTGTACTTCTGTTGGTGTCAGCTGTGGAAATTGGTACCTCTTTAGTTAAAGGTAGTTCATGTTTGAGAAAAGAAATAGAATGACGTGCTCTTTCCCTTTTGGCTCTCAGGTTTCTCTTTTCCTTACCTGTTAGTGGTTTATTTGGTCCACAGGAAATGTCTTTCTTTTAAGCAAATACTAGTATTGTTTGTCATTGCAATTCTAAGCAAATGAAGCACTGGATGATGTGTACTGCTTGGCATTCCTGAAGTAAAGGGTTTTCATACTTTCAAGCAGACCTACTGAATCAATGTTTCATCTCTCACTTTAATTTACTTTTTCATCTGTGCTTGAAATCTGCCTGTTAGCTGACTGCAGGAATGTTGCATTCCTGCAGTTTTAAACAATTTTACCTCTTGAAATAACTTTTGGGGAGAAGGGGGAGGGGTTGAGCAGCATTGGCAAGCAAAATGGTATCAAGGAGCATGATGAATGTGGAGCATCTTCATTAAAGTAAAATTATGCAAAAAAAACAAGTTTAGAACTCCAAGACTTCGGCTTAACATTTTAAAATATGCCTCCACGGTTTATCATTATTTCACATATCTCTTTTATTCCAGGCCAAATTCCTCTGTGCAGTAACATATTACTTGAGAAATGCTTGCAGTTTCCCTTGATTATATTCGTTGGGGTGGAAAAGCAAAGTGAGCAACAAAAACTCTCATAGTTGTTGTTTCAGCATCTCCTACCTGGCCATCTGTTGCTTTCCATAAGTTACCCACAAGCCAGTTTATTTTCTCAGCAGTTAATAATAATTGTTGCTCTTTGTAATAGGCGTGTTTATCTCTGCCTCAATTATAAACCTATAATAAGCCTGAAGAATGTTGCAAGTAGAAACAGATCCAAGATGAGGAAGAAAAATAGTTGTAGAGGAACTGTAAGACATGGAATTATTTTCTTCTGCATGATCTGCTGTTTTGAAATAGCACATATTGTATTTTTTCAAATAAAGCTATTAATTCTGGAATTCATGTTAAAGTAAAACCTTTTATCTAAAGGAAATATTGTCCTGCCTCATTTGTGAAAACAAATGCTTGTTTGGAGCCCTTGTTCATTATGCTTATGCCTGTTTAGCTGAGTACCTGAGGAATTTTTCAAGGTCTGAGCTCCCAGGTGGAGGCATGATACAGAATTAGTTAACGAACAGATGAAAAGGTGGTATTGTTTTAATGGAGAGGATGACACTGAATCTTTATTTGAGATTTCAGCTTCTTGGCCAGTATTTCCAACAGCTTAAAGTTTGCACCTAGAAGGCAGAAGTTGTTCTGTGTACTCTTGTTTCTGCCAGTTTCCTGCCTATGTTCCTCCCCATATAACATGGGAGGAGTTTTTCTAGGCTAAGTGTACATGCGTCTAAGTTTTTGTGAGTATAGTAATGTCAAAGATGGTGTCATACCTCTTTGTCAATGCCATGTTGGCAAAAGGTTGAACGTAGTCACAGTTTTGCTGAGTAAAAAGTGGTGCTAGTATAAACTATGATTAAAAGGGTTTGGTGGCTTAGTCACACTAACAAACGTTCTATTGTATGCTCATCCTTTTACTTGTTCTCGCATGGCAAGTTGTGAGTTTGGGAAGCCTGTCTTTACATTATGTGCCTGCTTCAGCATCTTTAAATTAATGGTACCTATGAATCTCTTTGTTCCTTAGAGCTCTTAATTGCTATGGCAGTCTGAAATTTGGCGGATGATAGCCTACAGGATCTTTTAATGCTGGTTATAAAACTAGCCAGAAACTTGCTTTCATTTTATTGTTGCTCTATGAGTTCCAGTATCTGCAGGCAGACTGTAAAGACCATTTTAGATCTCTGTTCTGTGTGTGTTCTTCTGAACTGATTTAGTAGAAGAGTTCAGAAACACTCTTTAGTGATGATTAAATTATGAAGAAATTCCAAGAGCATCTTATTTTCTGTGGCTAATCTAAGACTGCCATGGGAGTGGGGACCTGGTGTTTTTAACCTCCTTCCCCTATATAGTGAAATATTTTAGCAAGCACCAGAATAGGCCTGGGAACTTTTATACTTACATCGGTTGGCTTAATTTTCTTTTGATTCAAAGGGCTAGAAGGGTTGAGAAAAAAATTATATAAAAAGCTTTTTTCTATTTTGTTATGGTAACAAGTTGTATGAGAAGAAAATGTAGGGTTTTGGACAAAAATCTGTGCTGTCACTACTTAAGTCAGTATGTATACAATTTTTTTTTAAAATTACTTGCACAGCTTTAGTAGGGAAGTATTTTTTGTTTTCAGTGAATGAAATATGATTATAAATCATGCAAATTGATAAGTAATTGATTTGGTTATAGATCATGGACTTTCACATTTGTGTCCAAGGGTGCTGTCACATATTCCTGTTTATATCAAAAAAGCTAAATAATATCCATAGGTTATTCCTTGTTTTGTTAAACCTGTTCTAATACTTTAGAGAAAATTAATATTCAGGATTGTCTCGGTAACTAGGAGATTTTTATTTCTTTGCCTATGTGCATTCAGTTCTGAAGTAAATGTGTATATGGTAGGTGGTGGAGCACTGTACCAAAAATGCAAGTTTTCCAGAAGTAAGGTGACCTGTTTCTATTCAGTGATCTACTGCTAGGCACAGTGTGATTTAAAGAGAGATTTCAACATCAAACTCGTAAATAATGCAAAAGTAAATGGTATTAAACACTACAAAAAAGTATTCGGTGTTTCAGTCATACAAAACGTAAATGCTAGCAGTAGTGTTTCCATCAAAACCAATGTAGTTTCATTCTATGCAAGAAGCAAAGAAAACTGGATCCTGTATGTTAACTGCAAAATCTAGATTTAGAAGATATAAAAAGCGTCTCAGGAGAGAACACTGGTTCAGGTTTAACTTTGGGAGCAGAGAGGATTAAAATAAGATATACCGTGGATTTTTTTCCTCTATTGACCTGAATAGAGCAGAGTTAAGGCTAATGCTGAGCATTCTGGGAATCTGTCGTGGTTTAGCCCCAGTCAGCAACCAAGCACCACGCAGCTGCTTGCTCACTCCCCCCTGGTGGGACAGGGGAGAGAATCGGAAGAGTAAAAGTGAGGCAACTCATGGTTTGAGATAAAGACAGTTTAACAGGTAAAGCAAAAGCTGGGTGCGGAAGCAAAGCAAAACAAGGAGTTCATTCACCACTTCCCATGGGCAGGCAGGTGTTCAGCCGTCTCCAGGAAAGCAGGGCTCCATCACGCGTAACGGTTACTTGGGAAGACAAACACCATCCCTCCAAACGTCCCCCCTTCCTTCTTCTTCCCCAGCTTTATATGCTGAGCATGACATAATAGGGTATGGAATGTCCCATTGGTCAGTTGATGTCAGCTGTCCTGGCTGTGTCCCCTCCCAGCTTCTTGTGCACCTGGCAGAGCACGGGGAGCTGAAAAAGTCCTTGACTAGTGTAAGTGCTACTTAGCAACAACTAAAACATCTCCACATTATCACTGCTGTTTCCAGCAAAACTCCAAAACATAGCCCCATACTAGCTACTACGAAGAAATTTAACTCTATCCCAGCTGAAACCAGGGCAAAATCCAACTTATTTTTGTTTGAAAGCTTATTTTTACATACTCATTATTTGCAGTATTAACACTTGTTTCCAGTAAAACTGTTCTGATTCACTTCTGAATACTTTGTACATAGGCTGTTTAAGTACCGTACCAGTACTGTAAGTTAGTACTAACCAAAATGTAATATGTCAGCAGCTGTGGGGCATGCTCTGTAGAACATGTAAGTAGACTCCAAGTTCTTAGGAGACATGTGATAATAGTACTCTGGGTAGTTCTTATGTTGCTGTCCAACCAAAGATTTTCTTCCTTGTCAGCCATCATCTTTTTATTTATCCAATTTGCAACTGGAGTAATTAGCAGTTATTTCTGGTTGTTACAAAGTAGTCTTAGGTTAATATTTTAAAGGCTCAGTATTTTAGGTGTTGGAAGTTCACACCTGATTCATTCCGCAAGCATCAGATCCAATAGCAAGGATACTGTAATACATTTTCAGATAAGAAGAATTAAATGTGGAGTAGTTCCCCCCCTTCCCCTTTTCTGCAAATAATAGTCTAAGTCACACAGATATTAGGTAATTTATTTTCAGTGTTTCAGTGAGTTTCTGTAATGTGTTCTATATATATAAATCCATCTTACAAGGTAAACACTTGATGATGGCATCTGATACTACTTGAAAGTGCAGAAGTAAGGTAGAGAAGGCTGTATCACTTGAGATTCTTGGACCCTTGTAGTAGCAAGGACAATTAAATACCCTACAGCTTAATCATCTGGTGGACTCAGAGTTGCTGAAAGCCTAAGATGTGATTAAATACCATTTTAAAATAAATGCTTTAAAATGGCTTCTAGGCATCCCATATCTAAAGGACATTAGACCATATTACCATACTACTTGCTTCTCCTTTAGTCTCTGCATTAAAACTTCCTAAGTCCTAAGCAAAATAACAATTTACCTTTTAACTGAAAATGTTATCTTTTATCCTTCCTCCATCTGATATCTTCCTGAGTAAATGTTGGCCGTTTTTTTCTACTACTATTCCCTTTTACTTAAATTTTATAGGTAACAGCAAATTATTTCAAGATTTATAGACTAGTGATCATAGGTTAGAGATTTCTTTTCATTTTTGTCAATCTTTGTGTTGTCTCTTTTCCAGTCCCAGTGTGATACTTGTTCTAGATTAGAAGTTTGGTTTTGGGTTTTTGAGTTTGGTTGGTGGTTTTTTTTTTTTCCCTACAGTGTACTTACAGCATATATATGTAGATAGACTTCATACATTGTTTTATTAATGCCTTATTAAGTTAGACAAGAGCTATCTGAAGACGATGAATACTACTGCTGTATCTGAAAACAGCAGAATGCTTAAAATAATGTACACTTCTTCAAAACATGTCTCAATGATATGTATACAGAGAAGGACATTTGCCTGAAAAATGAGGTCTTCCTTGACAGACCTTAAGTCTTACATGAAAAATTAGTACATTCTGCAGAATATACAATACTGTTCAGTATCATTCTTAGTCAGTAAGCTTAGACTTAATTTTTAGAAACTGAAGACAGCAACCTGCCAGTCTTATAGTTAATTTCCTTATCCAGGTCCCTGGGAGAAAAAAAAGGAAATCAAATGCAATATATCCTCTTCTTAACTGTCTGAACTGGGGTTGGGGAGCCATTTATGTCTTGTATTCTGCTGATCAGATTATTTTATTTGATATTCCCCTCCAAAATTTGAATTGTTTTTTTTCCCTAGATGTAGACTTTCCTCTATTTTTTTGTTTAAAGTTTTTCTACTTGATGTCCAATTGCAGCATTTTCATATGCCAGAATATTTTGAAGAGGTGTATCACCTGTGTAATAAACACTCTGTAGTCCATTTTGCTCCTCAGGGTTCTCATCTCAATTTCTTAGCTTTTAGAGGTGGTGTTGGTTTGTCTTTTCTTTGTGTTTACCTTGGTCTTGCATATTTTTCTCAATTTTTACCAGCATTATCATCTTTCTCTTCAACGGAATGTCCTTCAAGTCAATGCCTTTCTCAATCCAGTAACTTTTTTTTCCTCTCCATTTCTGGCTAGATAGTATTACACAGGCAGGTTTAGAATCTGAAGCAGATTGTTTCTAATTATTTCATCTTTTACATTTCTTGTTGTAATATGACAAGACACTGCTTACAGATGATCAGTGAAGAGTATGTTCTTCTTTACATATGTAGATATTGCTACCACAGACCTTAAGAAGGCATTGAAAAGCAGATTTTTTCAGAAATGGCTGCACCTACCATTTTTCCTCTTTGGGGAAGTGCTTTTAAAGATCCCTTTTTTGATAGTAGTAGAAACATACCATTGCAGTCCACCAGGAAATTGCTATTACTGGCAAGAACTTCAGTCGAAGTGGGGACTCAGTCCAACTAAAGATACATGTGCAAAACTTTTTTATCTTTTCAAGAGATAAAAACTTACCCATAAGGAAGATAGGATAGGAGGAGAGGGAAAGAGAATGATGGTACTCAACATAATTGAGTTAGGCAATATGAACCTTGTGTGTATATCCGAGCTGTTGCTCAGACCCTATCTGCTAATTAGTGGTTGGCAGTGGAATAAGGTGGGATTGTGGAACGTTGAGCCTGTTTCTTTAGTGGTTGAGAGTATCTTCTGAATAGGCTCAATCCCCTTCCTCCTTTGTTTCCGTCAGAGAAGAATCAACTATTAACATTTGGTGATACCGTAACTCCACTGTGGGTGAGTCTGTAATGCCACATTTTTTTGTACCATACAAAAGCAAGAGGAGCAAATGAATGTGAACAGAGGTCTGTAGAAGAAGCTGCACCTAAAAAGTATTTTGCGGTTTTGGGCAGCTGGAGTACTGGGGAGTTGCCAGTAATATAACAGTTATGTTGGTTCTTCTCTCTTCCCTGGAAAACAAAGAAACAAACCCCCCCAGTTAAGATAAAATTACTTTAAAATATGCCACAAGTTATTGTTAATTTACTATGTAGTAAAAGCTTGTAAATAAGATATTCTGCTGTTGTAAGCATTTTCCTGTGTTAAAAATTGGATGTCCTGTGACTGGTATTCAGCATGATAGTGCTTTGGGGGAGGGGCCTGTGAGGCTAACAGCAACTGTAGGTTAAACCATGTAGTCTATACTATTAGAAGATTGAGAGTTCTTGAGGAAGGGAGCCAAAGTTAATATACAGTGGAACGATTCATTTGAATTATTCATACATCTTGCATAGTACTAACATCACTGTAACCATTTAGAACAATGATATTGGATAGTTCACTGAAAATCGCTACTTTAAGTGCAGCACTGTTTAAGAGCAAACGTGCAAGAATGTTTTAAGAACAGTGAGAAAAGAATTTTTCTCCCTTACAGGAAGTAATAGTATGACCTCATCAGAAATCTGGTACTGCTACTTGCTCGAATACAGGTTAGTCTTTAAGAATAATTGTTGAAGCTCCTGCATAACTTGAAACAGTATTAAAAAACTAAAGAAAATAGTTGAAATTTGTTGGGCAGTAGATTGGATGAACTCATAGTATCTGCCAATCATAAGCTGTATAAATTAATAAGGGAAATGTGTTTTTGTTTTAATTAGTTTGTTGTTGAAGCTTGCACAATTTCCATTTTTCTGAAGAATTTGGGCCTGAATATAAACCAAACCATTATTAGTTGGTCTGAGAACTTCATAAAGAATTTTAGCACACAGTGGTAGACATTAACTTGAAATATCTCCACAAATGTCTCCTTGTTACTAGCTCTTGCTTGTCAACTGTGCCCATTATTATTAGTAACCTTATTAGAGGCTCATTTGTTCAATTTGGATTTTACTTTCGAATGAACTCTTCTGGACATAGGCAGAAAGGTGTTTTGATTTGCAGAGAACTTCCCTGGCAAGCTAGTTTTTGAAAATCATCATCTGGAGCTGCTCATAGTAGATATAAATAGAATGCTAGTGGTATATCTGCCTATGACTCCGCTCACCAGTTGCAAACATTATGACAGAGGTTGTGTTCTGTTAGAAACCGTTTAATGGCAAGACCCTTTGTCTAGGTTTCCTTTCTATTATTTTCTGTTTGTAGTTTATATAGTAAAAGTTATTAAATGTATGCCTTTTTTTTTATTATTACATATGGGGCAGACTAACATTACCCATTCAGAAAGATGTGAATGCCTAGTAGACTTTTTTGTCAATGAGTTGCTCCTGGAAAAGTGTTATAAAGCACTTCCAGTCATTCAGCAACCTTTTTTTTTTTTTTTTCTGAAAGTAATTTGAGTACCTCTGCTTTCTTAAATGGTAATGGAAATTTTTGTTTGTTTTATGCTAATGTTATAGTACTTTCCAAAATGCATTTGTAGGCAAATGTTTATATGACCTTCTTTTGGAAAAAAATGCTATGATATTCAGGTGAGGGAGCAGGATGTGTTCTTTTTCCTTTGAAAATGTTGTTTAAATAATAAATTATCATTTGCTTATGATGACTTGTAGACAATTTAAGTGGGTGATCTAAAATTAGTATTAGCACAACTTTTCGCATAACGGCATTGCATCGTGAGTTGTTTTGAACTTCTTCAGGGAGAGAGTATTGTAAAAGATTTTCAAATAACTCAGAATCATAGATTATTATGTTAGAAGAAACCACTCTGCGTTTTCTAGTTGTACCCCATGCTTTAAATAGAACTGATTTTGATCAGGGTGTTGTTGGTTTTTTTTTTTTTTAAGAAAAAAACAACTTTAAGTTACTGTGCTTTATATCTGTTTCAAGGAAATTTAAAAAAAGAAAAAGAAACAAATATTTTAATTCAGTTGTGAAACCTTTGAGGGAGTAAGTCTGTAGGTCAGTTTTAGAAGTTTCTGAAAGTTAAAATTTTTCTATAAATAGCACTGTGGCTTCAGAGCCCAAATTCTTCAGCCTTCAGTAATGTGTTATTTGTTTATAATCATCAGATGTCAGAATTTTAATTTGACATTTTGTCACTTCGGAGTAGTATAATTCAGCAAAAGTCCATATGGGGAGGTGCTTAAAAAATCTCAAACTACTTGCAATATTGGAGCTGTTCTGGGAGAGTTGAATTAATAGGTAAATGGTATGTGTTACTTCAATTGTGTTTTATCTATGCATGACAAAGCTGCATGATTTTATTTCTCTGCAACATTTAAACTGTGTAACCTTTCCCCATCATTTCTCCATGAAAACAGGTGCAAAACCAACCCAAATGGGTAACATCAGAGAATAGAAGCTGTGTTCACCTGATATTAATATAAATTGCTTTTGTCTGAAATGTTGTGCTCTTACAAAAGCTATTTAATAGCTTGTTATTTACATGATATTTGCTGTTAGAGTAAGAGGAATAATAGTGCACATGCTATGGGATTACAGGAGTTTCCTGGTATCTTATTTAGCCTTTTGCTACTATTAGTGAGCTGTAAATGTGTTCTTCCTATTAGGTTTTCTTTGATATTGTATTGAATCTTCCAATAGAAAAAGCCATTATTTTAGCTTAGAAACTTTAAAACTGCATTTAGTCATGCATAATGGCGTTTCCTTCTTAGACGTGCCTTTCCATGATTTCGCCATTGTATAAGGTGCTGTAAATGTTGAAACAGTGCTGAACTGTACCAGCCTTGAGAAATCATACAAAGGGCCATTTGAGTTAACTGTGAGCTGTCATCCAGGGTTTAAAGGTGGCTCATCAGCCCTGTTGAAGGGAGCTGAAGAACTGGATGATCAGCTTGCTAGTGCTGAAAGGGCGGGGGGGGGGGGGGGATCCTATTGCTTTCTGTCCATCCTCCTTCAGCTTTGTGTTCCTTCCTGTTGTGCTCTTCTGTCCTTGTAGTGTGCTGATTCAACTCAGTAAATTAATTGAAGAGAAACTACAGAAAAATAGCTTTCTGCGACAAGCTCAGTTAGTTTGCTGAAGGGTCTGAGAAATAGCAAAGTCAGTGCAGTGGAGGCACCTGAGAGGAGAAGGAACAAAGAACTGGGGTGGAACTGGAAGAGAGGGAAGAGGGGATTGGAAGCGGGATCCCTTTCATAGGAGCAAGCCACGTCAGCTTTAAAAAGCAAATTCACCCATACCAGTGCTTTGAATCTGGTATCATCGCAAAGCTTCACCCTCTTGGAACTAGGTATTTAAAAGTCTAACATAAGTTTTATCAGACATTTGAGAATACCCGCTACCATGCCAAATGCATTGTAAAACCGTTAAGAGTACTAGTTAAGTGCTGCCAATATAATCCCCATAAGCTCACTTCAGAGTGATTTTGATTATACGTCTTAATTTCCTGCCCCCCACCCCCCAATCAAATTTTCACCTTTGTTTTCATAAAAGAACACTTGCTCTTTAGTGGAGTGGGTATTTGACTCGGCCTGCATCCTGACATTGTAAACCATACACAAAGAAGGGGTTTAAGAGTAGCATTGTAATACCTGCTAAGTAAATTTATTCATTGCATGCAAATATTAGTTTTAGACAGTTGTCAGTTTTGAGGCTCTTGAATATCTTTTCCTGACTAATAGCATAGTTCAGAAGCACAGAAGAAGAGGGTCTATAAACCAAAAGTCAATGTATTTTATGGCACAGCATGAACACTTACATAATGCATGTTCTCAGTCTTCTGGTTTTGGCCTTTTTTTTTTTTTTTAATCATACTCCTGGAGAAGAAAAATGCCTTACAACTCATTAGGACATGCGTAAAATAAGCTCTTCGCCAAGCCTTGAGGGTGAGGTGTTGCCTAGAAGTCTTTGTGTTCAGAGTTACCATGTTCCAACTGATCAGTCATTCATTAGTGACTTTATATTTTATTTTGCCTCTTTCCAAAGGGAAGGGGTTCTAGAGTGCCATAACAACTTTGAAATACAAAGAACAGATCTATTTTATTCATCAAAATGCATTACAATATAAATACTTATTTCTGTGTTACAAACAGCTGAAAAAAGCCTAGCACTCCTGTACAATGAGTGCTCCTATGTGATTGGCCCTTGTTTGCTACAATTTTTGTTGTGTGTTGGGTTTTTTTTTTTTGTGACTGTGCTATTCTAAGTAATATGCTAAATTCAAACAAATAACTGGTTTTTATAGTTACTCATTTGGCATGACAGTGTAACTCAGGAGTGGCACAGCCATGTCACACAGTACGGTAAGGTGATCTGACAAGTACCATCTTAAAATAAAAACAACTTTACCATGATGTTACACATATGTTTATCTTGTTTACAGAAAAGGAGATGCAAAGTTTCTAATTGTTGACATCTCCCTCTTGAGCTTTCAGAAGAGGTCTGGCATGCTATACATTGTTAGAGTTGGCAGCTTTAAGCCTGAGCCTTGTGATATTCCAACAAGTTATGTATATACATACAGTTCTGCTGAGAGTTCTATTTAGAATTTTGGGTGGGAGGAGAGAAGTTACATTGTTCAGTAATGATGCATACATGGAAATAATGTTTTGGCTGCCTTGGCTATGTTAAAATACTGCTTCAATTTTTCTTACCCAGTTCAGTTCTTTTCCTTTTCTATGGGCTTGTATTACAGGTAGTGTATTGAAATGAGGTACATTTTGGTAGGCAGTGTAAATGAACTTGGCAAAAGTAATTGTTGCTGTCCTAGGAGCTATTAATCTAAGCCTAAGTTAAGATAACTCATATGAGTGAAGAGAGGCCAGGCAATCTGCAGTGTGCTGGTCTGATGTGCTGTCTTGTAGTGGATTGACCGTGGCCACCATGTGCCCACCAAGCTGCTGTATTGCTCCCCTTCCTCAGCTGGGCAAGGTCAGAAAATATGACAAAAGGCTTATGGGTTGAGATAAGGACCGGGAGATCACTCAGCAACTACCAGCACAGACAAAAGAGGCTCGACTTGGGGAAATCAGTTTAATTTACTGCTAATCAAGTCAGAGTAGGATAATGAGAAATAAAACCAAATCTTAAAAACACCTTCCCTCCACCCCTCCCTTCTTCCCAGGTTCAACTTCACTCCTGATTTCTTTACCTCCTCCCTGCCCCTGAGCAGCACAGGAGGAGGGGGAGTGGGGGTTGTGGTCAGTCCATCATACATTGTCTGCGCCACTCTCTCCTCCTCATGGTGTTCAGCTGCTCCAGTGTGGGATCCCACCCACAGGAGACAGTCCTCCACAAACTTGTCCATCATGGGCCCTTTCCATGGCCTGCAGTCCTTCAGGAATGGACTGCTTCAGTGTGAGTCCTTTCTATGGGGTGCAGGCCTTCAGGAAAAGACTGCTTCAGCGTGGGTCTCCCATGCTGTGGGCTCCCACAGCTTCTCGCACAGTGTGGGCTCTTTTTCACGGGGGCTGCAGGTCCTGCCAGGAGCCTGCTCCAGCATGGGCTCTCCGTTGGGTCACAGCCTCCTTTGGGCACATCCACCTGGTCTGGTGTGGCTACTTCCAGGGGCTGCAGGTAGATACCTGCTCCACTGTGGACCTCCACGGGCTTCAGGGGGACAACTTGTGTCACCATGGTCTTCACCATGGGTTGCGGGGGAATCTCTGCTCCGACACTTGGAGCACCTCCTCCCCTTCCTCCTTCACCAACCTTGGGGTCTGCAGAGTTGTTCCCCTCATATACTCTCACTATTCTTTTTGGCTGCAGTTGTGCAGCAGGTTTTTTCCCCTTCTGAAAAATGTTATCCCAGAGGCTCTACTACCATCGCTGATGGGCTCATACTTGGCCAGCAGTGGGTCCTTCTTGGAGCCAGTTGGCATGGGCTTTATCAGACATGGGGGAAAGCTTCTGGCATCTTCTCACAGAATGCACCCATGCAGACTCCTGCTGTAAAACCTTGCCACATACACCCAATACATATCTGCACACGTGTACTGAGATACATAGGCTTTCTGCTCACAGGTAAAAGACTGTTTTTAAACAGGGTTTAAGGAGGAATAATGTGGCTCACTTGATATGAGCAGCTCTTGAGAGGCCTAGAAGACACAGCTTATGGAAGGCTTGATCTTTTAACCACAACAGGTGACATTTAAATACAGGACCATGCATGTAAGAGAGAGAAAAATGGTTTGCCTGTGGTGGGGATTTCATGTAGTTGAGATTCCTGCTCATTACCAGGATGCGTGGGAGTGTGTTTGTTTTTAACAAGAAGGTTTTTTTGTTTGTTTTTAACAAGAAGGTTTTTTTGTTTGTTTTTAACAAGAAGGTTTTTTTGTTTGTTTTTAACAAGAAGGTTTTTTTGTTTGTTTTTAACAAGAAGGTTTTTTTGTTTGTTTTTAACAAGAAGGTTTTTTTGTTTGTTTTTAACAAGAAGGTTTTTTTGTTTGTTTTTAACAAGAAGGTTTTTTTGTTTGTTTTTAACAAGAAGGTTTTTTTGTTTGTTTTTAACAAGAAGGTTTTTTTGTTTGTTTTTAACAAGAAGGTTTTTTTGTTTGTTTAAATATAGGTTAAAAAGAGACACAATAGAAACAATTTAAAGCATGTTCTGATACGAGATATTGCAGTCTAAGTTCAGTTGTTAAAATTTTGCATATGAATTTTATGTACTCTGGAGCTTTACTTCTTTGGAAGTCATTGTCCGCAACTCATTGCGGACTACTGCAAGTGTGTTGGCAGGAGGATTTGGTATTTTACTCTTAGGACTTCAGTGGAAAGGATGGAGTATCTAAAAATTACTGAATCTGCAGTACTGTACTTCTCTCTGAAAACAACTATCCTTAGTTTTACCTGTGACCTTAAATATGCTGGTTCAATTAAAAATCTTTAAAATTCATCCCGCAAAAGGCAAGTAATACTATCAGGCTTCAGAGAATCTAAATACAGAGGAAAATGGGGTATTCTGTAGTTACTATTATACTAAAAATATGAAGCAGCTTAGGAAGAGCGTGAAAAATGGCCTGTTTTAGCTAAAAATGAATATGTGTCATATTGCAATGTTTTTATAAAATACGCAAAATAAAATAGGAATAACAGGGAAAGTTTTGGGAATAATAGCAAAGGAAATGTGAGACTTGACTCTTCACTGATTAAATCAGGGTTTGGATTACACTGCCAGCTGAGGTCAACCAGCACATAATTGCACTGTTTGCTGCAATGCTTTTAGAGTTTAATGGACAAAAAATTTTTTTGGAAAATACTGAAGACAGAAACAGTTTGTTATATGGTTCAAATATATGTGCTGTTGAATTGGAAAAAATGTGTTTCCTGCTGGTTAGAGTCTTATCTGAATAATAGTTGCCTAAAATATATGGATTCATTTAGTTGTGAACAATGTAACATCTGTGAAACATGACTCTCAAAATAAATGCAGTATTCAATGGGTATAGGGCTAGTCAGGCCTGCACAGGATATTACTCTGCCCTCCTCCACCCACTGCTTTAAATAATATAATTAAAAATTGTGAAAGTAAAAAATTCATACCGAGACTGTTGAAGTAAATGAACAGTAACGCTGAATGTCTGTGCTGACAATTAATCGTGAGTGGGGCATAAAACATGCCACAAAAATTGGTCATGTATTTTATGCTAACACCTTGAAAAATGCATTGCTGTAAGGTACCAGGTTGGTTTAGGCATTCAGCCAGCTTAACCAATGTCTTCATCTTACTAAAAGCTGAATTTACATGTTTCTAATGTAGGGTATCATCTAAGTACTGACTGTGTTAAAACTGGAACATACACAGTTAAACTACCTGTGAGTCTGTGGAGGGCCTGGTTTGCCTTATGACATTATTAATTCAGTGGATTCTGTGTTAGACCGGTGTTATTGTTATCCAATAATCTGAATACTGTCTGGATGGCAGCCAGCTAAAATAATGCTTCAGCTGACTTTTGATCTAAAGCAGGAAAACTTCCACTGCACTGCTTTATAGAGGAAAGTGGGAGAGGTCATCTACACGGCCAGTTTAGCACCGTCTCCTCTCCCATATGTCAGTGCCTCTTTAGGGCTGGTGGCAATAAAGCTGCTTTGACTTTTCATCAGGCTTACAAGGATCTGTCTAGAAGCAGAATCAAAGCTAACAGTCTTCTGTTCATACCACACTGTGTTGGTGAAGGCCAATATGGTGATTATGTGATCACCAATAGGGTGAGAGAGAATAGTCTGACCCTTCTGTATTCCTTTAAACCATGTATATAGAATCATAGAATTAATTAGGTTAGAAAAGACCCTTAAGATCATTGAGTCCAACTGTAAACCTGTCACTGCCAGGTCCACCACTAAACCATGGCCCTGAGTACCACATCTAACACATCTTTTATTGAAATACCTCCAGGGATGGTGACTCAACTCCTTCCCTGGGCAGCCTGTTCAAGTGCTTGAAATTTACTCCTTCAGTGAGTAAATTTTTCCTAACATCCAATCTGTACCTCCCCTGGCACAGCTTGAGGCCATTTTCTCTTGACCTATAGCTAGTTACTAGGAAGAAGAGACCAACACCCGCCTCACTACAACCTCCTTTCAGGTAGTTGTAGGGAGCGGTAAGGTCTCCTTTCAGCCTCCTTTTTTCCAGGCTAAACAACCCCAGTTCCCTCAGCGGCTCCTCATAAGACTTGTTCTCTAGACCCTTCACCAGCTTCTTTGCCCTTCTCTGGACATGCTCCACCACTTCAGTGTCTGTCTTGTTTTGAGGGGCCCAAAACTGAACACAGTATTTGAGGTGCGGCTTCACCAGTGCTGAGTACAGGGGCGCACGATCACTTGCCTACTGCTGCTGACCACAGTATTCCTGATACAAGCCAGGATGCTGTTGGCCTTCTTGGCCACCTGGGCAGATATCATAATTATAATTTCAAATGCACGTTGTAATTTCTCTGTGTTGTTTTTCAGAACTGTTTTTTCTTTTCACAGTTCTTTGGTTTCTTCTTTCTCCGATGTAACTTTTAACTGCAGTGAAGTTTGAGGCAGCAATTTTATGGTGCTGATCTGACAGGGCAAAATACTTTCAATGTGCTTTTGAGCTGGTTTACAACCTTTGTAGAAAAGGTTAATGTTTGGAAGTTTTTCCCCAAAATGCTGTCTGGCTGAGCCTGTAGAAGAACATGTTAATAGATTGATGAGTGTAATGAGTCTGTATGTAACCAGTGCTTACAGGTTGGTAACCTTGCTACCTGTCTTGAAGAATATCCCTATTCAGTAGCTCTTTGGTCTTTGCTCCAAACCAAATAAAGTAGTACTCTGGCTTCCAAATCAGTTTTCATATTTTGTTACATTTTCTCTGGCAACTGTAGTTTTAAATGAAATTTCATCACCATTTTCATTCAGAAGGTCTTCATTAGGCACAGGAAATAGACTCTAAGCATCATTGCCTTAGGAACAAAGAATGTTTGCTTACCTTCTGTTAATAATTTAAGAATCATATATTCTGTATGACTAGCTTGTCCTCTCTTGTATAGTTTTATTGGGGGCTTGGTATTTCTGAGGGAGTTGAGGGTTCGGCTTAGGACTGGGGTAACCCTAACAGCAGACCAAATAGAACTGGACATGGACAAGACCTTGAAACAATGCCTATTTACATATCTTCTGTATGTGCCGGAATGTAGTGATAATTCATTACTTTATCCATAACTGTTTCCAGTGATGGACATGATTTTCACTGAACAACCAATTATAAGTAGGTACTTGCTTTTAGTGTCCTTAAGATGTCTTTTTACTATGCTATGGTCATAAAATTGAAGTGGTCCTTCATTTCCTGGTACTTTAACTTCTGCAAAGTTGTGACTGTCTTCCAGCATATCAGAACTATTAAATAGTCCTTAAGAATGATCTGTAAAAGGGAAAATAAACCAAACCCCAAACCAAAAAATACCAGACCTAAGCCCTGCATTGTATTTGTTCTGCTCCTGGAATGAGATTACTTAAGATTCTTCTCTACATGGTGATAAGTTTTCTCTAATTTTTGTTATTTTTTTATTGCCCTCTAGGATTTTTATTCTAGTAGGGTTTCACAATGAAACAATGTGTAAATTTATTTAATAAGAAGATACTAATAGCCTAAGCAGCTAAAAGGAAATTAACATTACAGTGTGCTGTTGAGTTGCTGCTAATAAGAGATCCGTCTTGCAATGGGTGGCTTGAGAAGAAAGGTTTGTTTTTTCAGTACCTTGACTGAGGGATAATTATAGCTTTGGGACTGCAAGAGGTTTTTCTGATAGTGCCAGGGTGAGCTAGGCAAAGGCTTGAAAATGGCAACTCTGTTTTTAGGCACTAGCAACAAGAAAGAGGAGCTGACGAAGAAGGTGGGTTAATATCCCGGATGGTTAAAACAGCTAGTGGGCTGAAACAATGCATTGAATCCGTGGGGACTTAGGACTCAAACCCAAGAGCATCTTGGCATGACTTCTGTCCCTATAGTTGCAGGTTAGGTTATGCATGTCTAACGCTGAAATTTTGTAAAATGTCAGTTTTACAGACTGCAAGCCACAAACCACTACCAAGTACTCTAGTGAGAACTCAAATGCCAAAAATACTACGTGCTGCAGGAAGACAGCAGAAGGGCATAGCAAATGACCTTGCAATAGAAACAATTTCCTAGGTGAAACAGTTCAGGTAATGCAACAAATTGCCTCATGCTGCTGAGGAATGTCTCATCTGCTCTACACCATCTCCCCACACCTTTCATCTTTGCTAAGCCTTGCTGAGGAAAAGCTTTTCCTGGCTTGTCATGTGGCTATCATTTTAATGCTGGACATGTAAATAAAGCTGCTATGATCCTCTCTGCATTCTGGTCTGTATCCTCTCTTTAATCTTCGTCTACCTTTAGTGCTTCAAAGAAAGCTCAGGTGGGGTTAGGGGGATCTTCAGAAGCGAAGTTTACATTATGAAGAAGAGACAATTTTTCTTGTCTGGTCAGGTAACTGAAACACTATAGTAATATAAATGTAATGGAGCAAACTGAGTAGACAGTATGGTAATCAAGACTTCTCTTGACTGTTCTGGCATATAAATGAACCAGACAGCAAAGGTCTGTTGACCAAAGATTCAATTTCTAATCTGCAGTTCCCTGTTTTTTGTTTTCCAATTATAATACTTGATGCAGTTGAGCATCCTGAGAATATTTCATGTAGGCTTGTCATCCAACTTGAATGAACAGGTAGAAGATACCAATGTGCTTATTCCATAGTGTTCCTAAACTCTGTTAGGTTTAAATAAACCTGTACTGTTAATATATGCTTTGGAGATGATAATATAAAGGACAAGAGAATGTGACTTAAAAGTACATAAGAGGGGAATTAATTTCAGATAATCTTGTCTTTGTAAGTACATCAAATACTCTATGTCTGTATGAGATTAGTTTTAGTTAAACAGTTGAATATTTTTTTTAGAAATAGTAAAAGATTTCCAGCAGCATGTGAGGCCTGCCCAGGCAAATGCCCAAAATACATGCAAAACAAGCATATAAATTAAAACTATACATTCTAGCTAATTTGTACAAACAGATGAATTTTTGGCTTCATAAGAACTAAAGCCTGTGCTTTGTGGTCTTTTATATGAAATAGAATATAAATTGTTTTATTTAAAGCATTTTTTTAAAGCTTATAATACTTAGATAATTTCCTTTTTAAAGAAATCTAACAGAGACTTCGTGCATTTTAAATTCCATGCCTGAACTGTCCAGGCTAAAATCATAAACCAGAAGGCAAAATCACCAGAAATGCATATCATTGTGTTGTTTCATACAGATTCTTGTCTGTGTCTGGAGCTGCACTGATGTAATGGGGCTGTGTGGGTCCAAAGTACAGGCAAAAAAAAAACCCAAAACGAACTCAAACACCAAAAAACCTAGAAAGATCAAAAAGTCACTTCTCTTTTGTCTCCTTTCCTATCACTCCTTCCCCACTGACACCTGAAAGTGGGAAATGTATGAAGTAGCATATCTGATTACTGCATTATAGATTATTGTAAGAAGTGGCTTTTTGTGCTGCGTTTCTACTTATATTCATTACCTTCCAGACATTTTTGGAAAGAAGTAGTTAACTCAAAATGTGCAGCTCTCCTATTAAGGTTATCAGAGACATGCTCATACTTGACTGGCTAAAATCAAGACGTAGGTGGGGTTTAAGAGTTTTTTTGTTTGTTTGTCCGAGTGCTGATTTCATGGGAGAGGAAAGATAATAGGAAAGATAGGCTAAAAAATGTTTTTTAAATGACTGTCACATTTAGCATGCTGTTTGAACATGTTCATTGAAATTGGCACTTTTTCTACAGCTTCTGGAAAAACACAGGAACACAGAAAGCATGGTAGAGCTACTTGAACTCTATCAAATGGAAGATGAAGCCTACAGTAGTCTTGCAGAAGCTACCACGGAGCTCTACCAGTACTTACTGCAGCCATTCCGAGATATGAGGGAGCTTGCAATGCTTAGAAGACAGCAGATAAAGGTATGGTAATGGAGAAATAATGCTTTTTTGTTACTATTTATTACTTCATTGTGTGCAGTGATGGTTTCTCCACTAGAAGTTGACCCAATTTTTCTGGTTCCTCCACTCAGAGGAGTGCTTTTGAATAGTGAGAACGTCTCTGGCTTATGTAGCTAACCATCAGCTCTTTAACTTACTGTGTTTGACTGTTCAAATTAATTGCTGAATTTAATTGGTGAAATTTAACAGTTTTATGATTACTGGGAATACTGACTAATATATAAAAAAGAAATAGACATAGGCACAGTATCAATGCTGTTGTTAATTCTTTTAAAAGATAATACAGGAAGTTCCTTTTACTTATTTGAGATAATTTGATAAACGATGAGAATTCAGTAGCTTCTCATCTAATGTTGTGAAACACTTAAACATGGAAGTGTATTAGAAGTATATGTTATATATATATATATAAGTATATTAGAAGTATATGATTTGTTGTAACACTTTAACAGTATATTTTCCTAAGAGCTAAAAAAGTATAGCCAGCTGAAGAATACTATATTTTGTTAAACTGTTTATAATGATATGTTTTTTATTTAAAAATAATTCTAATTTAAACACTTAACAAACACAGTCACCTTCTGATTCTTCTAATATATGTGTTGTAACATAGAAGTTGAAATGGGTTTGTTTCAATTAATCTGTATTGCAAACGTCGATTTATCTCAGTGTGGTACATTGTTCAATTAGCCAACATTGTGTTTACTGGTTTGAGTTTAAAAAAACAGTGTTTTTCTCTGGTTTTGATTATAGAACGAGGGAGGCAGGCAAGAGGATTTATGATTCCAAAATCAGTTTTATTTTGAGCTATTGCTATGTCCGTAAAGTAATTTTTCAGGAAGTTCAGCAATCTGGAACTAACTCAGTGAGATAATGTGATGATATTTGAACGAAAAATGCTTTTTTCCCCTGAGTGATAAATGTTGCTGCATAGAGAATTAGGATGAATATTTTTTCTCAGATGTGTTACATGGTAAAGATTATGAACACTACATTTAATAAAGTCTTCAAAGCATGATGAAATAGTTCCATTTTATTTGAATTTGTAGCTGAGGAAAATGTGGGGGTTTTTTTGTTCTTTTGTCAAACAAAAGATAAATTATGATGAGTAGGGAGTGTGAATTAAGAGTTGGGTTTGGGTTTTTTTTTAAAGAAAAGTTTTTAAATACCTCACTTTCTATTCTTTTCTGAAAGAATAACTGTGCTAAACGTGCTGGTTTTGGCTGAAATAGAGCTGATTTTCTTTGTAGTAGACAGTATGGAGCTATGCTTTGAATTTGTGCTGGAAATAGTGTTGATAATACAGAGGTGCTGCTGCTGAGCGGGGCTTACACAGATTCAAGGCCTTTTCTGCTCCTCACTGCCCCACCAGTGAGGAGGCTGGGGAGGGGGCCAAGAAGCTGGGAGGGGACACAGCTGTGACAGCTGACATCAACTGATCAAATGGTTATTCCATAGCATATGATGTCATGCTCAGCATATAAAGCTGGGGGAAGAAGAAGGAAGGGGGGGACATTTGGAGTGATGGCGTTTGTCTTCCCAAGGAATTGTTAGGCGTGATGGAGCCCTGCTTTCCTGGAGATGGCTGAACACCCGCCTGCCGATGGGAAGCAGTGAATGAATCCCTTGTTTTCCTTTGCTTGCATGCGTGGCTTATGCTTTACCTATTAAACTGTCTTTTATTTCAACCCACGAGTTTCTTGCTTTTACTCACCTGATTCTCTCCCCCGTCACACCAGGGGGGGAGTGACCAAGCAGCCAGTGGGGCTCAGCTGCCTGTTGGGTTAAAGCATGACAGTGAGCTTCAGACGCATGTTCTGTGGTTGATTATTTTAGTGGTACATAGTTGCATCTAATGTACATTAAGTTCTCTTCCTAACTTGGCAATTCTTGAGTTACAAAACTTGGTCATCTGTATTATGTGGTAGAGAAAGATGACATCTCTTGTTTTTCATTTCATTGTTTGAGGGAAAGCAGTACTTGTATCTATGATGACAAAATATATATTACATTGGATAGCTAGGGTAGAAGAATTGCTTTATAAATAGAACTTGTGCATGAAGTGGTTTGTGTTAAGTTGCTGCATATGTTTTTCTGGCAGGCTTAATAATGGTACAAAGGTCCTTAGGTTTCTATAAACTTTTATGGCTGGCATTAGCTCCATTTTCATGCCTAACAAGTATTTCTGATGCTTACTGCCTCAGTGAAATGGGAGCTGTGAACATGTAATACTGTTTGCATGTAAAGAGTGACACAGAGAAAGATAAAGTTTGAATGTAGGGCAGGTTAAGGAAGGAGGAATCAGCAGATTGTGTTAGTGAAATGAAAAAATAAGTTAGAAGGGTAATAAAGCTTGAATACAAATATCAGTATTTAGTCAAGATTGCATATGCCTTATGTAATTAACATTTTTAGATCTTGTATCTGTTAGGTATCCAGTTTTGATCTCTGGGGAAGTTATTTTAGGTTTTTTTTTTAAGAATTTGGGGTTTTTAATAAGTATTGTAATCATTTTCATTTTGTCAGTTTTCAAAATGAATGTAGGAGGAAATTAATTCTTTGCCTATAATCTTTGAGAAGAGTGTACAGTGTCATCTTCTTTTGGACCAAGATGTAAAAATTGGAAGATAGTATCATGGGCGTTAAATTTCTGCTGTTGCTGTGAAATGTTTAGCAGGAGACAAGCCTACAGGAGGAAAGGGAGAAACAAACATGAAATTCCTTCCGCTCAGCGAAGGCTTATTAGAGTGGGACATCTGTATTCTTGCAGATTCCTTTTTTCTTTTTCCTTTGGGGTGGGGTGGGACATCCCAAAAATCCAAACAGAACAACCCAGAACAAAAGTTTATAACAAAATTAAAACATTTAGAAACTTGAAGATGCAGATTAGTCATGTCCATGACAGACATGATAGAAGTATTTTTTTTGTCTTTGTATTTTAACTTGATTGTATGCTGGTTTTTCAGGTGTATTTTGCCTCATTTAGTGTGAAGGGTGGATCATTTAGTATGGGTGAGGAATCAAAGCTGTATTGTGAAACACATATTGCTGAATTCGGAAAACATAATGAAGAAGGTAGAAGATTGTGGAAGGAGAAAAGGATGGTTTATTATGAAATGAAATGTTATTCTGGAAAACTGACTTCTGCCAAATTTTCTATTTGATTATGGACTAGTCATCTGACCTTAGAACAATCCATTCAGTAACTATATGCTTCTCATTTTTGGGGCACCCAGCTTCAAAAACCTAGTTTTATTTGTATAAATGCTTAATATTTGTAAATGCTGCTCAAATCCATGGGGACCTCCCTCTGAGCATGGCAAAACGCTTACCAGATACCATGCATTCTTGAAAAGAATTGAACACTGTAAGTACAGCAGTGTTTGGGCCTTAGATTTTTTTTTTTTAATATATATGATATGTGAATAATCCTGCTTGCCCCAAGGTCTTTATGGCAGACACAAATAATAGCTGATTTTTGATGAATGGTATTATCAAATCGAATAACGCTCATCAAAGAAGGTAGTAATATGCTTACTAGACATATTCTGTGCTGTGTGTCTACTATGACGATATTTTGTAAGTGTGAAAAGTTCTATTGATAAGCCAGCTAAACAGAACTGTAATTATGTTCAATAAATGCTGGAGAAGGTATAATAAAGGAATTGAAGACAGTATTACAATTTATATACATATAAAAGCTGTACTGAATTTATATAGGCATTTTTAAGTTTCAGTATTTCTGGACTGTTGTTGATTTAGTTGTAATACTATGTAAAGACATTGTGGACCCTGATGGGATGCACCACGAGTGCTGAGGGAGCTGGCGGATGCTGTCACTAAATCACTCTCCCTCATCTTTGAAAGGCCATGGAGGACAGGAGAGGTGCCCAAGGACTGGAGGGTAGCCAGTGTCACTCCAGTCTTCAAAAAGGGCAAGAAGGAAGACCTGGGAAACCATAGGCTGATCAGCCTCACCTCTATCCCCAGAAAGGTGATGGAACAGCTCACCCTGGAGGGTATCTCCAGGCATGTAGAGGACAAGAAGGTTATCAGAAGTAGTCAGCATGGATTCACCAAGGGAAGATCATGCTTGGCCAACCTGACAGCCTTCTATGATGGCATGACTGGCTGGGTAGGTGAAGGGAGAGAAGGTGATGCTGTTTATCTCAACTTCAACAAGGCTTTTGACACTGTTTCCCATCACACCCTCATAGGTAAGCTTAGGAAGCGTGGGTTAGGTGAGAGGATGGTGAGGTGGGCAGAGAACTGGCTCAACAGTAGAACTCAGAGGGTCGTGATCAATGGAGCAGAGTCTGGTTGGAGGCCTGTAACTAGCGGTGTTCCCCAGGGGTCTGTGCTGGATCCAGTCGTGTTCAACATGTTCATCAAGGACCTGGACAAAGGGTCAGAGCGTACCCTCAGCAAGTTTGCTGATGATACAAAACTGGGAGGAGTGGCTGATACACCAGCAGGCTGTGCTGCCATTTAGCAAGACTGGACAGGTGGGAGAGCTGGGCCGACGGGAACCTCATGAAAAACAGAAGTGAGTGTAAGATCCTGCACCTGGGGAGGAACAAGCCCATGCACCAGTACAGGCTGGGGGTTGACCTGCTGGAAAGTGGCTCTGTTGAGAAGGCCCTGGGAGTGCTGGTGGACAGCAAGTTGACCATGCCTAGCAGCGTGCCTTTGTGGCCAGGAATGCCAACATCATCCTGGGGTGCATTAAGAGGACTGTGGCCAGCAGGTTGAGGGAGGTTATCTTCACCCTCTACTCCACCCTAGTGAGATCACATCTGGAGTACTGTGTTCAGTTCTGGGCTCCCCAGCTCAAGAAGGACAGGGAACAGCTTGAGCCAGTCCAGTGGAAAGCTACGAGGATGATCAGGGGGCTGAAGCATCTCTCTTATGAGAAAAGGCTGAGAGACTTGGGTTTGTTCAGCCTGGAGAAGAGAAGACTGAGGAGGGATCTTACCAATGCTTATAAATACCTAAAGGGTGGGTGTCAAGAGGATGGGGCCAGACTCTTTTCAGTGGTGCCCAACAACAGGACAAGGGGCAATGGGACAAATTGGAACACAGGAAGTTCCACCTGAATATAAGGAAAAAACCTCTTTCCTGTGAGGGTGACAGAGCAGTGGAACAGGCTGCCCAGAGAGTCTGTGGAGTTTCCTCTGGATGTATTCAAAACCTGCCTGGACATGGTCCTGTGCCCCCTGCTCTAGGTGTGCCTGCTCAAGTGTGGGGTCTGGCAAGATGATCTCCAGAGGTCCCTTCCAACCCCTACCATTCTGTGATGCTGTGAACCAGTGAGTTTTAGTGTGTTAATTTCATTTGGGTTATTCGTCTTTTTTTTTTTTCTGATTTCAGACTCTCAGATGTAGCATAGGCATCAGGCAAGGGAAGCTTGATATTTAAATGCTCTGTTATATTTTTTGGGCTATCTGTATGTTTTTCCAAAATTCTGGAAGACGAGTATGAGCTTAAAGCTACAGAGCAAACTATTAATGGATTATTTTATCTGGCATGAATTTCAAATTCTAAATGGATTTTAATATGTTCTTTTTGCTAGACATAAAACTTCTAATGAACGACAAAAAGCTATGCTTTTTTTGATCCTAAAAATGTTTCATATTTATATGCACAAATCTTTTATTTACCAAAATGGATGATTTCCCTGGGAAGATTTATCAAATTTTTGTACATTAAGAATACACATTTCTGAAGTGGAAAAGTGGGAAGTAGTAGGCCTCAGTAGCTGGAAACCTGAAGGAGAAATACTTCTGAAATTTGGAAGGAGCAAAGTAGGTATATATGCACTCTGGTGCTTTTTATTTCAGATAGTTAAATCTTAATTTTGTCAGATCCTCCATATATAGTGCAGTCTTATTCTGAAAGGGGACGGACCAGTGGGTGGTTGATATTTGGCTATTGAACTTACTGACAGGTTAATATGATCAAGCTTTAAGCCTGTTAAGACTAAGATATAAAGTGCTCTTTGATACAGGATACCAAATGTGGTTATTAAAAACAAATTTTCAAAAGAATAACTTAATGGGCAAAAACCCAAAGCCTTTTATGTATGTACAGTTGTTTTCACTGGCCTTCATAGAGAAAATGAAACTGCCTTGCTACTTTGAAATTCTATGGTCTTGTAACTGTGGACAGTACTTCACAGCTATGTTGAGTAGGCTGTGTTTGATCAAACACCAGGTGAAATCGGTGTGAAGCTTTCTTTTTTAATTCTTGTTTTTTTTTTCTTTTTTAAATATGCTTGGTATTAGGCTAAAGATAAAATGTAAGATAGATTATTTCATAACCTACATGTAGATGCCAGCAAAATTTTGACACAAGAATTCTTGAAGGTCTGAGTTGGACTGGATTTGCTTGACTGAGACCTTGATACCTTGATACAGGTGAGAGCCTACAGTCCTCATTACCTCACAATGCATCTTCAGGAAACAACATTAAAATAAAATTATATATTAAATATACCTAAAAGCACTCATAGTTTCATTGCATACCTATTAATTATTTTTACTGAGATATTAATTCCCTTGAATGTGATGGGTTTCTGAGGACTTTAAATACACTAATGTTGGGGTCTAGCACTGGAAATAAAAAATTAGAGCAGCTTGATAATTTATCAAATTCAGGTTTTTTTTTTTAAATTGTGGAACACTATGAGTCTGTGTTGTACTTCCCTTTAAAGCTCCTATAAGCAGATATTTGTGTAGTTGAAAATACAGCTCTGGTTCAACTGTGTGTGGGTTTATTTGTTGGTTTAATACTTGATGGTGAACTGCAGTGGTGAACCTTATAACTAATTCAGCTTTGATTTGTGTAAAATGAAATATTTATAAATAAATTATTGCATTGAACGGTTTAACTTTTGGTTAAAAAATTTTCGAAGTATGAAACAAGTTCAAGGGAGAAGATATGTTTAATGATGAGGATAGCCAGCAAAATACAATTACTTTAAAAAATACTCTAAAATAAGTCTCACAGCCAACTGAAGATGTTCTGTGGAAGGGAGCGGGTGTCAGTGCTTCATACTCTCATTTTGTAGTGTTGCTCCCATACATCAAATGGATGATTTCTGTATTACTAAATCCATATTTTTATCATTGGCCCTTGAATAATTGATGTCTTAGCTGGTTTTTGAACTGTGCGGGGTTTTTTTAAGACTCATGATATTTTTGAGTGCATGGTGGTCTTGCAGTGAAAAACATGAATACAAAGGTGCAGGAGGCACACTGGAGGACACTAAAGCAGCACTGATTAAAAGGTACAATTACTTGTATGGCAGTCAGCTCAATGTCATTCCTCTCAATTTGGGAACCACACCCTCCAGTAGTTATAGACTAGTGACTTGCTGACAAGAAGTTGATGAAAAACATCTGGTAAAAAAGCCTAAGGTAGTAGTCACTGGAGAGATTGAAACACTTTAAATAAATCTTAAGTCTCTTTTATTATATCTGTAGTTGAAGATGTGTCCTCACATCATGAGAAACCATAGTTAAATAAACTTGGCTATTGAAAAACCTGTAGAGTAGGGAAGAAACGGTAATCTAACTTTATGCAGAAGGGATGGATTTGAAAATGAAGGCCATAAACTTTGTAGAAAATATTGCTTTCTTGTTTGAGCAACTGGTGTAATATGCTCAATTATGCTGTGATAGTCTTGATATTCTCAAAGTCTGTTTCAGAAGGGTTATATGCCAGTCTTTGTTTACATTCTGAAGTATAAGTCCTCCAGATTTATTATATGAACTCACAGCAAAATATTTTGCTGACTTAAAATCAGGGGTTTATGGGCTTTCTGGAAAAATAGTGCTCTCCACAGGTGATCTGTTGGAAGGCAGACTGGTAGTCTGAATCAGTGAGGAAACTGAACTCTTGGTACGAGGTTGCTGACTGCAAAACTGTGGCACGTATTTGATCACTTAAATCTGCCTGTCTGCAAGGTGAACAGAGTACAGAACTGCTGTTGATGTTCAACTGTAGAACTGCATAATAAGATTTGTAGGCAAATCTGATTATGTTTGAATGCCAAAAGGTTTGGGTTTGCTATTTTTTATTTTCTTAAAAAGTTTCCTTACAAAAAGCTGGTCTGGAGAATAAAGCAGTAGGTGAAGTTGTCAATAAATAAAAAGCAGTGCATGTGCAGAAGGGTGATGGCAACCTCCAAAAGTATATGTGCGCATTTGTATGCAGTTAATTAACTTCTCTCCTGAGGAAGAAGGTATGAGAATTAATTATCTTGAGCTCTCTGAAATGAGCTTCATTCAGCAGTTTGAAAGAGGAAAGAAAGTTTTGAATTATTAGGGGAAACAAAAGCAAACCAAAACAAAATAGAGGACAACTTCACACCTTTGTATATATCCATGGTATACTTGCATCTTGAATGTTGCAGTTTTAGTTTCTCCCTCTCAGAAACTTTCTGTAGGGTCAGAGTAGTTACACAGGATGGCAGCACGGGTAGTAAGCAAGCAGCCTCAGTGCAAGGACAGAGTAAACAAATCAGATTGCATTAGTTTGGAAAGCATGTGATTCATGTATGATAAGAAAGGGATTTATAAATCATGAATGATAAGGGGAAGAAAATATTGAATGATTTTTTTCAGTCTTTCTCATACTAAAAAAAAATAGGGACCCCTCAATGAACTCATGGTGCTTTAAAAGAGCCTGCAAATAAAGGGAAAACAATTAAACTCTTATTAAACACACCTTTCATGTTCTGTGGGAATAATTTCCACAGTTTAGCTATGGACACTAAGTATGTATGTGTTCCAGAAAGAGACAGACCCATCAGTGGCTATAACAGTGATTCAGATTAGCCCTCAGCTCAGGAAGCTTCTAAGCCATTTAGTAACAGAAGCTGGGAGTTATCAATATGTCTATACCTCATGGCTTCAATTTTTTTCTCAATGTGCTAGTAGTAGTTATAGCAACGTCCAGGAATAAAGGAAGTGAGGGCCAGGACAGCCTTGGATCTGACCTAAGGTTAGGTGTGAGGGGAAATGGTGCAGAAGGATACTGAAGCAGAGTGTCCATTCAGAAAGGCATCTAGATGAAACTCTGAAAGGATGTTAAACATGCAGAGCATACTAAATTGTGTGTCCCTGCAAGGATTAGAGAAAAGGAGGGTGAAATCTGGAGATGTGTGATTTTTAGTTTTGGAGTGATGGAGATAGGGAAGGAGAAAGAAAGAAGAGACATCAGTGTAATGTTATGCAGGCTGTGGAGGGCAAGGAAAAGGGCTTAAGGACTTCAAAGACAAACCTTCATCATGAGAGTGTAAATTTTTCGAGTCCATGTTTACCTAAATCTGTAAATAGATGAAATCTAGTACTTCTTTTTTCAGTACCACTCTGAAAAAATAATTTTTGTAAGCTTTCATGATATTTGCTGGGTATACTGGATCTTGTAAGGCTTTATTTGCAGTTGTTACAATTATTTTCAGTATCCCTATTAAGGAGGTTTGATATGTGTTTAATCTGATTTTTTTGTCTAATTGTGTCATTATTTTCCATTTTTCAGTATATCTGTAAATAAAAACAGTCAACCATATTTTGATGAATTCTTGATAGACATGCTTAACATTTTGTCTATTATATATATTAAGCTTCTAAAAAAAGCTTATAAAACCTTAAGATTTTAAAATCCATTCATTTTCATCCATAAATGGAATCTAGAACATCCGGAAACATTCAAGATCACTTGCTTTACCACTTGAGCTTGCTTAAACAAAGTTTTCAAGTAACTAGTAGAATATGTCTTACTAAAAATGTGTTGTTTTTTTTTTAAAAGGTAAACCTTTCTTTTTGAAGGTGAACTTTTTTTTTTAGCATGGAGCTCAGTCAATGAAGCTGAAATGTAAATAAAGGTTTTATGATATACATGTGGATAAACAAGGAAGGCATAACTCACGATGCACAGTTTAGCCTTAATTCTGTCATTTGCCAATACAAAATACTTTAACTTAGCAGTTTTAATGCTCCTCTGTATATACTCTGTGTCTGGGGGAAAAAAACAGTTGAATAACCCCAGTCATTCCTCTTACTCTTGCTGTAACCTTAGTCTTCCGTGATTTCTCTCTTCTGAATACTTCTTCATTTTTCCACATTTACCATAGTTCTAGAAAAAAACACTTACCACTGCACTTTGCAGTACAATGACATGATTTTTGAGTGTTCTTACATGTTTGCTTTTTGGTTTGTTACTTGTTTACAGTCTTCCTTTCCTGAATTGTGTATGTTGTTCTCCTGTATCTTGATTAATATAATCAAAACCCCTGTAGTCTGTATTGCTAGTCCCAGGCTCCAGCTATTTTAAGGAATCTAGACCATCCAGTCTTAAGTTAGTTTGCATGTGTTAACATTAAAGTCTATGTCAGGATTCATTAGTATAAACCCAGTAAAACTGTAAAGCCCTTTTTACAGCTGGGTGCTTTCACTTGATATATTTGGGGTTGTGCATATGGAATTATAACGAACTTTGGGAAATAGTGCTGCATTTGTGTTACCAGCTGGGAGCATGTTAAATGAAGTTAACTTTGAGAAGTCCCTGAATGGATGATGAAGCTGAAATGCATACACTGTTGTTAATATATCCAGCCAGCTGTGATTGCAATTGGTTGTTTGGCCTCCTGGAATGTGTCAAAGGACGGTAGCTGAGCGTTTGAGATGAAACACTCCTTTATGTATGAAGCTGTTTCTTTTTTGTATATTGCCTCTGCTATCTGCAGTGCTCCCTCAACTTACTTTTTTGTGTTCTTATATTTCATCTACCTGTTGTTGTTACATCTCGTGTTTTTCTCCTTTTCTCCTGCCTATTACAAGTTGTCTAGGAGAAAGATACAAAAGGGAGCTGGAGACACATGGCAGATCCCTGCGTAAGCTATAGCGTGACCTGGCCTAAGTCTTGTTTCTGTCAGTCTTGTCCCAGCTGTCTTCAGAAAGAACCTGGGAAGTATTAAAGATCCTTGAGGACTATTTCTTTATTTTAGAGATGTATACTATATAAAACTTACAAAATCCTGCAGTTGCAACTGTAATATGAACTTTCTCATATCTTCTCAGAATAAGCTTACTTTACTCTTCAAAACTCTGTGTAACAACACTGTGAACTTTTCCAGAGAAGAATGTTTCCAGTAGGAAGAGTCATGCCTCTCTGATTCGTTCTCATTGGCTCACAAGCTAGATTAGGTATCTCCTTTCAGTTTGTTTCCTCTGAGGTACAAATTTGTTTTCTTTCAGAAGCATATCCATACAGTGTAGAAATGCATTCTTTTATGTTCTGTTACCTGAAGCAATAGCTGATGGAAATAGATGTTTACATGTGTTGAAGGTAATGGCTTCTGCTGGTCTGTCCTCTTTGTGTGTGCTTTCTGACAACCACTTTGTGAAAGCTGTCATAATTTTCTTAGTTTCAAAGCATAATCTGAAGTAAAGCTTGCAAGATCTAAAAGTCTTCAAAACCGAGTTCCATCAGGGGCAAAAAAAAAATTCTTAGCCAGTTTTACCATGAGGCTTGTATTATTCTTGCAGAGAATTATTTTAGGAAGAATAGCTGGAATTTTTTTTTTGAGAAAGTGATTACTAAAATAGAAACTGTAGATTTGGCTGTGTGATCTAGTTGAGAGATGAGAAGTTTTTCTCTTAGACCAGACTTTCTCCAGAACTTTAGCTCCAAATGAGGAACGTCCAGACCAAAAAGTGAGTTTGAGAAGGCATTAGAATGGAAGTCATGGTGATTTGCTGATAGTTTCTCTCCTTTGTTTTTTATTCTTTCTTAGCTACCCTGAAACTTGTTGCTGTTGGCAAAATAGCAACAATTAATTGTGTTGTTAATTTTGATCTGATTTGTTTTCAGATCTCAATAGAGAATGACTACCTAGGCCCCAGAAGAATTGAGAGTCTGCAAAAAGAAGATGCCGATTGGCAGAGAAAAGCCCACATGGCGGTGCTTTCTATTCAAGATCTTACAGTTAAATACTTTGAAATAACAGCTAAAACACAGAAAGGTAGTTATTTTCTACTATCCTGTCTGTCAAATAAAAGATCTTTAAGAATTTATTTAATGTTTACCATATTCTGTATTGTACTGTCATTTATTTATTTTTTTGATCAAGACTCCATGAGGAAAATGCAGTTGTCATTCCCATTTGTTTCTTTCTGTGCCTATTTGAATCTCTCACCAAGAACCCTTTTCAGAACATCATCAGAAGTCAGCAGAATAGAAATTTTAGATAACAGTTTCACAACCACTTTCTGAGTGTGATTGTATTAGCTGCACTGTTACATTTGCAAAGACTTCAGGGAGCATATTGTCCCTGACGGATTCTGTATTCTGTACTGGATATGGCAGACCACCATAGTTTATTACCTTTCAATTAATTTCCTTTTCCTGTCTCCCCTGCCTTTCAGTGATTTTTTTCATAGCTCTAAATATTAAATTGAGCTGTTGCTTAACTACTCAGTGAAAGCTGCTCTATTGTTCAGAAATCTGATTTAACCTTGACATTTCTATGCTTGAAGAATGCGGCAGTTTTAGTAAAGAGGTGATGCTGTAAAACCAGGTCATGTAACTTATGTACATCTGTGCTCTCATCCTTGTACCTTTTTAACTTAAATAATCAGTTTATTACGGCAAACACACCTTGAGGATGTGGTTTCATATCACCTCTTTTAGTTTGACTGTGGGCTACCTACCATTGACAGGGTTTATGTCCCACTGTCTCCCCTACCTGTCTGTGGGTTCCTGTTTCTTTCTTTGCCTTGGTGATAGTGATTGTGCAACCAGATAAATGAGCTGTAGCCCTGGGAGAAAACCTTTTTTGGTGGGTAGCTTTCCTGTCATCTCCCTACATGACTGCTAGATCTGCCTCAAGAGAAGCAGTCACTGCAAAATTATTCCTTTTGGTGACAACTCAAGTGAAATATAACATGAAATTCCACCTTATTTTGAAAAAGTGACTAAACCAGTTCAAGCATTTTGGAATGGATTTAATTACGGCAAATTCTGTATGTACTTAATCAGTTTGGTTCCTTTTCTAGTATGGCAAAGGCAGCATATAAAATACCCCATTAGTTGATAAAGAATGTATTTACTTTCTGTTTAGTTCTCATGCTTTTTTATGTACAGCAGTCAGGATTGTGGGGAAAATCACTAGGAAATTAAATGCCTGGAGGCCATTTACAGCTATAGACCTTTGGTGTACAGGTTGCTTTTCTGTTTTGTTACGTTCTGGGTTTTTTTGGCCTTGCTGATGACAGGGTGGTCTTGCATACCAAAATACTAACAGATGGCAGAGGAAAAACACATGAGAACATAAAGGTGTTCATTACCTAACAAGAGCATGTAATATCTACTAGCAACTGGGGACTGAATGTTATCCCTTTGATTGTGTAACTTTCATGGCTTTTGGTTTACAAAGCTAAGTGTACAATATCGTGGTTGTTCTATATATTGAAAATGGTGAAAATCTCACATGTGTTAGCCTAGATGTTGTCTGGGGCTCAAGAATAGAAAATCTGAATCAGGCAAGGGACTCCTGTTCCTCTGAAGTCTTCCTGAAAAGATTCTTATTCATCCCTGCATATTAAGAACCAGTTATAATTCGTTTAGTCAATCTGAATTAATTTTGTGAAGCAACCTGACAATTGAGTTAAGAGATAGATGTTTAAATTTAATGCAGTATTCTTACAGAATTGTACTTGAGGTCAAGCTGAAATTTTTGTTTCAAATTGTAATTTTTTTTTCACTCAGCAGATCTGTTTAAACTTAAGACTGCACCATGTAAGTTATCAAGGGAAACTGGAGACTTCAGTAGCTGATAATTAGGGCTTTCAGAAGCAGGGAAAATTTGGGATGCAGTTAAAAACCACTTGATATCATTAATGATATATTTTTTTTTTAAGTCAAGAATTTTGAAGCAGTGGTTCAGGTGTTCAGGTACTGTGTATTAACAATGGTCCCTCTGGATAACAAAAATTGGAATTATGATGATAAAATTGTCAACAAATAGCCAATTGAATATTTACATGAATCCTAAGAGTAATTACATCTGGATTTGAAAGTTAGTACTCCATAGAATGACTGTTTTCTACTAAGAGACTTGTATGCTTTGGATACAAACGTGTGCATTGTCTCTGCAGTAGAATCACTAGTGATCTGAAGAGTAGACTAGTAAGCTGTCTGCCTTTTCTTCCCTTCTGTAGCTGTGTACGATCGAATGCGAGCAGACCAGAAAAAATTTGGTAAGGCAGCATGGGCAGCAGCTGTGGAACGTATGGAAAAACTTCAGTATGCAGTTTCTAAGGAGACGCTGCAGTTGATGCGTGCTAAAGAAATCTGTTTGGAGCAGAAGAAACATGCACTGAAAGAGGAGGTAATTTTTCATACCAATAAATAGGAAAACAAGACATTCAGAAAAACCCCAAACCTTAAGCAGTGTCGGTGTACATAAAAAAAACACCAAAACAAAAAAAAAAAACCCCATCAGACTGAAAGTCATTATTTTTCTGCTTGAAATAATAAATACTTGTATGTGAACTTTGACTACATTCTACCATGTTAGACAAATGGAGTTGCAAAATAGGTGCAGTGGGTTTAGTGCCACTTATTTGTGTTTTCTGTTCATCTTTTCATGGTTAGTCAACCAGGAAGACAATTTTTACTGTTAATGTTTACAGTTATCCACTGAGATGAATAAAATGAAGAGAAGGCTTAGGACACCTACTTAGGAAACCTACTGCTGTATAATCTCCACACTTTAGCTCACAGAGGCATGACCACCTTTTTGGAGTAGTTCTGACATTCCAGATGGAAAGTGTCTGAACGTTAATAAATATACAGATGACTAGCCTGTTGTACTGCACTCTTTGTCTCTGCTTTACCCTGATTATTAAGGCAGTCTTCCAGATGGGGTTGTGCTAGCTACAGCTTTCCTGCGAGAAGAGTGCGTGCATTAAACAGCGTTTAAATGTCTGAGTAGAAACAAGCCCACATTTATTGGGTTTTGTGACACCTCCTCAAAAGCAAAAATGCTACAAATCCACTTTTAAAATTAGCTATCATAGAGATACTTGGTGGTAGGAACACTCCTTCATATTAATGTTAATTTACACTCTATCCAATCCATTCCTTGTTTTTACAGCACTTTTCAAGTGTTTCAGCAAAGTTCTACTAAACCAATGACTCTGTTACAGAAAGGTTATCCAGAGAACTCACAACTTTAGTGCTGCATAGATCAGTAGGTTTGTAAGCCTGACAGACTATGTGCCTATTTTAGGCGCTTCTGTAGAAGGCAGCTTGATCTGCAAGGAGAGAGAGTACATGCCAGACTCAGAGCATGAAAATAAAAAGTTTGCTCCATTTCAACACTCTTTATATTTAGAAAGCTAAGAGTTGTCTGGAAACCTGAGTTTATCAGGCTGTGGCATCCTTAGCTAAGAGCTGATGAGAGAATCCAGCAGTACTAATTGGAAATATTATATTTAGTATGTTCACATATTTAGGTCAGCCGTCCATCATCTCTTCTGTAGCTCATCTTATTTTTCTCCCAGTGGAGACCTTCCACGAATTTTTGTTGAATGAGATGTCACTCTTTTAAATGAGTGATTGTTTTGATGTGCCAAAGCATTAGAGGCTGTACAATAAAGTTTGTTGCAATACACTTGGGGGTGAAGGGCCCTGAACTGAGAGATTGGGTCTTTTGGGTACAGAAAAATAAGGAACATCTGATGGGCATGGGTGGGCATGGTGCCTTTGTTGTCCCAAAAATTTGGGGTTCTTTTCACCTGCTGTGCAATAAGCCAGTCTTACACATAGAGCTGAGATTTGTTTATTCCATGTTTGCGCAAAGATGGGTGCTAGGTGGTAACTCCATGAATTAAATGTGTTAGTAACATCTAGTACTCATGCCCCCCAGCTAGTTGTTGGTTAGTTTCTTTCTTGCTTCATCTTAAAGGTACAGATGATTTTAAATTCACTATGCACGCTCAGAGAGTAAAGGGCTTATTTGGATAGGGGGCTTTTTCTAGGTAGGAGGTGTGGTTGCCATATTATGAGATGGTACAACCTCAGGGCATCAGTTTAGGACATTTTGCTGATTTTGCTGAGCTGGAATGTAAACAATGTTGATCCTCAAGGATGTATGTCAATTGTTTTGAATTTACGTTCTTCCTCCCTTTCTTGAGGTTCCTCTAGAGTTAATTATCTCTGTACACTTTAAGTTAAAGGTCAAAATAACCTTAAAAAATCAGTCATCAATTTGGGATACTGTATTACAAGGTATGGAGAGCTCTGGGTCAAAATGTCGTGATGGGGAGATATGAAGACCAAATTCTTTTCTCAAACACCTTTTTATGCTTTGAGAATGTAATAGCCCTAAGTATGCAAAGTTGGATGTGACAGGCATGACTGGGAATCCAGTATTGGAGAAGAAGGGCTGCAGTCTTGTCATAAAGAAAATATTGGGTGATTATGTTAGCTGGTGTATTTGGAAGAGCTGACAGAAAAAAAAAAACAACCAACAAATGCAACTAAAAACACCACCAAAAAACCCGCAACAAACACAAAAACTGAAAACATGATGCATTTTCTCCTTTTAGTTTAACATGTTAAGACCTTGCTGCTGTGCTTAGATATATACATTTGCTCTCACTGAGTAGGAAAAGAAGACATATGGGAAATAATTTACTTGTTTCTCTTGCATTTAATTACCTCTTCTCCAAATCTAAACCAACCCTCCTGACTGATTTTTAAGAGGGACAGTAAAAATGTCCTTGTTTCTGTAGTTTTCATTTAGTATTAATCAAGTGCTTTTATGTTTCCTAAAATGTGTTGACACTGTAAATATCTAGAAAGCTACCACATTTTCCAAGTTATCCCCATATGAAAATCACCTGGTTACGTGATTAGGTTAGCTTATAATTTTTTTGTTTGACAGATGAAAATATTAGCCCTATGATTATCTGTATTAAAAATGAAACAATAACTCTACGCAAATCACATATTGTGATTTTTTTTTTAGTTTCCTGATTTGTACCTCTTAAGTTCTATCTCTTGTTCTAAACTTTGTGTGAGGGGAATGATGAAAACTTTATTTTTGAGGTAGGCCAGAGTCTGCTTGCATGGCCTGGTTGCCAAGTCCTGTCCTCATGACAGTAAACAGAAACATTAAATCAGAGTGAGAATCCTTTGTCATTCTCTAAGTATGCAAAATAGCTTGGAGAAATGGAAGCAAGTGACTGGAGACTTAAATTCCAACAAGCCCCATCCTGCTTATATAGGATTCAGTAACTAGTTTTCTCTTTTTTACTTTTAGAAGCATACGGTTCAGTTCTAAAGATACACTTCAAAAACAATTTTTAATTTACATAATACATGTTCTGTGATATTTTCCTAAACAAAATCATATTCCAACACAGTACTGCCTGGGTTTTTAAAGAATGTTTTTCATAGTTTCATAATTTTAAGAGTACTTTCCTTTCCTGTACACTGAGCCTGGATCAAAGACATATTTGCTTCCAATGACTGTGAGTGTTTAAGCATATCTTGCATTTCATGACTATCATTTTACTTTTGCCTGAGTTGGACACATCAGCAAAAATACAGATTTTATTAAGGATTTTATTCAAGAAGGGATGAATAACTATTTCTGGAAAATTATCCGTTTTTTCTGTAGGAAATGGGCAGTGATTTTGGTACAGGTGCAACATAATATTTTTCATAAAAGTATGTTTCACCTTGGTCACTTTCACTGTATCTTTTTTAAAACTTTTTTTTTCCCGTGACAGCTTTTTGGAAAGGCTAAGTAACAAGCTAAAGTCAGGAAATCTTTGAAGATTTATTTAAACATATTTTAAGTATTTTTTTAAATAACAGGCTAGGAATGCTTTTGTTTTCTTCACTTTCAGTGTTCAAATTGGCAAACTAAAATCGATCATAAAAATGACATTAAACTGTAATATTCTTCAGTTCAATCAAAGGTTCAAAAAGGCTTAGAAATAAAAAACTGATTTAAGTGGTTATTGTGTTTAAAGAAAATTGAAAACAGAAATCTTTAAGCACCCCAGGTGAAGTAATGGGGTGCTTTCTGTAGGCAAAACTTGGAGTCATAGTTAGTCTTTTAATAATTCAGTGAGACTTTATTAGAAAATTTCTCATTAACAATGGTAACCTACTTTGGACTTAATAGTTACAAAAGCCCACATAAGTTCTTTTGAAATCATGTTATTAGAACATAAATTTTTTATACTTTCTTTTCACCAAAAATGACAGGGTAATCTACTTTAAAGAGTATGAAAAAGGGCAACACCAGCAATTGAAGAGACCATTTTTGTTTGAAGGATTTTGTGCATCACTGACATTTAGTTCCCGTTTGCTGAGAGAAAGAAAAAGCTAAGGCATTTATGGTCACTTAAACTCACTGCAGTTTTAGAAAATCACTACTTAAATACCTTCTTCGGCAAACTATTTAGCTACTGTTCTCTAGGCATAAAAAATAAAACCAGGATATTCATTTTAAAAGATGAAAATGCTTGAGAAACTAATTTAGCAGGGTTTAAGTTGAAGATTGAGACAGAAAGAATGGTAATTCAGAGTGAAGACCTGATCTCACTGTTTGAGGACACTGGTGGTGGTTAGCAGATTGTCTGTGGATTTTTTGAACATTTAGTCTTCGTAAAGAAACAAGTTTATAAAAACAGTGATAAACCTTTTTAATGAGGAGAAGATGTTTCTTTTAGTGTCTGCGATTTTTCTGATTGACCAAGATACTAATTGTGAGTGATCACCTTAACCTTATTTTTTTTTAATAATATTGTATCCTGTAGTATCATGGCCTGACTAAAGTTGACTCCTGATACTTAATTGGTTGAAGGAATACTTCTGTTTCACAAGTTGCTAGGTATGAGTGAGAGTCTGCCTTTTACCAGCGGTCAGAGTGCTCTGTGTTTCCCTTAAAATAATTTAGAAATTCTCTAAAATGATTTTCTGTTGGTTTTGAGGATGAGCTTCCATATTCACACTTATAGACCTGAGTTTTTTTCTGAATTTTACTGCCTTCTGAGATGTCTCAGACAGCAACAGTGATGAGTTAAAATGAATACTTGAACTGGAGAACAGTCAGGATTCACATGGAGTGCATTGAAACATGACTTTGTATTCTCAGTGAACAGTAACAGATTACTTAAAAGGCTGGATAATAGAAAATTTAATAATAGCGTATTGATATGTATTGCTAGGGAAAAATAATATAAATTTTTACTGTGAACTGCAGGTTAATTGCTTCTTAAGTGACAGCAGTGAGAATCACTACAGTCTTTTATAACCTGGTTGCAACGCAATTGAGCCACCAATGTAATAGGGAGGTACAGCAGCCGATGCTCTCCAGTCTGTCAAATCGGGTATTTCCAGCAAAGGGAGAAGTGTTAGTGTCACTGCACATGGACTTGTGAGGTTTCTTCTACACCTTCCACATGTTTATGATCATCCAAGAAAGATCTGTTCTAACTGGGGCTGTTGCAGGGAGGGCTACCACAACGATGCCAGGAACAGTGAGTCTATTTTACAGGATGAGTTGAAGTTGTTTTGACAAATAAAATGAAGACTGACATGATACAAAATTGCTCTTCACAAAAATAGGGGAGTTGGGCCTCGTAGCCCAACTGTAGACCCTGTTGCAGTAGGACAAGGAGTAATGGTTTTAAACTAAAAGAGAGTAGATTCAGACTAGCTATAAGGAAGAAATTTTTTGTGAGGGTGGTGAAACACTGGAACCAGGTGGCCAGGAGGGGTGGTCGATGCCCCATCCCTAGAAACATTCAAGGTCAGGTTGGATAGGCTCTGAGCGACCTGATGTAGTTGAAGATGTCCCTGCTCATTGCAAGGTGGTTGGACTAGATGACTTTTAAAGGTCCCTTCCAACCCAGACTATTCTATGATTCTACAAAAAAATATTAATGGGAGTAAATATTAGTCAGGAACAATGCATGTTGCTGTTCATTACTGGTGTAAGAACAAATGGTATTATCTAATTGTGAATATATTGGAAATAGGAAGAAATTTTCTGGCAGTTAGGGAGGGAGCATCTGGAACAGACTTCCAGTGGGAGTAACAAACACAGAGTTTTGTGGAAGCTTTTTGTTTTGTTTGTGCTTTTACAAAAGCAGAATAAGAACAACAACAACAACATGGAAATTATTTTAAGAACTCATTTTATGAAAGCAGTTAATTTTATGTCTGAAAGCATTCCATGGTGGTGGAAAGATATATTGGATGGCCCCTTACTTCTGTATTCCATGTTTGGCTATTTTTCTATTAATTTTGTCATCTATCCATTTACTATATGTGTTCATAGCTCTTGTCAGAGGCTTTCTGTTTTAACCCATTATATCTTTACTACCAATGTGTGTGTTTATATATCATGTGTTTCTGCCCTAGAACTACTGGGAAACCTAAGTTCGTGCTGAAGTTCTTTACTTAGTATGAATGAGACAACAAAGACCATAAATGTTGTTACTTGATTTAGGGCCTGAGAGATTAAACTATTTGCTTGAGTTAATGCAGGGAGTTGTGGCATAGCAGGAAATTGGACTTGGATCTCCTTGGTTCTAGTTCTTAGTCCAACTGCAAAATGTTTATTTCCTCTAACATTGTCATATTAAAATATTCTGTGTTTCCTTCACTGTGCTGATCAGCCTGACACCTACCAAGGGTGCAGCAGGTTACTAGTACAGGTTGGACAGCAATTTGTACCATTGAGAATTGAACTACTCTTAATGTTTTAAGAAAAAATGCCGAAACTTTCCCAAAAGTGATGATATTGTTCTGAATTATCACTCATATATAGTATCTCACATAAAGTTTTAACATAAGTTAAAGGTCCCCTTTTTCTTTTTCATGAGGGGCTATTATATAGCTAGGATATCTGCCTGAGCGCCATATGACGATATTAACTTCTCATTGCTGTTGCACCTGGAAACTGAGTATAGTGGTGTTATACCCCTAAAACAGACCAGGTAGCTGGCATCTATAATGTGTTATTGTAGGGCTAAGATTTGATTGTCAGACGGATCCTTTATCAGGCAGACACCACTGCAGCTGAATAAAACACTGAGTTGCCATAACTTGATTAGCTGACACTTTCGAAGATGGCCCATTTATGTCTCTCTGCAGTCTTTATACAAGTCTGTAGACTTAAACTTGGGAACATATTTTTTTAAAAGAAAAAAATGTATAAGTTTGAGTGAATTTCACAGTTTACTGTCAAAGTAGTTGTTCTTAGTTGTGGTGGAAGTTTGAATGAGATTGCTTTAATGTGGAAGGAAAAACCCAAAACCAACACGCACCCCCCCCCCCCCCCCCCAAAAAAAAAAAAAACAAAACCAACCACAAACCCAAACAAACGAACAAAAACACCACCACATTTTGTTGTTATGACATATTTTTTTACTATGAGAAAATCCTCTGAAAATGCTAAAACCCAGGATGCCCTGCCTGGCCAAAGAACATTATCCCGCTTAAATGGAAAAAATGGGAAGGTTCAAGAAAATCAGTCCTTTTGTCTTGAAAACTAGCCTCTAATTCACTCCAAATATGCCATCATTGTGTCATTTACTGTTCTGGTCACAGTTAGTAATTTAATCTGGAAGCAGAGTAGCAGAATGGTGTAACAAGATGTTCTGGTGTCACACTGGACTGAAACATATAAATTACACATTACTGATTGTAAGATGTATGATATTCAGTTCAGGACTTACTGAGCCTTTCAGGCTAGTAGTTGATACCAAAAAGTGCATTCAGTAAATATACAATACAGTAGAAGAAATGTTTAAAATAGACATTGCAAGAATTCATTCACGGGTCTGCTGTCTATCTGATACGGAAGGAGGTGTAATATACAGAACTGTTTCCTTAGTGTTTAATTGAGCTGTGAAATCCCTATCAATGGATAATGATGCAGGTGCTAAAAGCATACATGCTCTAAAAAAAGATCTAGGACAAATTTATGAAGTAAAATCCAGTAAGTCTATTTTGTATAAAAGGCAGCACTGTGGCTTAAGCTGTGCTGCAAGCTGTGCTAGAGGCTGGTGAGACACTTCAGGGAGGTATTGCTGCACTTCATACTGCTTCATCTTCCTGGATATTTGTGGTTAACTTTTGTCTGAAAGAGGGTATTGAGTAAGATGGATTTTTGATTTAATTCAGTCCAGATATCTTTCTGTTTTAGTACAGTTATATTTAAACATGTGTGATAAAACTGAGGAAGCCCATTTCTGGCTATTAATTACAGATACAGTTTTTACACCTTGAAGAAGCCATTATAATGTAAAAACGTACTAGTAAATGTTTTTCAAAATGTGTAGTGTGCTAGGTCCTGTATTTTTGCTTGGTAGATATCCCTTTTTAAAGATGGAACGTCTGTAATACAGAAACTGGACCATGTTTTGTCAGAATGGTAAGGTAGATAGATCACAGATTTTGAGTAAAATTCACAATTACTTTTGTCCATTATCTGGTAGAAACTGTCAGAGATACATTTTTTTGAGCAGGTAGAGAACTTGGATGTGGCCCTAACTCTACTGCACATAGGTTGTATTGCTGCATGGCTTTAAATTCCCTCCAGAGTAAGACAGAACGTAAGATTCCCTTGCCTGTTGCTATTTCTTAAATACGGTCTGAATGGCTAACTGTATTGAGCAGTTAAATCTTTTTTGGCTGAATGAAAGAGGATGATTTGAGTTCACTTTGGTTCTGTCTTTTGTCACATTTCTGTGTCCAACATATGACACAAATAAAAGCTAAAATAGATACAAATATTTCAATCTAGATATTTTTTTCTCCTGTGAAAGACTCCAGAAACAACGAATCCTCAGTTAAGTTGTCATTACAAGAGGATCAGTGTATGTAATTTTCCCTGTTTCTACCACCTTTTATGGTTTTTTCCTCAGTTCAGCTTTAATGACAATTTTAACTATAGTTTTCTGGATGCCGTCAGCAAAACAACTTTTAGACTTTTTGGACTGAAGTAAAGAAAATACTGATTTCATTATATATCTTCAGAGAATCAAATAGTAGAGTAAAAGAGTGGTATGGATGCTTCACACCGCACTCTAAGACTTGCCACTTTGACAGTGACAAACAGTAGTCCAATGCCATGGCTTTTTTTATTGCCATATAGAAAAAATGCCAGATATTAAAGACGTCTTGAAGTGTGTGGCTGATCAAACCTATCTTCTCCTCCTGATGTGTTCAGTTTTAACATGTTACATTTAGTGTACCAGACCGTATATAGATGTAATTGTAAAGTCTGTGGTTTTGTTCTCATTATCCTGGTTGCGTGTGTGTTATTTTTTTTTTCCTCTTTCCATTTAGATGCAGAGCCTGAAAGGTGGTACAGAAGCCATAGCTCATTTGGACCAGTTAGAAGCTGATTATTATGATCTACAGCTTCAATTATATGAAGTACAGTTTGAGATCTTGAAATGTGAAGAGCTGCTGCTAACAGCACAACTTGAAAGCATCAGAAGACTGATGTCAGGTGCTTTATGCATTTTTAATTAAGACGTAATCAGTAAAAGATAATTCTCTTCCTAAGAGTCTAGTAAATCCTGTGGGAAGGAAATGAGAACAGATTATTTACCTTGTTAAGAGCTGGAACTTCTAACATCAGTAGTATTAAATTAAAATTTACACCTGTTCATAAGGCATATACATACACATACAGAAGTTTTGGTGTGGTTCTCATTGTTGGTGTTTGGAAATAAGCATGTAAGATACTATGTAAGTTTTGGAAAACTAAATTCGGGGAGGAGGAAGTGTCTTAATTACTGGACTTGTCTCATTAAAAATTTGCATTGGTATTATTAATTTCTTTGAAGTCATTGCTTTTCAAAAGGTGTTCTGGCAAATGAAAGAGTCCTTCAGCTAAACTTGGAAGCTTGTTGTATTGCCATCTCACAGATTAGGGCAGTGATACAAACCTTATGTTTCCAGAACCTAGTATACCTTGTGTACTTACAAACTATGGAAATGGCACAGGTAAACGATACAGTGGTTTGTGTTTTTTTTTTTTTTTTAATCCAGTTCTGTCCTTTGGGTCTTTCCATAGTTAATGTTTTCATTCATGCAAGCTCTGTTATGTTGTTCAGCGCACAGGGCTTGGATAGCAAATTTTGTTATGGATAGAAAAGTCACTTGAGAAATTTGAGGCTGGAATGTATTTTAAGTTGCTTCTAGAAAAAGAGAAAACATAGGTATCACATTATTTCCACTGTTACGTGATTCTCCTCCTTTTAGGCTTGTGATGGCAACAACAGTAACTGCATGTATGGAAGCTGAGGATTGAAAACTCTGCAAATGACTTAAAGAAATGTGGCAGCTTTGACCGTGTGCCTCTATGGACAGCTAGTTAGTGCTTTAGAGGTAGATAGTTTTTGTACTTGGGAAATCAGACATTTAATTTTGGTACTGAAGACACAGTATGGTTTGCTTACCTACAGACTGAAGGAAATTCCTTGAACAGGAGGCTGAGAAGGAGCATGTATCAGAATCCTTTCTGTTTGACCTAGTGATAGTAAAACCTAATGGCCCTCAGAGATTAAGCCTGCTGTAAAAACATTGTAGGTCATTATGACTTGTCATTAACGTTTTCTCCAGAAGTCTCAAAAAAATCCCAACTCCACAACCTGACCCAAAATAAAACAAAACCCCGAGGCAGCTAAACAACCAGCCCTCTCTTTCCCCCAGGGCAACAAAATAGTTCACTGTTCTGGCTTCCTTTGCTGTTTTAAATTTGTAAAGTATTCCTTAATACAAAATCCAAATTAGTTACTTTTTCTTTTCTATTAAAGACAACTGTCTATGTTAGAAGGAATTATTGTTTTTTAACAACTCTCAGTTGTGAAAACTGACTTATGACAGAAAATGAAAAATACAGATGTTAAATGGGTGGGAATTTTGTTCAAAGGATGAAATTACCTCTTCAGACTTCACTTAGGTGGGGGGGATAGAAGAATTAATGTGAAGAATGTGATACATAAGTGGCTACATCTCTTCAAGACTGTTCAGCACCTAATCTGAATGGAAGCATCGAAAACATATAGTGGTGTTTTAATATGTGTTGTTTCATATGCAGTCAAAGAGAAAAGAATGGTCTGTTGCATCTTATTTTATACTTTTTTTGGAAGTGTACTTACAGTCAGTAAAGTAATTGCCTTTTACTTGTGCACATCTGTATGATTTGAAATACCTGTGCCTTTGTGACTGGTAGAGGCTGTTGCTATTTTTTACTTTTTGACTGTATTGGCTTTGCAGAGACATTTCAGAGAGTTTTGGATTATGTTTTGATTTGAGGAACATCAGCAGAACTGCTGATGAAGTTCCAACAGAATTTTTAGAGAGCATGATTTGATTTGACTGCCAGTTGGTTGTAAGCTAGAAGAAAAACATTTTAATTTGCAAATTCAGCACAGTGGATCTGTAAAGTATCAAATAATAATGGATTGTCATATTAAAAACAAGAGCAGTAGTTTTTTACTGTCATTAACCAAATGCCTGCACTGAAATTCACAAAATGTGAATTTATTAGGTTAGAATTTTAAAGGGTCTTATCCTATCCATATAAACTATTCAATAAAAACTGTTCATACATCCTTGTAAGATGGTTTTGTTTTGGATGCATTGCTGTCAACAGAGAATGAGATAGTAGGTTGGAGGGTGGTTTGAACAAGTGCAAATGGTATGGATCATATCTAAAAAGGAATATTTCTAATTGTTTTATTGTAGATGGTTAAGTTGTTAGAAGCTTAAGCACTTACCAAATTTATAGGCATTTCAGGGCTCAGCTGTACGTAGAAAACTCTTGGAATGTTTGATGGAGGTTGCAGTAGAGTTGCCAAGGTTGCTTTTTTTTTTAGCAGTGAAATTTAACATTATGTTTTAGAACTGGTAGTTTACAGTGGTTTGCAGCTGAGCTATTGGGGTTTCACCTATAAATTCCTGTCTTCAACTCTGCATGAAAGTGTTCTAAAATAAAATTTGCATGCAACTTCTGTTTTATAAGTGCATGGCAAAATAGAATTATTAGCCAGAGTGTGTAATGTCTTAGAATGTGTTCTAGTGACTTGGCAGTTTTATGTATGGATGAAACTTAGTGGTTTTGTGGCTGGTTTTCTTTTTGGTTGTTGTTGTTTGGTGGTTGTTTTTAATGAGCACTATAGTAAAGAATCTAGTAGGTCTGGTTTTATTAGGTTTTATTGTAAGGTTAATACAGTGCTGTGCTTTCTTTTCTGGTCCTGCCATGTCTTCTGTTGAGCTGGAATTAGCATGACAATCAGAATTTGGTTGCAACCAAAGCACAACAGCTTTTTGAAATGGATAGTGTACTGAAGAAAACCCCGCCCCACTCCCCAGATAATCTAGTAGTGGAAGTAGGAGAATTTATGGTCTTGCTGAAAGTAGTTGATGAAGATGAAATGAGGTTTGGTGGTGCTGCAGAGTAGATACTGGACAGTCATGCCAGCTGTATCTTCCTGTTTCAGCCAGCAGTAATGGATATCCCTCTTGGTGTATTACAAAAATATCCTAATTGGTATGCCAGTGAAATAAGGAACAAGAGGCCTTTGCTGCTTCTTCATCCCAGCATTCTACAGTGATCTATAATCATCACTCTTGGCAAGAGATGAGAAGGCAGTATTCAGAGATGAGCTCAATGTCATACTGAATGCTTCACTCAGGAGTCTAAAAATCATGAGAGTTAGAAAACTATTAGTAACGACCTCCTTTTCAGGGCCTGTTATGCTTTGAAGGATTGCCTTGAAGTTACCCTCCCTCTGCTACCTCTGAGCAGAAGCAGTGACTGGGAGGTCAAAAACCTCCTAAGAGAGGATTTTTGGTGTTTTGTTGTCTGATTTCCCCTTTCATGAAATTAATAGCATGTTGTGGCAGAAGAACGTCATGCCAAAGAGTCAGAAAGAGTCTGTATACCTGAACTTCATAGTGAAGAAGAGAGGCTATTGCTGCACATCGTGGGTCCCTCTTACTAGATAAGAGTTCCAAAGACATGCATAGACATTGTGATCAAGTGAAGCTACAGACAGAAGTGTACATTTACATTTGCGTTCGGTTTTTAATGCTCTGAGCTTACCTGAAACCAGGTGACCCTCCATTGGTATTGATTTCTGTTCTTCATATAAACTTTAAAGCCCTACAGTGCTTTGCTGTTTAGTGCTTTTCCACTGATCTTTTAATTTTTGATAGTCCCCTGAAAGGACTGTAGGATTCTTCTACATTAAACCTTGCAACTCAGTGGGGGAGTTGTTGTTGAACAAAAAAAAGTGTTAATCAAATATATACTATTGATTTGACTTTTTTGTTGCTGACATTTTGAAACAGAGAAGAGAGATGAAGTGGTATATTATGACACTTACGAAAGTATGGAAGCTATGCTTGAAAAAGAGGATATGGCAACTTCTATACACTTGCAGAAAGAGGAGCTGCAAAAGTTACAACAGAAAATTCGCCAGCTGGAAGCAAGGCGTGGACGTATTTCAGCCAAGAAAGCCTACCTCAGAAACAAGAAGGTATTATTAAGTTGCAAATGTCTAGCATAATTAGCAAATTTCATAAAACTTCAAAAGGTTTCATTTCAGATACAACTTCCAAGTCTCCCAGAATTTTTGTGGATTATATTTACTACTTAATAAAAGTTGTTTTACAAAGTACCAATTAAAATAGCATGTATTATTAAATTGATATATTTAAGATTCAGTTCACCTTTTAGCTGAAAAGGAATCTTTAACTACTTTGAAGCCAGCAAATAAACTTGTTTCTATTAACTAATCAGAATACTTCATGTGAAAAGTACATGCTAGAATGCATGTTTTTACAGAGAGTAGTATTATATATGTTTGCAGAAGAGAATTTTGAAGGGTGTTCACGCACCAATGAGTTTGATTTTCATTCTCTTTCCTCATCCTTTTAAACTTATGTCACGAGTCACTGATACTCTGTATTCAGCAGTTATATACGAAATCCGGTATGTGTTCTTAATTTGTAAAACTAGGTGTGCTACTTAGGGCCCCTGTTTCCTATGTGACATGATTGGGATTTTTTGCAGAAAATAATGTAGCTAATGTTTTTAAATCGTTTATCAACTCTATGTATATATGTTAATTCCTTTTTCCCAGGATATCTTGTTTGTTGTTCCCTAGGAGTTTGTGGTTACATGGATATGCATTATTAATGAGCGAGATAGCTTAATTAGTAGAATACATCAAAGTTTTCAGAGAGCATTGTAATCCTTGTTATAAAAGAGGTTTCACACCATACTATATACTATAAGGCTACGCGGAAGCCCCAGCTGAGACCCCGTTCTAGATTTGGATCAGGGTTTGGTGTGGTTATATGTTCGCAGTCATGTCCCTTGATGTCAGAGATGACCCCTTTTTATAACAGTTCTAGCAGATTGACAGTAAAGCCTTCAGGTCTTGCCTCCCCTTCATAACTAATCTATCTAGTTCTGTACCTGAATCTGAAACATAACAGAGCAAACAAATACATATTATATTTTTGATTTTTATATTTCTTCAGTCACCGTCCGGTTTCTGATCAATACAATATGGAGAAGACTGCAAATAGATTATAAAAGAAATCTCTGTTGTTAGCCAGTTATGGGAGATAGCTTGCTCCACGTAATTTTATTTGTTTTATGCAAATATGTAAAAGGAGAAAGTATCAAGAAGCTGTGCTTTTTAGTACTTCAAGGAATAGATACTACCTGTCACATAATGCTAATTAATGTAGGCTACAGTACAGTTGTTATTCTCTTTTCTCCTGAATGTGAAAAGACACTGCTGGCATCTTGCAAAGTATGCAAACCTGTTTAAAAGCAACAGCCTGGTGCTGTTCCTTAACTTAATGGGAGTTAAGAAATTGAGAAACAACCCTGAAGCAGGAGTAGGTATTTTTTAGCATGCTATCTTATCTGTATAATGAACTAATCACCTTCAGTTTGCTCATTGTTTCAAGGTTATGCTATGACAAAATACCTTGTTTAAGCTGAATGAATTAGTTGTAGGCTCTAACAGTTGCTGCAGCATGCCTGCTTGTGCACTGAGACGTAATGCAGAGCTGTTACGGTAGTATTGCTTGTCTGGGTCTGCACGCAGGAGTAATATAGTCGTGTCTGCTCAGCACTGTTCTGGAGGAATGTGTCTATACTGCTTTCAGGACCTGAGGTGATGTCTCCATGTGAAACATCACCGCTGGACATGATAGCATTGACAGCACAGTGCTCTCAGAACTGGTTCCAGCGCTCTGCTGATTTCATTGCCCAGTGTCAAGTTATCTGCAGTTGAGTGCTGCAGTGAGATACTTAGCTTTCAGTTTCTAAAAAAGTCACAGATTAGAATAACATGTATTTAAACTTGCAGGGAGAAATCAAAGATTTTTATTCAAGCAAAAAGAATAGGCAGAATCAGTTGTTAGCCATTTTGTAGCACCTGCTAGGTAGAAGATAGTAATTTTGATGGATATTTATGTTAGAGGCATCTACTGTAGCTGCCCTAACTACTGTTGAATAACGCAGGGCCCTGCTAAGCTTAATAGTAATGACTTGAAAGTTAAGACTCCTGTGGCTTTGATTGAAACATAAACAAGCTTTGTTTCTTGAGTGACCATTCTAGTGATATCGCAAAACACTGTTAATGAAAACTATAGCGTGTGATGTGTGTAGTTGTACTTTACAAAACTGTGAGGAAAAAAGGCTTCTTGCTCTGAAGAGTTAACAGTTTAAGCATGCAGAACAAAGATACAGATGGGGTGCAAAAGCTGACTCTAGATCGTGAGAATGAGCACAGTGATGACTGAAAGCTAAGTGGAGAAGAGAGTGAGGTTTTGAGGGTGCATTTAGAAAGTACATAGTATGTGGTAAGTCTCTTTCTCAAAGTCTGTCTGACTCTTTCAATTAAGAAACATTTACTCTTGAACTGAGTCTGCTTTAAGGCTTTTCAAATTGTGTTCCTGACCATGCTTGTTTCACTAAAGTATCTTAGAACTGTAAACAAGTGTTCTGTTTGGATTGGGTTGGTGAGGTGGTTTTGGTGGGGTTTTTTCTTTTCTTTTTTTTTTTCTTTTTTTTTTAGCATGTCAGTTCTGTAGTTGAAAACAAAAAGCAAGCTGTGCATTAAGTGGTGTATATCACAGTCTTGTGATATATTTAGAAATTACAGTCCGTGCTCATTATTAGGTTTTTGGCAACTGAAGATTCCCTTAGGAGAACGCTTCCTTTCAAGCAGCAGGTATCATGATTAAGAAAACTATAGGATATGATTCTCTATCATCGCTTTTTATTTCTCCGAGGAGGTTGTTTCATCATCCAGCTATTTTAAAATGTTTTCTGTTGAGGAGGTAACACAGGGAAAGGGAATCAATTACTCTGCATAGAACATAAATATATAATATAAACTTCTGTGACTATAGTCTATATTAATTTTGTTTTTCAGAAATTCCTTCCCTGTTCTTGTAGTTGGTGGTTTAATTTTTTAAATGATGTTTTCAAATAATTGTACCAAACCTTTATTGATAAACTTTTACTAAAGGTTTGTTAGAAGCCTTATACAGTTGTGAATCTGAATAACTGAGCCAGCATTTTTTAAATTTATGGTTTTACAGAGGTTTATGTTCTTTCACTGTACAACCATGACTATAGCCTCTTTATTTTCGTATTTTTTATAAACAAACCTATTTGCATTTGTTGAACAATCATTTCCTGATGTTTCTTTGTGTGGATGACAGTGAGTCAGCTATTGAAAAATAAGATTTCAATAGCAGTCTCATTTTTCTTATTTCTTGAAAGTTAGTTATGGATATTTCATGCAGGATATTGCTATTGTTATGCCAGTCTACCCCCTGCTGGCTGCACAGTAGTATTAGGTTATCATGGGGAACAAGCAGCCGTTTTATTAGGGAGATAGATTTATAGCAAAGACTCAAGATAAAAAAGATGGTGTAAAAGATGTCTAGAAAAATATCTTTGGAAAAGTACAGTTGTAAAGAAATTGAATTATTTTACATCCAGGAAGAGTATTCCTCATCATGAGCAAACTGGGTGAAGCTGTCCTGGGGTATGTTCATAATGTGTGCTTTGACCTAGGAAGCCTCCTCACATGCTGTTCTGTCCATTTAATAGTAAGATACCTTTAATACTCTGGAAGCCCACAGTTTAAAGCATAGCCCATGCCAAAACAGATGTTAGGCAGAAGCAGTGACAGCTGGCATAGGGTTACGTGCTATGCTTTCTGCTGCTGCTTCTGCTTCTATATTATTATTATTATTATCATCATCATCATTATTATTATTATTACATAAAGACATAACTGCACAGAACACTTGTAGTAAAATAATGTTTCTGCACATATTGAACTTACTGAATAAGAAGCTAACCTTTTAATTGGGATGCTTTTCAATCTGAAAGCAAAGGCTCACTGGAACTAGTTAAATATAATACTAATACAGATCTCTTTAAGTATATTACATGTTACTAGTCTTAAACATGGTAGTTTATCCAGTGGTGAGGGTTGAAATGGTTCCTCAGCTCTCCGTTTTTGTCTCTAACAGAAGTACAATTTGATACTGTGAAATCAGTCAGGTGATTAAAAGGGAAATGAACGTTACTTCTTGATGCTCTCTCAGTTCCTTACTGTTAGTCAACATCTTCCTTCAAGTGTGGCTTTCACCAGGCGTAATGCTCCTGCTTTCCTAGGGCTGAGAAGGAATCAGATAATTTTCTTTAATGCTGCCACCTGTCTGGGTTTATTCCCTTCATCCTTTGTTTGCAGTCATTTAATCCTGCCTACAAGTAGAACCCTGCATTTGTCCCTATGAAATTGCAACCTTCTTTTTTTTTATTTATTTTAAGACTATGTCTGTAATTAGTTGATTCAGATTTCTAATACTGCACTGCAACGTGTTTTCACTCGCTCCTAGTCTTTTTTATTATTTCAAGTCATAGAGAACTAATTACATTAAAGTAGATTGTTTATTAGTACAAAGTCACCATCAAATACGTTTTGGTCAGGTTTATCCTCTTTACAGGCTTAAAATATCTCTCATTATTGCTCTTACTCAGGAATATTTAAATACTGATGCTAAAGAGAAAATGTTTCATGAAAGTGTGCCGCCCCAAGTATTTATGAGACATATCAAAAAACACAAACCAAGCCTAATATAGGTTTTCTTATTATTTTGTATTACTTTTTTATATCTCATAACATACATTCCTTATCATTTTAGAAGACTTTTAATGGAACTTAGCACATAACTACAGAATAAACTATAAAGTAAATCAGTAGTGGCATTACAAAAAGGTTTTCAGATTCTCTAATAATATTATGAAGCTATTGCTGTGTCTTTGAAATGCAGAAATGAGGTGGTTTGAACTTTTGCAGCTGCAAATCAAATGGATTATTTTCTAGCTGTAATAATTAAACTCTTTTCATCAAGGAAAAAAATTCCACAAACAAGCATAAACCCCAGCAGTGTTTAGCTATATATATATACACACCTCTGATGAAGCTGGGACAGTATTTTCACAGAAACTTACGCTCTTGTTAGAGTGTTACTTGTATACCATAGCAAGATTGATGGTCTCCTGTCGTATAGAGGAACACCGGCTACCTTTTCATGTGATCACAGTATGTCCCAGGCCAGCTGTAGGAGAATATAGCTTTTTCTGCATTTCCAAGTGTTGAAAATTGTGGACTTCTTTTATCCCTCCCCTTCTTGTTTTTGTCTTTCTGCCATTACTGTAGTATCTTGCTTAATGTCTGATAACTCCATCAGCTGCCCCAAGCAATGCTTTCAATGGCAAAGCTCCTGTCTGGCTCCACCCACTAAGTCAAGGTGACTGATGTCTGGGAAGCCCATCACCTTGGTGGTGTTCTAGCTGCAGTCACGCTCCAAATTGCTTCCAAACACTCTCCCCTCTTACACAGCGAAGAGATATGTTTCTAACTACACATCCGACTTCGTTGTAGTTCTGTGTGGTGCTTATACTGGGCCTGACTTCATTGCCCATACTGTATGAGGTCCTGGTCCTCAGTGTTGTCCTGTGAACTTGTCGGTCTTGTTGCCACGCTAAATGCCCGCACGTGACTGTTCCTTTGTAACTGATACTTAATTCAGTTTTTTGTTATCTGCCTGAAATTTGAGTGTCACCTTGTTTCTTGTCATCTAGTGTAACTTTTTTTTTCCTTAACCTGTACTTATTTGCAGGCAATGTAATAAATGCTTGTTTTTAAACCAGACGTTACCGATGTGAACTCGGTATAATAAGTGAACCTGCTGTGCATACATAAAATTTTAACAATTTTATTAATGTTTGTGCTTGCAGATTATACGTGCAAAAGGTGAACTGACACTTGTAAATGGGAAGCTGCCTAGCTGCATAAACAGAAGTGTGTAGTATATCTCAGAGTTAGTTATTATCCATGTACACAAATACATGGAGTTACACAAGGGTTTTGTGAAGTATTTGACAAAGCGGTGTTTGTTGACAGTTTTTTACTGGGATCATGGAGCAGACTTCTCAAGCAGCTAATACTTTTGTGTGTTCTTTTGACAGTTAAAAAGTGATAGGTGTGGGTATGTCTGTCTTGGTTTTGTTGCCATTTTATGGTTATATTGTACGTTAAATTAGCTTGTCTGAGATAGGCTTTGTAATTCTTATTTTTCTAGTTTTTAGTGCTATTTGCTAAATATGACATTATACCCTGGAAATAATATTTGAAGTTCATATTTTGTAGATAACTTTTCATGTCCTTACAGGAGATCTGTATTGCAAAGCATAATGAAAAGATCCAGCAGCATCACCAGAGTGAGGAGGAATACAAAACGCACCATACTGTTCAGCTAGTAAGTTTGTTTTCTGCTGTTGAGTTTAGCCTTTAGTTAATAGCTTGCATTCCTCATTATGTATTCATTAGAAGAGTATTCAGAGTGATAAGTGTTTTAAAAATGTAGTGTATATCCCTGACTGTTGCACCATGGATTTCGGTATCGAATTATGCTGGTAAGGGGGAGTATATAGCTGTGTTAGAATGACATTGAACCCAAGCGAATAAAACAGTTCTTAAATGCTAGGTTCACAGCCTAAGTGATTACTTACAGGGTTAGTCTACATGCAGTTTGCTATCATGTGCACATAGATGATTCTAGACGTCTCCGAGTACAGTGTCAGATATGCTGAAATGAGTAAGGAAACCCATACACATTTATTCTTGAATCTTAGTAAGCTCGTTTATTAATTTTCTTGTTTCTACAAAAGAAATCACTTGAATTGTGTTGCATAAAGATATAGTTCCAGTTGTATGCTCCACAATTCTCTGCACAGTCTCATCACAGAGAATAAGCTAGATAGTCTGACTCCTGTGCTGAACAAAATAGACTTCATGTTAAAGAATATTCACATTCCGGACTAGGTCTTGGGAGCTGATATACTATCAAGATCTAATAAAGATCATTGACAAAGATGCATTAAAATCCAAGTCTCTCTAATTCAGGCTTCAATTAGATTAGTGAAAGTGATTCTATTTCATCCTTATACATTTTTAACATTGATACCTTTATCCAGGAAGTCAGCTGGATAATTTATTTTATTAAAAGGCTACTTGGAAAGACATTACATATTGGCATACTCTTCCAGGACATTGGAAAAATATTTTTTGTTTGTTTTTACAATAAAGCAAATGAATTTACTGTGTGGATTGTAGTCCATTTATCACTTCTAAAAACAATACTTGACAAAGCTGAAAGGCTTTGTTATCTCTCAAACACTACAGGGGTTTTTCGTTATTTACTTTATGGAGTTGCCTGCTTCATTATATAAAGAACCTTATGCTAAATTTTTTTGTCTTCTGCTAATAATGTGACTGAAAAATTCTGCTGTTACTGTAAAATAGGTTTTCAGCTACTGGTTTTCATGAAGAATTCTGAAAAGATAACTTCAAGCGTGTCCAAGCCTGAAACCAAATAAGAATTGCAATTTCACTATTCTTAATTAAAAACAAACAAACAAAAATGCAAACCAAACCTAACAAAAAACACCTTGACTTTGTGACTGCTTCAGGAGAAGTGTGATCTGACTGCATATGCAATATGCAGGTGTGGTGGTAGAACTATCCTTTCTTCATGCTATAATCTTTTCCTCATGCTTCTGTTTTAACTTCTTTGCTCCATTGCTCTGTTATTTTCTTTCACTACATGCTTCTATTCTCTTTCCCTTTTCCTGTGTCCTGTCCTTACTATTTTTCAGGCATGTTCTCCTTTTCCTCTCCCTAATGCATCTATATTTACCTCCTTCCAAATCATGGGAGTTGACCGTTTATGAAGGACACCAGGCCACTAGCTGACTTCTGAAAATGGCAGGCAGATACTACTTTTGTGTTGATTTACTGACAATAAAAGTTCACATAAGGGATAAGAATGTTTAACTATGATAATGAAGACGGGCTTTTAAAAGTAATGGTTAATCCTGTGAGTCTTTTAATAATTAAAGCTGCTGTTTCTGCTCAGGACTTTTTCTTTATATTCCCCTATTCTATCACTTTCCTGATAACTTCTGATCTTGCATACAATGACTTTATCCATCTGATAACTAGCATTCACTTTCAGTCAAACTGACTGAAGTGTAGTGTTTTGCTGAACTTTCGTGAAAATGGTTGACTAGTTAAAGAAGGTGGATCCAAATGTGTATTTTTACAGAGGTAAGTTCCTCAAACAAGAAAAAAATACAACTCTTTTAGGTGCAGGGATGAGCTTCAATCCTTTACTGAAGTAAGATGATAGAAGATCAAGCCATATTAAATAATGAAAACTTAATTAAATACAAAACTTCCATTTACTGTAGTAAATTATAATGGAAATGTTTACTTAATTTGCTCAGTATTGGATTCAAAACTTGGTGACACTGAATTCTGTGATGTCTTGCACTGTGAAAATACTAATATGACTTGTTTTAAATGGGCAACCTTGTAATTTGGACTGTCATTTTGTTCTTGGAATGAGAGAAGATTTAATATGGGTTTGCTGCCTGGCTAATTTTTATCATTTTTAATGTAAAAGGCTTTTTCAGTATAATATTCTGTCACATCTCTAGGTAATTCTCATCTTTCAAAGTAACAAGTCTTCAAGTGTTCCAATTCCAGATTAAAATTTTTTTTACTGAGCTTTGCTTTTCTTTGAGATTATAAAACATGAAATGCATAATGTTTTTTAAGGGGAAGACGAAGGCCAAGTGTTGAAGTTCAGAAATGTGTTTATTTGAGAAGTAGATTGTTATACTAACAATTAATAGAGTTATTCAGTTTTTTTAATGATGATACACATAGCATTGAATGTAATATTTACATGTTTTCCATATATTTTCTCAGAAGCGAAATCAGTTACAAGATGAGGAAGAAAGAAAGAGCTCCTGGGTTAGTCAGGAACGACAGAAAACTCTGGACAGACTTCGCACATTTAAACAGGTAACAGAAGAAGAGTTGCTCTTTTCCACCACTTTATTTTGCAAAAGAAATTTTCACTCGTTCCAGGACTATACTATGCTGTTAGCCATTCTTTCTCATTGTGTAGTTCACTGTTCTTCAGAAAATTTACAACAAAACATGGTATTGGTAGTAACAAATTCCTCTGGCCGTTACATTCCCAGTGCCGTACTAAGCTTCTCTTAAATCTACATCTTGTGACAAGACACTTAGCAAATGTTCCTAAAAAAAGTATAACCTAAATGGTATTTCCCACAAAGAGCATTTCCATCTGACATACCCCCACTACCACTGTTTGCTAGAACACCTGCCAATACCTGCCCTCTACTATTATAATGGAAATATTAGAAAACAGATGGGAGGTGGAATAAAGGGGAAGGAATAAGGAAAGGGGTGAAAGTGCAGGAAAAGAGAGGCTATTAATTGGTGAAGACTTTTTCATATAGGTATGAGAAGTCTCTTTATTGGAGAAGCTGTCTGGCTCAGCAGTACGCTGTTCATATCTTTTAATAACAAAGCCTTATTGTTTGCAAGGCTCTTGAATAGCATAGCTTCTGTAAATTAGAGCAGGCTTACTTATTTTTACCAGCAACTGTTAATGAACTGACTTTATGTATGAGCATGTTTATATTGTTATGATCTCTATTGCTTTAGGCCTACCACAACTGTGTAAAATGTTTTAGACCTGTCTTTCAGAAGCAGTTTAAATTTTTGCATAAAAATGGCTATGGATTGAACTAATATGAAAAGGCAGATATTGAGGCAACAGATTAAAGAACTAAATTAAAAACGCTTTGAAAAGTCTCAAAATGTTTGATGTTTTCAAGAGATATCCTTTCAAGCAGTATGATTCACATGTAAGGCCAGAGTACTAGGTCAGGGAAGACTATGTTGCAGAGGGAGCCATTGACCAGTTTTAGAAAAGGAAAGCAAGAGGGAATTTTGATTTTTAGTTTTCAGAAAAAAACAGTTTTGAATATACAGTCTGGTCCTTAGTGAAATCCTAATTCTCACCCATGTATATCCCTGACTAGACCAATCACATGTAAATTGTGGCTTAACCAAGAATAAAAGTTAAGAAAATTGGTCATTTTTGCATAAAGGTAAGGATGTATTTGCTTTGTTTTTACATCCAGAGCAGATGAATACTACTTGTCAGAAAGGCAAACCCTAATGACAGGTACTTAGTATCTAGAATAGTGCATAGTATGTATTTATCTAATTGTCTATAACTTACTCACTTTAGCGGTACCCTGGGCAAGTAATACTTAAATCAACCAGACTACGGCTGGCGCATGCAAGAAGAAAATGTGCAGCCAGCTCAGTGTCCTGTGTCGATCAGCCTCAGTCTTTGCCAGCAACTATACAAATCCAAGAGAAAAGTGAAGAGGTGGAATTGGAAAATGCCGTTCAGCCTTTGCAAGTGCAGGAATCCATAAGCTTAGAACAACTTCAGGATATCTCATTACCTCCCAGTGGTGTTACCTCTGAACTGCCTCATGTTAGTACTTCTCCACTCACCAGTGATGAGCTTCAACCAGAAACTGTTACTGTAGTACCACTTCCACCCCCGTTGCCTCCTCCACCTCCGCCGCCACCTTTGCCCTCCAAGGAAGACACCACCAAATCCTTAGAGAAAAATGACAGCTTTGTTAAACGTCAGAGTGAGGAGAAAGGAGTCCAGCACTCTTCTGGTGTCCCACCAGCATATCTGTTTGACAGCAGTCAGCTAGTCAGTGCCAAGAAGAAGCTTAAGAAGACTGGTGATCTAGAGGGTTTACAGAGGAGGAGAGGTAATGTTTTCATTTCTGTGTATTTAAGTGTAATGTACATCAGTTCCCCTTTTGAATTGCTCTGTAGAAAAGTGTATGCTGTGATTAATTTATAATTATTAATGGGAAAGTTGTTAAATCAATTTCAGTTGACAGATACCAGCAACTCAAAGAAATGCTAGGGCCTTTACGACACTGTGCAGTATACTTGTTCTGTTAGACAGAAAACATTTGTGAAACTGATTCTATGATATACCACGTTAGACTAGCTAGAAGATGGAGCTAAAACGTTGCCTAAAAGAATCTTTCCCTATCTAGTTTACGGCCAGCACTGCGGATATTATATGCTTCACCTGAGGGTGCAGTGGTTTTTTTAATAACAGAATTTTACACAATTTATAACCTAGTAAAATTAATACTTGTCTTGGGACATAGGAAACCTTGAGAACGCTATCTTCAAGGTTTCTTCAAATTTTCATATAAAAATCCACAAACCCTCAAGTACCCTTGAGAGCTGAGTAAGAATATGTATTTTTAACTACAACTGGAAATTAAATCTGTAATCATTCAGCAAAGCATGTTAATAAATAGTTAAAATATCAGAAAGTTCTTAGGAAACTGAGGAGAATGAATAGAGCACAGAGCTGAGCTGGGAGATCTATTACAACTTGTTGCTTCTGTGCTACTTGTTTTTAACTGTTTATCCTTTATCCCATATATAAAATGGGGAGAATAGCAGCTATGTTTGAACAAAATAATCCTGGTGTTTGGGTGAAACATGCTATATTGGAGCTAAGTTTTTGTTTGAAAATCGGGGATGGGATTTTCAAAAGTGCTCCGCTGACCTACTTTACTGGAAGTCACTGAGAAGTACCTCAAGTGGGCCGCAATTCACACTGCTGTAATATGGCTGTAATAACATTTTATTAAAAATTCTATCTGGCTCTGTCAATTACAGCTAGATAAAACATCCCTCCATCAACATTTTTCCCTCATCCAGATAAAATCAAAATTATAACTGTGTTCATCAATCAGAAACAAGAGTGTTTCCTTTAGAATTTTCCTTAAATGACTGAAAACCCTTGAAGCAACTGCTTAGAGAATTCTTAAGCTCTTAGGAGTCTTGCAGGTCACAAGTACAGTGTCTTAAGTTCATTTTCAATTTTGATGCTCTGTGCTCCATCTTCCTCTTTGTATAGTCCTATTGTTTATTTTTCTGGTACTCATTTTAACTAGCAATTTTATGTAAGGCATGTGTTGTGTGTGCAATTTGATACACATCATAAAATGACAAATACAGAATCAAACTATATCCTCCCCCTTAAAAGTATTGTTAACGTCTGCAGCAGCACTCTACCTGCTGCTCTCTATTCCCTGAGATGTTAGAAGTTTCCAAGTGGCCTCAGAAATGTGTCTCTGTATGACAGACCTGTGTTTTACAACCCTTCCTCCTTCAAATGTGCAGTCCTGTGTTGTTGTTATTGTTTTTTCTCTTTTCCTTGTGTCTATTCCAACTGTCTGGGCCATTAGTCTGATGGACAAAGCCCACTCATAAATGAAAAACAGGTTTTTAGAGTGTACTCTACAATATACAAAAAAGAACTGTAGATGGATATTAATCTATTAATTGATACATACTGCACATTGTATGTGCTAGTGTATGCAAGTTATTTCAGACTGTTCTACTTTATTATTGTGCATTCTCTGGAATGGAGATTTTACCTACTTGTAGCTTTTCAAAAGAGCCAAAGCCTGATTTTTATTTCTGCAGGATTTGTCATGAAGTCTTAACTCTTACTTCTCTGTTTTCATTAATTATAAAGGAAGGGAATTTATATAGGTACACTGTGCCTAGGTGCTAATACATACATGAATCCAGAGAAGCAGGAAAATACATGCTGTTGCAGTTGACTATGCTGCTGCTTCTCTTCCTGGCATGTAGTAACAGTTATACAGTAGGTAAAGTCAGCCACAAAATGCAAGTGCTGAGAATGGACTGCACAGTCCGATATTTATGCTACAAACTCATTACCCAAGTTTCAATCTCAAGAAAGATAATGTAATAAACACTTTCATTGCATTGGTTTCATTGCAGCTATTTTGATTTTCCTGACTGGAAGCAGGAAAGCTGTCTTGTTCAACAAGTTTTACTACCTGCCTGACAGGAGGTTAAGTGGTTTCAGATATTATAATTGTCTGTATAAACCAGTTTTGACCTGATAATAGGGAAGGTAAATTTAGAGGCTAAAACAATGGTGGATCTGCCATTATACTTATGGTACGGGACTATCACGTTACATGGCTACTTTTTGGACTGTAGGAAATATAAATGAAGACTGATAAAATTCAGTAAAAATAATACTGAAGGTTTTTTGATTTACTGCAGTGAGTTCCCCGATGGATGAAGTGCTGGCATCCTTGAAACGTGGCAGCTTTCACTTAAGAAAAGTTGAGCAGAGAAGTCTCCCTCCTTTTCCTGGGGAAGATGATAGCAATAACATCTTGGCACAGATCAGGAAAGGGGTGAAACTGAAGAAAGTGCAGAAAGATGTTTTGAGAGAATCCTTTACAATTCTGCCTGATACTGATCCTCTGACAAGGAGCATCCATGAAGCACTGCGACGAATTAAGGAAGCCTCACCTGAATCAGAGGATGAAGAGGAGAGTTTGCCTTGCACAGACTGGGAAAATTAACCTGTAATTAACCTACATTTAAAAAAAAAAATATTTCTTCAATACTTTTTGTATAACAATAGCAGCTAAGCCTCAGGTTGTGCGTTCTAGGAGACTTAGTATGAACGTGACTAAACTGTCTGGCGTCCAACATGGTAAAACATGCACATATGAGTTTAGTATCACTGACTTTTCAAAGAATTTAAGGTTTATAGTAAGGAAAACTTTTTTTAGGCAACATCTTAGCCTTTTATTGTTTGAATACTTTTGCTGAATATTGACAGGACTGCTTCTATAAAAAGCTCTATTCTATTTAGTAAATTTGAAGGGACTGTTTGCAGCTTACCAGAAAGCTTTAAAAAGCTTTTAAGTAATGAAGCAGCACAATCACTCTTGGACACACCTTGTACTTATTTTCTAATTGCATCTTGCCTTGTAAAAATTTAGCATGTTTATCACTTCAGACTGAATAGGTCAAAGTGAAGGATGATTAGACTTGGCTGCTGAACACACTGAAATCTCATTGGTTACTCTGTGTGACTGATTCTTTGATAGCTTGGTTTCAATTTGTAAACTGTCTGACTTAATTGACTTTCCAGACTATAAACAATAAATATACAAATATAAATTATTACTTCTGCTACTCATATGAATCCCTTGAACTTGCATTATCCTAAGCTACAGTGCCTGAAAGTATAGATATTAGATTTCAGCAAATGAAGTTAATGATTTTGGAACAAAACAGAAATTGTCAAGAGATGAGTTTTCAAAATTATGGCTGCATCAGTAGCGCAAAGAGGTTCTTGATTACAACAGCACACAGCACTTTTTCTGTGGTGGTTCTTCTCTGCTACTGGCATGTGGATGAACTTAAGTCTCAATGAAAGCTCCCACTAAACTTAAAATTTGGAGAAAAGAGAGGTATGACAATCCGTAAAGAATTTAAAAATCTGGTTCAAAATGAAATACTATTTCAAGATAGCGTATGGAAGACAAGTATTTATAATCCTTGCAACACAGGTACCAGTAGGAAAAGATAACCTTTTCAGAAGTTTACAATCAGGCATTTCTACTCTGGTTAGTTATTAACATAGCTGGAGAGTGACTTGACAAAGTGCTACAGCTGTTGAAGAAGTGGTGGTGACTTAGCACATATCTGCTGAATGTTGTTGTGATTATGAAATGCTATGTCTCAAATCGTTCCTTTGGTATGCTACTTCAAAATAATAATGTTTAAAATTCTTAAAAGGAAAATAAATGCTGCCTTTATTTCCTCATGAACTAGCAATTGCCACAGTAATGATTTAATACTGTTATAATTATGGCATGCTCCTTCTATTCCATACCAAATGTACTGCAAGTTTTGGAATTGAAAATCCAGGAGTGGAGGTGTACTTGACTCTTGCTGAATCTCAAAGTGAAAATAATCTTGCTTGGATGTAACTTTTTTTCTAGTAACTTGCATACTGAAAACCCCCACTACCACAGCCCTTCAGGAATGAAGTGACAGCTGTAAGAAAAGACATCCCATGGAATTGACTTGGCTTTCTAAGTGCAATTATTCTCTTTTCATTTCCTAGATAACTAAGCAGATTTAACATTGAGATTGGACTTTATGATTTTAGTTAATCTAACTTTCTTTGGGATCTCGTTTGCATTTTTTAGCAAGAATACTCTTTAGTACTATGGGTCATTTGAGGGGGGAAAAAAAAAAAAGGAAGGAATTTATGCAAGAGTGACTGTAGTTGGTGGACCTCCTAAACATTTTCCACTGGAAGTGTATCTTAAAAGTCTTATGTGTATGTTGCCATACAATATAAATATAGGTTTTCCTCTGCTATCTTTTGTACCTCGTAGAAGTAGTTCAGAGTGCAAGTTGAAAATCGCTGCCGTGCAGTACCTCTAGTGCACTGGTTGTTGTCTGGCTTTTACCAGTCTACAGTTATGGTATCTTCCCCTTTTAAGGATGCTAAGGATGCACTCCTGTCACATGCTGAGGTCCTATGAAATCACGTGGACCTAAACCAGGATGCAGTGTCAGAATTCCGAGTCTGTGCTTCTTGGAGTTCTTCATGTATCTTGGACCTGCTTTCTCATACCAGTATCATATTTCACTTTGAAAACAATCCTGTTTTCATGGGATGAGACTGTTTAACAGATAGTACAGATTTCATTGAAAGTGGTTGTACAAAATAGCTAACAGCTCAGAAAGGAAAAACGGGCCCCTGCTATGGAAGCATGTGAAATAATGTGGGAGAGCAGAGACTGAGACAAAGCCCTTGTGAAATTCAGCTGAATAAATACTTTTCACATAGATGAGTGTGCTTTCTTGAACATATTGACTGGTTACCCAGAGTTTATTACACAACAGTAAAATCTAATGAAAGTGTGTTGTAGAAACAGCAGATCAGTATTTTGTACTATGAGGTTATCCATTTAATACCATGCTTAAGGATGACCTGCTGATTTTCAACTGTAAGCTCTGCACATACAAATAAACAGCTGTGCAGAGGTTTTAGGTTGAAAACAGTTATACAAAAGTGTATTGGCACATATGGTACAAGCTATGCTTAAGACACACAGATGCTGGTAGGCTAAATGTAATGCAGTTATTTGCCTTAGAAATGAAGGCTATATCTCATTTAATGATGCATGTTCATCAAGTGCCAAAAAGTGTCTTAATGTATGTGCAAGGAGTATGAATAATGCCCACTGCAGTGGTTTCATTAATAACTGAAGTTTGAAGACAAAGTAATAGTAAGTAATTCCTGCAGGTTATCTAGTCAGCTCTTGTACTATCTGCTTTATGAGTCAAGTTCTACATAAAGTTATGACTAACTTTTTTTAAGAGCAATTCCTTCCTTACTCTAAACCACGTACAAAAATGTTGAGGCATTCTGTGTGTTGGAAGTACAGCTGAACAAGCAGTATAAAGATGCAGTAGCTTCTGTATGAAAAAGCAAAGGATTACTGGTTATCAAAAGTATCCCAAGCCTACCTCTGTGTGTGTGTGTGTACATAATGTTACACATAAATGACTGTAGTACATTAAGAGTACTATAAGTAAGGCAAAAGCTGGGTTCCTGGGAGTGATGGATAAGAAGTGAGCTTCTGTTCTCCGTAGTCTTCTAGTCCAGTATTTTGGGTCTCTTCAAACTCTCTTCTGCATTCACTGCCAATAATACCAGAAGGCAAAAAAGATCTGGTCATATTCTGTGTGTCCTGGCTCTAGAGTTAGTGTGTCATTACCCTGGGAGTAAAGAGAATCCAGGCTTTTGAAGAGACCGCTCAGTATTGCAAGTTGGAGTTCTCTAATACGTTTATCAGAGAGTATCTGTACAACCGTCTAGCTTTTCAGATGTTCCTTCTTTTTTTTTTTTTTTCCCAAACAGGTGATTAACAGCCACTGATGTGAGAAAAGAAACCCCAGTTGAAGATTACTTTTCTTCTTCATATCTGAAAATTCAGAGCCAGCAGTTATGACCATCAATTCCACATGAGGCTTTCTTTGGCAAAGAAATGGTCTTTCTTTGGCAAATGATTCAGTATATGGAAAAAAAAATTGCCTGAAATGTTAATTTTTGGGTCACTTTTTTCTTTAATTTGTTCCAAAATTCTGGTTTGGGCAGAAAGCTAAGTTGTTAGGTGCACATTTTATCTAATCAGGAATGCCTGATTCTTAAGCACTTCTTATATTTGCATTAGTAATGTGTGGCCAGTTAAGTGAGGGGGGCATTCCGAGTTGGGAGAATACTTGCTTTTAGAGGAACTTTGGGATTCGGTCGAGACATCAAACCAGTTATAAAACCTCCCCTTCACTGCACTGAATACATCGTCTGCTTGAAAATCCAATTAAATAGCTCCTTGCAGAGAAGCTTGCCATGTAGCAGTGTGATATTCCAGAAAGAGCAGACTTCCTAGTTGCACTAGTAGCTGAAATTCAGTAATGGGCAACTTAAGACTTTTCTTCTTCTTAGTCTGAAGAAATGTATGTCAGTATGAAAAGTTCCAAGTTACCACAGCACAAGAGTTGAATTCAGTACATATTCAAGAATGTGTTTTGTCTCCACCATGGTACATTTAGCAAGACATACTGCAGCACCTTGTTAAAAGGTCTTTTGTAGTCTTACACCTTTTTAAAGTAGATATTTTCATGCTTTTTAAAAATATTTAGCTATGCTGAACCAAGTTAATTATACTTTTATCATTTGTTACAAGAAGCAATATTTTGTAATTGCATACTTAAAATTATTTTTCTCTTTTGATTACTCTAAATAGCCTTCTTTAAAAGAGATCAAAGCACTTACACATACTGATAAGTCAGTTGTGAAAATCATTCTTCTCTTGCTGGTTTTTATTACTCCCTTTAGTGGCTGCAAAAGTGTTTGTATTTCATGACCAAAAGCCTACTGGCTGAAAAAAGAAGTTCCCTTTTGATCCTGATGATTTTTTTTTTTTAAAGGAGATTTATAACTTCCTCTGTGGTGAACACAGGAAGTTCCATCTGAATATGCAGAAAATGTTTTCCTGTGAGGGTGCCAGAGCAGGGGCACAGGCTGCCCAGGGAGGCTGTGAAGTCTCCTTCCCTGGAGACATTCAAACCCTGCCTGGACGCGGTCCTGTGCCCCCTGCTCTGGGTGTGCCTGCTCAAGGAGGGGGGTTGGACAAGATGATCTCCAGAGGTCCCTTCCAGCCCCTGCCATTCTGCGATGCTGTGGATACTTAGAAGTAATCCTAAGTTTCATGACTAATGGCTGCAGGTAGCTACTGTTACGATAGCACTGTACGAAGAGGTATGTCAGTACAGAGATACAGGTAGGCTTGTACCGTCTAGAAACTCCATGTGATATTGAAGTCAGCCTGTTACAATTCTTAGAAAACTGAATTTTCACTAGCATTTTATTTTTACTGGCATGACATACGCTGTCTTTGAAAAATACACAGTCCCTGTCCTTTGTGTAGTGTGTTCCATTCGCTGTTCCTTTCGTGACAGACACACCGTGGTTTGTTTTTCTTTTTTTTAAGTGGAGCTGTGCATTGCTGCTGTCATGTAATGGAAAAAGTACTGTGTTAACATTTATAACAGGAGATTTCACGTCTTGCCATTTACTTACATAAGGAGAAACAGAACTTACCTTAGCAACAGGCTATGTAACCTAAACTATGGAACCTCAGCTGTGGGACCATTCATCCCTTCATTGTTTTGCTGTGGCTGTGCTGAAATTAAAGCCTGTCAAAAGGATGTCACTTCACCCTTGCTATCAACAGGCATTTTCTTAACCTTGTTGCCTTATTTATAAAGTTAGTGGACGTTCATTTCAAAGCACCTGTGAGCAGCATTACTGTAGAGTTGTATCGATTTTGCTGTACTAGCTGTCAGGTCTGCATTCTTCTGTCCTGAGATCAGCTCTGTGACACACTTGATACTGGCTTCCCAAGGACCTAAAACTGCACCATGTTTTTTTCTTAAATTGCTTCTGTTAATCCCGATTTACATGGTGAGATTGTCCAATACTGTGTTCATGCAGCAACAACAGCAGTTTTTCAGAGTTCATCATAATCATTTGACATTGCTTGTACCGTAAGCTGTGGCGTATTCTTGCTCTACGTTTCTATGTAGTCCCAGTCACGCCACATGTTAAAACCAAGGTAATCAAATGAGTTGTTGCCTGTAGCACAAAGCAGAACTATGACGTAGAACAGTAATTCAGATTATACAGTTCATCTTAAACTTAATGCGAAATTAATAGTGGTGATTGATCAACTTTTATGTCCATTTTTTCCTATTTACTATCCTGCAGTTTTATTCCTTAGATTATGCATATGGGACAGTAGCAAAATTCCAAGCTGAGGAAAAATAGTGTCATTTTACAGTATGGGTGCAGTGGTCCCCTTGTACACCATTTGTGTTGACAGTTTACCACTGTGTTGCAATAAATAGCTCCATGCTGTACTGTACTACGGTTTTCAGATTTGCTTGCCATGTCATCTGTCCTCTTTGCCTTGAAAAATATGTGCATGATTGAGAAAAATTACTGTCCTTAATCTGTTCTGTATTTAGCTGAAATATTAGATTCCTGTAATACCTTAGTTTATAGAAATGGAGTTCTTATACAAACATGTATTTTATGTGCACATAAAAAGTAGTTACGCTGAGCATAGCAGTTTATGTCGGTTCAAAACTGCCGTTTTCAATGTGGAAAATGAATATATTTTTTTTCCACATACTGCTGCTAAAAAAATTCTGGATTTTAATCCTCCGTAAATCACTAGATGAAATTGTGACTAGAAATTGTCACTAGAAATTGTGACAATTTCACAAAGTTCTTCCCTTTGATATAAAAATTGTGCATATGTAATGCACAGGGTAAGACATAAAACTTCCCATCTTCTGTAATGTGGAATTTTGCACATGGCTACAGCAGCAAACGGGAAGGGTATAAGTATATTCACAAGAAACTTCTGGAAATTGTGGTAGTCCTGCATTGAAATTGGTTCCTCCATAGCTGAGAAAAACTCTAATAACTGTGTTGGTCCTTGAGAAATCTTAGCAAGTATCACTACAGAAAAAAACACACAAAGAAAGAGAGCCTACATAAAAATACTTTTCTACCTGTTATTGGTATTTTTCATCTGTGGCTGGACTTCCCTTTTTGTGGCTGTGTTGTCCTCTTGCTAGTCACTTATCTTAAGCAGTTTGCCAGTTTTCAGGCTTTTTCTATTTTTAGAAACTTCTTTGTTCACATGAAAACTCTTATAGTCTAGTGTAACTGATCCAGTGAGGTAAAGAGTTGGGATACATAATGTTTAATGTTCAAATGCTTATGTGAGGACTGAAAACTCTTTTATGAGTGGAAACCAGAAACAAAATATTCCATTTCTACTAAAATAACCAAAATGTAAACAGCAACAGTGTTTTGATCAGAAATGGAATTTGCATCAACATGAATTTCATGCTCTCATTCACAGAGATTCCAGATCCTTTACAAATAGGCTTATTTTATTCACTTTACTGTGTTTTCATATCTTAGTTAAAATACATGTCTAGGGTAGATGAAGGCTTTTTTTATTTTTCTTAAACATCACCTTTAAGCTTTTTTATAAAACAAATCTGTCTGCATCCTACACCAGACACTTGTAAAATAAATTAGCATAATTACATACTGTGTTCTTTTGTGGCTGCATCAGGGATAGAACTCAACATACTTCACTACATTACTTGTAAACAATCATTTTGAGTACAAACACTATGTAATGTTTAATATTAAAGTAATGACAGGTGCATTATTGAAGATGCAACTTATTGAGGAAGCAGAAGCTTTTATTGGTTAATGCTACCCTTATTCCGTTTGTTGCACTGAATTTCAGGAGTGTAATTTGTAAATCAAGTTTTCTCACGTGTGTAATCAGATTTTATTTTCATTTTCATTCTTATGTAATTAAATTACCTAGATATATTTCTGGTAACGATTCCATAAGCATGGACAATATGTCGTTATGTTTAGCACTACAGAATTATTGTTAAGAACAAGTGAAGCTTCTTGTAAAAAAAAAAGGAGTAAATAGAAGCACCTTACTGAGAGAGCATGTTGCATGATTTCAGTGCTCCTGGAGCTGACAGACAGTAGGTCATCCTCAACTTGACTGCATATTGCTCTTTGGTGTAATAAGCACATTGACATTCTGCTACCAATGCTGTGAAAAGTACAGCAATGGCTATTTTTAACCTATAAATACACTGTAATTTAAATTTTTCCTACAAAATGAATTTATATTTAATTGCTGTCTAATACATAAATACTTAAAATGAGAATTTTTAAGAGGATCAGGTGGGTGGGCATGCCAGTATATTTTTGGGAGGGGCTGTTGTATATATGGTTCCTTGCAATTCCCATTCAGTTTGATGATTAACCCAAAACTCCCAGCTCTGACTGGTGAATCTGCAACCTGACATTTATGTATTTTTATTGTGATTCAGGTCTCCTATATTCTGTGGCCCAGAGCTTCAGAATTTGATAGAAAATGTCTTCTTTCCATTCTCAAATGTGAATGCTCTGATGTGGAAAATGACCATGCAACAAATTTTGCTCTGCTGAGTTTCTAGTATTAATGTAGAGTATTACTTAAACTGATATCTAAGGCTATTAACCAGTAGTGTGTCCCTTTGGAACAAGTAAAAGAGATGGTGGCCGTTTTGGTGAGTATAGTCCAAACTCTGCAGAGATTTTATTCCAGAGACTGCTACCTGTTCGGTAATTAGTTCTGCCGTAGACTGGCTTGATTTTCAGATTCAGAAACATATTTTTGATTTCTTAATCGGGAAATAGTCTTGGGGATTAGGGAAGCTTACTTAACATTTCCCAATGCATTACTGTGGTTGAAATATGTTTTGAATTTCATCTTCAATATGTACAAATACATCATCATAAGATGGAATCTTAAAGAATACAGATGGCTGCAGGATGTCTTACATGAATTAAGCCAGTCAAGTTTAATGAAACTAACTTCTTTGTTAAGCCTGTTGAATAAATAAGGAATAATCAGAAGGAAACCAATTTGCCATTGACTAGCTTTGTGCAATATTATCTGTAGATTCAAACACTACTAGCACATTGTGCTTGGCTTTAAGGAAGTTCTTTAACTCCATTATATTCAAAAGGACATATTAAATTCATATTTTATTGTAAACGATTGCAAATTTACTATGCCTAAAAGTGCTCAAGGTTGTAAAGTATTAAGCGATGAGTATGTTTAAAAAAAAAAAAGGTAAACATTTCTAGCAATACCTAAAAACTAAAAAGATTTTAACTGTCTGCATTTTGCTCTTTTTTCCTTTAGTGCAGCTTTTCTGCAATGCGAGTTTATTGCTGTGTATTTCATGTTTTTTACTATCATGACTCAGAAATTTAAACCTGTACACAAAGTACTGCACTCACCTTCTTGTACGTGCGATGTAACATCATACTCACAGTTTTGGTGCTTTAAAGTGGTTCTTTTTTTCTTTATTAAAGCATATTTATTTGACCACTACCTGGTTGTAACTTTGAATATGTACCAAGATTAAAAAAATATTCTTAGTTGTTTGGTTCCCACAAAAAAAAAAAATTCCCTATCTAGTTATCTTTTTTTTTTTTTTAACTCTTCAAGCTTCCTGTCACTGTTTAAGGGCAGATGGTTGTGCCTCAGCTATGTTGTGGTAGGGAATAATTATATTTAGGTAACATCGTTGTAAACTAAGTCACATAAACAATTGGGGTATTATAGAAGAACCTTGCTCTTTAATAATGCAGGATAGTTGTGCTTCAATAGAAATCACACATACTTTTCATCTCTTATCCACAAGCCAAAAACCCTGTGAAGAAGGGTACCCAGAATTATGAAGAGCTTGGCTCCCTTCTTACAGTCTTCTACCTTTTTAGAGCTAGCTAGTGGCAATGCCATCACAGGGAGAGAGCAAGCCTCCACTTCAAAAACATACGATTTCTCCATTATTTGCTTTTTTTGGTATATGTACAATAAAATATTTCAGAAGCACTCTAGATTGTATATGAAGAACTTGGACACTTCAGAAGTACCTTTATGAGTGTTTTGAAGAGTTTAACTTTTTTGCCAAAATATATTTATGCCAAAATATACGACCAATAATGTCCCAGAGTAGAGTTGTCAGCTGTTTGGGTTTTGGGTTGGTTTCCCCCCCTCCATAGCCATTCTGTATTACTATTTATCTAGACATAAGTACTACAAAAATATCTGTGGTCTGCAGAGATATGTTTGTATTGTGTATCTTTTTCCTTTCCAGCTCAGATTTTCTAGCATTGTTTTCCACTTCTCATGATGACGGCATATGCCATTAATTTTGGGTTGTGGCAGAACATGTAGAACAAGAAGGAAATGTGTTTTGAAATAAGCAAGTTCTGTGATCATCACTGACTTCTCTTACAAAAGAAGAGGGTTGTATTTGTAGCTGAGGTCTGGTCCTAACGCTTCTTTCGCTGTGCCCTCAGCAATGTGCATGACCCTGGTGTGGGTGCCTTCACACATCCTGCTCTGCAGGACAAACTTCTATTTAAGAGTATTTGCTACCATCAGCTGGTGTCTACTTTGGCACTGGATTCAGAAGATAAGTAGCTGCTTTTTTATGAATCTTATGGGTATTCCTACTGGTTGGAAGTATATTTAATGCATGCATCAGAATTGCAAATTAGTGAATATATCTGTAGGCACACGAGGAAGGCAGTGGTATGCTACTTGGAATAAGGCCTAAATGTTTATACAACACATAGGAGATGGGTAGAACCACCGTTTATTTTTTTCATGTTCGTTACATGTCAGATGTAAAGGAAAGGTACATAGTAAATAAATATTCACTGGGCCACAGTCCTTCTCAAACTTGTAGAAATAAAACACCACCTCTTTCTCACAGAAACCATAGGTATATGTAGAGTTTTTTTTTCTGTCACACCACTTAATCCTCAGCAGAGGGGCTGAGGAGAAGGGAGAGAAGTAAAAATGGAAAGTGAGTTTGTCAGATCTGTTTCCAAAACCTATGAACTGTTCCTTTTCTCAGCAGTTCTTACTGCTGCTCCCCACCGTAGGGAGAAGCCCATTTTACAAGCTTTATTGTTCCTGCTCTAGGAGGGAGCTTACATGAATCCTGGACTTCTGCTCTGGATTATAGTGATTCAGTATCTCTGAATTGCCAAACCACCAGCACATCACTGCCACCAGATCTTGAGCTTTATATTTATGTCACAGATCGCATGTCTAACTCTGGTCCTATAGAGTGCTGCCACTGTGCTTTTTACCTTTTAGGAGGGAGGGGTGTAATTAACCTAACAATAAAATAGGCCTCTGTAAACTTCAGCTGTAACATGATGACCATTTAACTGCTATGAACATCACCTTGCTGACACAAACTGCACTACAGCAGAAAATGATTCCAGAGGTTTTACCAGGCAGCTATAACAGCATCGTCACAAAACCTGACTTGTTCATGAAGTTCTCCAAGTTTCTGGCCAACTCTCCATCCTGCAGAACTGCAGACCCGACTTGTTCCCACAGATACGCCCTTTCCTGCCCTTCCCCTTTGCACTGAGATGCTCCATCTCTCTTCCTCTAAACTCTGTGCAGATCCTCACTGCTGTCATGCTATGCCTGACATGGTCAGACTTCCATCAGCTCAAAGACTTCCCTCTCCCCTGAAACCTTGCCTCAACAAGAAGGGCTGGTGGATAAAAACAGGCAGAGATTCTTAGCTGTGCTGTTACATCTGCTGCCTGTCTGCATTAGTGCTGGGGTTCACTCATTAACCAACCGAAACGCCAGGTGAAAAAACCCAACCCAAACCAAAAATTATATTCAGTAGCACTCCCTTTATCTGCTGCCTTATCCCTTTGTTCCTACTGTACCTATGCACTGTGTTTGGGATGTTTGCTGGAGATGCTTGTGCCACAGACAAATCACCTGTATTACCTTTCTACTCTTTTGCCTCACCGTGGAAGGCAGCAGACTCAACTTCTCTGAGACATCTCACTATGCCCCATATTGCTTATATAAGGCCAAGCACATTCATGGTCTTTCAAACAAAATTCACTGTTTACTTGATTCTGTTATCTGAAACAATTGCTCTAATTTGCATCACATGTCCTCTGTATATTACTATTTAAAAGTCACAGGGATAAGAAAAATGGAAGAATCATGCAATTCAAAAAACATCTATATTAACTGTACGTTTTCTTCCTTGGTATTTTATTTTACTCCCATTAAAATTTAGCAGGAATGTAACTGAGCTCTTAGCATACAAAATCATCGATGCATGCTCAAGCTGCCATGCATGGTAACTGCACAATTTAAACAACACAACAGCTGGTTTATGAATCAACTTCATATGAAGCATCATATAGTGAGGGCCCCCCCGCTCTAAGTAAAATGACTTTTGGACTAGACAGGGTCCTGCAAAAGCAATATGACAAAGAAGCCATTACACATTGCTCTTGGTTTCTAATGATGTGTTAAAAAAGATAAAGTCTTAAATTCGCATTAAAAATAATATTTAAAAAAAAAACACACCACACCACACATCCTATCCTTTTGTTGCTGGAGCACATATACCTTTGTCACTCCATAATAGTTTTCTGAAGGTTTCTACTGATGGAAGGTCACAACCTCTCCAAGTGATCCATTGCTGTGCCTACCGGTTGAAGGCCTCTCTGAGTAGTTAAATAAGCTGAAACATAAGGTCATTACTTGTGCCCACTGCCACTGAACGAACAAATTGCTTCCACACACTCTGCAACAGCATTTTGTGTGTCCCATCAGCCCCCCGCCCCGCTTTGTCACCCAGCTTTACATTAAACCATGCTCAGTGGGCCAGTCTGGCACAGGCCACACTGTGCTGTGCTGTGCTACCGGAGCAGCCTTTGTGAGGTCTGGCCATTCATGGCCATCATTTAATCTATTCTGGGAAAAGATGTGAGGAGTGCAGGATTTGTCCTCAGTCAAAGGTAGCATTAGTTAACGATGCTTGATCGATAGAGCCAGTCTCTGTTCAAGAGATGAAGTTTGTCACTTTTCTTAAAAAAAAAAAAAAAAAAAAAAAAAAAAAAAAAAAAAGAAGAAGAAGAAGAAGAAGAAGAAGTAAAAAAGGTGGCTACTCAGGCTATGTTTTCAGGGAGAACATGAGCCACAGGTTGCCCACCAGGATATGTGTTGCTTAGACTGGTACACAAACTAACATATATTACATCTAAAACACATTTAAATACTCCAAAGCACTTACAGTTCCAAGTCAATGCTATGTCCCATTTCACAGAAAAAACCAAAACCAAAACCTTCAAGTCTTCAGCTTTTAATGACACTTTGCAATAAGAAACTTTAAAAAGTGTCCCAACTAGCATTGGGACTGCACTATCAGCCATCTTGGATAAACCTGGGTTCTGCTCCCAGCCAGCAGCTGCTGAACAGCTCTGGAGTCTTCCTGCTTTTTGAGGTCCAGACACACGAATTTGCTGAAGTCCTTAGTGGATACTCAAGGTGTCAGCGATGCTTCTGAATACGAAAGCTTTTGATACTGCAGCACCAGCTTGGCTAAGTGACTGAATGCAAAACTTAGCTTCTGCTCCATTTGGAGCTCACCGTGGAAAAAGCCTAGCTGTTTCCCAAGAGGACACTATGATGTTTTCTGTTATCCCATCAACAGGTCATTGCGAAAGCAAGTCATGGGATTTCCTTAAAAAAAGGCCAATACGCTGAAATATAGTAAATTACAATTTCTTCACTTCTATCTGTCAAGACCTTCCAGCTGATGAAGGCCTGATCCTTTGACCTACCACTGGCACCAGTTAACTGTCTTCCAAGCAGCTACACCTTAGGTTTTATCCAATATAAGACATAGAACTATGCTTATGGGGGGGGTTCATGGAGGCCAGCATAAAACTGCCTCAAACAGCAGCTCCCTCTTTTGGTGCAGCCTTTTGAAAGAGAGACCTAAGATGTCACGGCGCATTCCGTAGCCACCTACTAGCTACTCCCAAGCTGTAAAACCAGCCTCAATGGCTGGTTAATCTGTTTGCTTTTATCCTGTAAGCCTACCCTCCTCTGCCAGGGTTACAGAGGTGATTGCATGTTTGGACATACCAAGAGTCTCTGTTGCGGCTGCTTGCTCAGCCACGGGCCTGACTGCCACTGCGCTCTGTGAGTCCTTAACTCCTTCTGGATTTTATTTTTAGATATGTCATTGTTACAGCTTCAGTACTGCAATTTGGCCAAAAAGTGTCACAATTCCCTTAAATACCTTTGAACCTACAGCACAGTTTGCTACCTGTCCATCCTGCCAGCCCAGACTGTAAGTCTTGTAGCTAGAATTCCCAGTCTGACTTGGGCACATTGCAGCTGCTGCACCGAGATCTGCTCTCTTTGTACCGGTTCTGTCAGGGAAGTTTCCAAATGTTGTTTTAATTCCTTTACAAAAGATCTGTCTCCTACCCCAGCTGATGACAGAAATCCTTTGCCTTGTTGGGAATTTTTGCTGCTTCATATATGATCCCTTTGTTTTAGCAAGAAAATGAGCTTAGTTTCTTCTGAAAACAGCCTGCCAGTCCCGACACATTACTGTATCTTTACTTGAGGAGTCAATTGCCTTACAGGAATTTTCTATTTCTGCAATGCAGTCATCATCAATAAAAAGCATACAAACTCCTGACTTCTGAAGATACTTGCATTGCTCACTGTTTTAGCCAGCTTTGATTCAAAATACTTCCTCCTGGCAAGCATTCAGTAATGCTTGTTTAGAACACTCCTGATGCTTCTTCACTGCCTCTTGCCTTGGCTTCTTTGGCTGTCCAACTCCTTTGCAGGGGCTAAGAGATGTCCATGTACCCCTTACCTACAGGTATCTTCTATGTAGGTTATTTTGTTTGGGTTGCTGGTGTGCCTGCCTGGTGAGCAGTTTGGGACTTTCTTACATTTATTGTAAACATGTGCTTGGCTGCTCCATGTTACACAGAAGAAAAGCACGTAGACAGAAAAAAGGAAAACGACAAGAAATACAGGATAAAAAGGTTTTGACTTGTAGGTTCAAATGATAACAATAACCTCCCCAAATAAAGCTCTCATAATTTCTTTTCCTTTCGAAGAGGTGGGGAAAAGGTTCCTACGTGAAAGCAGCACATTACTCTGCTTCTTTCAGATCTGCAGAATGACATTTCCCCCCCTCCCCGTTCTCTCACTCTGCAAGCAAATCTCCACATGTTCAGAATGCTCTGGAGCAAAAGGGCTCCGTTCAAACCAGCAGCTTCTGAGCAAAGGACAACAAAATCTCCGGGGTTGCTTCCGAGACAGGCAGCGAGTGCAGCAAGTGCAGCCACGTTTGGGCCAGCTTCCACACAGCCAGCGGGGTGTAGCGGTGAGGCTGAGCAGCAGGGACTCGGTGGAGGATGCTCAGACTAGGTAGTACTACAGTCGCTAAGCTACACGTCACTATCCTGGCCCCTCTCACTAAATGAAAGCGGAAGACAGAGCTGTGCCTTCCACTGCCAGATTTCTGGTTCCCACTGCTGCAGACTCCTGTAAAACAACGCTGCTGGAATTACAAAAATAACAGTATATTCAGATGCACAGGAAGTAGATTTAATTTTTAAATTTCCATCCACAGGTAAGGGCCGTAATGTCTCTCTTGCAGGGGGATGCAAGATCATTTTGCTTCCCATTTCTATTGTTTTGTTTAGATGAAATTCCCATCATCATTTAACAAAATACAATCCAGGCTGAGATAGTTTCAAAGGTCTTCTTGTTCCCTCTCTGAAAATCCTAAGCTTGCAAGTATCGGCATGACCATATTTAACTCAGAAGGCAAGATCCATACATGCAGATTATATTTAAACATACCTTGTCAGTGTCGCTCTTCCTCTCCCCTTAACACCTGGATGCATGTATTGTTTGTGAAGGTCCTGGGCTCTGCCTCCTTCCTGATGGACTGGGAAAAAATTCTTCCTCTTCAGTGATTACCAGAGTCACAGAAATGCAAGTTCTCTTCCAAGAAAAATTCTAGGTTTCTGTTCTCAATCTAGTGGAAGCAAAAGTGGCTGACACACTGCTGGATCCATGCAGTGCGATCAGACTCGGATGAAAGCAAATGAGAATCCCCAGAGCAGGGACGGACAAGGTCTGAAACTACTTCAAAGTTAAAAGACAGAAAAACCCCCAAGCCCAGCTCAGAACTTTGTTACACAAACACCACGGGTGATAGGAACTGACTGCAGAGAAAAATAGGGTGTGCCATCAGCCACTACCAATGACTAATAACCACCACAGCTGTGAAGATAAGAGTCCGAAAGGACATGGGGTTTGCAGACTGTTCGCACTTCGGCTGTGTTCACGAAACACACATCTGATGCTGACCCTGAGAAGCCTACAGCAATCAGAGCAGAGTTTTGGCGCAAGCCAAGTGTGCTCACCGTTAGCATGATGTGAACACCTAAGGAAAGCAAGATCCTTTCTAACAAACTTTTTGTCACTGCTGTGCAGTTTGGGTGGTCTGTCCTTTGCTATGCAAACCATTCTTGCCTATTTTACAGCTACTGCTTCCATGTAAGGGAATCTTTTGACAACTCTGGATTCCCCCCCATCCCCTGCCCCAAATATAAAACATCTTTTGATGGTTACTCCTCCTTCCCATGCCTGTATCTGAAAATTACACAAACTGCCAGATGTATGGTTGCAGCTGAGCTTTGCTTGTGCAAGACCTGGCAATGAGGGAGAAAGTGGGTATAAATGACGCTTGTGTTTCTTTGGTCCTAGGATGAGCTGCCAGCAGGGCAGAGGCAGTACTGGCAGCTACAGGTCCCTGAGAGGTTGTGGCAGGCAAGCTACAAGACCCCATACGATGTGAAAACCCACTTCTATCTATAGTATCTAAAGGTATTGCATGTATTGTGATATAAACAGTTGCACCTGCTTTCTGGCTACGTCGCACAGCCAGAACAGTGGACATGAGCTGAACTGACGCCAGGATCTAGCACAAAACTCTATTCAGTGTTCCCAAACATTTAATATAACGGGGAAAATTAATCCTACTTGTCTGAAGTAAGCCGAGGAAAACAAGGAACTAATGCTACTAAGCAAAAATAGAGATTTTTAAAAAATATCTGTTATTCCATGATACATTCTCTGCTTAGCACCATTCAGAGGTAGTGCACATATGCAGCATTACTAAGAAAATGTAAACACGACAACGTGAACATTGCTTTGCAGAGTCAGGTCCATCTCCTGATAAAACCCAGGGTGTAGCTGTGCACTTAACTGTCACGTTCAGTTGGATGGAATTTCTTGATGGTCCTTTTTTTAATTGTCTGTTGACATCCGGACCTAATCTCTAATCAGACCTATCTTTGGCCTCAAGATCCAAGATTTCTGCAATCAATCAAAGTAAGTGCTTTTAATGACATCCCCAGTTCTGCAGAGAATTAAGGTCTGCAACAGGTTTCCATGCGGCACTTAATGAAAAAGGTTTTGATTCTGACTTTTGAATGCAGTGTTCAGAGAGCACTGTTCAGTAGCCACTTCAGTATGGAATACAGGAGAAAACAGAACGAATTGAGGTTTAGCCTCTTATTGAAGGCGAACCTGAAGTTAATCCCTAACTGGTAGAAAATGAGCAGAAATCAGAAACCTTTCACAACTGACAACTGAAAAGACACATCCCAAAATATTCATCTTTAATTGACGCATTGTTCATTCTTGCAGGGTCTTCTTTAAAGGAATTATCCTGGGAATGCCACCGATATCATTAAATGATACTTATTTGTGTTACATCTGGTTTAGCCCTTTATTTATTTATATTTTACCTGAAAATGTGTTTTCTTAGAGACCTTATAACAGCATTTCTGCATTATCAGTTCATTCTGTTCTCCTCTTTCCTGGATATATTAGCCAGGAAAAGGAACTCCCAGTCTGTAACAGACAGATCAGTTCACACGATTTACTTTGTCCACATAGAAAAATGCAATTTCTGGATCATTGAGGCATATGGATTATGAACAAGACACTCCAAAAACTAACTATCTGGACGGGGATATACTTACAAAAATCTTTTATGTCAAAGTCAGGATTTCACAACATAACACACTAATGCAAAATCCAGTAGCACCTGAAAGATTAAGGTAGCTGCTGCTATCACTTGCACATACTCGAAAAAGATTTAAGAAAAAAATAAAGAGTAAAAGTACATTCTCCAGAGAACAGCAAGTGTATTTCAAAATAAAAAACTGGTGGGTTTTTTTTGTTTTTGTTATTGGGTATTTCTGTTAGGTGTTTTGGTAATTCTTTTTGCCTTTTTTTTTTTTCCCCATGACTGTAGTTGCCATGTAACAAGTTACACACGATGTGACTGATCTCCCCTCCAGTGCAAGTTAATGGTCATGTTTTCAAGCTATAGTACTCAACACTCTTTTCTCATATACATATTCCCACAGTTTCATCAAAGATAGATGCAATGTATAATATGTGTCTCTGGGAAAGTAATGGTGCAAACAGGCAAACTTTTATCTTAAAACAGAAGTGGAGAGGCTACAGTAGGTATAGCCACCTAAGTATGAACTTTAGGTCACAATTTCTCAACACTCACCTACTGTACATAAACATCAAAAATAGTCTTAGCAATAGGCTTTTATTTATATGTGCACGTATGTCCACCTTATCCCATATTTATGTTTGGCAACTACTTGGGAATTCAAAGGTGCAGCACTCAGTAATTGTATTATTTTAAAAAAAGAAAAGAAATGAAGCATATCTACTCTATGAGAAAAGAAATTCTCAAATATCAATTTCCAATTTTAAATTTAATTTCAATAGGAAAATATTAAAAATGTGCACATCTAAATTTTTCCATGTTCTGTATATACATATGTGTGTGTACGTATACATAGAAATACTCATGTACCACACATATTCACAAAATTTTAGTGGAATTATTCTGTCCACTATTTTCCCACATGTAAATGACATCATATCTTTAAAAATGTCAATAATAATATCAGTAAAAATAATATTACATTTATACCATCATCAACTTTCTGTGTTTTTATTCTTTCTTCATCCTTATTATGTCCACTGAGCATTAACAGGCCGGATTCTCCTTGCACTTCCACAGATGTTGTGCCAGCTGAATGTTGCTGACATCACATGATACATCTGGTTTACAGCAGCTCAAGTGACAGGAGAATCAGGCAAAAACATCCCCAGGTAAATTAAAAATTGGTTGTATCTGCTCATCTGGACCTGATGAAGATAACACACACCACCATCTAAAATCTGTTGAATGAAAAACATGTAGTTCACCACAAAGTTTTCAACCAGCATCACGCTGAACCAAGCTCCCCCCACCCCTTCAATAAACAAAATAAGTGAGAAAACACCCTAAAAATATGGAGAAAACTTAAACATTGTGTACATTACATACCGTATAATACATGATGGTTTAGCATTTGACCTAAACCATTTTCCTGACTAGTCAGAGGAGACCTGATAAATCACTGGTAAAGAAAAAAAATGGTATCCTAGAAATAAAGCATGTATTTCTAATATAAATTAGAACCTGTGTGTATTATATGGTATATACACACATGAAAACAAACTTATCTTTTCTAGTTTTCAATAGCAGTCTCTAAGTGGAGAAAATTGTGTGGTACAAATTTAATAAGCAGCTAAATTTCAAGTTTAACATTCAAATTAATTTGGGGAGCAAACAAAAGGTCCGTGCATCTTTTGACTCTGAAGTCTGACACTCATTCATACATTTTAAAAATGCCCTCTTCAACATTACAAGCAATTTATGGCAAGAATGTACTTTGATGCAAGACACATGACACTTGGCTTACCTCTCAAAGAGTTTTTTTTTAAATAAATCTATTATATAAAGAAATGTGTGTTTGCCAAAAGTCTGTTAAAATTACATCAAAACAACTTTAAAACCTGCTCACTGAGGATAACTGAACTAGATTTCCTGTTTTTAAACATTTAGTTAACAGTTCAGAATATTGCCTGGTGTAGTTTCAATAAAGATGTGTTATGAAGACCCATAAAAGAGTAAACATGTCTCCATTTCAATTTGCTATGACAACAAAACTTACAGAAACAGCCTTCTTGGCTGGACAAGTTCAGTATACGAGTAATCCCTTGCAATAGCTCTATGCCCTTAATGCAATCTGTAATAAAAGAGTGCTCCCTATAAGCCATTATTCACAAAACCTGAAAGTCATGTGACATTCTGAAAAAGTGTCCTGCAGAACAGGTTAACAGTTAATTGAACATACAAATTTGATATATCCATCAAGGCCAGAAAACAAACGACTGGCTATTCCTTGTTATCTGTGCCTGTCAAATTTTACATTTAAAGTTCTCAGGGTGTTTTTGGCTTTTTTTTTTTTCCTTTTTCCTGGGGGACTCACCTTCCATCATTGGTTGGCTTCAAAATATAATTAAGTGGAAGATAGTATCTCACTGTAATTACAAGGAATTCATATGAAAAAGTAAACCTTACATTGGACAATATTGTAGAACACCAGAGTAAGCTCCATAAAGAAATACGGTATCTTCCAGTGTGTATATATATATATATATTAAAAAAAAACAAACCAAAAAACAACCAACCAACCAAACCAAAAAAACCCCCAAAGGAAGAACTTTATACAAGCAGGTATAGTAACTTTGTTTCAATTAAAGATGCAACTCTCTCTCACTCCTGGCAAGAATAAATTGGTAATGGCACTGCTTCTCCACAGTGCAAAGTATCCTGAGAAATTATTAAGAACAACAAAATACAGGGCTGTCATCACTAAGCTCTTGCACAAAACACAGCAATTAAATATCTTAAATAAATAAAACAGCAGATAACCTATATTGTGTTTATCACAAAACGGGGATGTGACCTGGGACACTGCTAATTCTTCCATCACTGATAATTAGAAAAGGATTGCATTCAATTACTGTTAATATCTTTCAAGTTATCTATGGCCAATAATGTACAAGGAGGTAATTTGTAATTCAAGTTTTTTTGTTTGTTATTTTTCTCTTCAACTAGCGACAAGTTGAGTTCTAAATTTTACATTGAAATAAGACTCAAATTTAAAAGAAGCCCTCTCAGAGGAGCGTTTTCTAATTTTGTGCAACTTTGATGCAGAGCCCACCACAGTCCTACAAAGAGAGACAGTGCATCTTTAAGCTGATTGGCACTGAAATCCCATTTTCTTTAGCTGCATTCTATTAGCTTGGCCAAGTTATCTCGTAACTCTGTTAGTTCAAATATTTTTCCATCAAGAATTTCTAAAAGTGTCTTCAAGTTATTGCGAAAAGCTTCTTGCTCATTCTGACTTTTCTCCAGACGTTGCTCTAGATCAGACAGCTGGCCTTCCAGGTCTTTGTTTCGAATTTCTACTTCCTTCAGAGAAAATACATAACATGTTAATGTGTCGTCTGCAAACAGAAAGCAGTCTAACCTACTGCTTGTATTCGTGTGCTATTTTTGTCAACTGGTTTTCAAAACGATTTGTTACCCTTTACAGTTTCCACCAAGCCCAAACTAGAACCCAAATTTTTATTATGATTGTGTGTGTACTTCCTCCATTTTTTCAGTAATTCATCTGAAGGACAGAAACTTTTGGAGAAGGATAAAATTTAGTCAATGAACAATGGATGTGATATACTTATTCAGGTAAGTTATTGCTTCTATCATTCAGAAATGTGCCGCCCACTGAAAACAGCTTCTCAAAGGTTTACTTAAGTTCAAGTATTCCCTGATTTAGACTACATGAATTGCTCAAGGGCGTAGTCCCCATTCCATGGTCTCATACAGAAACTCATACAGAAATTGCTTTACGGATGGAGGAGTACTACCTTACTCCTGTCCTACATTATAGGCCTTTTCACCCTGAAAACTGAACTAACAAGAACTAGCAGAATTGAACTAGCAGAATTGAACTAGCAGAACTTGAACTAGCAGAATCAAACAAGCAGAAACATGGACTAGCAAGACCGATGTTAAGGTGACGTTTATTGTAACAGATTTAAACCAGCAAGTCCAAGTTGAATGTGTTGTCTCGCTGCACTGTGCCCCAAAGCACCCACGTGCAAAGCCCCACAAGCACAGCTGTGGGGTAGCGCGCGAGCCGCCAGTGCCACATGGACACTATGTTCCTATGCAGTGGGTGGAAAGATGAAGTGGCAGCATGTTACACACAGCTGAGGGGATCTGACCCCGAGCAAGCTCCACTGTCGTTCATGAGGAAGACAAGCCTCCCAGGTGCCAGCCTGCTGGGACCCCTCACAGCTCTGTCTTGCACCTTACAGCGGAGGGAGGTCATGGCTGCTCTGCTGTGTGCAACCTGGGTGCTGTCTCTTCTATCAGATTATGAATGTAGCAATCGCATGGGTCTGGAATAGTATATTATTATTTGTCCCATTCATTACACATCTTGTAAATTCATGCTAAATTTCCTAATTTCAGTTATGAAAACCACTTTCAAAGGCAGCACAGGGACAGCGTACTTAGCACACCCTACATCCCGTGCAGCCATTCTCTGGGAAAGCGCATAGTGAATTTGCATTCACATACACTAGCATTTTTTCAACGCTGCTTCCCTTTACAGCAGCTTTGTGTCACAAAGCTTTAATGGGCCTGCTCTGAGTTTTTACAACTAGTTTCACATAGCCATAGGGAGGGAGATTTGGCAGCAGTCACTGCTCCCAGCCCGAGGAACTCCTCTTTTTCCCCTCCCACTCTCCCCCTGTTTTTGTTACAACTCTTCTGTCTCGCTCAAAGCTACCAAATATATACATGTTTACATTGGAGAGATCTCAGCTAACTGTAAGAAACAACCTGACCCATACTGAATATGTATTTGGGCGGTCGAAGCGTAACAGGTACAAATGGCACCCTTGTGTCAAAGTCCATGACCCAAGACCCATTTCCACCTGTGAGGGGTCTGATGGCAGTGTCAGTCGGCTGCTGCATTGCTGGCTGGAGGAGGGATGGGGCGATGCAGCCAGTGCTCAGTTTCGGCTCCAGGCCTCTGCAGCAGCGGAGAGCTCTGGGACGCCCAGCAGTGGTATAGGTGGAGAAGGCAGAGCCTTGGGAACCTGATCTCCTCAAAATTGTGGCTGCTTGTGCAGCCAAGGGTTACATCCAAGCTGAACTGGAATACCTCCCTTATTTCTTGTTTGTAAATGAGCAAGTTAAAAATAACAGAGTTTTGGTCACTGGTCTTGAACAGCACAGCTGAGAGCAGGAATTACCCCGAGCTGCCAGGATCAAGAGAAGAATTAGTTTAATCGGTTTAACACCAAACAATATAGTTGCCAAAGCACTGAAGGAAGGTAAATGAAGAGTGTTTGTAGAAACAATATAAACTAAAATACATACATGCTTGTGTAGTGATTAGCTATCCCACTACTGCTATAAACAAACAAGCTAACTGATTATAACCCAGCAATACCCTCTGAGGGCTCTCCTTCATTGAGGCTACTCCTGACCTCCAAACTGAGCACTGACAAGTACTACCTGGTGTAGTGCCTGCACCGGTTCAAGACCATCTGAGGCCCAGTCACTGCAGTACAGGACAAAAAAGGAAACTTCAGGGTCCTCTCAGCTCTGCAGGAATGACACAGTCCCTTCTCTAGCTCACACAAAACCACCTGCTGTTTTTCCATGTTTGCTCACATCAGGATTCTCCTGTCACTGCTGCTCTTCTACTCACCAAATGCATGTGCTTTAGGAAGTCTCCTTGCCACTGCTCTTACTCCAGAGATGATTCATTTCTATCAGCAGGCAAGCCAGTGTACCATGTTGGTACAAATCCATGGATACATATCTGGTTTTGTTTTGAGATATCTGGGCCTGAAGAGCATCCCATTGGCCTATATCTAGCACTGAAGATCATCTTTCAGGCCCTCTCCAGACACTCTTAAACCGAGGAACTGTGAACTGTTAGGGTGGGAACACCCAGGTAGAACCGAAAGCTTTACATTAGATGTAGGAAATTCAATCCACCTTCAGCAAAAGGCTAACTCTCTGCTGCTAGTCCTTGCCCTGTGCCTCTTCAAATCAAAAGAGCTCCCTTCTTTTGTTTACATTTCCAGTTTGCATATTCTCTTTATATTCCATTGACATCTCTTTCCTAATCCATATACATTTAGTTTCCCAAACATTTTCTCAAGTACACTTTCTCTCACATTTCCTCCTTTTATATTTTCCCTAATTTAGGCTTAACATATTTAATAACATATGGGAAGTAGAACTAACTGAAATATGCCAGCAGCTGTCACTTTTAACTTCTGGAGAAGGCTGCTTCTCCAATTTTACATTTGATACTTACACATATTTACCCTAGAGTAGTATTGATGTTTTTTGCAATAGTATTGCATTACAAGTTCATGATCAGCTTATGTGCAGCTTCCTATTACAAATCAGTCTACCTCAAAACTGTTGAGTCTTGACTGGAAGAAGTGGAGAGGTGTCCACATAATGTAATCTGTTCTCCTAATTGTGTAATTTCACTTTATTTGCAGTTAATCTAATCTAACAATAAACGGACTCTTCCAATACATTCAGACCCCTTGCAAGCTGTATTTTACACTGTCTTTTCAACTACTTCTTACAGGAAACCCAATCATTTCTCATACCTTGTTTTCTTTTAGGAAATAAATAAATTATTAACAAGTTATGTTTGTTGTTTGCACTGTAATAATCTTCTGCGGAATTCAGTGCAAGGACCTGAATAAAATATTCAAACCATGAACAACAGCTATATTTAGGAATCAGTCACAGTAATAAAGATATCCTGATTTACTGTGAGAGTCACACTGATCATGACTCATTGATATGTCTTCTCTACACTGCTAATGAAATTGTTAAGTAACAAGGGCCTGAATACTTACCCTTCACAGTGATAACATATTGCTCTTCACTGGAATTTGCCAATAACGGATTTCTAATTCATTCCCTGATAGGAGTGTGCAGAAATGCAATACACCTTGAACGAGTAATTTCTTTGTATGGCAATTTTCATACAGGCTATATTCCAAAATATTTTAGAGTTACATAATCCATTTGCAAGCCCAAGAGGGAAAAATAAAGTGGAAGAAACAAAGAATGAGACAAATAAATAGATACGGACCAAGGAGACAATCACCCTGAAAACAGGTGATAAGTTAACTGAGTGAATGGATGTGAGGCAGTTAGCCTGGAGCTACAGAAGAAAACGCCATTTCATTGGTGTCAAAGATGTAGGGTGAAGTGGCTCAGGGAAGGCCAGTACAATCAAAGCAGGATGATTATAGCAAAGCAAAGACTCAAGATCTTTTAGATGGCTGTGTCAGATCAGTAATAAGCTTTAAGCTTAAGAAAGGCAACTTTTAACTCAGATCCTAAGCGAGCTTTAAACTTACTTGAATAGAAACATATAGAACTATTTTCAGAAACTGACTGCCTACAACATGACGTATGGACATATATACACACAATATATCCATTTGGTTACTAAAGATATAAATATACCAAAAGGAATCTACTGACATTACAAATTTTAATAAAAACTTAGCATTTTCTAATCTTTCATCTCTTACTAGACTCTCATACTATTGTTTGCCAAGGGTAGCTAATTCCTGGCTGACTATTACTTTTCATACGATCTTACACTGAAATTATTGCATATGCTACTGCTAGAACAATTTCCAACTTCTATTATAATCTCCCTTTTGAGTCTCTCAGATAAACGCCTTTTCAGCTGGAAACTCCCATTTTCAGCGTAAAGCAGCAAGAATTTTTGGAACAGTGGAAGAGCTAAGCTCAGGTGTATCCAAAACAATCTTTAAAGACAGTTTAAAGTAATATCACACTTTTTCCAAATAATTTGACTTAAGAATGGGGAAAAATTAATAAACTCATTTGTTCTTATGTGGTTCATTCTGCACGTTAAAATGAGGTTCAAGGAAGTTCCAATTCATGTAATGCATTTCAAAGAATACCTTCTTAATGATTTTTAAGCTGTGGCTTACCTGATGGGGCTTGCTTTCAGCATGATTTAGGTCAAGCCACAGAACAGTGAGGGTCACCTTTCAGCACTTTGGATTTGGCGCTATTTAACGCTTGAGTTTCCAGTCCTATCAAAACTCTTAAGTCTGAATTCAGACCTTAACCCACCTAAGCTTTGGGTCACCCTCACTCTGAAGACAGGTTTGATAAGGGAGGTGGGTATGCCTTGGCTGGTCAGCCCAGTGACAGACAGACAGGAGCTCATATGTAGCAAGGGTGGGTATACTGAGGGTACACTGATTCCAGTAGGCTGAGGTATCTGGCTTTACACACAGTAAAGAAACAACCAAGAAAAAAAAAATAAAACCACAATGATTCTAAATAATTCCAAGAAAATGTCAAAGTGTGTTTTTAAAGTCTATACTACACAAAAACACTTTAACCTTTACTTTCTCAGGGCATGTTTGAAATTGAATACAAACCTGATGATGCAGACTGACAATCTCAGTGGCATACAAGACATATGGGAAGACACAGCAGTGAAAATGAGACCACAACTGTGCAGGGCATGTACTGATGGAGGACATCTGCTAGCCTGAGAGTACTCTGGACTTGTAAATGAAATTTGGGTCTGTTCCCTCAGGTAAAAATAGCAACTTATAGGAGGTGGAAATTTTTATATAAATTCCTAAGGATCGTCCCAACCCTCCGCTTTGCAGTCTAACATGTATTGATCTGGCACCTTCAGTGAATATGGTGCAAGTTGCTGATGTGAACTGCTCACTTGACGATCGTTTTTCCCTTGTCCCTAAATTAAGATGATGCGCTATAGCTTACCTGTAGCTTCTGGGTCAGAGAATCCCTCTGTGCCTGGAGCTCTCTGGCATTGTCAATTTCTTGTTTCAATCCTTCTATTTCCTACGGGAGAAGAAACAACCTTGCTAGCAACACATTACCTGGCTTGGCCTCAGTGCAGGTAAGCAGGCTACTGCTTCTTCTCCTGAACAAGCCATTCCAATGATACCAAAACTGGCAGTTGGCTGCTGCCAATCACTGCACATGAAATTTAAGCCCTGCCTTCAATACTATGAATCACAGTTCTAAAACAGCAATTCCATTCTGAATAAACAACAATACAGATAAGCATTTTCTTTTATAAAAGTCTAAGTTTTATTCTCCCACACAAAGGATCTGAAATAATTTTTTCCTGGAAAATTAAGGGTCCTTGTAATTAGAGAAAAAAATTATACTTTAAATTCTATTAAAATCTATCATTCTCCCTTTTTTCAAGAGAAAAATAAAATTTTCATCTGTGAGTGGCTTATTATGTCACTAGCAGCAGGGCTGAGCATCAAAAAATTGTCTGACTTGACCACTGATTTCTCTAAAAAGGCAGTCTAAACGAAACGGTATCTCTAATTTAGCAAGAAGAAAGTAACAAGGTATAAAAATAATAAATACAGATAAAATAAAGAACAGAAGAGAAACCTTTTCTCAGCTTACTTTCAGGAGACAAGAAAAGAAACAGTTAATGGAACTAAAAGGTGTCAAACTTAAAACTATTAAGTACTTGTCCCCAGAACCGCATACTCACCTCCCAGAACTCCTTTCAGAAAAATCTCTTTGCAGCCAAAACTCAGCATAATTCAAAAGTGAATGGGCACCAAAATGGGAAACATTACCAACATGAGGCTAATCTCTTAAGCATGAGGGAGTTTGGAAAAGGTTTTGTTCCATTTTGGGATGATATTCTGTAACTACTGTGCCTCTTCTGCACCCTCCTGGGAAACACCTAACAACTGCCCTGCTGGAGACAAGACCCTGCAAGACACACTGCCCCTATGAACACGCACACCAGTGCCCACTGCGTCTGCCACAGAAGGCTCAAGGGCTCTCTGCTCTTACATGGGGCAAATAATCGTTCATACACAGCTCCTTCCACCTCCTTTTTTCCCATCCATAAAGAAGCGATCCTCAATCATTCTGTGGCACAAACCTGCTTTCCTCTAGGACTCGTGCCAGTGCAAGCATTACTGCAATTCCTGTTATTTTCTTGCTGCTGGTCCAGCCCGAGGCAGGTGGCACAATAAATACATCAAGTTTCAGGATGGGGGCTTAGCATGCATTTAAGGAAAGGCTGATCTTAGGGATCATAAAAGCCAGCTATATTAACATAGCCTAAAAAAAAGATTGACCTGAAAAATGCATTGATCTATTATTTGTTCCAAACCCTACTCCCTCGAAAAAGGAAAGTGTGCTTATGAAAACTTCCCTTCTTAGTGAATTTGGACTGCATCAGTGTGATGACTGCTCTGTGGAAACCACGTATGACTTCCTTTTGCAAACAGAGATGCTTGGTAAAAGCAAACAGGAAAACATGATACCTTTTTTTGTTGTTCAGATACCCAGCTCTATATTGGACTGTTGTAATTGTATACGCAGAAAAATATTAATAATTTCAAAGAAGCTGAAAAAATTTTACTTCATAACATCTATATGAAATAATACAGTATTTACCAGCCATCAGACGCTTAATATTAAAAGCCTTTAGAAATGACATAACAGAAGAGCCAAGAATAAATCTTAGCAAATACCTCTTCTTTTTTCTTCAGTGTAGACTCTAACTCCTGTATTGTCTGGTTTAATTCTGTTTTATGTGTGTGGACTGCATTGGCTTGACTGCTCACACACTCTAGCTCAGTCACCTGTTGAAATAAGTAGAAGCAACATATACAGAATTAATTTCAACAAATTCAAGGTACTATTACTTCTTTGCAGCAATAGCTGCATTGGAAAAGTAGTCTTAGTTCTGGGTAACTCATGTTGATTAAAATGGTGAAGGTGTTCCTACGAAGCTAGCATAAAATTCCTTAACATATTGTTAAATTTAATTTAATTAAACAGTAAAATGGTTGCTATGCCTTCTTGAAAACAATAAATTTAATATGTTGCAGGCTGAAAAGAATATTAATTAAAATTTACACTTAATAATTATTGTAAACTTTATGAAAGAAGCTGACTTACCATTTCAGAAACAGTAATGGCTAGACAATTAAACACAGAGCTGTCTAGCTAACCTCTCCATCTGACACTTTTTAATGTTGTACCATCTTAATCAACTAAGCCACAATGCTCATCCACTTCCTAGCAAGCCAATTAACATTTCACAGTCTCAATTTCTAACTCAGCATCAACAGTGTAATAGCAGACACTCAGCCTCCAATGTACAGTTGCCAGCTTCTTACTTCCTCTTGTTTCAGATCTCATCTCTCAGTCACAAAGCCAACAGCTAATGGCATGATTTGGATTTGCACAGTACCTCTTTATTAGCAGACAGCAAACACTCTCCACCTGCCCTTGGATAAGTTAAGATACCTGGCAGTGGTATGGCCTTTTTATTTTATTCTTTAATCAAAGTGATGTTAATATCCTGCCATTCACAGGTAAACAGTTGTCAAAAAAATAGCTTCTGCACCAAATAAATAAAATCCATACAACTAGAGTCTATGCAGAAAAGTTTTTGTTCAGGTACATCTCAAATTACAGATCAAAATATTAAAGAACACTCACACTGCATGTCTGCGTGGATGTGTGCACTAAAATCTTTTTGTTTAATAACAAACTGTTAAAATATTAAAAATACTATTTAAAACCAAATAACTCTTTTTTTTTTTTCCAGAAGGTATGAGCCTGTCAATCTTAGTATACAGTCTTCAACAGAGGTGCACCATCTACCTACAGTAACTAACAAACCTGGTCTAAAAACTCCTTTGAACAAAGTGCTACCCAATTCTGCAACAAAAACCTTTCAGTCTCCATTTAACTTTCCTGGAGAAGTAGCCCTTAGACAGAGGGCAGGCATTCTCCAGGATAATTTTATTTCTTAGATAAAAGAACACCTTGAGGAAACCAGCTTGGTGTCTTCCAGCACCAATGTAGTCTAGCTAGTGAAGTCACTGTGATGTCAGTAATTTCAGACTCTAAACTATTTCTAGGCTTAAAAGGTAGACTACTGAGTGCAGAGAGAAGTCAAAGGAAAGCCAAGATGAAATACAAGAAAATTAATACAAAATCCCTACCAACTTCTCCCTTCAGAGTCACATGGCGTGAACTTCCTCTCTGTAACAGCCATGATGAGCCTAGTTTCTTCTACTGGAAAACTGTGATTAGATGTTTTTGCACATCAGTTTATAAATGGAGAGAACTGAGATCACAGCAAATTCTTGGGAGGGGTATGGGAAATGAGGGATGAGGGTACAGCTTGGTGACATAATACCCTACCCCCCACCCCAAAGAACTCTTTTTTTCTGGAATCATCCCAAAAGAAATATCAATGCTTATGGCAAAAAGTAATAGCAGTTTGCTCAGTTTTATATGCCACGAAGCATTACAACTGAAGTCTTAGATAATTTTCTTAATTTGCTTCCATTACACAAAAATATATCTATTTAGGTTCCTTGTGACTGCTACCAATTGTGACTATTACAGTATTCACCACTACAATTACACAAACACAAACAAGCAGAACTGGAACACACCAACTGGGATAAAACTATGTCTACACAGTATCTGAACTAACATCCAGATCCAGCAAAAATCACAAAGGCACAGAGTAATTTAGGCTGGAAGGAGACCCTGGTGGTCATCTGGTCGAGGCCAGTTTTGAAGTCACATTGGTTGCTCAGGGTCTTGCCCAGTCAAGAACCCTTTGCTGTCTAGTAGAACTGCCACAGTTTTATGCAGATTCCTGTATTTCTGACACTGCAGGTTTACGCAGAGCTCTAGCTCATTCCTAAGTTTTGCTAGAACTGTCAAACTCACTTGCCTCACTCACCTTCACCCCTTCTGATGTTTAACTTCTCAAACATTTCCAAGGTTTTCTGCTGAACTGAGTCTTGAATTGGAGGTGGAAGCCTCTGTGAACCCAGGGCTAGGGTTGTTAGGAGAACCCAGGGTCAGGCCCTCTCTTGCCCATTGTGAAAGACTGGAACATTCAATGGCAACCTCCAAGAAGGTCAATCTCTCTTTTAAAGCTGTTGCACACAGCAACAACCCACTGGCACTTATCAAGCACTGGCCCAGTGAATACTTATTTACACAACGTGTAAGAGCCTCAACCGGAGAGACAGAAGAAAACACAGTCCCCAAACCACTTCTGTCCTAGCACCTAGTGCCTTGGAAGCAAGTCTGCAGAGGTGTCTCAACCTGTGACTGAGGAAGCCCTTGGACACTCGCTGTTCTCCACATGGCTTCCTCTGGGCTGGTACACACAGAGGGGATGCATGTGTTGGTGCAAGCTCGGAATCCAAGGAGGCTGGTGGATTGAACTGCAGTGGATGAAATGTTACTGCTCTCAGCTGCACGTATGGTTGCTGGCTGAAAACACCTTCTGCAACACCCCTGCCAGCTGCATGGCTCACGTGAGCGTTTCCCAGTATGCTCCGGTCCATACTAACTCAAAACATCTGTTGAAATTGCTTAAGCAAACACAGCTAATTTTGCCTGAGCAGAGCAGGTTGTCCTGTCACAAACCTTCTTGCCAACAGAGGCAACTGCTGTCAGAAGGGCAATTAATTATCAACACTAGAAGGGCTGCGATGTCTTACTTTGGTACAGCTTTTCTCTGGGCAAACATTCATCTCTTACTGCTTGTGCATAAAAAATTACGCATTGCTCAACTTTGTTTACTGTTTGTTGAAAAATCAGGAAGTTGGAAAAAAAGAACAAATTCAAAAAATTCAAAAAATGCCATTATTTAATTGCAGTCTTAGTTAAATGCTCATTCCTACAGAGATCTGAAAAGATGTCAAATACCTTCATGATGTTATCTTCCTGAACGTACCTATAAAAAAGAAAATCATATTGTGACCCTTTCAAAAATATCTGTAGAGTAAGATGGGCTGGAAAATGATGTGATATAAAGAATATGCATTTGAAAACAGAAGTAACAAAAGATAAAGCTCTAGGCAAAAATCTGGACAGCATTTACTTGCTCTATTTCCTTGTTTCAAATTGAATTTATTTTTCTCATGACCAATGGTCCAAAAATCATTAAAAATAACTGTTTGTGCATTATGCACAGAAGGGGGCATAAAATGAAGCTAAAATGCTTTAGTCTGACCCTCCCATGTGCTATTTTCAGGGACATTTCCTCATTCAGTGTTTCATGTTTAAGAGCAAGCTTCAATCAATCATTTGCACAGCAACACTGCGCAATGTACCTATGATTAAGCCTTGTTTCCAGTACAGAATTCAGACTGAAAGAACAGTCTTTGAACAGTAACTGATTAAAGAAGGTCTCTTCTATTATGCTACTGTAAGACTGTACTGACTTGCATATCTGAAAAAAGTCAATACTGTGGCTTCATATTTGAGATTAAAAAAGTATGGTTCTTAGCCTCTGCTTCTTTATTTTGCATTTATCATCCAGGTAAGGATTGCAGGTAGGGAAAAAAATTCTGAAAGGGCTTTTTAGTGACTATTTAATGAGCTAACTCTTCTAGTATATGGCTGGCATTATACTTAAATGCACACTTCTGTGAGAAATACGTCAGCTGAAATAAGACAGCAAGGCAACTTGTTCTGTCAGCGCCTAGACCTTCCTTCTCAGCAGAGGCCTTTCTAGAGTTTTATGGAAATTTTAATCTAGGGTCAAAAGCCTATAAATAGAGGAGGATGCCAGGCAGAAATTTTCATTGCAGCAGACAGCTAGCACATAGTAGGCTGCAGGGAAGACTGGAAGAGTGAGGCTTTGGGCCACATAACACAAGGACTAGCAGCCTTGATATGAGCTTTAGACAGTAAGTAAAGACTTCAGTTAGACAGAGGCAAAGAAGGTGGAATGACAGAAATATTTCAAGTGGTCACCTTCCCCAAGCAATTATTGAATCAGTGCTATGTTTGCTGCAGGTTGATTCATTTTTTTCAAATCACTTTCTTGAGATAAACTTGTACACTTCTGATCTCAAACAACAATAGTTTTTGTTCAGCATCTTAAATTCAGTACCAATAGATCATGAAATTCCTTCTAAACTTCATACAGAAATTACTTCAACTGCTACAGAAATGCAAAGGAAGACAGATTAGAACACATTTTCAGTGTAGCTGTAGCCTGTTTTGTTGATGCTATTAACATGTTGTTTCCTAAAGGTATTTTTATCCCTTCTATTTAGCGTGGAATGCAATATACAAGGTCTACTTGCCCAGGCTACGGTGCAGAACAGGCAGAGTGCTCACATGCAAGACTGAACTTAAGTATTAATTATGTATTTTTAGCTGGTTGAGTTACATCCCTAAAGGGATGATAACTGTGACTGTGACAATATTATTCCATCAATAATTCAAGATGAACCTCCTACAAAGAAAAAAGAGCCCTTTGCTTTCCACAAGAAGAAGAGAAATGATGTTACATGGCTCAGCAAAACTAGGAATAACTCTATAAAGTTTCATATGATTTATGCAGAAGAAGCCTCTCAGTTCTTCATGGTGGACAGTAAGATGCAAGACAGCATACAACAAGCCGATCATAAAAATAATTCCAGTATAGCTTTCAAGAATAAAAAACTTTGGAAAGGTTTTTGGTGCTAAGAAATGTGAAAATGCAGAAAAAAAGGAGAATTGCTTTTCAAGGTTGTTGCTGAAAGAACAAAACCCACACCATAGTATTATTCATATACATCACTTCTGACAGCAAATTAATTATTGAGGTTTTCCACGATTTACCCGTAGATAAAATGATAACCTGGGGGCAGGGGGAGTTTTGTGCGTTACCAACAAGATATTACTTTTTCTACACAGAAAACAATTAAAGATTTTGCTGAAAAGGACACATTTTCCTCTGTGGGCACTGATGCCACAAGCCATGGAAGTATCAAAATGTTTTCCATAGTTATTAATTTCTACAGAGATGGAAGAAGAATAATCCGTCATCTGCTTGATTTTTGTGAAGAAAGTAATGAAACTGCAATAGGAATATTTGAAAATATAAGTTGTTTACTAAAGTCAATGCTTTGAGCTTTAGCCATGATTATTTGCAACTGATAATGCTAATACTAACTTCAGGGGACATCCCTTTCTCTGCAATCTAATCAGCAGATATTCTTTTCCAGCTATCTGGCCAGCTCATGGAATACATGCAATAGCAAACACAGTACAGATATGTCACCCTTTAATGCTGAGGATTTAAATCCAGTAATTTCCTCATCCTCCAGCGAGTGTTGGAATTACAGGATGTATTTCATTCTACAAACCTTTGACTACATAAAAATTTTGTGGCATGCCTCCACAAAGTATGCTTTTTGTAACTTGCAGATAAATGGGTCTTAACATTTTTCTTAGGTTTTTTAGAAAGATGAAGATGGGGATAAGAGACCCTTCTCTGAAAACTTTTTTTTTCCTTCCTCAGAGTGACAGTAGTTTGATTGGTGGTTTGGGTTTTTTTTCAAATTATAATCTTGTATATGACACATTCAGTGAAAGTGAATTCCCAGAAAAAAACCCCTAATGAAATAGTCTTGGGTCCTAAATGCAATTCTACTCTAAAAACAAATCAAAGCAAGGAAAAAGACAGAAAAAACTTGCCTTCAATTCACCACACATTAAAAAAAGACTAATTCATATTTTGATTTCAGGAACACAATCTGATTCACCTGCTCTGTTTGAAGAGAAACTGTCTTTTTAGTAAGCTGTAATTATGAAACAAGGGTTGAATGTTGAAAAAGGCTAGATATGGATTATTTGTATTACAAATCACACACAGAAAGTAAGCTGAGAATATGTGCTGGGTTTCAGAAATCCTGTCCTAGGAAATGCTCTGATACTCCAATGTCAAGACTGACAATACATACCATTTCAAAAATAATATGGTACTTATGATAGGTGAAATGGACATTGGAGGAGCAAAAATGTACACCTGAGAAAAAAAAAATCCCTGAAATAAAATGCTTTTATTTTTCCTTTGGTATCCCCTCATGCCATGCAAAGAAGGTGGTCAGCCTCTGCAATGCTTTCTCAAGGATTTTTGAAATATTACCCTGGATTTCTTTTTATTAGAAACTAGTTCCACTGCAAGAAGGATAACCAACCTTACGCAGATAATTACAGCCTTCTCTGAAATATGAGCTTTTTTTTTTTTTTAAGGCAAGATTGTAATTTCAAGAATAATGAAGTCACTATATTCCCATATGTCTTCTAAAAACTCAAGCATCGAAGTTAGAACAGTTCGCCCTTCCAGATCTTACTGTGCCATAGAAAAATCTAATACTCCCCAGAGCATCTCTCTTGACATTTGGTCAATATTTAGCGTTATGATCTCACTTAGGCAAGAGCTGCCATTTCTTTTTGCCTTTTCAGGAGTCTCTAGTGTAACAAGAGTTTGCTTGCAATTCTGGATGAAAGGACTGCATATGTAAATATATGGACTTAGGTCATCCATTTTCTATGCACTCAGAATAGGTCCATCTCCATAAATATTTTTTTCAAATAAATGCATAGACCAATATTAACAAAATTATAATCCCACTGTTTTGACTAAATTGCCAAGCTACCCATATCTACCCTGCAAAATGCTTATCTATTTTTATTATAAACAAATGGCACCAAGCTGCTATCTAGCCACATACTAACTACAGTATCTTAAGCAGGAAGTTATACTTAGATAACTTTTTTCTTTTAACAATCAAACAAAATTTAAATACAATATAAATTTGGATTATTCAGTGGAGGTAGCAGGGACACAGTCTTAAAAGAAGGATGACAAGAGACAGACATCACAATAAAAAGGTGCATTGCCAATAAATTTCTGGATCAAAACTCCATTAATAAATTTCTTGTTACCACACTTTCTGTCACCTTCTTTTGTATTTCCCCTTTTAGCTAATGTCCCTCCTCGGCCACATAAAACCAAACAGTTATTCATGGTAATCCCACAGTGGTGCCAGTAAGACTTCTCAGCAAGTATGAAGCCCACAATATGGGCTCTGATTCAGCAAGCAACTTTATCACATCTGCATATTTGAAATTTAGTTTTGGTTGTTCAAGTATTAATGCAGATGGTGGAAACATGGAGGTGACTGCTAAAGGGTCTGCGAAGATTTTCTATAGATAATCTGAGCAGATGGCTTATATAGCACTCCATACTTTTTATAGACTTTAATAACTGCATTTATAGATTGTTGTTTTCTTTAAGTAGCACAGAAATAGCCCAATAAAATGACCAGTTTTATTTCTATGTGCTTACATATTTTTTTAATATTCCCTTTAAAATGTCTTTTAGCAGTAGTGAAATCAGGGTCCATTATTTGTCAGGTGATTTTGACGACTACATAAGATGTCCTCATACTTATTTCATTCATTGAATGAAAGAACAGTCATAATAGGCTAATTTTACCTTATTTCCTAGGAAATCCTGGTAAAATAACAAGCTAGAATGCAAGAGTTTACCCCTCTGCTCTTTCAGGAATACCCAAGAGCTTGATCACTTCCCTTTACCTTTTTTTCTCTTAGTATTCTTTTCCTGCAGATGAATGATCTTCAAGGACTGCAGATTTTATTATTATGCACTGGTGTTATTACTCTGTGCTATGCCCAGTGTCATAGGATGATTTACTTTAGCAGTTAGCATGGAAGACAAAAATTTATCATTTTCATTTTTACATGACAAAGACAGAACTTCGGGTTACTTTCCATAATTCATATCAGCATTCAATCCTTTCGTTTTTGTGGTATCAGGATTAATACCAGTTCCAGTGCTATTCTGTTTGTCTGAAGTAGCTCACTTCTGGATTTTTCTTCATGTTACTGAGCTGTTCTAAACTCATTAATCCCGTTTGACTTCAAAAAGCTATGCAAGGTGTGTAGGAGTGCTCCCCAACCCTGTTTAAGGGAAATCCTTGCTATTAAGTTGCTTCTGAGCAGATTAGAGGACAGAAGGCTGAGAGCTCCAAGTTAAGCTCTTCACTGGGGATCACATCTTCCCAGAATTATCTCTTTCTATTTGAGAGGGAAAAAACATATACTCATTTAACAAACTTCTGAAAAACATAAAGTCTGACAAAATATCAAAGTACAGTATTTCTGACTTAAGCTCACAATATATCAGAAGAGAGTAAAAAAATTTATTGAGAACTTTGCTCTCAGCCACACTGCATCTGTATTGCTTCTTCTCAGCATCAGGCATTATTAATGCAGAGAACAAATGGAAGAAGAAAGATAAAGGCCTCAGAGAAAGCAAATAAATGTAGGTTAATAAGAAAAGCTGAACTGATAGATATGTAAATCTTATACTTCAACAGAAATGGCAAATAATAAATGAAAATAATTTTTTAAAATGCAATCAAAATCAAAGAAAGGGGTATTTTAGCTTTGTTTCTGTATTTGAAAAAGTATAAACAATGTGATACACAGAAAAACTATTTCAGTGCAATTTGAAAACAATTATAGAATAAAACAGTTTGGGCTTAAAGTATTTTACAACAACTTAAAAATAAAAGTTTACAGCAAATACTGCATGAGACAAAAGACCCAGTTTACCACAATGAATGAAAAAAATAGAAAAGAATGAGATATAATGTAAAATTAAAGGATGTTTATAAATACACATAACAAGGTTCAAACTGTGGAAAAAGGTGCCATAAGAAGTCAAATAAGAAGACAGTATTAGCAATATTTTTTTTTTTAATATAAAGATGAAACTGTTTAGGTAAAGAAGGCTATTTATCAGGCTCTGTATATAAAGAAGAAACTAAAGATGGAAATAATAATGCCAAGTTTACTAATCAATATGCATCACTTCTCCACACACACCATACTTGACAGAGTATACGAGCCTGCTGTAACGTGCAAACAGATGACTCAGGCATCAAAACTTGTATATAAACCTAAAACACAAAAGGAGTGAATACTCCTTTGGAGACTGGTCTATTTTATACAAGACTATGATCTTGTAAGCGAGCATATCCTTTCAATGCATTCATATGTACACACATTCTTCTTCTCCAAGAGTGTGGGCAAGATGCTGTGACAGCTAACTTTTCCATATAAAAAACAACTAAATCACAACTGAACATGCAAACTAATCTCCAAATTTTTTTTTCTCCTTGAAATCATTTTTTCTATGAGTATTTCTAAAAATCCAGTCTATTCAACTTTTCTTGCCAAAGTGTCTTTTGGATCAAACCCCATTTTTCTTCTGAACTGGCAACAGATGTGAGTTGCAGCATGGCAAATTTCCATTAGATAAGATACTAAGAAAAATAATTGGACAAGGGTGGTCAAATATTTGAAAAAGCTGCCCAGAGAGGCTGTGGGATCTCCATTTTTTGAGACTTGATTCACAGACCTGAGTAACCTGATCCAGCCCTGGAGTTGGACCTAACTTCAAATCTGGCTCTGCTTTCAGTGGAGAATTGGAACAGATAACGTCCCAAGTTCTCCTCCATGCTAAATTATTCTGTGATTCTGTGAACTAAGGATGGAGTTCATTTCATCTGACTAAAAGCACATCTCTAGGACTATCTAGATGATTATCCTATGAAGAAAGACAAACACTTACAGAAGCAAACTCAACACCTTAGTCAGCCTTCTTAAGACTGGGACACTTACTCTTCATGTTTTTGTGTCTCCAAGCATTACAAGAAAAAAAGATTACCACCCTAGACTCGATATATAACTTCTACATAATCTCAGGTGTGATGGATTCCAGTTTGAGGAACATTTTTTGATCAACTGCAGCTATGTGTTTATACTGAGCTGAACAGATAAACTCAACAGAAAGATAACATAATACAGTGACTTAACACCGCTTGCTACCACATGAACCATAACCAACAGTCTCCAGATCTGCCAATTCAACAGCATGTTTTCGATCTCTGTAGGGGAGAAGCAATGTCTTTTTGAAATGGAACACAATTTCAATTTGAAAGATCAGTCTCCAGCATGAAGGTCAGAAGAGCTCTTGTATCACACCGTGTGGATAACAGATTATTTTTTTTGTTCTGCAAACTTTTGCCTAGTGAGTTCAATCTATTGGGTTAGCCAAGTCTATATTTTATTAAAGGCAATTCCAACAGAGGGCAGTACTCTTGATGAATCATTCTGTCATAATTTACAGGCATGTCCAGAGAGACATAGGCACAGAGCATTCCTATTTCTACATGACGTATCAACAAGCCCCAAGGTCACAGATTACAGAAACATTTAATAAAGGCATGTAAACAGTCATCAAAAGAGCATAGTGTAGACAATCCTGTGTTATAAGATTTTGCTTGCCCTCAGAAATACAAAATAACTGCAGGAAATTTGCTGGGGAAAGGTTATGAAAAATCATCAGCTATTAATGAATGTAGCTACTAAGACTTGGTTACTACTTCTGTTAACGGTAGTATCATATAAAAGCAAAACGACTTGCTAAAAGTTCCTGTATTCATTAACTGTATTTTCCAATAACGGATTTTAAATAAGATTTGACTAAGAGTGAGATTATAATCAAGAAAAAAGGAACTTTGCCCATCTTGCCTAGCTAGGTCTCCCCACATCAAAAGCAGATGCTGTTGTTGTGCGTTACTTTTCGTTCTTAGGCAAGGACTGCATTGTCTCAGCTTTGCAACAGGAGTTTTTAATACATTTTATTAGGAAGAATGCTACATCATTATGCCCACCTTTTTGTAATGAGTTCTTCACTGTAAAGCCTATCTGGTAGTCAAATACACTCAAGCATCTGTACTATGGTAATTTTAATACAAGGTTGTAACTGAAATAATTTTATCAACAGTGACTATTATCATCTATTCACAAACCTGGAGCACAGGTTAGATCTCCACCCTGCGAAAGGGGAAGCCTAAGTGAGATGTCAGACAAAGCAGAAGTCTCCCTCTGTACAAACACACGATAAGCTTGTTCCTGACTCGAAAATTTCTGAGGCAAAGCAGTTTTGTCATCAACTGCCAAGTTCTTGAACTGAAAGCACTTTGCAAAAAGCACTGGTTTTAATTACACTTCATGCATTTCGCCCAGCCAGTTATGGCACACACTGTTACAGTCCATCGGAAATTATCACTCTTCCCTATCAAATAATTTGGCTGGGACTTCAGGAACCTTGCCTGCAAGTCAGTCTAGCCATAGGACAGCCTCAACAACCTGCCATTTCCCCACATTTCTCAAGCTTAAGGGAATTCTTGCTACCCTTCCATATCCCCAGGTTCAATGCAGCCTGCTGAATTTCTCCACCCTCAGATTAATATGAGCTGTGTTCTTAGAACTACTAACAGCCACAAGCTGGACAGGTCAAGAGCAGGTCTGAAAGAACCCTTTGCAATTTGCAGGATTTGGCTAACTGTAATTGCCATACCTTATTTCATATGGGTGACTACAGCATACAAAACCAAACTAAAAGGTCTGTGATGTTTGCTACTTGACCCTTCCCTTCTTGTCAGCATATTCATGAAAGCTGTTTTCATGCAAAAAAGCTGTGCTTTGGTTTGGTTTTATTTTCTTAACTCAGTACTACTCCTTGATATTTAAGTTAACTGATATATAAAAAAAGCAATACAGCTTCATGAAAGACATCTTGCCTCCATATATGTGCTAAACCTGCCTTCAATTTGCACAAAAATGTGTCCTAAGCTATGATGACAAATTCATATGGATAAAGGTGAATAGATTATACAATATATAGTTACATGTGAAAATAAAAGAGGAATATTATCTACTTGCTTTTATAATGCAGCCTTCAACCTTGCATGCTTTTTCCTCCCCCAAACACTGTCACTTTTTCCACCCCGTGCACTGATTTCTGGTTTGCCAAATGACCTCTGCAAAATTTACAGCGAAGGGAACTGGACCCAGGCCCTCCTGTATGAAAGTGAGAGCAGATCTCTAATTACATATAATGATCTTGAATCTATGTTCAGTTTTCTTTAGGTGCAAGGATCAGAGGGAGCTGTCACCTTTGTTATATGTGGAAACTACATCAGGGTTACTTTAAGTTACAGATTTGATGTCAGGTTTCTATGGGCTTAATTGCAAGAAGGACTGAAGTGTAACGCTATGGAAAAGATCCTGAAACAGATGTGATGGCATCAAATGAAGAGTGAAAGCTGGCAAAGATGTCATAAGGTCAGATAACTCTCCCTGCAACAATACCCTATGCAGAAAAGGAACTGCTACAAGGGAAAATTTTTCCCAACAGAGAACCCCTGCGTACTTTAAAGTAATCATTAATTTCTGTCTCAAAGATTAACCTAAAGCCCCAACAATAAACTTACTTGCTTTACTTGAACATGAGCGAATACAGTCACCAGTACTTCCACCACAAGGATCCTGGCTGTTTGTATCAACTTACCCGCTTATGAAGACGCTCTGCTTCCTCCTGATACGCAGCAAGTTGTTGTTTCCATTGTTTTACATTGGCAGTGGACTCCAGCAGGGCTGCTGTGAGCTTAGCGTTATTACCCTTGAGCGTGGCCAGTTCTGCCTCCCAGTGCTTGCTGATTGTCGAACTGCACATACAGAATGAGAATAGTCAGAGCCCCCAGATCGCTTCCCCCGTTTTTTTTTCTTAAAATGTCGTATAGTATTATGCAAAAATCCTATAACTGAATGTCCAAATGAGAACCCAAATGCTCAAATCATCAAAACTGTAATTTCAGAAATGTAGATATATCATTATTGGAAAACAACCTCTGCTGTCCCTGTTCAACAGGGTATGTTTTTTTAATAAAATGTTAAGGATGATGAAATCCACATCAGCTTCCCAAAAGCAACAGCATGTAATTCTAGAATATGTAAATCATTAGTCACTATATTAATATATATGTATGAAGTGAAAGTGCTTTTTTAATCTACTACTTTATGAAACATATTGTAGAAAAAGATTTGTCACAAGCTTGAGCAAAGAGAACTGATGTAGTGCTTTGGAACTACAGCTTAGTTGTCTTAATTCAAGCCTTCTATCCCAGAAAGATACTTTCTTTATTAAATACCATGTTTAATTGTACTTGCAAACTCAAAGATCTTGAATTTCAACACCATAATACTATGAATACGCCTCTCCTCAATAATATCAGCAAAGAGACTAAAGGTCAAGGAACACAGAGATATTATTACTTCATTACAAAGACGAAGCCAATGTTGGCTTTTACTGACGCAGTCTATGGAGGAACAATCCTTGCCTGTGGTTTAGTTATCCTCTGAGCAAACACAGGGCTTTAATTTTCACAGGTAACTAGTTTGCCATCATCCAGAGATCCTATCTTAGCACTCAGTATGCAAGGGAAAAACATCTCAGGCACATCAGGTGAATATATTAGTATGCCAACAGCACGTTCATGTTTACTTGTATAATTCTATCAGCATATGAGATGCACATCTACATGGAAAATACATACAGAATTGTCTAGTCGGCTTACCATTAAAGGCAACATTGAAAACCAAAGATCAAACATATGCACATATGAACAATGAAACGTTCTGCCACCGTTTTGTCCACTGAATTTTCTCTTCCACTTCAGGCATATGCACAGCCCATCCTACCAAAGCATATTTCAAAAACATTATGACTCCTATAAATGCTCGTTAGGTGGTCAAAATCAACAGCCAACAAGGAACACTAATTACCAATTCAAAACACATCTACTGTTTCACTAAAACAACATGTCTGATTCTTCCATGCTCCAGTATTTCCTTCCAAAAATGCTGCTTCATGCCCTTGAACAGGAGTATAAGTTCCTTCAGAAGCGGAATACAGGTTCTTTCAAACTGCTTTAGCATTTCATGATGTATTCAACTAATTAGAAGTTCACCACTGCAAATTTTAAATCTTAAATGACTAAACTAAAATAAGGATAATCCTACTTCATCAGGGAATGCTGTCTCACATATTAAAGAAGATGAGAACAAATTTCTGTAACAACGTCTACTCTTCTGTTTCTCTAATCAGATTTACTTTTCACTTACAGTAGCACAGCTGATCAACAAATTCTGTAAAAACATGTCAAAAAAATCTAGTTCATTATCACATTCATAACTCCTCCTTGATGTTCTGATCCGGCAAACAAATATCCATTCCAGACATTTCATGCAATTGAGTAGTTCTATTTTGTAGTCCTGCTATGGCAGGACTAGTAGTAAATTTTTTATGTATGACCCCTATACATAGAATCATAGAATTATTAAGGTTGGAAAAGACCTCTAAGATCATCAAGTCCAACCATTAACCCAACACTACTATGACTTTCTAAACCACACCCTGAAGTGCTGTGTCGACGTGTCTTTTAAACACCTCCAGGGATGGTGACTCCACCACCTCTCTGGGCAGCCTGTTCCAATGCCTGACCACTCTTCCAGTGAATAAATTTTTCCTAACATCCAGTCTAAACCTCCTCTGACTCAGCTTGAAGCCGTTTCCTCTTGTTCTATCACTAGTGACCTGGGAGAAGAGACCAACACCCACCTCACTACAACCTCCTTCCAGGTAGCAGTAGAAAGCAATAAGGTCTCCCCTCAGCCTCCTCCAGACTAAACAACACCAGCTCTGTCAGTTGCTCATGAGACCTACTCTCAAGACCCTTCACCAGCTTCACTGCCCTTCTCTGGACACACTCCAGCACCTCAATATCCTGGTAGTGATGGCCCCAAAATGAACACAGTATTTGAGGTGTGGCCTCACCAGTGCCGAGTACAGGGGCACAATCACTTCCCTGCTCCTGCTGGCCACACTATTCCTGATACAAGCCAGGATGCTGTTGGCCGCCTTGGCCGCCAGGGCACACTGCTGGCTCATGTTCAGTTGGCTGTCAACCAACACCCCCAGGTCCTTTTCCGCTGGGCAGCTCTCCAGCCACTTTTCCACAAGCCTGTAATGTTGCATGGGGTTGTTGTGATCCAAGTGCAGGACCCAATACTTGGCCTTTTTAAACCTCATACAATTGGCCTCGGCCCCTCGATCCAGCCTGTCCAGGTTCCTCAAGTAGATCAACACTACTTGGTGTCATCTGCAAACCTACTGAGGGTGCACTCAATCACCTCATCCAGATCATTAATAAAGACATTAAATAAAACTGGTCCCAAAAGTGAGCCCTGGGGATCCCCGCTCGTGACTGGCAACCAACTGATTTAGCTCTGTTCCCCACAAGGCTCTGGGCTCGGCCATCCAGCCAGTTTTTTACCCAGCCAAGAGTACACCTGTCCAAGCCATGAGTTGCCCGCTTCTCTAAGAGGACTCTGTCGGAGACAGTGTCAAAGGCTTGGTGCCTATATCTGTCAAGCTACATTGGTTCAAATTTATCAACAGTTCCCAAGGAAATGTTGAGAAACATTCAGTGCAGACACAATGAGAATTATCCCTCAGAAGAGAAGATCCTGGTGCTAACACCCAGGAGAGGGAACAAACAGATGCAGAAGCTGAAGGACATGTGTGGAAAATTCAGAGGGCTCCCAACAACTGTTAAAGCCCATGTCCAGAATTTTGATGACAGTACCTCAGGAGAGGTATGGGAGAGCTGCACAAACTCCTTCTCTCTAAAACCTTTTACTTAGTTTCCGTTTGAAAGGCTTTTTACTAAAAGCAAACTAATTTTGCTCTCAATGCATTAGATTCTATCATAAGAAATACACACACAGCTCTATCAGGTTGTCTTAACAACCACGAACATCTAAACCAAACCCAAACTGTTCCTCATGTGTTCTGAAATTGTTTGCTCTAGGAAGCACATGAAATATGAACACTTACTCAGTGACCAAAGTGATCCAAAATGCAGTGCAACTTCGACCAAAACACCCTTCAGTTTTACTCTGCAGTGCAAAGAGCAAGGCTGTATGTATACATTGTGGTACACAGGCACACACATTTGCAGTCCTGTACTGCAAGGATTCAATCTGCATACATATTTTGTTTTGTTCTAAAAGCCTTCCATTCCTTTGCAGGCAGTGTCAGAATTTTAACAGTGTTTTCTTCAGACCTGTCCAAATTAACATCACTGAGCACCTGGCACACTCACAAGTTTCAAAACGATCCTTCAAAAAGAGAGACATCCTTTACACTCCTGCTTGCTCCCTCCTTCTCAGTGTGAAAAGCTCCACCAAACTTTTAAAATATCATAACAGAGAATAAAGGTGGGTCATCTCCCTTGTGAAACTTCTGAACATATGAAAATAAGAGAAAACGCTGTTTTGCACACATCACTATATTAGTACCAAATACAAGAGGCAGAATGGGCCTTTAATGGATAACAGCAAAGTATGAGTTTTATTGGCTCAACAGATCGTACTATACAAAAAAGTGCTTTCATAACAGAGGTTTAGGTCTGATTGTACAGAAAATTATCTTTACAATGTCAACTGTTGACGGGATTGTAAGCACTTGTCGGTGAGCAAAAGGTCAAAACTCTCCTGAATCTCCAATCCTTGGTGCTGGCCATGGTGTCTGGTATGTGTGTAACATTAGATGTGTCCACAGACAGAACACTGCATGGTACTCCACCATGAAGGCAGAGAATTCAAAGTTAGATATTTAACATCTATGGCATCCAGTAATTTGATCACTACCACAAAACACTCCTAAAATAACTGCTGGCTGGTATCATACAGCCTAATTCTGACACTCCCTGAAAATTAAGGTAGGAGCCAATGATCTTCCAAACTTCTGGGCATTCTGACCAATTAATATCAGACTGATCTCCTTTCTCATTGGAGATTAGTTACAACCCCAGCAAGTCACTGAGGAATAGCTTTGCTATCTGTCCATCTGTGACCTGAATAGAGTGCCAGAGGCTATAAATGCATGATTATCTTTCTCTGCAAAGTAGGTCACTTAAGGAAAATTAATCCGAAAAGCTCCAGTCACCAGGTTTAGCCAGTTGGAGAAGGCTTACAAAGGCAGGGGGTAGGGAGCACACATTATTGAGTCACATTCAGAATGAAGTTATTTTGAGAGATGCCTTCATGAAAGAAAAACAAAAGCTGGGATCCATCATGTGTAACAGTTACTTGGGAAGACAAACCAACGCTCCAAACGTGCCCCCCTTCCTTCTTCTTCCCCCAGCTTTATATGCTGAGCATGACATCCCATGGTATGGAATATCCCATTGGTCAGTTTGGGTCAGCTGTCCCAGCTGTGTCCCCTCCCAGCTTCTTGTGCACCCCCAGCCTCCCCGCTGGTGGGGTGGTGTGAGGAGCAGAAAAGGCTTTGACTCCATGTAAGCAGCGCTCGGCGATAACTAAAACATCCCTGTGTTACCAACACTGTTTTCAGCACAAATCTAAAACATAGCCCCATACTGGCTACTATGAAGAAAATGAACTCTATCTTAGCCAAAGCCAGCACAGACAGTTAAAATCAAGAGATGTTTTCTGCTTTTTTTATCAGTATTGCTTATTAATTGTTTGCTGAGTTGTGTGCAGTACCAACACTATAATACATGGTTTAAGCTTTATTTCAGATTTATAGAAATAAAATGCGTGCAGAATTCTGCTTTATTAATATTTTATGGGTTTTAATATTGGATTCGTTGCATAATATGAATTAATTTTAAAACTGGATTTCTTACTATAGCGTAGTCATGGTTTCAGAGAACTACAGTTACTCAAGAGCTTGTAAATTCTTCAGATGTCACTGTGACCTGCGCTTCAGGTGTATGGTGAGCAGTGATGGGATAGAAGAAAGGAGGAGGAATTCAGCTGAGTAGAGATTGGAGCGCTTTCACTACAAAATTTGGCAACTGGTATAGTAACTAAATCCATAAGACTTGACAAATATGAATAGAGCAGATTATAAATAGTGGCATGAGTTGGAAGCAGCCCAACAGTCTGGTGGAGTGAGCATTACCGATCAGCGGGAGAGGTATGTCAACCAGCTGGTAACAACGCATTAGCTGTGCTGGCAGCAAGGAGTGATCCTTTCTGACAGCCTTGCTGGTGAGCCTTACGGAGCAGCAATTCACGCCTAAGGAAGCAAAGGGGGACTATGAATGATTTGGTTCTGTTACAGTAGTATCCGAGAGCAATAGTGAACTCAAGTAGGGTAGCTTCTTCTCTTTGGAAGTGTAAGGCAAGTGTTTGGGTTTATCTAAAATTCCCTGGTGCATTTGGGAAGAAATTCTACACAAGGTCCTTAAGAAATCCTCCATATCAAATAAGCTTCAGATAATGCTGAGGTCCCAGGCTGGAAGGGTGAGATCTCTGCAACAGGCTACACTTCCTATTGCCTACATTGTAATGATGAGACTGTCCTATTAGATAGAGATGTTGACTCTGCTGGCACAGAGTATGAGAGCAGGATCCCACAAAGTATTCGTAAAAGCTCACAACAACCTTCCTCTCATTCATGCTGAGAATGAGTGTCCAGCTCCTCACTTCATGTCCTGATTTAGAATAAATTTTACACAGGTATTTTGGCAATTTCACCCCTTTTCAGAGATTTCAAAAGGCACCTTCTGTGGCCATCTTTTAAATGAGTAAAATTACTTCATGATAGAAAGAATTTAAACATGACGGTTTTAGAGTTTGTCCTGCTGCTAGTCCAAAGTACCATATGCCCTTGGTAATGACATGGAAATTTCTATCTCTTTTGAACATTGAATGCAAAATTGGAAACAGAAAGGGGTTTTGTGATTTATTTAATTATACCTGATTAGGAGTCCAAGAATGAAAGAGAAGCTGAAGAAAGAGCAGTGGAGCAGATCATGTCCTATCTCACCATTCCAGGAAGAGGCAAAAAAGAAAATTTTGAGTTGTTCTGACATTTTAGTCTTCATACAAAGCTCTCTGCTTGCACAGACCCAGCAGATTCAGCCACTCAAAAGACTCTGAACTTAGGTGCATGAGGAACAGTTATCTACAGTATAGCAAAAGATCAGCAAAAGAGGGAAAGCTACTGTAAGAATGGCAGCTTTTGTAATAAGAAAACTTAGGAAACAAAACAAAATTGCCTCTTTATAGCTACCGCTTATTGTCGTATCTGTAGTTGAGATTAACTGGACACATACAAAAGGAAGTCTTACTTGATAAACTGGAATTTATTAAAAAAGGGTAAATCCTCTCAAAGTTATAATCAAGAGATAATTACAAGGAAATTACTTTGAGTTAAATATTTTGAGTGAGGCCAATGAAAAACTAATTAATATTCAAAGAGCTCCTTATCTTAATTAGAGTATTCCAAAGAATTTTTAGCAAAGGAGGATAGCTCCCCTGGGGAGAGAAGTAGCAACATTAACAGAGCATGAAAGATCTGTTCTTCCCTTTGGGATAAGGAATATCTACATAATCTCAGTGGAGTTACATCAGCACAAAACCAGGGATGCATAGTTGTGAATCAGCTCTTTTGACTGGTTAAATGACATATTTGATGACAGCAAAAAGGATGAAGGAGGCCCTGGAAGCACATCATACTTCAAGTGAGGTGACTAATCGCAAAGCCACACATACCTACTGGAAAGTGAGAAAGGCAGATGAATGGCTGAAATCAGCAGGTGAGAGCATGACTTTTCTGAGAGCCTATCATTCTCTGCAAATGTTGAAGGGTTATGCCACTCCAGGATACATTGTTTTGTTTTGCACACCCTTTTGCTCAACTCAGAGCTACAGTATGCTTGAATCCCAATTTCTGTGTCAGTGTAGAAGACAGATACACAGAAACTTTTTCTGCTAATTTGGGCAGAGGGGTGCTTATGGAGCTATTACAGATGTCTCTTTCAAGGTGTTATATATATGATCTTTCACTTTTGTTTAGCCTTCCAGTTTGACCATGTTCTTGGATTCAGAATCGTCCAAAGTACCTGTGCAGGCCATGGACAGATGAAGAGTTGCCCTTCCAGTTCTGTTAGAGGCAGTTCTGTTCTTAGGCATCTCTTGCCCTATGCTCCATCAGCTCACTTGGAATGGTCAAGATCTTTGCAGATTTGATGAATGAAGATGAACCAAAGAGGTTGAGTAATGGTACAGACTCTTTCCACTATATAGCAGGCCACTATGCAATGCAAATTGGTGGGTATACCATATCTAGATCCACTGCCTAAATCCATGTTCTGCATTTTGTAATACAGCCTTCCTTTGTCACAGGGCCCACAGAAACCACAACAACACAGACCGCCTTTCGATATGGAAGCTTACCACTGAGGAATAGACTGGATATTAAGTTCCTTTTAAGGAAGGAAAATTTAACACAAATATTCTCTATGGTAACCCAGCACAGTATTCCTGCAGAAGACAACACAGCCAGAGAAAAAAATCCCCAAGTATGATGGTGTTCACTGCTTATTGAAACACTAAGAGTCAATAGCAACAGAAGAGCTCCTGAAGGGCACACCATGGGGTGCAGAGGACTGGGTGGTAACACAAAATTAATGCTTCAGCTATTATCCTTATAAATCAGGGACTGAGATCCCAGTCCTGACCCAAGTTAAAGTGGAGGACAAAGAGAAGAGTCACTCTTCTCCACAAGAAATAATGAAGTTTCCAAGCTTCTATTGTCTGCTAGTGGATGCTGGATGTGTTTACATAGATGACATTTAAACTCTGTTTCTCCTTAAACTTACACTGTTAAGAACAGTTATATGCATGTCTTTTGTACACTGTATCACAATGCGGAAGACTTGTACTTAACCTGAATCAACACAGTAGCACTAAGAAAATCCCTGATTTCTATAAGGAGGCTCAACTTTTATTTTAATTTTATTCTTTTAAATAGATCTCATTTTTGTCTTAGCCATTTAATTTTATATAGTAAAGAGATACTAGATTATCGGTTCATGAAGGCCATAGAGCATTAACCAAAATCAGCAACTGTCTTATAACTTTTAGCCCTGTGCAAGAGCAAGCATAGCTAATTAATTTTTTAGCTATTTTTGCACTAAACATTAAAACCTTGTAGACCTAACATTTATCACATACTCTGAAAAATTAAAAAATATTTGCCCTTGCTCCCTTACTGAAATTGCTTAGTCGTATCACTGGAAGTAGTTTATTCTTGTGCCTGTAATGTATCTCATATTTTTCACAGCTGATACCCAGTAAGTTTTTTTTAGTGCATTAAACACTAGGCCTAATTCCTTGCTGTTGCTATGGTGCTGAATACTTCAAATATTCAAACAAAACCACATTTTTCAAAAGTAACCTAAGTTATTTAGGAACTTATGTCCCATTTTCTAAAATGACTGTGAAGTAAGTCAAATTGACTTGGGCTTTTATGGCACTTAATCACTTTATAAAAGGAATTAGATGATGTGGTTATCAGCAAGTCAGATACCAGGACACGGTGGCCCTGACACTAAAATGAGCTGAATTATGACCACTTTCATTCTGGAATTCATTTGTACACACAGAATGTAAAGCAATTTAACTGTAAATCCACACTTTGAATTAGTACAGATTAGTTTTGCTGAGGCCCCTGGCTAGACAGAACTCTGTTTCTTTCAAAAATCCTACCTATAACAGCAATTTGTGTGGGCACTGAACCAATCCGCACTCTGTCAGCAACATAACAGAAGAGGAGAGAGCATTCAGCTGCCCTACACTTCTCTCACCTTGGCTCTCATTTATCAAGTGATATTTTGATTTTAAGAGTTTCACTGAACTGTGCTCTCAATACATCTCAGTAAGTTTGAGAAACTTCCCTAGCTTCACCACAAAAACGCTGTGGTAGTAAGGACAAGGAACAACTCTCTTCCCAGTGACCACACCTCTGCCACTAAGTAAAATGGCCAAAAAGCCTCGAGCTTCTCAAGGCCATATGGACTGGGGAGTTCACACTCTCTGCAAACGGCCCTGGTCCGTGTCAGCTGGCTAGACAGATCCCAAGCATAGTTTGCGCATAGTCAGGCTTAGTGCCCTTCCATCTCTACAGTCTTCCAAGGCTTCATGTGATCTGCAAGCCTCCCATGCCCACCTGAAACATTTCTGGGCATGCAATGCACGTCTGTGCTTTTGTGAAAGGAGAATACCACTCTGGTAGCTGGTAATGCAGCCCTCAAATCACTGCAGGTATGTGGAATTGGAAAAGGACTCCATACAAAATGGTAACTGTGTCTTACAGCTGCAAGGACACTGTGTGGGTGCAGAAGAGGTACAGTGTCATTGCTGTAACATGGAAATGGTTCAGCCCTCAGCCCAAAGCCCATTTTATTTAGCTATATAGATGTGGCCCATGAGGCTGTTGCAGCTACAGGTCAATTCTATGGAGCTCAGCAGAGATTCTCAGCTTTGTAACAACAGAATGAAGACAGTAAAAGCTACGCTCTGAGCAACTGCAGCCACATGTAGAGCAGTGAGATGGCTAAAGGGACCTCTCCAACCCTGTAAATCTGACATACACCACAAGCAAGGGGTGGAGATCCTCAGTACAATTCTCTGCCTGCATTTCTAGGTACTGTCACAGGCTTAACTGGAGTGCATTGTGCCTCTGCTGAAGACAGCAGCTCTTATAAGCGGCTGAATGCCAAAGATTTGCACATGCCTGTTTTAGATCTTAGTTGAACTTTCTGTTAGTGATATCACAGGATAGCTCAGCCTCTAAGACCCCTTAATGCTGGTTCCTGTCTTATTTCACAGCAAAAACTACTGAACTCAGAACAATCATTACAGCTGCAGGGCCTCACAACTCCACTACCAGCAACAGAAAGCAATTCTGTAGAATGACCTACAAAATACTCATATGCAATCAGGCAGTTGCACAAAGATTCTGAATTATGACTCTTTGGCCCTCACCCAGCTAGTACATTATGTTATCTTATAATGACAAATAATAACTACTGGTGCAATTGATTTTTGCATTACAACTGCCAGTTTGCTTATCCCAGTAAATACAACAACATGCATTAATTGCAGAAGTTTATCTCCCTTATTGTAAAAAAATCCAAGTTTCAAAGAAAAAACCTAACATGGGACCTTCCTTAATTCACTGGTAGTTGCTAGTTGTTATTTGCTCAGTCTAGACTAAGTGATCTTAGGTTTCCTTCAGTTTAGCTTCAGAGTAATGCATAGGTCAGATGATTTGGCTCAAAAACTCAGCTGGAAGTCAAAAATATAATAATTTATAGATCCATTCTTCCCAATTCAACACTCAATTGATGCAACAGTTTCAAAGACAAATATAAAGCTTGGCTCCTCACTTCTCCCCCCGTCTTATCTTACTTAACTTGTCACAAACCCAGCAGGTATGCCAAGAGTATGAAGTTGCACAAAAGTTGCTAGTTGTGAGTTCACAGGCAGAAGAACAGATGCTGAGCTCCCATTCTTTCGCGAGGCTATGCCTCTGTGCTACAGTACTGTTTCAGCATGTTTGTTTTCTAATATTGTGAGCTCTATTACACTTTCCCTGACAAGGCACCTGGACTAGGAAAAGGATAGAGCAAACAGCATGATGTGAAGACATTTAAAAGCCAGCTTTCCTGAGCCTCCCACTATGCTGAACGTAAGCCCAGCATGAATGATCCCTAAAGTGCTAAAGTAGAATTAAACAAGAATACTAAAATCTCTGGAGAGTGTAGGAAGAAGGTGCTACACAATCAGTGCTGCCATCTAATTACCTTAGTTTTAAATTTCAGAGTACTTCCTAAATAAAGTAAGTAATAATAAAGCAAGTTGCAGTCATACATGGTGATCAGTTAGATCACACTTTGGGCATGTAGGAAACTATTTTAGCTATCCTCTTCAAATTCAGGCCAGCTTAATCTGAATGTATTGCCTACATGAAAAAGCATTTGGCTTCAGACCGCAAACCCCTATCTTATTTCTATACCTATTTTCACTACAGTGAAGGAAAAAAACCTTTTATTTTTCTTCCTTTGGCAAATTACCGAGATAGATAACTTACTATCATTCAGTGAATTCACCTTCAGTGTTTTGGTTTGGCTTGGTTTTTTTGTCTGAGCCATGTTGTTCAAACAAAATTACTTCTTAATTTCCTATGTGGTTGCAGTCTCCCAGCAGAATGGTTTCCCCTGTTCTAACTTTAATTTTGAAACCAAACCTTTTGCATTTCATGACAGGAAGACAACACATCATTGCACCACAGTGCCACAGAGTAAGATCTGCAAACCAACAAACCTACAATCAAAGTTCATCATCACAAATGGACCACATGTAGTGTTTTATTATTGTGTACCTGAGAAAACAAGAGTCCTAGACATACCAGACATTTTATTCCAGCACTTTCACCCAGCTTCAGATGCCTTCATTTGCCAAATGGCTTAAGAGCCGATTAAAAAAAAATGCCTTCTATATTCTAGTTCATTGCTGATTTGTGCCAACCCAATTCATTACAGACAAAACTAGATGGCTGTTTGGTGCCACTCTGAAATACTTTGATGATGCTTATGAATTGCAGTTGTCCACATCTCACCAAAGTGCTGTTCAATAACTTAAATTCATCTCAGCAGAGCCCCATTATATGATCTAAACACTGATCAACACAAACAACTTTCTGCCTGTACTACAAAATGTCACTGGCATCTACAGCAATACTGAAGAAACCGAAAAGATGTGGCTCTTTAAGCACAGAAAGTTTCCATAAAGCATAAAGCTGATGGAAAACTACAGGAAATGTTGATCTCCATTTAGCTGTATTCCCCATTTTATTCTTCAGGCTAACTCTTACCTCAAGAATAGAATATATTCAAGTGCTTCATATTTCTGACAGACAAAATATTCCATTTCTGTGTTTATGTGTGCCTGCCACTAACCTCTACCCACGTCTGCAGGAAGTACGTTGATGGTATCAAAGTTCCACTGCAAGGGGTCTGCTTACTACAATGCAACAATCAACACGAGACAATTATGTTGAATAATGGAACTTGTTCAGGTAGAGTTGGAATACTGATTGCACATTCAGATACGTTCTGAAATGGCTTACAATAAAGCGACTTTGGACTTTTACTTGATCAACAAGCTTTTACTCTAGTCTTACAGGGGCTTCCACTGTCTGGACAAGAACCATGACCTGGAGAGTATGGAGAGTGAATGATAATGGCATTTTCACCATGCCGAGCTATGGCAGGATGACAGCAATGCTGGGTAACGTGACACTGTGTTGCCTCCAGAAAAAATGAGGAAGCAAAGCTCTGGATCATAATGGTGGCAGGAGGTTCAGTTTAAGGCTGGACCCAGTAAAGAGGGCTTAGCAGATGAAACCCATCTTCCCCAGGTTAGATCTGAAAAAGCGGGATTAAGTATCCTGAGATGGCACTTCATCTGACTGGTCTTAGGTGCCTGTCTAGGAGGAAATGCATCAGGCACTATGGAAGCCCCTCCAGTGTGATTTTTCAAACTCATTGTCACATAGACATGGCAGAATTTGCTCGTTCCCCCCCAGAGGACCCAGACCACAGCATTCTCCAAAGGAATTTCCACCTTAACTAGGTTTACTTGTAAAGCCTACCGCTAATAAGGGAGAAACCTTTAGCAATCTTAATTAATCTGATAAAAACAACACACTCTAAAGGGTATCATAGTAGTAAAACAGCATGAATCTTTTAGATTAGACTTGAAAGCAAGCTTTTTACTTCATGTGAAAATCAAGAGCTCCTGGTCCTTGGTCCTACATCCCTTGCAGGGATGCAAAATGATCCCTCAAAGAATATACAGCTATACAGCTTTTAAATTTTGGTCAGCTCTATTCCAGATAAATTCTAGAAAAAAATAATTTTTATGAAAACTACTTTTTGTATAAGTGATTCATTTAAATGTGAAACAATTCTTTTAAAAACTACACTTAGTACTCATGTTATATATTTTTAATATAGAGAGTTTTCTAAACTGCTTTTCTCTGCTTTGTGAAACTTTAGTTTATTAAATATGCATTCTTTCAAGAAGCAGGCAGAGGTAATCTATTTGGCTGAATCCTAGCAATAAACGCCTAAGACCAGCACATGGCTTCATTAAGTTCACCATGATTTCTTTGCAGCATGCAGGCAACTGTATGTTGGCTCTGAACTGGAGAAGTCAACAGACACACCACAGTTCTTCCTAAGGCACATGTGCCTGGGAGTGAAAAATATTCCAGGGGACAGAAGCGGTCACACAGTTCTATCCAATCTCCCTTTCTGTGTGACTCCTGGAAGAGCATGTACCAGCTCGTCAAGGTACAGTTGCTTATTACAGTTGCTAATTCTGAAACTTTAACTATGTCAGAGAGGTAGCGAAGGAATAGGAGCTGCAGCCACCTCCTAAACTCATGTTCCACCTCTGCTTCCTATTAACCCAAGCAGAATTTGGCACTGCAGCACATCTATCTCATAACTTCAACAGGAAAAAAATCCATAACTTAAGTATTTGCTGCCAGCTATCGTTGGCTCTGACTTTCATGGTCAATCCCCTAGGAGAAAGTTATCTAATTGATTAAAAATTAGCTAATTTTGAAGTCCATATGGGCTTCATTAACACCATCTAAGCAGTTTATCCATGCGTGCACTATAGGAGAATACACAATTAATAATTCACCAAGACTTAAAGTGGAAACACTCCATGACTTGAGGTGCTTGGCATCTTGTAACTCAGGTCAGATACAACATAAATCCCCCTATCCCACATCTAATAGTATCCTTATAAATTACAGTATGGAATAAAATGAATGTCAGGCTCTTAAACATCTGCAGAAGATGGTGCTAGCCAGACTGATTTCTGTTTCCAGAGTGTACCTCTTCTCAAAAGAGAGGGGGCAGTTAAGAAGGGAGTAATACAGAAAGGACTAAAAAGAATATAAAAATCCATAAAGTAAATTGATCATTTAATCTCCAGTAAGTTGTTCAAGGAGGAAGGTACGTTTATTTATATTATGCTTGGAAGTTTGAGAAAAATGAGTTCTAAACTGTGTCAATAGTAATTGTTTAGTCATTAACATTGTCATCATAGTTATATGTTTATCATCAGGCCTTCCAGACTGTAGTGAAACCATAACCCCACAGCATATGTAAGATTTCAGAAGTGGGTTTCTGTCTCTATATATGTGCAGCTTCTCATATGAGAAGACCATCTATCTCATGATTCACCATTACCACAGAGGTAACACAGAAGGCAGAGTAACTTGTTGGTACCAGTATGAAAAAGACTAAACTGGCATCAATCAGATGCATTCAGTGGAGCTTCACTTTCACTAAAATGTACTATGTTACAGACTTTTTTTTTTCCCCTTTTTAAAAATACTTCCCTCAAATATTCCACTGGGTCTGGTCCTGCTGCCTAAAATATTCAACATATATCCTTTCTGTTAGAATAAAGCAGACAGATGAGGTACAGCAACACAGAGATCTTTCAGAAGAGCAGAGGAGTAGCCAAAACAGACCCTATACCTGGTGCAGGGTAGAGGGGCCAAGTGACTTGGAAACACAAAGAGCCTACATTTGAAAAAAGCCACTAACTGAAAGGTTTGGGTTGGGTTTTTTTGTTGTTATTTTGCTTCGGTTTTTTTTGTTTGGGGTTATTTATTTATTTATTTTTATTGCAGGTGACTTAATTTTAGCTCCTGTCTTCTCAGTGAAGCAGGAAACTAATTCCTGCTACAGAATCACAGAACGGTTTGGGTTGGAAGGAACCTTTAAAGGAACCTTAAATATCAGCTAGTCCAACCTCCCTGCCATAGGCTGGGACATCTTTCACCACAAGAGGCTGCTCAAAGCCCCATCCAACCCTACCCTGAACACTTCCAATGATGAGGCACCCACAACTTCTCTGAGCAACACGGTCTGCTGTCTCATCACCCTCGTCATAAAAAATTTGGGTGAAGATATTCCAGCACTTGAGCAATTGAACAACTGGATATGTTTCTTCATTAAAAACACACACTTCAGAAATACTTAAGAAAGTATGGCTTTGGGCGGCACGTTTACATGATCTTTAAGAGAGTATGGCTGTATTTTGAGAGTATGTTGTTGCCATGAGTTATAACATATTTTAATATACCAAAACTGACAAAAAGCGAAGTTTTCTCTTGCTTTCTAAGGTTTTTCTAAACCTGTTTTTCAGCCTGGGGACTTTGAACTCAAAACTGTTCAGCAACACTCCAATTTCCCTTACTTCTAAGAATATGACAGAGCCATTGTACCATGACTACAAGTCACACAAGTTCATCCATGTTCTGTACACTGATTTTACAAAATATTTGGAAGTTGACAATAGGTGACCGTTGAAGTGAGTAAGATACACAAGAATCGAAACAAGATAGTGATGAAGATTGTTCTGCAGCATACTTAAAAGTGATCTGAAGGCCACAAATCTTCAGTTTTATTTAATTTCCTTTCTCTAAAATTGTGTAACCTTTTCAGTAATTCCTATGTGGGTGGGAATATGTACCCTGAAACCCAAGTCTAGACTATTCCCCAGTTTCATAGAACCAGACTACAACCACAGAGTCCATTTAGAGACAGGAAAGAGTAAATGAACAAGTCTGGAAAAGTTTATTTAGCATTTGTCTACCCATATAGATGGTTGTATAAGTGTATTTTGCATTGGTAAAGATAAGTTGACTAAGTCTTGCACTTGAAATAAAGCAGCAACACACCAGCTACAGGGAGCCTTTATCTTCTAACATATACTTTTCAGTGGCTCTTGGGGCATAATTTGAAGAGGTCTCTTTGGAGAAGCATAGCATGTGTGTGTGCAGACAGGTGCAAACAGTGTGACACTCTTACCTGCAGAACAGACTGCCATAGGAAAGGCTCTGAAGAAAGCCCCCCACCTCCTCATCAAGAATTAATCCCATGCTAGAGGTATGGGCCTGCATGGTTTATGTTATCTTGGTCACGAACTGCTTTCATGCATAAACTCTCCTAACCAATGAGGACTGATTTGAGCAATCAGACTTTGTGAAAAATATTCGTCCTGCAAAACATCGCCTCTGCCTTTGTTTTTCACAAAAGGCTTTTCTTTCCAAAGGCCATGACTGTTAGAAAATTCATTTGAGATTCAGGATCAATAGCTATGTGGGTTTTTTTCTCCTGCTAACCTCAGGTGTTACTGGCTTTCTGTTTCTTTAATGGGTGGCTGAAAAATGGTAAGTATGCACTGAGGCTTCCAATCCAATGAAGGCACGACATTTGTAGTTTCAAAGTACTAAGTGTTTCTACAGATTATTTTTTTTAAATAAAAAGCAATTCTACAAAGTGGCTAATTCCTCTCTGAAGTTTTAATCGTGTTTTTTTCTGGAAAATAGTGCACTGAAACCTGGGCATTTCTTTGGTGTCTGTTCTCTTTGATACTAATGACACTTCTTAGTTTTGAAGAAAACAAATGTTGGAAAAGACACTGATTATAGTTGGAAATGCTGACCTAACTTCAGCAAAATTTACCCAGAGAGATCTCTGATATTTTGAAGACAACACCTTGGACTCCTTCATCGTTCCTGGGGAAAGTTGAGTTTGCAGCTTATCCCTACTTACTGGTTGAATGGTTTCCTACGGTGACACTGAACAATATCAAAAACACTGATGGCAGTATGAGTAAAGAAAGCATGAGTTATCTACTGTCTGCATAATAAGATCTAACTATCATTTTAATTCTTCTTGAAAAGATGATTGCATGTTTGAGCATGTAACTCACAAAACAGCAGATTCTAAATAATATATGTACAAATCATACCATAAAACAAACCTCACAGACACTGCTCACAAATTTAAACAAGCATACACACTGGTATCAAAATACATAATAGAAGATCATTATTCAAGCAGATCACTAGGAAAATCTAGAATAGAGAGAATAGCTCCTCAACCAATGTCTAAAAATGACAAAAAAGTCACTGTGTGTTAAGGGTAGACTCCTAAAATGAGTAACACATTTCAGAAAACTGTATTCTTGAAAATACCTAACAAAATTAATCATTGTGAACTAATGGATGCAACCAAGAAAAACCCCAAACCACTCACCCTACAGAATCTGATTTAGTGTTAAGCAGCACATATCCCAAATCACAAAGCCAATGTTTCAGTTGCTTAAGTATTAACAGACAATCTTTTAATATCATATATACTTTGGACAGGTTGAACGCAACAGATGTATTTTAGAAAACAAAAGTTCATTCCTTAAGCAAGATAGTTCCTTCTTTCTTCTCTTAATTTTTATTGGGCTTTTTTTCTTATGTATGTGATTAAAGGGGGGAAATTACACAGTATAAGTAGTATGGTTTTGGTTTGGTTTGTTTTTTTTTAATATAGATTGCATAAGGATTATATTCTTCTTCTAAGAACGTACTTGATAGATATGTTTCAAGAGCGCTCACTTGTCCCTGAGGACGGCGTTTATATAATCTAATTTCAAACACCCTGCTCACATCACCTGAATCACCCCTTGGAGTTCTCAATAAATAAACCGCAGGTAATTCACATGCTCCAACTAGAAAGTGCTTAGGTGCACAAGGGATATGGTGAAATTACTCTTTTAAGTGTTAGGCTATTTTTAGTTCTGGCTCTCATCCATTCCTCCAGTCACTGAAGTTAGCTCTATTAGTTGCAGAGTTTCTTCATTTTGAAGAGCTTAGCAACACATAGACCATGACCATTCTTCCAATACCAGATACAAGTCCTCTCCACCTCTCCTTCCCTTAATAGAGATATCTCATGGAAATGTTACAGGATGAGCTGTATTATGCTGTGTTCAACATGTTACTGGATTAAAACTATGTAATGGTTTACTATGTAATCCAAAGATACTTTAAAGAATTTTTAGAAATTGTCACAATCAGGGAAGTCAGAGACATGAAAAATTACACAAACACAAGACAAGATTTTCCTTTAAAATTAATAATTTTCCAGCAAGAAATTTTATTTTGAAGGATAGCCTACTTGAGCTAGATCCCAGCAGCTAGGTAGAATTGCAGGAGTGCAGGAAGCAGCAGGAATTGGGTTGGGGGGGAGAGAAGAGCTATCCCTCCCTGTGTACTTCTTCCAGAGACCACTAGGCTCTTGCTGGTGGAGCACAAGAGGCTGAAGGACAGCACAGCTACAACTTTCTCAACATCAGACAAATGTTGCTTGAGGTGAAGTCAAGATCTACGTCTAAGCTGCTATATTAACCAGTTCTTAGCTTACACTGACAGCAGGAACATATCACCTTTGAGTTTCTGCTCTGTGTGTGCCTCAAGAAATAATAATCTTTTCTCAACACAGTAATTGAATTTACCAGAGTTCCTCCAGTGTGCCCTAAAATGTCACAGTTCATTACAGTACTGTGCAATGTGAAGATAGTTACTGCCTTTTATGTTACAGAGAAACCTTTTTTAAGAAGCCTGGCTTTATGAGTCTCCATTCTAGAAGGTTTTCAAAACCCAACTGGATGAAGCTTAGAGCAGCCTGGTTCTGATCCCATAGCTGATCCTCCTTGAGCAGTAGCTTGGATTAGAGAGCTCCTGAGCTTCCTCACAACAAGAAATTATCCTGTGATCAGGTTAAATAACATTCAAAACCAAGAATTAAAAAAAAAAAAAAAGTAACACACCCCCTCAGGACTACTTGGTAAGGAAGCTATGAATAACCCTATAAAGCACATCCAAACACTAGGATTTGAGTATAAATTCAAATTACAAAACACAAAATTATTACTCAAAACTTTTCCTTAAAGCCAACTTAACTGTTCAGCACGATCCACAAAGTACCTTTACTGTAACGTAACTAAAATATTTAAGCTTGTGGAAGTGAATAGTTTTCATATACAGTGAAAAATCTACTAAACAGATTTCTGCATACAACTTTTAATGAACATATGAAGGAACATGAGCTAGCAGCAAGAGTTTTGTTTTTTCTTTGTTGTACAGCATTGGATTTACATGCAGCATTATTAAATGGTAAGCTATCTAGACAATAACATATCTAAGATATAAACATCATTCAGAATAAGTCCATTTTCACTAAGGCAATGAGTCAAAATTCCCTATTAAAAACTTGTCTGAATACAAAAATAGGAATTTTAACAAACAAGCAACAAACACACATATATATTGTCTGATCAAAACATTATGTAATGGAAATTCCAAATTTAAGTATTACAAGAAAAAAATGAGGTAACAGGTTCAAGTCATGGTTGACAGAAAATTCAAGACTTTCAAGATTTGTCCCAGAAGAATCCTCTTACATTTTGTTCCAGGAAGTGTGTATATCAGCTTCACAAGGTGCCAAAATGGAATAAAGCTTGTTATAAATAAATGTCTTCTCTTCAAGGGTGAAAGAGCAAGTTCACCAAACAATTACCAAAAGCCCCAATCAGCAAGTAGCAGAGTTTTCCAGATGCACTATCCAGTTTTAATATTTGAATTAGATTGTAAGGCTGAACAAGCTTAGAATAGTATTTCTTTGGGCTCATTCAGATGACCAGGAATTGTATACTATGCACCAGCAGGATTAAAACTTTTACTTAAAAGCCAGTCACATCAGAAGTAGTTAAAGTTTTTAGCAACTTTCTTCTCTCCAAACCCCATTTTAAGATCAACAGTTTTCAGCTGGGGGTCAAAAAAATCACAACCTAAAGAACTTGCAAAATATTTTTTAAACACAGATGTCTGAGGAAACTAAGATTTACTTAAGAACGAAAATACATTCTTATTTTAGTCTTAATTATTTTAAATATTAGATTTTATTAACTAGCTTCTGTTAGAAAAAAAAAGCCTTTCTGGGCTAGCTATCATTCAGAAAAGGATTGATCAGTGTCTCACCCAAAATTCTTAAAAATTCTAATGCCAGGCTTAGGCTACATTTTACTTTCATTTATCCTGGCAACACTTACTCATGAAAGAAGCACTCAGGCTATAGTATATTATAGTCTGTGGCAGTTCCCATGTAATATTATTTCATAATTCAACATTAACCATCATAGTTTAAAAAAAGGCAAGATGCTTAATTACAAGAGTTCATCTTCTGTGCAAGGCTCGTAACTGTTTAATAACCTTATCTCTCAAGCAGTTGCCCAGAGTTACACTGCTTGTAACAGCATTAGGACTTTCCAGATGAGGATAAATTGAAGCAACTAGATTTCTGCACTATTATGGTCATGGGATACGAATGGGATTTTAGACATATAATGGAAAATGTTCATTTCAATACTTATAATTTTTTACTAAAATAATAAGACTCTTTGAGTTTAATAATAAAACTCTGGTGATTTAAGTAATGCTGTTTTTCAGCTTTTGGGTATAAGTGGTCAGAAAATAACTAGCCTACACTTACGCTGCTGAAATAACAGGCCCCAACTACTTATACTAAGACACAGAAAGCACAAAGAAGAATGCTTGCAGGAGAGGACATATCTGGCCAGCGAGGACATGTCATAACGAAATAAAATATAACCTTTTTCAGGTATGCAGATTAAAAATGACAAGTAGTAAGATACAGACTAAAGCATGACCTCCACACCTGTGATTTCTGACCTTGTTAACTCCTGTCAGACCCTTCCAGTTCACACACAGACATGAAGACCCCTTACCTATTTCACTGGTCTGACAGCAGCCTCCTTCAAACATTTACCCCGTCCTCTGCCACAGAGACACCTGCACTTGGCTGAGCTTGCCATCCCTCTCGGCAGCAGGACAGTTCCCACCTCACCAGCCACCTTTGCTGTGCAGTGCCACAGCACCTCATCCTTCCCATGAAGCTTCAACATTTGCCCATGGCTGCCTGGGTCCCTGGCATGCAGCCCCACATGTGCCTTCCCTATGCTCCAGCCTACACTGAGGACCACTCCTTTCGGTTCTTCACAGGATAAGTATGTGCTGTCAATGCCAGAGCAGAATTATACAGCTTCCCTGTTTTTGGAAGAAATGAACTTGCTACAGTAGTGTTCTTTCAGTGAAGCACAGTCAGCCTCAGTGACTCTCATATCCCCTACAGAAGAGCTCATTGGAGGGAAGACTACAATGCCTTTTCTTTTAAAAAGCACCTAGTGATTGATCAACAGCTGCTGGAGTAAAGGCAAGTATGTAAAAAGCATTGCCTTGCACAAGACAACACTCAAATACCCTTCCAGCACTACCCGCCTCGCCCAGAGGCACTGGCTAAATTTTACCTTTGATGAAATACAGAGTGCAGGAGAAAGAGGGTCAGTGATCATCAGGAGTTACTAGGGTGCACAAGGAAAGGGCTCAGTTCAGCAACTCCGCTCTGTCACACGTGGATTGCCACCAACACACAGCACTGTCAGAAGGGCAGGGTTCTAGGAGAATCCCTGACACATGAAAATCCAGGGAGTCGCTGATGGTCGGGGTGTAATGTTTTAAATTTAATTCACTTTTTTTTCTCTTTTAAATCAGGGCAAACAGACTGCCTGCAGAAAGCACCCTTTCAGCCAGTACAAGCAGCTAGGTATGTCTACTTAGTTGCCAATTCAGTATTATGAAATGCCTCTACAAAAACATGATATTTAACCAGGACTAACACAACCCTGGAGGCTTCACTTCCCATCCCTTTCATGCATGTGTTTCATGCATCTTTATTTATTTATAATAAATAAATAAATAATCTTTACTTATTTGTAACAAAAACTTTATCTAGTCCAAAATTCAATTTATTTCAAAGTGTTTTTAAAATTTGCATTTTTTTCAGTAATAGCTTGCTAACAAACCTGAAGTTACTGTTAGCAGGCCAAAACCCTGGTCTTTTATGTATCATCATGAGAAATGTCCCTCAAAATGCAGAGTTATTGTTAGAAGATCAATTCTAGCTAGTGGCATTTAGCAGGACAAAAAACTAACACCAGGCACTCACACTGCACACATGAAGTAGATAGAAAAACGCAAAGCACATATAATTTTTGTAACCTCTATTCTACACCATCAAAAATTACAGCTGGGTAGTTTCACAACATGTCTTCAGTCACGCTCAATGCAGAGCAAAGCGTAGTTGCTATATTGGCATACCAGAAAACATATTTACATATGCAGAATGACAGGGGAGATCTTGCAGCTATAATTTAAAAAAAAAAAAACACCACTACTCATGTGTGGACTTTATCACGACTCGCTCTTCACAGAAATACTGATAGAGAATTCCAACACACAAACGGTTTCAATGAACTCATTACAGAACATTGATAGAAGTGCAACATTTGTAATACTCCTTCAACATGCACCCAGCACTCTTACAAAGCACCATTTATTCTAAAACATATAATCGATGCACAGATGACAGCTGAAGTATAAAAATAAACACAATCACTCTGTTAAAAAATTAGTGCAAAAGTATAATTTTTTTTTCTTGTTTGAAAATGTATGCTATTTTTTCCAGATGCATTTAATAGTATTTATTATCTTCTTACAAAAACCAAGAAGTCCTCCTCAATTCCAATTCCATCTTTGCTCATTCTGAATTGCAGGACATATCTGACGTCCTAGTATTCCCCAACCTTTGATCAAGAGCTCTTAAACTCTGTTTAAACTGAATTACACAATGTTTAAAAAAATAAATCTAGTATTTCTAGCTCTGTCCTAAGTTTAATAAACGTTTCAGTTACCATCCATGGTCTCAGTACATTAAGTGTTTTACTGAGAGTGGCCCATTTACAATCCTTTCTAATAGGCAAGAATATCCATCTTAACTCATTATTTGGATCATTAAATAAAAAGTCTTCACTTTTTTAAAGAACAACAGAGCACAGCATTCCTAGTGCAACTAATTATAATTCAGTCTGGAGCAGAACTACACTCCTCTCATATTTTGAAAAAAAGTTGAAAAATGTTTTCAACTGTCAGAGAACTGTTCGATTAAAGGCTGCTTTAAAATTCATAATCCAGAAGTGTTGTAAGAGTCGCTTTTCTTCCAACAACTCATCAATGAAAGGCTGACATCCAGTCCTATCAGTCATTTAAAGAATATGTGCAAAAAAAAAAAATTAATTGGAATTGCCTGTGAAGCAGTTAATTTTACTAAGATGTCAGATATTGAAGTAATGCTTCCTGTTAAAGGGACACCTGCACTAACCAATGTTCAAGGGCTCATGTTAAGCTAATTAAACTATGAAGTTATGTTCCCCAAATCTTATTCCAAGAGATTTTCTCATACATGTTTTTTTCTTTAAGGATTATATTGCAAAGCTGAAAGCCAGTCCAGTTTTTGGGTCGAATTTGGGTTTGTTTTTTTTTTTTCCACACAACATGGGTGAAGGTCCCTTTAACAAGGAAGGAGACAGGTATCACTTAATCAGGATGTGGGAATGGAATCTGTACCTATGGGTAAACGGCAATGCGTTCTGGGTTGGTTCAGCCCTTGGTTCTGAGTTCTGCGTCACTTCTGGCGTCGCTCTCTCGTCATCCGTCCCGTTAATACTTTCTGGCGTTAAAGGAGACTGAATATCTCCTCCAGCTGATTCCTTAAATAAAACAAACAACAGATTAAATTACAAACTGGCCTGCTAAGAAAGGCTATGTGTGTATAAGCATCAACACTAATTCTTAAATTATACAAAAATTTTAGGTAGTATTAATGTGAGGCTCAGATTTCCTGCAACCCTCATGGCCATATTCCATCACATGAATTTAATTTAGAAGTATATTACCGTAAGATTCATATTATCTTGTACAACTGACCTATGAATTATTTGCAAGTATCCAGCCTCCTGCTTATTACAGACTTCTCTCTCTTTCCTGGTTTTACATTCAGCCCTCATTCCTGCTACACAATGGGTGACTATTGACAACCAGGATTCTTGTCCCTTACTTTAAAACAGTGGAACAAATAACTCTGGTATTTGTTTCAAAATCTAGCTTTCATATTGTTTATTGACCATAGTGAGTAGTGGACGAGCCATTGGTGGTGCATACACCGTTTGGCCTATTGGACATCTATATAGAGCACTTGCTCAGCAGAGTCCTTGCAAAACTTCCACAGGCACATTAGCCCGGCTTAGCTCTTGCTGGTCATGGTATCATCTGGGAAGGAGAGTACTCCAGCTACACCCAGGCAGCTTCTGTTACTGCTATGTAATTGGACACCTAAAAACCTAATGGCTGCCTCCCAGTAGAAGGCACTGGTGCAGTTTTAATCACCCTTCATCATGCCAATGTGTACATTTCTGTTTTGGCCAGCAAACACCATTTGCTAATTTCTAGTCACTGAAAAGTTCTTCTTTTCTATAAAAACAAAGTACACCCTTGGAGCCCACATCCTAAACTAGAACATTATAGGATTTTCCCTGTAAGACCCCGCCCCTGTATGTGGTTTAATTTTAGTGTTTTCTTTCTTATTATATTCTTTTTCAAGTAATGATTTTTGCAGGAGATAAGCAACTCATATAAACTAAGTAGCTCATCTTGATTTTAAAATGTGTTAGTGGGCTTTTAGTAGTCAAGTGGTAACATTTAATTCTAAGATAGTTTCATGAACAGAGTTCAATGGATGTCATGGAAGGGTACCTATACAGCAGAGGATTAGCTGAATTACAGTATTTCCAAAAGCAAAGCATCTCCTATGGCCACACAGCCTTCTAGCATCTGCATAGGGAACACATAAAACCACTATTTAATGTTATTAAACTGAAGCACAAGCACAGTCAGAAGGCCAGCAGCTCTTCTTCCAAGCTGTCAAACACTCTGCATAGGAAGCTGAAGAACAGCAATCTCAGAAGTAGTTGCAAAGTATCTGAAGATGGTCATGATCTTATATAAGATCAGGGTTTAATTTTGAACCTCCACTTGTAGCCTTCAACTAGTTTAAAAGGATAAGGCTTTTTGAAAGCCAATACTGAATCTTATCCTCCATCCATAGGAAATGTCCTTGACTTTGAGACTTAACTAGATGCAAAAAAAAAAGAATTCTTTTAAAGAAAGTAAGATCTGGCTGTTATCATTGCTGTCCATATCTTTCTGGTGTCCCTTAACCAAAAATATTGTTGTTCAATGTTTTCATTGCATTTTAAATTATATTAAGCATTTGCAGAACAACAATTGCCAAAATTTTGCTTTTATTCTGCCGTATTTCTCACATAGTGAGAGATACGCATCTCACTCTATAACCTGAATTAGTGGGTGATACACTTTTTAATACTGACTTCAAGTTCTATTATATTTAGCAATTATGAAGCTATACAATGCACATGCACCAGTGTTTTGCACCTTATTAAATTCCTACTGATTAAAAAGCAGAAATAATTAGCTTTCACTGACTTAATTCCACAGATATAAATTGTTGTTTACAATATAAATGTAATTTTTAAAGTATATATATGCAAATTGTTACCTACTTTCAGGAAGAATGTTATTTTATACTCAAAATTATTATCTTAAGTGTTAATACTTTAAAAGTCAAAATTAAATCTTGATTTTTACATAACAATTTGTTGAACTGAAAATGAATTGAAATTAAGTGTGAAAGGAGAGCAGAGCTGGCAAGATAATCAGGCACATGAATTATTTTATACAAATTATATGGTTTTGTCTATTATTATCCTCTGATTTGATAAAAAGTTTCCACTGACATTAAATGAAAGCCTTTACGGACCCAAGAGTTTCTCTTTTATTTCCTCCCCTTACCAAATTACACAACGTATTCTAAAAAATACATACCACACCCTACAATATCTGCATGGCTTCTATCTTTAAGCTAAAATTCCTACACCACTATTATTAGATACATAAAGCCACAGCCTACTTATGAAAATGTTTTAAGTGTGAATGCATAATAATTGTTTCAGTAGAAGAAAAACAAATGTGCAAGTCCCACCTAGGCTTATTTTTCAGTAAAGCACTTTCACAGACTTCTAATGTGAATGAAATTCAAGTGACAAAAATCAATGCAGACAAACATCAGTCTTTGTAATACCTAAAGGTTCATTGCCTGCAAATTCATGAGGGGCTGATTTTGTATGTAGAAGAGAAGCATCAGATTCTAGTACGTACTTCTTCCACCAATAATACAGGTTAAACAGTGCTCTCACACACTGACAACTATCCCTGCCTGATAAATAATTTATTTGCAGCCAACTGTAATGAAGCTGGCTATGAATAAAGCACCAAAGACAACAGAAAAAGCCATTTACACTGAACACAATTTTTACAAACGTTTACAAATAATTCGTTCCCATTTTATATTAATTAGAGAGAGTAGAAGAATTTTAGAAACATTTTTGTGAGATGTTCATATTTAATGAAGTCTTTATTCCATACCATTGTAGCTTCACATATCCATTCCTGACTTTACAGAGTTGGGGAAGAAATTGCAGTCAGCTTAAAAAAAGATTTTCATCCTTCCCCTCTAGCTGGGAGAGCAGGTTAATCTAGCTCTAACATTCAACTGTGTAGACACTATATGGAAAAAAAACGGTACTTAAATTGAAAATGACAAGTCTTCCTTTAAATCCGTGACGTGCTTTAAGGCCTGATATTTCTCACTCATGTCAGCTACAGACAGTTATTTCATGTATTTCAGAAGAAAGGATTAACAGCTCTCCTGTGGTATAAATCCACTATTGTATCATATATAGGTTTCTGGAGGATATTGAACTTTAAGTCACTCACCAGTCCTGGACTTATACATGGACTGAGTATTAGTATTTTTCTACATGACAAGTAAATGTGAGAGTCTGACTTGGGCATATTTTGCTATTTAAGAGTTTGTCAGAGATCTGCACTGTCTAAAGGAGCCCTGGCTCTACTGAGTATGCAGGACTCCAGTGATGCTAAGCAGTATAAAACGACAGTGCCTAGAGTATATAAACTAAACATCACAGAGGGGTATTCATCAAAAGATGTCTTAAATTTCAAAATCTTATGAACTAAAAGCACGCAGTCACAAAAGAGTCTTTAAAGTAAAACCAGCAGGCTTTACATCACAGGTCAAGTCACCTTATAATGGTGACTAGATATGGAACAGAAGGGAAGGAGGAGTAGATGTTCTAAAATCATGAACAAACCAAAACAATTCCAGCTTGTTTTGTTATTAAGTATCATACTGTTTTTTCATTAAGTATTCCATATACTCCCCTGGCATTGCTGTTCTTCAAAGTGGTTCTCTGTTTAGTACTGACTGGCAGTGACGTAAGTCTGCAGGCTGCTGATTCAGATACTGGAACCCATGTGAAGTATTTGTTCCAGTATAGAAATTCACATAACATCCCAGAAAGTTACTTTTTCCACAAGCTTTGTAAGTAAATTTTGTACTTCTACAAAGAAAAAGCCCACAGGTGATAAACCATGACCATTTTGCCAAAACCAACCCACTCCTTGCACTAAAAAATGTGAATCTAAAACTTTTCAGGCAATTGCTGTTCCTAATAGTCTGCATAGGAGGGGTTCAGAATCACAGACAAGTATTTTGCATAAACTACTCACCACACAAGTTCAGAAATTAACAGAGGTCTTAATCTGAAATGATGGGGGTGAAAAGGAATACTGAGGACAGATTGTTTAGAGAGGAAGAACTGAGGTTCAGAATCCAGTTGGTTTTAAAACTGATAGGGTGAGACTGCAAACTGCACAAACTGCTCTGTTTGGTTCTGTACTTGAACCTAATTAAGGTTAGTTTAAAAAAAAAAGGAGGGAGAGACAGCTTTCAGGCTATTGCATCCTGCAGCTCAGTGAACTCTAGATCTAAGTGTTGCTCTTCCAGTACACAGGCAAGCTTGTAACTGAAAATAGACCACAGGTAGCTTGTCACTCTAAGATCTATGAGTTTATGACATGAAGAAAATAATACCCTATATTAAAAGATGGACGTGAGAAACAGGAGGTGGCTTAGTTTTACATAAACAAGATAAGAGCATTGCAAAGCTTTATTACCTAAGGCGGAGTTAAAGGGATACCACATGGGGTACCTATGTGTATCATTGGTCTTAGAAGTACCAAAATAGGCAACTCCTTTCTAGACTGAAGCATCCAGACATACCAGATATAGATAAAGTATGTATTCTTATATCAATCCATTTTAATGCAATGGGTAAAAAGCACAAGTTGTCTGACACAGAAACGCTTTCCTCTTCATTTCAAGAAAGTGCCGTGCTCTCAATGGGACTTACACATAAGAAAGCAGCACCCCTCTTGTAATTGGCTGATCCAGGGCACTGTCTTTCTCTGGTAGAAGGACACGCACACATGCATGCACACACACACAGGCACCCCCACCTTACAGAAGCACCCAAACTTCAGTGGATTTTAGATACGATTGTTCTTAAGTTTTATCATGGCTAACGCTGGTAAGTACTTGAACTACAAATACATATTCTATTTCTGAGATATTTCTGTTGTTACCTCTTTTTTCTGTTTCTCCTTAATTTCACACCACGCTTTTGCAGGACATTCATAAATTAAACTCACACATACCAGTAGCACTTGCAGGGCTACACCAAACAACAGTCAACAGCAAATACCTTCTGAAGGGTTTTGTTACACTAGTTGTAGAGATACAATAAAGATTCAATCTGTAGCAACAACGCTGAATGCAGAAAAAAGCACGTGCACTTTTTATCTTTTAGAATGGTGTAACAGAGAAGGTGGGCAACATACCATATCTGGCACTTTAAATAACTGGTAAATAATGGCATTTTTTAAAGCAGTACCAAGAGAAATACAGTATTTTATTTAAACCTGACATGTATATTTTCTGATTTTGTTAAGCCATATCCTACCAATTATTAATTCAATGCAGAAAGATATCTGCAAGTCCAAGACTGCAGAGGGATTGACACTTGTAGTTAACTGGGTTACTGTTACAGAGCTCACTACTCTCATGCTACCTCCCAGTGCCTTTCTGTCAATGCCTCCTAAAAAAGCCAGGTTCCTGCGAAGTATTGACTGGCCACTGAAAAGATCTCTTTCCTCTTTTACTCTCCCTTTCTGCAAAGGATCACTATGCAAAAGGGAAAGATGAGCCGTAAAATGACTGAGAAAGGCAACACTTGCATTATTTGCATTGCAGGTACACTTTTTGGCAGATGATTAAAATGACAGCAAGTGCTCCTTCAGACATCTCAAGGGTCCTATCTTCCCTCTCCACTACCAAGCACCCGTCTTTCCCCCAGACACAGATCTCTTTGAATGAGTCCCAGCACCATGGAAGTGCTGCAGTTTGCCATGGAGACATTGCTTCTCATCTGCTCCAAACTCCAAAGTTCCAGATTCAATTCCGTTCTCTCTGGGGAACTAATGAGAAGCATTAAGTATGTGAAGACTATTATGGTGATGTGTCAGCACTTGCACTAACTGCATCTTTCAGATTAATATTCTAACTTATCAACACAGCAAAAAGCTGAGAGATGAAAAGTAAGGCCTGAATACGAAATTATTTCTAAGTGCGCAGTAATTAAATTGCAGCTCTCACCGTGCATTACAGAATTGCTCAAGGTAAGATTTCTGTAGCTGCCTACAGTATAAAATGTTAGGTTCCAAGTATAAAAGGAAATCTATACAGGAAAATTAACAATATAAATAGCTTATATAGTTTAAGAGAAAGCTTTAACCCATGGCAGCTCCTAGACGAAAGCATCTTGTCTCTGAGCGAGTAGTTCCAATTTATGTCCACACCAAATAGTAAGTCACTCCATTCAACACTGCGAGATTTAAATTCTGAGTCCAGACTATTAATCAACATGTCAAAAGAGAAGCAGAGTAATTGTTTTGCTTATAATACCGAGTAACTAGAGGCCTGGCTGAAGCACTACACTGTTCCTAAGGCCAAGTATATATTAGGTTATAATATTGAAATACCTACTTCCATTATCTCTGTGTTTAGTTATGGAATTTATCAGAAATTTAGAGACAGTCAAGAAAACTAATAAAAGACTGCCTTATTTTTCTCCTGTTACTGTAGAGCAAGCAGTTTCCCATTAATAGCAAAAGCCAACCTAGCATGTGGGCAAAATGCTTACTGGGAAGACAACATGAGATTGGTTCATTATGTATATTCTTGTGGTTTCTACTGAATTCTCTTGGAAGGATATCAACTGTAGCTTTCTGGTGGCAATAAAACTATTCATACAGCATGTTGCAAACTGCCTGCCATCCTTCTTCCATCGAAGATCAGGAGCATATTACAGTGCAAAGCACCCAACAGATACACTGATTCAATGAATGAAGACTCTCCAGAAAACAGAATCAACTGCATTAATCCTACTCAACTAAGGAACACCTGCTTTAGTTTTAAAGCTGCTTCATCCTCCAAGGGAAGGAATTACGTTTGTCTTTACTATTGCTTAAAACTAAGCAAATAGCTACACACAGAGACAGAAACACGGGGGTAGGGGGTGAGCAGGAGTGTGGGGGTATAAAAGCATCATGCAATTTATTTTCTCAAAGCAAATTCCAAGTATTAGTTTTCAATTAAATTAATTTAAGCACGACTAGGGTAAACGTGACTATATTAATTTATCTTCCTATTAGGCCTATATTAACCCAGTTCATGTCTGGAGATACCTTTGACAAACTCTTATTTTACATCATGGCTAACTGTAACAAAACTCCAGGACCAGCATGTGAATCTGTCCTCTTCCTTCAACACAAGTGAATACTACACAGTAGGAAATAAGTAAAAATAGTTTGCAGTTTTAACTTTGATTTTTGTTGCAATGGTTCTTCTATAAGAGTTCTTTACAGTGCGCCACCTGAAGTTTGACAGATAAAATAATAAAGAAACACAGAACATGTTTACTATAGACCTACTTACATAACTGCTCACCATATTTACTCATTTTCTGGGGAAAGCTCAAAGAAAGGAAAGGGAACAAACGAAAGGCCAAATTTCTTTTAAAGTAAGTCCCTTTGACGCCTCTGGATTGTATGTTAAATGTATTTTTAGACTGCTTGACACTTCTGGCTGACTGTTAAGAGGAATCAGGGTAACTGGAAGTACCCCACTCATTTTTAATACAAGATGTGTGTTTAAGATACAATACAGGAAGTAGCACAGATATAAAGTACTAGGCTTGAATCAGGCAATAAGACTCACTTGAGAGGGTGTACTTGTCAGCTCCATCTTTTCTTGGGATTTTTCCTTTGCTAGTCGTGCAGCTTCTTTGAATTCCTGAAATTTTTCAGCAAACTGAAGGTACATATGTTTAAAAAAAAGGAAAAAGAGAAAGAGTAGGCATGAAGAACATTACATGCAGAACAGAATGCCGTACTTAATGTTTTACAAAGTCAAATTCTGTGAGTAGAATTTTTTAATTTTTCTCCTATTAGATACTCATTTAAGTCAGTTACACAGTGATATACTTTTCAATACCTTTCAGACATAATGTACACTGTTCATATGTCAGGAAATTTACAATGCAACCAAGTTTGATCTGCTGATGACAGTGTTAAAAAACCCTCATATCAGAGATGGCTAATAATCGTGATAAGCTGCCTTACACAGCTGTTTTCAGATCCAGGTTTTACTCTCCTCCTGACAACAAATGATCTTGTTCTGAAGCCTACTGTGGCCACTATCAGCCTAGAGTTTTCAATGGGCTTCATTCTTTCATGAATGAAACTATACTGATTTCTTCCCAAATTTTAACAGCAATTATAATTTCAATAGCTAATTAGGAAAGCAGCAGTGGGAATATTGAGTCAAGTTCATTTCTTGATTGTTCACTGGCATCAATCAAGTTAAAAGAACAAATTAATTGAACTAAACACTTGCATATACTGAACACTAAATCCAAGAAATGCACATTGAACTGCCCTATGAAGCTTGATTTCTATGCTACACGTACCTCTTCCAGAAAATAGCTAAAGCAGCAATTTAGAAATACATGCAGCTTTTAACTTAAGAGATTAAATCAATTTATTAAGAATAGGGCCTGGTTTCTCCGGCTAGAGAAAAATTTGGCTTCATAGATCTCAGCTTGACACTACACTAATTGCTATAGTAGCCAAGCATTTGTTTTTGTTTCCTACTGCTTTTATAGAGAACATTATCGTATTATGATCAGCCTAAGAATGAAACACTTCTGCAGAAACACTGGAAGCTTCACCAGCAGCTTCTAAATCTCTCCAGCAGAAGCATACAAAGAAACTGTTTTGCACTGCATGTGTTTAGAAGGGATCAAGGCTACCTTTTGTGTGACACAATCTCCTCAGCTGTTTTCTATCAGAACTTCACTTGCTATGCGAGACCTACAAAACCTTATTGTCTTTAAACTTCTTCTCCTGGTAGGCTATTAGTATTTGAATATCACTTCTCTCTGCTTGTAATCTATATTTCACCTGTCAGGTTATATAAAAGCATACGTTTTCTGAATACAGGAGACAAAGATACCACCCTGAAACTCTAACCCAGCATCAAAAAACACCTCAGAACAAATGATAAAATTGGTAACAGATCACCAGAACTAGACGATACTTATTCAAGACTTATACATAGACGTCAAAATCTGATGAGTAACCTATTATTTAAATCAGCTTTAAGACCAGAGGATTGGTAAATGGAAACCATGGTGCTGAGTTTTAGGATAAATGGCTGAAGATGTACAAGGCAGTAAATATGATCTTCTGTATCACAGCAGCAGAAACTGTAAAAAAAATTATACTAGATAAACAGATAACATTCTAAGAAAGCAGCAATGAGGCTAATGCAGTGACAATTCTCACAAATTTACTAGAATTCCTTGAGACAGTCAGGGGATGGATAATGGTAATCTCTTGATAAAATTCCTGAATAACAAAGATGAGAACTCATGGTATGAAAGGAAAGGTTCTCTGGAGGATCAATATTTTAAGGAAAAGATGAAAAATTGTGCAGGGAGACTACAAGAGCCTCTTACAGGTATCTGTGGTGGCATTTTTGCCATATGGCATACTCTTAAATTACATGGAATAAATCAGGTCAACTAATTCAAAGGGGTAAGACATCAGCAAACCTGAAAAGGAGTATTTCTTCTCATACATCAGGATGCTATCAACAGCACAGATTTAGATTCTGGATGAGAAAATCATCTCAGGTTTTGGGTTTTTTTTTCTGAATCATGGGATATTCTGTTGCTCCTACTGCAGCAGCAAGAGGGACTCTGCTAGTAAATCCCGATCCTGTGAAAGGAATATTCTTCAACATAGGAATCATCTTTCAGGTATCACTGACTTCTGGTGGAACAATCTTGAGCCGAATTTGTGGTGTAACATATTGAGAAAAGGTCTAATGAATATAAATAAATGTTTAATTAATTTTCTTCTATTTGTTTGTATGTGAAGTTGATCATAGTGCCATGATTTTTCAATCAGATATTCTCACCCCACTAATTCTCAGTCACAATAATTGTACAGAAGGAGGTTACTGATGCTGTAGTAGTTAGTTTAGGGGGACAAAGGCACATAAACCAAAAACAAATAGTCCAAAAATCGAATGTTTAGTATAAACTAAGCAGACAATATTCTGAGAATAAACAGTTTATTCTTATCTGCTCTGATTATGTGCTTCATTAACATGCTGAAATCCGTCACAGGCTAGACTAAGTTTTTTGTGGCTGCAGGCTGTCTTTTGCTCCCTGGAACCTGAAATATTTCACTGGGGCCCAGAGACATTACTGCAAATCAAATAACATACAGCAGGGCTGTTCACTTAAGGACTTTGATAAATCAAACTACAGAAAAGAAGTTCCAGAATCAATTTTTAAGGCAACTTCTAGAAGCAACCTGCTTCTGAACAAATCCATTAATACAGCTTATTTCTTAGCCCTATTACTAATACCCAGTAGTACCTTGAACCCTAAATTAGATTTTATATTCTACAGTGCTAGGTGTACCGAAGAGCGCCCTGGTAATCTGGACTACAATGCCAGTGCACAGAAGTGAGAGCTAGTAATCTGAGCAGAAAGACAAGACAAGAAGAATATAGATGTATGTCTCTAAAGCTACACAGCAGATCCACAGTTTCTAATTCACCTTTTCTCATTCCAAGACCAACTTATCTACCAATTCCAGTGACTGAATTGTCCGTAATCTGAAGAAAATTTTCCTTTTCCCCACCAAATATATTTGTTAATTTTAAAGTCACAAAAGAAGTTTTACCTTTATGAATTTTAGTAGCAACAATCAGCAATTTCAACTCACATAAGTATCAGTTTGATAATTAAGATATACTACAACAGGAGCAGTTTGCTGAAAGGGTTCTGAAGGTTCATCACCATAAGTTGCAGAAAAGGTCTGTGACTTGGTATTTTTCCCAACAGATTTTTGTATTCTTTGTAAAACACGGCAATCTGAGAAAATGCTAATCAAACATCTACTTAAGACAAAATATCTACTGTAGATTTTCAGATTATTTTTTCAACAGTAATATAAAGTTTTAAGCCAAGGGCATGCTTAAAACTCTCAGACATCTGTTTGAGGTCAATGAAAGAATGGGATTGAAACAACTGTAATTAAGAAGGCAGTAAGTACCACATGGGGAGAGCAAGAAAAAAGTCAAGGATAGAACAGATAAAAAACCTGAAGTATTTTCACTGGCAAGATTAACCTAGTGTTTAAAGTCAGGCAAACACAGAGTGTGCATGACTACAGCATACTTTGCCTCCAAAGAAGCATTATCTGATTAAGGAAAACTAGCTAGTATGTGAAAGAGATAAGCCTAATTAGCATTTATGCTAAAGCTATTTAAATATTAAGAAAAGTTATTACCACGTTGGTAAGCAAGTGCCTCTAGGACATACACACCGTTTTAAGTAAGTGTCAAAGCTTCAAAGTTCACTGAAGCAATGATAGGTGCACAAACGCACATGCAATATGAGTATCATTCAGAATTTCCTGCATTTGTGTCACTTTGTGGAAGTGAAAGCTATCTGATTATGAAAGGAAGAAATCTTACAAGTGTAGCACTTGTCCAAATACAGCAGATGTACTGGTTCTCATTTTAATGGATTTCTAACAGGTCCATGCTTATCCTTGGATAGTTACAATTACTTTCTCAAAAGGGCCAGTATTATTTTCTTTTTTAAAAAACAAGCCAATCATTAATCCTTACTTCAGCATGAACTATACACTCCTTTTATTGCGCTTGGGTTTCCAGATCTTTTGTATCCTTCAAAGATTAAAATTGTCTTCCTAATAGAGAGACATGTTCTTAAACTGAACTGAAATTCCTCACCTGGAGAAAAATGTCACTGGCTTGTACAGGTTCCTGGATTTACCTACCATAGTATCAATAGTAATTGGTATTGTAGAAAGGGTACTCAGAGGAACTATACCATCACTTTGAGAAACAGGGGCTACTGCTTTCCTTGGAATGAGGTGTACTTCACTCCTGCACAAGTAGACTGGAAAAACCCCTCACGTAGGGCACAGTTTCTTTAGTAAACTTTTCAACTTCTGTATTCCAACAAGAAAATTTATTTTACACTGAATATATTTACCACTAGCTTTACTGTAAGCCTGCACACATCAAAATACCTGTAATTTGATGTGCTACATAGTAGAAAAGTGAACGTGGGTTAAAAGACAAAAAATGCATCTGAAGACTAACAACACGTTTTTTTCTAGGAGATATAAACACAGAAGAAACACTATATTTACTCCTTTAAATTATACCATGAAAAACTGTAATGGAAAAACAACTCTAAAAGAAGAATAACCTAACAAATTAATAATTAGAAACCATTAACAACATACACTGTGATAGCTTAAATCTCCCTCTTTTCCTCCATCAGTAAAATTTGCAGGCACCAAACTTTATCTTGTCTTTTTACATTATAAGGATCAACACAGAGCATTTTATTGTAAATTATTTTAAAATAACAGTAGTTGTGAACCCTGACTCAAGATACAATAAGCAGGAATCAAGCATTCTTGACTAGCTGAATAGTTGCCATTAGGTCATACTTACTTTTGAAAGGTGATGTTCAGATGAAAATCCCAAACCATAGACTGTATTTGCCCTGCTGTCTGCCCACTGGCCAAACTTCTGGGATGTTTTAGTAAATGTCATGTTGGGGGTGATAGTGCTATTTATTATTGCCTGAAAAAAAGTAATAGTTGTAAAAAAGGGGGGTTGTGGTTTTAATTTTTTTTAAAGACCATCTATAATTGAAAATGCCAATATTGTAGTCAAGCATCTGTGTACACTGAATGAGACACACAGTAGGAACTAGGGAACAGTTTTCTACCTCAATCATAGCTAAAATTACAAAAGCATATTTTTGCATACATTCTGTAAAAGGAGCAAAAGCTGGGGCGGGGGGGGGGGGCCACCTGTTTGAAATTGCAAGCGGTCATTCAGTAGTTAGCAAGTATAAAAAACATCCTTTAAAGCATTGCATAGGCTAATGAGATCAGAACAGAAGAACTAGAAGCATCCTTTTTTGTCTCACAAATGTATTTCTTTGTCCCCTAAGGCAATGCCTCTCAAGCTCCACTATAAGCTTCACCCTTGCATTCCCCCCACCCCCGGTTGCATATGCGATTCTGACTGGAAAACATGCAATCAAACAAGAAGCATAATTTCTTTTTCAGCTTCTGTATTACAAGAATCTCTTTTTCCCTTTATACACACACAAGCATGCCTAACAGTGACAGGATCATACACCAACTACAGAAGAAGAGCTACTCAGAATAATTTTTTTTCTTTAGTTCTTGTTATATACAGGACGGAAGAAGGACGTTTTCCAGCATACAACTTCTGCTAATGTAAACAAAAAAATCAACTATTAGATGATATGCTGGCTCCACTAAAAGCAACTAAAGTTTTACCATGGATTTCAACAGTATTTTCATCACATTAAAGTTCTAACATATTCTAAATCTGTGATGTAGGGCTGCGCAGTTGACAAAGTATGTCAGGATAAAGTCTTACAGTGACACCAATGGGTTCCATTTAACTAAAAAAGTTTTGCATAGTACAGTTTATAACCAGCCGACATGAACAAGAAAGACTAACTGTAAACCCAAAGGTATGCATATTTGAAGTGAAATGCAGGCATGCTTTCTAATCTGTCTGGTGCTACTAAGAGTTTCAGCCACCATTTGTTAAATAATTCACAGCCCTTTTCATGAACCACTGGTGCTCTGTAACACCCGGGTGAAAGAGAACATCCTTAAAACTCCTCAGCAAATCCACACACTGTAAGGATAACAATTCAACAAGAATCTTTCTTACATGCCAGCTACTGTGCTCAAAGGTTATTGTCAGTATGTGTCCTACTGCAGTTCTCTTACAGTATCGAGTTGGGAACCTTTTGAATGTCAGTGTGCATGTCTCCTGCTTCCGCAAAACCATAACCCCTGCCTTACCCCTGGCAGATTAAAGCCAGTGATTGCTGAAGAATCCTAGAGCAGCAACAAACTCCACAGAGTCCAAACCACCTTCTCTGTTGTAAATAACAATTTTTTTCTTTTATTCTTTGAATAGCAGGAACTCTACAGATATGTAGAGAATAAGAGCATTTTCTCAGGTGACAGTGAGAAACTTCAACATCTGACAGACCAAGTACTGCTCTCCCAAGCCTGATATCTTCTAGAAGTCAAAATCAGTCTGCGTTACTTGTGTGAGATGGCCTTCTGGATGAATATTAAAATGAGTAGTTATGGAGTTTACTTAGCACTCTTTGCTTTTGCTGAGATTTAGGTAGCACTGGAACACAGCAACCATCAACATAAAATTTCCTCTGAATTTTACAGGGCAAGCCTGAAAAATTTACTGCTGAGGGGCCAGCTAAGTCCACAAACGGCTCCCATGTGTGTATGGTGATTCTCAGGTGAAGTGGCAAAAAGATGTAGTGCAAGAAAGTTCAGAAGAACACACTGTATTTCAACATATAGAAAGACAAGGAAAGATACTGCAGCACAGATGAATTTAACAAAATTTGCATCTTCTGCAGTATCTTTGGCAGCTCCACTATACTCACATTAAATTAGAAGAACAAATCTGTATGTAGCTGAGGGTGTCAAACAGGTTATCTCTGATAACCTTTGCCTCAAAATGCAAGTTTTGGCTACCATTGTGAACAACTCCTGGAAAATTTTGGAATGTCTGAAAGCTTGCATTTGAATCAGCATAGGATTCAATCAAGTCAAGGACAGGATTTACTGTGTGATCAGAGACTGGAGAACCATCTCCAGCACTAATTGTCTGCAAAACATCTCCTCAGATTTTCATAGAGGAGAAGCTAGACACTGAAGGCACTGGTAACTCAAACATGATTCTTCTTTCTTTACACATAAGGTTCAGAGCCCAAACAAAGCCAGCAGTCTTGCACTTGCACTATGGCCTCCAACTGACCTCACAGAAAATGGCTGTCTGTGCCACAGGACAGAAGAGAGAAGGTGAAATAGGCAGACGGATTTCTTGGAAAGGAGGTGTTCTGGAACTCTTTTCTTCTTTTATGCTTCTTGTCTTCTTGTGCAGTGTTAGTGCTTGGAAGCCCACTTTTGAAATAACCTGGTGGAAGCCCACAACAGAGCTGTGCAAGTTCACTTAATGCTAAATCTCTCTTCCTGTGGAAGCTGTCAACAGTAACATGTTTGAAGTTAAATATCCTGGGGACAGTGCAGAAAAGTCTTCCTCCCAACTCAAGCTCTAGTTATGCTGTCTAGCTTGCTTAAGACCTAGTTCCATCCATTGCTTAATTTGGCCTTACATCACAGATTTGAGAGTGTGCATGTTATGCCATGGATGTAACTTCCTAAATGCAGAAGACAACTCTGAGGACAGGGACTTATGACCTCCAAGCAACAGGCAGGTTTAAAGCCTGCAGGACTGGTGTTTGCTGCACTAGCAGTGGCACATCTGGTTGCAAATTAACCCAGCAAAAAGCCTTGGAGAAAACAAACATTTTTCAGTCCAGGCTGCTCACTGCTTCAGCTGAGCACATTGTGGGCTGCACAAGAGAGAACCCAGAACACGCTGCCTGGACTAGAATGGGGTATCTGTTTTGACAGCAGTCTGCATTTAGGCTGGATTACAGTGACTGTCAAATTGCTTCCTTGCAAGGCAGAAATGTAGGAAGAAAACTTTAAAAAAAAATTGTATGAGAAAGAGTTGCTTTGATTCTTCCCTTTACTTTCCAGCAGAGAAAAATCAGGGAGTTCCACTCCAGTAGACAGCATTAGTCCAAAGACAGCAAGTTTCTCACTGGGTAGAGCACATTCAGATCCCAGTGATGAAAAAAAAAAAAAGTCCTTTCATTAGATTACCAATTTTACAAGGAAATCAAGGCTTTCAATCCTCTCTGAATTAAAAGCTTTAGAATGCTAGATCTCTCATGTGCTAAACTAATTATTGCTTTTTAGAAATGCAGTGCTAAGGCATACGACAGATATAGTCAGTACCAGCCACTGGAAAATACTAAATATGAATCCTTCATAACTTTAGCTAAAAAAAAAAAATTTATTTTTTGAATTAGAATTTATAGTTAAGCCCGTCCTGCCAACTCAAATAGGGACTGCTTTAATTGCTCTCCTCAACACCAAATCTCACTGTAGAGCTACCAATATGACAGGTGTCAAATATTACATCAACTTTTAAGAATGTTGTTAGTATAAATGTACAAGGATATCTTAACAACAGAACTGAGTCAATCTGACAGTCAGGCATTTAGCTTTTGAAGAAAAATGACTTTGTTATCTTTAGATTTTGTTGAAATAATAAAATAGCTTTCATGTTTTCCTTTCATATTAGTCTAGCTATAAGAAAATAGGGCATGTGTCTCAGCTCTTCATTTTACTGACTGCAAACCCAACAGCTACAAGATATACAGCAGTGGCCAAATATGATTTTATCTAGTGCTAAAATTGATGGCAATAATAATTGAGACACACAGTATTTTTTAACTTCTTCAAAGGAAGATCACTGAAGCCCTGTGCTTACACGCCTTACTTGAAACCTGTATTTAGCATTAAACAGGTTATCACTTTAATGTGTGACAAGTTTATTTTACAACAGTCATTAAAATGCAAAGATCATCTATTGCAGTAACACCGATGGGAAACTTGACTCAGAAATAATACATAGGCTCATGGAACCTACAGACTGGAAAACCACTCTTTTCCAGAGTCTTCCCTTGTCTTAACTGAGCTCAAATTATTAGGGGTTTTTTCCTATCTTGCATCTGTGAAAAAATTATCAGAGAGTTAACTAGTAGTGCAGGAACCGCATTACTTGATGGCCTTTCTTTTCTCAGTGATTGACAGAGATTGAAGGAAAAAGTCAGCAGGATTCTGGGAATAAACCTAGTGTCTGTCTACAGTATTACTGGAGAAATAATGGAGACTTCCTGTCATCACCTAGGAGAAAGAAGTACTAAAACATGTTTTTCCAAGGAGCTATGAAATGACTATAAAATTAATGAGAATCGAAAGCCTTAGCAACAACTGCTCATGTTGTCATGTCGTATTGCCTACAAAATTTTACTTTTCAGGCTCTCTCTTGATTCCTAGAGTGGTAGAAGAAAAAGGTCACATTAAAGATATTTACTCAGGAGGTCACAGAAACCAGCCTCGAGTACTATCAGATTATTTACATCAGGATCTCCCTGCTGTGAGCAACAGGGATCCAGACACTGTACATGACTACAAAAATGGCCTGTACACTTAAAACCTTATGGTCCTAGAACATTTTCTGGAGTCAAATTAGAGGGAGATGCATCATTTCTTGTGTAAGGTATTTTAACAGCACACTATAGCTTCAGAAAACAACATTACACAGAGTGCATTAAAAATAAGCAGAACTTGCTTCTACAGGACCTGTCTCAGCTGAATCTGGCTCATGGACCCAGAGATGGAATAAGGAAAAAAAACTCTCCCAAAATAACACCAAGGACCTCCACAAGCAAATTCAAGTGGGAATCTCCAATGTACAATAGCATCACTCAGAGGTGAGTGAAGAGTACATCTTAAAAATGTCCTTTTATTTTCAGGAAGAAAGATTTAAAGACTTTCAGACAATCCATACAGAAGTTAAATTTTATCCAGGAAACCTACTGAAACCCACTGACCTGAAGAGAGGGAAGGGTGTGGGACAGAAATAGGATTATAATTCAAATCTGAAGTATCTCTCTCTCAAACTTTCCTTACGGCAGTCTAAGTGAATATACATGTGAGTTGCTATCACTTACTGACTTATTGCTCAGCACTGCTGAGCTACTGTAACCAAGTGGCCACGTGCACGTCATCCTCTCCACCATACAAACCCACAGGGTGCTGTAAATCCCACCAGTACCAAGGTATACAATAAAACTGGTTGGATCTATTCCATCTGAGGGAGGGGCATTACAGCTTCAAAACCAGTATGGTTTGACAAGTGCTTTTGGCCGCTGGCAACATGTATATTTCAGACATCTTCAATGTAAAATTTGGTTTTTTTAAAAAAAAAAAATCTACTTTATTCAGTTTCATTTCAAAACTTAAAATGGGAGAGTTAAATTGCATAGCAGCTTCTCCTTTGCAAATTTAACGCTTCTGTCTGACCAATTAACAATAAAAGATGTTGCAAGCTCAGATGCCAGCAGTGTTACTGACACCCAGCTGCACGCCAGACAGCGGAGACACTATCAGGATGCACTCCAAACTTAAGAATGCTTTATATTTACATGTATCCCCTTGTACATGCTATATTGCATATGTGCAGACATGTTAAAAAAGGAGGGGCTTTAATTAAAAATAAAAAATTTCTCTAGGAATTATGCTGAAAACCTGCTTAAAATTCTTCCATGGGTGCCCCTGCTATTCACCTGTGTATGTTTCAGAGCAGTATGGTAATGATTAAAACATGGGTCTTTCTTAATCATGACTGGGATCCTGTATCTTTGTCAGACATCTAACACTTGGATGAAAACATTACTAGGATTACAGCAATCACAGAGTAAATATAAGTGATAGATTGCATTATCAATATACCCTGCCAATAGTACTGCAAATGTAAAGAAAATGCTGCAGTAGACAAAAGAACAAATAAATAGATAAACAACAGCTTGACAGTTTAACTCAGTGGCCACTTTGCAGGAGTTGCAGCTTTGGACAAAGGCAGAGAAACCCCAGTGGATACCAGAATAAGGATTTTGTAAACTGTGCAGGTCACTGAAGGTGCTACAGACTATAACTGATAGTCTTAATTTCACACAGCATCTAGTTGCAGTCCCAAAGTCTTTATTTATAAGCAGTCACACAGAAGGTATTTTGATTATTTGACAGAATAATAAGAAACATTTGAAGGAAGCCTGTGAAGGGAAGAAACAAAGTAAGACTTCAACTTGGAAAAATTTTGGTAGGCTTTGATACCAGAGTCTCAATCAATTATAGTAGTATCATATCGCGATCCCTGACTATGAGATATATTTCTATATACTTCTTTATTATAGAAATTCTCCTTCCTCATTTAACGTAGCCATATTCTGGATATTTAAAAATAAATATTTTTCAACTTTCAATAAATAGCCACAAAATCTCTCTGCATACGGCTATGCTCTAACAGAGTACTTCAGTTCCAACCATCATGAACAGATGCATCTTCAGAAGTTGCACATGAAAGTCTCTTGAATCTTTCTATTACGCTTGGTATATCCTTGATGTCTCTCTTGCAGAGTTTTCTGATATGCTGTTTGTAAAGTTATTGTTTTTATACACACTTGGGGTAGAATCTACAAAACAGCCAAGTATTTTCTCCATGTCAAATTAATTTCTCAGACGAGGTTTCTTAACAGTAGCTCAAGACATTATCCTTCCCAATTAAAAAAAAAAAAAAAAAAAAATCGAAAACAACAACAAAACCCACCCCCAAGAAACCCCAACCCCAAATCAACTGAGTTTTGATAAAAGCTTATCATGGAGAGCTTTATTAGGAGGGCATCCTCACATTCTCTACAGCAAAAATTGGAAGATTACATAACACAGGATTTACTAAGTGATTATGGGGACTGAACAGATGTCCTTCATAAAGTTGAGGCCAATGATATTGACAGATCCCTGACTGCAGAGATGAAAACAGGTTATTGTAACACTATTTGTACTTTTTAGTGCATCTCACAGGGAATGTCTTTTTAGCCCGCTCATAGTATTAACAGGTCACCACTGAAATTCAGTAACAGATTTATCAAAGTAAATATGAACACATGAAAAATAGCAGTTCCGAATAAACACTTAAAACATGTAATGAAGTTTTTAAGACATGTAATGAAGAAATATTACTATTCTCACATGTCAGTAACCTGTTACTCAGGTAATGACAAAAGCATCTGAGAAGATACATGAAGGACATCAAACTAGAAAATACACGTATTGATGAACCAAGTAAGTTTTCTGAAATAAAACTTACCTTTGCGCCATCCAAACTGATTATCCTGTAGACATTTCTTGTGCTGTCATAGAAGTAGGACACAGTAACAGCATGCTTGCTGGTGGGAACCCAGTTCTTCTTAGTGTTTGGGTCAATCTGGAAGACGTGAGCTCGGGTGCTGAAGATGGGTTGTTCCCTGAAGGGCAGAGAGTAAAAGTAATGAATCTAAGCTGTACATGATATCATTTCACAGAAGTTATCTGGCAGTAGTGCCCACTGGGATGCATGCATTTGACGATGCATGATATATTTTTCCTAAGAACTTTTCTGTGTGTTGCTGCATAGAGCAGGTAAGTGCGTTAATATACATATGCAAGCAAAATGCAAGACTTTTAAGGCCAAAACCAGCACCGAGTTGTAGAGTCAGATAAAGACAGACATCTCTAATACAGATTCAGCCCTGACCCATCATCTCCCCAGCCCTCATTCTCCATCTATCCCTTTAAACTAACTGGCATTAATACATGTGTAACTTCATCTCATTACACTGCACACTGCAGAATACGTATTACTTCAAACCCCCATCTTTTAAAAAATCTTTTAAAATTCTCATTATTTTAAAGAATTTTAGGCCATAACCTGAAACTGAACTGGCTGATTCAATCCAATTACTCTAAAACTAACATTCATTAGGGCCAGAAACATGTGCTGTGAAACCCTCACTCTTTGGAGCTTCACACCTGAACACTTTCACAGCAACACTAAATATGTGTAAAATACATGGTTCAAAGTTAACTTCTTAGCAAATAAAATTATATAAGGTTAAAAAACCTACTGTACTTTAGAATTTACAACTTATTTTCCCCGTTATTGTTACCAGGACATATAGTATTGCACAGAAATCTAAAAATATTTTCACATCACTAAGATAGTTGTCAGTTTAAATCTAGCTATATTTTAGTGATAAATAGATTGCTTTATTCTTCAGGGAATGTTGCCATCATATCACAAAGATATTAAGTACCAGAAATCTAAGTTGGATTTAACTTTTTAGGTTTTTGGACTCTATTGTTTTCTCCCATTTCCAGGGCATGAAGAAATATCTCCTTTGTCCCTGCCTCATTTCCCTTTAAGAGGTAAGTTTTTAATACAGTTTTATGCCTAAACTAAAGGCAAAATAAAGATATTAGGATCTTGAGTACTCATAGTCAAAGGGTTTTAATCTGGCCTTATTACAAGGGGTACACGTGAACTCTCAGAAATATCTCTCCCAGTTGGCAGTAACAGCAGCTGAGACCAGCCGCTTTCAGCAGCAGAATCATATTACTTGGGCTCCTGGAAGCTCATCTGCCAGAAGATGTGTTCTCCTATGTTGGGTGTTGGAGGAAGTGACAGAAAGGATACAGAACAGACCAAAGACAGTGAAACAGAGTTTCAGTGAAAGCCGAAGGAGAAGGAAAGCAGGCAAGGGGAATCAATTCACATGCTGGTCCTCCATACAAATGTTAATTGTCCCCTCAGCACCAACTCACCTTCTCCTCCTAAATCACCAAGCTACAGGATGTTGCATCGCCATTTTCCTGAACCCAATCCCTTGCACACAAACAAAGGTTATGCAAAGGTGACTTTTATAACCCTCTTGTTTAACAGAATCTTTATGCTAATTCTTATTGCTGTTTCAAATATCTGCAACTACTTCTTCAATCATACTTAAACTTTAGCTCTTGTCTTCAATATTAGACACATTTTGCATCTACCTCCCAGTTAAGCATATCCAAATGTAATATGATGCACATTACCATAATGTAATACACCAGTTCTTTAACTCTGGACATTAAAGAGCCCATCAAAATAAAAATTCTTAGATGCCTGATAATTATTTGGATGAAGACTGACATTAAAAGGAGAAAATAAAGGCTCTGACCACATTAACTAAAAAGAAGAGTTGAATCCAAATTGTAGAGGTGTGGTTAATGAACACACATTTGACCAGCACTGATATTCAGTTCTGTCACAGTGCAATATATCACACAAGTGGGACTTTCAACATACCACAGGTTAGGATTTTAATATATAAAAGGTAGGCAAAACTATATGACTAAAGCAAGCGGGAGTGTCAGTAAAAGTCTGATTGTTCAGCCCTGAGTTGCTGCTTTCCTGCACTGTCAGCACAAAAATATTCCGTAGCCCCAGCTAAATATCCTCAATTGGTTTGACAAGGTGGCCTGCATGTTCCTGCTGATCGCTCAGCGGTGTTGCTCAGAGACAAACCAGAGCACTTTGCAGGGCACATGTGTGAGTCTGGCATAGACATTACCGTTAGGTATGGAAGAGCATAATGAAGCTTCCTTGCACTTTTTTAATTGCTCCTGAGAAAAGTAGAGTTACAGTCTTTTCTTTCTATGTTTTAACTGAAACTACAGCTTTCCTGAATGATGAGCTGTCTACACCCTGTGGAAAAAGCATAGCTCCCTTCATTAAACTAGCAGGACAAATAATGATTTTGCCAGATTACTGGGGTAGTTAGGATTTTTGTCTGACAAAGACACTAAAATTCAGGTGTCTCTAGAATTAGACCAACGCTTTGACAATTAATATTTATAAAGATTATTTCTTCAAACAAATGGAAGTTATGCATCTATGTCTACAGGACTAAATGTGCTACAGAATCAGTCACTGATGTGCCACTGAAGTCCATTGCAGCTGCTGTACAATTAGGTCATCTGTACTTTTCTGTAGCAACATACTATAGAGCTACTTAAATTTTAGATTTGCTAAAACATTCAGAAACAAACAAAAGGTAATGTATAAAAACATATAGAAGATTTGTAACTTCAGCTAATCAATCTTTACTCAAACTTTTTGTTCTTCCATTACCCATACAGGACATAATGCTCTCCCAGTCTGAAAGTTTCAATTAATTCAGTTGACGTAATACTAGTTATAGGAGTATTAGTGTTAATTAAATAGGAGAATCGCTTCCTTTTTCCAATGCTAAGTGCTGCTGTTCTTAATTGCTTTAGACTGCAACACTACCATGGTCAAACACAGACTAAAAAGGAGCACTAAGTGCTCCTTGACTTGGGTGGCAATGTGAGAACTAAAGAAGCATGAGAAGTACCACTTAAGCAGGTAGAGTCACACCAGTTTTCATCACTGATACCGAAATCCATTCATTGACATGTGCCCAGTCTCAGGCGAGGCTTAGGGGAAAAGCCTGTGTTCTAACAGTTGAATGGTGTTTTCAAAAAATCTTTCCATTCTGACATCTTAACACATCCTTTTCAAAACAATGCAGACTAATGAATATAAGAACCAAAGGTTTCATTTTCCATATGTTAGACTAATCAAAGCTTTCACAAAAGAAGCTTAAGTTAGTACAGAAGGTCAGAAAGAACTTTCCTTGCTAATCCATATCTTAAAAAAAAAAAAATCTGTTCTTTGATGTGCCTGGTACTTCCAGATTGTGCCAACACTAGTGCTGAAGACCTCTTTCCTCAGACTGTTGTTTACCATGACTCCAAAATTATTTTCATTGCCATAATATCTACAGCTTCTCAAGGCCGGCATTCTGTTGTCTTAGTTACTGTAAAAACAACTCTTCAGAAGGTATGAACTTCTACAGCTTTAGCTGATGTGCTACTTGCCTCCCCTTGTGGAGTGTTAATGATGCTATAAATTCTTAAAATTACACATCCTGTCCGCTCCCCCTACATTCTGGGATAAATTGACAGGGTTTTGGGTGCTGCATCGTTTGGGATGAGGTCAGGGACTGCCCTATGCAGACACAAGAACAGACCAGGATTGGGGCTGGAGGAAAAAAACAGACACAGAAGATGACACCTGAGCAGGGGCTGGAGCTGCCCAAGCAGCAGACAGAAGATGCGGGAGCAGGTTTAACACTGAGGGGACTGTGCCCATGAAGGAATTGAGTAACAAAAGAAAAAGGAGCCACCACAAGCACTGACCGCCATCTTCTGAGTGCCACCTGTCAATGAGGGGATGGGAGACCAGGAAGGAATGGAGAGGTGTCCGCAGGGAGCATGTGGAATAATCGCTGGAGGTGACTTAAAAATTAAATTTATGTTTTTAGAAAAAGTACAGCATTGAAGAAGCTTTCAGGGTGAAGTGCAGCTGGCATGTGAGAAATCCATTCCACAGAAGTTCCCTAGTAACCTTACATGTCAGCAATGCCAGGAGAACTTGGCATACTGACTCTAAGAACAGTTGTCTGGAAGGTAGAGTGGTGTGGAGGCACTGCGGCCAGGTTCTGTGATAAATGGGAACTTGAGGTACCATGGAGCTGGTACGCTGCATATTTGCCACCCTGGGCCAACAGTCCGTCATACTTTTGACAAAATGCTATCCTTTTAGTGAACTTTGCTCATTATAATATCATTATAATACCAAAACACGCCTCCATCGCAAAAGCTACCCGCCTCTAGGGTGTGACCACCCCGCACTGAGCACATGCTTTGAATTTCTTCCAGTCTACACTTTTAAAAGCAAAGCGAGGAAATTTTACACCAATCATAATAGAGGTAAGTATGACTAGAGTCACTCAAGCTCCATCTGAAAGATAAAAAAAGTAAAATGTGTGAAGAGAAAGAGGGTGATAGGGAAGATACCATTGTGTACCACTCTGACTTCTGGGACCAGCCAACGAGCTAAGCCTCTCTTCCCCCCCACTGGGATGCCTTTGGGTAAGATTGGAAACCTCTGTAGAGTCACTTTAAATCCCTAACGTATTAGAGTTGCTTTGCTTCATATTAGAGTTGCTTCATATTTGTTTTGCATACTTGTAGCCTAGCAGTGTGCTCACATCTTTGGCATTTATTTGTGTCTTGTAATCAGCAATCTTATCACTGGTAATCCAAAGAACCTGTGTATCTGTTGCTTTAATAAATTGTGCTATTCATTAACCTAGCTGTGATCATTCTCATTGAACACAACAAGATGGCCTGGGCATCTGCCAAATTAGTTACTAACAACAAATACCCTGATGAGTGGTTACTTCTACAGCCCTTAGAAAATAAACCGTTGACCAAGTCTGAGACTAAGACTGGACTTAGCTGCACCTGGACTATTCTCGAAGAAAGAGTTTAGAAAGGAAGTCCTGTCTGAACCTTGTGACTCAACAGTAGGGTCTCTCCCTCGCCACTCCTCAGACTCCTACCATTAACGCAACAGAAGATGAGGTGTGTTTTCTGTGCTTATTTGTTTGTCTTTATCTTCATTGGCAATAAATAAAATTGAATTAAATTTCCTGAATAAAAATGTGTTTTTTGTGCATGACATTCCCTCCCTGCCACAAACACACACAAAAAAAAACTTATATAACAGCCTCTTGGATCCCCAAAGCATTCAAATACACTAGAAGTTTTAAATCTCTAAGCAGAGCTATTTTTCCCCAACCAGTAGGACAAAAAGGGATAAATGAGCAGGTCCAGTGTGATGGGGTCCTCCTACTCCACTCAGCTTTCATAGCTCTAAATTGGGTAATGAAAAGTCCATGAGAATGAACATTTATGTCAATCACTTCAGCAATTTCTATTTCCCTGATGCAGATCTTAAACTCTGAAGTGTATCATCCAGACTTACTGTTTTCTAGCACATGGTGTACACATACAAGACAAGTCCAACAAAATGTGCCTTGGAAGTTCTTTTCATCACATTTGCAAGTTGCAAACAGTGCAAGATCCCACCCTTCAGATTTCAGTCTCAGAGTTTCAGAGTAAGATGACGCTCTGTGCATCCAAAAGCAGGACAACATCCCTGTGCTCAGAACCAGAGTGCAACTACACTCCAAATTCCCTATCCACAGTGGAGACTGGACAAAAAGTGTCCTGCCCTCAGCCCATTGCAGCCGTGGGCACAGCAGACCCTGCCACATGGCAGCCTGTGTGCTCAGCACACACGCTCTGGCAGTCCTAAGGACTGCAAATGCTCTCAGTAGGCATCACGTGTTTTTGAAGGTGGAATTTTGCACAGTGAGTTCTAAGCCTCTGTAGTATCTGTCATCCAAGGTAATTTCTCCCCATAGCAGACAACATGAATCCCCTGCATGATCTCTCAGGCATTTGCTGATTATCCTCAGATTTAGGATATGACAAAGACGTTTTTGGTTTTTTCAAAATGACAGCATACCAAGACTACAGCTTTCTCCCAATGCCCTGCTAAGGTCTTAAAAAATACTGTCCCTAGCTTGTTTTTAAAGCTGTAGCAAGTTTTTATTACTCTAAGCAGCTTGAGGAGAGCGCCCCAAAAAGAAATGAGGAGAGTAATTATAAGTGCAGCTGTAGTAAAAATTAATTTTTCAACTATGGTATCCAAACACAGCCAATGGTTTCTCAGGAGTCTGAGTCAACAAGCTCTGCAAACACAATTCAACGCAACAGAAGAACACAGAATTTTCCTTATTCCTAAAAATGCTCTTTAGTCCAATAAATACTGTACACAGTAGCTTGTGGGACAGTATTGCATAACACTAGCTTTTTGTTGTACAGAAACTGTTCTGAAATAAAAACTTTTTCTGGACAGAAGCTGACTGACAACTGCCATCTTGAAATAAAAATTAAAATTATGAAGTACTTGAACAAAACATACTGATTATACTTGTGAAATGAGTACCTCTTAAAATTTTGCTTTTTATATTACGTACATACAATAACAACTTTAATGTCTCAAAACAAGCTGTGAGATAGTAAAAAAAGTGGAAGTTAAAATCAAGCAACCACATTGAAATCTCTCCCATACCACTAGCAGTTTATCTAGTTTTACACTTACATTTTTAGACCTGCTTTTGCTGTTATGTTTTGGGTTTGAGTCAGGTTTACTCAAGGTCAGCAAAAGCTCAGGAAGTTGTTCCTTAAAAGCTTGTAAGTTTTCTGTATCCAGTTAGAAGTTAATACATACATGCATTTATTTACCTATAAAGTTCAATGGCTCACTTTATAGAATATGTTCTATAGCTACATAATACAACACAGAGCTCTGCCTTCAAGCTTTTTTCTAAACTGTTTTCTTCCCATTTAAAAATCAGCTTTTGGTATTAGACCTTTAACCACTTCTGAGTTAGCATACCACCACAAATAATACCAGCAATTTTTCAGGATGTGAGGGAGAAAAATTATCTAGCACCTTTCATTAAATCTATAAGGGTAAGTAAAAAATACATTCACCTTTACCAGAAACATCATTACATACTATACGTTCAATTTTCAAGGATCTGAAGGTTTGAACAACTAAGGTGTTTCAGCTTGAAATCAGTTATCGCACAGTACTTAACTGGCATAAGATACTGGAAGTCAGAAGAAAATCATTCAGTGATCTGCTCATATTTACATTTCTGTGAAATTCGTATTTTGTCATAGGTGATCAGGAGACAAGGCCTTGCCGATATGCCACAAGGCAGCCACCAGGCCTGCTGCCTTTATCAGTCTGGCCAGCTCCAACACTTTCCTTTTTCAAAGGTAAGTTGTAACCTATGTTTTTAACATTTATTTTAATAAATCTACAATAGACATTTTATGGCACAGTATGGCCTATTTTTCAGAAGGAAAAGTTCAAACCCCAGCCCATAAACTCCACCCCTTCCCTTCCACCTTTACCAACACTACAGTATTGATGCTTCTTCATCCATGTTCTTTGCTCATTAGCTCTAGTCTTATACATGAACAAAGAAGTTTCGAAGTTGGCAGAAACAGAGAACATGGTTTTAAGTAATTCCAGTCCTATGAAATTACAGATCAGACTTTGAAAACACTGAAAAATTTTTCAAACATTAGATTTTTAAAGCTCCTTAGATGTCAAATAACTTCAGAAGATAATGGCAACCCCCCACTGAACCAATGAAACAGCTTCTAACATTAAAGGGTATATAACTAAGCAAATACATTGCTGTACTCCCCTCTTAAACTGCACTGCACAATGGTGACACTAATGTTAAACGGACTGAGTCATAGCTGGTCTTAGAATTCAGACTGACTTAGTAGCTTTAGTCTGTGAATGGGAAATCACAACATGCTCTAAGATACTGTCCAAGTTGTAAAAGCTTTTTACTACTGGAAATGATTCTGTGATGGGTTCATAAAAAAGTCCCAGAAAACAGCCTTCAGGAAAAGACTCCAGAGCACTGGTATTACTTACAGTGAAGGCAGAAATTAGACATTATAGAAATACCACAGTACCCATTCCAGTGGAAACATGACAGAAAACTTAATCCCATTTTACACCTGTATCATTTTGTATCATCCTGAAGAGACAGCACGTTACACAGTCCCATACTCTGTTCATTCAATAAGGAGCTGTTGGTGATGATGGCGCAACCCCTTTTCCTCTTCTTTACCATGTTGTTTTTATTTTTAAGTGTTTGTATATATAGCAGAATTAATAAAAATTGGACTAGAACAAAAGGAAACTGTCTTGCAAAAGGAAACTTCCACATGAAATCTTCCTGCATTTTGGAGCAGAACATCTTACCCAAGAGGTTCCTCTGTGACTATCAGGAGTTAAACTCTTGCTCTCAGCAAGTACTCTTTTCGACCTATCTCTTTATTTTCATAAAATTCATAGATATCTATGATATTTGAAATGCCAATGTCCCTATAAAGACTAGTTGAAAACTTAGAGCTATTCAGGCAGGAAGGGTAACAACCGCATTATATTTGCATACATTAAAACCCTAGACTTCAAAAAAAAGTAGTGTAACAAACTCACAACATTTTACTGTCAGCTAAGAAGTATACGCAAAACATATGTATACAGCTACGTACAAAGAATATAATTTTATACAAGCTAGGCTAAATTCGACACCTATCAGTAGAGAGAACTCTAATGAAGTCTGCAATTATAGACTTTTATTAGTAGAAAAACTGTCTACTTCTGATTATTTGTTATAGTGAACCAAAGTTTCTGTATGACACAGGAGCAAGTCAGGAAAGCAGGTAATTTCAAAATGTAGGGCAGAAAACACTTCTGAAATTGATTTCTTCTGGTAACATTTTGGCATATCCACTGATGTGGATGGCATCTTTATGAGCATGTAATCCTATAGTCCATTCAGAGAAAAAAATTAACCACCCTCTATGTGCTAATCTCAACTAAATGCTCAGCAAGCCCATACATGAGACCTGCTTTTAAAAAAACAAACAAAACAAAAAACCCCAAACAAAAAACCAAAGCAAACAAACAAAACCCATAAAATGTAATTATGAAGAGCAATGAGAAAGTTCATTTGAGCTCAATCCTCTTCTGACTGAGCTTCCCATTCATAAAAGACCACTGAAGGATAGTAGCTACTGGTAAACTTTAGAAAAATAGCGAGCTTCTTCCACAGCACAAATTTAAAATTAACTGTAGCACAGCACTGAGATTATGGTCTCACAAATTTAGTAACATCCACAGCATGGAAGCTGTCAGAGTTGCAAAGCACAGGACAAATCAATGCCCAGGCTCCTAGTCTCCACAGAGGACAAGAAAAGCCAGGCACAAACAGTTTATTGTCGGGACAGTGTGGTGGCAGGACAGGACACTGCCTGTGCTGGCAGACCCAGGCACTGGAGAATGGAGAGGGTATTAAAGCCAGGTCACTTGGCTCCTGGTCTAATCTGTCTCTCAGACCTACCTTCTTGCCTTATGGCTAGTCATTCATTTGGCCTGACCAACTCTTCTTTGGCACCCTCCCTCTTAGAAAATACACTTTTCCAATATATTTCACTGGCACTTCTGTTCAGGCATATCACTTACCGTGAAAACCTACAAAACATCAGTAACAAGGGTCCCTTAAACAGCTGTCCCCTAAATACTTCTCCAATACTCTTCTTTGTCCTGCTTGCCTTCAGGGCCTTAAAGTCGTATTCATTTTGCAATTCTCTGATGAGTGTTTTTACATACACACACACACATATCCACCTCAAATATATTACAGACTGTGTTAATAATAAAGTTGGTCACTAATTCACTAAGCATACTTCGAGCATACCAAGCAGATTCTTGCATTGGGAACAACTCCCTCACATGCCTCCTTAGCCCTCCCCAGATCACAAGGCACAGAAAATGCAAAAGCACTCAGAAGCCAAGAATTGTCTTTTGTATCATCCCATCTTCAGATGCTTGGCATCAGGTGGGGAAGGTTTTAACGTATTAACTTAAGAGGGAATAGATTATTTTGGTCAGTCAGTGTTGACTTCACTGTATGACCGATATTTTCCATTTTTTCCTTCCTTTTCCAGAGCAAGTTTGTATCAGTAGAGAAAACATGGATCATATTCATCCATGATACAGTGAGATCAGATGGGTCTTACTAATTATCCAATATCCAGATCAACAGCAAAAACTCGTGTTGCTTTCTCACAAATCTGAGAAGGTAAAAACTGAAACATGAACTAAACAAGGTACGAATTACACCAAAGCAGATGGGGCCACTTAGATGCTGTTGCTGAGGCACAGATGGGGAAAAACAGCACCCTGCAAGTGCATGAAGACTCTTTGATGTTAGTCATACTGTTTGGTGGGATGTAAGGGCCATAAGACAGCAGCGGTAGAAATGCCACCCAGAGTACCACATTCAAACAATTGATAGACTGAAATGCCTTGCTTTGTCCCGACATGAAAGCACTAGACTGTCCAAAAATCAACACCCTCTGTTCTAAAGTTTGGTTAGACCAGTTTAGTTGCTGAAATGAAATCCTTCAGCAGCATTGACAAGTATCACTGTGCACCGCTAGCACACCAAGAAGGAACCAAGAATAGAAGGTTGGCACTAGGACATGCAGTCATGCAGAGCACTGAAGTAAGAAAGCGGCAATCCTGCATTAGCTTAAGTTCCACAAAACACAGGATCACACAGAACCACAGAATGGTAGGGGTTGGAAGGGGCCTCTGGAGATCATCTTGTCCAACCCCCCTGCTTAAGCAGGTAGCCCTAGAGCAGGGGGCACAGGAACGTGTCCAAGTGGGTTTTGAATGTCTCCAGGGAAGGAGACACTGCAGAGTCCAGTAAGCAATGTAATCACAGTATTTTCTGATTTGACTTCCAGTGTGATTTTGTGCACTCCATCAAGTCTCTTCATTGCCTATGACAAGAGTTTCTATTCTGACGGCTGTATGTCACAGGTATGAGGCAACAAAGTTGTGGCATTTGACAATAGAGACAGAGAAGGATTTTGGAACCTAAAAAGGAATCAAAGGAAAAGAAAATCACAGAATGAATTCATCATGTGTTTCCACCAAGATAATTAGCAATTCTATGATAAACAGTGATAGTGTTTAAAAATTAGTATTTTTAGATGATGTTAACTTTAACTGCTGGTTTTTCAATCATCTTTGACTTTGAGAGACAACACTCAACTAATACTAGTCACAATTTTGCTATTCTAAAGACTAGATCTCTCAGCAACTTTTCACAACAGAAAAACTGAGGAATCTTCCCTGTTTATTATGGCACACTTGGAGTTCGCTTCATATTTCTGTAGCAAGATGAGGTCTCCTCACTTGGCACCACAAGCTTTAGCAACCCCTCCCTGTAATCCTTCTTACCAGTTTTGTTTCATTAACCTCCTTAGTGACTTTAAACTTCTATTTTGCTTCCTTGTAGGCCTTCATACAGAAATGATCACATCTCCTTACCACTTCTTTCCCATCAACCAAGTTCACCTCACCTTTTTCCACATCTCAAAGTTACTAATTTTAACAGACCTTCCACACGTGAAAGTGCTTTTTATTTTAGTGGCCTGGCACTTGTCATTTCTTTCATTTCCAGCTTAAAATCCATAAACCCCTTATTTAACTTAAGAAGTTGTCAGTTAACAGTTTTGAGAGCTTTTACACTTAACTCTCAGAAATAAACACCCTGAAATAAATCATCAGCACAACCTGCACATTGACCGCAGACACCTCAAAGTTGAAGTCATGCCTCCTCCAGGGCAAGTATCAGAATTTGTGGTGATGATATGATGACCATATGGAACCAGCAGAATGAACCAGGCTGAACAGACGTGCATTTCATCACTTTCACCATCAACTGATCTTCAAACAATCTGCAATCCCATCCAGACCACTACAGCTGCATGCTAAGTTTCAAAAAGAATCACTGGTCCACATCACAAGACTAGAATTGGATTATTTCATTTGTATCAAGGAACAGAATTAGACCCCTAGAAAGGTAAACAAATTAATTTTATATTCATAAGTAACAAATCAATTTGAATCATCCTACAGAGCACTGCAGGAACTATAAAGTCTCTTTAATTCACTTTGAGCATGCCATTACCACGCCAGCAAGTCCCTCCCTTCTGATAAGTTACAGCCTAGTAAACACTATCAAATTTTGGAAGCAGTGGTTGCATCTATATTGAGCTGTAACTGGAAGTGACAGATCTATTTCCCTGATTGTTCACACCTCACATAGACCAAAGATGCTCTGAGACTCCTCCTAAGGCAGAACACCCAAATACTGTTCCTGAGGGCCCGGCAGAGCAGTTTGCTTGTCAGATCACTGAAGGCATTCCTAGGATGCCTCCAAATCCTGTTTCCCCCGACGACATACCTTGCGCTGTCAGGCAACTTCCCACTGTAATGGTGGTGAGATTCACAACAAGCATACAGGGCACAACCTGCTTTTAAATATACCAGTATGACCACAGTCATGGAGCAAAAGGTGCCCACTACAGAGGCCGACATGGGAAGAGGTACACAGGTCTGCACAGTGAATGTCAGCCAAGGGATTGTGCCAAGTGCTGTGTGATGGGGATGGGCCCCAACAGCCAGAGAGGAATGGCCATACCTGGACTAGGCTGTCTTACTGAGGAGCAGCTCATAGGGAAGACGACTATGCTGGAAACACAATGGCTGCATCAGTACAACCCTTGAGTATTCCTATCCAAATAACATAAAGAAACATTTCTTCACTGATGGCTCATGCGCTTGCTTTGGTTACGCTGGTGGAGGCTGGTAAAGACAAAGCATTATGTGTTAGCTGTACTATACTAGATTATCAACCACTTTGCAAAGCATACTTCAGAATATACTTCAGAAAGACACCTACAATGACTGTAGTTCTAACCCCAAGATAGCAGGTAGGTATCAGGGCTTTACCCAGGTGGAAGTTACTTTACCTGTTGGAAGTGTAATCACAGGAAAAAAAACCCAGATCTCAGGAAACTGCTCAGCATTTTGACAATCTGAGCAACAAAATGCACACCATCCAGTTTGTGCAGAAGTGTTGGCTCAGATGCCTGCGTGACAGATAAAATAGGAATTTTCTTACCAATTTCATGTGGAATTGGAACTGCCTACATTAGTGGCCTACAATAAAAATACTCAAGCAATAAATACATGCTACTACAGGTAGAAAGTGCCTGATCAAAGACCAGGAACCAATGCTTGTTAAGAGGTAGTTATTTCAGTATGACCATTTTTATGAACATGAACGATTCTCGTTACATGGTACCTGAATGGACCAGTAGGTTTCAATGCATTCAATGAAACAAGAACTAGAAAAGCCTCCCTCACCCACTCCTTTGCATGAATACCAGAAAAGATATTAAATGTAAGAAGCCAAGCCCTAGTGTTTCTGTTTCCATGAAATAAATAGTGGCCAGAAACAAGCAAGTAAACTTAGTTACTTAAAGAATGCTTGCATTGCAAAGTCAGTTTTAAAGAAAGCCGTATTTAAAAACATTTTACTCATATATGCTAAACATGGAATAGTCTTCCCAAACTGGAGCACTTAGGTGCTCATATGTTTACTTCCACAGGAGGCTTAACTGAAGCATCACATACAAGTCCACGCAGCAGAAACTGCCATTTCCCACTCTCTAAGAGCTTTTATCTTTAGAAACAGAATACATACTACAACATATGACTGCTTGAACTAGTAAACAGAAGGCCACGAGTAGGAAGTACTAATACCATAGTTAATTGCAAAAAAAATCTCAGTGTTCTTCAGGAAGATGAACAACATACATGTAAGACAAGGTATCAGTTAAAGTATCATTTTTAATAATTAAGTAATGATTAAAACCTTCACCAAGCTGATCTTCCCTTCACCAAGGGGCCAAGGGGAACCTCATGAAATTCAACAGAAGTGAGTGTAAGGTCCTGCACCTGGGGAGGAACAAGCCCATGCACCAGTACAGGCTGGGGGTTGACCTGCTGGAAAGTGGCTCTGTTGAGAAGGCCCTGGGAGTGCTGGTGGACAGCAAGTTGACCATGCCTAGCAGCGTGCCTTTGTGGCCAGGAATGCCAACATCATCCTGGGGTGCATTAAGAGGACTGTGGCCAGCAGGTTGAGGGAGGTTATCTTCACCCTCTACTCCACCCTAGTGAGATCACATCTGGAGTACTGTGTTCAGTTCTGGGCTCCCCAGCTCAAGAAGGACAGGGAACAGCTTGAGCCAGTCCAGTGGAAAGCTACGAGGATGATCAGGGGGCTGAAGCATCTCTCTTATGAGGAAAGGCTGAGAGACTTCGGTTTGTTCAGCCTGGAGAAGAGAAGACTGAGGAGGGATCTTACCAATGCTTATAAATACCTAAAGGGTGGGTGTCAAGAGGATGGGGCCAGACTCTTTTCAGTGGTGCCCAACAACAGGACAAGGAGCAATGGGACAAACTGGAACACAGGAAGTTCCACCTGAATATGAGGAAAAACTTCTTTCCTGTGAGGGTGACAGAGCAGTGGAACAGGCTGCCCAGAGAGTCTGTGGAGTCTCCTTCTCTGGATGTATTAAAAACCCACCTGGACACAGTCCTGTGCCCCCTGCTCTAGGTGTGCCTGCTCAAGCATGGGGTCTGGACAAGATGATCTCCAGAGGTCCCTTCCAACCCCTACCATTCTGTGACTCTAATCATCTCTGTGTGAAGTTTGATCATGACCACTAATTTCCCAAACCTCTGGCATACAGCATATTAATTTATAAGCATAATGGTATCTGAAACCAGAATCCTTGCCTTTTTTTTTTCTAATGGCCTTCATTACGGTGTCAGGTCACCATGACCGTCAAGTTTCAATGAAGAAGGTTAACTGCTATTTTGCTGTGCTGGTTAGGAATATTTCTTGTTCAATACAAGCTTCTCATAGAAGAATACTAGTTGCATTTTTCAAATGGTGAAAGATGAAGTTTCACTTTGTGATCCTAACCTGCAATGCTAATCGTAAACTGCATTATCAACACATCTTAATAGCAGCACACAGTCATGTACTCTGCTACAGAACTGGTATTCATGTGAGGTAGCATTCAATGATTTAGTTTTCCAAAAATCACTTAACGTACCCACATTCTATCCCTCCCAATATTCCCCCTCTACAATGAGAAAGCTAGCAGGACTTGTACAGGGCAAATACAAGTCTGTATCTTAATAACTGGGTAAATTCCACCTATATTCTTCCTGATGGACTTCAGAAAAGTATTGTCATATGCAAGCTGCAGGATCATCAAGTCAGCAACTTTTAGGGTCTAAATAGGCTGGTTAGGATTCGTCCAGAGTCATACAGGACATCAAATCAAACATTTGTTCCAGGTTCCCACTACATAAATAGCATTTTCCAAGGCTGCAGAACTCTTTGGATGGTTGGATTTTGTAAACCCACTTTGAACTTGAACATAGCTGTGAGAGTTAATACACTTCCCTGATAGAATCCTCCTGGTGTTCAACTATTCTTTTCCAGATTATTCTAGCAATATATGCAACATCCTATACATGTTGCTCTAAGTGACACCAAAGTCCTCCGAATCAGTAAAGTCTTGAGTTTTACAAAAACAATATCCAGTAGCAGAAGTAGCAAGACAACAACACCATCAAGAAGGTGGAAGAGAAGGTAACCTTTACAAGATCTAGACTTGGGTCCTATCTGTAAAGGCTGAGTTAGTGCAAGTGATTTGAGAATTACCATGTACACCTCTGAGCATTCAAGAGCAGCAGTATTGTTTAAATCTAAGGTTTAATGTTGTTACTAAGGCGCAGAAGAGAAGGACTCTTTAAATATATTTTCATGCTAAGTAAAATTGTTCTTTGTAAGAACAATTGGGAAAGTTGCAGATTCTTTTCCTTTGTCTATGAACTTCGCTCCAGAATAATATTAATTCTCAAATCCTGCTAACAATAAAAGTTGCAGATGTTACAGAAAAGGCCCCTATGATGCCCTTCAATCCATCCCAGTAATAGAACTATTCTAGCTTTTGTTCCAACTTTATTTTAAAAATTCATAATTAATGGGACAAAAAGGGAGGATTTTTTTGAAAGATGTAGCTTGCATTTAAGGTCACCAAATATACAGTTATCAGTAAAAAATCTCAGATCTTCAGTGGCCCATTAAGATCTGTTTTGAGAGACATGGGCAGCATTTGCATTCAGATGTGAAGTAACTTAGGGAAACTAGAGTTCAGTGCTCACATTTCACTGAAATCCCATCAAAATGGATCATTACTTAACCATGTGCTTCAGCGCCTGTGCCTTTTTTCCAGAAAACTTCCCAGAGGTTCTGGAATTTTTACTCTTGAGCATAGCCAGACATACTGCCATTTAAGCCATGCAGTTCTGCTGAAGAACCAAGCCCACCTAGGACTCGTATCAGCAGGACATCACCTATTACCAAGTATTGCCAATCGTTTCCTGGTAGGAAACCAGTTTCTGCATATGTCTAGATGCAGAGAACTCTGGGTGCCTGGGTAGCAGGCTTGCTAAAGCTGACACAGGAAATCCTTCTGTTTTGTTCAAGAACAAGAACAAATATTGACATGGGGGGACATATATTCAGATGTCAAAAAGGTACTTGGAAATCAGATTCCAGAAGCTGAAAGTAAGTTAATCCAAGAGAAATTGCTCCTGTCTAATTGCAGGTTAAGTCTTTTAGTCACACACAAGTCAGGGAAAAGTACAGCTAGTGCAAAGCATAGGTATTAACAGCTTCAAAGTCTATTGGCCAAACAGCTGCTCAGGACCTCAGTTACTGCATGCAATGATTTGACAACAGCATGTATTATTCCATTTGCTTAGTTTTGCTGGCATGGAAAACACTTCATACCCTAAGAAGCCCTGACACGGCTGCACGCTCCACAGTAAGTCATGTGTTGGAGAAAACACTGGTTTCTCCAATATCACACAGTACATTCTTTCAGATTTTTGTTCAGACAAGCCAAGGCTAGCAGACTATTGGAAATGAACAGACACAAGTAGGAGGAATTGTGAGAATACCTGTCAAAGATTATTTATTTCACCAACACTTCACTGTAAAGTGTTGACCATTTAAAGCTCATTCTTCAGTTTTCAAAACTCAAGGAAGATCTCATTATATGTCCTGTTACAAGAACAGCTTCAAGATTAACTATGGATTCAAGATTATAGCATACTATTTACAGAATAAGTCATTTAAAAAGCATTTTAAAAACCCAAATTCTAAACCCTAGCAATATTACCTACTATGTTTTTTTACTCTGAAAGGTACTATTGAAAGGGGAATTAATGCCATTTCTCAACAAGCTGAGTCTCAACCTAGTAGACAGTCTCAAAAAAATCTTTCCAGACTTGAGCTTCAAAACTGAGGAGCAAATTTGGACAGGGATAGCTCTGACTGGATCTTTTTGAAGACTTCCTGCCAGAATAAACAGACACTGCAGCAGCAAAAGGCAGGTCTATCCCACCTGTAATGACACTTCCCTTGTGCCAACCCCTGTATTTGTAGAGCCATGCAGTTAGCTAGGTTAATGTTTGTGTGCAGCAGACAAAAGGAAAAAGCAGCCCTCATCTTCTGTTGTTCCCACTTTTTGGCAGCAAGTTCAGTGAAAACTTAATGATCAAGATGTTAACAAAGAATAGGCATAAAGATGGACAAGCAGTGTCTGTGAATCATTTGCATGTATATGGAGGAAGAAGAAAAAACCTGACAGGAACTAAGTATTTCAAGTTCTTCCCTCTTTATTCAGGTAAAAGCCATCGGTCAAAATGAGTGATGCGGACTGCTTAAGTTAGCTAACTTGATATCTGTAGCTTAAATAAAATCATTACTAGATACTGGAAATGTCAATATATGCTTGTATCTGGCAATCCAGCATCATCTATTGTATGTGAAAACATTGTCTCCCCAGACTGATTTTTTTAGTGATGACTGGCATTCACCACTACTTGCCACCGGAGAAGCGTGTCAAAATGCTCTGTGTTGCCAGAAGCATATTTGTGATGCAGCTCCACAAAATCAATACAGTATTCAAACATAGTTCCATTTACTTTGCAGAATAGAGCAGACAACATTAATACCACTACCAGGGTTCTGTGTAGATACAAGAGCCAAACACTGCATGGTAAAAGGCCCAGGTGGAATAAAACTACAGCTCCCTCTAGCCTCCTTTCTCCCTGTCCTGAGCACAATACTAATTTTGGTGACTCTCACACAGCCCAGCCTTGGAAAAAATAAAACCTAAAATAACTTTCAATAGAATGAGGAACAGAAACCTATTATCAAAATTCAATCTAAAAGTGGATTTTTCATAGTGCAATGCTTCCACACCCACTGCACCCTACCTTTAAGACTAAATACATCTGAAAAAGCCTTGCAGGGAGAACAGCACAAAACCCAGAACTAGAAAGCGTGCTCTTGCAAAGTCATTTTTAGAAAAGGCTTTCACCTAAGGAAGGCTTTCAGATACACATTTCAATCTCACATGTTACCTTAAAAACAAAAAAAAAAAGATGGACTGAGTATTCTGATTTTTGTTTTTACTTTAAATAATACAGAACACTTTGTCCCCTTGTTCACTATTACATTTCTTATTACTAAGACTATAACCACACACATGGGGAAGCCTGAGATTTTTCTCGAATGCAGGACTGTCTCAGAGACAAGGGGCACACTGTTAAAACACAAGCACACTTAATTTCTGTGTGCATATATATATACACACACATATACTCATGTGAGTTCAGTTCCAGATCTGGTCTCAGCCTCATTGGGTATCTCTACACCACACCTGCTCCCTTCATAAGCGCCTCTTAAACTACAACTTCTGGACTAGAAGAGGCATCAGCTCTTGGTAACTACTTTAGGCCTCAACAGCTTCAAAATTAAACATATCTAAAAGAGTTGTACAAAGTGTTTGCATTGTTTAGATGGCCACTGATCCAGAATACACTGGAAATCATAGGCTCAGCTAAAATGATGTCCCAGGCACCTATATTAAACTACTAGTAAATTAGTGTTACATCATGAAATAATGCTCTTCTCTTTGTAGTACACTAATGCATAGACATGGATTTGGAAAGCTGTGATTTAAAGAGTGATCAGCTAAGAGCTTTAAATCAAATTAGTCTTAAGAGACAATCATAAAGAATAAATGTTTTCCAACAAAATTCCTATAATAGTGATATCTGAATTCTACTTATTACTTTTACTACCTAGCAGGTAGAAAAACTCTAATGCCAGTTAGGTGTCATTGATTCCCCCACTTAGAAGTGCGGGCCTGCTACAGTATTTCAAGCTATGGCAATCTCAATGGCTTCTACGACTTCACATTTCTTCAAGTATTGGCTCAACATCTGGTTATGAGTCCTGCAAAGACAACAGGAGTTGTGGTAGGGCAAGCATGCTTCAGGAGAGAGAAAACACAAGAACACACACGCAAAGCATTCCCTCTGATGTTTGCCTTGAGACACTGAGAATAAAAATAATCTCAACATGATGAATGTAAAGGACTGAAATGCTTTTTTTTTTCAGCAGAACTAGGATTTCACCCAAAGAACAGGTCTACTAGTCTTTATAAAGCATGACAATACTGAAACAAATCAATTGCAACCTTAAGGTATTACAAATACCTTGCCTAGATCAGCATGGAAGCCATCCCCCATGGTATTCAGGACACTTGTTTATGTGTCGCCAGGCCAGAAGAGCTGGTTTAGATTTCTCATGCTTATTTCATGGTCACAAAACTACTGTGACAGAAGATAATTTGAGCATGGTAGAGGTCTCCACACGTTGCTGCCTGACAAAGTAGTTCATTAACTATCTCAAGCTGATTTACATACAGTCCATCTGTCTAGGTATCTATACCTTACTGATTTTTTTCAGATAACCAAGTTTTGTTGATTTTGTCAAAAATGCCAAGTTTGTTGTCTATAGTGAGTAATGTTGACCTGTTTTTGTTATACTCTCCACACTGATACAGAAGACAGCATAAACTACTTTGCTGTCATTGCTCTCACACAATAAGCATCTCATTTTAGCCGTCAGATAGCAAGGTGGCCAAGAATAGCAGTAACACTGAACTACTGCCAAGAAGCTGTACCTTGTGCTCTACTACGTGCAATATTTCTGTGTCAGAGGAGCACAGCTGATGGAACTATTGCTCAGGCAAAGTTTTGGGAGAGCTATTGTTAAGCCTTGTGGGAGCAGAAAAAGACAGGTTAAAGAACCTGAGTCAGGTCAAATTCAACAGTCAACAATGCTTCTGGCTCCTAACAGCTTTATAGTGTTAATGTCTTGTTACCCAGCTAGAGAAAGGAAACTGAGAAGTTTAAAGGACAAGACTGTAGTTTGGAAACACCTAAGAAAGCAAGTCAACAGGCAGCAAACCAAAACCCATTTCCACAGCAAGATTTATCTCATACCTTCAAACACTACTCTTTCACATATTTTAAAACTTCAGACTGGCTTTGTAAAAATTATTGCATCCTACAGTTTAGAATAAGCATGATTTGTCAATTTCCCTACAACTGTAGCATCCTCTCTTCAAAATGGGTCCCTGCATCCAGAGTGCTTTGTAAAAATGCATTGGACTAACTTCCCATCCCTCAAAGAGCACATGAGCTAAGAATGGATCAACCAGCAACAGACATTTTCTGACAGCCAAAAATTCAAATAAAATACTTATTTCTAGGCAACTACAATGCTAATAAGTACATCTTAAAATAGTCATCTTCCACAATACGCTCCAGCCAACTCAAGAACCCTAGTATTCTAGTTCTGCCATCTCAAACTGACACATATCATAACCACCTTTACAAAGATAATGTACTAAATATAGTCCCAATAAAAGTGAAGAGAAGCTTAAGTCTTTATAAAGACACTTGATTAACATGACATGACAGAGACAAGCACATCTTACAGAAGCTTTTATCTTGTAATTCCTTATCATTCAGCATGAGAGAAGGGAAAAGCTAATAAGATAAATTTGGATAATTGTCCACAGCACAGAAGGCCATAAAGGAAAGTAGTTATGGAGAGACTACCCATTAATAAACAAGGAATTAAACCAAGAGATTAAGATCAACAGGACACCAACTTCCCACCCCTACCAGAATTCATGGCTGTGTAACTTCCATGCTGTGTCTAACATGAAGTGTATTCATGTCAGCCTAAGCAATGACTGCATCACAGTCTGCAAATACAAACTTCTGCCTCCTCTGCCTCCAGCTAAAAGTAAAAGGAGTACCAATGACCAGTGAAATATGGTGATGTTTTGCAGCTTTGACATGGAATTTACTTGGTCAATATAGTCAATGATCTAGGCTACCAGTATACATCCTGAGGATGTCTACAAAAGATCTGTTTCTTGAGGATTTTTAATGTAATCTAATCTCTGCTCAAAGAAGACTGATTGCACAATACTGACAAATTTTGTGTTTGTGAATACTGGGAATACAAGACAGACATGCTATGAACTAGGACAGAACATACTGAGGTCATCTTATTTACACAAAAATCCATATTTTCCTATTAAAGAACTCTATATTCTGTGTAGCCAAAAGAACAGGAGAGCCTGCACAAATAAATGGTTAGATCACTCAACAGTGACTATTGATAAGAACTTGTCTTTATGCAACAAGGATGAGGAACTAGGAGAGGAGAGACAGACTGGCAGGTAGAAAAGCAAGAGTGGTCATCCTATGTGCCTGGCCTGTACAATCCCCAGAGCTTCACTTGTTTACCTTCTCCAGTGAGATGAAAGACATGCATAGACATATGGGATACAGCACTAAGAAGAGGGCCTCCTGAACTACTGCACCCTATAGACCATTCTCTAGTTTCATGTTTCTCAAAACAAATATTTAATAGCAGCACACTTCCAGAGACCAGTCACCCACAGCTTCGTAACCACCACACACAGAGCACATGACTACCTGGCTTGCCTGATGGTATTCAATGCGCTGCACGGGGTGAACTACACTTGCAGAGGAGTGCATTCTACACTGTAACAAATGAGAGTAAGAAAGTCGCTGCTGCTTTGTCAAGCCAATTCCTTTCCACCATCCCAAGGTTTCTGTGTTCTGGCCATTAGAATAGGCAAACTCTCTACCAGCCAGGTACTACAAGCTCACTGTACAAGCTTACAGAGGATAGCAGTACCCATTAAATACTGACTATAGTAAGGTGTAATATAGTAAGGATCCGTGGCCAAGTACGCAGATCATCAACCATTTTGCAACTTGCTTCTAGAGCACTCAGCTTTAAGTCCTTAGTATAGTATCAGAAGACTATTTTTACAACTGCAATGTTAAACGAGTCCAGTACACCTTGGTCTAGAAATACTCCAAAATCCATGGGCATCTGCATTTAGATGCTAATAGAAGATAGCTACTGAATCAAGACCTCTGCTCTGAACACCAGTAAATGCCTGATACCTAACATCAGATCCCCAGAGCTGGTGCTGGCCCTGGATCAGATGTGCTCCCTCACATTTAGAGAGCAGGGAGATTATCAATAACACACACCTACACTTCTGGGTTTGTCCACCTTTTTAGAAGATGGTCTGCAAAGGAACTCCATATTGCAGTACATCAATGTGTACTGTCTAAAGAATCTTCAAAATCTGTGCTAGCAAGTTTTGTCTTCTTGACCTCAGTGTGCCAACATACTACTCAAGTGATCACAACTTCAGTATTTAAGATTATTTCAACTCCCTCTACAGATAAGGATTTGTCCTGTTCGTCAAGAAGCTATGATATTAAAACACCAGCAGTGTTGGAGTTGATAAAATGGGGGAGTCCTTTTTTTTTTTTTCTCTCAGAAATGCTCAATTTAGTTCTGCCAAAAGAACTTTTACTCCTCTTCAACAGTGCTCTGTATTTGTAATATGATACATTTAACTGACATATCCACAAACACAATACTGATTTTAAATAACTAAGAGGTTTTCTATTTTAAGGATGTGATTCTGTGTCTGCTTAACAGTTCTAGGAATTTATCCCAAAAGCATTGTAATATCATTTCACTTTTGGGGAGTTTTTTGAAACACATTGTCACTTTCTTGAATACATAGAAAGCTGTGAGGTTGGGTTTATTCTGTTTGGTTGGTGTTTTCTTTTAAAATTGGAAAGGAATACATCAGGAAAATAAAAGCTAGCCTAGAAGTTCTTTCCTTCCTACATCTTGTAGAGTGAACCCCAGTGCCTAGGACAGAGCCAAGGACTGCACAGCTGTTATCACCCCACATGCAAGGAAGTTAACAAATTCGAGAATTCCAAGTGTCCTTAACGGCTTGAGGAAAGAGATACTTTTAACCTCCATATTAATATACCAATTTCACATTCGAATTCCTGAATGACCAAAATACAAAGGACATGATTTGTCACTTTTATGCTTTGAACTATTCCATAAAGTCATAGAAAAACAGCATCTTGTTAATGCATTGGAAGTCTGCCTCCACCTTGCAGTTAGCCAAATCATACCAGGTTTCTGTTGCTTTTGAACATGGATGAGTTTCCATCCCATTCAGAGGCTATCAGTCAAACCTGGTAGTAGGGTTTATTCTTCCACCTCACTATACAAATTACTAAGGATACAACTGCAGAAAGTTTTCACAGGTATCTATGCCACTTTTTTTTTTATCTACTAATTTGATGAGAAGGAATAAAATCTTGATAATCTGATCACATGTCCTTAAAATCTCAGGTGGATGCCCCAATTTACTAGGGGACCTGCTGTAAAGCAAATTTCCTTATAGCCTTCTTCACATTACTGGGAAATTCACACGGTGTTTGACATCCTCTGAAGACTCCAGAAGAGTTAAAATGAGCCTTCGTTTCACCTTGTCACACTGGGCTTAAAGCAGCCGTTTTCAGGACTGAGCACCCCTTACGGACCCGGGGAAGGTCCTCACGGCGGGGATCTGGAAGCCAAGCGGGCTCTTCCAGGGCTCCGATGTGGCTACGGCGGAAGCAAACCTCTGCAGATCGTGGCGCGCCCCTCACGGAGCGCACTGCCGTTCTTTCATCGGGCTGATGCACAGCATCTATCGCAGCATGATTCCTGCTGCTTGTGTACCCCGCCAGGAAAACCACTCGCCTCCGTGCGCATTCGGCAGCGCCCGCCTGCAGCAGCAGCGGCAGCCGCCCGCGGAGGCAGCTGCTCCCACCCCCCCCGCCCCGGCTCCAGCCCGGCGGCCCCCCCCGCGATCCTTACCCCATGGCGGCCGGCGGCGCCGGGCACTGGCGGTGCCGCGTCCCCGTGGCGCTCCTTGCCGCGCCGGCAGCTCCGCCGCAGCCCCGTGGCGGCGGGCCGCTGCGCTGGGCTCGCCGCGCAGGCCCGGGGGGCCGCGCCGCCGGCTGGCAGCCGCCGGGCCGAGCGGGGCCGCCCGCGCCCTAGGGAGCGCCCCCCGCGGGCCGGGCTCCCATGGCCGCCGGCCCCGCCGGGCGCCCGCAGGCAGCGGCTCCGGCCCCCAGGGGGGCGGTGGCGGCGGCTCCTACGGGCGCAGACGGGTCCCCTCCTGCGGGCGGACGGGGACGCGCTCGCCTTCACCGCGAGAGGCTGGCGGCGGCTGCGGCGGCGCTTCTCGCCAGGACGTGAGCGGCCGCCGAGGGCTCCGTGCGCCTCAGAAGCGGAGCGGGATGGGGCAGGCAGTGCGCGCAGGGCTCCACGCCGCCGCTCCCCCTAGCACACCCGCCGGCAGCGCCGCGGACACCCAGGCATTTTCCCGAGGAGGCAGGGCTAGCCGCGGCACCGGCGCTGGCATCGGGCTCCAGGAGCGAGGCGGCTGGCGACGGGCTGCGGCCGCGCGGGCACCGGGGCCCCGCGCTCCCGCGATGCGATCCGCTCGCCCGCCCACCCCCGGCTGCGGAGATACGGGGCGCCGCTCCTCCTTCCCGCGGCGGAGGGTCCGCTCCTCGCTGTCACGCCTTCTTCTGCAGCGAGCAGGCGGGCATCGTCCTGGGGCGCGGCGGGTCCGTCGCCGCCAGCGGGCGGCGGGAGGAGCTGCCGCCACCGAGCCCCCGCTCCTCTGCGACGGGGCCGCGGGCTCAGCCCCGCCGGTGGGACGGAGGGAGGGATGGAGGGAAGGAGGGAGGGAGGGAGCGCCGCGTCAAGCGGGGCCCGGCTGCTTCGGCGCCCCCGAACCGCTGTCCGCTCGCATCCCCCGGCTCCGCCTCACACCTCCGCCAGCGCCCGCCCGTCCCCTCGCGGTGGGCAGGCGCAGCCGCCGCCCGCAGCCCCCGCCTCCGTCCCGCTCCTCCCGGGGGAAAGGACGGGAACGGAAGGGCGAGAAGGGAACGGAACGGAAGGCAAGCGCCGCGCCGCGCCGCGCCGCGCCGAGCCGAGCCGAGCCGAGCCGAGCCGAGCCGCGCCGCGCCGCGCCGCGCCGCGCCGCGCCGCGCCGAGCCGAGCCGAGCCGCGTTGAGTCCTACACGCCACTCCTGCTGGTGGCGGTACCCGCTCGCTCTGCCTCCATCCTCCGCCCGGGGAGCTTTAAATAGCACACGTCACCGCTCTACACCCCTACGCACTGACGTCACGCACCGCTCCCGGCGCTGACGTCACCGGGGTGCGGGGGATGATGTCAGAGTGGTCCACGCCGCCGGAAGCTCTTCTATAATAGGGCATGGCGGCGGGAGGAGGGCGGGGGGAGAGGGCTCGGGGCTCGCCGCGCCACCGCCTCCTCCCCCCCCTCGCGGCGCCGTCTCCACGGTAACGCCGCGCCTCGCGGCTGGGGGAGGAGCCGGGTGGCGGCGCCCCGGGGGTAACGGAACGGGGCGCTGAGGCCGGCGCGGGGTGCTGTTGCGGCAGCCCTCTGTCCCTCTGCCCCGCGGATGGCGGCGGCAGCGGGCTCCGCTCCGGAGGAACTCGTGCCTGAATCCCCTGGCCTCGCCAGTGCTTCAAACCCAGCAGCGTCACTCACGGAACGCGAAGGCAACCCAACAGCTGTTCCGAAACTGGCCCGAAAACCCGTCGATTCCAGCACATCCATGCTAGTAGTGTTGCAACGGAACAGCCAGCATTATGCGCTTGCCAGGTCCTACTATTTTTGGCTAGTTCTCCAATGGTACCGTGCAAATAGATCGCATGTGTTGCTGCTTCTAATCCAACAGAGTACCAGCCCAAGCTCTAGCACCACCTTTCAGGGCACCTACCTCATCTTAAGTTCAGCAAATGCTTCCATTAACTCTCCAAGTTTTCTAGAATTTATAAAAGTTACATGTATCTGCTCCTAGACAATGCCAACGGCACAGGGATGCCCAGGTGGATCACGCATCCCTGCTCCTTGCTACTTCTGGGGCCACTTTCAATATTTTCATGGCATTTTCCTGCTTAAGTGATGTTGTAGCCACCAGAAGCGTATCAACCTGTAACGAACATAAGAGGGAGAGATCAGTAAGATACTAGATGTCAATCTCCACACCAAAATGAAGACCCAAGTTTTACCAGTGGATGTTATGGCGTTGCAAAACACAACAAAACCAACAATGGTATGTTGGCTGCCATTGTAATTTCTTGGTTGGATTTCATGTGCTAACTCTGAAACATATGCAACTCTATGTATTTTCCACTAAAAATCGAATTAGATATAGAGACTTCTATCAGTAAAACTGTTCAAGGCAGTCCCCAGTGTTGGTGGGGTAGAGATGAAGATCCACAACAGTTCTTTTTTCTGTATGAAAAGGGTGATAAGAGTGAGAGAGACTATGATCAAAAATAATTCAGACTAGGCAAGTGTAAACAACACATGGCATATAAATATGTTGCTTGATGTCAAGTAGCTAGGAGTCTAGATTCATTAGCTTCTAAAAGTCCCATGTGACAGTTTGTATGCAGTAACAGCAGGTCAAGTGCAACGACACTAAGGCTCAAATGCTCATCTGCGTAACCCTGTTGCATCATTTTTGTTATTTCAGCTCCAGCTCACACACTAATGCAAATGATTTAGTATTTCATTATGTCCAAAGCATTTTGTTTAGGTATCACAGAGATGGTTCCATCTGTCTCTGCCTTTCAACTTGTTCACATATTTGGCTTGCATGAAGTATGTTTTCCCACCATATGGGTGCAAAACCAGAAATCCCTGAGCCTGAAGATAAAAGAAAAAATAAAGAAATTATACACTGAGCCCTGGGGGAAAGAATTGCATGTTCACTTGAGAATGAGAGGTGTGAACAGATTCAGGGGCAAAGAAACACTGCCATCTCCAGAGCAACCCCATGTGGGATACCAAGAGTGTCTTTACTGACTTGTGAAATGCCCTCTATATTTCATGCTCCTCTGTAACAAAATAAGAGTACAGATAAGATCCTCGGTGGGGAAACAGAGCTGTAGGGACAAAGAAAGCATCACTCCAAGTAAATCTGATAGTTCACCTTTATTTCCTCTTAATTCTTCACTTAAACAGTGTAAATTGATTATTACAGTTAAGTGTAGAAGCTCCACGTAATTGATTATTTCACTTCTGTGTTTATTGCTACTGTTCGTCCAGGTCTGACTGAGATTTCTCTAAGCCTTAAGCTTTGTCTCAGTTACAATTTTGATCAGTTTCAGGTTGATTTGGTTGAGTTAACCTTATTTGTCTTGTGGAAAAAGCCTTTGTTGATGCTTGCCAAGCTTACTGAAATCACTCCTCTGTCTTGCCGTTCCCCAAATTAATATATGATACAAAAACACAGTGACATCCATCAGCTAAGGATGAACTGTATGTGCAGATTCAAAGAAAGCAATATAGGTGATTAAATCACAGACATTAACAGGAGAAACAATAAACAATCACCTCGAAGACTGAAGTAATGTAACATGGAGAAATTTAGTAGTGAAGACAAGAGGCTCAGCTCTAAGCTGGTTGTTTTGACTTTTTCCCCTGCTATTTTAGAATACCTCTTTGTCTAGAGCACTCCCATGGAGGCCGTCTTGAGCTGTGGAGCATGCCGCGTGATGGAAACTGTCAGCAGGTCAGTGGCTGTTGCTCCACAAAGATACCAAGTAATGCCACAATCAAACAAGAGGTGGATGGCTTCAGGCAGGGCAAAGAACAGGATGGTGGAGGAGAAAGACTGGTTTTTTGCTGCTCTGAAGTAGCATATTCCTGGTATGCATATTCATCACCAACAACCAAGCTGCCAAACCCTGTTCTGACACCCTTGCCCTGAAGGCCAGCCAGCTGGGGCAACACCTGTGAACTTGGCAGAAGTACTGATACCTCTGAAAGGAGTGTTGGGTTGAACCTCCCAGTGGGATACCTGTAGATGGGAAAAAAAACAGATGGCTCTGCTGTCTCAGGCCTGCTGAGACATGGCCACTGGCCTGGCCAAAGTCCTGGAAGAGAGCAGAACATAGCTGGAAAAGCAGGAAAAGCACCACAAGGGTCTGCATTTTGCCTAACCTTCCATAGTACCTCTGTTTTCTCCATGCAAAACCAGCCCTGCACTGGTCAGTCACACATTGGTTAGGAGACACCATGCCCATGGAAAAGACAAACATTCTTGTAAGAGACAGGGAAATCCCATTTCACTGGATAAAGCACTGAAAATATTTTAACTGCAATTCCTTGTTCAGCTGTAGCCAGCATATTAAAATAAAAAATAAATAAAAAGAATTCTAGCTGCACCAAAACCAGAGAGAAATTCTAAGGATGTTTAGGGAACATCAGAGATGTTGAGGGTAGAAAAATAAAAATTGGCTTGTTTGGTTTACCAAACTAAAATCCAATACATCACACTATTATGTTCTCCAAATATTTTGGATGAGGTTAACAGAAGCAAGAGAGCAAAAAGGGCTATTAAAGGGCAAAAGAATAAATGAGCATAAACTTGCTGTAAATAGTTTTTACTCATACTCCAAAGGTTGTTGATCTTCAAGAAGACGGTAGCTTCCAGAGCAGCCTCACAAAATAAGGACTGGGTGCAAAAGAAAGAATGACTGAAAAGTAATCACAGATGGCAGCCATCACTGCCTCCACATGGGAGGAGGTGAAGGTAGCTGGAAGCATAGAGATATCCTTCCTCCTGTGACCCACAGCCTGCAGACACCACTTCCTCTGGGGCTCTGGGCTGGGGTACTACTGCTGCCCCCTTATATCAGCTGCTGTTTGGTTTAATACCAGATGAGTGTAAGTTCCAAAATCCTAAGGAAACTGGGGATGTTTATTCCCTTTGAAGATGAGAGAGCCAGCACCTCACACTTCCCTCACTTCTCATGCATTGATGCTATTTTGTGTCTCTTCCTTCCTCCTACTCCTTTATGCCTTTTCCTTGCCCTCCTTTCTCCTGTCTAATCACAAATCTCCCTCCCCACACACATGCTTCTTTCAGTGAGTGGGTTCTCTTCTCCATCATTTTCCCTTGCAGGATCTGCCTTTAATTTATAAATGAAGTCGAGAAAAGAGGGGAAAAGAGTAAATGGCATCCTCTTCCCTGAGCCCAAGGTTTCTGTCTGCATTTCCATCACTCTAGAAGAATCTTCACTGCCATATTAGGTGGGCCTGGAGGTATTCTGGAGGAATACGCATTCACCATTTTTTCTCCTGGCATAGATGAAGAAACCTAAGTGTCGCCTTATGTTCAAGTAAATGTGGTACTCTCAAACTAAGACTAGATTTGCTTTTGAAAGCAACTGTATGACATAATTCCCTGAGATGCCTTATGGTCCAACATTTCTAACTCTGTCCTGTTGCCAGTGAACGTTAGTTTTCTGGCACCTACTTCCAACATTTCATTGTCTTACCACCAGAAATAGATCGCACATCTCCTACACAACTCTGTGGCACTACACCCCTACAGGAATTTTTTAAAGATACTAAGCCCTGAGTAATGCTTTCATTTCTTAGTCAGGTTTATCAGTGACTGTTATTTCCTCCAGTGTTTTTTCTGACCATACAGAAAGCACAGTTTATGCCAGTAGACTGATCATGTCAGCTTGTCATTTCTGTCTAATTACTCCAAGTTTATCTAGATACATCACTCAGCTTTGTTACCCAAAATCCTTGCAGATATTTTTGCAGTTTCAGCTGAAGATGCTGAAAATATTGGGGGGGGGGGGGGACCAAAACAACAAACCAGGAGAGTGTATTTTTTTATTTATGAGTTCTGAAATGTAGCAATAATGACATTGTGCATCTGAAACCTCTCCAAAAGCATTCCTATCCTGGCAATACTATACTTGCCCACAATGAGTCTTCTTTTCTAGTGTGTCCTCTGTGCATCACATCTGAGAAACCACATACTGATACAGAATTTTTTTCAGTCATATTTACATTATAGGCAATACGGTCTGTGATTTCAGAAACAGTAAGTTGTAGCAATCATACAGCATTTTTCTTTCTGAACGCTCCTGCCAAACCAGACCAAGTTATTTCTAGCAGAACTAACAAATTCCAAACATCACCCATGATTTCTGTATCCATGCTTCCTATATTTGAAGTAATAAGTTAATATTTTTATTTCTCAGGGTCTGAAAACTTGTAGTGTATGAAGTACTCATTCACTAGTGAATATGAGATTGCTTTAGAGTAATTAGCTTCTGTTTTTAGCAGTTCTTCTTTCCTACTTATTTTTTAAACGTTCTGGTACATGTTCTAACAATAGCATCTGTGGATATTTGAGGAAACAGCTTAATTTTCTGCCTGAGTGTTCCTTCCTAGAGGTGAGTTTTTCTGAGACTTTGAAAAAGTCGTATTTGGAGAAAATTATGCTGTATTTCTGTAAATCTTCCCATGAAGAACACCTGGAATTTCCAGCTATTTCCACAAAGTTTCCATGCAGCTGGATTTCAGGTGCTGCTGAGAATTAAGTCCTAGCATATACAATTTTTTTTCTCCATGTGAGAAAATTTTGACCAAGCTTTGAGGAGCACTAACATCTTCATGCTGTGAAGCAGAAAAATGGAATTTGACCATAAACATTCTGAATTTTTTTTCTTTCACTTTTTATCTTCTTCATTCCTCTGACAGGTTGGTCCAATTTACAACAGCCTAAAGTTTGAAAAAAAAATTCTTGTCACATGTACTTGGTAATTTACCTACAAATCTCTACAGATGGCTCCAGTGCCATTCTGCCGCTCAGGCTTAAGAGAGAAGACAATTTAGAGTCTGGAACGAGCTTGATAAAAAGTCAGACCTATATTTCACATTATGGGAAAACAGTCAAAAGTCCAAGTGGAAACTATGACTAAGACCAGATATAGAAATGGCAGGCAAAGGGGTGGGAACCAATGAACAAACGACAGAGATCAGATAAAGACCCAGGGCTAAAATCCAGTGAGGGAAGCTGGAAAAAGGTTAACAGGCAGGGAAGCAGAATAGAAACAAAGATGGGGAAAATCTAAGCTGGAGGATAGAAGGGAGACTTCAGACCGGTAGGGAAGTGAATAGAGAAGTCCGACATTAGGAGGAACAGGCAAATCAAACATAATACAGACCTGAGGAGTCGAAGGAGGAGACAGTGACATGGGGAGTGATAGAGGGGAGAGAACTGTTCAAATCAGATGGGTGAACCTGGATGGGCGCTGTGCTCAGCAGGGCAGGCGTTTCCTCCAGAAGCAGGTAAAGGGCCCGGCACGTCACTCCTCTGCTGTCAGATCACAGCAGTGAAACCCAAAGGCTCCATCCGCACATCATCCCTGTCCAGTGCTGTCTGTGTAACGGTGGTAAACTGCAAACCGTACTAGTTATTCTCAACAGTCGAGTGACTCCAACTTAGCCCAAACCTGCCTGCAACAAAAGGCTTGCTCTATAAAGGCTCTAAGAAGAGCTGCAGAAGTACGTTTGAAGTGGAAGAGGAAGAGAAACGAAATGAAAGAGAGGATGATTTTATGGTTACAGCAACTGGATTCTGTTCAGGGGAACCTAACTCCTCCTTGCTACAATACCTGCGTAATCCTACCTGAGGGACAGCTTTAAAGTTGGCACGAGTGCTCTCCATCTTCTGGGAGACTTGCAATTTTGGGAATACTAGCCCCTAGGACCGTTAATAGGATCTCTGTTTCAGCAGACTGAAGGATAGATAAAGTGAACATAACGCGTACGAGCAAAGCAGCTGAATTAAAATTACACAAGCAGCCTCACTCCTGTCATTTCCTAACCCTGAATCCTTGGCTCTACATTTGAATTCTGTTGGCATAGTTTGGCATAGTTTCTCCTATGTCTAAGATTTATGGAAAGGCGTGGAGGTTTTTCCCTCTCACAAATCATTGAAATACAGAAATCAGACTGGGCTGTTTCCTTCCTCCTCCATCTCTCTCCCCATTTTCTTCTGTGCTTTATGATTCCCTATGTCTTTTCTGTGTACTTTTACACTCTTGAAAAATCCTGCTCATCAAATGACCTTAACAAGCTCTGCAACAGCCCCGGGTCAGGGCCCGCTGCCCTGCCCCGCCTGCAGCCAGGACACTGCCACCCTCACCTTGCTTTGAAACAGCCCAAGGAAGAACCCATTTCCCCTGTCCTCCTGACGGGGCCAAACACCTCCTCCAGCCCTTGCGGCTACTCTGCCTCCGTCTTCTGTTGGTCAGGCTCAAGGCGCACGGGCTGGGTAGGGCAGCCAATGCAGCGTTCGGTGCTGTCCCGTCCAACCGCCCCCTCCTCTGGCCGTGGCTCCTGGCAGGACAGGACAGGGCAGGGCAGGGCATCGCTGCTCAGAGGCCGCAGAACAGAACAGAACAGGACAGGACAGACAGGACAAAACAGGACTGAGTATTTCAGTTGGAAGGGACCTACAATGATCACCTAGCCCAACTGCCTGACCACTTCAGGGCTCACCTGAAAAGTTAAGGCATGTTATTCAGGGCATTGTCCCAACGCCTCTTAATCACTGACAGGCTTGGGGCATCGACCACCTCTCTCGGAAGCCTGTTGCAGTGTTTGACCACCCTCTCAGTAAAGAAGTGCTTCCTCGTGTCCAGCCTAAACCTCCCCGGCGCAGCTCTGAACCATTCCCATGCATCCTGCCACTGGGGATCAGGGAGGAGAGCTCACCACGTCCCTCTCCACGTCCCCTCCTCAGGAAGCTGTGGACAGCGATGAGGTCGCCCCTCAGCCTCCTTCTCTGCAGAACAGGCTGCAGCACCCGGAGAGATGCCATAGGGAGGAACCGTCCCCCCGTCCCCCCGTCCCGTCGCGTCCCGTCGCGTCCCGCCGCGCCCTGCCCCCCCCCGCCCTTCCCCCCCGCCCCGCCACGGCCGCCCCCCTCCGCCCCGCAGGTCGGGCAGCCCCGTGCCCTTCCCTGAATACCCCCTCACACAGGCGGGACCGGCTCCTCCGATGGGCTCAGCGCTTCCCCGGGCTGGGTCCCTTGGACTCGGCTGGAACCGGCCGTGTCCAGCGCGGGGCAGCCCCGGCCTCTCCTCACAGAGGCCGCCCCCGCAGCCCGCCCTTGCGGGCTTCAGTACTGACAACGGGCATGACGGACCAAGCCAGGAAATCTAGCGTTTTAAAAGAGGGGTGGGAGCACGGCTGAGCCCTGGGTCGCTGCTGTCAGCAGATGAGTTGTGCCACGGTGCCACGGGCAAAGCCGTGGCCTGCCTGCGCGTGGCTGCCAGGTCCTGCTGGTGAGCCCGCCGGCAGAGGGCTCGCAGGGGCGACCACCCCTGCCGTCAGGAGGCTGCGAGGTGCTCTCTGTCCACGGCTGTGCTCGCACTCGGAGCAGCAAGCGATTCTTCAGCACTGGGAGAGGCAGCAGCTCTGCAGGAGTTCATCAAGGAGCTGTGTCAGTCCTTAAGGAATTTATGCCAATGCAGTGGCAAAAGACGCATATCCGGAAGGCTGCAGTAGTTGCGTTCCAGCTACATGTATTTAGGGTAGTGTTAGATCTCGAGCGTGAAATCAGTTACGAGTATAAAACGGTGCTCAAATGAGGAAGGAAATGCATGATGTGTCCTTTCAAGAAGGACCACTGTAATACCTTTTTGCCACTATGGTTCTTCAAAAACCCAAAAAACATACCCTCAGCAAGTGATGAGAAATCGAGGAGCCAGCACATTTGCTCACGCGCTAATGCCCTCAGAATAAGGAATAAGGGGTGGATACTCTCATGGTTTTAGCTGGGATAGAGTTAATTTTCTTCACCGTAGCTGGCATAGTCCTGTGCTTTGGACTTAGTATGAAAATAATGTTGATAACACACCGATGTTTTAGTTGTTGCTAGGTAGGGCTTATGCTAGTCAAGGACTTTTTTAGCTTCCCATGCTCTGACGGGTGCACAAATTTGAACTTCATCTCTTGGCTACGAACTTTGAATACAGACAGGCATAAGCAGCTGCCACAGAAATTTTCAGAAATCGCTGAACAGTGTGACCACCCTCACCACGAAAATGTTTCTTCCCCTTTTTAAATAGAATTTCCTGCATTTCAGTTTGTGCCCGTTGCCTCTAGTTTAGTCACTGAACACCGCTGGGGAAGGCTGTCCTCTTTAATCCCTCCCATCAGGTTTTTATACACATTGATGGGACCCTGAACTCAAGGTTGGAGACGATGACCTCCAGAGGTCGCTTCCAGCCTCATACTGTGGTTGTGTGATTCTGTGATGTGGATGAAGGGGCTCAGGAAGAAGTCCCAGCTCTCTCAGACTTTCCTCTGTGAGCAGGTGTTTTCCTGGGGGTGCCCAAAAGTTGGGATGAACTTCTGGGGCTTGTGCAGGGGGCTGGGGCTCCGTCTCGGGGCTCCCTCTGTCTCCAATTTCCCTCCAGACATTTGCACAGCTTAATGAGATCCTTCCCGACCCTTCTCTTCCCCAGGCTGAGCAGCCCCAGCTCTCTCAGCCTTTACTCCTATGGGAGCACCTATGGGAGGGGCTGCAATCCCTTCACCCCCTTCGTGGCCCTTCGCTGGTCTCTCTGCAACGTGACCATGCCTCTCTTGCACTGGAGAGCGGAGAACGGCAGAGGGGACTCCAGCTGTGGCCTCAGCAGTTCTGAGGAGAGGGCAAGGATCGCCTGCCTCCACCTGCTGGCCACACTCTCCTAATGCAGCCCAGGAGCCTGTTGGCCGCCTTGGCCGCCAGAGCACATCGATGACTAGTTTTCGGTTTGGCGTCCACCAGGACACGCGGGTCCTTTTCTGCACAGCTGGCAGGGATCACCTGCAGAAACGCAGCGCAGGGGCCTTGCAGGCTGCAGGGGTCACTGGCTGCAGGGGTGGGGAGTTTTGTGGGATTGGGGGTAAGAGCGCTTAGGGGTGCCCAAACCTTACGAGGGAGTGTTGTTCAGGGGCTTGTGGGATTGTGCAAGGCTCATGCCGGGGTTTCTAGGGGAAGGCGCAAGGGCAGGAGGCTGGATGTGGATCCCACTGGATGCGGGGGGAAGCAGCGCCTTTCAGGCCGTGGCACAGGCGTGCTTTGCTCAGACGGCAGCCTGCCTCTGGGTGGCTGCCGAAATCCCAGGATGCTTGGGGTTTGGAGCTTTGCCTTCCTGACCGAGACCCACAGCCGGGCCTCGTTAACCTGCAGTGGCTTTCGGGAAGCACGCAGCCTGTCCCCAGGAGAGAAGAGCGACCCCCTTCTGCCTCCCAGCCACGGCCGCGGGGCCTGCGGCTGGAGGAGTTGGGCTGCTGTGGTAGAGGAGTGTCAGAGAAAGGCCCAGAGGCTGTGACTGGAGGGTGACAGGGGCTGTCTGGGTGCAGAGGTGGCGGCAGGAGGGCCCAGCAGGGAGAGGGCTGTCAGCATGGCCTCTGTCCATGGCACCCTGCTTCGCAGGTCTCCAGGACAGGCGGCCTGGCTGATGGCTGAGGGGCTTGGGCAGCCCTGCCCCGGTGGTTGGAAGGGGGAGCTGGGGAGGCTGGAAAGCATGCCCTGCAATGGCTTGTGCTTTAGTTTTGAAAGACACAGGCCACAGAAATTTTCTGGATCTTTATTCCATTTCCATGAAATGCATCAGCCGTGCTCTCAGCACCTGCAGGCTGTTGCGGGGGTCTTGTCCACCCTCCTGCCTGGCCGGGCGCTCCCCTGCGGCCTGCCGGGCAGAGGCGCTGGAGGACCCCGGACCTGCGACACCCCGCACCCGTTGGGGCCTCCCCCCAGATCCCCTTCTGCCAGCTGCGGGCTCATTGTTGGTGGGCCTTGGGCGCAGGTGGTAGCGCCGCTGCGGGGACCTGCTGCGCACCCGCTCCCTGGCTGTGGTCGTCTGCTGGAGGACGGATGAGCCGACCACGCGCTCCTGGTTGTCGTCATCAGCCATCACTGCATGCCGGATGCGGCTGATAGGGTGCCTGCAGAGCGGGCACGCAGCTTTCGTGGCAGCCCACCGCCGGATGCAACGAAAGCAAAAGGTGTGGAAGCATCCGTCGACGTAGGCGGCGTTGTCGATCTTGCCCAGGCAGATGGAGCATGGTTTGTCTGCCGCTGCTTCCCGCTTTCCTGCCCGCTGCAGCTGGCTGGTTGAGGCTGTCACAGCAGAGCTGCTCTGCTCCAGAGCCTCCTCAGCACCCGACGCCATGCCCTGCCATGAGAGATGTTCAGAGATTTCCCAGGGCAAGGAAGGGAAAAATAAGAAAGGACCAGAAAGCGGTGGGAGAGGGGAGGCAAGGGCCTCCTGAAGGGTCTCCTTGCGGGCTGAAAAGTGGCAGCAGAAGCAGCCCTGTGGGACAGCCAGCCCCAAGGGCTGCCCTCCCCACCTGCCTGTCCCCCTCGGCTGCCCGCAGGGACACTGCCCACTGTCCAAGACCCCTCGCCCCCTCTGCTCCCCCCAGACAGCCAGCACAACTCGAGCTAGAACAGGGTATCTGACGCAGGCCGTCAGAGGAGGCAGAGGAACTGGCTGGGAGTCTCCAGTGGTGCCCACAGCTGCCGTGCAGGATCTGCAGCACCGCTGCCAGTGGAGGCTCTGCACAAAGGCAGCGCTCCAGGTGGAGGTCCGCAGTCCTGATGGAGCCTGCACGGTGCACGTGCGCGCTCACAGGAGCATGGGACCAAGGGTGCCGGGACAGAGCCTGCGGCTGCTGAAGAGCAGTGAGGCTGGGGCCGACACAAATGCCCCACAGTGACCTCACAGGGGTCTCGGGGGCTGCCCCCCAGCCCACAACGGGCAGCCCAGCAATGCAGGCAGGGAACCCCGGGGACCTCCTCCGTGCCAAAGGAGCGCCTGGACTGGGCTCCTCCAAGGGAAGAAGGATGTACTCTGTGCCTGCCCTGGGAAAGCCCCATGTTGCGGTTTAGCCCCAGCCGGCAACTCAGCCCCACACAGCCGCTCGCTCACTCCCCCACCAGTGGGATGGGGCAGACAATCAGAAGGGTAAAAGTGAGAAGGCTCGGGGGTTGAGGTAAGAACGGTTTAACAATCAAAATAAAACAATAATGACAACAATAATCATGTAATGAAAAGGAAAATTACAAGAGAGAGGTGAAAGCCGGGGCGTGGGGCAAGGGGGGAATTAGCAACCAAAACGAACAAGTGCTGCAGCCGCTCACCGCCTGCCAACCCAACACCACCAGTCCCTGAGCCGCAACCGCCCTGTCCCACGCCAACTCCTACCGTTAATATACTGGTGTGCTTGTTTTCTCCGAGAAAGAGTTAATTCTGTTCACAGTAGTGTCTGGTAGTAGTCAGGGACCTTTCCAGCTTCCCGTGCTCTGCCACTTGTGCTGGAGGCTGGGAGGGGCAGGGCCACTGCCAAGACAACTGACCCTGACTGGCCAACGGGATGTTCATTCCATGCCATGTGATAACATGACCAGTATTAACTTGGGCAGTTGGTGCACGGGGGGGTGGTTGCAGCTGGGTGGCTGGTGGCGTCAAGTACAGTTTGTTTTGGTTGTTCATTCCCCCACACTGTCCTTGGGTTTCATGCCTCTGTCTTTATTTTCCTTTTCATTGCAGTATTGCTGCTGTTGGTGGTGTTATTGTTTTTTTTTTGTTAAACTGTTCTTATCTCAACCCTGGCGCTTTCTCACTTTTAGGCTTCTGATTCTCTGCCCCATCCTGCAGGTGGGGGTGCGAGCAAGCTGCTGTGTGGAGCTGAGTTGCCAGCTAAACCACAACAGTCTCTTTTAGGACCCAATGTAGGGCTCAGAGTTTTAAGGTAATAACAGCTAATGGTCACAGCACCGTGTTCTCATTTTTGCAGTTCGTGTTAAAGATTGCTGTTGGTTTGTTTAGTCTGCTGTGTTCTGCCATGATTAGTGATGCTTTGCCTAGAAGATTTTTTATGCAAACACTGGTTTTCATCTTTGTCTGCTATTTGAGGTTTTTGCTGGAACTGTTTACTGTGCTTTCGATACCACCTTACTGAGGCAATTAGCAATTATACCTCCTCCTCTGAGAGATTTTATGTGGAGGAAATACAGAATGGTATCTTTGCTACTTTCTTCTGTGATGTCTCCACCTTTATTGCAGCAACCTTTTTGTATCTTGAACATCCTTGGGTAGTTGAGATATACTTATTTTTAGGTTTTGGGCATGTTGTTCTGGTTTTGACTAAGGTTAGAAGGCAATTTAAGAATATCATCCAGAGGTCTGCCGCAAGGCTTGATAGTTATGAGTGGCAGGGCATGTGGGATAGTATGGGCAAACACCTAGGGCAGTGAGCACCCACAATGTTTTGGAACTTCACTCCTGAATAAGTGAGGAATTCTGAAAAACTAGTAGAATATTTGGAGAAAGTATGTTGTTACCCTGGAAACTCTAGAAAGACACGTTCACTGCAACGTGCTGGGGCTTCGCCCATGCATACCGAGCCCTGTTCAACAGTATTCAGTGCTCCCAAGGGGAAGAGAAGGTCTCTGGATTGAAAGACAAAGTGACAGTGTCACTCTAACCCTGACAACAGGCACTGCAGCCACTCCAACCCCCAGGACAAGCACTGTGGCCACTCAAACCCCCATGACAAGTACTGGACCTGAATCAGAGAATCAACCATGCCAGTATCAGTTGCCCCCATACACAAGAATTCTTGGAAGTGGAGGTCAACTTGTTTAGAAAGGGATGATGAAGAAGCAGGGCCATCACAAGGAGGAGAGGAGGAAGAAGTTATAAATGAAACAGAGACCACCCAATCCCTGTCCTTGAGTGAGTTGCGAGATATGTGAAAAGATTTTGGCTGTCGTCTAGGTGAGCAAATTGCCACCTGGCTGCTCTGATGCTGGGATAACGGGGCCAGTAGACTGGAATTAGAGGGGAAAGAAGCCAAGCAACTGGGATCCCTTTCTGGGGAAGGGGGAATTGACAAAGAAATCGGAAAAGGGACACAAGCCCTCAGCCTCTGGAGGCAACTCCTGTCCAGAGTGAAGGAAAGGTATCCCTTCAAGGAAGATGTTACATATCGCCTAGGAAAATGGACAACCATGGAGAAAGGTATCCAGTATCTAAGGGAATTAGCTGTGCTTGGGGTGATTTATGGTGACCTGGATAATCAACAGTCATCCAAAGATCCAGATGAAGCCCAGTGCACACAACCCATGTGGCAGAAGTTTGTACGGAGTGCACTATCCTCATATGCAAACTCATTGGCAGTAATGTCCTGGAGAGATGATGAGGCACCAGCAGTGGTGGACGTGATTGATAGGCTACGGGATTACAAAGCAAATATTTCCTCCTTCCTCATTTGTGCTGTGGAGAAACTATCCCAAGAGGTCCAGCAACTCAAAGAACATATGTCCTACTCCCCACCTCTATAGAGTAGTGTCTCAGCTGTTAGGAATAAGTGTCCTTTTGCTCAAAGGGGCAGATGCACACCACGGGCCACCCTGTGGTTCTACCTGCATGACCACGGAGAGGACATGAGGAGGTGAGATGGCAAGCCTACCTCGACCCTAGAGGCATGGGTACATGAGCTGCAAGGAAGAGCAATCACTCAGGGAGGTTCTTCCAGGAAAGCTGCTGCTCCAGTTTCCAGCGAGCAGGTCCCCAGACAGAGGAGTAGAAGTGCTGATTTTATTTCTAAGTGTAATAGAGGGGCTTCTGATTCACATTTACAGGAAGTGAGTTGTGAATGCCATGATTGGGACTAGAGGGGCCCTGCCTCCAGCCAGGTGGAGGAAAGAGACAACCGGTTTTACTGGACTGCGTGGATCCAATGGCCTGGCAAATCTGACCCACAGGAGTAGAAAGCTTTAGTGGACACCAGTGCACAGTGCACCTTAATGCCATCAAACTATATAGGGGCAGAACCCATCAGCATTGCTGGAGTGACAGGGGGATCCCAAGAGCTAACTGTATTGGAGGCCGAAGTGAGCCTAACTGGCAATGAGTGGCAAAAGCACCCCATTGTGACTGGCCCAGAGGCTCTGTGCATCCTTGGCACAGACTGCCTCAGGAGAGGGTATTTCAAGGACCCAAAAGGGTTCAGGTGGACTTTTGGTGTAGCTGCTTTGGAGATGGAGGAAGTTAAACAGCTGTCTACCTTGCCTGGTCTCTCAAAGGACCCTTCTGTTGGGGGGTTGCTGACGGTCAAAGAACAACAGGTGCTGACTGCCACCACAACAGTGCAGTGGCGGCGTTATCGCACCAACCGAGACTCCCTGGTTCCCATCCATGAGCTCATTCACTGACTGGAGAGCCAGGGAGTCATCAGTAAGACCCACTCACCCTTTAACAGTCCCATATGGCCAGTGCAGCATTCTAATTGAGAGTGGAGACTAACAGCAGACTATCGTGGCCTTAATGAGGTCACTCCACCATTGAGTGCTGCTGTGCCAGACATGCTAGGACTTCAATATGAACTGGAGTCAAAGGCAGCTAAGTGGTATGGCACAACTGATATCGCTAATGCATTCTTCTCAATCCCTCTGGCAGCAGAGTGCAGGCCACAGTTTGCTTTCACTTGGGGGCGTCCAGTACACCTGGAGTCAGCTGCCCCAGGGGTGGAAACACAGCCCTACTATTTGTCATGGACTGATTAAGACTGTACTGGAACAGGGAGAAGCTCCCGAACACCTTCAATACATTGACGACATCATCGTGAGGGCATCATTGTGTGGGCAACACAGCAGAAGAAGTTTTTGAGAAAGGAAAGGAAAGGAAATAGTCCAAATCCTTCTGAAAGCTGGTTTTGCCATAAAACAAAGTAAGGTCGAGGGACCTGCACAGGAGATCCAGTTCTTAGGAATCAAATGGCAAGATGGATGTCATCAGATCCCAATGGAAGTGATCAACAAAATAGCAGCCATGTCTCCACCAACTAGCAGAAAGGAAACACAAACTTTTTTAGATGTTGTGGGTACAGTCTGATTGTGAGCCCTCTCTGTCAAGCGACCCAGAAAACGGATTATTTCAAATGGGCCCTGAGCAACAACAAGCCTTTGAATAAATTAAACAGAAGATAGTTCATGCAGTAGCACTTGGGCCAGTCTGGGCAGGACAAGATGTGAAGAATGTGCTCTACACTGCAGCCGGGGAGAATGGTCCTACCTGGAGCCTCTGGCAAAAAGCACCAGGGGAGACCTGAGGTTGACCCCTACAGTGTTGAAGCCATGGATACAGAGGGTCCGAAGCCCGCTATACTCCAACTGAAAAAGAGATATTGGCAGCATATGAAGGGGTTCGAGCTGCTCCAGAAGTGGTTGGTACTGAAGCACAGCTGATCCTGGCACCCCGACCGCCAGTGCTGGGCTGGATGTTCAAAGAGAAGGTCCCCTCTACACACCATGCAATTGATGCTACGTGGAGTAAATGGGTTGCACTGATCACCCAGCGGGCTTGAATAGGAACCCCCAGTCACCCAGGAATCTTGGAAGTGATCATGGACTGGCCAGAAGGCAAAGACTTTGGAATATCACCAGAGGAGGAGGTGACACATGCTGAAGAAGCCCCACTGTATAACAAATTGCCAGAAAATGAGAAGCAATATGGCCTGTTCACTGATGGGTCCTGTCTTCTTGTGGGAAAGCATCGGAGATGGAAGGCTGCTGTATGGAATCCTATAAGATAAGTTGGAGAAACTGCTGAAGGAGAAGGTGAATCGAGCCAGTTTGCAGAGGTGAAGGCCATCCAGCTGGCCTTAGGCATCGCTGAACAGGAAAAGTAGCCAGTGCTTTATCTCTGTACTGACTCCTGGATGGTGGCAAACGCCCTGTAGGGGTGGTTGCAGCAATGGAAGCAGAGGAACTGGCAGCGCAGAGGCAAATCCCTCTGGGCTGCCACATTGTGGCAAGATATTGCTGCCCTGGTAGAGAACCTGGTTGTCAAAGTACGTCATGTGGATGCTCACGTCCCCAAGAGTTGGACCACTGAAGAACATCGAAACAACCAGCAGGTAGATCAGGCTGCCAAGATTGAAGTGGCTGAGGTGGATCTGGACTGGCAACATAAAGGTGAACTCTTTCTTGCTCAGTGGGCCCATGACACCTCAGGCCATCAAGGGAGAGGTTCAGCATACAGGTGGGCTCGTGATCGAGGGGTGGCCTTGACCATTGACGCTATTGCACAGGCTATCCATGAATGTGAAATGTGCGCTGCAATCAAGTAAGCCAAGTGGGTAAAGCCTCTGTGGTATGGGGGATGATGGCTGAAACATAAATATGAGGAGGCTTGGCAGATTGACTATATTACACTCCCACAAACCCGCTAAGACAAGCACCATGTGCTGACAATGGTAGAAGCAACCACTGGATGGCTGGAAACATACCCTGTCCCCCATGTCACTGCCTTGGACATTATCCTGGACCTGGCAAAACAAGACCTATGGCGAAATGGCACCCCAGAGAGAACTGAGTCAGAGAACAGGGCTCACCTCCCAGAAAACCTCATAGACACCTGAGCCAAAGAGCATGGTGTTGAGTGGGTGTATCACATCCCCTATCATGCACAAGCCTCTGGGAAAATCAAAACATACAGTGGACTGTTAAACACTAGACTGAGAGCAAAGGGGGTGGTGGTGGGACATTTAAACAATCGGATACGCATTTAGCAAAAGCCACCTGGTTAGTCAACACTAGGGGATCTACCAATCAAGCTGGCCCTGTCCAGTCAGAACTCTTATGTACTGTGGAAGGGGATAAAGTCCCTTTAGTGCATGCAAAAAGTATGCTGGGAAAAACAGTCTGGGTTATTCCTGCCTCAGGCAAAGGCAAACACTTCTGTGGGATTGCTTTTGCTCAAGGACCTGGATGCACCTGGTGGGTGATGTGGGAGAATGGAGGAGTCTGATGTGTGCCTCAAGGGGATTTGATTTTGGGTAAAAACATCCAATGAACTGAATAGCATGCTGTTAATTGCTATATAATGTTGTAAGTCACCACAATTAAGATTGCTATATGTCATATCAATGGTATCATGGTGGGAATCTCCCAAACTATATTAAAAAAAAAGAACTTTAATTGAACCAAGCAAAATGCAGCGGCAATGGAACAAGGACTGACTTCTGCATGCAACAATCCAACACCACACACACCATCTCTCCAACCCTGAAGACTTGTGCAAAAGATGGGTTCCAAAGTCATGGACTAAATGAACTCAATGGACATTTGTGGATATTTCACAGACATTTTACAGTGGTGGTCCATAGAATAAGGGAATGATGAACAAACTCTGTATATTCTATTAAAAAATGAGAAGGTGGGTAGGGGTTATTAAAGTTGTATTGGATAGAATGAGACCTGAGCATGATGTAAGTAGTATGGAATACGGGGTGTTCCCATTTGTGCCCATTGCCTCTTGTCACTTGACACGCAGGTCCTTTTCTGCACAGCTGGCAGGGATCACCTGCAGAAACGCAGCGCAGGGGCCTTGCAGGCTGCAGGGGTCACTGGCTGCAGGGGTGGGGAGTTTTGTGGGATTGGGGTGCCCAAACCTTACGAGGGAGTGTTGTTCAGGGGCTTGTGGGATTGTGCAAGGCTCATGCCGGGGTTTCTAGGGGAAGGCGCAAGGGCAGGAGGCTGGATGTGGATCCCACTGGATGCGGGGGGAAGCAGCGCCTTTCAGGCCGTGGCACAGGCGTGCTTTGCTCAGACGGCAGCCTGCCTCTGGGTGGCTGCCGAAATCCCAGGATGCTTGGGGTTTGGAGCTTTGCCTTCCTGACCGAGACCCACAGCCGGGCCTCGTTAACCTGCAGTGGCTTTCGGGAAGCACGCAGCCTGTCCCCAGGAGAGAAGAGCGACCCCCTCCTGCCTCCCAGCCACGGCCGCGGGGCCTGCGGCTGGAGGAGTTGGGCTGCTGTGGTAGAGGAGTGTCAGAGAAAGGCCCAGAGGCTGTGACTGGAGGGTGACAGGGGCTGTCTGGGTGCAGAGGTGGCGGCAGGAGGGCCCAGCAGGGAGAGGGCTGTCAGCATGGCCTCTGTCCATGGCACCCTGCTTCGCAGGTCTCCAGGACAGGCGGCCTGGCTGATGGCTGAGGGGCTTGGGCAGCCCTGCCCCGGTGGTTGGAAGGGGGAGCTGGGGAGGCTGGAAAGCATGCCCTGCAATGGCTTGTGCTTTAGTTTTGAAAGACACAGGCCACAGAAATTTTCTGGATCTTTATTCCATTTCCATGAAATGCATCAGCCGTGCTCTCAGCACCTGCAGGCTGTTGCGGGGGTCTTGTCCACCCTCCTGCCTGGCCGGGCGCTCCCCTGCGGCCTGCCGGGCAGAGGCGCTGGAGGACCCCGGACCTGCGACACCCCGCACCCGTTGGGGCCTCCCCCCAGATCCCCTTCTGCCAGCTGCGGGCTCATTGTTGGTGGGCCTTGGGCGCAGGTGGTAGCGCCGCTGCGGGGACCTGCTGCGCACCCGCTCCCTGGCTGTGGTCGTCTGCTGGAGGACGGATGAGCCGACCACGCGCTCCTGGTTGTCGTCATCAGCCATCACTGCATGCCGGATGCGGCTGATAGGGTGCCTGCAGAGCGGGCACGCAGCTTTCGTGGCAGCCCACCGCCGGATGCAACGAAAGCAAAAGGTGTGGAAGCATCCGTCGACGTAGACGGCGTTGTCGATCTTGCCCAGGCAGATGGAGCATGGTTTGTCTGCCGCTGCTTCCCGCTTTCCTGCCCGCTGCAGCTGGCTGGTTGAGGCTGTCACAGCAGAGCTGCTCTGCTCCAGAGCCTCCTCAGCACCCGACGCCATGCCCTGCCATGAGAGATGTTCAGAGATTTCCCAGGGCAAGGAAGGGAAAAATAAGAAAGGACCAGAAAGCGGTGGGAGAGGGGAGGCAAGGGCCTCCTGAAGGGTCTCCTTGCGGGCTGAAAAGTGGCAGCAGAAGCAGCCCTGTGGGACAGCCAGCCCCAAGGGCTGCCCTCCCCACCTGCCTGTCCCCCTCGGCTGCCCGCAGGGACACTGCCCACTGTCCAAGACCCCTCGCCCCCTCTGCTCCCCCCAGACAGCCAGCACAACTCGAGCTAGAACAGGGTATCTGACGCAGGCCGTCAGAGGAGGCAGAGGAACTGGCTGGGAGTCTCCAGTGGTGCCCACAGCTGCCGTGCAGGATCTGCAGCACCGCTGCCAGTGGAGGCTCTGCACAAAGGCAGCGCTCCAGGTGGAGGTCCGCAGTCCTGATGGAGCCTGCACGGTGCACGTGCGCGCTCACAGGAGCATGGGACCAAGGGTGCCGGGACAGAGCCTGCGGCTGCTGAAGAGCAGCGAGGCTGGGGCCAACACAAATGCCCCACAGTGACCTCACAGGGGTCTCGGGGGCTGCCCCCCAGCCCACAACGGGCAGCCCAGCAATGCAGGCAGGGAACCCCGGGGACCTCCTCCGTGCCAAAGGAGCGCCTGGACTGGGCTCCTCCAAGGGAAGAAGGATGTACTCTGTGCCTGCCCTGGGAAAGCCCCATGTTGCGGTTTAGCCCCAGCCGGCAACTCAGCCCCACACAGCCGCTCGCTCACTCCCCCACCAGTGGGATGGGGCAGACAATCAGAAGGGTAAAAGTGAGAAGGCTCGGGGGTTGAGGTAAGAACGGTTTAACAATCAAAATAAAACAATAATGACAACAATAATCATGTAATGAAAAGGAAAATTACGAGAGAGAGGTGAAAGCCGGGGCGTGGGGCAAGGGGGGAATTAACAAACAAAACAAACAAGTGCTGCAGCCGCTCACCGCCTGCCAACCCAACACCACCAGGTCCTGAGCCGCAACCGCCCTGCCCCACGCCAGCTCCTCCCGTTAATATACTGGTCATGGCGTCACACGGTATCGAATATCCCATTGGCCAGTTTGCGTCAGCTGACTTGGCTGTGGCCCTGCTCTCCTGGCTTCTTGTGCACGTGGCAGAGCACGGGAAGCTGGAAAGGTCCCTAACCAGCACTACTTAGCGACACTTAGCCATGACTTAACAGCAACTAAAACATCAACGTGCCATCGGCACTATACCAGCTACAGAGAAGAAAATTGACTCTATCCCAGCGAAAACCAGCACACCCCAGGGCGTGGAAGGGACCTCTGGAAGTCATCTTGTCCAAGCCCCCTGCTCAAGCAGTCCCGCCTACAGCCAGCTGCCCAGGACCACATCCAGGTGGCTTTAGAAGATCTCCAAGGATGGAGAACCCACCAGCTCTCTGGGCAGCCTGTGCCATTGCTCCATCACCCTCAGGGTAAAAAAGTGTTTCCTGATATTCAGCAGGAACGTCCTGTGTTCCCGTTTGTGCCCATCGCCTCCTGTCGTCACTTGGCACCATGGAAAGAGCCGGGCTCCGCCTTATTGACACTCTCCCTCCAGACACTTGTACAGCTTGATGAGATCCTTCCCGAGCATTCTCTTCCCCAGGCTGAGCAGCCCCAGCTCTCTCCTCCCTCCACCTGCTGCCAACACGCTTCCTAATGCAGCCCAGGAGCCTGTGGGCTTTCTTGGCCAGCAAGGCACTTTGCCGGCTCGTTTTCCGTCTGGTGTCCATCAGGACTGCATATCCTTTTCTGCAAAGCTGCTTTCCAGCCAGCCAGCCCCTGGCGTAACTGGTGCGTGGGCTTGTTCATCCCCAGGTGTGGGACTTTTCACTTCACAGAATCTCAGAATCACGGAGTGGTAGGGGTTGGAAGGGTCCTCTGGAGATCAAGGACAGGCTGGCCGTTCCTTATAAGGAAGAAAAGAGCCACCTCCACTGTCCACTGCCAAAAGAAAGAGAAGAAAAGAATTAAAAGAAAGAAACTAGATACCTGTCTGCTCAGCTGGTTATTCAGTGTGTGGGAATGGAAAAAGCAGCTCACAGATGACTACAAAGTTGTAAGCATCCTAGCATTGGCTGATATCACGGAGCAGGGAAGGACACAAAAGAACCTCTGATACATGCTTCAGTACTCAGCAGGTGGGCCACAAAATAACTGCGGCACTACACTGCAGGAGGAGAACACCAGTTAGTTGCAGTTAGTTGCGATTTCTCCTCACCTTGAAGTATCACTTAAACACAGTTTCTCCTCTTCCAACCCCATTTTTCCCACCATCCTCAAGCCTTTCCGCAGGAGATGAGGAACTTCCAAACGCAAACCATGACATTACTCAGTTACATTTTCCCATCATAGTGCCACAGGTGTGGCTCTTAGGTCAGAGGTTAAGACATTTCAGATGTTTAGATTAAGTATCACTATCCCATGAACAGACAATCGGGGGAAAAAAATCACAGAATGAATAACGCTGTCCAAGGCCATCAGAAACCAGAAGGTCTACTAATATGGCCCTGGTGTTCTAATGGCCTGTCAACTCAGCCACGATACTTCTCTTTACATGTTTTTCCTCGCTGATGCGTGCACTGCCGGTATTATTTCTTTGCTGTTCTTTGCTGTTCTTTTTTAATTTTATTACTACAATAAGCCATCTGGATCGTGTCCAAGTTTAGATCCATTTAATCTCACCAGAAAGAAACAAATCTCTTATGGTACAAGGAAGTCGGTGTCAAAAGGTGTACAGAGCAACCGCTTTATTTTAGTTCATCCTTTGCGCCGAGTGTGAAAAGTTTGGATACATACTCAGGAGGAGAAGGATGCACATCACCACCAGGCAAGTGGTGCGTGCATTACCAGCACAAAAGGCAGTACGTTACAGGATGTGCATTCACTCTCTCATTTAGTTACGCTGCATAGCCCAGCACACCTGCGACAGCTTAGGTGCACTTACACGGAATATTTTGAAGGGCCCATTTTATTAGCTTGAGATATCATCTCTGGGATATCTGACTGAATGTAAGAGCAAACCAGGCAAAGGTTAGTGCAGGCTTCTAGGGCACTTGCAGTAACAAACCTTTCTGAGTACTTTCTAGAGTCTGGCAAGGTAACATGAGTATAGGTTGGTTCCTTGTCATTAGCTTTTGTGAACGCTTCTGTGAGTTTACATACGCCCAGGGAAGTTTACTTCTCTGGATTCCCACTCACGCTTACGGACAAAAGGTACCCCTGTCATGGATGAGGTTCACATCACAGAGCTAAGTTAGCCTTCTGCTCTACAGAAACATAACTTTAACTACAGAGGCAGTATGGGGAAAGTAGTCCTTCTGAAATAGTTTTTCTTTGAGAGGCTCCATGGAGGTGCTTCCCGTTGCCATTGGACATTTCTAAACCGGGGGACGTGAGAGAACTTCCCAGATCTCACTAGGAGGCAGACGTTGTGTCCCCTGGCCACAGCCCACATACGTGCTGGGAAGCAACACTCCCCTCTTTCCCCCAGCTGCTCTGGTTTTCTGTAGGAAACCTGGCTGTGCAGACAGGGAGGGAGCAATGGTGTATTCCAACAGCATCTCTGCAGGGGCGGGACCGGGCACAGGAGAGTGCACTTGGTCCCCTGAAGGAATACGGCTGGGTGCTCAACCAGGGAGACAGTGTAGACACTGAGAAGCAGCAGCACGTCTGCGCGGTGCTGTCAACGTCTGCCCTAAAGTCTCACCCGGAGGATCCCTGTACTCGGTCTCTGGTGACTACAGATAACAGCAGTCTTCTCCCTTGTTCTGCTAACGTGCTGGCTGTCAGGTGCCTCGCCAACCTGAAGGGCCCCTGAAGCAGGCGTCAGTCTCAGCCGCTGCTTCAATGGTCCTTGTGCCAGCCGACAGCTGTGTACCGCCTTGCTACCTCAAGAGCTCCATGAAGGCTGCTCAGATCCAGTTTCAGATTTGTAATTTTAACACATTAAGAAGAATCCTTAAGAGATGAAGCTTTCTCTGAGCCTGTTACCTCGATAGCCGGAAACAAAGTCTCAATAACTGGATCTGCCTTTTCAGCCGTTTTCAAATTGTTCACTACTAGCAAATTACAAGCAAATCCTCACTCACACAGGCTGAAATTGTTTGCTCCATGTTAAATAACAACATTTCTCCCCCGCCAATATATTAGTTTAGTTTATCAAGACATTTAAAGCCTGATTTGTGGCTGCATACCTGAACCTGGATGGGCGCTGTGCTCAGCAGGGCAGGCGTTTCCTCCAGAAGCAGGTAAAGGGCCCGGCACGTCACTCCTCTGCTGTCAGATCACAGCAGTGAAACCCAAAGGCTCCATCCGCACATCATCCCTGTCCAGTGCTGTCTGTGTAACGGTGGTAAACTGCAAACCGTACTAGTTATTCTCAACAGTCGAGTGACTCCAACTTAGCCCAAACCTGCCTGCAACAAAAGGCTTGCTCTATAAAGGCTCTAAGAAGAGCTGCAGAAGTACGTTTGAAGTGGAAGAGGAAGAGAAACGAAATGAAAGAGAGGATGATTTTATGGTTACAGCAACTGGATTCTGTTCAGGGGAACCTAACTCCTCCTTGCTACAATACCTGCGTAATCCTACCTGAGGGACAGCTTTAAAGTTGGCACGAGTGCTCTCCATCTTCTGGGAGACTTGCAATTTTGGGAATACTAGCCCCTAGGACCGTTAATAGGATCTCTGTTTCAGCAGACTGAAGGATAGATAAAGTGAACATAATGCGTACGAGCAAAGCAGCTGAATTAAAATTACACAAGCAGCCTCACTCCTGTCATTTCCTAACCCTGAATCCTTGGCTCTACATTTGAATTCTGTTGGCATAGTTTGGCATAGTTTCTCCTATGTCTAAGATTTATGGAAAGGCGTGGAGGTTTTTCCCTCTCACAAATCATTGAAATACAGAAATCAGACTGGGCTGTTTCCTTCCTCCTCCATCTCTCTCCCCATTTTCTTCTGTGCTTTATGATTCCCTATGTCTTTTCTGTGTACTTTTACACTCTTGAAAAATCCTGCTCATCAAATGACCTTAACAAGCTCTGCAACAGCCCCGGGTCAGGGCCCGCTGCCCTGCCCCGCCTGCAGCCAGGACACTGCCACCCTCACCTTGCTTTGAAACAGCCCAAGGAAGAACCCATTTCCCCTGTCCTCCTGACGGGGCCAAACACCTCCTCCAGCCCTTGCGGCTACTCTGCAATGTTAGATCTTGAGTGTGAAATTAGTTACAAGTATAAAACAGTGCTCAAACGAGGAAGGAAATTATGATGTGTCCTTTCAAGAAGGACCAGTCTAATACCGTTTTGCCACTATGGTTCTTCAAAAATCTAAAAAACATACCCTCAGCAAGTGATGAGAAATCGAGGAGCCAGCACATTTGCTCACGCTCTAATGCCCTCAGACTTCAAATAGTTATGTACAGGAATTGTCCAGTATATGTGATAGGAAAGTATATTCTCACCTCTCTGTAGTATTTAGGTGTGCGCTATTTCTGAGGCTGAGCAGGTAGGTATTTCATTACTTCAGTTGTAAGAGCAAGTATGTCATGGACAGATGCTTTTGCCATCGAAAGTTATGGTTTATGATAGACCTGGCAGCATATAAGTATGCACAGAAGAAATACTGCCCCCACCAGTACTCCTCTACCGTCATCTTGCCAACAGTATATTAGGATGTTCTTTCCTACATGTCTTCACCTTTCTGACCATGGGTGACATTTGGAAGTTATATGCAAAGCACATAATTGCCATTTACATTATTTCACCTTTTGTGTATTAGAAGTATAGTTTCATTACTTTTTGCTGTCCAAAGCCTCCAACTGTAGTTTTGATTTCCCTTTGTGTAAGCAAAACATTCCAGCTTCCCTCATGCCCCCAAATTTAGGAGCAATTTCTCATAAAAGCAGCATTCATATGTAAGTTACAGCATGAGTAAGGAAGAATACAGGCATCAGATTTGAATTCTTTGTAGAAACTGACATGGAAGGAATGGGATTTACTGTTTGGTAAATTTTAGCCCAAAAGTCCTGGCTGGTTCAATAGCTTTCAGGAAGCCCCTACCCCTGAGTTCCCTGAACCTTCTGGTGTCAGGAGTAACAGGGCACCAAACTCTGCAGCCCTCTTTCATTGCCCTCTCCTGTATTGTGGAAGGCCTGAGATCTTCCTGGGCAGCAAGCAAGGGGATTCTGAGGGAAATACAGGTAAACTTTGCTCAGTGAGAGAGAGAGAAAAAAAAATTACCTTAAGTTGTACCAGAAGGCTTCTAAACAGAATTTTATGAAAACAAGCTACCTGTCCATCCATCTGTCTTTCTGTCTACCTTCCTATACTTTCTGAAAGGGATTTGGCTTGCTTAGAACTGTGGATTTTGTGATATGATTCCTACCATGAGTGATACCCATATGGTACATCCCTTACACTAACTTACCTCTTAACTTCGCCTAGGCAAGTGCAGAAAGCTACTTAATCTACAACGTTTAGGTAACTAACTTAGAAACATCAACCTTTTCCTTACCCACTGCATGCAATTCTAGTGTCAGGTACATGGCAGAGGGAAGGACACAACTGCAATCAGGGAAACATAAGACCTTGCTAGACTGCACACATTGCCTCATTGCTATGCAGTGCTGTAGCTTTTCTCAGTATTAAAAGAAAGTAGTAAAAAAAGAGACTGGGCAAACTGTGGGCCCGCTGCTGAGGGAGGTGGGTGCCTGGTGAGGCAGCATGCAGAGAAGGCAGAGTTACTGAATATAATTTTGCTTCAGTCTTTACTGCTAAGGCTGGCCCTCAGGTGTCCCAGCCACCAGAGAAGAGAGGACAAATCAGGAGAAAGGAGGTCTTCCCCTTGGTTGAGAAGTGTTGGATTACAGATCATTTAGGCAAACTGGATCCTCACAAATCCATGGGCCCCGATGGGATGCACCATGAGTGCTGAGGGAGCTGGTGGATGCTGTCACTAAATCACTCTCCCTCATCTTTGAAAGGCCATGGAGGACAGGAGAGGTGCCCAAGGACTGGAGGGTAGCCAGTGTCACTCCAGTCTTCAAAAAGGGCAAGAAGGAAGACCTGGGAAACTATAGGCTGGTCAGCCTCAGCTCCATCCCAGAAAAGGCGATGGAGCAGTTCATCCTAGAGGTCATCTCCAGGCATGCAGAGGACAAGAAGGTTATCAGAAGTAGTCAGCATGGATTCACCAAGGGAAGATCATGCTTGGCCAACCTGACAGCCTTCTATGATGGCATGACTGGCTGGGTAGGTGAAGGGAGAGAAGGTGATGCTGTTTATCTCAACTTCAACAAGGCTTTTGACACTGTTTCCCATCACACCCTCATAGGTAAGCTTAGGAAGCGTGGGTTAGATGAGAGGATGCTGAGGTGGACAGAGAACTGGCTCAACAATAGAACTCAGAGGGTCGTGATCAATGGAGCAGAGTCTGGATGGAGCGCTGTCACTAGTGGTGTTCCCCAGGGGTCTGAGCTGGGTCCAGTCCTGTTCAACATGTTCATCAAGGACCTGGACAAAGGGTCAGAGTGTACCCTCAGCAAGTTTGCTGATGATACAAAACTGGGAGTAGTGGCTGATGCACCGGGAGGCTGTGCTGCCATTCAGCGAGACTGGACAGGTGGGAGAGCTGGGCCAAGGGCAACCTGATGAAATTCAACAGAAGTGAGTGTAAGGCCCTGCACCTGGGGAGGAACAAGACCATGCACCAGTACAGGTTGGGGGTTGACCTTCTCTGTGGAGAAGGCCCTGGGAGTGCTGGTGGACAGCAAGCTGACCATGAGCCAGCAATGTGCCCTTGTGGCCAGGAAGGCTAACGCCATCCTGGGGTGCATTAAGAGGACTGTGGCCAGCAGGTTGAGGGAGGTTATCCTCACCCTCTACTCCATCCTAGTGAGACCAAAGCTAGAGTACTGTGCTCAGTTCTGGGCTCCCCAGTTCAAGAAAGACAGGGAACTAGTGCAGAGAGTCCAGCGGAGAGCTACGAGGATGAACCTTCTGGTATCAGGAGTAACAGAGCACCAAACCCTGCAGCCCTCTTTCATTGCCCTCTCCTGTATTGTGGAAGGCCCAAGATCTTCTTGGGCAGGAAACAAGCTGGCAGAGGGTTCGCAGGGGCAGCCATCACGAGGCAGCGAGGTGCTCACTTTCACATTTAAAGCCTTTTTTTTTTGGCTTTCTCATAAGTCATTGGCAATGAAAACCGTAGAAATAAATATTTTACTTTACCTGAACATCATGCTCACCTTAATATTTATATCTTCTATAAATACTTACAGTACTACCTAAAGTGCAACCAGCAGTTTGAGAAACAAAAATTAATGACGCTCCTTTTACATCTTTCTCACAGTGCATTCTTTTTATTTATACTGTTTTAATTACAGTCTTCCAAACTTTATGTACCAGCAACTTTAGATGCAAATGTGCCCTCTCTCCAAAAAACCCAGATTATCCCAGACATATGGATTGCTTGCATGGACAGAGGACTTCTTTCTGGGCAATATACCATGCAATTTGCCACACCTTTCAAAATACCATACTAAAGATGTTAGCTTGCTGCCAGGTCTCTCGACTTGAGGTTCCTCATGTTCAACATCTGGACATTCCTTGCATATCAGTTGAGAAGACAAAACGTCATATAAATCTGCCCCTTTGGCAGGCAGATACAGGAACCCTGAATTGAGCCAGAGAATTTTCAGGTTTGTAGTCTAATGCAAACTTTGCAGAGGCTTCATACTGCTCACGAAGCTGCTGTATTTTCACGCTTTGCTGAAGAACTGTACCATCATCCTGGTTAAACGTCCATAAAGCACCACTTTCACTTTACCTCCTGTAAACTGCCTCCATTTTCTAAGATTTTTCTCTTCTTGTCATGATACTTTGTAATATGATGGCCATATTGTGCAATTTTAACTCAGAAAAAGCACTTTTTAATACCTTGGCCAAGAAGTTAGCCATAATATTCTTTTCTAAGTACACATCATATAGTCACCTTGATATTAGAGTGTAAGATACAGTCAGCCACAGCTAATGCCTGATTTCTAATATTTGCTGAGTAGCCAGTGCAATTAGTATGTATTATAAATAGCAGTCAATATAATTAGAATTCACATAATAAAGGAACACCTATAGAGTTGTATAAAGAGGAAGTAATTCAAACCATAGCCTGGTACCTACATAAAGGTGTAGAGTTACGGTTTCCATGGCAACCTTAACTCTGCATTTCCTGCCTTTTGTAATTTCAAAAGCTCAGCTTCACTGTTGCTTTAATATAGTATTTTACACTGAATCCTTTTATCAATAGAAGGATCATTTTTGAAACCTGACATTTCTAGGGCTTCTAATACTAACCAAGTTCGCACAGCAACGTTATAAATTAGTCAGAAGAGAGTGTACTAATACATAGCTCACAACAAAGACTGAACTTGCCTCAAGCTGGTGTAATGTATTATGGATGTATGATAGCCTCTTCATAGATAAGGTGCTGGGCAGCTTCTCTTTGCAGCCCTGCTTCGTTTCCTCTATGACACTGGCTGTAAAACTCTGGCAAAAAATGCCAGATTAAAAGTGAAGGCAAGAAGGAACATGCCTGCAAATGTAAAATGGGAAAAATTACTTTATTTGAATTACAAGTCATTAAAGAACGTATACCAAGTGCACCTGGAAAAATGCTGGCTGTGAATAAAAGCAACACTGTGGATTACTGCTGCATTAGACAGAATTGTTCCAATTTTTAACCTATAACTTTTGATTAGCCTTCTGTAACTGACTTGTGCAAGAGTGTGTATGGGCACACAGATATGTGTACATCTCTGGGCTGCCTTCATCTTAAAATGAAAATCACTTTTATAGCTTACTGGTAACATAAATGCTAGCAATTTGAGAGAGAGGGACCTGGGTTTTCAGAGCCAAAATACATAGGTCCAACTCTTTACAGGCTTTAGTTAAATGCCAAGTAAAAACTATGTTTTAGTTATTCCTATTGTAAGGCTTTGTAGAAAAGCCCTGAAGAAAACACATTTACACATATTGTAAAGTTTAAGGCAATCTTTAAACCTGTTAACAACGTCCTGACTTCTTGAGTAAAAACTCTTAAACGCTAGTACATTTTATTTCAGAGTTTTTCTGGTAGATGAAAATGTTCCTCATTCTGCCAAATATATTTTAAATTTGGCAAACCTTACAATAGCTTTTGTGTAAGGAGACTTGTAATACCCAGCATAGTAGTATTTTCAATAATCTACTCTGGGGGAATAAGATTAAGGAATTTCTCAGTCGTTAGGCACCCATCTCTGCCAGCAAAGCAACTACATAAAGTTTTTTTCCATATAATACTGCCATCATTTATATTAAACTGACAAAATTTAGTTCTGAAGCATGGGAAAACTCCTGAATGAAATAAACAAGTATGCAATCAAAACCAGTCATAAAAACCTGAAGACAGTGAAGAAATGTAATACAACAGAATTTAAGTTAACCACCAACAGCTAGCTCTTGCACCCTACTCAACCTTTGGCAGTTCACATAGGAAATGCTAGAAAATGAGACAGCAGGTAGCAAGTCATATTTTATTTATTAACTCACAGCAGGACCTTCCCAACTTGTTCAAATCTCAATATTCTCGTTGAGACCTCATAACTTCTAAGTGCATGCTCAATGTAGTAAAGGCAAGTATAAAATAGAGGTAATACTTACTGTCTGTATAAAATGCTTAGTTCAAGATAGAAATAAGTTTGCATCTGTCTGTCCCCCAGTCTGGGAATGTTAATATATGCACAAAGTTAAGTTAATGAGTAGGTATTGCCTCCAGATCCATTAACCCTAAATAATTTTTTCTCAGCCACTGATAAGAACTGGGCCACAGTGAAATATCTACTAGACCTTTGTAACAATAATCAAACTGTTTCTTAAATACCCAACCCTCAGGAACTGACCAGGCAAACCCTTCAAAAACTTTAGTGACTAGTTTAGGGCTTGAGGAACATGAATATCCTCCCAAGAGTACAATGGATTAAAACAAAAGTGAAAAAAAAACAGTTTTGTAGAGCTGTGCAGAATTAATAGGCATCATCCACTGTTTTTAATCAAAATTCATGACCATCTTTACTTATTTTAAAACTTGTCTTTTTTCACACAAAAGAGAAAATAAAAAAAATTAGGAAAACCTACAACTTAGGCCTTTCTTTAAAAACCCTGTCTTTAAAGGAGTTTAATTACAAAATTTACAAAACCAAAGGACTGAAGTAATGAAATTATAATAGCAAATATATTCATTAATTTAACCAGTGCACAGCATTAACCATTTATCATAATAGCCTTAATTCTCATCAAAACCAGTGTATTTTCAACAGTAATCTAAAATGGAGCAATGCAAACAATTCATCTGAAGAAGATACAGAGATTATTCATATGCAGACACATTTTTAACTATAACTGTAAACACATATTTTTAAAAAAATACATATTTTGCTATAATTCAGCACAGTAGATTTATAAAATTTGTATTTTATAAGTTGGAATTCATAGATACAACATACACGTTTGCAGAGTTGCTTAACATTTTTATATCACTGCCTATGATACACTAATTACATTTCATAAACACTGTAATTAATAAATAGGTCAACATATCTTTCACTTAAAAAGCACTAAAGAAAGCATATAAAGGCATACATGAACATCACTGAACCTGTCCAAACGTTGAATATAAGAACTAGGATGCTACGTAGTGGGAAAAAAATATGGCATTTGTTTAGTTAAGAAAATGATTGATTTTTCCTTCAGTATTCACTTGCTAAACTTTTGAATCTTGCTTTTCATGAGGTGGATGTTTACATGGATGCCAGCCAACCTTCAGCAATTTATTTGTGCCTTTTAAATATTGTTTCTTAATGTACATCTAATTTAAGTTCTTTGTATCATTATTGAAATCATGTATTGTTTTCCTGATGAAAGCTGCTTTTTGCCTGGTAAATAAAATTTATTTTAGACCTAAGCCTCTGGTTTGGCTTCAATCCCAGAATATCCTGATTCCTAAACGAACTGCAAAACATATCATATGGGTATCATGATTAAAAAGTCTTCATGTGGATGCTGCACCATACTAATCCCTGTTATAGTTCCATTTATTTCACTGGAGTTACATTTCTTATTTTAATATACTTGCCATGTTTGGTCTCAGTACAAAATATTAAAATGGCACACTTAAAATGAAGCAGTGTACTGACACAAGTTTCATTATTTCAGACCTGGTCCTGGAGGCTAATAACATCATAAATTATTGTATATTACAGCTGGTTTTGAAACTGAAAGATGTTTCAAGACAGTTGAGTAATTTCCCAGTACGGAAAGGATGAGTACATGAGTACATGTTTTTAATCACCCTTAATCAGGTAACCCATTTAAAAGCAGTATTATCAAATGCTCTTCCATAAGGCTCTTTGCTAAGGTAAAGCACATTCTAAACATACACCTGTCTCAGTTCCCATAGGCCTTCTCGGGAAGGCCTATAGGCCCATAGGCCAAGACATAGAGAAAAAAGCTTGTAGATTTTTTAAGCTTAAACAAAGGTTTCAATAGAGGAGGAGTAGGGGGCTTTGCCTTCATTTTTCTCCTTGAACTATTTAACATTGAGCTGCTTTGACCAAACCTTCCAGCACTATTTACCTTCAGACAGCAACTATACCTGGAGGCCTTCAGCTCTAAAAGTTTCAGAAAATTGCAAATAGCACCAAACTGGAACTTCAATGTTGCATAATTGTTTCCATTCTATGAGAGAGATTGCAGCTGGTTTATCAGAGACATCTCTGCTAATGAATTCTGGAAACCACTCTCTTTTCTATCCATCAGAACTCAATATTGTTTAGAGATTGTAGAGGCTGAATTCAGCCTCTGTTTCTATTATAGATCATGAATTTCTTTCACTGGTCTTTCAGTTTCTTTGTTGTTGTTCCAATAGCTATTTTGACAAGTGGATGCAGGTAAGACATGGAGAAAAATCCTTAAGAGTGAACAGTCTGTGCCAAAAAAAAAAAGAAAAGTTAGATTTAGTATCTAGATTAAGGCAAACACAAAATATCAGGGTGCCTTGTACCAAGGACCTGAGGAAAACGAGACAAGGGAAAACTGCAACACAAGTTACTTTACCTGGGTTAATACATTTCTAAATAGTTTTTTTTTTCCTGTTCCCTGTACAAAAAATGTTGATGCTATAATCGCCATCTGTTACCAAGCATATTTAAACAGGTTATATTTATTGTAGGCCCCATGGCAAACATGAGAAGCTTTGAAGAATGGGATGTTATTGGTTAATGAATAGATTATGGTGAGAAGAGTGGTCAAATGGTCTGGAGAACACTGTCTGAACGGGCCAAATGCATAACTCTAGCTGTTGGGAGTCACATCACTGACTTCAACAGTTAAGACATGAAGCTTGTGCCTTGAGCAGAAACTCGAAAGTTAAGTTTTGATTCTGAACAAATAGCATACAAAGAGGGCCAAGTTCCAGATGAAAATCAGAGTCCTGCATAACTGGGGACCGGCAGGATTCTCATGAAACTGAAGATCTATTACACTACTCATCCTCTGTTTAAGATTTCTCAGGACTGAATTCCTTCATAGGGGAGAACTCTTTCTTCATCCCAATACTTCCCATTTCAAATCCTTACCAGTACCCACCTCCAAAACAATTCACACAGGGACTTTGTAACATTTATAAACCATATCCCTTACCCTAGCCCTAATCTTAACTGTGGGCTGACCTTAGCCAAAGACACCAAACCACGGCCAAAATGGAAAAGTTCTCAGGGGAGAGTTCTTTGTGATGCACAAACCTGCCCTTGGTAGTCCTTTTGCAGCCCCACCACAACAGGTCCCTTCAGCTTTGTCTCTCTTCTAATCCTAACCCTAAAAGCGGCCAGGTAGCCCTGAAGCTTAGAAGACCCAGACCGTGGCACAGATGAAAAAATTGTCAGAAGATAACTGGTTTGACAGCCCACGCTTTACCTTAGCAGCCTGTCTGAAGCCTGCTTCATCTAAATTGCTAGGCTTTGTCTCCCTTCAAACCTTAACGCTAGATGTGCACAGAGCTTTAACACCAGACAGACCCAAACATGGCCTCTGCAGCCCAGACCTTCCCTCAGCAGCCCCACTCCAGCTAGACCCCTAGGACCTGTCTTTCTCCTCACCCTAAAAGTGCCCAGGGCCTTAACCCCAGGTAAACTCAAACATTACCTTGATCAAAGTCTTTGAGAGTAATTCTTTTGCAAACCAAATGGTCCCCTAGGTAGCCCCTTTGCAAATCCACCACAACTAGACCCCTAGGAACTGTCTTCCAACCCTAAAATTGGCTGGAACCCACCTTCTGCAGCCAAAACCTTCCCTTGGCAGCTTCTCTGCAGTCCCACTCCAACCTAGAATCTGAGGCTTTTGCCTCTCTCTGAACTCAAACCCTAGCCTTAAACCAAGGCATGTGCTGAGCCTTACCCTAAGACCTCAAATAAATAAAAAATATTATTAGTAATAATAGTATTAAAATGGCCAAAACAAAAAATTGTTAAGGGAAATGTCCTTGTGGCTAAACTTCCCATTGCAGCTTCACTCCATATATGCCATTAGGGTGTGTGTCATGAATGTAATGCTAGCCATAGCCACGGGCTGACCCTTATACAAGGACCCCAAGCCATGACCAAGATGAAAAAGTCCTGATGGAAGGATTCTTTCTGCAGCCCAAACCTTGCCTTGCAAGTCCATTTGCAGCGTCATTACACCTGGGCCCATGTGCTGTGTCTTTCTTACCCATTAAGCCTACCTGTGTATGGCTTAAGCCATGACAACTCCACCTGTGGCCTGCTCTTAGCTGAGCAAGCCCTCAGCTTACCCCTTCCCTCTCAAAGACAGAAGCCTCAGTGGTGTCTCTGTGTTTCAGTGCCTACTTGATGCTAAGAGCTGTCTTACAGTACTTGTCCTTCTCTAGAGGAAGGGATCCAATCTTGATGTGGCTTGTACCATCTGAACTTTTCATCCTTCAGAGTGCAAGGATTTTAGCCCTTTCTTGACTTTGGATTTATGCTAGCACACCTACAACCTCTGGTGGCCAAATCCTAACTTATTTATTCAAATATTATCTTTTTGACACGCTTCTGAATGGTAGTTCAGTTACAATCAGTCAATAACTTTAGAAAGCAAAATACCCACGCAGCTGTTTCCATCTTCCAGCCTTGGCCAGAGCCCACTGTCAGCAGAGCCCCGTGAGCTGCACCCTCTGCCCCTCGTTCCTTCGGCTCAACGGAACGGCCGTCGGGTGTCTGCCGGGCCGGCCGCTCGCGACTCAAGGCAGCTTGGGACGGAGAAGACAGGCCGTGAGACCGGACCTTGACTTCCGCCACCACAGGGACACGATGCCTCAGCCGCCGCCGCCGCCGCCTAAGGCCCGAGCCGCTGCCTCCCCACCTGACAGACCTGCGGAGCACCAGGGCGTCCGCGGAGCGCCACGCACCCCCCCGCCCCGCCTGTGCCTCTTCGTGTCCCCAGCGCCTCGGCGGGCGAGGAGTGGCCCCGGCCCCCCGCCGGCGCGCCGGTGAGGGCCCCCGCGCCCGCCGGCGGTAATGTCCCCCTCCTGCCGCCAGGGGGAGACGGTCCCGCTGCCGCGGCGCCAGCGCCGGGCGGAGCGGCCACTTCCTGTCGGCGTCGGTACGTCCGGGTAAGAGGGCAGCGCTCAGCTGGGGCAGCCACTGTCGGTTTCCGCCCTGTGCTACCGCCAGGAGGCCGTGGGCGAGGGGGCTGCACTCACTTGGTGCCACTTGCGGGTCCGCCCCGCCTGCCTCCGCACAGGTCCGGCGTGGGTCGCTCGGCGGGGCGCGGGGGTCCCACCTTGCTGCGGGGGAGGGAGGATAGGGGGCTCAGCGGCGGAGGGCGGCCTCTTCCGCCTCCCGCGGGGCCGCCGGGCGCCGAGGCGGCGGCAGCGGGGCTCCGGCGGCGGCGGGAGCGGCGTGTGCGCTTGGGCTTGCTGGCAGGGGAAGCGTAGCGGCGTTTACTTGTCTGCTTCTTCCAAAAGCACACGTTTGCTTGGAAAAAGTGGCCGCTGGGGCAAGCGTACCTGAGTTGTAGCGATTATGAGGCTGTTTTTGGAGAGCCGGGCAACTCCGCTTACCTGGAAGTCACGGTCAATGCCGTTACAGCCACTGCGAGACAGCGGTGCCGCTGCGCTGTTCTGGCTTGGTTTTGGGAAGGCAACCCTTTCCTTACTTTTCTTTCTGGTGTTGATAACATCTCTTTCTGGTATTACAACTCTAAAGACAAAAAAAAAACCGCGTTACTTTTGCAACTCAGTCTCGAATTCGGCTGCATGGTTCTGTTACTGATGAGTTATATCTATAAACCGCTTAAATTTAACAGTACGTTAAGTTAATTTGTTTGCTAACCGCTTACACGTGTGCTGTGTGCGACGCGGAGAGTGCCTGGTCTGCTTAGAGACCGGTGAGGTGCGTTAGCAGTTGTTACGTTGCCTGTCTCTACTAGAAATGGAAACGTTTAGACTGCACATAAATATCGTTCAGATTAAATGTAAATATCGGGTAACTTTCTTGTCATGCAATTCCGTTGTGTTCCTTTAGCAGAACTGAAAGTGAACATGCTAATAAAAACTTTCACTGATAGGTAATACTCCCTTCTCCCCACCCCCCTTAAAAAAAAAAAAGGGGGAAAAAAACCTATGAGAGCATTAATCTTGACGCTTTTTCTTGGAGCTAGTACAACAGTGTTCATGTAGGTAGTAGTGGGTTTTCACTGGTGTGGGTTGTCACCACAGGAAATAAGGAATGAGCAAACGAAATCCTTGTGTTTATTTGCCGATGTTCCATGCTAGTACTGCCTGTGACAGAGCTGTCTGAGGAGGTTAAAGCATGACAACAGTTCCTAGGGGTAGGCGAAAGAAGACTTCAAGGCTATGGTAACAGTGAGACCTTGCTACAGTAACATTAGGAATAACTGATTTTATTTCAGTGTATGAGACTACCTATTAATGTAACTGTTAATGCAATTTATACTTTTTTTTTTAGTTTGGTGATTGAGGGAACCTAAAAGTGACACTTTAATTTTATTCCTAACTTAGACTACTGTATTGTGATAGGATTTCTATGCTGAGGTATGGATCAGCACTTTCTCCAGTTGTTTTACTGAAGCGTTGGGTTGTTAAAAAGGATTTTATGTAATAATAAGGGAAACACTGCCATCGCTCTAATGACTTCTAAGCGTTCCAGTTAAGTAGTTCAGAAAAACTTCTTCCTCTTGTGTTTTAATCCCTGCATTGTGCTAACTGGATAAATATTCATATGCAGAGTACTGAGATCAATCATGTACAACTGTGTTTGTCAGTGACATGTCTTTTTAGTTCACAGGATTCTTATTTGAGACTGAAGTAAAAAACAAATGAAGAAATATGAAAATAATGTCAGGTTTTCACTGCAGCTAAGAGATATCTACAGTATTGATATAAGAATATTTTTAAAACCAGTTAGAGTTTTTCCAGTATAAACCCTGAACTTTTTATTGTTTCCAGCATATAAGTTGACTTAAGGTAGAATACCGATGATTTGCAAAATGAATGCAATACACAGTGTAACCTATTGTAGAGGCAAAAATTGTTCTTTCGCATCCAACCTTTACACTAATGTGTAATGCATATAATAGTACAATGCCAGTCAAACAAACCCCAGTCAGTTGTGCCAGAATCAGTTTTAAATTTAAAAGGTAGTAAACATACACTTTTCTATCACAAACCAATTAGTAAGCACAGTCGTAAAATAGCACTATATATATGATATTCTTAAAGCATTGGTAGATTACTTTCCAGTTGCTCTCATCATTTGGTTGCTTCTTTGCATATCATGTCGTGAAAAAAATGAATTTTACTCACCGTTCATGATTAGCTACTTCATGATCTATGACTATGACGTAGTCAAATGTTTCTTCCCACATATTGTGAACCTTGTTGTGGAATCTTTGAAATAAGAAGCATATTCCACTGTAACGTGCTGCTTTTCCTTGAGATGAAAACTCTGTAATCTTTCTAAAATTAAACTTAAAATGGAGGGGAGCAAATAAAAATTCACTCTTACACATAAATAACAGAAGTAGTAATTGTGAAACTTAAAAGTATGTAGTATTTTTATTTAGTGTTTTCTCCTGAAAGGAGACAAAACTAGCCCACAATCACAATTCTTTTAAGCAATTTCTGGAAATATATTCTAGATTATTTGATTTTTTTAAACCAAGAGTTTAAAAGGTAACTAGTATTCTTGTTGCCGAATTTCAATTTCTTTCTTTTTCCCTCTTTTTTTTTTTTTGAATGCAGGTAGAAGGATACATGTTCAAGTAGAAAGGAATATGTACTCAAATTCCTCCAGCTTGGGTCATCCACCCTTCACTCCAAAACATCAACAGACTAATTTCTTCAATAAGCGTCCTCTAAATATGCCACCTACTCATCGCTATCGGCACCAAATTACTGATACTCAGTTTAATTTTCAGAATGCAGAGTAAGTACAGTAAGATTTGATAGCGGGGAATGGGTAGAAAAAGAAAGTTAATGGTCTTCTGAAAAAGTATTTTTGTTTATGGAGGATGTTCTTCGCTGTTTTTAACACTAAATTGCATTAAACTTTAAAAAATAGGAAGGTGTCACGTGTAAAACAGCCGTATAATTTCTGACGGTGACCTGCAAGTATGAATGCTCTCCTGCATTGCGTATAATGCATGAGATGCCATTGCACTGATTAGAATTAATAAACCACACTTCACTTTTAAAGGTCTTCAACTGTACTTGTTTACTGGCGAAAGCAGGGAGGAGATAAGAAGGGGAAGAAACATTTATTCTTGGGGCTAAATTTGAAGACACCATAGTGTTCTTTAGGCTCTTAAATTTAACAGTACCTTAAGTTAATTTGTTCGCTAACTTCTTACATTCTGTGAAGAATGACAGTCTATCTTTTAATGAAAAATATATACTGAAATACCTCTTCATTTTGGCTAGAAAAGACAGATCTATTTCTTCTAAGGAAAAAATGGCACAGCTTACAGAGTTTCATATTCACATGGTAGAAGAACTATCAATCCATAAAAAGCATCTTAGTTATTGTATGAGTAACAGTTATGGACTGTAGTCTTTCCAGGGTTCTTCTGAGTGGGAACATTGCAGCTATTCCAGCTCTTATGCTGCAGCCAATGCCTTATATAAATGGCAGTCCAGTGCATACGTCTGATGCCCCCAGGGTATTCCGAGGGAGAAAGTAAGTTCTGTGTGTCTGTGTGTGTGACTAATTCTGGTTGTAATCTACCCATGGTGAAGCTTGCCTAACATAAATTTCTTATGCAACTCGAATTTTGTTAGAAATTGCAAGAATGCTGAATAAAATGTTTTTTGATGACAGAGGCCATGTCATGGCTCTTCAAAGCTTTTACGTAACCACTTCTGAGAACTTCAGTGGCTTAGTATGTGTAGTTTTTCTCTTCCAACAGCTGAACCTTGCAGAACTGTGACTTACATGTTTTATTTTAATAGTATAATAGACTGTAGTCTGTGTGTACTTGACTCTAAGAGGGTTCATGTCAATAAATTGAGTGTTCCCCTCCTGCTAATTTGTCCAGTGTAAGAGTAAGACTGCAACCTCGATGTTTTATGGGAATTGTAATGTTTTTCTAAGGACGCACTAGATGTTTCTCCTGATTTTCTTAATTATGTGATGCTTTATTTTTCAAATACAAAGTGCTGAATTCAAGCATATATAAGTGTTTTTTCCAAGAGGAATTTTATGGAAGCATAGTTTTTCTTTTCAAAAAACTAACCTTACTTGAATTTATATAACTGCCTTTGTTGCTTTAGTTGCAACAGAAAGAGGAATTTCAGATGAATGTATGATTTTATTTTCTTTTAACATTCTAGAAAAATAACTTCTCCATATCAGTTCAGAAATAGTATTTAATACATGTTTGTAATAATTCTATGAATCAGCTGATAGGACGCTTTATACAATCTGTCTTCAGAACTATTTCCTGTATGCTATTTCTCTTCCAGATTTAACAGATGAAAAAATAAGTACCATTAAATATATGGTATTAAGTTATAGTTGAGTATGTAACTATCACATGAACTAAGGAAGTTCCCAGTTTCATGCTGCATGCATTTTTTCCTCTTGACCAGTCTGGTGTATGGAAAGCTATGCTGTGTTAGGAGGTTTGCAGTCAGCTAGTTGATCCTTAGATCTTGAGTCAACTCTTCTGAAGGTATTTTTGCTGTATTTTTGTTCATGAGAGTTCTTCTCAGTCAAAATAGGCTGAAACAGCATTATGGTTTGATTTAACATTACAAGTTCCTTTAAGACTGCTGGTAGATAATATTACCAGAACTTCTCTCAGACTTGAAAACTGAAATAATGACTTGAGGTCTCTTCAGTTAAATTTTTATTATTAGTAATACTATCTCTCCAGGTCCCCAAACTATTTTGATGCCAGCTTTTCTGACTACAAGAAATGACCGTAGTTGTTTTAATAGTTAATTCATTGACACATAGTCACATTTTTTTAATTAAAAAGCATGAAATCAAATGTTCATATCTCCATACTGCAACTGTGCGTGATATTTGATGTATAAACAAAAGATGAATGTCCTCTCTTATTCTTTACTGTGGGTGGACCACAGCATTCAACCACTGGTCAGCTTTCAGTACAACTTTTTCTTAATGAGCAGTTTGGATGCCAAGGGGCTGTCTGTAAGACCACTATATGTCTTCAGATATATTTGAATTCCTGTGACGAATGACTTAATAAGGAGATACAGACTAGTGTTTGAAAATGAGACATTAGGTTTATGACCTGTGTAGATTAAACAATTAGTTTGATTTGTCAAATGAATAGTGTGTGTTCTTTTGCCCAGCTTACACAGTTTACTGTCTGTACAATCTGAGACACAGATAAATACTATATTTTGACAGGCTACTGTAATAAGTTTCTTTTTTTCCCCTCACCACTACCAAATTTATCTTATTCATCACTGGGTATTCAGAACTCACCAATCTTCTCACTGCACTTATGTTGATTTGAAAGAAATCATAGACTGTAAGTATCTTAAAAAAAACAAAAAACGCACGAAAAACCCACCAACAAACAAAAGAAAAAACCCCAATGTATGCTGTCACTACAATAGTATGACCAGTGTTCCAAGCTGTCCTGTTTAACTGAACTTGCTGTTTAGGTTTCAGCTGGTTAATACAGAGACTCTTGTAAAGCAATTGCATAAATTCACTTCAAGGGTAGCTGCACTTCTGCAGTTAGGTGTTCTCTTTTCCCATTGCAGGTTTATTTCGCCTAATATCTAGGATAGGCACCCCTTTTGTTCTGTAAAACGCTTGTAGTGAAATAGTCACATAATTAGGCATTGGTATTTGTACTTTGTAGCAACTGTCTTTTAATCAGGTTGGAGCTTGCAAACTACAGGAATCACTCTCTCCCCCTCTCTCCCTCCCTCTCTCCCCCTCTCTCCCTCCCTCTCTCCCCCTCTTCCCTCCCTCTCTCCCCCAGAAGACTAAGTAATCAAAGTGTTTCACATGACATCAAACGGCAGCGGTTTCACTCACCTCGTTCTGAAACATCTGTAGTTAACGAATCAGTGCCTTCACCAGAAGAACGTAGATACTCCATCCTAGGATCAGTGCGTTCTCGACCGTTCCATGCACATTACTTACCAGATTTAACCGGATATGTCCCTCCATTGCACAATACTTTGTTTCCAGACCCTATAGAAACCACACTCCCAGTGGTTGAAGATCAGGTAATATATTTCTGTGCCTGTGTTTTACATATCCCTTCTGAGTAGGACGGGTCCAATAGTGCTCTAGGAGACCACTAAAATTTTTTCAGCGTTTATTGACAGTATCATGGGTCTCTATCATTGAGCTGTCATTAGAAGGTATATCAATAAATGTAGCTGCTACTGTGGTCCTATATAGCCTTCTTGGGTATGTGTGGGTTTGGAGCATTTTTAGGGGGTTGGGGTAGTTCTGCTTGTGTTGTTTGGTTTCCATATTGGGAAACCTACATGTCTGCTTCAGCAAGTAGAAGTTGGAGGGGTGGTCCGTTTGTCACATGATTTGGAGCTGGGGATACTCCTGATGAAAAAATTAAAAAAAAAAAAACCCCACCACCCTAGTAATGAGAGAGAAGTCCTTTCTGAATAAATAGTTCTGGGCCTGTAAAGATGTCCACTGCCTCCCTTCAGAAGGAGCTAAAAGTTATTGTCCTAGCTGTTCTCGAATATAGAAGAAGAGGTTATCTTTAGGTGAACAGTAAAGCTGGAACTGTGTTTAACCAAAAAAAAAAAAGGCATGTGGCTAATCAGTCTTCATACTTTATCTGCACCAACATGAGAGAAGGTGTTTTTGTACAAATAATGCCTGTTGGTTATAGCATATAACAGTGTTGTGAAACAGTTAATACCTGTTCAACCAAAGATCTGACAAATTCTTTAATAGTTTTTGTGGGATAAAAAAAGAAAGCTAACTTAAATCAGGTTTACTATTTATTTTTCTCCCTATTACTGGTAGGCAAACTGTTGGCGTTAGAGATATCAGCAGAAGATATCTCTGGTCCTTTCACTGCTTATTCCCCAAAAGGCTGCAGATACTGATGAGGCAAAAACTATTTTCTGTGGATAGACATAACAGATGGAACAAATTTAAGTTTGAAAACTTTGGAGAAGTTTTTTCCAGGGAGTTGCTCAGTATGAATTTAAGTGGGGTAAAACTCTAGACAATGGAATAGGTCAGCTGAAATGATGCTGTATTTCTTTTTTTTAATGCAATCTTCTGTGATTCACATAATTGTATCTCTGACAGGAAAGAATGCTCAGTTCTCTGTATCTTTATTTTTTCAATGTCTGTGTCAAGTTAAGTCAGCAGGTTCTGGAGTTGTTTCAAGCATGTCAGCAACAGACCTGTGATTTGAACAGGAAAGAGCTTTGCAGAACGGAACTCCAGAGAGAGATTCAGCGACTTTTTCCACGTATGTTTTGAATTTGGTTACTTAATGTCAGTTTGAATGTTCTTCAGGTATGCAGTTCTGCCTTCCTCTTAAACTATGATATGTCACATCGGTTTTTATTCTGTGATTCTTCTGTTGCAGAGAGCAGACTCTTTTTGGTTGGGTCCTCACTAAATGGATTTGGCACTCGTAGCAGTGATTGTGACTTGTGCCTGGTGGTTAAAGAAGAACCAGTAAGTGATTTAAAACATACATACTTAAAACAAAGTCTGTTTTTAAAATATATGTGCTTTTATAAGGCTGGATTCATAGAATCATAGAATCATTAAGGTTAGAAAGGAACTCTAGGGTCATCAAGTCCAACTGTCAGCCTAACACCACCAGGCCTCCTAAATCATGTCCCGAAGTGCCACACGTACACATTTTTTGAACACCTCCATGGATGGTGACTCCACCACCCCTTTGGGCAGCCTGTTCCAGTGCCTGACCACTCTTGAAGTAAAGACATTTTTCCTAATATCTAACCTAAATGTCTCCTGATGCAGCTTGAGGCCATTTCCTCTTGTCCTATCACTAGTGACTTGGGAGCAGAGACCAACACCCACCTCGCTACCACCTCCTTCCAGGTAGTTGTAGAGAGCAAATTCTAGAGGATTCTAGAATAAGATACAAATGGTCAAATCTGTTTGATTTAATAACATCTTTTTGCACTCATAATAGCTATGAAATGTGGGCCCAATAATGTTATGAATCTGAGTTTAATGCTATAAACCCTTTAACCCAACAAAATATTTAAAAAATAATCATTACTTTCACTCTGTAAATGAAAAAAGCACAGCAAAACAAGGAAGTAAATTGCCTAGAATAATGAACAAAATTGTTTAGAGAACTCTAACTCATTTTAGATGCAGGAACAACTTTTAATAAGTCCAATTTTTAAAAATTCATTATTTATATTCATAGCTACTAATTTTAGTGAGCAGGCATAAGAAGGAATGTGATATGCAAAATCTTTCTGGTGAGAAAATGTTTGTGAGTAGAATTTAGGTTGAGAGAAAAGATGTATCAAAAAAGAAGTCTAAATAGAGCATAATTTTGAAAGAATTGAAGCATCATTGCAGAGGAAGGACAGGACACCTTTGTATAAGTGGGGTTAGGTTTTCGTCATGTTCTATGATTTCTGAATGTCTGATATTTCATTTGCATATTGAGTATGAATTGTTCTGACTTTTGCTGCACTAAATATGGATGTAGGCTGTGAAATATGTTGTAATAGACGTCCATGTCTTATTCTGAGAGTTAATTTTATTTGAAAAATAAAGCATGCTTACTTGGAATATCTATATGAGAGATACCAACTTTTTTCTTTAATTTTGATATCATATTTCAGGTAAATCAGAAGACTGAAGCAAGGCATATACTCAGCATAATCCAAAAACTCTTCAGTACCAAACTTTGTAAGTTCCCAAGTACAGTGAGGTGGTAAGATTATTGGCAATTCTGGAAGAAGTATTGATGCACAGTTGCAACTAATTCATCTACTTGTGTCTTGTCTAGCTTCTACTCACAGTATAGTTTGGGAAAAAAGCTATACATATTTAGTAATGTTACTTTTCTTGGTGCTGATGGGTAGTAATTAGAAAAACATAACAGTTGCCTTGCAAACTAGTGGACTTCTAGAACAGGTAGTATCTAAAAATGCCTTAAGAATTGTGGCCCACAATTGGGCAGGTGCGGGGAAAGTAGATTTCTATTTTGGAAACGTGTGTTAGTGAAGTCTTACTACTCTCTTAGATTGCAGTGCTTTCCTGGGGACAATAAGAGTTTGTAAATAAGATGTAACTTCACAGTAGACTCTGTAGAACTGATTTTTTTTTTTGGGGGGGGGGGGAGGGGTTGGGCCTTGATACCAGTGAAATAATTAACTTCAGTGCCTAGTGAAGAAGATATTAGAAGTTGACAGTACCAGCACATATAGGTGAAACAGGTCAAGTCATAATACTTTTAAGTAATTGTTTAGACTTCCTTCAGATGAAGAATTCACATGGGCATTTCTTGACTTAAACATGAAAGCCTTCTCCTTCAAAGAGGCTTTTCTACCATCCTTTGAATTATAAAAGACCCTGTCATTTATTGATATTGATGACTGTGTCCCCTTATTTCTCAGACTTGTGATATGTTCTTTGCTACTCTTTATATTGGTGTTCTGAACAATCCTGCAATGGTAAAAGCAGAAAACTTCAAAATTTCTTCATTGCCAAGTGTGCATACCCAGATTCCAACAGCTGACTTGGAGAGACTTGATAGATAGATTGCAGATAGGCATCTGATATTTAATGGCTTATTACTATTGTAAATTGATGTTTGCATAAGGAGTCTAGAACTTGGTCTGGGTTTGTGTAGGATGAAAGTTGTTCCAGCACTTTCTGAGAAGCACAGTGATAAAATTTTTTCAGGGATCAGAAAGGGAACATCTAAATAAACTTATCTCACTGTTCTTTTTTCTGGGAGGTTGTTCTGTGACAGAGCTTTAGACATAATGAAGTTTGTTTGCCAGGGAATAAGAGTATCAGAAAGACACAATGTTTATGTGGGAGTGATCCCTGAAGGTTTTTGTTTGTGCCATTGCTCATTTTTGATGCTTTTCTAGTTCTCTGTTACCTTGCAAGTGCCTTTGATCAGCTTCATTTAATCAAAATGTTCTTTGGAAGGTGAGGCAAGACAAAACACTGCTCATATTACAGCTCCTGTCAGACTCTTAGTTGTGGTATGTAGACCTCTTATATCATCTCTTCATAATCTTAACATCACTGTGGGCATGAATTCCTATACCTAGCCATCTGTTCTTGTGCCTGTGAATGGACATTCTGTGGATAGAACTGATAAGTTGTTTGAAAATGTTCTCCCAATTCAAAATGAAAAGGCTTTGCCATGTGGGTCTTTCAATTTGGATTTAGGTAATTTACAAATTGTAGCTCAACTATGCTAAGGTTCAGTACTTCTGAAGCAAGGGGGTTGTCCAGTTTTTTGACTAAAGCTTATTTAGGCAAACATAATTGCTGTCATCCGTAATTTCAAAACAGCTTGTGGGTTGTGTGCAGCAGGGAGGTGGTTTCTCCAGACTAGATTTCAGAAGCTAATAGATTAATATGCTTTTTCTTCCTCTCTGGGGAAACGATTTAGCAACCTGCTTCGGTGGAGTCCCGTTGGCACTCCTGCAGGTTTGTGAAGTCAGGTTTACATACTTAGAAATGGCTGTTCATTGTCAGTTCCAGATTGGCTGCTAAATTCTTTTTTAACAGAACTGCAGGGTTTTTAAAGTGATTTCCTAACTTCTACTGTCTTCAGAAATCAGCTGCTGCTTAATCATCAAGGATGGGATCTACAAGTACATACATTTAAAGACAAAGCCTGGAGAAATTGTAATTCTTTTGAGACATTACGTCAACTTGAACCACCATTCTAGATTTGGAACTTTCAAAGGGTTAGCAGTGCATGTATACTGCTGCTGTGGACAAGCAAGTTTAAGAACCAAGCTTCTTTAAGAATTGCAATTTAATTCCAGCAATATTCTGTATTTCATTGCGTGTGGTTTTTAACAACCTGAAAGGTATGAACCTTCTTCAGATCAGTATTTTTAAGTTTTGTGCTGTCTAGTTAATATTTATGATGCTATCCTCTAATCTTAAGGTAATGGCTCTTGGACAATACTAGTTAAATATTTCCTTCTTTCTTCTGTAGAAGAAAGACTGCAGCATGTTTTCAACAAATGTGTGAGCTGTCGTTAAACCTATTCCTTGCTTCACACGAAAGAATGCAAATAAACATAGTTTGGGCCAAACATGAATGCGAATGAGGTATGTGCCAAGACGTAGGAGAAACAGGAAGGGGGATGAAAGAGAAGTTGTTATTTAAGAGGGAATTCTTGGGCTGGTTTTATGAAGGAGTTATAGGACGAAAGAAATAAGGAGGAGATTTTTGGTATAGGTAGCGTTCTAGAGCTTTTTAAACCTTTTTCCAGATCATTTCACTTCAGAAACTTGGGAGAAGTTTTTTCTAGCTGCGCCTCTCCTAACATTATCTTCTTGGTTCCTGCACTCTGTGGTGCTCCTGTACATTCCAAAATAAGGGCTATAAGACGACTGTGATTCTCTGCTTATTTGACCTTAATTCCATGATCAGTTGATAAATTAGGAAGTATTCGAAGTGCAGATTAGATCAGTTTCTTTTAGGTAAATAATCTTCAGAACTTTCAGTGCCATGTCTTGTATACTGTATATACAGTTAACTGTGATTGTTAGATTAATGTTTCATTCTAGGAAGTTTGGGAAGTGGATTAGAAATTTATCTAAGCTCCAGCTTATTTCAGTTTCAGGCTTGCAAAAGGTAACAAGTGTGAGCAAAGAATTTGAGCCCATCAGATCTAAAGTCTTAAAGCAGAGGCTTTTCTGTGTTGTCATTCTGCATCTAGACTACTGACCGAAATGAAGATATGTTGGTTTTTTGAATAATCTAGTCACAGAATAAAGTAGGAAGAACTTCTGATATTTATTCGCTGTTTTATGGGACATTTTATTCTTAAAGGTATGTATTATATTCCTCCTAGAGTAGAGAGATGTGGGGATAGCAGTAATAATCTATAGCAGAAACGACATATTCTGCTAGTCTTTGAAAGTAGATATAACTTTCCCAGTTATTTGTTCAGATACCTGCACATATCTATTTTTACAACACTAGCTAACATTCCCAGAACTGTACGCTAAAGCCAGTGTCTTTTAGAAATGTGAAATGTGAATTTGGGGTGATAACTGTTATGAGGTATTGAAGAGAGCATAATCCAAACCACTGAGAGTAGATGTCAAACTGATTACTCTCTTCAGATTCCTGTAGGCAGGATTAATTTGAAAAACAGTTTAGCAGTACTGGGTTGACTGGTGTTCACTATTGTAATAAATAACAGAGATAATTTTCTTAGTTATACAAACTTGAGACTAGGATAGTCTAGCCTAGCGTTGAGACTAGGATATCAGAGTGGAGTCCACCTAATGGTTGTCTATCAGGGAATGTGCAACAGCTAGGACAAGCATGGGAACTTGAACTTGAATGACCTTGAAGGACTATGCAGGTGGGTGAGTAATTTCCAAACATCAACGATTAATTCATCCTGTGCTGGGTTGTACGTTCCTAGATTCCTCATGACTCTGGATTCAGACTTCTGTGGTGCCCAGCTTCTCTTTCTGTAGTATAACCCTATCAATGAGAGCAGGCTACATGTGGAGGATGCTAAATATATTTTTGGCATACACCATATTTGGGATTAAGATTTTGTACAGTTGCTTAATCTTTTATTCTGTAAAAGTAAAGAGAGACTTAAACTGTACTTAATCTGAAACTCTGCATAAGTAACTTATTTATGAAAAAGTGCTTAGTTTTCTTTGAAGTGGTTGTATTCTCTTTCATTACAGTTGAAATGGCATTTGTGACTTTCATAGACATGCCCAAACTGGAGCATCCGTGTGGAGTTCTTTACGTGTATTTTGGTGTAGCCCCTCTGGTCATAGCTTCAAGGTCACAGGGTCAGTTTACTAAGGCACTTACTCAACCTGTATATATCTCAGAATTCCATATCCTGTGTTTGTGACTGTTTCTTCCCTTCTGTGGATGGCAACCTAATGTACAACAGATTCTGCTAATAGTGTCATCAGTATGAGCCAAGAAAGAGGGTACTAGCAGCAAGTTACTACCTTCTAACATCCTCTTTGCTTTGTTTCACCCTGGGAAACATATTGGGAATATGTTTTGGGATTTACTACTAATACTATCAATTTTGCACAAGCATCCCATCAAATGTTGGGAGGCATTTGCAGACAAGGATGCGTTTGAAAGTAGACTGCCACTAGGATGAGTTTGGTTAATGTCTGACCTTCTCACCTGAAAGGCCACGGTAAGGAGAGGTGATTTGCTGTGGCATGAAGATAGATAACCACTGTCGCCTCCCATGTGCTAATGCATTGGCCATCTTTGTCTTAAATTTGATAGTGAAAGGAAAGGGGGCAGAGAGCTTTACATGCTTTATAGCTTCACTTTAAGAGCGTTCTTGGATGTTTCAGGAGGGATGCTTGGATGCGTTGGAAGGTGCAGCTAGAAAGAGGGGACACTTGTGAGGTTGTACTAGATTGTGCATTCAGGGAATGTGGATTGGAGTTTTAAAGGAAGAATCTTATAAAATTAGTAAATAACTAAGATTATATGTTGTTTTGAGTGCTAGTGTGTGTGTTGCTTAGGATCATAGAATGCATTCAAATCCAGATAAAGGATTACCTCAGATCAAATCTGTCTAAATGTGCATATCCATAAAAGACTTTCAGGAAGTCTCAAAAGAAAAGTAATATTTGTTTTAATTTAATATTGCACAGTAGGGTTTTACCAAACCTGAAGTTGTCATCCCAGTGCAATGGAGATGACACTGTTTAATCAAGGTTGCTATTGAAACTGACAGAAAAACCTCTCCCTACCCCCCAAAAAATGTGAAGATCAGCTTTTAAGGTTATTTTTAGCCTGTATTACTTTTAGCTTTGTCACAGATATTTATGCGAATTTCAGGTTAATTTATAGAAGCAAGGGGAAAATGTATGGTGTTAAATATTGGCAAACCAAGTGCTCCTAGATTTTGGAACAGAAGAATTTACTAAAATCATGCTTGTTGCCCAAATTTATATCAGGTAACCTATGGGCTCTGCTTTTTCTTGTCTGTTCCATTACTTTCTCATTCAAGATTATGGACAACTACTAAGTATAGACTGAGGTATCATCAAGAACAGGGAAACTGCAGATAATATGGCTGATGCGACGCTTTTGTGGAGCTGACTGCAAAGGTGCATTTGGTGGCACTGTACGAGTCTGGCAGAACTTAGTATGTTTGGGTTTCGATGGTCTGCTATTGAGCTTGTGTGTCTATCTATACTGTGTGGATAATCATCTGAGGTGCGGTCCTGTGACTGTATATTTATTGCATGACCTATCATCATTAAAGCAAAAGGCAAATAAAGCTTATCCCATCGTTGATGGAAAGTGTTGTCCTGTTTTCAGTAACAATTTTGTAGGAAATGTATTTCTTGGTATGTATTTTATCAGTCAAATAGAGTTTTTAAAGGAGTTTTAAGCACAATCAGTGCATAGTGAAGATACAGTTATGTTAATATGTTTTGATCATTAAAATGCATAATTTCAACTGTAAGCAAGCTAGACATGATGAAAAGGTGTGCAGCTCATCATGTGCCTGTTGCTACAATGTAGTGCTGTGCTGAAGTGTCTGGCCACCCTGGATGGATGTGTTCTTGCTCCCTTCTTTTTGAACCTTAGTTACAACTCTGCAGGATTTCTCTTACAAGTACTGCTCAGTGAAAGCACTGTAGAATTGCATTTCTTATGTTTAAATTTCTTATATATACTTCCCACAGAAAAATGTTCCATTACTGTTTTTCTCTAATGTTTAGTGCATTTTTTCCATGTGCTTTCCTAGATTGTATTTTTGCTGTAGTTGCTAAAGGTTAGATAGATTAGCACAACCCTTCTGACAGTATTTTTGCTAAGTTTAATAAGCTACTATTTGCTATAAATCAGTCAGTATGACTCCACTTTAGGATCTTATTTTAAGACCAGCATCTTACATGAAACTTAATTGTGTATTTTTCTCCCTTCAGCAAGTTACATTGAGCGACCTCAGCTGATTCGAGCAAAAGTGCCAATAGTGAAGTTCAGGGATAAAGTCAGGCAAGTATTCTGTTCAACATCATTTTTTAGACTCTGACACGGGGGAAGTACTCTGTATGTGTACTGTCCATGTGAGTAGTCCAACTGAAGTCATGCTTGGTTTGTGTTGTACTATAGTTGTCTTGCAGATTTGTACAGCTAGTGTGCAGAGGCCGTCAGCTTACTTCCTTGATGGCCTGAAACACCTCTTGTGATTGAGATGCTGTTTAGTTTCTGTGATGTGAATTACTAGCAGTACATCATGTATTTCTGTGGGTTATTTGTACATAGTGGACTCCAGTTGATGAATGGTTTGTGACAGAAAAACAACAGTGGTAAGAAAACTTGTGGAAGATTATTTTGGTTGTTGTGCAAACATAACTATTGAGCTACTTAAGGACTAATTCACAGCATTTACACTATACAAACAACACTAAAACAAACTTTAGTTTCTTACGATGATGTCGTGTTCTTAATTAAAAAGTCTTTATTCATTTTAGAGTATTCTGATGTCTTCTAGGGAGGTATTCTAATGAAGTAGTATTACATGTTCTATTCACAGTGTTGGTACTAATTTAATGACCTTTTTTAGAAGGGGGAAGTAACTGGAGAGAAATGGATGTGTTGTATATTATTGTAGTCATTGTATCACATGAAAATGAATAATCAAGGGATGTACTAGGACAGAGAACAATGTATTTCTTATTGTGCTTGATAAAAGTATTTGACAAAGGAAAAAAGTCTGCAAAGCACTCAGGTTGGTTGGGAGTCTGAGTAATGTTCAAATCTTCCTATATTTATGGGTTTAGATTTTGTAAGACTTGTGTGTCACCTTCATATAATAACATACCTTGACTATTCTTTGCAAATAGGACTTTGAACCACTCTTACCCTGCCTATACACTTCTAAAATTTTGCAACCCTGTCTCTGTCTTTCAAAAACAAACAAGTCAACTTCTCTGGCCTCTCTTTATAAAAGCATATCACAACGTGTTGTCACAATATACCTTTATCAGGGCAGAAACCCTGCTGTTCCAAAACTGAATCTGTCATGTTTACAATTTGAACTAATAAATATCATCCATTTAAGCTTTTCTTGCATCTGAGATTACACTGGTTAGGGTTTTTGCTTTATACTTTATTCATTTACACCTAATCCCATATTTACTTCTGTACACTTGCGTACTTTTTAAAAAATGGAATAATTTTTATCTAGTAACTTTCTCCTCTAAGTACGGAAGGTTGTTTCTCCCTTGCTTTCTGCAAGTATTAGCTTGTCAAGCTAAAATTTGGGTTATCTTTTTTTTGTAGTCTTTCTCAGGAAATAATTCCAATGCCGGCTCTGCTACCAGACAAGCCTGTGATTAATAAGATTTCTGTACTACGAGGATGCAAAAGCTTCCTCTTCCGCTACATTTGAAGTGCAATTGGCTCTTTTCCACTCCTTTTAGTGCTTTTGGTAGAAATTGAGTCCCAACAATACAAAACCTTTTTCACTTGCCATAATCGCAACATCTATTAAATGTGCCTATTAAAGTACAAAGTAACTGCAGTAGAACTTGGTTAACCAGCATCTGGTAAATAGTAATCTTGTCACTTGGAATTACACATGCAGCCTGACATAGTCCTTTATATTTGCATATACAACTAATACTCTTATTGTTGTTCATGCTTATTTTTCCTACTGTCAAGCAGTAGCTCAAGCTTGTTTATTTCCCATACTATTATGTACTATGCTCCTAAAACATCTAAGTCACGCTTGATATTAAAGGTTTAAAATTATGTAATATTTTTGATGCAAAGAATGTTTTAAAGTAGTTAGTGATGTCAAAGTTCTATAGGCATCAAATTAATGTGTTTTATCCAGTTTAATAAATTCCAGGCCCACGTTCCCCTTCAGATAATTCAAGAAAATCTAAAGGAATATTTAGGCAAACAAATGCTATGTGAATGAGACTTCGTTATGTAAAATGGAAGTAGCTTTACATTGTAGATAGCTACTTCTTCGCCAGTAATAGGCTTTTGTGAGTTGCAGTGTTGCTATAGCTTATTAACTTGAATATCACTTCTTGAGTACTGTGAGTAGATAAGCTCTATATGCAGTATGAAATTCAAACTTTGGGCAGGGTGTGGTATAAGTAAACCATGTAGTACTTGTTTACCTTGTTCTTATTTGTTGTTAACTGTTTTGTGCTGTTATTAAAACTGTTTTAGCACAAAACATGCAATATTTCCTAATAAACAGTTTTCATTTCAAAGTGCTTGCTGATTCCCTCTGACCATCATTGCAGAAAAGAGATTCTTGCATTTTGACCTCTTCGAATTCTCCTTCTCAGTTCATTGGCATGATTTCCTAAACTGATACCTCAGGGAATCCTTCCTGGCATCAAAAATTGTGCATAGTAAATCATGCAATACAAGTCTAGTTGGGAGAAAGATTTGTTAAAAATCCAAAACATACTCAATATATTAAGTTGTCCTAAGTTCTAAATTTGGATCTACACATGTTCTTTATGTAAAACAACAATTACATTTTTATAACAAGGGAATTCAAGTCTATTGGCAATTCAAGTACTATAAACAAAAGTAGAGTAGAAATCACAGTATCAAAACTGTTTGAAAAAAATTCCTAGGGTGTTATCTTGAAGTTATTTCTCCACCTCTGTCACTAAGTAGGTAATAAATATTCTGAAACTGAATACCATGATGCTTGATTTATTTTGTTCTTTCCTCCCCAATAGCTGTGTGGAGTTTGACTTGAATGTAAACAATGTTGTAGGAATAAGAAATACATTCCTTTTGAGAGCCTACGCATACAGTAAGTTTTTAATGTATTTTCTTATTTCTATAAATGCTAGTGTTTGAACTTTGTATTTTGGTATTGATAGACTATTAGAGTTCTGTTGAATATAGTAGGTTACTGTATATAGTTACCTAATGAGCTGCATTAGATAGCTTTAAGATAACTTCTTGTTGCTCACTCTAAATATATGGAGAAAACTGGTATATAGGCTAAGTATGTTTTTAATTGTTATCTTCTGAATATTATTATATTAAAAGATTCTTCATATTAAGGTCCACATATCTGCTACAGGGGCGTCTTCAGTATTCTGCAGATAACGAGAACATTATACTAATGATTATCTAGTGGTATATCTCCAGTTTCTTTTATTTCCTTACAGCCACTGATAGGTAGGTGTGGCCGATAGCTGGCTGTGTCCATATGCTGTTACAGAGTCTTTCCCTGGAAACTCCAAAATGCTGCTCAGTTTTTATACTAACCCCAGAACAAAACTGGTTTGTGTCTCCTCAGGAGTTTGCATTTTAGGGAGAGATTGTGAAACTGACTTCTGAAGGGGAAATAATAATAGCAGCAAACTTGGTGCTATAGGAAGGTTTTCTTATTTAGCATCATAATGTCATTTGCAGTTAAATACAGGAGTGGACCTCAGGCTAATTCTTCTAGGCCATTTGTGGTTCTTCCTTTACCAACTTCTTCGGTTCTTGTATACAGGAATTCCTTTCTATTTAGGGTAGGAAGTTATCAGTAGAAGTTAGCTTCAGTAGTTTTACTAATATTTCAGTCAGAGTAATTTCAGTGTTCGACACACATGTTACTAAGAGAGTCTACAACTTGTCCTGGATCAGCCGTTAACTGTAATTTCATCGTACATCCAGGAATGTGTATTCATGGAGAAAGATCCCCTTTCAAGCTATGAAAAGGTTAGGGAAATAATCTTTGTAATTCACGGCTATAGGTGAGGGGTCACTTCCCCAAGTCTGATATTGATATAGTTGTTCCTAACTTCTGCCACGGATTTCCCGTATTCCTCTCAGCAAATCACTGTAGGGCAGACAAATCCAGATACAAGAAGAGCAGTGGAAGGGGTCCTAGTGTCCCACCTTTTCTTCCATTTTGCCTTGGTGTCAACTTCTATAAGGTCAGCAAAATTAACTTCATATCTCCTGATTAAGGATAAATACTGCTGTTTTCTTGAGATCAAGGAGTCAGTAGCTAAAAGAACCTTTTCAATCACAAGCCTATCTTCTCTATGTGCTAGACCTATTCAATAAGCAAGCTATATCAAGCATAGTCAGTCTTGTCATCTTTGGCCCAGAAAACTCTCGGGTGACTTGGGGCAAGCAAAATTATCAGACAGTCTCTTTACGTACTTTTAGAAGTCATATCAACCAGGGTGAACAGCATTAAAAGTATTAGCCTGCCCACTTAAATTTGTGGCTGAAGGGCTTCACCGTGTGTGGGAGAAGAAAAGGTCAAATTATCTCTCCTGTGGAAGATGTATGGGTCTCTGTGTTGTCTCTGTTCAGAACAAATTCGATGCTCAAGGAAACAAGGCTGGTTATCTTAGTGAGCATGATAAAATGAGAAATATTTCTGTGGATATGCTTGTGTCTTTTTTTGAAATCAGCCCTTCTATGTTGGTGCATAGATGCTGTAGAAGACGTCAGAGATGATACGGCAAAGTGAAGCAGAATGTCCACAGAAAATTTAGGTAGATTAAGGAGAGCTAGAAACTGAAGTCTATGCTGTTGTGTTATCAATTGTTTGCTTAAGGAGGCATGTCTGCAATTAAAGCAGCAATTGATGGTAGGTATTTTTCAATTAGTGGAAGCTCGACCTTTGAGCAAATGACACTACTGATGATTTTCTTGAGGGGTTGCTCAGAACATATAAGGCATTGCAAGGCCATCATAAGGCACTTGACTGAGCTGATGGTCTGCTTCCACGTATCTGCAAATAATAAATTAAGAAAGCTGCAAGGTCCCTAGGAGGTGGTGGTAAGTGACATCTCCCTACAACACATTACTACCTTAATTACAAGGCTGTCTATATTCCCCAGACATTCAGATGAACCTACCTGGAATATAACTGTATTTGTATCTTTCCTCATGAAAAGCATATGTCTTGATTTAATGAGTACTGTATCCCACATCTCATCTCCATAAAAAGCTATTGAGGACAAGGCAAATTTAAAATTAATATTTGTATACAGGGCTTACTGCTTTCATGGATCCTGGGGAAAACTTAAGAATGTGCTCTGTGTCCTCCAACCAGGAGAATTGTTTTCCCTGTCATCAAAGTTTATATAACCTAAATAATTAAAAAAAATTAGGTGTGGTCTGTTCTGGCAGCAATGTTAATTTAGGGAAAATTAGTACAATGAACTGGACAAACCTAACAATAGAATGTTAACTACTACATTTACTGTGTCTACTTGAAGGTAGAATGTGACACTGCTACATTGACTGATGCACGCAGTTTTGCCTTATCTGCAAATTACCTGGCATACCCCTTGTAATGTGTCTGTGGATCTTACTGTTAACAGTATCTTGCTTATCTTTCTCTCAAAAGACTGCTTCCAAATGCAAATAATTTTTTCTGACTTTTGTAAGATAGATGGTAGTTGTAGAATGAGTAAGTAAATTCTGTAAAATGATTGCAAAAAGTAACCTTAGAATACAAGAGTATCACATTGATCAAATAGAAACAAATGTTGGTTGATTGCTGTCTGGTTAAATATGCTTTTTTTGAGATGTATTTATTTTGCTTGCAGTTGAGAATCGAGTTCGTCCATTAGCAGTTGTTGTTAAGAAGTGGGCAAGTTTTCATGACATAAATGATGCCAGTCGTGGTACTTTAAGCAGCTATACCCTTATATTGATGGTTTTGCACTATTTACAGAGTAAGTATTTTTTTAACATGTTGAAATTGTCCCTTTTGAGTTCATATTTGTGTAATTTTCCTCTTTAATAAAATTAAACACCATGAGGAGTCATCTTCCACACAGAAATATCTGAAAATAAAGTGGGTTTATTCCACTTAATGCTACATTTTTCTTTAAGAAGTGGACCTCTTCTCTGGAGGCTGAGTTACCAGCCTTTTATGTTTAAAAGGTAAAAAAAGCTTACTTTTAAAAGGTAAAAAAAAATGTACCTGCAGGACATTATGTAACTATAAAATAAACTCAAGCACTAGTTAACAGAAATTCACCTTTAGCAAAGGGGAAAACCTAAACATAACAATTTCAGTGGTTTTTTTTTCCGTTTACCCTTTATTTTTTGGTTTACCCTTTTTGTTTTGGTTGTTTTACGCTTCCAAGAAAATTCAAAGGGACAACAAATGCTGTGGGGTCATTTTTCTGTCTTCTGGTGAGCAAAGGACTGAACATGGGGGACATCTATATGCAAGAATGCAGTACCACGTGGTTAGTTTTTTTTCTACTGATTACTGGTCTAAGGTGACAGATGTCAAAGATGATTAGAAGATGGGATATGTGATTGACAGTGGTAGCATCTTTTCTTGTTACTTCACTATATTGAAACGTTGTACGTCTGTATGGAGCTGGAGAGCTTTACATGAGAAACTAAGGATCCCTGTTGAGAATTCAAGAAATCCATGCAGTCCAGAAATGTTTTTGAGATATAGGTTGAAATGAGCTTATTCCTCTAGTTCTTTCTTTCCTTATAGGAAGTCTGTGTCTGCGATTTTTGTAGTTTGCAGTTCATGCTTAAGACTTGAGGATTATAATTTAAGATACCATTTAGCTCAGTATGAGTTTCTTGGTTCTTTATTGAGAGATAAGTGGCTTCAGAAAGGAAGGCAAGGAACCCCTGAAGTGTACATCTTGTGGAGTAACATGCCTGTAGAAATATTTTCTTAATTCCTGTCAATTCATGTACAGACTGTATTTTGCTGCTTGCTTTCATTCTACACCTTTGTTCTAATATTTTTGTAACACCCTGATTATTCTTGTTCATGTTATTTTAATGACAACTGATTCTTGACATTTTATAGAGAATTAATTCCATCCCAGCCAAAACCAGCACAATCGTATCTGTGGAGAAATTGTGTAGGCTCTCATTTTAGATTTTTCCCCTTTGTCAGTTTGTGTAGGTTTTAATTTTTTTTTTTTAAATCAGGTAGAAATATTGTTTAGCTCCTCTGACAGCTTGCTTAGCCTGGAATACTTGCTGTAGAGTGGGTAGCTATACAAACTCTGTACTAGGGTGGAAAGTTTTTTATGATAGTTGACTCAAGCTGGTAGCTGGCTTTCAGCTGAACAGTATCTGTTGTAGAGGACCTGGGAGGCCATTTGAGTATTTGGGATCCAGTTGGCTGGGTTACTTCTGAATTCTTTGACGCCCATACTGGGTGCTTGTTAATGTACCAGTCATGAGGGCAGTAGGACATAAGTTAGTGTATTCAGTGCCTATGTTTTTTTAATCTACAACTACTGTGGTGGAATTCCATAGATTTCTTTGTTTCTGTGGAAAGATGAAAATGTGGCCAAGGCTGTTGTCACAGCTTTGAAATCATACTGTAGGTGACTGATTCAGTGTAGATCCTTAATACACACGTGGGAAAAAAAATCATTCAAAAATGTTGATTTGGAGGAAATGAAATGACAATGAACTTAAAAATGGCAAAGTGCTTATTAGATACAAGACTGAAAATGTTGGGAACTACTGGATGTGAAGATTGCTATGCAAAGGTGAAGCAGAAGCAGGAGAGGATAAAAAGTATTTTTACATGGTCTAGCAATTAGTGACCACCTTAACTGTGACTTGATAAGCATTTGATAGTGTAACACTTTTAATGGAAACAGGCCTTTTCATTTAGAGATTTATTCTCCAAATCTATTTTGACTGTATTGCAGTTACTCTAGAGACTGTAATGGGTGCTATGTGCAGTCATGGATAGCCAATTACTGATCTGTGTATAAAAGTAACGTACAAAAGGAAGGAGAGTAGGAGTTACAAGGAAGTTATAATATGTAGGCTGGCCAGCATGTTAACCGTGCAAGCATGAGGGCATTTGCTGTAGTCTCTTGTGGCAGCTACCACATCTGTCTAGGGAAGGGGAAAAAAAGTTCAAATAATCCTTTTCACACAAAACTGGGATCAGCCAACTGCCTGGGAAGGATCAGCAGTCTACAGAGCAAAGAGGAGCCTTTCACCTTTGCTTCATCAGCCTTTTCTACTAAAAAACTGGAAATTCTCCAAGATGTTGCAGAAATAAGATGCTCTTGCATATTTCTAAACACCCACAAATAAAATGAAAACATTATTAAAGCAGCAGTGATCATATTCTTAGCAGTCCTGCTAGTTAATGTAGTATACTCTCTGAAGGTGTCCCAAGCATGTTCTGAGAATTCTGCTGTTCTGATTCTTAGTCCCTCTGGAAAAAGGATTCTGTAACATGTCATCCTCTGTGAGACCTTGTCTGAAGGCTGAATGAAGTCCCAAGTGAAAGTCCTGTGTACTGAACTTAATTTATCATTCTCCCTAGTGAATGGTGTAAGCTAATTGTTTAAAAAAAATTGCTGAAGACATGACGTTAAAGCTTTAGTATGAGTGCTCTAACAGTTCTGTCGCTGCTCTAAGGCTTGAGTAGGATGTGAATTCTTTGGAATTTTTTTTCAGTCTCTCTGTCGGACTGCCTAACCTGGGAGATAAGGTTTTTTTCCTGTTATTTGTATTGTGCAATAGATGCTCTCCCCATCCATGACTTTCATAGAAGTTACAATTTTGTTCACTTTGTGTTTTTAGTATGCTAATGTCTGCATAATCTTTATAACCTGTTTGCTGTTTAGTAGACCAGCTAACAGCATTAGACTGTATTTATGTATTTTATGGGGATTTTGCGAACAATGCCAACTAAGTGTGTTGGGCATTTTATCTTTAGGTTACTTTTGGAGGCTCAGTATGTAGTACTTGCAGCTGAGGAATGTGTACTTTTGCAGTATGTGGAGACTTCCTATGCTGTGATAGAATCATATTGTATTAGATGTAGGAAAAAAGAGTGACACACTGATTTTTCCTTTAGGGGATCTAGATGAGTTTTTTGTAGCTATGAATTAATATGAAGTTTAAAAGTGAAGTCATACCCAGCTGCTATAGAATTTTTGTCTCTTACAAGTAGTAGTACCTTAGTAACGGTTGCCCTTAGCTGAATTAACTCCTTGTATTACTATATACAAAACAGAGTAAGAAAGATCTGGTGAATAACTTTTATTTTTACAAAATGTATGGAAGTGAAGTTCTTGATAGATGATTTTAAGATGGAATTTCAGTCCAACCCTTTGGTGTAGTTAATATGATATTTTTTCCAGTGACTTACATGAATCACAGCAACTTTAAATTTATTTTGCAGCCCTACCTGAACCCATTCTTCCATCTCTTCAAAAAAATTATCCAGTAAGTGTTTCTTATGATTTACTACATCACATATGTGTATGAATCTGCTTATCTAAAATATATGAATTCTTAGATATTTTTAATGCATTAAATTAAACACAGTCTGTTACCCTGGTCATTGATACACTAAACATAAGTGTGAAAAAGGTTATTTACTGCTTGTGATAATTTCTTTAGTGGAAACAGTCTGTTATGTATAAGATTTCACACACAGTTGGAAATGAGTACTAATGAGAGCTGTCGACTTAATGCTCTTTATGCTGGTCTGAAAATGTCCCTATGTCATCTATAACTTTCTGATTCTTATTTCTTAATACGCTAAGTAGTGTTTTTTGCATCCATTTCTGTACCTTCCCACAGCTGCTGAGCTGCCTGATATTTCTGGGTGCAGAGAGTGAATGATATGTTTACTAAGGAAGCTTTTGAGATCGCTCAAAAATTGGCTTCAGTCCAACAAGAAGACAGCTTTTGGGGACTTTGCTATTATGTCCAGATCATACTCTGTTGATTTCCAGAGAACTCTGTGAATCGGTGTGCTTTGAGCCTCTGCAGCATTAATTATTGAGACTTAATCTAAAGATTACCTAGAAATAAGAGCTACCCTCCTAAATACTTGTCTGGGGACAAAAGAGCTATTGCTGAATAGTTCTATGCTATAACTTACAGAAATTCCTCAATTTCTTCCTCCTTACCTTTCCTCTCACATGTCACTTTCTAAATTTTTCTTTATTCATAGTTGCCATAGTTTATGCCCCAGTCTACATATGGTTTTTACTGTTGCTGATAATTGTGCTGAGGTAGTATCAGAAAGCCATTCTTTTGCATATATTTCCTGTAATGCTGAAATGGGAGTATTTGATGGCACTATATCTCAGGGAGGAAATACTGTGGTGTCAGCCATTTTTGGTAATTAGAATAATTGACATGCAGAAGAAAGCTTTGAGCTACAGTACACTGCAGTTTTATTTCTATTTTGTAAACATGCTTAGGGATACCTGTGCTAAATTTTTATGGTCTCTATTTTTTCTTCTCATTTTTTACTGTGCTATATACCTTCTAATTTCTTCATTATTAGTGCTCAAAAACATTTGGAGCTGTTTTTCATTTCTTGTAGACTTAGCTTTGTCTGGTAGGGTTTTTGAGTTGCTATATTTGCTGACTATGTTTACTTAAAGCTCATATGCTGTAGTATTTTCTGTTTGGTGTATGTGTAGCATGTAGTTTAAAAAAACAACTAAGAATTGGTAACTTTTGACTTTTCTGTAATAATAATGCATACATTTATATTGGTAGTGTATGAACTATAAAAAGGCCTTCAGAGCAGTGTACAAATATTAACAGCTTAAATGATTAAAGCAAAAGTATACAATACCATAAGCTGGAAAATCTGATGAATTGATACTAAATGCAAGGTTTTATCTTGTGTCGTGTAAAAGTGGTAAATCACTTGCAGGTTCCTGTCCTTCTAGAACACTGCTGTAAGAATAGCATTTTTTTACCCTGATTCAGTGTAGATTGTAGTGGTGGTGGTGTTCTTAGTTACCCTGCCTTTGGAGAATGGACTAAATATTCTAGGAGTGCTAATAAAATAAAAAGAATATTTTATACATGCTTAGTGTAAAACCAAATCAAAACTATGGATTAAGATTTTTTTTTAAATTATGCTAGAAATTTGAAAACACATTTTTGGTCTACTGTCTCCATTAAGAATATGATTAAGTATTTAAAAATTGTGAACGTTATAATTTCTAAATATTGATATTGCAAAGAAATTTAAAATGAAAATGAGAAATTCGCCAAAACAATTCTGGTCTTGTAGCTTGCAGTAATAATTACAAAGCACTGGCAAATGTCAGTATCCAAAGAAACCAAAGAAACCTTGTGCTTGTAGCTTGTCAAAGCTCTGTCTCCATCCTAATACTACACATATATCTGCAGCTCTTTCTGCAGCTTGAAATACTTATACACTGTGGAGGAAACTGCTTGTTTTGCATTGTAGGTGCCATGTAAAAGAGAGATGTTTACCTTGAGTGAGAAACAAAAGGCAGATTCGGTGACTCAGTATATCCCCGTGTCCCTTTCCTCATGAGCTGTTACACTGCTAATGCTAAATTAATTTGTTGTGACTCTTCTACAGCTTTCTGTAGGAATGGGCATGGATTGACTTTCACTCTAGTATCTGTCTGATTACCTTTGGGCTTAAAACTATGTTATATACTGCATAACACAGGAACAAATGTTCCACCTTTAGATCTTTATATGATGTGTATATGCTTTTTACGTTTGTCTCCATGTTTTTGGTGTGTTCTGCTGGATTGTAAGCTGTTAAATTCTGAGCTCTGCTAACTATTATAATAATCTATATGCAGTGTTGTATCACGTGAGAGCAAGACTTAAAATTTTCCATAGCTGAAGAATGGCCTTTTTTTTGCAGAAGGTGTTGCACAAGGTTCCAGGAAGTTTTGCTAGAATTGGCAAAAGGGGGCAGGAGTCCCAAACTTTCCAGCCCTGCTGGTTTGATTGCTAACCATATTTTTCTCAGAGGAAGCACTGTGAGCTGTGAACGTGGAAACAGTATTACAGTGTATTGTGCTTCCAGTGATATCTAGTACTATAAAGTTTGAGTCATGCCTGATACTACTCTTTAAAATAAAAAGGAGTGGGAGGGGAGATACAGTAATGACTGAATAGGTTCCCTAACTTACCTAGATGTATTTCTTTATCTGAATGTAAAGCTTGCTCTTGTGTGTTTTGGATTAATTTCCTTAAAATACACAACACTGATGTGAAATGTAGTATCCTGGTTTTAAAAATTGTTTCTCTGGCAAGAGAACATATGCTTTCCTCCATGTACCCCTGTCTCTCAGAAGAACCTAAAGGATGCAATGGGCACCAAGCAGTATAGCACATCTAAAACCATGTTAATTTAGTCCTGTGTAGATTCCTTTTTAAGCTGCCAATAGTGACTTTTGTTTATAGCAAACCTGGCTTTTTCTTTTATTCCCCTCACCCCCACACCCCATCAGCCTGCTGAAGAAAGGCATACTTCAGCTTCAACGCTGTATGTGTGTATTCAGCGTTTTTGGATAACTCCTTTGTTTTTTTTAATTTTTTTCTTTCAGATAGGTTGGCTAGAGGGGGTGCTGCTGCAATCTTTGAACTCATTATGTGGGAGGATGCAGGTTCATATTAGAGCCAGTGGGTTTCGTATGCAATTTTAACTCTGTGCTGTGGGAAAAATAAATTGGCCCTTCCTTCTGGATTGTTTCTGTACCACAGTTACGGGAACTTGGCAATAAATGCATTAGCTTCACAACCCTATCTCAGTTCAACTGCAGCCAGCTCAGTGCAGGCTACCTTACTGAGCTTCTGCTCATTTGGTTTACTAGCATGTAAACACAAGCCTGGTTCAGAGATTCTCCCATGTTAAAATTCTACAGTAAACAGAAAGCAAGAAATGATCTGGGACGCTCCTGGACAAGATTATTCTACCTGAGTTCAGGGGGAGTAACTAGTATCTAACAGAGAAGCACAAGAGAAAGAGTCCTTTTCTAAGGGTGTAAGTTGTCCTTGAATTTCTAATAAGCAAACGATAGGCAGCTTTTTTTTCTGTGAAAAATATACGCACCTAGATTAAGGCAGTGTGTGTGTGCGTGTGCATGTGTATACATACTCTCTGATTTTATTTTGACAGGAATCTTTTGATCCTGCTACGCAGTTGCACCTTGTTCATCAAGTTCCATGTACCATTCCTCCTTACCTCTCGAAAAATGGATCAAGCCTTGGAGATTTGTTAATAGGCTTCTTCAAATACTATGCCACAGAATTCGAGTAAGTAATAAGCTCATCTTAGTGTTTTAGAATATGCAAAACTTTGATTTCTTCTATTCAGTATATCAACACTTTATAACCCTTGAAGAGAAAGAATAGTAGCAATGCTGGAGTGGTAACTGACAGAGAGGGAATGGGTGAAAAGACTAAAGGGCCACAGGAATGCTGATAAAGAGTGTCTGACATCTTTAGCTTAGTCAAGCATCCTATCCTGTAAAACAGCTGCCAGAAGTTAGAGAGGTTTGTCCTTCAAAAATAGCTGGGTTTAGTTATATTACACTACTATAAAACTGGTTATCCATGTGTGAGAAAAATCCGTTCTTAGTTGTAGTTCAAGGTATTGATTGCGATATTAATTATTTGGACCTTAATAGCTGTGCTTGTCCTCTGTCACCCTGAGTCAATGGAAGTGACTGACCAGGTTGCTCCTTACTTTGACTATAATATACATCAATATAGGCCACAGCTAATGAAGAATTCTCCCTTATATAATTGGTTCACTAACAGTGTAGGTGTGCTGGAATCTGAGTTTAATTTTGGCATCTGGACTTTCTTGTAGGAGAGAGGGAGAAGCTAAAGTTTCGAGGGCATCTGAAAGCTGTAGATTACGAATACTTTGCTGTATAAAATATCAAAAGCTTGTATTTCAACAAGCTTAAATATCTCCTGAAGGACTTGTTTCTCAGGCAGTTGGTTCATACATGTTGCTGTCCTGTGTATGTGCATCCTATCCATTTCCTCGAGGAAGAGTAAAATGTAACTGCTGGATACTCATGATTTTTGAAGTGTTCATATTTTACTACAACGTAAGAAGTGAACAATCATTAAATCTTCGTAAGAAAACATCGCTGGGGTTGAGCAGATGAATCAATGCTGTGACCAGCAACTGTTGTTATCTCAAACCCTTCGAGCCCCGCGTTGGGTGCCAAAAATAGACTGTTGTGGTTCAGCCTCAGCTGGCAACTGAACACCACGCAGCCGCTCGCTCACTGCCTCCCCACCCCTGTGGGATGGGGAAGAGAATTGGACGAGCAAAAGAACTTGTGGGTTGAGATAAGCACAGTTTAATTATTACAATAAAATAATAATAATAATGATTATGATAATAATGACAATGTTAATATAATAAAATGGAAAAGGAAGGGAAAGAAAAGGGGGAAAAACCACAGAAACACGAACGATACAACGATACAACCTCTCACCACCCGCCGACTGACGCTGCCCGTCCCCGAGCCGCAATTGCTGCCTGCCTCCCCCGGCCAGCTCCTCCCAGGTAACATACTGGGCATGACGTTACATGATATGCAATATCGCTTTGGTCAGTTTGAATCCGCTCTCTTAGCTGTGCCCCCTCCCTCCCGGCTTCTTGTGTACCCGGCAGAGCACGGGAAGCTAGACATGTCCTTGACCAGTACAAGCGCTACCCAGCAGCAGCCCAAAACATCTGTGTGTTATCTCAACATTTTTTTTCCATGCTAAGTTCAAAGCACAGCACTATACCAGCTAGAGTGAAGAAAATTAACTCTATCCCAGCTAAAACCATGACACTGTGCAAACTAGCAGAGATTTTGTCCAAATGCAGGAAAAATACTTAACTTTCTGGTTTGGGTGCTTGTGAAACATAGTCAAGAGCAGATTTCTGCATGAATCAGTAGCTGGTCCAGGAAGACTTTTTTCTACTTGCTGTTAAGACATGCAGGATACACTAAGGGGTATGAAGACTAAAAATGCTGCAATATCAGTACCTGAACTGATGTTAATCCCTGAGTATTTTTTTCATTATCATCAATAAGGAAAAAAATGTTACCTAAATTTCATCAGAGGCACAGGGGAGCTTCTGGTTAAAACAAAGCTTGAAAAAGTGGACAGTGAAGATAGGAAGGGAAGAAAAGATATTTAAAAAACAGTGAACCAAATAAAATAATCTGACTTGATTTTCCACTGTTAAGTACCTGTTAAACGTTTAAACATTTGACTGGTGATATTCTGTTTAAAAAACAAACAAGAAAAAAGCCCCCACCCAAACCTCTGAAAAATAGCCATTAGAATTCCTGTGTTGAAAATGTTAAATAGCTGAGACATCATATCAAGAAATGACACACGTAATGCAACAACTGATATTATTTTTAACTCTTTCTGCTACAGAAATAAAACTTAGTCAGGTGTACTGTTTACTTGACTATCTGTGTATCCCTGACAGCTATAAATCGTGTTTGAAAGGAGCACAGGAGGTATGTCTCAAAGGTACTAAAATTCCATATAGTTTCATAATAACTGGTAATTGGCTGGAGAAAAGAAAACCCAAATTAATGCTCCTGCTGGGGAAAAGGCAGGCAGACACAGTGCTTAAATATTTTTTGTGTGTGATAGCCAGCTGGTGAGAACAAGTGCAGTGTCATACTATCCACAGTATCTTGTTATCTTTGCTTTGAGTTTACTGGTGGAAACGATGTTATCAGTGGGAATGAGGATAGGAGTTAAATACAACACAGGGCTCTGTTCTGCCTTTCATGGAATAACTAGTATTTTACTCTTGAATGTGTTGAATATTTTCATTGCTGTGATAAATTTTTTTTCTCAGCATTTGCTTTCCCTGTGAAATAGATTATATTTCAGATCCTGTGACTATTAAGTTGGGTCACATTTAAATGACCTGTACTGTGCCAGTGAATTTTCGCTTCTAAACTGTAATGTATTTGATGAAAAGATTGCTAAACAGGATGCTACTTCAATTTTCATAAAAGTGACTTTTGTAGATTCCTGTCTATGGAGTAGGAGTCAACACTACCAGGTTTGATACACAAGATCTGTTTTGCTGGAAGAACAGCATGCAGTCAAGAATGATCAGATCATGTGTGAAGATCATAATTTTGGACAGAATGAGTCATTGACACCACCTGCCTGGAATGCATAACTGATCAAGTATTTTACATGTATTGCCCAGGAAGATGAAGGGAAGATGGAAATACATTGTTTTAAACTTCCCCCTCAGTCTAGCAAAGGCTAGTAGGTATTTCAGTTAAAAATCTATGCTTTTTTTTTTTGATGTAGTGAATAATATTTGAGGTCAGGATTGGCCCAAAGAGTAGGGCACAAAGGAAGAAATGGGAGTGGCACAAAGGAAGAAGCAGGAACCTTGCATGCTGTGCAGCCATGAATAAGTTTTTGTCCTTGTGCTATATTTTTCTCCCTTATGCTTTTAATCTGCTTTCTTTGCTTAGACTATAAGGTCTTTCAGAAAATTACTGATTACCATGTATTTATCCAGTGCACATTCCACAGTCCTACTCTGGGATTTTCTGTGTTTTCATAAAAAGTATTTTATCCACCTTCATAAGTTACAAGAAATGATTTGGAAATTGCTGCATATATTGGACTTAGACACTATGTATGACAAAGCTTGATTTGCCGACATGGCTGTATAATTAGTTTGCCCTAAGAGTCTACATAATGTTTTGCATGATGCAGCTGGCTAAAAGTATGCTTATAACTCCATTTTAACTTTAAGTATTTCAAACTATCAAAGGTCTGCTGATCACACAGTGAATGTGACTAAGTGAGAAGTGTATGGAGGTGTTCTCAAAAGAAGGTATTTGGAAACTGGTCCGTGTTTACCAGGCCCTCTGGAGAGAGTGTCTGGTTTCATTTCTGCAGCTGTGAGTGAAGGCAGCAGGTTTTCACTTGGATGTCTCTTTACAAAGACAGACCTTGATGCAAGGCCTTACTCCCCTGAAGTTAACTGCTAGGGAACTTGGAGATTGTACTTTGGGGCGACACTTCTCTTAAATTTGTTTCCAGTGAGGTAGCAGTTGTTTAAGTTCATTCACTGATGAAGTTGTATTTGTTGGACATGATAAAAGATTGGTTTCATTACCATGACAAAATACAAAATACAGTTGCTCATGGCTCTTTTCGAGGTAGAATTTGTCAGGTAATAAAGGGATCATTTTTCATAGTGTATTGAATTAAATATGCTTGCACCTTGTACCCATCTTAGTGTGTTTATGCAAGTGACTTTGGCTTATAAGAGCACTCTGGAAAAGATATCCTTTTTAATCGGTTTGTAGTGTACTCATACACACTTACACCTGGAAATGCATGGTCTTTTTCTTTCAAATTCTTGCCTTCTCCATGAGGAGCACATACCTAATATGGGCAGTGACACCAGAAATAACTGATAATTGAAATAGTTGTTCAAATGGTTATTGTTAACTTATGGATTGAAAGTGTGTACGCAGAGAATATTTGCTTTGTGTTGGCAATAATGAAGTTATCGTGTGCAAGCCAAAACAGTTACAATAGATACACTATTGGTATTAATTTCTAATTCAGGCTGACTTTGGTATCAAGGCAGGGTTAGTGGAGGCTTAATGAGACTATTGGATAAAGTAGTTGGTTTCAAGTTTAAATAAAAAGCTGTTTAAATAGCTAGAAATGTCACTTTTGTTGCTTTTTGCTAAACGAGTGTATTATAAATGCATTTATTTTTTTGCTGAGGAATCAAGCCAAGTATAACCTAGAGAAAAAAGAAGTTGAGAGAATTAAGTTTGAAATGAAACAATACCGCCTGTCTTTTTTGTGTTTGGGTGTTTTTTTGAGCAATTCATCTGAATTTCTTGTTAAGCTTGTGTTGATGGTAGTTTGTTAAATAAAGACATGATAGGAAAGTATTTGGTGCTTCACAATATTTCTAATGCTTGCAAAATTAGTCTACTATGGGAATTCAGGAGAGGGAGATTGATGGGTTAGAGTGAAAGCTTTAGTTTGCATTGAATGCTAGAAATGATAATCACCTGTACCAATTTTCTAAAGAATACATTAAAAGAAATCTAAATATACACAGCAGTAGGTGAATAAGTAATCTGAGGTATCCTAAACTATGCTTCATATGCTGTGTCCTGCACCTTTTTTGAAATAGGCCCTATTCATATCCTTAAATAGAAGAATAATGTACATGTTCTGTGGAAGTATAGTTATTCAAACAGCTCACTTTTGTAAGTAGTTTTAATCATGAGTTGTATCCAAGATAATTTGTAGAATTACAGGCATGGATTTTTAGCTGGTATAAAACTGTCTTATCACCACTGACTTAATGGAGTTATGACAGCTGACCTGTAGCATAGGGAGCACAGAATTCTTCAAAATTTAACTGATTAATTATAAACTGTATTTTGATTTACAGTTGATACTTGCAGATTTACTGCAGGTGGTTGATGCATCTAGCCAAGCGCCTCTCTTCCTGCATTATGTCAAAAGATTGATTCAGTCAGGAGATCATGTCAGATGTACATAACAGCAGTACAGGTAGCAGCACGCTACCCAGCTATTTCTAAGACCCATTTAGTCAGGGCATATGGTGATGCATTGCTGGTGATCCAGGCAGCTTGCTGGTATGGTAGTTCCCTGTTTTAGTTAAGAGCAGCTGAAAACTGGGTAGATAAGAACATAAAACTGCAAGTGACTGCTTTGGCTTGCAATATATTTGGCATATCATTGTGCCAAGCATCATAAAGATGCTTGGCACATTGTAAAGATTGCCCTGTAAACTGCATGCTGTTCCTGTTTCAGTGTGATCATTTCCTGTGGTTTTGTTGTTGTACCATTGCGTGCAGAATGCAGTAGAATATCTTCAAATGCGTATTTGAGTTGTTGCTCTGCTGTTACACTTTTAGGACATCTAAAATTCAGAATATACAAAGTGTTAGTGCTTTCTAATAATAGGTTCCTTGCACCAGGAATGCTGGCCTGTAAGCAAGCTATCATTATATATATACTGTTGAATATTTTTTTTAAATGGAATGCAGTATGTGAGTTCATGTGCAGGTAAACTCCTTACATTCTTGTTCTTCCCACAGAAAACTCTGAAAGATAGATCTGAGTCTGTAATTTCTTTTGAACTTAAAAATAAATGTAGGGGACCACATTCAGGTTGACGCTGTTTTTTGAAAAAAATAATCTGTTGTGAATATGTTATTCATGGATACCTATGATGGTCTGTTTTGTGGATGTTTTCATAACTACAGTTCTGCTTGTGGAAAATTTTTCTCATTTCCTACCCATCATTCCTTACTCCTACATTGTAAATTATGAAGATTAGACTGTTTCACAAAATTACTCATTTTTATAAAGTACTCTGTTATCCCAGCTTACAACATAGCAACTGAACAATTTTTAATGTAAACTGATGTTATTAATTTAGTATCAAGTGTTAAAAGTTCTGCAAATTTTTTTCCTTTTTCCTAGTTGGAACCATCAAATGATTTCAGTTCGTGAGGCCAAAGCTGTTCCAAGACCTGATGGTATTGAATGGAGAAACAAATTTATTTGTGTAGAAGGTAAAATGTAAAGCTGCGTTATAATTTTTAACCTTTAAGACACTAAATATATACATCTGTTAGACTTTACCTTGGTTGTGTTTTAATAATGCATGTGTAATGTATTTATGTTGAAAATGAAGTTTATCAAATGTAAATAGTTTTGGAAGCAGTCCTGCCAAAAACATTTGAGAAGGAAGCTTTAAGTTCTATGGTGTCTAAAAATAGTTCTCCTGACCTTTTCTTCAAGAGCACTTACTGCGTTGTTACTTTTGGAACATGGATTAGGACTTTGACAAGGAATGACCTTTACGAGAGTAGTGTGTATTTTTCTGCTCTGCAGAAATAGTCCTAAGTTTTGCCAAGATTGAGCTTCTGAAAAAACACAGCAGCCACATGTTCAGATTCCTCTCTAAGAACATTCTTTGTTCTGGAAATGCTCTGGCATCCCAAATCCTAGCAGTGACTAGATTACGTGTATGTCAGTCCCCTTCTGGCTACTATTTTTGGCTGGCTTGTTAATGTACAGTTTCTGCAGAGACTGTTAGGATGCCCTCCAGAACTGGAGGGTAAACCCAGGCTACCTTTGGAGCTGCAGGTCTCAGCCTTCTTAGTGCAGGCTGAACTGGGCAGTAGCACTGCAGGGAACCTGCTTCATGCGTTCTTGATGCCTTTCAACTGCCATGGGGAATCTAAACGGAGAAGATGAACAGGTAGCATGCACAGGAGATGAAGCTTGGACCAAGGAAAAAGAAGATAATAGACTGAGAGTAGGATTGGCATGTTAGGAAAAGTGACCGAGAGGTGTTGTGTAACTGGAAACAGTGAACAGAAGGAGATAAAGAGGAGTGAGAATCAGAATGCAGCAGCTGAAGGGGAATTGGTTGCATAAGGAACTGTGGAAAAGGAACCAAGGTGGAACTGGAGCAGAATTAGAAGTAGGTGGTTTAGGACACAGGGGTGAAGAGGGCAGGTTTGAAATGGGAGAGGTGGCCTGGGCCCTGGCTGTAGATAAATGGAGGCTGTTAGAGTCAGGGTATCAAGGCTACAAGTTTTAGGATAAAACAGGAATAGAACTTGGGCACGAGCCAAACTGTATGGAGAGAGTTTAGTTAGAGAGTGGAAAAACTTTCCTGGGGGAGGAGAGGGATAAGGCAGAAGTCCTGCGGCTGGAGAGACGTTCCTCAAGACTACTGGGCATGGGAGTGCACCCATGTGTGTGCGTGTAGTTTCCTGCATGTGTGCTAGCTACTCTGAGCAGAGAATAATTACCTAATGGTGAAGTTAGTTATTCTGTGGCCCAGAGCTCACCAGCTTGGCTGTAATCATATGGATGGCAGTGTGAAGCCACATGATGGAATTCCTGTTCTTTTTTTTACTTCTGGGGAGAAAAATCAACTACCAGTCAGGGAGGAAAAAATACACTGAGAGATGACTGCACGCTTGGCTCTACAGTCCCAGAGTTGAGAAATGTGAGAATTAGAGTATTCTGCACAGCTAAAATGATTTGAGATAATGCAGTACAGGCATTGCCAAGGCTCTGGTCTGAATGTGGGAGGTGGGAATGCTGGGCAGCTGTGTCTGCTGCTGTCACATGATACTGATCTGCTGTGTTGCTGAGGTCTGTTTCAAGCTCTCAATTTTATTTTTTTTTAATGACATTACAAAGTGGTTGAATAAATAGGTTTTCTTTCTGACAGGTTGGAAAATAGAATATCAACATGCAAAATAGCCACTTTAGAATTGTATTAAGTGGGCTTAATTACGTACAACCTTTCCTTAAGAGTATATCTTGCATTTGCACTATCAAAAAAGCAAAATTATCTATATGTGGCACATCTGATTCCTTCCTGTTACAACATGCTTCAAGACTTTAGTGAGAGTGGGGTTTAGCCTCACATATCAATTTTTTACTTCTAAATTGGAAGGGAAAAATCAGATTTCCTATTTCAACCCAAAGTAGGCTTCATGTTTATAATAGCTGTTAAGCAGAGCTAGTTTGACAAAGTACGTAGATAAACTTCTGTGTACTTTGAGAAGCTTTTAAAAGCTAGCTAAACATGTCAGCATGTTATGGTTTCCAAGTCTTTGTCAGATTTTCCAGTTAGCGGACTAAAATTTCAGTAACTGGTATCATTGCATATATTTTTTTAGTATTTTAAATATATTTGTCGATAGACTACACAAGTCTATGCCTGCAAGTTGCCATAATTGTGTGTCTAGCACTGTATTAGGCTTGCTCAAAGAAAAAATTTGTTCTGTTTCAATTTTTATTGGCCGTAAGTCTGATATTTACTTGTGTTGCTGCTGTTAGAGAAACAGATACAGTAAAGATAGTCTTTTCAGACAGTTTAAAATCTGGCAGGCTATTATCATTATGGGGATACAGAGAACACTGCTTTAAGCTAATGTTTGTGAACATTCCTTGTCAGAAGCACTAAATTGCTAGCAACTATTCTGGTTTCAGTTTAAATCTTGTCTATATCAAATAATATCATGCACTCGCCTGTTGAAAAAGACAGTCTGAAAAAGCTAGAAACATCAATTTTGTGAGACAATTAAACTGATTAAACTGACAGTCACCTAGGGAAACTGGGTCAGAATGTCTAAGCTGCACCTGATTCATGCTTGTACTTTTAAATCTTTCAGATCCACATGTTAAAAATGATTCTAAAAATGATTGTTCAGAGCTTGGCTTGCAGTAGTTCTGAAGTTTTATTTTTGTTTGAAAGGATGATCCCCTTTAGCCTTTCCCTCAAGCAACAGCATTGAAGTTGTATTCCTTTTTTTCTTTTAATATTGTCATCTGTGTAGGAACAAAATAACTTATGATGGACTCTCACTGTCTTGACGGCTAGAAAATGTAGTGTTGTAAATAGTAGGTGATTGCAGAATTACTCTTGCTGCGTTCCAGGGAATGAGTTTGTCTTTTGACAGTCAGTAAATATGCAGGAAGAATAAAGGGAAGATGTGAGTCAGCTTCTGTGAGTAGACTACCTTTTTTCCCACTGATGGTTTCAGAAGACTGAAGAGTTTTGTTCTTGTTGCTTTAAAAAAAATATATATCTTGAACATGAGGCACATAAAGGTCCTACCATTAAAGAAACAGTTAACATTACATTTAAGACACACAGAAGAAATGCAGTGCTGCTTCACATGGTAAAGGACATGGAATTCTTAGTGACAGTAGGTAACTGTCAAATTATGTGACTAACTTCAGAGGAGTGTGTACCTTTTTTATTTGATTGCCAGTATTTTGTTCCAATCTAAATGTATGATGCATTCTAAAGTAAAATAAATCTGCCTGTAAACATGAATATATATTGCAGAATAGGTATGATTTGATAAAATATATTTTTACAGCACTTGATACATCTTATATAAAAAGTTATAGTAAATATTTTACTCTACTCTTTGTATTTCACTGAGAAGCTGTTGAATGAGGTTTATCTAAAGGGAACAGTTCCAAGAGACACATGTGTAGTAAGTTGCAGACCACTTTAATATGCAAAATCGTTTTCTGCTTAATAGCCTGTGATGACATATCAGTAACAAATAATTACTGATGCATAAATTCAGCACAATCATAGTGTGCTTCAATAGATGTAATAACCTGACTTTGTTGTGTATTACAGACCATTAGATCATTTAGGGCTTGGGGCTTTTTTTGGATGGATGTTATGTAGAAATAAAGATTGAGAAGCAAAGTAGAATCAGCCGCTCAAAGCACTCTTGGGAAGCAATGATATGTTGATTCTTCTGGTTTTTTTTAACACGTTAATGTTTGTGTTTGATCTTGCAGAGCCATTTGATGGGACAAACACTGCTAGAGCTGTACATGAAAAACAGAAGTTTGATACTATCAGAGCTGAATTTCTGCAGGTAAAAAGTACATCTCATTTAATTTTTCTGGTCACTTTGGTTTTCAGGATTTAATTTATGCAAATGCTAGTCATGATCCTGCCTGTTTCTGATGTTTGTGTTATGAATATTTTTATGCTTTGTACTATATAAATAATAGAAATGTATTTCTAAAAATTGTCATGGGTAATTATTTAGTAAGAGTATTTATTAATGTCTGCCATGAAGCATCAGGCTTAAGTTGAAATGGGTACTTGAAATAGTAAATCTTTTGTCTTAGATTTTCTTGTGTGTATGAAATTCTAACAATAGTTAATAGCTTTAGAATTACAACTTCATCTTCATTCATTATCTCTTCCTACATGAATTTGACTGGTAATAATATGTTATACTCTTACTATCCCTTTTTTATAAATATCACCACCAATGGTTTTCTGCTGTTCTTTGACAACCAAATTAAACTGGTACTTTTCTTCTGGGTGGCCACACTCATAATTTTAGAACATGAGTAGTTCAAACTGGAGCTTTTGAGCCAGGGGAGGATGCAAGGAAGTGCTTGAAGCGAGCAAAGACTTAGACCTTGGTTAAACATCCTTCTTTTCCCTAAAAATCCTAGCTACCAACTCTTTTGTGCTTGCCTCCTATCATAGGCATTGCATTCGGAATTGCAGCTCAAATTCTAGTTTTCTGAGATCTCTGACTATTCATAATGTAGTTGTGACTAGGGATTAGTGCACAAAATTGCTTCCAACTTTAACCAAGTTAGACTCCCCTAACTCCCCCCATCATTGGAGACTCCTCTTTACTCTAGTTAATCAAGTGCTTAAACATCTTGAGGGCTTCTCTGGCAAAAAGGAAATCAATGCCAGATACTTGTAATAAAACAAAGGCTATAAAGTGTTGCCTTAGTCAGAAAAGCATTACTTTTTTGCTTTGTAATTCTCTTCAGAAATACCAGTTTCCTTCTGTTTAACCATGTTAGCATACAAAGTGCTGAACCATTCTCATAAAATATTTTATTTACATAAATGGTTTTGTGAATCTGCTAAAGCAGTGGTTTTCAAAGTAGTTTGGGCTCTCTCACTGTTCTGTGAAATCAGAGTGAACTTGTCTTTTCAGAGTTTTCAGTTGAAAAATTATTTTCAAACCTGTGTGGGTTTCTGAAAAATGTAAAAGCAGTTGTTAGATCCTACGTGTCTGGAAGCCTATATACTAGAGTGTATGGCCCTGAAAAAATTTTCTCTTCAGTAGGAACTGTAAAGAATCACAGTTGCCTAAAACTGCAGGTATTCACTAATATCTTGCACTTTTTTTAGCCTAAGGAATCTGTCTCATTGTCCTTGAGTGATTACTCTTCCTGTGGTTTTCATGTCATATTTTGGTTTAAACGAATTCTGCATAAAGACAGGAGGGTCTCTGCAGTTGTTTGCACATTCATGGCCTAACAGGTGGGACAGATGTGTCTTGGAATTCACACTAGAATACAGATGAAAAATTGAAATGTATTTCAAAGACACAATTAAGTTCTGGAAATGTCAGAATATAATATCTTGTATCAGGAACTTTGACACGTGTGAACTTGAGACAATTTTGCAGTCAGAATATCAATGTAATGCTTAAATAACATTAACATCTCAGTCTCCACAAATCCACTCTCTTCTTGAAAGACTGTACCTTCCTCAATAGGTCATTGTGTTGTGTTAACCTTTTGGATTTTTTCTTCCCTTAAAAAAAAAAGAAAACAAAAAACCCAAACAACCCCACCCCTCACCCCCCACCCCAAAGAAAAACCACCCCAACCAACCAAACAAAAAAACACAACCCCACACAAAACCAAACCTCTTTTCTAGAATGGGAAAAATATCAACCATATTTTTGTGAATCTGTGAGGCTTAATGCTTACAATGGTATTTAAGTATTAATGGAAAAGATATTTAGTCTATAAAACCTTGTACTTTTTTACCCAGTCTTGGCAGGTACTACGAGACAAGAAAGACCTGAACTGTATATTACCTTTAAGAATGGCCATTAAGAAAAGATAAGCGGAAGAAGTTCGTTTCTTCTTATTGGATCCTGCTGAAAAAAAGAACAGTATCAAAATCAAGAGGCAATTTCCCCGTGTTTTTTCTATGACATGTTTTTCTCTGTAAACTTTTGTTAAGGAAATGTTTATAACAAAGATAGCATATTTTATTACCCACATTTCTTAATACAGCTGTTAATTCAAAGATAGGTTTTCTGGAAATGCTTGTGGTGTTGACTTCTAGAAGAAAATAAAACACCAAATCACAAGAATGGATCTGTTGTAAGGAAAGTATGGGGATACACTGACTTGTTTTCACAATCTGTATAATCATTAACTCAGACACATATAAGCCACGAAATAAAGACATTCAGCACGGAACAGTGTGAAAGTGTGACTATATCACAGAATGGTAGGGGTTGGAAGGGACCTCTGGAGCTCATCTTGTCCAACCCCCCTGCTTGAGCAGGCACACCTAGAGCAGGGGGCACAGGACCGTGTCCAGGTGAGTTTTGAGTGTCTCCAGGGAAGAAGACTCCACAACTGCCCTGGGCAGCCTGTGCCACTGCTCTGGCACCCTCACAGTGAAGAATTTTTTTCTCATATTGAGGTGGAACTTCCTGTGTTCCAGCTTGTGCCCATTCCCCCTTGTCCTGTCATTGGGCACTAATGAGAAGACCCTAGTCCCATCATCCTGACACCCACCCTTTAGATATTTATAGGCATTGATAAGATCCCCCCTCAGTTTTCTCTTCTCCAGGCTAAACAAACCCAGGTCTCTCAACCTTTCCTCATACAGGAGATGCTCCAGCCCCCTGATCATCTTGGTAGCTCTCCACTGAACTTGCTCAAGCAGTTCCACATCCTTCTGAAACTGGGGGGCCCAAAACTGGACACAGGACTCCAAATGTGGTCTCACCAGGGCAGAGTAGAGGGGGAGGATAACCTCCCTTGATCTGCTGGCCACACTCCTTTGAATGCATCCCAGGATACCCTTGGCCTTCTTGGCCACAAGGGCACATTGTTGGCTCATGGTCAACTTGTTGCCCACCAGCACGGTCAGGTCCTTGTCAGCAGAGCTGCTTTCCAGTAGTTCAATCCCCAGCCTGTACTGGTGCATGGGGTTGTTCCTCCCCAGGTGCAGGACCTTGCACTTGCTTTTGTTGAATTTCATCAGGTTCCCCTCAGCCCAGCTCTCCAGCCTGTCCAGGTCTCGTTGGATGGCAGCACAGCCTTCTGGTGTATCATCCACTCCTCCCAGCTTGGTATCATCAGCAAACTTGCTGAGGGTCCACTCTATCCCATCGTCCAGGTCCTTGATGAACATGTTGAACAGGACTGGACCCAGCACAGACCCCTGGGGAACACCGCTAGTTACGGGCCTCCAACCAGACTCTGCTCCATTGATCATGACCCTCTGAGTTCTGTTGTTGAGGCAGTTACCAATCCAACTCACCATCCTCTCATTCAACCCACACTTCCTTAGCTTGCCTGTGAGGATGCTGTGGGAGACAGTGTCAAATGCCTTACTGAAGTCAAGATAGACAATGTCCACTGCTCTCTATTCATCGACCCAGCCAGTCATGCCGTTGTAGAAGGCGTATCAGGTTGGTCAAGCATGATCTTGGTGAATCCATGTTGACTACTTCTGATAACCTTCTTGTCCTCTGCATACCTGGAGATGACCTCTAGGATGAATTGCTCCATCACCTTTTCTGGGATAGAGCTGAGGCTGACTGGCCTGTAGTTCCCCATGTCCTCCTTCTTGCCCTTATTGAAGATTGGAGTGACATTTGCTTTCCTCCAGTCCTCAGGCACCTCTCCTGTCCTCCACAACCTTTCAAAGATGATGGAGAGTGGCTCAGCAGAATATCTGCCAGCTCCCTCAGCATTCACGGGTGCATCCCATCAGTGCCCATGGGTTTGTGAGGATCCAGTTTGCATAGGTGGTCTCTGACCCAATCCTTCTCAGCTGATGGTAAGGCTTCCTTTCTCCTGATTTGTCCTCTCTTCTCTAGGGGCTGAGATGCCTGAGGGCCAGCTTTAGCAGTAAAGACTGAGGCAAAGAAGGCATTCAGTAACTCTGCCTTCTCTGTATCCTGTGTCACCAGGGTCCCTTCCTTGTTCAGCATTCGGCCCACTGTTTCGCCAGTCTTCCTTTTACTGCTGATGTATTTAAAGAAGCCCTTCTTGTTATCTTTGACACGCCTTGCCAGATTTAATTCCAAGTGGGCCTTGGCCTTCCTCATCGAATCTCTGCACACCCTGACAACATTCCTATGTTCCTCCCAAGTGGCCAGTCACTTTTTCCACATACTGTGAACCTCCTTTTTCTGTTTGAGTTTCTCTAGAAGCTCTTTGCTCATCCATGTAGGTGTCCTGGTTCCTCTGCCTGACTTCTTCCTCCTGGGGATGCACCGATCTTGAGCTTGGAGGAAGTGGTCCTTGAATACCGTCCAGCTTACTTGGACCTCGCTGCCTTCCAAAGCCCTAGCCCATGGGATTCCTCCTAGCAGGTCTTTGAAGAGGCCAAAGTTGGCCCTCTTGAAGTCCAAGGTTGTAACCTAACTCATGGCCCTGCTTCTACCTCGCGGTATCCTAAAGTCAACCATGGTCTAAAGTCAATCATGGTCACTACAGCCAAGGCTACCCCAGCTCTCACATCCTCAACCAGACCTTCCTTTTTTGTTAGGATAAGGTCCAGCAGCACATCTCGCCTCGTTGGATCCCCCACATGGATCAGGGCCTGCGATTGCAAGGCTGCTTTCAGCTGTCTGTAGAAGGCTTCATCAACTTCCTCATCTTGGTCAGGTGGCCTGTAGCAAACACCCACAACAGTGTTGCCCATATTTAGCTGTCCCTTAATTTGTACCCACAAGCTCTTAACTTATTCTCCTTCCACTCCAAGGCAGCACTCGATGCATTCCAGTTGCTCCCTCACATAAAGAGTGTCTTCTACACCTCACCTTGCTGGTCTGTCTTTCCTGAAAACCCTGTAGCCATCCATGGCAGCACTGCAGTCATGCGAGCTATCCCACCACGTCTCTGGGACTGCAATGAGATCATGGCCCTGCAACTGCACACAGGTCTCTAGTTCCTCCTGTTTATTCCCCACACTCCTTGCATTGGTGTACAGGCATTTCAGAAAGGTGCTTGAGTGCACAGGTTTCCCCAGATGGGTGTACAAGGACCCACTACAGCTATGCAAATCCTTGAGGTGGTTGGTCTCCTGGTTGCCATTGCATGAGGCCGCCACGGCACCTTTATCACTGCTCCAGTTGTCCTGTCTTATTCCCCGATTGTGTGTGATGGCATTAGCATTGCCAGTTTGTCCCTCTCCCCCCGAGTTCCTCAGTTTAAAGCCCTCCTCACCAAGTTTGCCGGCCTGCTGCCGAAGATTCCCTTGCCCCTTCCAGACAGGAGGAGTCCTCCACCTGTCCCTAGGCTGCTGTCCCTAGCAGCCTGTTTGCTGAAAAATGTCATGTTGTCATAAAAGCTAAAACCCTCATGTTGACACCACCCACGTAGCCAGGAGGTGATTTGCATTATTTACCTATTTCTAGTCACCCATTTTTGTCCAACAGGTAGTACGGAGGAGAAGATAACTTGGGCACCAGTATTTTTCACTTGCTTTCCCAGAGCTTTATAGTCTTGGTTAGTTCTACCCAGACTCTGGCTTGCAGCATCATTTGTGCCCACATGGAAGAGTAACAGAGGATAATAATCAGTGGTTTTGACAAGTTGTGGCACCCTCTCAGTGGTGTCTCGGATCTTAGCTCCTGGAAGACAGCAAACCTCTCGTGAATCCCTGTCACAATATCCTTGAGGCATTGCACACAGTACTCACTTCTTGATGAACAGACAGCCCATGTTTTACATCTGCTTAAGTGATGATGCTTAACTTGGCACTTTCCAGTTTTATTTCCCTTTTACATGGAACACAGGCAATAATTTATTAAAATTAAGTTAGATTATGGTTGGTAGTGTTCTGGATATCAAGAACTGTAAACTGGAATTTTCAAGCAACAGTTCCACAAAGAAGTTGAAATAAAAAAGGACAAATCAATATACATAAATGCTTCATATTCACACAGAGTAGGCAAGGTAATTTTTAGTGCTTCCTTTTACATATCTGAAGTAGCGATGTCTGCTTTGGAAAAACAAAACAAACCAAAACACCCCACAACACCACCATTGCTACAGTAAGCTGGGCTTCTGTTTTGATTTTGGATAAATATTTTAAATTGGTCAGCTACTATAAATTGATTTTAAATAAGTAATCTTGAAAATTTTAGCCTTTCCAAAAAGTTGTGAAGCCTCTTTTAGACCTGCTGTAGCACAATTTGTGCCTCTCATATATTTTTTTATTGAAGACCAGTTCATTTTTTAAACTACTTACCATTGATGTCAAATTCGTATTTTAAAGTCTTTAAGTTTAATATTTTGTATGTTGTCTAGTGGAATAAAGTTTATATATGGAAGATGCAGCTTATTTTTCCAGTTTGTATTTCTTTGTACTGCATATTTAAAGTAATTCCTATAACAAAGTAGAAAAGGAAAAGCCCTGTAAAGGCAAAGCCCCTGTTCCAAATCATAAACTTATATATGGCTGTTCTGCACTGTATCTATGTACAGTACTATGTACTATGTATCTATGTACAGTAAAAGTTTCATCTATAGCCATCTGTAATGAGACTGAAAATCCTCACAACTGTTTAAAATAACAAGCATTATTTCTTCTTGTGCAGACTTTTTAAGTTCTAATTTATGTCAAGTTTTTCAATTTAGAAGTTCTAGCAACTGTAAACTATTTGCCTGCTGTGAGATTACTTCCTACACAGTTCATGATGATCTGGTCGATGTAAGATTTTTGGCTTACTTCTCAAAACAGCTTCCTTCTGCAATTTAAGCAGTCTTTTAGTTTTAAGCCAAAGCTAGCAATCCACTAAGGTGTTCTCCTTTCATGCACGTTTCCCCTCACTGCCCTTCCTCTTTAGAAGATGGCATACTTGGTCTCAGTGAAACATCCACTTTGACCTGCTTTATGTAAAATGGAAGCACAAGTTTTTAGTAGAGGATGATCTCTAGATTCAAAGATGCTCTACAAGCCCTAGATAGATTCTGGGGACAGGGGAAGGCTGCTTCTTTTTCAATAAAAGTGCTGGCTGTCTCCTTCTGTAGATAATGTAAAACTCTCCCACCGTAAGATAACTAAAAGGGACATGAATGTTCAAACTTGGCAAAAAATGAGCTGGATGTGAGGCACAAAACTTTATGCGTGTCTATCTCTTACAAGTATGCATTGCATTACATATGGTGTCACCATATCTCACAAATTACTGCTTTATGTTTGAAACCACATCTTCCTAACTGTTTTAAAATAGTGAGTTAAAAAAACTGTGGTACCTCCATGCAACTCTGTAAAACTTGACCCATCAACTCCGTGATCTTTTTAATACAAGCCAAGACCTATAACCGCAACGGCCTGGCGTTCTTTTCTCAAATTATGTACACTGATAAGCTACATTTATAATCAGAAATATAAAGTCTAGATGGTAGTTTTCCCCAACTCTCTGGGGACAAGCCTGCTTGTTGCATCCTCTGTAAGAATGAAGAACTCCCCAGTAATTTACTGTATTAACTAAGCAAGATGCAAGGTGTTGTAGGCTGGTTTAGCTTATAGCAAATGAAGCTAGTGGGTAACCTGGAAAGAGCATGGAAAGTGGCAGCGTTCTTGCATATTAAAAAATAGTCTGAGAGGTTTGGAAAACAACTTTCACCAGACGTCATGTTATGTTATTCTGCTGTCAAGGCAAAGAAGAGCAGCACCACTTTCCGTGGAAGTGCCAGCAACTGGAATGACAGTGAGTGAACATAATGATGTTTGTTAAATGGTGGGTTGCAACCTTCATCAGAAAACTTCAGATAAAATACCACAAAATAAAAGGTTTGGGGGCAGTGAGTAGGAGCTAAACTTTAACTTTGGTTTCAGTTCTGCATAGTCTGACGTTGTTCAGAGGTTTAATGACCTGGATTTTCATCCACTCTGGGCAGGTATCCAGACTGAGACATTCACTAATGGCTATCATAAATCTTGGTGTTAGCATGAAGTTTTCCCTTCTCCTCAACTCCACAATAAAAACCTTCACACACCTATGCCTTGGAGTACACCCTAGCAGGAAATTTTTCTGAGAGACCTTTGGTAAAAAGTGTTTTTTGCGGCTGACCAAGGCTTCAGCATGTGTGCAAGATGCTAACTTCTCTGAGGCTTCTTACTACCTGGAAATAATAATGCTTTAGTTCAGCTCTGTGCCTTATTTTAGGACCAATTTGACTACTCATTTTGGCATTGGGTTTGCCTGTCATTTCTCACCATACGTAATGTCAGAAACTAGTAATGTCTTGTCTAGGATTTTAGGAACTCTCTCTAGTCTTCTAGTAGTGCTTTCAATTAACAGGCTCAGAGGTGTACGGGAGGACCAAATGTTAGCAAGAGTTTCCCATTCTGTAACAGTAGTGCCAGAACTAGCACAGGTTGTATACCATGAAACTTGAAGTTTCTCTTACAGCTCTCTTACTCTCACTACTCCTGAAGTGTAATTGTGTAAGTGTAGCCTCTGTATCTGAAGGTGCTTTGACAGTATGAGGGGTTATTTTTAAGAAATCTCTTCTAAAGAATTCAATATAAACTGATTCTAAGCCTCCAGTTGAAGGATGACATGGTTAATTGGGGAAAATGGGCAGCCATGATAAAAGGATGTTAGGTGATTTGTAGATAACCTGAAGTTAGTGCTTGTGAATAGCGTCCCAAATGCTCATTTGAAACCAGTGCTTTACTTGAACTTGAGTCACTGGACTCAATTCACAGTATATTTGGTGTTAAATTTAAGTCCATCAGATAACGTCGCTCTTGATTTAATAGACTCTATGTGCTCAGGGTTATCTCACAGTATTGTGTAGCATTTGTTTTTGTTATGTTTGTCTTGTTTTCTCTAATCCTTGTGTGTTTTGATATAAATCTTTCCCTCATTAATTTTACAAAGCATGATGCTTGTAGGAAGAACATGAAAGAATATGCTATTTTGGTCAACTTACAGGTCAAATTAAGTTGTCAGAAGTATGGAAGGGAGAGCACTAGGTCTGGAAATAATTTCGAGGGGTTCTGGTAAAAGGGTACTCATCTTCCTCTTGCTGTGTGGAAGACTGGATTAAGACTTGGGTAATATATGTATGCTGAATATGAGCATTTCTAGAAGATTGTAATGCTCTCCTCTTCCATGTGTAAAGAATGTGAAGTCCTCTACCTTAAATTTCATGGTGCTCTGTATATTACCTCTGTGCTCATGATAAGGTCTGTAGTTTAATTTAGTACCTGTTTCAAGTACACTTCTTTGAGAAATTATGTTCTGACCTTGTAAATTGTGTACATCAGTGGGTAGGTCAAGAGAGCAGACAGGTTTTATCTGTTCGTACTGTTTAGGAAATATTTTACTTCAAGTGAATCAGTCAATAGAATTTTAGTTTAGCATTGCAGAGAGAGCTTGTACTCAGAAATACCTGCTTGAATGTTTCTGTACTTATAACACAAGGAAGAGTTCGCTGATTGATTTATAACCAGCTATTTATTTGAAGAAAAACAACAAAAAACCTGATTAGATTTATACTGTATATACAATGTTTTATACCTGGAATAACTTGGAATTTCTTTATTTTGGATCAGAGTTTTGGTACTTCTCCCCCTCTTCTAGAAAATAACAACAACAACAAAAAAAGTCATTACTTTGGCTAGTACAGGTTGGAAATATTTCCATTTTGGCTGTGAAATGCAGAATAAGAACAAGAAAATGTGGCTTAACCTAAACCCTACATGGTAATGTAGCCTGTCTTTGCTTTAAATGAAAATTTGCTCAAGTCCACTCAAAGAGGAAATTTGATGTGTTCTGTGATATAACACTGTGACAAATTTGGGGGTTCAAATACATTCCCTGTGTGCTGTTAAAAATGACAGGGCATCTGATACCTGTTATGGTACTGTATTAATTACTAAAGGTGTGTGTCCTAAGCTCATCCCCTGAGTATTGTATTTGACCTCCCTAGCTGAAATTTGAGGCATTCTGCATGCCTCAGTGTGCCCAGGGGTGGACTTGCTTTTGAACATGCTAAATGAACCTTTTCTGGAAGAAAACTCCTTCCGATTCACCTGTGCCATCCACCCCAAATTTGCTAGTCTTGGTTTGGGAAGATCTGCTGGAACCCCAGCCCCTTCCTCCCTGATGCTGCCCAGCTGCTGCATCTCCGTTGTAAAAGCACCTCATCGGCAGTGGCAGCAAGGCCCAGGGGGCAAGCAGCCATATAAGATGGCCATCAGGTTTTACCACGTGTCCTCGCACCCGGTTGGTGCTAGGACCCAGGGTAGGACCAGCAGCGACTTGGCACTGTAACTTCGCTGCCTTCTATTTAAAGACTGCCCTGAGTTAGGAGAAACGAGAGCTGCCGGGGATGACAGTTGCTTCAGGCAACCCTGGGGAGGACAGGGTCGAGGGTAAAAATCACTGGCGAGGGCCTGAGCTGTGAAGGGCATGGAGGGGTACTGTGGCACCGAGTGCGACCAGGCATCTGAGACCTCATCCTTTGTAGAGGATGAGGAAGAAGAGGAAGAGGAGGAGGAGGAGGAAGAGGAAGAAGAGGAGGAGGCGGCGGCAGCGGCGGCGGCTGTGGACCTGGAGGAAGCAGAGGAGCTGACTAACAGGTACTGCCTCTGGAGGGGCTCACAGCCTTGTGGGGAGCTGGCAGCTTCTTCCCAAAGCACAAGCCAGGGGGAATGCCAGGACTGGGGCCCGCTGCTGGTTTTAGTGCCTTTACCCCTTCTCTTTCTCAACTGCTGCAAATAAAAAATGGGGGTGAGTTGTTAATTGGGGGTGTTTTGAATGGGTATGACTGTAATTAAGTTTTTTGCAGTAAGTGCCTGCCCTGAGTTCCCTGAAGGCTTTTCCATTTAAAGATCCTCTGGTGTGCCAGCTCAAGCGGCATCTCCCTCTGCTCCTCCCTCTCTGGCTGACTCTTTGTCACACATTGATCTTAAGTGCTCTGCAGATTTGTTTGCCAGGGAGAAAATGGTTGAAGAGTATAATAGTGCACTAAAGTCTGTTCCTTCTTACAGCCCTTCCTCCCTTCCCGCTTGTCCCTCCCTTTCAGTCTCTTCTTCCCCAAAAAAGGAAAAATTAGTTGTATATGCTCGCAATCTCCCATCATGATTTGTGTGGCTGATTTTTGGGGTGCAATGAGGAATATTTTATCACTTTGATTCCCCCCTCCCTTAATAACTCTTGCATAGAAACAGTTTGTTGTCTTAATATTGCACTTCTACCATCACGAAAATAAGGAGTGAGACAGTGGCGCGGTGCCCAGCGCATGGCCCTGGTCATGCTCAGGATGTGGAGGAGTCTGCAACCTGATCCATGCAGACAGACTCCTCCAGCTGTGCCAGCGCTGGTGGTGTCAAAAAGAGAGTGAGGCTTGACACTCCCACAGCACGTATAGGGTCACAAGATTTCTTATTTGTCTTGAATAAAGCTTATCAGTTTTGGGTGGATACTGTAGGAAGAACCAGAGACATTAATGTTGACAGTTGTGAGGTATTTCCAGAAATAAGTTTTTTAAGAAATTTGGATCATACAGTTCCTAAAACCTCACTGCGGTGCAGCCATCCTGCATTGACAAACCACTCTGTGTGTACCGCAGTTCAAAGCGCTTTCTAGCGTTGCTGATGGTCACTGGGAGAGAAAAAGATGGCAGAAGAGAGGTGGGGAGGCCCTGTGCAGCCTATGCCACCCTGAGTACTGTGGGAATGAAAGTCGAACAAGGAAACGTAACCCAGGACGGTAGGAAAACCTCCTTGCAGGGGGAATAGAGAGCTGGTTTTCCAAAGTGGTGGGACACCTCCCTTATGCAATGCTGCTTTTCTCCCAAGGGACATATTGACTCTTCAGTCCTGTACAGGCAGAGAGAGGGGTTACATGCTGATAAATGCCGCTTGCACACGGGTGCAACCCTGTGAGAAAACCAGCTGAAGTCAGTGGAGTGGTGCTACTCACTGCAGACAGCTAACAACCACAACTGATTTGATATTTTTAATGCAATCTGCAATTAAATGGGTAATAATAAAACTGAAATTGTAAAAGATAAGTGGGAATGGCTAACTTTTCCCTTAAATGGAGGAAAATCTATGTAGCCTTGCAGTTATTTATGGCTCATGCTCAGAGGATAGCTTCCCTGTGGGTGCCTGTTAGTAGCTCCCTGCAGCTGGGTCTTGCTTCTGGCTGGCAGCCTCTGCAATCCAAACTCAGGTATTGCATCTCACTGCTTAATTAAATCACAGCAACCATTCCCTTTAGCTCTCAGTTATATTAAGAATTGCAGAGTTCATCTCTATCCTTAACCATCTTATTAATAGGAGAGGTCAGAGTCTACCAGAGAGGTTTTTAACAGCTGTGCTCAGTGGTAACTGAGTATATTTAAATCCATTTGATTAGTTGAATTAGTGTAAAGGAGATGTTAAATTTGGGGTTTGGCACAGACATGGTAACTGCACCAAGCGCTCAGCAATCGCTTAGTAAAGTTAAATAAAATTGATTCTTCAACTGCTTAAATTTTGTTGTTACAAATGTCAGTGTGGTTGTTGAGCTTACGGCCTTCTCCTGTGCTGAGTGCCTGAGCAGAGGTCCTAGGAGGTGCTGGCTAAGCAAGAACAGCTGGGCCAAGCCCCTGAGATCTATTTACTCAGGCTGTAAGCTAATTATTTGTTGACAAGAAGTTTCAAGTCCCTGTTGCGGAACAGGATTTTTTTTTGTTTGGGCTTGGGGATTTTTTGTGCTCTAGAAATGTAGCTTAGAGAAGAAGTAACCTATATGCAAACTTGGCTGAAGCCAGCCTGTCCTGGACCCTGCCGTCATTAATTTATTTTTAACTACTCCAAGCTCTCTGCTGCTTTTGTCTTCCTCCTCTGCATGCAGTTGAACAGCACCTGGTTGTGCAACACTGCAGTCAGTGGGAAATTCCCCATTGGCTCCTGTTTCCACCTTTCAACCATGCTAAATATCCTCATTCCTATTTTATAAGAGTTATGCAGCAAGATATCTGGCCCAAGGTCAGCAAGTGCCTGCGCGACAGAAGCAGAAGAGCCCTGGTGTTTCCTCACGACACTAACCCCTGAGCCCTGACCGACATGCTCCACTTCCACACCAGTTACTCTGCAGCAGCCGCAGGGAGTAAAATCCCAAAAGCATGCCCCAAAATTATGATGCATGCACATAAAAAGCAGAGAAGTTTGGGTTTCACATCTTTATTACCCTTTCTGACGTAGTCTTTAAGTAATTTGGCTTCCTAATGCAGGTTTTTATGCAACTAATGAGACTAACGTGTGGCATCAGAACCAATTATAAAGATGGGATAGAGCATCATGTCCTTGTCTTCATAAATAACCCACTGATCTTCAGAGGGTTCATGCAATAATTTCTTGCCTTTGAGCATTTTACTATCTGGGATAGACAGATCATGGCAGATGTCTTTTATTTCTAGATCCATGTAGAATTAATGGTCTAAACAGGGAAAATATTTTGAAAGTACGTATTGTGAGTTTTAAGGCAAACATGAGTATGAAGTTAATAGGTTTTAATTTTTGTATTGGTAAGAGTGAGATTAAAGTCTACCTGTAGGAAGATAGTTTACTGGTTAACTGGTTTACGTACCCAGTGGAATATCTGAGTCTCTAACAACCACATGATGGGTGAGCTGCTCTGACATGGTTCTGTCTCTTGGACCATTCCCAGCTGATTTCCTTTTGCAGTGGGAAGGTCTCTGGATGTGTCTGTGCGTGGGCTTACATAAAAATGGCTCTGCAGGTAGCTGTTTTGCCTGGAATTGGTATTGGGCTGATCTTATCTATTCATTTAGTGATAACCTAAGACCAGTAAATGGGGAGAAAGACGTGGAGTTCTGGGTTTGTTTTTTTTTTTTAAATGAAGCAGACATTCTACAAGACAATCAGAGGTGTGGAAGCTTCAGAGCCAAGTCTAGCTTAGGATGACTCATGAAAAAGACTAAAGGGGAAGCAAAGCAGAGAAGGAGCCTGCCCACCATGTGTGAGGGATTCTGGAGCATCCAGGAGAGTGAAGGAGTGGAATGATGGCAAATGGGACGTTGGGAAGGGCAGCGCTGGGGATTTGCCTTCCCAAGGAAAAGTTTGCTATGCTCTCCCCAAAGCAAAGACAGACGGGGGAAAGGGTGTGCGATTTTAGTTTCCTTGATGAAGCAGCCCCTGCCTGGGGCTAGGGAGGAAGGGGGTGGCAGGGCCATTTGTCTGCTGCCAGCTGCAGGTGCACACATGGGGAAGGCGAGGGTGATGGGAAGTGGAGGCTTTCCAGCACCCTGCGTGGTGGGGCAGAGGCTGGAGCTACAGGGCAGCGGGGGTGAAGCATCAAAGTGGCGGAGCTGCAGTGAGGAGAGTGTGGCTGGCACACCCACCCTGCATCCTGGCCCCCGCCAGCAACTGCAACCAGGAAATACACTTCACTCCATGTTTTGTTTCCCTTCAGCCTTCTAGATAACATTAACTAAATCCTTGTTAAAGGTCTAGGTTGCAGTTTGGATCTAAAATAACACTCAGACTTTGAGAAGTTCCCTGTTAGGTCTCAACAAAGTGATTAAATCACTGTGTAAAGGAAGTCACCCACCCAGACCGAAGTGTTTGTTTAATACCTGTGCTCCCTCCATGACCTGTACAGTGCAGAATCCAGAATGCAGGAGCAAGGCAGACCTCTGGGGCATGGAGGTGTAGCAGTTTCTCAAGCAGCATGCGAAGCCGTGACTGGCAATGCCACCAGGCCATGCCATGACCTGATGTCTGGAAAACTGACCAGCACTGCAGCAAATTGTGTCACTTCCTAGGTATTTGCAAATGTTGAGGATGGAACAAAATTTCTGAGACTGGTCCAGCTCTTGGCTCCCAGCTACTCTTTATAAATATCAGTTTTGTAGCAGTGCAAGCAGAAATCTTACTGCTTTTAGATAATTATCCGTTTGAATTTGGACAGATGCATGAGCCACTGTGTTGCCAGAAGGGGAAGCATTAACACTGAAAGAAGTTGTCAGTAGGTTAGCAAGTGAAAGGCTGGGTTTAAAACAGTGACTTTCTGTAGCTCCTAACTCTCTTACTCTGTAGAAGGAAATGGATGAGCTATAGCCCTAGGAAATGCAGAGCAATAGGCAGAGACTGCCTGGGCATATAGATTGCTGCAGGGGAAAGAAGCAGCATGGTAAAGGCAGAAACGACAGGAGTGTACAGAACAAAAACAAACACAGAAAAATCAAATATTTCCTTCAACTGGGAAGGCAAGCTGGCCCATACCAATTTCCACCTTCCCTGCACTGTGCCTACAGGGTTCAAGTAGGAGCCTTCAGGGGATAAGAGGTCTTGTCAGTGCAGGCCATCGCCACAGCTTGACTTCTCGGTCATTTTATCAGGGTTGTTTTCAGCTTGTGAGGTGTTATGCAGCAAACAGCAACAAGTTTTGAAGATACCAGGCGTGACAAAGTCTGATGTGAAGCAGATGAAGGGAGGCTCTGGAGGATTTTAGAAAGCTGGTGGGCTGGCTAAACTTCTCTGTGACAGTGGACAGACCTCACTCAGCACGCCTGAACACAACTGCTTCATCAGCTGGGGAGGTGAAAACTCTTCCCTGGTATGATACATAAGGGAACATATGCCCAGCCTTCCAGGCTGGACTAGAAACCTGAAATCCCAGCAGACAGAGAAGAGAAGTTGTAGTGAGAAGCAGAGAAGTGTGAGAAGCAGGAAGAGACAATAAGAAAAATCTGGTTTTGAACTATTATGTCAGGAAGCACAAAACCAGTTGTCAGTGTCTTCAAGAATTTTAAGGTTTGAGACAATGTCTAGCATGGAAATAACAGACTGACAGCATACATGCTGACAGATTAGGTGAGAAACATATACATGAAAAAAGGCAGTACCAGCTTTCCTCCCTGGATGTCAGTGGCTTCTCATCTGCATTTATGGATCTGCAACCTTGTGAACGTCTGTGGTGGGTTCACCCTGGCTGGGTGCCAGATGCCCACCAGGCTGCTTTATCACCCCCCTTCCTTACCTGTACAGGGGAGACAAAATATGACAAAAGGCTTGTGGGTCAAGAGAAGGACAGGGAGATGACTCAGCAATTACCATCACAGACAAAACAGACTCAACCTGGGGAAATTAGTTTAATTTATTACCAATCAAATCAGAATAGGATAATGAGAAATAAAACCAAATCTTAAAACCACATTTCCCCCACTCTGCCCTTCTTCCCAGGCTCAACTTCACTCCCGAATTCTCCACCTCCTCCCTGCAAGTGACACAAGAGGACAGGGAACAAGGTTTGCAGTCAGTCCATTGCATATCGTCTCTGCTGCTCCTTCCTCCTCAGGGGGAGGACTCCTCACACTCTTCCCCTGCTCCAGCATGGGGTTCCTCCCACAGGAGACAGTCCTCCACAAACTTCTCCAATGTGGGTCCTTCCCACAGGCTGCAGTTCTTCATGAATTGCTCCAGCGTGGGTCCTTTCCATGGGCTTACAAGTCCTGCCAGCAAACCTGCTCCAGCATGGGCTCCTCTCCTAGGGTCTACAGGTCTTGCCAGGAGCTGCTCCAGTGTGGGTTGTCCATGGGGTCACAGCCTCCTTCAGGCACATCCATCTGCTCTGCCACAGGGTCCTCCACGGGCTGAAGGCGGATATCTGCTCCACCATGGGCTTCCCTGGGCTGCAGAGGGACAGCCTGCCTCACCTTGGTCTTCACCATGGGCTGTGGGGCAGTCTCTGCTCCGGCACCTGGAGCACTTCCTCTTCCTCCTTTTTCACTCACCTTGGGGTCTACAAGGTTGTTTCTCTCACATATTCTCACTCCTCTCTTCAGCTGCAGTTTCTGTTGTGCAGGGTTTTTTCCCCCTTCTTAAATACATTATCCCAGAGGCACCACCACTGTCACTGATGGGCTCAGCCTTGGCCAGTGGCAGGTCCATCTTGGAGCCAACCGGTCGGTATTGGCTATATCAGACACGGGAAGCTTCTAGCAGCTTTTCACAGAAGCCAGCACAGTAGTGCCCCCAGCTACCAAAACCTTGCCATGCAAACCCAATATGTCATCTTTTTGCAAAGGCTATTCCTCTGACTAGAGAGAGATCTTTCAGCTTCTAATGTGCAGCGTGCAAATTGTATACAGAACTAGGGCAGCAGGTGGAAGTACATTGGGAGAAAATGCTTGAATTATGTGTCTTTCATTCCAGTTTTAAAAATAGAAAGCACCACCTCGTTGCCCTGTAGAGGAATACGACTGAGACCACAACCTTGGAAATTAGATAATGATGTGAATAATCCAAGCTTTCTGCATAGGCAGGGCAAGGGCAGTCCAATTTTATTCACTAATATCAGCTGAAGTGGGAATGCTACTCTATTCTGCATGGGGTTTTATTTAGTAACACCAAGTAGTGCAGAAAAATAGGTTAAAAAATATGTGAGGGTTATTTAGAACTTGAAAAATCTAAAAAAAATTATTAGGCATCTGGTATTGTGGACATGAATAAGACCTGAAATCTTCCTTAGTACTATTGCTATTGATTTATTTTATTTTATTTTATTTTATTTTATTTTATTTTATTTTATTGCTATGCTCAAGTCAAACTAATGCCAAGCTATGAAACTGGCAAAGGAAAAGTTAGCAGCAAAGTCGGTATAGATTTATTTGCTTCGCCTTTTCCTCAGTCCTGTAAACCTTACTTTACGGAGCTAGCCTTGCTAGAGAGTACTGCACCAAGACAGCTAATCAGCTGAATTTTTGTATTTGTTTGGGGGCTGGTTTGGTTTTTTGTTTTGTTTGGTTTGGGGTTTTTGTTGGCTAAGGTATGATTGTTTAGTATTGCACTGTCAGACTCACTCTGAATTGTGGGCTTTAGTCCAAGCTGTCCTGCTGGTGGCAATCTCCAGGCCAGCCCAGTCACCACAACTGGCTTTAAGTGCCTTCGCTGGACTTTGATACCATGTTGTCCCACCACCGTCTGGTCAGGCTGTTGTTCCACAGGGTGACTTCAGTCTTCAGTTAGCACCAAGGACACCAGAGATGAGATGGTCTGCACGTAAGTCTGTGTGCACCTCAGCATGGGCCAACCCAGGGCAGCCCTTCTTGTGGCTGTGCTCTGGAGAGCAAATTCATGGAAAGATAAGGTCAGCACTGCTAGTATCAGGATTAGCTTTTTGTTTCTGATAGGTACTGAGCAGATTTGCTAAGGGTCCTTTACAAAAACCTTGCAGTTCAGAGAGTTGGTTTGATGGAGCAGTTATAGCTGTCCTCAGGATTTCTTCTTCTCCTCCTTCAAAGACCTCTGACTTTTGCCAGGTGCTTGGCACCCTCCGGAGAGATGCCAGCTGCTCCTCAGGGGTGTCTCCCCATCTCTGCAGCCTTCAGGCACGTCTGGCACCCGTTCAGTGCTGGGCTGCAGCCTGTGGCAGTCAGTCAGACAGGTCCTGCTTCTCCGATCCCACAGTCAGGAGCCAGATTTCTTCACTCGTCCTGAAGAAGTGCTTTATCCTACTCACCTGGAAAGTGACCGTTCCCTCTGTTCAGTGGAAGTAGGGCCTTGTGTGGCTGTAGATTTGCATCCTTCCATGGGAGTGACAGAGACTTCACCACTTCTTTTGCTCTACTGAAGCCTCTGCCTTTGCCAGCAGATACTCTGCCTTTCTTTCCATCAGCTACTAAGACAGTTTTCCTAAGTGAACTACTGTCTACTCAAGAAATACTGGGGTTGAGTATTATGTTTACTTTGTCTTTGCTTTTTTTTGAAATAACTATTGTAACCCTAAAAATACTTTTTAAAAAAAAAATACTGTCTTTTAATTGCTTTTGCTATTCTTTACACCCTTATTTCTGAGGCTGGTTTTTTTCCTAAAATTTCCTAGAAAACGTTTCTCCAGACTTTTTTTTTTAAACTCAGAGAGATTTAATTGCAGCATATGATAGTGTACTGATTGCATATCATATAAAGTTTAAAGTTAGCTGTACAAAACATTGTTATTTTGTTTTGGAAGGACGCTATTTTTTTATTATTGAATGTATTCTAAATTACTTTGTTAAATATGTAGAGTGCTTAGAGGATGAAACATCTGAGAAGATGGTAACAAACTGGCATTAGATTCTTTACTCCTTTGAGCATTATGTAATCATTTACATGTAGGTAAAGTAAGTGTGGATGCTATTAAAACACAGACAGTATCTTATAAGTGTTTAAATCTCATGGTTTAAATTATACTGTGAGATAACCAGGCACTGAAGAGTAGCCCCAGAATCAGCTCAAACTCACGCTGGCAAAACAAGGTCAGATCAAAGACTGTTTTTCCTGCCTTGTCAAGAGCGTGTAAATACCTCCCCTTCACGGAACTAACCTTACAACATGCAGCTTTACAAAAATTTATCTTAAAAAAAATTGTCAGATTAAATATGGCTTTGCTGATTCTTGTGTTCCAAAATTTATGCACATGCAGTATTTTTACAACTTTGAGAAGTATTTTTGCTTTAAAGCAAAAATTTAGATTGGCAATAATTTAATTTGTTGTGTGATTTTATGGCTTTTTTTCTTTGTTCTTTCTTTGTTTTATTTTTTAGTTTAAAAGATCTTATTCAAAGTCAAGATGTGAAACCCAAGCTGCAGTACATCATGACTAACCCTTCCTTTTCTATGGTAACAGTTCAAAGTGAAGATAGTGGGATAACCTGGGAAACCAGCTCGAGCAGATCTTCTACTCCCTGGGCTTCAGAAACTAGTACAACTTCTGATCTTTACAGCATGGAAAGTTCACCAGTCGGTTCTCCTCCAGGAAAAGTTATCTTTATTATGGATGAAGGTAAGATTGTTCGGAAAAGGAAACGTAAACCTTCAAATAGAGTGTCAATGGCTACAAACCTGAAGGGAGGCCAGGGCAATAAGAAACGTGACTCTTCTGGACTGCAGAGGCAAGAACCAAGAACTGTTCTAGGAGATGTGCAGGGATCCATGTTGAATGTTGAACAAGTGGAAACACAAGATACAGAAGAGGAAATGTTGGACGAGAAAGAAGATCTAGAGAACATCGCAGAAAAGCCAGTAAAACGTGCTCCAATAAGATCAATATTTAGAGAAAGCAGACTGAGAAAAGTAGGGCCAATCCTTGGAGGACCAGTACAAGCTAGAATCCAGCTGTTCAACTCAATTTTTGGAGGAACTGAGCCAGCCCCTGAAACACTGGAGAAAACCAGAATCCAGAGAAGCAGCTCAGTTTCAGGAGACTCTGAACAGTTCTTTGAAACATCTGTAAAAGAAAGATTGCAGAAGTACAGTTCACTTTCAGAAGCAACATATCCAAAACCTTTCCAGAGAGCAAGAAGTAGAAATGTCGAAACACCATCGGAGAGAAGAAGGGAGCAAAGACAGCAACCAACAGCACATGCAAATCAAAGCTATTCTTCACCAGCAACACCTCTTGAAAAACAGCTTACTAATAAAGACGATGTTTCATCTGAAAGTATTAAACCCATTAAAAAGAAAGATAGACCAAGCAGATTTTCAAGCTTTGGTGAAGAAACAGCTCTTCAACCTGAAGAAAGAAAAGACAGGCAATCTCTTTTGGAGATTCCAAATCAAGTATCAGGACAGTCACTGAAGTCTTGGCCTCCTGAGGAAGTCAAGAAGCAGCAAAGTTATTCACCTGTAGCCAAAACTTCAGTAACAGAGCAATCAGCCTCCATTTCGTTAGCATCTGTTGCTAAATCAGAGAAACAAGTGTTGCTTTGTTCAGCTGAAACTGCAAACAAGAAGACAGACCAATCCCTGCTGACACCATCAGATATTCTGGATGAACCGATGGAGCAGGAAATTCAGCCCTGTTCTGCACCACAGTCTGTTTCAGCAGATTTTATTAATGAATTAGGTAGACAAAGTACTCAACCTATTTTGCCTACAGCATCCATGACAGAACATCCTGAGAGGGAAAAACAGAAGCCTGCAGTTCAGTCTTACTTACCTAGTGCTCCATCAGCTGAATCCAAATATTCCACTCTATCTGAAACAAGGCAGGAGGATATTATTTCTCAGTCATCAGAAACGGTACAATATGAGTCTGAACGTGTGCTATTATCATATGCTGTAGATGAAACAGAGAAGCAAGAAACTGAGTGTCATTCATCAGCAACGGCACGGTTAGAAACCAAGTATTCAGGTTTATTGTATTCTGCTAAAAAAAAAGAGAGTCAAAAGACCCCATCACCAGAAATGCAAACTGTTCACTTAAAGAAGCAAACAGTATCCGAGGAGCAAGGAGTTAAACTAAATTTACCTATTCCTGAAAAGATAGATTCTAAATATGTTGGCATTTCATATCCTGTTCACACAGAAACACAGGAAACTCAGAAAACTTCAGCTGTAAATAAAGGAGTAGATTTGGATCACCCTGATTTTTCCCTCGAAAAAGCCAAACAAGTAAAGAGTGCACAAATAGAGATGGAGCGTCCAGATTTCTCATATTATAGCAAAGAAATTGAGGAATCAGAGGGAACACAGCTGGAAACAGAACATCTAGACTTCTCTTTTTCCAAGGAACAAACAGAGGAATCGGACAGTGCGCAGTTGGAGATGGAGCATCCATACCCTTCTTTTTCCAGGGAAGAAATGGAGGAATCTGAAAATGCAAAACTGGAGACAGAACGTCCAGATTTCTCATATTCCAGGGAAGAAACAGAGGAAGCAGAGAGTGCAAAACTGGAGGCAGAATACCCAGAATTGCTTTTTTCCACAAAAGAATTAGAGGCATTGGAGAGTACCCAACTGGAGACAGAGCACCCAGATTTCTTGTATTCCATGGAAGAAACAAAGAAATCAGAGAGTGCCCACCTGGATACAGGCCACCCAGATTTTTTTTCCAAGGAAGAAACAGAAGAATTAGAGAGTAGAGAGCTGGAGATGGCACATCCAGACTTTTATTTTTACAGGAAAGAAGCAGAGGAATCGGAGAGTGCCCAACTGGAGACAGACCACCCAGATTTCTCATACTCTAGAGAAGAAACAGTGGAATCAAAGACTGCAGAGCTGGAGATGGCACATCCAGACTGTTCTTTTTCCAAGGAAGAAACAGAGGAATCAGAAAGTGCACAGCTGGAAATAGAACATCAGGAGTTTTTATTTTCCAGTGAAGAAACAGAAGAACAAAAATCTGTTCCTTTTGAACAGGAACAGCCAGAGTCTTATTTCGCTGAAGAAGCAGAGCAAGAAGAAACAGCACAGTTTGCACTGGTACCTTCAGCTTTCTCATGTTTGATGGAAGAAGCAGATAAAGAAAACACTACAGAACTCCAGTTGGTACATGCAGGTATATCTGATTTCACCAGAAGTGCTGAGACACAGCAAACTGGGTGTCTGGAAACAGCACGCTCAGATTTACCATATCTCACAAATAAAACAAAGCAGCAAGAATTGGCACAAGTAGATGCGGACAATTCTCTTACATCCTATTTTGGTGACAAAGGAGAACGGCCACAGCCTGTACAGCAGGATTCACATCCTGGAGGTAAGCTGTATTCCTGTGCCAAGGGATTGCAAGGAGAAACTACTCAACTGCAGTCAGAGCATCCAGTTCTGTCATATTCTACTGGTAAAGAACAGCAACATAAAACCTCACAGCTAAGGCCAGAACAGCCAGAGATGACATATTCTACTTGCAAAACAGAAGAACAGGAAATATTGCAACCAAACCTGGAAGAAGCAGATTTGCCATATTCCCATGGAGAAACAGCACAAGAAGCTGTACAAAAAGACTTAAAAGGTCCAGAGCCATCATGTTTCATTAGTGCAGTAGAGCAACATGAAAATGTACAACTAGCTTCAGAAACTAGGGATTTCTCATTTACTGCTGGAGAAGTAATGCAAGAAGGGGTGGAGTCAGGATCTTTGGGTTCCTCACATTTGACTGACAGAGCAAAGACCTGGGAAATGACAGAATTGGAGCAGGAGCAGTCACTTCCCTCCTGTTCCACTGCTGGTAGTCAGGAACAGGAAACCACACCAGTGGATGTGGCCCAGCCAGATGTGTCGTGTTCCTTTGGCAGAATGGAACAACAAGATATAGTACAAAGAGAGCTAGAACAGCAGGCAACAGCCCAAGATAAAGCTAAACAAATGGAAAGGGAGTATTCAGATTTGCCAGAAACCCCGGGGAAAGAACTGCCACAGGTCATAGACCAAATTAGTTTGTCACAGCAAGAAACAGCTCAACCAAACCTAGTGCATCTGTCTTTGCCACATCCTCTCAGCGAACAAACGCAAGAAGAAACGCAAACAGAGACAGCATATCCAGAACAGACATTCTATGTAAGTACAGAAATGCAGGAGGAAACGACACAACACAAATCAGAACAACCATTTCTTTCAAGTTTCACTGGCAAAACAGAGCAACAAGAAATAGTACATCCAGAGCTGGAGCAAACATTTTTGCCATCTTCCAGCAGAAAAGAAGTTCTACTGGAAATGGAAGTGTGTTCAGAATATCCAGACAGATCATACTCCTTTAACGAAGCTGTACAACAAAAAAAGTTGAAACATCCAACCTTACCGTTTCATGTGAAGCAACAAGAAACTGCACCACTGGTGATGGAACATGCAGATTTTTCATGTGACAGTGGTGAAACAAAATCAGGTGACACCACAAAGCAGGGGTCAGGACATCCAGAGCTCTCATACTCCATGGGAGAAACACAAGGACAGTCAGAACATTTGGATTCACCAGGAAGCCTGGGTGAAGCAGCACAAGATGGAAGTATGGAAATGGAATCTAAATACTCAAATTTGACATGTTCTGATGGCCAAAACACCCAGCAAGAGACTTCACAATTGGATTCAAAATATCCAGATTTATCACTTTCTTTTCATAAAGCCAAAGAACAAGCAACACAAGGGTTAGAGTCTAAATATCAAGAATTGCCTAAGATGGCCAGAAAAAGAGCTTTTACAGCAACAGAACAAATAGAGTCAAAACATCCAGATTTAACATATTCTCTTGGCAAAACAAATGAGCCAGAAATTGCACCAGGGGAAATGAAGCATCCTGATTTGTCATGTTTCACTGATGAGACAAACCAACAAGAAGTAGTAGTGTTGGTTCAGAAACACAGAAAAATTTCTGTTGGCAGAGAAAAGCAGAAGCAAACCACAAAACAGCAGTTCAAGCAAGAAAAGTTACCATGTTCTCCTAGTAAAACAGAGCAATTAAAACATGCCCAGGACTTGGAACAACCAGATGTATCATTTTCCACTGAAAGGCCAGATGATGAAATGGCCCCACCAGAGGCAGGGCAGGCTGATGTGATATATTCTCTGGACAACACAGAGGCACGACAAAGAGTAGGACGCGAATCAGAGCAAATAGATTTAGCTTACACCTGTGGAAAAGTGGAACAGAAAATGGTTCAGCCAGAAGTGGAAATTCCACATTTGACCCATGCTGTGGGTACGGCAGAAGAAGAAGAAATGGCAGAACCAGAGCAGGGACATCCTGACTTGCCTTATTCCATTTCTGAAGCAGAAGGACTGCAGACAGCACAGCTGAAACCTGAACACCCTAGTCTAGCACTTGACAAAGTGCAAGAAGTGACCCAGCTGGAGTTGGAACAGGTGGAGGTATTGTATGTTTGTGACAAAATAGAGCAGCTCCCACCTGCCCAGCTGGAGCTGGGCCACACAGACTTGGAATCCCCTGCTGATGAAATGGGGCAGCGAGGGAAGGAGCACATAGCCTCGGGATGCCCTGATAAGGGACAGTCTGTCAACAGAGCAGAGCATCCACAAGCTGCAAAAGAGAAACTAGGAGCTCCAGATGTATCACCTCATAGTGGAAAAGCAGAGCAAAGAGAAATGGCAGAACCAGATCCAAAGCATCCTCATTTGTCATATTCCATTGATAAAACACAGATACAAGAAACTACACAACTGGGGTTAGGAGAACCAGATCTGTCATCTTGGCCTGGCAAAACAAAGCGAGCACAAACTGCTCAAGAGGAGCAGCCAGGCTTCCTGTGTTCCTTCAAAAAATCTGCACAAGGAGAGAAAGCACAGCCAGAATTGGGACATTCACAGTTGTCTTATTCTGTTAGTGAGGCAGAACAAAAAACTTCACATGTGAACTCAAACTGTTCAGATTTATCTGCTGGTGGGTTAGAACATCATGAAACTATACAAACAGAGGCAGAGATGATGGATTTATCATGTTCAGTTGGTGAAACACAGCAACCTCAAATGGCTGAAGTGGATTTGGAGTGTCCAGATTCACTGCATTTCACTGCCATGGTACAGGGAGAGAAGATTCAACCAGAGCAGGAAGAGCCAGGTGATTTTTCATCATCTCTCAGCAAAGAAGAGCAATGGGAAGGTGCAGCAATGCAGGCAGAACACCCTGAGCTGTGGTGCTGTATGGGGAAAACAGAAGGACTGCAAAATTCCCAAGCAAAATCAGAAAATGCAGATTTGTCATTCTCTGTTGGCACAGCAGAACCTCATAGAACAACACAACCAGAGCTAAAAAAACAAGATTTGCTGCATTCTTTTGTCAAAACAAAACCATCATGGGCTGCCTCACTGGAGGCTGAACACCCTGATGTCTCAGATGCCATGAGCAAAGTACCACACTTCGATTTGTCCTCTTCTGTTAGTAAAGAAAAGCAAAGTGCACAACTAGAGGTCAAACAGGAGAGGGGAAGCTATACATTACACCCAGAGGAAACAGTACAGCTGAAATTGGAACAGCCCATGTTGTCAAGTTCTTGTGGCACAGCACAGCTACCAAAAAGGGCTCCACTGGAAGGGGAATTCCCAGACTTCTTGTATTCCTCTGGCAAAAAAGAGCAACAAGAAATGGCAAAACAAGTGTTGGAACGTTCGGATTTAGCATATTCCACTGACAAAACAGAGCAACAAGAAACCACACAACTTGGTTTAGGACAACCAGATTTATCATCTTGCCCTGGAAAGACAGAACAACCACAAACAATTCACGTGGAAACAGAGCATCAGGACTTGCTACATTTCACTGGCAAAACAGAACAGCGAGGAACAGTGCAACCAGAGTTTAAACATCCAGGTTTGTTGTATTCCAGTGACAAAGTAAAGCAGCCACCAGCTACTCAAGGTAAATCAGAGCAGCCTGTAACACCCCATCCCATTGGAAAAACAGATCAACAAGGAATGGCACATCCAGAGCAGGAACTTCCATATTTATCATATTCCATTTGCAAAACATTGTCACAAGAAGCAGCACAAATAGACCTAAAGCAACAAGATTTAACACATGGCCTTGGTAAAACAGATGAAATGCAAACCGTGCAAGGTCAACTGGAACATACAGGTTTGATGTATTCTTCTGGCAAAAGAGAACAGCAAATGGTATTGCCAGAGCTGCAATATCCACAGCTATCTTATCCAGTCAGAGAAATAGAAGAGGAAGTTACACATCAGAAATCAGACTATCCAGATTTGTCATTTTCTATTGGTCAGCAAGAGCACCATGAAACTGAACAATCAGAGGTAGAAGAAATAGATTTATCCTATCCAGCTGGGAAGTCAGAACACTCACAATCTGCCCAAAAAGTACTACAACAGCCAGAGCTTTTGGAGTCCTTCAGCAAACTAGAGGAAAAGGGAACAGCCCAGCCTGGCTTTTTGCACTCTCTTGGTGAAGAAAAACAGGAACCAGCTTCACCATTAGACTTAGTACAACCAGGTCTATCACATTCACTTGGCAAAACAGAAAAACAGGAAACTGCACAAGCAGGGTTCATGCCTTCTGATTTTTCATATTCCACGGGAAAAGCAGAGCAGTTGCAAATGGAACAAGTAAAATCAAAATGTCCAGATTTATCATATTCTCTTGGCAAAGCAGAGACTCATGGAATGAAACCACCAGATTTATTGTACTCCTATGGCAAATCAGAGCAACCACAGACTGCCCAGCTGGAGTTTCCAGAGATGAAATGTTTCACGGATGAAATGGAGCGAAGGGATGGGGCCCAACCTGAACTGCAGTGCATTAATTTGCAGTACTCTCTAGTTGAAACAGAGCAACCAGAAACACCTTCTGTATCATACACCTTTGGCAAGACTGAGAAGCAGGGAACTGCACAACCTGACTTGGAACAATCAGATTTATTAAGTCCTAATGACAAACCAGAAAACCATGACACAACGCTGCTGAGAGCAGGGTGTTCAGAGATGCGAGACACTGAGTCTAATTCATCTCTAACTGCTCAGCTGGAAACTAAACAAGATTTATCCTTTTCCGCTGAGGAAGCAGAGAGGCAACCTTATTCATCTCTTACTGAACAAACAGTGTCTGTACCTTTTGGTGTTTCACATTCTGTCTCTGAAACAAAACCAGAAGGAAGTCCAAAGTCTTCATCTGTAACTGGAGGCCTGTCCCCCAAGCACTTAGATTTATCTTACACCCACTGTAAAACAGAGCAGTCAGAAACTGCCCAGCCTGCATCAGGTTTCTTCTCTGGAAGAAAAGAAGCAGAGAATACAATAATTCATCTACATTTGCCTGTGGCTGCACAGTCAGAGGCTGAACATGTAATTTTACCTGAAACAGAGAGAGAACAGACTCCACATTACAGCCACACAGCTACGCGATTAGAAACTGAACAATTAAATTTATCATATTCTACACATAAAGCAGAAACTCTAGAAAGTCAAGATTATTTAACTGTATCTTCAAAACTGCAGTCTGACCCTTCAGTTCCATTTTATTCAGCTGATGAAACATGTCAGCAAGAAATTCCACCTTACTCAAAAACAGCCTCTGAGTATTTGGTTCCCACACGGTCCCTTGCTGAACAAGAAAGGCAAAGCATGCAGCCACTTATTCCCCAGTCTGCAAAATCAGAGTGTACACATGTAATTCCACCACATGATGAAAAAGAATTCCAAAAAAATCAGCTCTATTCACCTAAATCAGAAGGCATGAAGACAGTACAGTTGGAAAGTATGTCTCTAACACACATACAAGACCAAGACAAGCAAGAATATGAAGATTGTTTGTTGGACCCAAAATGTTTGTCATCAGCGCAGCTAAGAAGTCCCCCCAAATTCACTACTGAGCAGAATAAGCAAGAAATGCAACCTGATGTGCAGACAGTGCCAAGGTCAGTGACCACACAGTCAAAGGTGACTGCTGCGGCAGACCGACAAGCAGTGTTACCAGATTCATTTGTACCTTTTCATACGTTACCTGAAAAGTCAGGATCGGTGGTTCTCAATGATGATGAAGAGAAACAAAATATTCCATCATCTTTATCTGATGTAGTAGGCATGCTTGGAAAGCAGCCTAGCATAGCTTCAGGCATTTATACTGAAGGAGAAGATAGATGTGAAATGCAACCATATTTTGCAGACCAAAATCATACATCCTTAGAGCATCTGGGAGCTGTTTCATCAGATCTTGTTTATGAAACTGTTAAGCACGAGATTCGGCATTATTCTGGTGAACAGGGCAGCTTTTCTTCAGTAGAGATGAAGTCCATTAGCTCTAGTTCTGATGAAAAGCAGAATCCAGATATTCCATCTTTTGGGCTAGCTAGCTGGCTGGCAGAAGAGGTGAAAGCCCGCTCAATTAGTCCAATAAGAGCTACAGAAATAGACATGCAAGGAATTGAACTTTCTCCAAATGAAACTTCTGGTTTTGGATCAAAACAATTCCCACCTGCAAGTTGCACAGAACTTAGAGTTCATGATGCTACAAGGAATAAAGGAGGTATGTTTAGAGTTTCTGATTCAGCGTCGAGTGAAATTTCCCACAAAGTGTCCTCAAAAACTAGTCACAGACCACAAAGGCATGTTTTACCATCTCTGGGAGGAGATAATCCAGGTCCAGACAAAGTTCCAGATCATGAAACTGGGATTGGAAACCCCACAGAAAAGGAAGCAATGCAATATCCAGAGGTAGACAAAGTGCCTGAAGTGCCTGACCATTACCTGGGAGAAGAGGAAGAAATGGAACATGCAAGTGGAGAAGATAGTCAGCATGCTCCAGAGCCTACTGAACAAAAAGATCTATTTAATATAATTTCAGAAGGTTATGAAATACTCAATATTCATGCTCCTACACATATTTCTTCTGTTGATCAAGAAGAAAGTAAACACATGCCAGATAAACTAGAATACTTGGAAACAAATCCGTCGCTTAAAAGAAAATTAGCTGATGATGGCCATACAACCCTAGCTTCTGGAACAACCACAGAAATTTCTGAAAGCTTGGGAAAGTCTGAAAGCCGAGAACAAAAAGAATTGGTCAAAAATGATGATGTTGAGGAAACTGAAGTAACACAACAAGAAAATCCCATGTTGCCAGAAAACAATAATAATGCACTGGATCCTAATAATGGTATGGCCGATATGGATTATTTTGAAAAATATACATTGATAGATGATAAATCCCCAATTAAGCCACATTTTGAGAGACCAGGTTCATTGTTTCCTGTTACAGAAGATCCCAATGAACCTGTGGAAGAAGCTACGCCTTTTAAAGAAAGTGCTGAGGTGGATACTTTGGAAGAGGAGTTTTCCTTACTAGAGGATCTGGATGAAGTCTTCTATGGTACTGTGAAAGGAGAAAGCAAAATGCAGTCCTATGCAGATGCTCCAAAACCTTTACCTCTGCAGAAATCAATTGATATTAGCAGTAAAAAGGTTACAAATGTAGAAGATGAACGGAAGTCACCAGGGACCCCACTCTTTGATTCAGAAGAAGGAGTGCTAGAACGATCTCTGTTGTTTCCTACCACTGTTGCTACAGTAAATCCCGAACTTCTAGAGGAACCACCTGCTCTGTCGTTTCTATACAAGGATCTCTATGCAGAAGCAGTAGGAGAAAAGACAAAGGATGAGACTCCTTCTGATGAGGAAAGTGGTAATTCTAATGCGTCTTTCCCTAGCAGAAATTCAGACACAGATGATGGAACAGGAATATATTTTGAAAAATATATTCTTAAAGATGAAATTCCAAGAAAGGCCATAGGGCCTCAGAAGGATCAGATACCAGAGGATGAGTCCTTTAGTGGAGGAATTTCATTTCAGAGTTCAGAGGACAAACATAAGCAGGGGTCTGGAGATATTAAACATGGAAGAACTGAGGTTCTGGCAGAAAGGGGAGTTGTGGAGAGAGAGAAAGTCCAGGTTGACAGTGACATTCAAGCAAAAATTTTTAAACCAATGCATGCCATTCCTTTTGGAAGCAAAGTAATTCTTTCAGGTGCAAGATGTGATACCACTGAACAAAGAGAAGAAGAAAATGTACCTGTAGAAACAACTGAGGAGTTGCCAGAGCAATCAAGTCATCAAGCATTGTATAGTCAACTAGTGGATTTTCAGGGAGCTGCATATCAAGAAGCTAGTAATAAGCAGGAAGAACAGCATGAAATAACAGCAATTCCTGAAACGCCAAATTATGTCTCATATATCCAGACTCCTGTTGAAGACAGCGAAGATGATCAGTATACCCAGGAAAATCTTTCACGTGTCCCTACCACTCAGCAAACAGAGAAGCCAGACTTGCAAAGAGAGGAGCAACACCCTGATGTTTATGAAGATCTTGCTGAGTCAATGGACTACGATGTGATTACACAAGAAGAACTTTTGCAAGATGAAATATCATCTCAATTCACCCATGAGGAGCTATTATTTGAAGACAAGGACTCTTTTGAGCATGTTGGTGATAGTTATGAATTTGTAAATGAGCCAGAGCAAAGAACACCTGTTGAACTTGAAGATTCAGGCTTCATGGTGATGTATCCTGAAAAATCAGCAACAAACATTCCTCAAGTTGAGAGCCCACAAAGAGAACTGAAGAAAATGCAAGCAGACACATATTGTTACCACTGCAAATGTCCAATATCTGCTATTGACAAGCTTTTTGGAGAACATAAAGACCATGAAGTCACAACACTAGATGATGCTGCAACCAAGATGAAGGTAAGAATTAATTTGGGTGACAGAAGGAGCTACTGAAGCTAATTTCTCCAGACCTCCTGTGTTGTCAAGGGAGAGGCTTCAGAGAGCAGTCTGGAGCCTAAATAACAGTATCTATAAAATAAAAACTGTTCCTAAACACTTCTTAAAGATCTTGAAGGGGGACTATCTTATTAAGGTATTCTCTAGAGTCCTAGCCTTCTAAGCCAGCATTTTTGTTTGTTCATAAGTTTGAATGATCTTGTTTATATGTAGGACTTTCCATCTTTTAGCCTGTTCACCTGTGTAAGTTTGTTCTGGTTTGTATGTGTAGGAGAAGAAATGGTAAAAGTGTTGTTTCTATGAAAAACAAAATTTTAAGAGCAGCTCATTTCACTTGACAAGGTACAGAAATGTCCGTATGTGGGGACCAGAATCATCATAAAGTGTTTCCCACCCCAGTTATGTGTGTTGTCTGCTTGGAGATGTTAGAAGAGTTAGACAGTTTAGACTACACAGTTTTCTTGAAACTCCATCCTCATTTTCTGTTCAGTTCATGTTCGTCTGTGCCAATAGTGTTTTAGCCGCAGAGCAGGTAAGAGTTATCAAGTCCTACTTCTTCCCACTATCTCTAAGCTGTACCACTCTAAAAGACAGATAAGAATGTCATCCATTTCAGTAGCCTAGTCCTTTGCTAGCACTAGTGAAAATGCTTTCATTTCTATGGAAGATGTTCTTCATTGAAGGGCAGTTCTGCTTGTGAAAACAGCATGTATGTCATGTCTTACTTTTCACATATCAGATTTTTTCATCTACAGATATACAGGTGTTCTGTTCTTGGTTAACAGCTATTTAATCTCACCCCAGTACCTGAAAGATGAGGTCTCTTTCCTGGCATATGTTCGGTTGACAATAATACAGAGTTCGTGTAGTTTCATTAAAATTCCAGAAGGGCTTGTATTGATTGTATTTATGTTAACTTTATGTTAACTCACATGCAAGAAAGATAAATTAAAGGTAGGAGGGGTCAATGTGGCAGTTTCAAATACCAGTATTTACAAAGTGCCTCCATGATGTGCAGATGTATGAAAGCAGAATTGCTTTTTATATGTGGCCATTCATGCTTGACTTAGAAGTGATAATTAACCAGCAGTAAGCCAGTAATAAAGCCACAGACCCCAGCCATCCCTTAAATGTACCTGCATTGCAGTAAGTCAAGCTGCAGATAAATGTCACATGATATCATTCCCTGGCTGTGGAGCACAGACAAGGAGCCAATATTAAATCTGACCACAACACAGGCTTGGCTTCACATGATTTCTAGCACTCAGGGCTCAGGTTACTCTGAGACAGCATTTGTATGTTTCTTGTTACTTCTGCAAAATTACTGAGAAAACATTAAGATAGCAAAATGTTTACCTCCTGAATTTCAAGTGTAGGAACATAGCTTCACAGTAAATGAAATGAACTATGGATGGCATCTGTCAGATTTTGCAGGTTATCTTGACAAACAGAAGTTTTCCTCTGAATCTTGCTGATCGGCCCTAAATATTTATAAAATGAGCCTTCAATTGTACAGTAAAATGTGACATTTCTAATTAATGGAAAGTCATATGCTAGTTTTCAACAGATCTAGCTGTATAAGTTTGCTGTAATAGGAAGCTGTTATCAAAGGAAGTTAACCTTCCTTTCAGATTTATGCCAGCTAATTAAGACTAAGTACTTTTATACATTATAAATTGCACCTGAGCAGACAGCCACCTTGCTTTCATGAAAGGTCAAGAAGGACTAAGGAAAAGTTCTGAGTCTTTGATGCCGGTTGTCCCTTGGACTGCTTTTGTTTCCACATCTAATTCAACCAGTGATTTTGAGGAATTTTGGTTTATAGGAAATATCTTTAAAATTCTAATAAAAAATCATGACACTGCATAATCTATTAGCCTCATAATTACCTGCATTATCTGCCTTCTTATGGGCTTGTTCCTGCAATCTCTTGAGGACCGTCATGAAGCTCTGAGTACCCTCAGTCTCTATCAAAGTTGCACTGGAATTCATAGTGTTCCACAACGTGTATAGACACTCAGCACCTTGTTGAACTGCACTCACTTTTTTTTTGTTTGGAAACAGTTTTGTGACTGTTCCAGTTGCTATTTCTGTGCTTGTCTTTGTATTCAGTGAGATACTTGAACTTGATTTAGCAATTGTTCCAATGGGGACTCATCGCAAACCAAAAAATATTCACCTAAACTAAGTTGTGTGTAAAAATTTTATAAAATAATGTGCTTATGTTAGTGAAACATTTTAAATTTCAGGATCACTTAGGTGAATTGCTAAAATCACTGGAAGAAAAGTCAATGAAGATTGAAGAGTTTGTGAGTGATATTGAATTGTTATTTAACTCTGTTGAGGTAAGTCCAGTGTTTTCTTTCCCTTTACAAAATTATTTCTAAGATATGCTTCCTTGTTTGGTAATGTCATTGCTTCCACTAAAACAGACTGTTTCTCCAGTCCTCAAACTGACCTCTCCCACTGGAAGGTGTTAACTTTAACGGAATAAAAGGATTGAGGTTTTTTGCACATTATTGCAAAGTGGAATATATGTCTGTTAAGCACTGGGGGAAAAGTTCCCTTAATTTTGTTTATGCTTATAAAAAACTCACACTGTTTTTGTCTTTGTGTAGAATCCTGTGTGAAACATCTAAATGAGTTGCCCAATGTCTTACCTTCTTAATGTCCAAGTTCTTAAGCCTTGAGTACTCTATTAATTTCAGTTGAAAGTATGGATTTTTAGCTTTTTTGTAGTCAGATTACCTGTCTCAATGTTTAGATATAAAAGTTTAATTTTAAACGCTAACAGTAAAAAAAAAATCTGCCATTGTTTTTAATGTATTTCTTTAGTGTTATTTCTCCTAGATGAACTTGCTTACAGAAATAAAGTTCTCTTATTCTCAGAATGCCAGAAGGAGTCTGGTGGATGGCTCATGTATGAGTAATTGAGAGTTTCTGTGTATTCATTAAATGTAATTTTATTCTGCAGATCAATTTACATCTGTTTTTACTTTGCAGGAAAACTGTAAGAAAAATGCAGAGTTATTGGAAAAGCAGAATGAAGAGTTGCTTAAGAAAGTGATAATGCAATATGATGAGAAATCAGAGAACTTTGAAGAAGTGAAGAAGATGAAAATGGAATATTTGTATGAGCAGATGGTTAACTTCCAGCAAACTGTTGATTCAGCAAAGGAAACTTTGGAAACAACAGTAAAAGAAATGGAAGAACTTGATGGATTTGTTTTCCTAAATGTAAGTAAAAATGGCTATCATACTGTAGGTTTTATAATACTAGTTAGGAAAGAACTTATACAGTACCTAGGCTGAGAAGGAATTATTTACCTTCATTTTTTTTAAGACAGATAAATCCTTCAAGCTCAGCTATTCCACTCTGAAACTGCTAGATCATTTGCTTTTGTCATGTGAATGCTCAAACAGAATTGTAAAGATGATGCATAGGATGAAAATGTGTCTTATGCCATTAAAATGGTTCTGTCTTGTTTTGTGACAAGAAGGCTAAGAGGCACTTTGCTAATTTATCTAGAATTAATTGTCCACTGAGGAGTAAGAAATGTTGTGGTAAAAGGTACTTTATGAAAAATAAAGGTGAAAAAAAATGTATACTTTAAAATTACCTAAACCGGAAGCAGAGCCGTTGAGTTGTGGGGCTTGTTGTTTTGGTTGGGTTTGTTTGTTTTGTTTTGTTTTTTAATGAGCAGACACAGACAGTAGTTATGTACTCAAATTATTGAGGCTGTGATAAGTATTTACTGCTGAAAAAGAGTAAGCGGCCATGTGGTGCTTAGTTGCCAGCTGGGGTTAAACCACGGCAATGGGCTAGGTTTAGGAATGTGCATGTGAGATGCATGTCTGTAATGGTCCTTTTTGAATGTAAAAAACATCCCTGGTGAATCTGCATGACTTGACTTACCTAGTTTGTACAGTCATCAGTCATAAGCTGGTGTCAGGGGGCTTTGCAGGTTAATCATTAATGGCCTGGGTCCTCCAGGATTTGTGCTGCAAGACTTGTCCTTACATGGGCTGTGACACTTTCTCCTTTATAGAATTGTATCAGCAATCTTGAAGGGGATGGGATTTCTGGGACAATGATCTTCTACCATTATGAAATTAGTGTGTAGTCTGGAAGTTGCAAAAAAACTATCCTGGTATGCAAGACATTAAAAGTTCAAATTACTGCCTAAAGACTGATCATTCATGCAAAATAAAATAGCGTTCCAAATGCAAACCCCCAGCCCATATGCCAGTAATTACAGAAATGGTGGAGCAATATTTGGCTTTCTCCCCTGCTCCAAGGTACACAATGTCTTAGTATCCTGTAACCAAATAAATGCCATGGGAGATTGGCTGTTTTGGAATGGATGAGAAATACATCTTATTTTCCTGAACTTTGTGAGGTGCTGGATGAGTGCTTTGGCAAAAAAATAACTTTGTAATCTGAAATTCTTTTGTGGGGTATGAAGATTATTATATATTCCCTGTCCCTTTCTGTTAGTGATAGGGGACAGAGTTTTTCTGTCCATGAGTCAGGAAATGTTTGCTGAAGATTCATGGAGCACGGGAGAAACTCTCACTCCATGAGTACAGATCTCATGCAGGTCTAGTAACCAGAAGTTATGAAGGAGATTTCAGCTAGAATTTGGATTTAAGTGTTCTTAATGTGCAAGTGATTTCTTTCTGTAAAAGCCTTGGTTTAAGAAAGTATTTGACTGTGTGTCTTTAAACCTGGATATTGAATACTGACCCATCAGGAGTTTAAAACCAGCTTTAGACTATAATAGCCTGCTGAGCTGGAGCTTTGAATCACAGAATCACAGAAACACAGGTTGGAAGGGACCTCAGGGATCACCTAGTCCAACCTTTCTAGGAAGAGCACAGGCTAGACAAGATGGCCCAGCACCCTGTCCAGATGACTCTTGAAGGTATCCAATGTGGCCAAGTCAACCACTTCCCTGGGGAGATTATTCCAATGGTGACTGTCCTCACTGTGAAGAATTTTCCTCTCATGTCCAATCAGAATCTCCCCAAGAACAACTTGTGTCCATTCCCCCTTGTCCTCTCCTTGTGACTCCTTGTAAAAAGGGAGTCTCCATCTTCTTTGTAGCTACAAAGAAGTGGAATATACTTAAGAAACCAGATTCTCTGCTGGTGTGAATGAGCAGCATCACAGACAATACCAAGTCAATAAAGCCATGTGTATATTATGTCTGTAGAGAGTAGCAGGGTGGTTAGATGAGTGGCTTTTCAACATTTTCAGGGCTTTGAAAACTGTTAATACATTTCTTTTTTTCCTCCTTTAGTCATCTAAAGAATTGAATAAAAGGTATATGAAGTATGGGTTAAGTGCACTGTAGTGAGTACTAGGCCTAGCATGCTGGATGCTTCATTTAGTATTTGCAGTCTCTGAAAACACACTGCTAATATTCATGGCTAGTTTTATAAACGTTGCAAATAATGAAATTAAGAGGTTTTATACTTGTTGCTGTAATTGACTGATTTTGAAGTGTTTTGCACGTGTTCTGTAATACATCAATTAAACAAGTGGCATTTTAAAATGTCAGCTTAATTTTATATCTCTACCCAGACATTTTTAAACAGATGTTCCTTGTAGTTATTATTATACACACATATACCAAAAAAACATTTTGACCATGCTTCCATCTCGTCCCTCACTGTTTATTCTTTTTTCACTAGTCTGGTCTGTATTACCTGGTCTCTGGAAGGTTATAATGCAGCGTTACTCACATGGCCGGAGTTGTTGGGCTATATTTCTGAACACAATTACAGAAAAAAACATGAGATTAAAGAGCTTTCAAAAGCTTATCAGGAGACTATGGGATGATGTTTTCCCCTACCTCTTCATTGGCACCCCCTGATTCAGGCTGTTTCAGAGAGCTGTTGCCTCATCTCAGCTGCATCCTGGCCCGCCTGCACATATCAGTAAATACATGCAATTGCAAACACTTCTCTGCCACGTGTGATTTCCTCAAGGGAGTTATTTTGGTCAGACTCATCCTTTATGAGAGAAGTGTTCAATTACAAGCCCATATTCCCCCAATAAATTTTCCAGGGTGAACTACAAATATTCAGACAGGCTGGCTGCAGGCTTCTCCTATGCAAGCCTCCAAACCTCCTTTGCATGCACACCATCACTGGCTTTGCCCAAAGGGCCTGGACATTACGTGGTGCATATCAAACATACCCTTGTCAGTGCTGCCTCAGCCATCACAGTGACACATGTGCTGACACATGTTGGTGGACCAGGGTATAACAATGACATGAGGTTCCAGTTCGTGGTCAAATTCCCAGGAGAGTGGTCTGAAGAGAATGCACAAGACACCCCATTCATGGCTCCCATTAGTCTGCAGACTTAGTACTATACATTTGGAGTCTCCTGTTCTAAGTCAAAGCTGACAGTCCAGGCATATATCTGCATGTAGTTGATTGCATAAGAATTGAGCAGGTATAACGTAACAAAAAGATTTTCCCTAAAGTTAAGTTTCCTTAAACTTAAAGTTTATTTCCTTAAACTTAAAGCTTATTCTATTTTGTGCATGGGTTTTGTTGTTACTTTGATAATACCTGACTTGCTAAAAAAGTTTAGGAATAAGTCTATATAACAATGCATGTCTTTCTAAAGAAAGTATACTTTATATTTGTTGTGCTTTGTTAAGATTATGCATAATTAACCACTTTGGTGACTGAAAAAAAGGAGGGGTGAAAGGTAAAATTCAGTTGCTCTGAAAAAAAAATCTAATTTCCTTGAAGCTGCTTCTGCCTCAGAGTTAAAAATATGTTGGGTTTTTTTTCCTATAATAAACTCAGCAAATACAGGGTAATTAAGTGGAATCCATCTTCCTTCTCATGTTTTTTTTTTTGCGTGTCACAAGCAGCTGCTTTACATTATGTCTCTAGAGTCAGCTGCTGTAGTTTAGCTCTAAAGTTTGTAACCTTTAAAGGCACTGCATTAGTAAGTCTGAAGTCCTTGCTCATGGGAGCCTTGCTATGAAATTCAAATTCTCACGGGTCAACTGTACTCTCTCTGCACTCCTGATCTGAATCACAAGATACTTTAAATATTCAAAATCAGAGAAACAGCTTCTCCTTGCATGTTGTCCTCAAGTTTCTTGGGAATATTTAGAGAAGCATATGTTGCATGGTCTTTTCTTCTGGCCTTTGGAAACTATGTGACACCACAAGGAATTTTTACATCTATGTGTTTTCTTCCAAATAGGTTACTTTCTGCCATGGATACTACTCTCTCTTTAGAAAAGGTTCCCAGTGCTTTTTCACTGTTTGAGCACTACGCAGACAGTCCAGGACAAAGCAACGTGCACTCCTTAAGGGTGGCTGGTAAGCATTGCTGAATATTGTCTTTACAAAAACTAATGTTTTGGCAATGCTTTGGAAGTTTTATGAAGCTAAAACCAGAATCTATTTGAGAAGTAAAGATTTGTAAACCATGTAATTAGCAGAGTTAAATGTAAAATGAAGTCTAATTGTGCACAAGTGTTTGGCTTATATTATAGTAGGACACTAAGATGAGCAACAGAGGGAAAAGTGCTAAAGTGGGGGATTCTTGCATCATTTAAGATATCTGTACCTCAGACTAGTAGAAGGTCTCTATCTGTAAATTTCCCAGGGCTAAAGAAGTTGCCGTACTCTTGCAGGCAGGGACAGAAGAGGCAATCAAAGGGTCTCCTGAGCTCTCTTCCTCCATGGAGGGCCGGTCTATCATTGCTGGTGTGGGGAGGAGAGTGGGGAGCTGGCTGTGGCTGAAGTCCCTGGGCTTGTGCCAAGTGAACAAAGGCACCTGAAACCCCCATGGGATGTGAAGGGAAAGTGGTTAACTATAGCTGGAAACAGCCTCTGCTTCAGAAGGCAGTGGTGAAAATTGCACCCGATAAGGGATTTTATTCACCTCTATTTGATATTTCATATCCTGTAAATAGACTGCCTGTGTGGGCTTTCAGCTCTGCCTGTACATGTACCTATAGAAATTAGCCAGAACTGGACAGCTGTCAGCGAAGAGTTTGTCAACACCAGTCTGTGGATTCATGTTCCTCATGATGGGGTCTCACTCCAGTGCTTCTTTCTCAAGAGAAGGTTTGGTCTGGGAGCTTGCACCTCATTGTCATGCTTTATGACATCCTAGTCACCATCACATGCAGCGCTGCCATCGTAGTCACTCTCTGGCTTTCAAGTGATGCCTCTCTCTCACGTGTTCAGTCCCTGAGCACTGGAACTAGAGCATAGATTTCCCTAAGATGCTTTGTTTCCTGGCTGGATTTTCAAGTGCCTAATGGGACAGTTGAGAAGTGCTATCCTGCACAGACTCTCTGGTGTCTAATAAGAGTGGAATACACTCAGTAGTGTCACAGTGGGGAGATCGCCTCTCTCCTCTACCCCACTACTTTTATCAGACCTAGACGAAATTAATATATCTGAGACCTTAACTTCCTTTTCAGAGTTGTATGAATTTGCCTGTGGCATTCAGAGCTTCTCAGGTGAGGTTGGACAGGCATTTGTGCATGCAGCATTATCTCAGCCTCATTTCTTTAGGAAGTCAGATAAAAGCATCTTTTTTATAACCCACTCTCAGCCAGAGTCAACTTAGTGGTGCAAATGTGCTATGTGTCTTGGTTTAGTTCCTAAACTCCCTCTTGCAGTCTCATGAGTGCAACTGTTCTTTCCTCCTGGGCTGCTACCTATGGGCAAGGTATCCAGGAGGACAGACCCTGTCATGCTGTATTTACTTTTCACACAAGTCACTCCAACATGTTTTTCCCCAAACTGCTGAGATCCACTTCTCAGTTTGAACTGCATTAGTTACTGTGTTTGCCGAACACCAAGTGGCTCCAGACCAGTTTGCTTTGACAAGCTGGAAGTGAATGGCTGTCCACTAGCAAGCGACCTTCAAAGTTCTCATCCTCTATACTTTCTTTTCTTTCTCTTTATAAAATACCAGGTTTTCATTCGTTACTTCCACTACCAAGTATTTCAATTGCTATTGTGATTTTTACTTTGGTAAACAGTAGACAAAATATATTTTTTTTCAAGATTACACCCTTCCTGAATGAAAATAGAGATAAATGCCTACACGAAATTTTGTTTTGAACTGAATGCCTTGAGCACATCATTTATCACATACTGGAGGCAAATGTCAGACACTGAGAATTTTTTTTTGACTGAAGTAATTTTGTGAAATAAATGTGAATTTTCCATGTTTCTCCAATATACATATTTTTCTGTCAGAAAGTATAGTCTTTTGCTGAACAATTTCATAGAACTTTATTTTCACCACTTCAGAAACATCTTTCCTTCAGAACACCCTCCATTTCTAAATTGTCCATATCCGCTAATGAAAAGACATTTTCCATCAAATCCTTCCTCTTTTCATGTAAGCCACCTCGTTAACAAATGCATAAGCATAAAAAAGCCTTGCAGTATGACATTGAGCATACTAGAACCCAGGCTGTGCTACAAGAAGAGTGGATGAAATTTAAAAATTGAAAAAGTATTATTTCCAAAGCCTGCCGTGAGTCCTGCCCTTTTATACCAGAAGTCAAGGACCTTTTCTGAATGTAATAATCTTCCACTAAAGTCACAGAGGAATGAAAATGCCTTTCTTCTTCAAGTCCACAAAGTCAAGGAAATGTTGTTTCTCATTACATTGGAAAGGGCTAAATATCCATAAAATATTGGGGATTATTATTTCTCCTCCTGGGAGCTGTGCATACTAAGCTTGAAAGACGTTCTTCTTTACATCACAGCTCTTCAATGAAAACTGAACTGATGAGAAAATGTCACTCTTTTCTGTTGAAAAATATTATTTAGTCAAATGTGGTACAAATAACTAATTTCTTTGATTAAAATCCATTTTAAAAGGACTTGCACATTGATAACATAAACGTTCTGTTTCTCAAGAGAATAGTTCAACTTCTTGCTTTAAAAATACTTCTTTCAAAAGTTTGTTTCATATTATGCAACAGGAATTTAGAAACCAAATACTTCTCAATGTTAACAAACTGAATTTTGATCTATCCTTTTTTTTTTTTCAGAAGTTTCGTTCATTAAGCTAGCTTCTGTTCCAACTTGGCATAATAATAAATCTTGCATTTGTGGGGTTTCTGTGATCATAAATAGCGGTTTCTAGGCAACTTCATGGGGAAAAAAAAAAGCTGGTTTCCCCACTGGGTCTACTGAAAGGAAGTCTTTTCCTAAATATGATCAGTTTTTAAATTGACCAGCTCTAGATGAAGTCAAAAGACAAAATTCAGATTGTTTTTAGCAATGAGAAGGATAATTTTTTTCAATGGGAAGCAGATGTAATCCTACTGTACTGGTAGCTCTCTGTGAAAACCATAAGGAAACAGCCAGCATCTGCATTTGCCTTGTTCATGCCACAGGGGATCATCATCATTACTATGAAGATAACAGAAAAAAGGCAAAAGCTTTCTGCTGAGATTCTAAGAGAATTCATGCAATATGGAAATCTACTGGGTGAAGAAATAGAACCATATATTTTTGTTCCCTGCAATCACTTTAACAATGAACATCTTTTGGGGATTTTGGCTTCTTTCTTTCCCTTCCCTCTCTTTTAACCCATAATCATAGAAGGGAACAATATCTTATCAGGGATGGATCTGTGCCAATCAGGAGACAAAGTTTATATGAAATTTGGGGAACCTTGGAGGTCTTTGAAGCACTCTTTGTGAAGGATGCTCCTTGTTGTCCTGTGAGGTTCAGGTGCTTTGGCAGAGCTAGAGTTCACCTACACACGAAGGATACTCTGTCCACTGGGTCTATGGGGAAAATGACCATTCCAGGCAGGAGCACCTGGTAGTGAACCTGCAGTAGGAGTACACCTCTGGGCAGGGGTGGACACAAGGCTGCAGGGAGCCTCCTGCTCCCCAGGCTGTTAGTGCGGGAGCTATGAACCTTCCTTTAACTAAAGCACATCCCTGCTGCTGTAAATCTCAGTGGATTTGACACACTGCATGAATCCTTTCCTGGTGTGGCACGTCCTTTCCCCTGCCCACCTTTCTGGGATCAGCTACATATGTCTGTCTCTGGAGGAAACTTTCTTCTTCTGTAAGCTCCCTCTCCCCGTCAGTGAGCCATCCCATGCTGTTTGCTACAAAAAAGTGCTTTCAGTCTCCACTTTCATGAGCATCCCCTTCATAGGTTGTCCTTTCCCCTGGAGCTTATGTTGCAAGGCATGGTCAGGTAATAGAGAAGGTGGTCACCCAAAGGAGCCTGTGTTAGGCTCCAGGGTCTTCTGGCCTTTCTGATGAGGTGGCCTGAAGTTATCAAGAGTCTTTTGGGATTTCATCATCATGTGTGCCTCAAGGTGGAGTGCAGAGCTGGAGACCTCTCCCTGTGTCTGAAGGGTCTGCAGGGGAAAGGAGAGGGATTGCTGGAGTTGTAGGACAGCTGTGCATGTCCAGGATTGCCACAGCCCTGGGAGCCTCCCTTGTGGAGGTCGGAAACAAGCAGCCATGCCATGACTCATTGTGTGATGGTTCTGCTCCATAAGAAAGGACCCCAAGAGCTGGGAACAGCGTGGACACATGCTTTGTGCTGTGTTCAGCTGGTCCCAGTACTAGGACTAGATCTTATTTTGTCTGGATTGTGAGGGAAATGGCCAGATTCTGATGCCAAGCAATTAACATTTCTGTTCCTATTTTAGGAGGACCTATTGCTCTAAAACTGCACCAGTATTATCCATATTTCATGTACTTGCTGTACTTGTTCTGTGGAAATAAGCAACCTGAGTGAAAATAAGCAACCAGGTTGCCTCATGAATGTGTAGGTAATTTGTCTGAAAATACAGGAATGAGAATAACAATGGGAGACTTTCCTCTCAGTCCCACAGACACCAACTGTTGTACCTCAGGAACCAAATTCGGCCACCAGCACCTCCATTGCTGTTTACTGGGCTGTGAGTGATGGCGATGTCATCAACTGCTTCCAGGTCTACTGTATGGAGGAGCCACAAGCCAGCAAAGACACAGGCGGTGCGTAAGGTCTTGCCTTCACAACAGCAGGAGTACTTTCTTCTCTGGTCTGGGGTCACCAGAGCAGAGGCCAAACTGCAGGGGAGGGCCCAGGATGCAGAAAAAAAAGGCACTGTGAAGACATCATGTGTAGGACTAAGGATGTGTAATGGTGGAAGAGAGCATAAGGTAGAAGCCAGTCCTTTTCCTCCCCTTTGTCACCCAAAATGCAAGATAAATATCATGGTCGATAAAGTACAGGGCAGTTTTTTGCAGAGAAACAGCAACATCTGGACTGAGGTGCCCTTCTGTGAAGTAGCCTGACCTTCAGGGAGGATGTGTCCATGCTGCCCCGTGGGTACTGCAATAGAGTTCCCAAAAGGGTGGGCTTCATTAGGGTTTTGGGGCCCTGCATGTACTTTGGAAATGTGTCATAATTTTAAAAATTACAGAAAAAGGTAATCAAGATTTCCACATTATTTCCACATGTAGACAATGATGTTTCTTCAAAATGACATTAAAATATTCCAAATGTTAAATATGAAATTGAGAAAAGAGGATTGAAATGCTCATTAATTAAGAAGCTCAGACTCATCATAAAGTCACTTTTACCAACTGGGCTCTGCACAAATCTGTGTGTGCATGTGTATGTGGGGAGATGTGTGTGTATGCTGAATGATGCTAATGAAGGACTTCTTATAATAGCTAATTTATAGCTCAGGGCTATAAAGTCCATTATGGGAAACTGTTATGTTGCAGAGCATTGACACCAGGGTTGACAACTGCTGATTGTATGTCCCAAATTTGCAGCCTAGTACTCAGTAGGCTGAGGGCCATAATGTCCCCTTGAGATCAATGGGGTTTGAGTGCACTCAAGAGCACGTCAGAAACTTTCTGTCAAAACTGAGCCAGGGTAAAATCTGCAGATCTTGGCTTGTAACACTTTCTTGATTTTTTAATTGACTGGATTTTACATGTTAGTCAAGAAGCACAGTCATGGGCTCTACCAGTGCAACACATGAGTGTGACATCCCCTGTGTATGTGTGTTCCTCCTAGCTTTGGTGGAAGAGTACCGAGTGACTGTGAAGGAGACCCACTGCATCTTGGAGGACCTGGACCCAGATCACTGCTACAGTGTGTGGGTCATGGCTGTGAATGGTACAGGCTGTAGCTTACCCAGTGAAAAAGCCATTTTTAAAACGGGTATGTACATATTTTGGCATTTAATTATTATTTTCGCATTTGGTTACTATAAGCTTCAGGTCCTTAGGCCAATTCTAGTCCATAGTGCTACTGAAACAAAAGCAGCTGCTTTATTTAGCCCATATGCCAGATAGCAGGAACTCGCAGTTGTTTCCCTTTTTGCTGAGAGATAGCATCATAATTGCTCCTGAGAGGAAGCTTGAAGGCATTGAGATTTGAAGACATTTCCAGGCCTTGTGACTGGGGCACTGGGGCAGCATATGATGAATTTATCTTCTGTGCACACCACAATGCTCCAGGGCAGTTCTGGGAAAGCCACCCAGCAGCTCCCTGCTGCTGCTCCTTCTCCTGTGGAGAATGAGGTGATGGCTGTGGTTTTTGCTTTTCGGCCATGCTCCCAAATACATCTACTTACATTCATTTAAATAATTAACTTTTCAGGGGAAGGCCTGCTTTACTGCTGTTATATGCTGTGTCTAGCTCAGTGAGACACAAATCTCAGGTGTGGCTGAGAGAGTTTGCTGCTGTTTAAGTGTTGTAAATTAAGATGAGTAATTAGATGAGTATTGTTTATAAGCTTCATTTGACTGATTAATTTTTCTGAGCTTTAATTTCTTTAATAATTTGACAAAACTATTGCTTCTAGAATTATGAGAAAGGTGAAAAATCTTGTGTCTGAGGCCCTCTTGCCAGACAATTTTTTTAGTGCTACAGGATAAAAATGATCATTCTGTTCTTGCAGTCACAAAATACAGACAAGGGTATTTAACAATTTCGTAATGAAGTAACTCTGTACAACACTGAGTGTACTGTTGAAAACACTTTTTCTTAATCCACTGGACTTCAAATTTCTTGATAATTCTCCCTGATATTCACTTTGCTATTTTTAGCAGAGATGATTTTCCAGAGAATTCAAAGAAGAAATTAAAAATTTATGGCCTCAACAATATAATTGTAAGCATGGTGCAGAATTCTTTCAAAATGGTCAAATAATAATGAATTATTACTAACTAATAATTCATAATTTAAAAAGGGGTTCTCACCTCTCTGAAGCTGTTATTTTTAAGAGCTGTCTTTGCCTTTTGGCATCAGGCTAACCATTCTCTTTCCCAAAACCGAAGCCTTCTGAAGAGATTAGTTTCCTTGAGTCTTTGCCTTCCTTTCGTCTGTTTCTTTAAGAAAACAGATGAAGTAGATCAAATAAGGACTAATTAAACACATTCCCTCAAGCTGAGGTGAACTCCCTTTGGACATGGGGATACCACTGAGCACTGACTGACGGAAAAATGCTGCATTCCCTTAACATCAGAGGTGGAAAGATGAACACCAGTAATGGAAACCAGTTCTTCAGAGTAAGCCCAGCTACTTTGATATAAAGCCAGAATACTTTGATTCTTCAAGTAGCCCAATGAACTCAGAAGCAAGAAGTTAGAGAATTTATTTTTAATCATTCAGATTAAAAGGTGCCATATACAAGAAAATAATTTGCTGGTATATGCAGTTAAGGGAACACACACATTAGTAGTGTATCAAACCTGTGTGTCTGCAGGTGTTGGGACCCCCCAAGGTCTCCCTGTTGGGATTGCACCAATGGAGGTGGCAGTGGGCCTGGGGAGCTGCAGGGAATGCAGGTGGGTGATGCTGCAGCATCCTGCCCAGAAGCTCCAGAATCCTGTTCCTCCACCTCCCAAATTTACAGCCTGTCCTCCCCTCCCCTGGGGAGCATGCTGTTTCCAAGCAATATTTTCGGTGAGGGAATGTTGCTGAAGACAGCAACTATCTATCTGCCCCCTCCCTGTCCATCTCAAAATGATCTCCCGATGAAGGTCCTCTGCAATCCTAAAGACACAGAAGTGAATGCACCTTCTTCTGTTGTTCAAAATCGATGTGATTCCCACCTGGTATCTGAGGGACAGAGCAAGAACTTACTCTTTTCAGCTTTTTGCCTGTTATAAATTCATGTATATGAGTGCTGGAATATTACCAGGAAATCAGATATATATTCTAACTGCAGTTAATTTGTAAAAAAAATATTTCAGAAGCACTGTAACAACTTTTTCTGGTATGCTGACTCCATCTACTCTTTAAACAGATAATTTCAAATTAAAAAAACCAAAATTCTTGATGTCTTGTGACATACTATTTGCACGTAACTATAGGTATGTAAGTTGCTGAATGCAGGTATTAGGGTATTTAGCTATTAAATTTTCATTCTTTAGAAAGAAATGCATTTAAAAACAAACAATAATCAAATATATCAGAAGAGAATTAAGGGATTGTTGCTAAGAGAGCTATGCAGATGTATTACCAGGTAAGAATCTATCCCACAGATTCTTTCTTCTGCTGAATACCTAGATTTGGAACCCAATGCCTTTCAAAGCAAAATAACTTTCTATGACCTTTTTAAAATTAATAACCTTTCTTTTAAGGATTGATATTAAGGCTGTTTCTATGAGTCTCAGCTACAAGTTGTAAGGTTCATTTATGTTGCTATTCCCTGGAAAGGGCAAGAGCAAGTGTATACAACTAATCCATTTTCCGCTTATGATGTTGGATGTGCAATTTAACACAATAGCTTTTGATTACTTGCATTCAGTGCACTATTTTACATTCAGTTTTCTGTCTTGCAGTTGGGCCTGTAGTTCTTAAACTGAAGCACTAAAAAAGAGAAATTACAGGACCACATTTTAGCATTGCAAAAATAAACAGGACATAATTAAGCAGAAAGTCAGCATCTTCCTGTCAATTCTGCAGCAGCACATTTGCTTCTGATGCAGTTCATAAAGTGACTGCTGAGGACAGGTTTGAGGTGATGCAGGGAGAGCTGTAGGCAGTACTGCCATAGTGCTCTGCTCCTTGAAGATTGGCAGAAATGAGGAAAATATGCTTGAGGAAAGGCATAAAGAAACTGCACAAACATTCTAAGAAAGTGCAGAAATGCACAAATATTCACAGTGACTTTCCAAGCATGAGTTTGTTTCCCCATAATGTAGTCCTCTGCCACTGAAACACAAACAAGCAAAAGATCATTGCTGGACAGGCAAAACTAACCCATGAGTTCTTGGGGAGGTGACTCTCCTTTTCCCTCACGAACATCCTGTGTCATCTGCTGGCACCCTCTTTGTGGTACTGCTAATGTGTCTCTGTGTCCCCAGCGCCTGCTGTCCCCACCATCAAGGCCGAGGACTGCACGGTGTGTTGGGACACGGCCACCGTCCGCTGGTGCATCAGCTCAGCATTGGCGGAGTCCTTCACCTTGGAGTACTGCCGACAGCACTCACCAGAAGGAGAAGGTCTCAGGTCAGTGCTGCGGTCGCACGTGCCACTTGGTCAGCTTAGGCAGCTGCTAATGAATGTCCCCCAGAATGTGTGTCCTTACGCAAGACATTATTCTGCCTTCAACCATACAAGGAACAGATCTGGTTTTGCATGCTGAGAAATTTACAGGACAGACACTAATCTATGAGATTAGGCTGAGACATAAAAATACTTCCTTTTTATTCTGCTTACCTGGACAGTCCCTTTCATTTGGGGCCAAAACCCTGGAGATGTTGCGGTGTCTGCAACCAATCAGAAGTTGAAGGGCTGTGCTGCCCAGAGAAGTAATAGCTGCCCCACAGCTGCCATGGACCCAGGCAGGGCAGGGAAGGGCATCTGAGCTCCACAGGAAGAAGCAGGATAGAGAAGCTGGGCCCGGTTTGCTCTCTGCTTTGTTGTGAACAAGGTAGGAGCCAGCTTGGGGCATAGCGAGGGCAATACAGGTGTCCCAGTAATGTGGGTGACCCATCTGCAGTGTCTGGGTATGTGGGCAGATTCCTCCCAAAGCACATATGAGTCCAGCGCTGCCCAACTCTGCAGACATGCCACAGGGGTCAACAAGTAACCCAAGGAGCAGCCTTCAAACTCAGGGTAGTGTCTGCTTTTGCCAGACCCTCTCTAGTTTCACAGAATCACAGAATGGTAGGGGTTGGAAGGGACCTCTGGGGCTCATCTTGTCCAACCCCCCTGCTTGAGCAGGCACACCTAGAGCAGGGGGCACAGGACCGTGTCCAGGTGAGTTTTGAGTGTCTCCAGGGAAGAAGACTCCACAACTGCCCTGGGCAGCCTGTGCCACTGCTCTGGCACCCTCACAGCGAAGAATTTTTTTCTCATATTGAGGTGGAACTTCCTGTGTTCCAGCTTGTGCCCATTCCCCCTTGTCCTGTCATTGGGCACTAATGAGAAGACCCTAGTCCCATCATCCTGACACCCACCCTTTAGATATTTATAGGCATTGATAAGATCCCCCCTCAGTTTTCTCTTCTCCAGGCTAAACAAACCCAGGTCTCTCAACTTTTCCTCATACAGGAGATGCTCCAGCCCCCTGATCATCTTGGTAGCTCTCCACTGAACTTGCTCAAGCAGTTCCACATCCTTCTGAAACTGGGGGGCCCAAAACTGGACACAGGACTCCAAATGTGGTCTCACCAGGGCAGAGTAGAGGGGGAGGATAACCTCCCTTGATCTGCTGGCCACACTCCTTTGAATGCATCCCAGGATACCCTTGGCCTTCTTGGCCACAAGGGCACATTGTTGGCTCATGGTCAACTTGTTGCCCACCAGCACGGTCAGGTCCTTGTCAGCAGAGCTGCTTTCCAGTAGTTCAATCCCCAGCCTGTACTGGTGCATGGGCTTCTTCCTCCCCAGGTGCAGGACCTTGCACTTGCTTTTGTTGAATTTCATCAGGTTCCCCTCAGCCCAGCTCTCCAGCCTGTCCAGGTCTCGTTGGATGGCAGCACAGCCTTCTGGTGTATCATCCACTCCTCCCAGCTTGGTATCATCAGCAAACTTGCTGAGGGTCCACTCTATCCCATCGTCCAGGTCCTTGATGAACATGTTGAACAGGACTGGACCCAGCACAGACCCCTGGGGAACACCGCTAGTTACGGGCCTCCAACCAGACTCTGCTCCATTGATCACGACCCTCTGAGTTCTGTTGTTGAGGCAGTTACCAATCCAACTCACCATCCTCTCATTCAACCCACACTTCCTTAGCTTGCCTGTGAGGATGCTGTGGGAGACAGTGTCAAAAGGCTACACTAGGTCCATGCTGCGTAGAGGAGAGGGCAGGGAGCAACGTAGGCACACTGAGCTATGAAACCATGCACTGTGTTGAAATGCAGAGAAAATTATATGGTGCTCTGTATGTCCTTGGGGCTTGGGGTTTTGTTTTGTTTTGTTTTGTTTTTTAAACAATGACAACAATATTCCAGAAAAATACAGTTGCAGAGGTCTGAGATGCTTTGGGAGTGGGGGATGACAAGCCATACGGAATCCTATGGAACAGCCTCAGCCCAGCGGACTTTGTCTGTCTTCACCTCCTGCGGAGCCTGATTAGGGTCTTCACCAGGGGGCTAGTTCACATGGACTTCATAGAGATGCAGCAGAGAGGGAAGAGGATGCAGTACCAGTGTCCTGTATAATGCAATCAAGGAGAGGTCTTGCCCAGCTCCCTTGCCTCTCAGAAGGCAGACATGATGTGCTTTGTTTCATACATATTTCATGGGCCCTGTCAACCTGCCAAAGTCGGTCAGGGGTAATGTAGCTGCTCCCAAAACCTGTGCTGTGTGTTCACCCTCAAGTTTCTTTGCTGTTAACTAGATTGCCTCTTTTTCTCAAAATCGAACTAGAAAGTGTGCCAGTTTCTGTAAGCTGTAAGAGAGGTGTCAATAACACCAAGCAGTTTGCTCATGTGGTGATAACTGTGGCAAAAATCTTCCAGAAGTGACCCATTCCCTTTCTCAAGTAACCTTGTGCAAAAGCTAACGTGTTTATAATTGTACTGGGTCCCATTTGACTTTTTGGCCTCCCTGTGGGCAGAAGCTGGCCTTTTACTGTGATAAGTGTGAAAAATTTTCACAGGAGAAAACCATTGATTTTTTCAGAATTGCTGTAGTTTAAATGTCTGTATTTGTAGAAGGGCTCTGACCTCTTTTTATAGTATCAAAGAGCATCTTTTACCACTTATTGTCCCTCAAAGCAATACCACTCTTTCATTTTCCAAAAGCAGCCCCTTGAGATTACCCTCGAAAGCTTCTATAATGGCAATGAGGTTTTAGTGATGGGGAGATTATTTCTTTTCTTTTTTAAGATTTCAATTTAATTTTTTGCATAAAGCCAGGGAAAAAAGAGCCCACTGACAGATGAAGCATACTGACTGTATTGCTCCCATCCAAGGCCCTCAGGGTGCTAGTAAGGACTAGAAATCAATTCCTTCTGTAGTTGGTATAGTGAGAAGCTGCCTTCTGGAAGTACCTCAGGGAACTTAGTGTTCCTATGTTAGGTATTTATATCAGGTGAAGTAAAACTGCCTTTATGAACACCTAGGAGCATTTGGGCCTGGAAATGCTTTAGTTTCTTCTGGTTGCTTTCCTTGAAAGCTTGGAGTTTGTCCTTTGCATGTTTCCTGAGCAACACTCATCTGGGAAACTAGCCAAACATGGAGCCCTTTGACAGACAGCCTGTGCCTCTCATGCTTGCAGCGTCCCCCATAGTTGACTTATTTCCCAGTCCCTGGGTGAGAGTTCAAACACAGTTCTCAGAAGCCCTGGAAAGTTCATAAAACTGCTGCTAGGGGCACAGCGGGAAAGCAGAGGTCAGGGAAGGACATCCAAGGGAAGTCCTGAGAAAGCCGTATGGTCCCATCCCGTAAGGTTGCTTTTGCACATGTCACTCTGGGAGCTCATTCAAGGCAAGGGACACCACCAAGAGAGCAGGCAGGGAGAAATGCTCCCATCAGACAGCCAGAGACATGTCTAAGCTGGCCCCCTGTAGCTTTTGGCACGTCACAGAATCATAGGATGGTTGAAGTTGGAAGGGTCCTCTGGAAGTCATCTGGTCCAAGCACAATGCTCCAGCAGGGTCACCTAGAGCCAGTTGCCTAAGCAGCTTTTTAATATCTCCAAGGAGGTCCTTGGGGCAGTTCTGGAGCTCCCCAGGTAGAAAATTTGAAGAGCCTTTGGAAATAAATCCTCATTAAAAGTTTCCTTCTAAATAACATTTTTTTAAAAATCTCTGTTTTTGCCTTTGGGTTCTCTCTCCTTGACAGCTTGCCACTTGAAGGACATGTTTTCATAGAAAGCCATCTTAAATCTTCTGCAACAATGAATCCCTGACCTGCTGCTGTGGTTGTAAAGTTCCTTCCTGGGTTGACTCTCTTTCCAGGATCTTTATGAGGCTTTGAAATGTTTCTTCTGGTTTCCAGAGCTCTGCTATTCTTCTTGCCATTCACCCTCTTTGTGTTGAGAAGTCAATGGAGCTGTGGGTGGAAGATGGAAAACTGTGAGAAATGTAGTCCAGGGATTAGGTGTGTGGGTTGTTTGGTTGGAAACCATGTATCACATAATGACAAATCTGTAAGTCTCAGGGAGTCAGAAATTAGTACAGTACGCAGTGAGTTTGTAAAAGTGGAAGTGACTGAGTGTCACCTGCTCTACCAGTGCAAGACCAGAACTGCTAGTGACCAAGATTTTCCATCTACCCATAGAACAGGTCTAACACGGAAAAAGGGGAGCAAGCCTCTCTCCTGAGCATCACCCACATGGCTGTCCTGCCAGCTCAGGAAACAAGGTGTAGAAAATAGGCAATCTTCCTCCTCTCTGGCTGTGCTGGACTTGCGTCTGAGATAGCAGCAAAGACCATTGCAGGTGTTGCTTTGCTGATCTAAGGCCAAGACAGCCAGAGCTGGGACAGAGGAGAGGAAATCAAGCATGCAGCACAGCTGGGAGCAAACTCAGAGCTGTTTGTTCTTTATTTTTAGCTTCAAGAGCTTTTTTTCCACCCATGGTACAACTCTTCTGTGTGCTTCTACACATATCTTGAGAAACTTGCAAGCTTTCACCTTTAACTCCACATACGTGGTACCAGCATAGGTCTGGAGGTGCTGTTTCAGCGGGATCATGGGGGTGGAGATGACAATTATAGCACAGAGAGTGTTCTGAATCACTGTGAAGCATGTAACTTGCTGGGTTCATGCAATATTAAAAAATATCCTCTAGGCATTGTTTCCTTGAAATAAATGAGGGTGCTGATGCGAGAAACATGCATCAAAACACAGCATCAGATTTCCCTAAAGCAGGGAAAATCACAACTTTAACAGACAGCTGCTACTGTAATATTCCTTGGCAATTTAAAGGTGAAGAAAGTTGTAACTACTTTCTGTTCTGCTTTGTAGAACATGTACCTGAAATTTGGAGACTGGATTTTGAGACTCAAAGACTCCTTTTATAAAGAGAGGGATTAAGAGGAGATACTTAACATGTTTTAACTTCAAATATTTCTTGAATTTCTCTGCACTGAATTTTGTATCATGATACCAAGACATTGTGGGGACAGTGAAAATATAATATTTTGGCTAAATGCTAGGATGCCTTATGCTTTGGTAATAACATTATTACATTTCCAATCATCTATAAAGTGTGCAGGTATATTTAAAGTAGAAAATAGCTGACAGAAAAAAAATTTTAGGTTGATTTCTCTTTCTTTCATGACCTGGTTCAATACTTTAGGCAAGCTTGAGGAAGATCTAGCTGCAATGGTTGTTACAAGAACTTGGAAATGAAACAGACTTTCCTCCAACAGTTAGGATGCATTTTCCCTTCCCTTCTCCAATGCGTAACCTGTATGCTGTAAGCTAAGCAGTAATCATACCTTCTCCTCATCCTTGTTTTTTTATCACTGATTGCAGGGTCAGCCTGAAGCAAGACAAACTACAGTGATTTCTGGGGACCCCTCAGTATTTACTTTGTCCCTTCACCCTGCCCTTGAAACTGGAAGAAAGGCAATAGCAAGATGTATTTCTTCTTCGCATGCAGCCTCTTGTGAGCTTGGAGCCAGCTCACAGTGTTGCAAATGAAATTCCTTCTTGTTAACATATTCTGTCTCATTAGTTGGCAGCAAAGGGACTGTTTTTTAAGCATTAATTGTTGCTAAAATTGATGGGCTTTTATTCTTAGGCAGCCTAAAGGTGGCTAAAATAGATTACCAAGCAGAGAATGCTACTTGAAAATCTGATCACTGTTTTACTGGCCAGATCTGCTTAAAGTCCAGACTTTTCTGTCTCACTATTGAAACTGAAAAGAGTTGCTCTCAGATTTAAGCATGCAACCAAATTCTGATCTGAAGAATTTCAGTTTTGAAAGAGACCCAGGTCTTAACTTTGATGGTGGACCCTATTCTGCAATTGACTGGATGCAAACTCTTTTCTGAATACCCAGGCTCTGGGACCCAGATTCCAGAATATGAATACCCTGGGTCTACTCATTACACCAGAATGTACCTGTTTACTTGGATTTAGAAACAATTTTGTGTTTTATTAACTAGTCATCAGTTAAAAAGCACATAGTGAAAAAGGAGATCTCCTAATTTCTTTGGAAGGATACTGACTTACATGGTGATTGCCAGAAGACAGAAGAGCCATATAGAGGGCATCACTGTGCTTAAGTCATGTTGATTTATATGTTGCCACAAACAGCTTCTGATAAATAGCTTAGCAAAGCCTCCTTTCATCTCACTTTTAACTGTTGGCTCAAAACTTCTTTCTAGTGGTCTGTGCTTCAGATTCACACCAAAAATGCCAGGATGGTGCTTTTAAGGAAAAGATTGGGCAAGGCTTGTCTAGAAGCATGGACAAGTTTCTTCAAAGCTTAGGTCCCCACTTTTCCTGTGTCACTGCTTCCGTCCTTGTTTTTCTTTCTGTCACCTCTTTTACATTTGCTTCTTGCTCAATTTCCATCTTGTATTTTAATGTGATTAATCTTTCCTTTTTCTCTTGTCCCTTATACTCAAATGAACCTTTTTCCTCTTTCATATGTAAAGATCTCAAGTTCTCATCAGGCAACTCATCAGATAGCACCCTTTCCCTGAACCTTTCAGTAAGAACTGACCAGCCTGCCAAACTCCTGGTGCCTTGCTGAAGTGCTCTCATGGTCGAGGCTTTGGTTAGTCACGAAGGTGAAGCAAACCATGCAATTGCTAGCGTGTTTGGGCAACCCACTTCTATTTACTGCATCAGATCCAGCATTAATGTAGCACATTTCCCAAAGGCAGCATGGCCTTGGACTGATCACTTAAGAGCCCCGAACTCTCTGAAAGTCATTCAAATTGAAAAAAAAGAAAGATCACAGGAGCACCCAGTGCTTTTTCTCAATGCTTTCAATCACTTTCGATGACAGCTGTCAGTACAAAATACCTGTTACAAATTAATAAACATGATGCACCAGTCTTCCCCCAGGATGCACCCTCCTAAATGCAGAGCTCTATGTGGTGTTTGCAGAAATTTGGTGTGAGTAGGGCTGTGGGATTTTACTTTTATGTGATAAGTGCAGCAGAAACAGGCATGTGAAAAATCCTGGTGGATGAGCACATACTATTCTTCCGACTATACTGCTCTCTGGTGGGACACATGCAGAAAAACAGTCACTACAAATGAATAGCAATGATCTGATCTGACTGCTGACTTGCCTGCCTTACTTACCTTTTCTGGGGTCACAGTAATTAGTGCTGGAAAAGGTAATTTGTTTAACCTAGCTCCCCATAGAGACATTACCTGGAGGACGGAGACCCTCCTGAGCTCTACTCTCAAACCTAGGGGTGGAAGGGAAAGCACCTTGCATGGTCTCCAAAGGAATGTCTGCTGTTTGTGAGTTTGCTGGAGAGCAGAGCAAGACTCCAGTGTTTAGCCCTTCCTCACACTACAGAGGTTATCGTCTTTCAGCACTGAGCACAGCGGGGTTATCTCAAAAGATCTGTATTACACGTCAAAATTCAAATACTTACCTTGAAGATTCCTCCATTTTTTGGAGGAAAATATCTGATTTGTAAAGACAAGCAGTCTTTACCTGCAGGCATAAAATGTGGTGGGTATACACTGTCTGGTTTTGCCATTATCATATGAGGCAAAAGTGAGGAAAATCAGGATTCAGTGCATGAGAATTTGTTAAGCTAATCTTTCATACTCCTGACAATACAGAAGATAAAATTAACATCTTCCTAGTACTTTCAGCACTTCAAAGTGCCTGTGAAGCAGATTGAGTGGGTGCTGACTCTTGCTTTCCTGCAGTGTGTCAAGACATCAGCAGTGGAGGATGTGAGGGCTGGAGCTTTTGAGGCACCACAAAGGCGAGACCTAGTCAAAGCACGGCACTGTGCAAAGGCAGTTCCCCTGCTGCTGCCTCTTGCAAAACCAGCCTGTTAGAGTGCACAGCACCGTGAGGGAGGCAGAGCCAAGACTTTGTTCATAAGCAGTTTGTGAGCAAGAAGTTCATAATAGAAGTGCGCAGTTTCTGTGAAGTCTCAGATAAGGGTATCCATTCTTTGGATCAGTACAAACACAACAAGCATATTCACTGTCACGCAACTGAACTAATTACAAAGGTGTTTTTTTTTCCCAGAAGCTTGTTCATTTTGTAATGCAGCCTTCTTACAGGAGGCAGATGAGAAACTTATTCTGTGCTGCTTGCTTGCATTTTATATGATGACTTATGCTGCAAAATGAGCATGAAGTGAGCGTTACACCAAATGACTGCACTGAGTGAGAAGGTGGTACAGGAACAAAGGCCTGAAAATTTGTCAGGTGAAGTAAGGAGGATGCCAAATCTCCTACATAACCCAGTTGTTTGTGAAAACAGTGCTTGCCTTTCTGATTTGGAGTTTCTCTGTGATGCCTGTTGTTTCAGTAGTCAACAATACTGTTAGGTGGCTTAGCTGCTTCCATAAATTATTCTGTCCTGGTTTGGATATCTGCATACATTTTCATGTATGAAAATCTTCAAAATTTGCAGATCTTTTGCTGGTATAAAGAGACCTGAACTGAAAGTATCCCTGGAACCCAATGTGAACTATTTCTTCTACTTGAGGGCTGTCAACCCATTTGGGACAAGTGAACAAAGTGAAGCAGCTCTCATCTCAACTAAAGGTAGATTACCATTTTCTGATGTCAGAACAATGGGGCAGAGGGTCAAAGCAGCCAAAGATGGCATTTTGCTCTGGAAATCGTAATTGAATTTTCCAATAAGGGAGTAAGCAAGTTATTGAGAAAGGGATTGTATTTTATCTGATTAAAATTGGCACAGTCAGGGCCTACTGCAGTTGAACTTGGAGTTGGTAGATTTATGTCAATGTAAAACTGATGTGACCTCAGAAGCAAAAACAATTCTGTCAGAGATATCAAATGGTTAAATATACGACAGGGACCTCGGTTTGTTTGAGTTTGGCAGAGTGCATTCTTATGAAAGATGCCATGATCTTTAAAAAAACCTGCAATTAAAACCTTACAGTCTTTGAATTTCAGGGGTGAGGAAGCATAGAGTGCAGCTTTAAAATATAATGGATTATTTAAACTTAGAGATTTCCAGATAGTGTTAAATCATGTATGGTTCTTCCAAACCAGCCTCAAAATTAAAATTTGCTATTTTGAAAAAACGATTGAAAATTTTTCAGCCTTCTTGAATACTGAAGGCTTCTTTATCACCTAGCTACATTTCTGAATAATAGACTGCCATCCCAGTTGAGCACACTTGCATTTGCACCCAATTTTCTGCAGCTCCTACCTGCCAGTAGACACAGCTCTGTCCAGCTAAGATGGCACTAATTCTTGCTTAACATTTTATGATTCATCTCATGTTAACGTTGCCAGCCTGTCAGAACTGGTGTTTCTTTGTACTAGGAACTCGATTTCACCTGCTGAGTGACACAGCCCATCCCGCTTTGCAAATCTCCTCCAATGCAATGGTGATATGCCTTCCTGAGAAAGCCAAATTCACTGGGTGAGTAGTAGCATGATGAGCATGACCACCCTGTGGGATTCAGGATGGATCTCTCACTCTCTTATTTGCCTGTAGGTAGCTTTCACATGGCACTAACCAATTTTGTAGAACTGAATCATTTCAGGCATGTAGCCCCTGGATGTTGTGTGACCCCCATTTCAAGCGCTGCAATATCTTAATAAAGCCAGTAGCAGCATTGATGTAGGTGCTGGTGAGAGTTCAGTGTCACACTGAGGAACCTCCAGAAAGTCAAAGGCAGTGTTACCTACTGGAACTGCTGGGTTTGCCTCAGTCCATGGTCACTGCTTAATCCTTCAGAGCTCTTCAGTCTCAAAGCAACTTTTTGCTGCCCCAAGGCGGCCATATTTGTGGGCTTACTTTTAGAAATACCATGGGTAGAAGTAATCCATCTTTTTACCCATTGCAAACATTATTTTTTTGGTGCACTGCTATCAGTTCCATTACAAGCTCAATTCCACTTGCATAAGTTGTGCCATACTGACAGGACACCTTAAAAGATAATGAGGGATTGTTACTGGTTGAAGCACTTTTTTTATTGTTACATCTGAATTCACACAAGTTGTTTGCCACTCTGTCTACTTAAAACAGCCATGCTTTCTAGTTTGAAGAAGCCTGCTAAATTTGAGGTCTTTTTCACCTCCAAAGTCACATTTTGCCAGTTTCACATCATTTTGGGTAAAGTTGCATAGTTTTCAGTCCTCAAGATGAGTCCATCTCAGTGCAAAGATGAAATTACTCTCAGTGACAACATTCAAATCTTTAATAAAGCACTGCAGTTAGAAGAACAGAATGCAATCCATTAGTAATTTTAGACGCAGCTGCATGACATGACTATAAGAAATATCACAATACGCTTGGTCTACGACCAAACTCACTTTACTGTACATCTCTTCTACAAACAGGTTTCCTTCAGTCCTGGGTGAGCTGCTGCCTGCTCGGGGATGTCATTACTGGGAAACTGTTGTCTCTGCCTGCAGAAGCTACAGGATTGGGATTTGCTATGAAGCGCCATCACAGAGCAGCATTCTGGGGCTGAATGATACCTCCTGGTGCATGTGGTGCTGTCCTACACAAACCAGGTAAAGCTGAGTCAATCTAGCTGCTTGGGAAGTTACTTGTCCTTCATGTAAATAAGCTGGCCAGTTTCAAGAATCACAGGAGCAGAAAGGACCTATCTGCTTTCTTTCTGCAAATTTGAGTAATAACAAAAGGACAACTACAAAGGAACTTTAGACCTCCTCTTAATCAAAAGATCTTATAAAACACCTTAAAAAACCCAAAATTAATCTCAAACAGACCAATTTACTGCCCTTCACCTAGCCACTGCTTTGTCATTCTAGGCTCATTTTCTGAACTGCTTCACAAAATCCCAGCAAGTGTATTTATTTCCATAAATGCAGTAATTTTAGAATCTATATCTATCTGCAGGAGACATCAAGACTCCATAGGGAATGCCTTCTCCTACCTTGTCCTCCACAACAACAGGCACCCACCTGCCACTGTGGCAGGACTGCTGGGCACCTGGGTAGTCTTCAGTGGGCCAGTGTCAAGTTGCTTGGAGGTTTGTAAGGCATAATCGTGTTAATGGTGTAAAGGTGCTCTTGATCTAAACAAGTGTGCTTTTTTAGTGTGAAATCATAGAGATGCAAGGACATAACTACCTAAATGAAACATCTGAGATGCAAAGGGTTTTGCCAAAGCAGAGCTCATGCTTAAATACCCACAGACATGTAATAAGAAAGATATAGATGAATGTGACCGCAGCAAGTCTGCTTTTATCCTGACAGTCCAAAGATGCCAAGTGAAAGGGCTCATCAGCATGCTAGGCAGGGTTTTGAAGTGATGCCACATTCACTTTGCTTTCATACTGAGCAAAATCCTGTTGCCACGTGGTACGCTGCTGTACACAGCGACCTGTTACTAGGTGGGAATTAGTGGTAGGTTATTTCTGGTAAATTGCCATGAAGACGCTCACTGTATTTTGGTTTCCATTTTCCTGCAGCTTTCTTTTCAGATTTCTTCACACTGGTGTGATGAGTGATGTCTGTGTGACGGAACACCCGGCCAGGATTGGCATCCTGTTGGATTACAGTGGTGGCAGACTGTTGTTCTTCAATGCAGAGAGAGGACTGGTGCTGTTCGCCATCAGGCACAAATTCACTGATGCTGCTCACCCAGCCTTTGCCCTGGAGAAGGCTGGAGTGCTTACCCTGCGCACAGGCATGGAGCTGCCAGAGTTCGTGAAGCACAGCTAATTCCTTGCTTCGCACTCTCAGGAAAATTGACAATTACAGCATCAAGGGACAGGGAGGGGAAGGGTGTATCAGGGAGGGATGTCTAGTCTTCACTGATGAATGCCACTCACAGAGCTCTCCCTCACATCATCAGTAATTGTAGTTAGTGCTCAGCCACATAATCACCCTGAGCCTGGAGAGAAAATCAACTCCTTCAGATACAATGTGCACCAAGGGATATACACAGCAGTGCTTTTGAGGGGGGAAAAAAGTTTTGTTAGGTATGAACTTTAAAGGGGGGGAAATGTACTTTCCCTGTGAAAATAATGACCGTGCTGTCTTTTTAAAGTTGATGATGAGCCTGTGTATAAAATAAATGCATCTCTCACTGCAAAATATGAAAGCCATCATTTCATCATTTACCAGGACAGTTGGAGCATGAATCCAAGATGATACGTTTGCAAACTGTACAAAAATTTCAACCACTGAATCATTCTGTAGGTTAATGTATCTTGTGTTATTTTTTGCCAACTCTTTTCTTTAAATGCACAAATCAAGAAAACTTGGAAACTTAGAAACCTGCACATTTCCAAAATGAGTGAGTCCCAGGCTGGTCTACATATCAGTCATGTAAAGTTTGAGTATGCAACACCTACCTACTCTGCTCACAGCAGACTACAGGAAGCTACCTGACTGTCAGTAAATGTCTGTACCTGTAAATAGGTACTCATGAAACACATGTATAAGGAAACTTGGTAGTAGTGGTAAAAGTATTCCTTATGTTTTTCAGCCTTAGTTTGTTGGCTAGGTGGTTTTGATGGTGAAGGGAAGGTTGCCACCTGGGACCTTAGAGAAGAATCAAATTGCCAGTGACATTCACGTAGATCACCCCTTTTTCATCACGGCTTTTCACCTTTGCACTTAATGATTTGCGGCTCCTGATTTCAGGCTTGTGGACATTTTCCTGCATCTTCCCTGCTCCCTCCTGTTATCAACACTGGCACCAGCATCACACCAGCGAGGTGCAGTATTTCAGGGCCATCAACACAGGCAGGCTAAGAATGCCAGCAGAGGAGTAAGGTGACTTTTTCAAACCATTTTTCCAAGAATTTCACACTTCAGTGGTATGGCTGTCTTCTCTCTTGCTCCAAGGGCTGAATGCAGAAGTGCCAGTGGTGCCAAACTGCAGTGAAGGGAGGGGGGAAATTAATCTTAAGGCAGGCAGGTAATGCTTTTCATGCTGTGCCTGCTCTGGAGATTTCTGCCACAGGGGACTACACTGCCAGACTAATTTCTGAGCTCAGCTGAAAAGCTGTACTCCCCAAAGTAAAGCAGATTTCAGGAGTCTAATGGAGAGGGTTTACTTCTGAAGAAAGGACTTAAATGAGTTACAGGGAGGCTTCTACTTCTTATGCTCAGAAGATCTGCCTGCGGCTGCTGTTTTAATTGTGTTTTAACTGTGATTTGCTGCTTTAGTCTGCTGTATGCTTGGTGTCCCAAGCTATGCTGTCATAGCAGGCTCAGGCAGGATAGTTGAGGCGAGATAAACAGGATCCTGTGATGATTTATTTTAAGCCAGAGCTCCTTTTTGGCATTTCAATTAAAAGTGCCAGTTCGGAGTCCCTGCCAGGGAAAGAGTGGAATGAAAAAGCAAGGTAGTGCCCTGTTGACTCAAGCAAGTGTTTTGTAGATGTGTGCAGGATGGTGAGAAAAAGATCCGGGATTAATTGGGAAAGAAAAACAGAATGGGTATTGAGGGTAGCATTATCATGAAGGCAGAGAAGAAGGAAGCAGAAGGCAGGCTGGAAACTCACACAGCATTTATCACACATGGTGGTAAACTAAGAGACAGATCAGTGGTGCTGGCAGGGTGCATTCCTCAGGCTCCTGCAGCCAGTGAGCTTGCCAGAGGTTTGGCAATCTCCAGAGCTTAACGAGGAGCTTTGAACTAAACCTGAACAATATCAACTTTGTGAAAATTTTACCCGTGTTCCCCTCACCCTGGTCACTGCTGTCCCAAGTGTGGGATTCTTTCATAGACACCAGTGTGATGTATTGCCAAGGGGACATCAAGTGAGAAGGAGAGCAAAATGACATGAAATTATTTGGGTGGCTTTTTCAATGAAAGTCTTGTCCAAGGTAACTGTGTATTAATAAATAGCAGCTTTAACATGAAAAGTGATAGCCTCACCTGTTGTCATGCGTTATTACTCAGGTACTACTGCAACATTTGAACTAGACAAGATGTTTTTATTGGAGGCACCTCATTCTTAGAAATATTTGGTTCCATTTGAAAAACTGCCCTCCTCTGTTTTCTTGCCAATCTTTGTATAAGGTTCAGCTTTTGGTTTGGGCAGTATCATAAAGTGTATTTACTGTTCATGTGAAAGCTGGATATATCATTTGACCGTGAAAGTGTCAAACAGAGAGCCTAAACAGTAGTGATTTGAATGTCTAAATCTGGTTTGCATTCAGCTCTGCCAGATAAAGAAATGCCTAGAGAGAACATCTTGTTTGGGGAGATGGAACGAAGTGCACACTTAACAAAGAACAGTATGCAAGAATTAAGAACCAGTGCAGGGGGAAAATTCATTTTAGTGAGGACAGCAGCTCTCCTGAAAGCCACAATTAAGCTGCTAGGACTTATAATACATGGTGAAAACGCCCCTCTTGGAAAGCCTAGAGGTGCATCTGCTGTGATCTTTTACTCACCTGATGGGCACCAAGAGGCACCAAGTTCAGGAATTTAATTTCCAGAAGGTAAAACTGTCCACAGACGCTTGAATGTACAGTGCAGTCCATATGACTTTGCATTCAAATGAACTGAGATTTTGAGGCTTGTTGCATCCATTTTTTTCTGGCCATCATAGTTTGTAAAAATACACTAGATGAGAAAGTCAAAAACCTCCCAGTCACTGTATTTTTCTGGTTCTTGATGAGTTTAGCATTTAGAAATACCTTAAAAACAGCGTGGCTTAATTTTCAGCAAAGGATGTTAGTTAGCTTTCCCGATAGTATCTAAGACTATGTGCAAATGCTGACAGGATTGTGTGGTATGTGTACGCAGTCTGATTGTCATTCCATGCTTAGAATTACATAGAAATACAATTTAAGAGTTACACAAAGAACTGTAAAAGAGTTCAGCAGCAATTTGAGGTTTATTTTCATTGTGAAAGTACAAAAGCTGATGGCTAACACTGTAAATATTAATGTTAATAATGTTAATAAGTATTTGGACTGATCTGAAATACATTGTATTAAGAGGAAAACCATTTCTTTTCACTTCAGCAGGTTTTAGATTAGGCTTATAAACCCTTGTGCACTGAGATGAGAATATAGGCCTCACTGTAAGAAGAGAACCATTAATTTCTACTGTCAAAATAGTGCTGAACTGGAATATTGCTAGCATCAGCTGCATTGATCCACAAACCTTGCTTAGGTCTTTCTGGTCCAGAGAGAGTTTAATGCTTCCATGCAATGTCAGGTGGAGGAACTTGGCAATGCATCTGCAAACCACAACACATGCATGCAGGCACAACTTTGCTCTTGCCCTTGCTCTTTAAAAAGAGTGATACCACTGAAATTGACCTGTTTGTACTCAAAATGGTCTAGTGAAGCCTTATTTTAGAAACAGGTACAATAAAAACCTCTCCCTCCCCACTATTGTCGTGGAACTTTATTACATGTTACCACTAGGCCTGTTGTAAGACTTAGACCCAGTATGGCACAGTACCAATAAACTGTTGCTAAATCCACAGTATTGTGATATTGTCTGTGATATACCTGTGAAATATGGTTTCTATTAGCACTGCAGTGTTTTGAATAGGTATGCAAAGATGGATTTAATGGAATCCATGGAACAGAATAATATGAAATTATTATCTTTTTGAATAATCCGTATTTCAGGATAATAAATGGATTTCTGCCATGTTGAAGTTTAAGTTAGATTTGAAAAATCACATTCTCTGGTGGAGCCACTATTACATTACTGCCATTTTGCTGATGGATTTACTAGCTATCAAGAAGCTCAGTACGCTCAGATAGTCGCACAACCAGCAAGGAAGTGAGAGCATCTCTTCCACTTCCAGCCAAATGCTGTGGAAGGGAGATTGGACTAGAAAAGTGCCTTCATTTTTCATGGTGAGTTTTACCAATTTTCTGCCATCACGGAAAGTAGCATTTGCTGACCAGAGACCACCCCACAGTGCAGTTTCTACAGGAGCACAGCCTAGAAGAAAATGGAGCAGATGTCCATGCCAGACCCACAGTGATTTTGTCAACAGTTAGAAAATGCACTGTTTCACGTGCAGTTCTGCTCTGGAAAATATCTGTGCAGAAATGACACCTTCCTTTTCAGGACTTGTATTACAGAGACACTGTATTTCTAAAGCATACTCTTCTCAACCCTAAAAAAAACAGTGCTGTAAGCAGAAATGGATGTCACCTACAGCTTGTCATACACCATTAATGCAGTTAGCTGAATTTCAACTTGCCAGCTGTTACCGTGTGGATATCTCTGGAGCAAGTTTAGCTAACTAAGAACGGAAGAACGACCCTGGGAAAAGACACAATTATGCTTGTTGGAAGAAAGCCCTAGAAGAAGAAATAAAGCAGTAAAGCACGAGATGAAAGCCATGGGAGGAAGAGATAAAGCAGTAAAACACACGAAGGAATGCACAGAATGTTGTGGGTTTTGTACCTAGGTGTCTTGTTAGCAATTAAACCCTGATCTTGCAGATAAAGGAGTTACTTAGCATGTGTAAGCTATATCTGTATAACAATGGAAAGGTACTGAAACTCGACTACAGGCTGTTGCCTCAGCCAGCTAGAGGGTGTAAAAGCTTGCTTAGCTTTAATAAAGTTGTCTTCGATTCACCACAGCCGGAGACCGTGCCTTTCAATACGCCGCAAATGGCGTCCAACGCGGGGACCTTAAACGACTAGCTGTCGATCCGGCGGCGTAGCTCAGCTGAACTTCAGGACAGATGCAGCAAGGAAGCGTTAACGGAGTGCTCAGTTACCTTTCGCAGGACGAAGGTAAGCAGCTGAGAACTATGGGGATGAATTTAACAAAAGAGCAAAATAATGTTTTAGAAGTTTTTAACAAGATTCTGAAGGGACATGGAAAGAAAATGGATAATGAAGAGTTACAACAAATCCTTATTTGGGCTTCTAAAAATGATCCCTCTATAAACAGTCATAATATTTATGATCCCGAAATCTGGGACAAAGTTGGGGTCAGACTCTGAGTCTGTGCCACTAGAAATGATAAAACTGCGGCTGGTTTGTTACCTTCTTGGCGGATGATTTTTGAGACTTTAAAGGCGCATGTTAGTTCTCGGGCGGAAGACGGGCAAGAGAAGTCCGCACCACCATTAGCCCCCCCACCGCCGGCACCCCCTCCTACAGACTGTGTTGTGAAGCCGCGAGTAATATCGCCCAAAGATGCCTTTGCGATCTTGCCTCCTAATAATTCTGATGATGATGCTAATAATCCATTTGATCCAGGGCGAACAGACCCTGAAAAGGAGCCTGACTTGTGTCCCCCAGACCCTCATGATAGGTGGGCAGCACTAAGAAGGGAGGCAAAGCAGGCGGGAGATGTGGATATTTTTGGAGCCTTCCCGGTAATACATGCTCCTGAACAGGAACCACGTTGGGAAGGTCTTTCTTATAACCTTATAAAAGACCTCAGGCATGCGGAAACTGATCATGGTCTCGGCGCTCCATATACCACCCACTTGATACAGTCTCTTTGTGATACTTCTGGTTTTACCCACATGATTTCAAAACTACGTTTCGGCTTATTATGACTGATATGCAATACACTATGTCGGAATCAAAAATGAGACAGCTTGCTAGAACTCAAGCTGCAGAAAATCTGGCGCTGGGTCAGCGAAACTCTGCGAGGCGTTGATGTGAATATGTTAATGGCGAGGGTGATCACGGCAGTGCTGCAGCTCAGGCTAGAATCCCTCCCAAAGGCTTGCAGCAGATAAACAACTTGCGCTCTGCGCTCTTAAAAGTGTTCCAGAAGCCGGAAAACAAAGACAAACTTTTGTTCCTATAAAGCAGGAATCAGGGGAGCCATTTATGAAATTTTTGGATAGACGTAATGATGCTGTACAGAAACAAGTTGAGAATAAGGCTGCTCGGGATTGTATTTTAAAACAATTTGCAATTGAAAATGCTAACCCAGACTTTTAAAAGGTTTTACGACCTTTGAAAAACCCTAGCACTGATGATATGGTTACTGCATGTATGAATAGAGGCTCCAGACAGCATGAATTGTCTTTACTCCCCGAGGCTTTTACGGCAATGACAGTAAAGTTGCAACAATGCTATTCCTGTGGCAAATATGGGCATTTTCCAAAAAATTGCCCCCAGGCAAATACAAATAAGGGTGGAGCACGGGGTATTTATCCATGCTGTCGGAAATGATGACATTATGCCAACCAATGTCGATCCAAATTTGACAAAACTGTTCAGTCGCTGACCTTGCCGGAAACCCCAAGCAAAGCGCGAGGAGGAGTCCCACTATGACAACAAGTCACCCCTCGGACTGGCCCCCTCAAGGAGCTGCCGCTGCTTACGTGCCAGCACCGCTGGCAGCACCGGAGTAGAATTGGCCACTTCAGCAGAAACAATAACTAGCGACACCTCAGTTGTGCTAATTCCAACTGGCACTTATGGACCTTTGGGTCATGGAATGACAGCATTATTAATCGGGCAGTGCTCCACAACATTAAGAGGGCTTTTTGTATTACCCAGAATTATTGATGCCAATTACAAGAGCGAAATTTAAATAATGGCGTGGAGTCCAGTGCCACTGTATACCATACCCACAGGAAGTAAAATTGTGCAATTAGTTTATCTTTCACCCCAGAGACCAAACGCAAGCCAAGTTGTGTGGGATACAGGCTGTTTTGGATCTACAGAGATGCCTGAAATGTATTGGACCCAACAACTGACAGTGAGTCGACCGCAATTATCAGGTACTCTACAGGCAGGAGGAACAAGACTCACCATACGAGGGTTTATAGCTAGTGGCACAGATGTTACAGTCATTCCTGCATCCCTGTGGCCTGGTATTTGGCCTTTAATGGCTGCTCACATCTCCTTGTCGGGAATCAGTGTGCAGACATTGTCCAAACAGAGCCAAATACTCAATAATATCATTGGACCAGAAGGCAGAACAGCCACTGTAAGACCTTTTGTGTTGCCTGGATCTGTTACCCTTTGGGGAAGGGACTGTCTAAGTCAAGGGGCATGCAGGTAAGCACAGATTTTTCTTAGGGGCCACTGTTCAGGAGCAGCAAGTCCCATCAATGATCTGAAAAACTGGTACACCGGTTGGGTAGATCAGTGGCCCCTCCCAAAAGAAAAGCTGCTGCAACTGCACAAACTGGTAAACAAACAGCTGGAATCTGGCCCTATCAGCCCTACCACAAGCCTGTGGAATACACCAGTTTTTGTGATCCAAAAGAAAAACAATTCTTGGAGACTATTACATGACTTGAGAAAAGTAAATTAAGTCATCAAAGATATGGGAGCCGTACAACCCAGACTCCCCTCCCCATCAATGATACTACAAATGTGGTTTCTTATAGTGATTAATTTAAAGGACTGTTTTTTTACCTTACCACTTGCACCTCAGGATGCACCACGATCTGCATTTTCAGTCCTGTCTATCAACGCCACAGAACCCCATAAAAGATACCACTGGACAGTGTTACCCCAAGGCATGAAAAATAGTCCAACATTATGTCAGCAATTTGTTGAAGACCTTTTAAGTCCAATAAGAAAGAATTTTGAGGGTGGTTTTATATATCACTACATGGATGATACTTTAATAGCTGCACAAACAAAAGAGCAAGCACAAGAAGTCCAGCAACAAATTGTGCAAGCAGCTCTAAGCGCAGGATTTAAAATTGTAAAAGACAAAATACAGGAAACATCACCTTGGCAGTACTTAGCCTGGAAGATTTCAGATCTACTTACTCGACCACAATGAATAACCTTACAAACGGATATTAAAACTTTGAATGATCTCCAAAAATTGCTGGGGACCATAAATTGGGTCCGTCCTCTTCTGGGAATTTCTACAGAGGAACTGCACCCCCTTTTTAAACTTTTAGAAGGAGATATGGATTTAACATCTCCCAGGAAACTCACCCCCCCAACAAAGGCTATTCTTAACAAAGTAGTAGAAAAATTGACTAATCAGGCTGCCAATAGGAGAAAACTGAATTATCCAATTAGTCTTTTTATCTTTTACTCTGCTTTTCAACCTTACGGTTTGATAGCACAATGGATTCCACAGGACATAAATCCATTAATATTTAGAATGGATTTTTCTACCCCATGACTTTGGGAAGACAGTTACCATGGATGTTGAGATTATATCCATGGTCATTCAAAAGGGGAGAGATCTTTTAATGGCTTTAGATGGTACAGAGCCAAACAAGATTTACCTACCCCTTGATACAAAACAATTAACCTTTTTAACTCACCAGTCCTTTGTTTTTCAGTGTGCTTTGGTGGATCATACAGGACAGATAAGTATTCACTTTCTGTAACACATATACAATCTTTAAACTCGCTTTCACTATTGCATACTTCACAATTGGCTATTACTCCCATAACAAATGCCCTTACTGCATTCACTGATGGGCCCGGGAGAATGGGATGAGCTGTGATCATTTGGCAAAATGAAACAGGTCAGTGGAATAGTGACATACATGTGGTCACAGGTTCACCACAGATAGTTGAATTGTGTGTGGTAGTCCGTGACTTCAAAAAATGGCCTATTCCATTTAACGTAATACCTACCCTGCCTATGTTGCAGGCCTTGTTTACAGACTTGAACACTCATTTTTAAAAGAAATATCAACTGAAAAGCTATTTGCACTTCTCTGGGAACTTAAATGGCTTCTTGATAGAAGAACTCAGTCATACTTTATCCAACATGTTTGCTCACATACCTCCCTGCTAGGACCTATCAGTGAGGGAAATAATGAGGCAGACCGTCTTGCAGGCGCTGCAGTATTACCAGATCCTTTCACGAAAGCCCCCCTGTCTCATGACTTCCTTGCAAAGGTCATTTCAACTAACACAAGACCAAGCTTGGCAAATTGTGCAATCATGGCCTGATTGTCAGCATGTTTTGCCTACACCTTCAATTAGAATCAATGCACGAGGATTATCCTCACTTGAAATTTGGCAGACAGATGTTACTCATATACCAGAATCTGGTAGATTCAAATACGTCCATATGTCAATTAATACCTATTCCTCATGCCTTTATGCCTCAGAACACACAGGTGAAAAATCTAAAGATATGTGTTGGCATTTTGTTATAGATTTTGCAACCTTGGGAGTTCCAAAAACCATCAAAACATATAATGGCCCAGGCCATTATATAAAACAGATGTTTTTTCAACAATGGGGAATAAAACATGTTACGGGCCTTCCCTACTCACCCACAGGACAGGTAATTATTGAATGAACACATGTTACAAAAACAAAAAAGGGGGACCCAAGAGTTATCCCCACAGAGCAAGTAGCAAAAGCCTGTTATGTTTTGAATTTTTTAAATTGATGGACAGAGGGTGGGCCTCCTATACAACGCCATTTTAACTCACAAATCCACCCTGAAATCAATAATAAAGCTTCAGTGGTGGTAAAAAATTTAGAGACAAATCAATGGGAAGGACCCTTCCCTCTAATAACATGGGGGAGAGGATATACTTGTGTTTCCACAGGTTCCGGCCCAAGATGGGTACCTACCCGGTGGATCAAGCCATCTGTGTCACAGCCACCATTATCACCTACAGGATGACTGCGTCAGCAGTATGGATAACACCTCAACCTAAAACAAACATTTGAGTGACCTTAGCAAACAAAACAGGACAAGATACGCTGTGTCTGTCAACTGCTTCTCCAGAAAATGCTTTTACAACTTGTTTGGTGCGTCAACCCATAGAGGCAAATCAATGGCCCATCCCAAAAGCTCAACAGAGTGCAATTTCTTTTAATCAGACCATGGTTGATAGCTGGGGTGGCTGGGCCTTATGCCTGCCAGTTAGTGGGCTTGAACCACAGGAACTAGATCTGTTAGGTGCTGTAAAAATGGATTATTGCTTTTATTTTAATTATATGGAAAAAAAATCAATCAATGAGCCAATGGCTAAATGCAACAATAGGAGCTTTTAGAAAAGCTAGCTTATGGTGTAATTATACTAGTGGAAATGTATCAAGATCTAACAATCACCCACTCAAAGTACCTCCAGGATTATTTTTAATTTGTGGAGACCATGCATGGCCTGGAATTCCATCATATGCAAAAGGAGGACCCTGTAAGCATAGGTAGATTGAGCTTATTAACGCCTAATACATCCATGATCATTACTCATAAATTGAAGAAAGCAAAACGCCAAAAAAGAGCCACATGTGCCTATACTTCGAATTGTAAAGATGATATGGAATTCTGGAATCCTAGTGAAATTATAGCAGCATCTGTGTTAGCACCTGGAATTGCTGCAGCTCAGGCATTGGCTACTTTAAATAAACTTGGCTGTTGGCTGGCAAAACAAACTAATGCAACCTCCCTAGCTTTGAGTGGATTATTGCTAGATTTTGATTCAATTAGACATGCAATGCTTCAAAATACAGCAGCTATAGATTTTTTACTGTTAGCTCAAGGTCATGGTTGTCAAGATTTTGACGGACTCTGTTGTATGAACTTATCTGACCATTCAGAATCTATTCACAAGAGTATTGATGTTTTATGTGATCAAGTACAGAACCTACGACAAAGCGATGGATTTAATATCTTTCAAAGTCTTTTCGCACGAGTGTCAGGATGGCTACGTGGCCTGATGCAAATGGGATCAGGATGCTTAATTATTTTTGATTGTATTTTGATTTGTGTACCGTGTTTGTTAAGATGTGTACAAAGTTTGATAAATTGAGCTTTAAAACAACCTTTTTTTATAAATACAGAAGGGAGAGATGTGGATATCTCTGGAGCAAGTTTAGCTAACTAAGAACGGAAGAACGACCCTGGGAAAAGACACAATTATGCTTGTTGGAAGAAAGCCCTAGAAGAAGAAATAAAGCAGTAAAGCACGAGATGAAAGCCATGGGAAGAAGAGATAAAGCAGTAAGACACAAGAAGGAATGCACAGAATGTTGTGGGTTTTGTACCTAGGTGTCTTGTTAGCAATTAAACCCTGATCTTGCAGATAAAGGAGTTACTTAGCATGTGTAAGCTATATCTGTATAACAATGGAAAGGTACTGAAACTCGACTGCAGGCTGTTGCCTCAGCCAGCTAGAGGGTGTAAAAGCTTGCTTAGCTTTAATAAAGTTGTCTTCGATTCACCACAGCCGGAGACCGTGCCTTTCAATACGCCACATTACCGTGTTACTGAGGAGTGAGGAACAAAGAAGTAGACCCCAGACATGACAGGCACAGGAGAGAACTGGCTTCTGCTCAGCCAGCAAGAAGCCAGTGTGGCTTTTAATGCTGGGGCTGGCAAAAGGACACCTTTATCTGAGCATCCCTTTATGTAGCCCAGACTTTTGAGGTTGTAAAAGTCTATCTCACATCACTTCATGAACCTGGCTCAGAAGGCACAGTGCATATGTAGTCCCACAACTCTTATTTTCACATCCTCCGCAAAGAAAACTATATTTTGAAGTAAAATTAACAGAGATTATTTTACCTAATGCTGTAGTTGTGGTTTAGAGATGTGTCTGTCTGCTTCCTGCTCTCTTAAAAACATTACTGAGAAATTATATGCGTAGGACAAATCACAGCCATCAGAAAAAAAAAGCTAACAGGTACAAATAAACCCTGACTACTTTGTAAAAACGGAGGGAGCTTTACATGTTACTCCAACACATCCACTGGTGTTGGTGTCCCACTCTGGCTACCAGTATCATTTTCTTTATCCATGAAGGTTTTTTTTTTGTCTGAAACACATATTAATAAAAATGCTATATACGAGATGTGCTACTAGCAGTATAAATAACTATTAATTGACTGCCAGGGCTTAGGAAGTAATCTGTAACAGTATTTCATGTACCAAGTGAGGGCTTTCCTTTTTAAGCAAAGAATGTGTGTTGAGGTAGGTAAAGAATTTGCTGTGGCTGTCACAGCAGAATTACGCAGAATTACACAGAATCACACAGCATCACAGAATCACAGAATGGTAGGAGTAGGAATGGACCTCTGGAGATCACACATACAGATAGCCTGCCCAGATACAGAAAGGCCATTACTCTCTAGAGTATAAAAGCAGTTTTTGAAGTTAAACTGGGGCATTTTTGCTTATTAAGAAAACAAAACAAACAAACCCATTGTGTCACTGACCCCAAGCTAAAAATTGCATTTCTTTGCTCAGGGCCATATACTTCTATTATATGGTTCTCCAGCAGAAGCTGATGCTTCTGATTTAGCTGATTTAGGATCTTTACATTAGTGAAACTTTTCTGTTAATTAACATAGTTTTGATCTGAAGTTAAACATGTTGGCTTTAATTTTCCAAGCTTAAAATAGTACCTGCCTTTTATAGATAAGTATCTGTGTCTTAAGATGGTACACATGCTCTGCTCATATACTGTCTTGAAACTGCAAAGCAGGTCTATTATGTGCAGTGTGGTGGTTATGAAGGACATGAAGGATTATGAAGTAATGGGTTAAAGGTAAAGGCATCATGGCTGTAACCCTCAAGAGGATGCTAACAAAACATCAAATCCATGACTGGCACCACCCATGCATAGGCAGCAGGAGGTTAGCATAGGGAAGTGAAAGCTTAGAGATGTTATAGAGTCAAAACCCAAGGAAGAAGGGAATGCTGACTTTTACTGCACAAAGAAAGGACCAAATTGGCAAGAGAGGTATGCTGGATATTAGAACCAGGAGCTTTTTGTTGTCAACCTGTACAGACATGTAACAGCACATCTAACTCCTCTTTTTAATGTACAGTTAATTAGACTGTATATGAACCCAATGGATTGCATAACTACATGTTGGAAAGCAAACATTATGTCAGATTCGTGGCACTGGGATGAATCCAGAGTGACAGTTCCCACACTACAGCTTGATGTACCCGGGTTCCTTGGATCAGCCATCTTCGATTCACTGCCTGCTTCAGCTGAGGCTTGCCATCTGGTTTGTAGACAAAGGAGAATAAAACTTCAAAAACAAGGGTAACAGGGAGAAGAAAGGCAGATTCTGCCAGGAGGGCCAGTTTCTCAGGACTGCCAACAAAAGGTGGGTGGGGGGTGAGGGAGGTGGGGGGTGCAAAAAGGACCGTGATGCTGGAGTGCAGATGTGCTTTCTTAGCCCTGCAGAGGTGCAGCAGAGTAAACTCACCCCTCTCAGCCCCTGGCTTCTACACTTAGGGGAACAAAAAAACAGGAATGACAGAATGGCCAGTTTCAAATAAGGTGGCAGAAAAAGTACAGAACATGCTGGCACATGAAACAGCTGGTTTCCACAAAGCAACAACTCCTAACCACAGCCAAAACGGTAGCTAAGTGTGACATGCACTCGACTTTCAACAATTTCACAGCTGCTTGTCTCTTGCTGTAATTCTGGAAGAGTGCAATTATTGTTCTACAAGTCTCACTGAAATTTGCACAGTCCAGCTTTGACAAATAGGCAGTTTTTTAAAATTAAAATCTGCTTCATATGGAAATTCTTGACTTGCTGTGTGCAGCTAGCACTCTGTCATCTCTTCTGTAAGCTTCCCCATTCTCTCCAGGGTGGGGAAAGTGCTTGTACTATAAATCCAGACCAGCTCTGGTATGGCACCAGAGTATACAGTATATCATTACTCCTGAACAATGCCTGCTTGGCTAGCAAAGACTGTTTAGTTGGCTCACCAGTGTGGTAAGCATAATAACAGTCACCCAGGAGCTTGTTTAATCCTACCTACATTTCATGATTAGCCAGTACATGATTTCTTTTTGTTTTTAAAATGTTTATACTCTGCTTGCAGTGCCCTTACACCCACCAAAAGTAACATTTACAACCAGTAACACCTACAAGTAAGCAAACTAGCAGCCATGACAAGTATCACTTTTTCTCTCCCATTTCTCCTGCAGTCTGTAGTGACAGCACTGATTTCTGGTTTTGCAAGTATCTAATTCAGTGACTGCAGCAGTGTGAGAAGCACTCTCACTTTCTCCTACTTTAGTCTACACCAAGAATGCATGTGTGGGAGTACATCATGCAAGTATGGCTTCAAAAGAGGACTGACTAATTTTTAAAACACTGTTTTCTCTGATCTCACTCCTGGAATGACCTGGGGGCCCTACTGAGTATTTGGGCAGTTTTATGTCAGCACACCAGTTCTTATAACTGAGGTGGAAGGGAGAGCAAGAGTATTTAATTTTCAGAAAAAATTACCTGCGTGGAACTTCCAGGGAGAACAGCAAAAGACAGGGTAATGCTTCTGAGCCAGATAGTTCTGAGTTACTTAGTTACTCAAATGAGAGATGAGATGGGTCTATATCTTTGATTAGATATGCCTCTTTGGAAAAGAGTGCTATCTCCTCTTGAATCCAAAAAATCTACTGATCTAAAAGCTCCATCACCTGAATCAGAATTACAGATAGTTGAGGCTGGAAGGGACCTACGGAGGTCATCTTTCCAACCCCCCTACTTAATAAGCAGGGCCACCTAGAGCTGGTTGCCAAGGACAATGTCCAGGTGGTTTTTGAAAATCTCCAAGGATGGAGACTCCCCCAGTTCTCTGAGCAACCTGTGCCATTGCACCATCACCCTCAGGGTGAAAAAGTGTTTTCTGCCTCCCAGCCACAGCCGCGGGGCCTGCGGCTGGAGGAGTTGGGCTGCTGTGGTAGAGGAGTGTCAGAGAAAGGCCCAGAGGCTGTGACTGGAGGGTGACAGGGGCTGTCTGGGTGCAGAGGTGGCGGCAGGAGGGCCCAGCAGGGAGAGGGCTGTCAGCATGGCCTCTGTCCACGGCACCCTGCTTCGCAGGTCTCCAGGACAGGCGGCCTGGCTGATGGCTGAGGGGCTTGGGCAGCCCTGCCCCGGTGGTTGGAAGGGGGAGCTGGGGAGGCTGGAAAGCATGCCCTGCAATGGCTTGTGCTTTAGTTTTGAAAGAAACAGGCCACAGAAAGCACATGAACCTTTATTAAATTTCCATTAAACCAATTATCTACTGTCTCGTCACCTGCATATGGTGGCGGAGGGCTCGTCTACCTGCCTGCCTGGCCGGGCGCTCCCCTGCGGCCTGCCGGGCAGAGGTACTGGAGGACCTCTGAGCTGCGACACCCCGCACCCGTCGGGGCCTCCCCCCAGATCCCCTTCCGCCAGCTGCGGGCTCGCTGCTGGTGGGCCTTGGGCGCAGGTGGTAGCGCCGCTGCGGGGACCTGCTGCTCTCTTGCTCCCTGCCCCGCCTTCTCTGCTGGTGGGCTGACAATCTGACCATGTGCTCCTGGTAGTCGTCGTCAGCCACCACCGTGTGCAGAATGCGGCGGACGGGCTGCCTGCAGAGCGGGCACGCAGCTCTCGTGGCAGCCCACTGCTGGATGCAACGAAAGCAGAAGGTGTGGAGGCATCCGTCAACGTAGGCAGTGTTGTCGATCTCGCCCAGGCAGATGGAGCAGCGGCTTTCTGCAGCTGCCTGCTGCTGCCCTGCCTGCTGCATCTGGCTGGTTGAGGCTGCCGCAGCAGAGCTGCTTTGCTCTAGATCCTCCTCTGTAGCTGAGGCCATGACCTGCCAAGAGAGATGTTCAGAGATTTCCTGACACTAGGAATGGAAAAGCAAAGAAAGGACCAGAAAGTGGTGGGAGAGGGGAGGCAAGGGCCTCCTGAAGGGTCTCCTTGCGGGCTGAAAAGTGGCAGCAGAAGCAGCCCCGTGGGACAGCCAGCCCCAAGGGCTGCCCTCCCCACCTGCCTGTCCCCCTCGGCTGCCCGCAGGGACACTGCCCACAGTCCAAGACCCCTCGCCCCCTCCGCTCCCCCCAGACAGCCAGCACAACTCGAGCTAGAACAGGGTACCTGACGGAGGCCGTCAGAGGAGGCAGAGGAACTGGCTGGGAGTCTCCAGTGGTGCCCACAGCTGCCGTGCAGGATCTGCAGCACCGCTGCCAGTGGAGGCTCTGCACAAAGGCAGCGCTCCAGGTGGAAGTCTGCAGTCCTGATGGACCCCAGGGCCCCCAGGTCCTGTTCTGTACACCTGCTTTCCAGCCAGTCAGTCCCCAGCATATACTGATGCTTGTTCCTCCCTGGGAGAAGGACTTTGCAGTTCCCCTTGTTGAACTTGATGTTGCTGTCACCCCATTTCTCCAGCCTGTCAAGGTCCCTCTGGGCAGCAGCCTGACCTCTAGCATATCAGCAAGCTTGCTGAGGGTACACTCTGCCTCATCATTCAGTTCATTAATAAAGATGCTGAACAATATTGGACCCAGTATTGAGCTCTGGGGTACACTGCCAGTTACCGGCTTCCAACTAGACCTCATACCATTGATCACCATGCTGAATCCACCTGCCTAAGCTCTCAACAAAAGCCTCCTCTCTAACCCTTCAAAAAAACTATTTTAAGCTGCTGCAGTAATATTAGCACTATATAATGGAAACTGTGCGTGTAATCATAACTCAGTGGGATGTTTGAGCTTCACATTGACATTCTAGTGAGGCAGATCCCCAAGATTTTGTGGAGGTCTAATGCCCACATAGTTACTGCTTAGCAACCAAGAGCTTCTTCAAGAGAAAGCAATTCCTTTGTGGCTTGGGAGTTGGTTGCTGTGACTTCCATCCAGGGAAGAAGAGGAGAGCTGAAACTGTAAAGTGAGTGGCTCTCAGCACATTCATCTCCAAGAAGATACCAATGGCTTTTTTCCTCACACCATGATCTGTGTTACTGTCTGAACCAAGCACAGCTCAGAGCCAGCCACTGACTTGCAGACTTCCCTGGTGCTTTGGGAACATGAGGAAGGCTCACCTCTTTCCTCAGTAAGATTATTGCTTATAGGTCTGCAACAGGAGTCCTGCTGTCAGAACACAGGCTGCTCTGAAAGTCTGTCCTCTTTTGTACACTTCAGTTAAGTTTATTCATTTCCTTAGCCCAGGTAGCATTAGCCCAGCCTTGAGAAATACTGGCCATGCACCTAGTGGGGAGCTGGCACCAGCTGACACTCAGTACTTGCCTGGTGTACTGGGGATATGTCCCCTTTACCTGTAAAATTACCACAGGACACCTGCTGTATTAGGTGCAGTGTCTACTAATCTTCTTCCAGAGCTCTAGAACTAGCCTTGCAGAGAGACAGATGAAGTAAAGGAGCAATTACTGAGCCAAGCTGGGAGCAATGATTATTTTCCAGTGTGTACTGGGCATATTGACATGTCTGACACAGTCCATTCACAGTATGCTACAGCTGCAGGATCACTGGCAAAGAGATGTTTTTCCTGGGTTATCAATAACGCCTTGAGCTGCGCTCCCACTGAAACCTTGCAACTCTTACAGGAGGGTAAAGACTATGTGCTCTTTCTCTTTCCTTCTTATTGCATCTTTCCCTGCTATGAAAACAAACACAGTATACGAAGAGAGGACGAAAGGAAAAAATGTGCTTCTCAGCTGTGTTTCAAATGTTCTCTGTGTTAAAAACTGACTCTAAATCTTTGATAGCATCCTAGCTAACTTATCTCACATTTCTCAGGTTTTTTGGTCATTTTCATTATCCTTTAATGCATACATTTTGATGTGGGATTTTCATTGCTCTGCCACTTTTTAGGGTCCTTTCTGTGAATATTAAGAAGTTACCTTGGAGTTCATTCAATAAATATTAAGGCAGTCTTAACCAGCATCTTCTATAGTCTCTGTGGCAACATTTCAGGGCTATTTTTAGCCTACAGTTTTGAAGGCTGGTGTGCAGAATTCATCATCCCTTTGCTCCAGAAGGTTCTCTTATCCAATAAGATTTTAAATTCTGTAACCTCTCTGACAAGCAGTTTGGTACTTGATGTTCCTTGTGGCGCCAAACTTTTTCCTTATGCCAAATGTAAATGTTCCTTGCTATCATATAAGCAGTGTCCTTTCTCACAAGTGAAATACAGAAAGATCTATGATCTTCCAGTTTGCAGACACTTTTTTACATTGTTGTGTCTCTGATCAATCTTTTATTTGCTTAGCTATAATTTTTATTCAGTTTCCTCAGAACTTATATTTTTCCACACCTCTGAACAACTTTTCTTTCTCTGTATGTTCTCCAACTGGTCTGCTCTTTTTGTGGTTTTTTTTCAGTTGTTTTTTTTTTTAGGTTTTTTTTTCTCCTGACTTCTCCTGCCTAATACAAGAACTGCCTAATACAAGACCAACTAATCTGCTCTTTTTGTGTTTTTTTAGTTGGTTTTTTTTAGGTTTTTTTTTCTCCTGACTTCTCCTGCCTAATACAAGAACTGCCTAATACAAGACCAACTGGTCTGCTCTTTTTGTGGTTTGTTTTTTTTTTTTTAGGTTTTTTTTAAAGGGTGTTTTTTTTTTCCTGACTTCTACTGCCTAATACAAGAACTGGTCATCTAGTACCAAGTCAACAAGAGTTTGTTTCCTTAAGTCTTACTTATGTTTATGTACTCCCAAAAAATATTTGCTTTTTGTCCAGTAGCACAACGCTATTTAGCTTATGGTACAGTGAAATCTACAGAGCCATTCCCAAAATACTGCTGCAAAACAGATCGTTCCCACCCTATACATGAAAAACTGTATATTCTTACCTTAATTTAAAGTACTTGTTTGTGTTCTTCAGAATCTTCACTCTCTCCTTTTTGTAATAGTAATTCCAGGTTCTGCTTCTGTCTTTCAACAGCCTTGTGTCACTGCGGCTGTCAAAAGCCTCTCGCAGGGGCTCCTGTCCAGCATCTAAGCCATGGAGCTCTGGAGTAGCAGCCCAGTCACACGAAGTCTTCTGGCCTCCAGCTCTTCCTTCAGAAAATAATTCTTCTTCCGCCTGGGTATTCTAGAGATAAGAAGCACATACTTTCTAATAAATATTTTGTAAACAATAGGGTTTTTTCAAGGTTCTCTTTTGTCACTGTTTCTGGTCACCTGTTGTCCATGAGAGGGCAATATATGGCAAGAAGAACAGAACTGCTGAACTGCACAGAAAGTGCTGTCAGGATGTAAGATTAGGTGTATTTTTGCTTTTCCAACTGGAGTTCTTCTTGTTTTACTCATTTGAGTGGCAATTTGAAGGATCCCAACCCTACAATTTTATTGTTTTCAAAAACAGTGTTATGTCTGATGGCTGTTGAGAAGATTAATTTTGCACAAATATGGCCTTCGATTAGGACAGTTGTGCTATATAAATCTTTTGCTTTCATGTAGATGGTGAAAAGAATTAGTGGTAAGAAAACAGTGCTACTTTTTTTTTACTTTCTGGTATGCCACATCAAGAAATAGTGAAAGAACTAGTTCAGCTGGAGCTATACACTTTTGGAAAAATAAAGTTTTCAGAAATAAATGAGATTACAGGAGGAATATCCTCTCATTGGTATTGAAAGAGAAATCTAGATCAGCTCACTGGCCGTTCATCCACCTTTATGATCTCATAGCAGTGCTCTGTATAGAAGAGAGAAAGGGAGAGGGAAAGATAATTTTCCAGCTCATATGTGACTTTGCCATTGTTGGACCAGCCTGATCAGTCACATAAAATAAAGAAACCTGTGCCAGACATGGCTGGTCATTTTTTTTTGTGGTGCAAAAATGGTAGTGTGGCCTTGTGTGTATCACAGTGGTGTGCACTGGCACAATTGGTTTAAATTTTTTGTCTGTCAGAGGACAGCAGTGATCATTCCCTGTCCTGAAAATCATGTAGTATGCGATATGCAAGAAAAGACACTGCGTGATAGTTCCAGAAGGAAAATCACACAGAGGAAACCCCGGGGGTCTCACCCTCTTTTCTGTTAGACACAGACTGAAAGATCTGAGAAATAACTCAGTATCCAGATCTACTTAGCTGAGGACAGTGATTATGAACTGGAGGTCAGGAATTGCACGTGTTAAGTGAGTCTCTAATAGGTTTTGGTCGGTTCCAGCTGCTGTCCTCTGAAAATCCACTCTGAGGAAAATGTACTATTTAAGTATTTTGGTGGTACAGTAATGTTTCTGAATGCATGCCAGGAACAGTAGCAAAAAATACCTTCACTATGCTAATGACTAAAGTTGTTAGCTTCTACAGAGGCCAGCTTTCCAATATCATTCAAATACCAGGGAGTCTGAATCTGTCCCAATCATGTCTTTGGGAAAACAAATTCACTCCTTTGCCAAAAAATAGCATGAGAGAGGAGTGACCTTACAATTACTCTGCCATTCCATGGGGCTGGGGATCGTGGTTTGGAGCATAGCACATCTTCCTGAGGTTTGGGATGGGCCGTCTGGCAGTCAAGTCTTTTATGCTCCAATGCTGCAGGTGCATAAAAAGATATTTTAATCTCCTTGATGCTGTCCTTTGCCCTCTGCACAGCCCAAACCTCATTCTCTTTTGTGATCCTCTTCACTTCTAGGCAGCAGCAGCCACCACCAGTGGAGCTCTGATTTATTTCTCCATTTGACTTTTCTTTTCTGCTACTTGTCATTAAATGCCTTAGGAAACCCAGGCCAGGCTCTGTGCTGACAGAAATTGAGCCCTTGGGAAGGGATGGTGGATTCATATTTGTACTGCCTAGCCTGGGCCTTTAGCTCCGGTAAAAAGTTATGCAGGTAGTTGCTGCTTCTTAGCTGGTTTCACATATGGCTACACAGCTGTCACTGCCTCCCACCAGGATCTGAGACAGTGGGCCTCAGGAGATCTGTGAGGGAGTTTGTGAATGGCCCCCATCACACTGCTTCTGCTATGGCTGCAGCAAGCCAAAGCAGAAGGAGCACTAAAGGACTTGGGTCCAAAGGTTTATCCTTAAACTCTTAAGTGTATACAGTCTCCCTAACTGGACATGCAACTCCTCACTTCAACATACTCTTTGACTTTTAATATCAAATATAACTTTAAAATTAGGACCCACAAGAAGTCCAATAAAAGGGAAGAGGGAAATAAACTGATTTAAAATTCTAAAACTGAAAATATTTTTCTTTTATGAATTTGATATGCAGAACAGATGGTCCTCAAAAAAAAATGCTCATGCAGAAGAAAGGCATGTAGAATGAGTCTGTATCCTGCTCCCACTGCACTGGGACCATAAGCAGCTGAATGGCTAATGCAATTTATTATTCTGTTGAATGGAAATGTCTATCCCTTAGTGGTTCTGCCTGCAGAGAAAATGGCTCTGTTTTTTTTTTAACTCAGAGTTCCCTCTTTTCACTTTTTCCTCAGTAATCAGTGTGCAACAAAATCACATTATCTGACACTGAAACACAGTCAACTGGAAACCTTAGCCGGCCTTCTTAGGACACATTTTCATTAATAATCTATTTGCGCAAGAGCTAGACAATTTCTCCATAATGATGTTTGTAATGGGATTGTTCCTAGACTAAAGTGGGGAAGAAGAAAAAGCAAATAGTATGATCTCTTATTTTCTTGACCCTAAAATATATTCCTTTTCCAGCCCTCCAGACATTTGCTTAGCAGGTCAATATAATTCTACTCTGGAGAACTGTTCTTCTCCAGAGACTGTTCTGTAAAACTCAGTTGTTGTTAACTAAAACTTTAGTGTCCAAAATGTAAAATGCATTGAAATGTGTTTGGCATGCAAGAAATTACTTGTCTGCTTCAAAAAACTATTTATTCTCTTTCCTCTGCTCTTGTGATGCACAAGTGATAACCAAAGAACCAGTAATTCCTTCAACTCTCTGTTAAACTATTCTTGACATCAGTGCATTACCTGCCTTGGTGGGCACCACAAAATTTGTCAAAAAACCCAAACCACCTTTTCTTTTTTTTTCCTTCTGTATTCACAGCTCTCTTAAGCTGCTTTCTAATCACCTGGGAATCATTTTGAAACTGGAAACCAAGCAAGTGGTTGTCCTGTGGTACATATTTATTTCAAGTAACTCATTTATTAGCAATTTATGCTGGCTTGGTCTCTTGCCATTCTTCTGTGGCAGGCCTGTGACAGCATATTTACTAGAAGGGTGGCTTCTAAAACTAACATTAAAAGCCCATTTCAGACTGAACTGCTTAAAAACTTAATGTTTACCAAATGCCAAATGGAGAAAGTTTTGAGGCATTTCCTCCTGAATAAGGGTTTGGATGCTCCATCTTGCAAACAAAAGGATGATTCCTCAAAGCAAATGCTTTCAATTCCAGCTTTGGTATTATATTTTGTACTCTCCCTTCAATTTGTTTCATTTGGTAGTACTGTAATTACAGGCCAGCCATGGACATGTGTTCAGCTGATGCAAGGCACAAATAGTGAAGCACAAGAGTCTTGTTGAGTTTTCAAGGCGTATTTTTCATGGATGATCATCCTGTTCTCTAAGCCTAAAAACTCTGCTTTTTGTAATTTCTTCTGAACCTCTATTCACAGTAATTTTACAAGGGAAGAAACCAGAAGTTGTTCATTCCAATTGCATTACAAATGAGGGAAAGACCTCACAGTCTCCTGTAGAGGGTTATCTGTCAAATTCAGACTGCAGCCATTACAGAAATAACCATGAAGAAACTGTTCCTTCTCCTCTGCAGAACTGAAGTAAGAGAACAACCCCTCCTTGGAAAGAACAGGTATTGAATATGTTTAATTAGTGTGTATCTAGACTCCTTTAATATTTAACCTAAGCTTAGGGACGGGATATCTTGACCATCAGTAATTATCCATTTAATCAAGGACAAGTGTTCCTTTGAGAAGATGATTATGGAAAGTTGGCAAGAGCAAATAGCCTTAAATTGTCCTTGTGTAACACGTGACCATATATGGGTAAAAAAGGTTAGGGTACTTAACCTGTAAGGACCCCCAAAGAGAGGAAGACATGCGCAGAAGAGTCTGAAGTGGAGCCAAGAGGAGTGACGCAACCTATGTAGATTAGAATTAATATGTTTTAGATAGGTAGAATATGTATGGACTTATTGTATAAATATAATGAGGTAGCCAGCTTTGGTGTGCTTGATTTGTGGAAAGCTGTCAAGCACCCAGGCTTGCGCAACCCTGAAATGAATTAGCAAGGTCTCTCCTGAGTGTGTGATTATTGACTCATTGCACACCAGGTGACAAATCCGCTTTTCAGACCACAGTTTTGGGTGACCCAGATGGGACTGCTGTGATCCTTGCCCGGATCATCTTGCCTGCTGCTGGTGGGGAGAAGCTGCTTTTCAGGCTCCAACTGTGCACTGACCTGTTGTTCAGAGGACTCCATGAGTAATCTCCCCATCTGAATCAGGTAAGTGACTCAAAGGTGCAATGCATGATAAAAAGACATTGCATGGGTAACAATAGATAAAGGTAAAGGTTTTAAAAGTGTTTGGTAAGTCTTGTGCACAATTAGACAATGACAACTGGAGTGCATGAAGCAATAGCTAAAGGTAAAAAGACCTTAAAGTACTTTGTAAAGTTTTGTGCACGATTGGGCAGTGATGACTGGAGTGCATGAAACAATAGGTTAAGGTAAAAGGAAACAAAAAGTATTTTGTGAACTTTGTGTATGTTTGGATGGTGACAACAGGAGTGTATGTAAACATGGTTGGCAAAAACATTCTTTTTGGATAACATTATGGAAGCAGGACAATCTGCATAGGTTTCCCCTTGCTCCCTATTAGGATGCATCTTAAATCACTGGAATAAGTTTGGCAGGGATCCTCTAACAAAAAAGAAATTAAAAGAATATTGTACTCAATGGTGGCCAAAGTATAAATTGGAAGATCAGGAAAAATGGCCAGAAATGGGATCTTTGAATTATAATACATTCTTGCAACTCATGTTGTTTTGTAAAAGGGAGGATAAATGGGATGAGATTCCATATGTGGATTTGTTCTTTAAGAAATTATCATGAAACCAGGAAGAAATGTAAATAGTTGATATCTGATTCAAAGGTATTAATGATGATGGATGACATGAAAAAGCCTTTGCGGTGTTGTTCTGGTTGTAGCATAGGGAAAACATGCTTAAAACGGGAAGAGGAGGAAGTGGATGTTCAAATATTGGTAGCTCTGGATGGAGAAAATGTTACAAATGGAACAGAAGCAGGAGATAGGGGCAGTGAGACCTTTAGCCCAGTAGTAGGGAGAACTCGAGCACATCATCACCCTGTAATACAGGCTCCCCTTCATCAGGCAGTGGGTCCAGATGGTTCCCCAGTACATGTAAAAGTGCCTTTTTCTACATCAGATTTGATTAATTGGAAGGAGTCTGCTGGATCCTACTGGGATAATCCTGACAGCATGTATTGGTTATAGAAGAATGGTTATAGAAAAAGCAAGGGAACAAAATGAGCAGCTAAATACCAGGGATGGACCTGAGCGGTTTATGCTGACTCAGGAACCCAATCAGAACCAGAATTTAAGTACAGGGAGATTAATGATTAAGCAATATCAGCAACTGATTTTGTATGGAATAAAAAAATGGGATATCAAAACCAAAGAATCTTGCCAAATTGTACCAAGTAATACAAGGTAAAACAGAAAACCCTTCAACCTTCTACAAGCAGTTCTGTGAAGTATCTCGGCAATGGACAGATCTGGACCCTGAAGATGAAGCACACAGAATTACTTTTACCACCTTGTTTGTAGGACAATCAGCACCTGATATTAGGAGGAAAATGCAGAAAGTAGATGGAATGTCAGGAGTGCCCATATCTCAGTTAATTGAAATGGCATATAAGGTCTATGATGGTAGGAAGGAAGTTGAAAAGAAAGAAAGTGAAAAAGAAAAAATAAAAGCTAGGAACCAGAATTCAGCAATATTGGAAGCTGCCTTTGTTGAGGCACAGGCTCCAGTTAGAGGTTGAGGTTTCAAGAGGGGACCAGGACAAGGAAGGGGTTAAGGTACAGGGAGAGGATCAGGAGTTAGAATACCATTGGAAAAAGATCAGTGTGCTTTTTGCAAGGAAAAGGGACATTGGAAAAATTAATGTCCAGAAGGGAGGATCCCCAGGGTACCTGGGGAATTGATTGGGATCGTGGAAGAGGATTCAGACTGACGGGGACCAGAGGTTGAGGAAATTAAATCCCCAGCTGAACCCCTGGTTGATGTTAAGCTGGAAAATGATGTAGTTAAATTTCTAGTTGACACAGGAACAACCTACTTTGTATTGAAGGGTTGCAAGGGACCTGTGACTAAATATTCTATGGCTGCGGCTGGTACAATGGGAAAGTGGGAGGTTAGACCCTTTTTCCAGCCAATTAAAAGTAAAATGGGCAACAAGATGTTTGAATATGAATTTTATACATGCCTGAATGCCCAATACCTCTAACGGGAAGGGACTTGATAAATAAATTAAGAGTGCAGATAACCTTTGACAAAAACAAAATAAGAGTCCATATCCTGCAAAATAATGCCTGGGAAGCACAAATTATGTATTACAGGAATTACTTGAGACAGCGGAAGACAGTGAGGAGGGACCAGGCAACACCTTCTTGGAGATAGAAGGCACTGTAACCCCTTTTGTATGGGCAACCAAGAGTCCTGGAAGAGCCAAATCAGCCGAACCAGTAAAAACAGAATTAAAGCAGGGAGCTAAACTAGTAAGAGTCAAATAATGTCCCATAAAAATGGAGGCCTGTATTGGACTGGAGCCTATGATTAATAACTTTCTAAAATATGGACTGTTACCAGAATGTCAACTGGAATATAATACCCCAATTTTACCTGTTAAAAAACCACATTCACAGGAATACTGTTTAATACAAGACCTGAGCGCTATTAATCAAATAGTGACTGATGTACACACAGTGGTACCCAATCCTTATACTTGGTTAACAACGATAGTTGATTCAAATGTCTATTTTACAGTATTGGACTTAAAGTGTGCCTTCTTTTGCATTCCATTGGAAGAACAAAGTCAGAAGCAGTTTGCCTTTGAATGGGAAAACCTGACAACAGGAGGCAAGTTGCAGTTGTGATGGACAGTGGTCCCTCAAGGATTCAGGAACAGCCCCATGATTTTTGGTAACGTACTTGCAAAAGACCTGGAACAATGGCAAGGTAAAGGAACTAACATTACCTTATTACAGTACATGGATGATATACTGTTGGGGGTGGACACAGGTTAGGAATGCAAGAAAGCAACCATAAATTTATTGAACTTTCTGGGACTAGCAGGATATAGAGCGTCAAGGAAAAAGGCACAAGTTGTTCAGATGAATGTACATATCTGGAGTTCGAAATCTCCCATGGAGAGACAAAGCTAGGGACTAAAAGAAAAGAAGCAATATGCCAGATTGCACACACACATGCCCCCCAATCAGAGAGAACTTAGAGCATTTTTAGGAATGGCTGGATGGTGTCATTTGTGGATTCCTAATTTCAGATTAATGGCCAAACCTTTAGACGAAGCCAGTGAACACTTCTGCACAAAAAGCTAAATTAATTGCGCTGATTTGAGCCTTGGAAATATCGGAAGCGAGCTAACACCTATACAGACGTGAAATATGCATTTGGGGTAATACATGCACATTTACAAGGACAGCGGCTTTAGCCCCTGAAAGAACTTTTTTTATTGATGTTCCTGAACATAGAGAGAAGGAAAATAAACTGGCTGAGTTTCTAAATTGTAGCAAGACCTCTGAAGGATGGCTAAAAACTCCAGATGGACAATGTGTAGTTACTCCTCAAATAACGAGAGAAATTATGAAAAAAACACATGGTGCTACTCATATGGGAGCTGAGGCATTAGCAGAAGTGACAAAAACATATGAAATAGGCATTAATATGCTAAAAATTGCCAAAGGTATTACAAAAGGATGAGAGACTTGTTTAAGGAATAATCCAGAAATTCAAAAGACACCCTTACCAGGAGAGGTAAAAGAGGTTCTGTACCTGGGAGTTGTTGGCAAATTTTTCAGAATTACCAAAGTCTAAAGGATATAAGTATTTATTGGTAACAGTTGATACCTTTTCAGGCTGGCCAGAGGCTTTCCCTTGTTGCACTAACAAAGCCAGTGTTTTTAAAAGAAATAATACACAGATTTGGAGTCCTTAAGGGACTTTCATCAGACAGTGGACCCCCATTTTGTAGCAGAAATTATCTGAGAAATTTCAAAAGTTTTGCAGATTAAATGGGATTTGCACACTCTGTGGAGACCACAATCTAGTGGGAAAGTGGAAAGGATTAATCAAACAATTAATCAATAAATTAGAAAATTATGTCAAGAAACCTAGATTATATGGACCAAGGTTTTGTCCTTGGAATTACTTAGAATCAGAGTAACACCATGAATGCAAGAAAAAGTTAGCCCATTGGAGCACCTCTGTAGACTTCCACACCAAAGAGAACCTTGAAATTAAAACTAAATTGTACCCACTACTGAATTATTTGAGTAAGGTTGCATACCGGGAAAATAGGTTTCTATGATATTGGATAATTAGTTGTGATTGTTGTAGGTATTCTGATAGTTTGAATGAAAATTATATTAATTTTGTTAATAATTATAACCACTTTTTGTCTTATTCAGTGTACCCTGAGGACATATAAATGACTGGTTTGAGACTTAGAGGTGTTAAGACACCTTAAGCCTCAAAAAGGGGGAGATGATGTAAGAGAACAACATCTGCTTGGAAAGAACAGGTATTGAATATGTTTAATTAGCGTGAATCTAGACTTCTTTAATATTTGACTTGTTGCACACCAGGTGACGAATATGGTTTTCAGACAACAGAATCAGATCACTTACATCCCCTCTATTCTACTGTAGGACCTTGACTTTAATAGACAAATCCTAATTTATCCCCTTGTTAATGGTAGACAGTACTTTCCCACATGTTCGTGCGTCCAATGTAGTGGGAACAGCAGGCAGTACAATAATATTAAACTATGAAAAAGAATTAGGAAGCATCCTGTTAACAAGAGCATTTCTCCAGAGGCAGAGGTAGAGGAATCTGGCTTTGCTGAAGAGTAGCTTCTGCACTTTCTGTGGTTTTCATCCTTTGGCTTCTCCAAGTACAGGTCTGAAAAGGGCTTTTTGTTAGAAATGGAGCATTCAGAAACTGCACTTCAAAACATTATCACAAAAAGTTTCTGTATACTGTAAGTGTTCCCACCCTGTATATGTACTTGTTTCTGTTACTGCTTTGTGATACTTATGCATGAGGAAAGACCATTTTTGTAATTAGAGTTGAATAAAAATAACACTTGAATGTGAAAGACATTTGCTGGTTTTTAGAACATTTTGATTTCTGGAAAGAGACCACCTGCTGCGTAGGAACCTTAAGTCTTCTAGCTAATAATCTTCACTCCACTTGGACTAATTTTAGCTATTGCCACTTGAAACTTTTAATGGTTTCAGCCACCTACTGCCTTAACGCAACTTTTCCAGCCCGTTTCTATCACTCTGCCTGTTCATATATTTGAGGATTATAAGTAGTTTTATTTGGAAAATGGTCACTGGAGATGGAGGTGGAAAGACAGGAATCATCTGAGAGTAAATAGATTGTTAACTCCCCTCTGAGCACTGTGAGGCTGATTCACTCCCAATCAGTTCCCACACAGCCTGGACTGAGTCAGCCCAGAGGGTGTTGAATAGTCAAGAGCAAAGACGATTCAGAGGATAATGGTTGTGCAAAGACTAAAACAGAAAAGTGATTCAGAAGGGGGAACTAAAAGAAGAAAAACACGTACCGGAGAGAGGGGAAAAAAAGTTGAAACAGAAATAAAAATAGACAAGCAACCCCTATGCAGCCACCTCTGCATCAGAAACAAAGTTGTTCAGGGAGCTTAGAGAAGAAACAGAGGTGAATGAAAAGAAAGGAGTGGATGGAGGAGGAGAAAAGATATTAAAAACCAAAAATAGTGTTGGAGTGAAATCATCAGGGAGGAGCCAAAAAGGAAAAGGGGTGTAGGCAGAAAATGGGCTTACAGTAGAGACACACTTCCAGGTGTGTCTCAGCCTAGCCACTGACTTCCCATCTGCGTAACCATGCACATAAAAGCTTGCATCTATAAATTCATACCACACATATCCATGGGGAGGAAAGAGCTGAAGTGGGGCCGTACAGTCAAGGACTTTCCATCCTTTACAGATCAAAGAGCACGAGACAGAAAAAAAATGAAGTTTGTATAAGAAATGGGCACTCCAGAGATATGTGAGCATATGGGGAAGGACATTCACTCAGATTAAAGCCAGGCTTCACCATTTAAGTTTCCTGTCAGTCCAGTGAGAGGGTGAAGAACCTGACCTAGATGCTCTGAATCAACCTGTGGGACATTTTTACAACCCTTGATGGCTCTACAACTTCAAAAAGTGCCTAAGCCTCCTCAGTCCCCTTACTGCAGTTCTCCTGAATGTCAAGTTCAGTGATGCAGCCTCTGGGCAATACTTGGGCTCAGGACAGAGACTTGGCACACTACAGAGTGTCTTGTCTCATGTTTTGTGCAGGAGCCTTCCCCCCTTGCACTTTGTTCATATGAAAGGAAAGTAGCTCATCCGGTGCTCCACCTCCCACAGCAATGAGCTCTCTGCTTGCATTCAGCATTGCTGAATATACCTTCTACCACAGTAATCTAGGGTCTGATTTCCTTATGCCTAAAACTGCTTATTTAAAAATAGTTTGTATATGTTTAACTTGTGCTAGTTTAAGGAAGCCATAGGGAAGGCTTGTCAACAACAAGACAGAGGAGATTGTTAACAAAATAATAAATTGCCTTCCATCTGGCAGATCTAATGCACATTTAGCCACAGATTAGAGGTATTGATCCCAAAGCTTGAGGACAAGCACTTAAAGGCATGTCACTGGAACATCACTTCTGTCTGTACAGAGCTGTATGGATGATAGAAGGCACACTTGACCAAGATGCCTAAGGTAGAAGTGTGTTTGCCCAGAGATAAGCGTGGGGTGAATGAAGAGAGGTGGCAACTGAGAAGATGATAGTTTCCAGTTGGGCTGACTTGTCCTTGCAGGTTCCCCCAAGTCCTTTTAGTGAGTCAAAGAGCTCTTGTATTCCCAGCCTTATCATCCCAGCCAGATGATGAAAGACAGGAGAAAATGAGCCCAAGTCTACATCTCCAATTTAGGCATTAAGATAGGTGTTCAAGTGAGGCTGTGCAAGTTCCTCCAAGAGTATATTGATTACTTATATGTGAAAACAAATAACAAGTAACTGTGATGTGAATATCTGCATAAAAATTAATCCCACCTTATTCCTCTAGGAAGCTGAGGTAGACCTAGTATTGCATCTGAACCTGCTGTGTGCTGCCTGAAACACCCAAACACTTTCCAGAACTGATGAAAAATAATTAACAGTTCTGGTATATTGTTCATAATGTCACCTTCTCTGCCAAAGGGAGGGATGTGGTTTATGGTCTGGTGAGCTCTTTAGTCTTGTTTAGAGGAGGTTGTATAGCTTTGGTTTTGCTGTGTAATCACATCAGAAAAGGCAAAGTCTGAAAAGCATTATTCCCACTTTGAGAAAACACCACTGAGCTTTGAGATGCTCCCTAGCTCCTGGCATGGCTGAAAAGCAACCTCCAGGGTCTCAGAACAGCTCCTAAGAAAGTTGTATTTCCTGAAATGAAGTTAGTTATTATATCTCTGAGGCACTAAAGTAGGCCTCCAGAGAGGATATTCTGACTGCTGACTCGGGAAGACTGTCATGAGGTGGCTACAGCTGCAGAGTAAATTACTATGTTGCAGGACATCAAAATGGCAATGCCTACCAGCCTTGCAATGCTGCTTACCAGCTGTAGATTTAATAAACATCTTATTGATTTTTTAATTTCATTGTCAAAGAAGCAGTTGATTTGAGCCTATGAAAGAAAAACAATTGTCTGGGAAAAAAACCAACCCACAAATAGAAGATACATATAAGAACTTTGTTCAGGTAACGAAAAAAGGAAAGTGGCAACTTTTCCTGTGCCACCAATGCAGGCAGTGGGCACAGCACCTGCCCTAGCAGGCACCTGTGTTTCTGGAGCACATTGCTCAGCACAGGGAAGCTAGTAGGTAGTAGAAGGAAGAAAGAACCACGTACGTGGTTAGGACATCCTTGTGATTACACCTTGAGTACTCATATAGAATCATAGAATTATAGAACGGTTTGGGTTGGAAATGACCTTTAGAGGTCATCTAGTTCAACCCCCCTGCAGTGAGGAGGGACATCTTCAGCTAGATCAGGTTGCTCAGAGCCCTGTCCAACCTGACCGTGAATGTTTCTAGGGATGGAGCCTTCTCTCACTCTCTGGGCAACCCATTCCCATGTTTCACCACCCTCATTGTAAGAAAATTTTTCCTTATATCCAGTCTAAATCTACCCTCCTTTAGTTTAAAACCATTAGCCCTTGTCCTTTCACAACAGGCCTTGCTAAAGACATTGCCCCCATCCTTCCTATAGCCCCCCTTTAGGTACTGAAAGGCCTCAGTAAGGTCTCCCCGCAGCCTTCTCTTCTCCAGGCTGAACAACCCCAACTCTCTCAGCCTGTCCTCATAGGAGAGGGGATCCAGCCCTCGGATCATTTTTGTGACCCTCCTCTGGACCCGCTCCAACAGGTCCATGTCCTTCTTGTGCTGAGGGCTCCAGAGCTGGACGCAGCACTGCAGGTGGGGTCTCACCAGAGCGGAGTAGAGGGGCAGAATCATCTCCCTCGACCTGCTGGCCACGCTGCTTTTGATGCAGCCCAGGATACTGTTGGCCTCCTGGGCTGCGAGTGCACATTGTTGGCTCATGTCCAGCTTTCTGTTCACCATTACCCCCAAGTCTTCTCCACAGGGCTGCTGTCAATCCCTTCATCCCCCAGCCTGTACTGATATCGGGGGTTGCTCTGACCCAGGTGCAGGACCTTGCACTTGGTCTTGTTGAACCTCGTGAGGTTCACACAGGTCCACCTCTCCAGCTTGTCCAGGTCCCCCTGGATGGCATCCCATCCTTCTGGCCTGTCAACTGCACCACTCAGCTTGGTGTCATCTGCAAACTTGCTGAGGGTGCACTCGTTCCCACTGTCTATGTCACTGATGAGGATATTAAACAGTACTCGTCCCAGTATGGACCCCTGAGGGACATCATTCATCACTGCTCCGCATCTGGATATCGAGCCATTGACTACTACCCTCTGGATGCCACCATCCAGCCAATTCCTTATCCACCAAACAGCCCACACATTAAATCCATATCTCCACAGTTTAGAGAGTAAGGTGCTGTGGAGGACCATGTCAAAGGCCTTACAGAAGACCAGATAGATGACATCTGTTTTTCTTCCCCTGTCCACTGATGTAGTCACTCCATCATAGAAGGCCACTAGTCTGGTGAGGCAGGACTTGCCCTCGGTGAAGCCATGCTGGCTGCCTCCATGTGCCTTAGCAGAGCTTCAAGGAGGGTCTGTTCCATGATCTTCCCAGGCAGAGGTGACGCTGACAGGACGGTTGTTCCCAGTGTCCTCCTTTCTACCCATTATAAAGATGGGCACAATGTTTCCCTTCTTCCATTACCCAGGGACTTCACCTGACTGCCTGACTTTTTAAATACCATGGAGAGCAGCTTGGCAACTATATCAGCCATTTCCCTCATGACTCTGGGATGCATCTCATCAGGTCCCATAGACTTGTTTATGTTCACATTCATCAAGTGGTCATGAACCTGATCTTCCCTTACAGTGGGAGGGGCTTTATCCTCCTGGTCTCCATCCTGTGGTCCAACACAGAAGGGGTGAGGAGAGAGGTTACCAGTGAAGACTGAGGCAAAAAAGTTGTTGAGTACCTCTGCCTTCTCCTCATTTTTTGATACTAGGCCATCATTCTTGTTCATCAAGGGGGGTTATGCTTTCTTTAACCTTCCTTTTCTGGTTCATGTACCTGTAGAAGCCTTTCTTGTTATTCTTCACATACCTTGCCAAATTCAGCTCCAGCTGTGCTTTGGCCCTCCTGACCCCATCTCTACACAACTGAGCAGCATCCCTGTACTCTTCCCAGGATACCTGTCCCTGCTTCCACTGCCTGTGAAGCTCTCTTTTGCTCTTTAGTTTGACCAGCATGTCTCAACTCAGCCATGCTGGTCTCTCACCTTTCTTGTGTGATTTCTTACACCTGGGAACCAAGAGCTCTTGTTCTGTATGGAACACGTCCTTAAAGATCCACCAACTCTTGCCTGTTCCCTTTTCTTTGAGGTCTGTTTCCCAGGGGGTCCTGCTGACTAATTCCTTGAAGAGCTGGAATTCTGCTTTCCTAAAATGTAGGGTCCTGACTATATTCCTCACTTTTCCCATATCCTTTAGGAGTGTGAACTTCACAAATGCATGGTCACTGCAGCCCAGGCTGCCTCCAATCTTGACGTCACCAATGAGGTCACTTGCATTGGTGACCATCAGGTCTAGTGTTGCATCCCCTCAGGTAGGGCTGTCTATTACCTGGCTCAAGAATTTATCCTCAATGCCTTCTAGGAATCTCCTGGGTTACCTACAGCTCACTGTGCCACTTTTCCAGCAGATGTTGGGGTAGTTGTCGTTCCCCAGTAGGACGAGAGCCTGCGAGCATGAAGCCTCCTGGAACTGGAGGAAAAAGGTTTCATCAGTATGCTCCGCTTGATCAGGCAGCCTGCAGGAGACACCAGCCACAAGATTCCCTTTGTTACCTCTGTCTCTGATTCTTACCCATAAGCTTTTGACCTGCTTGTGGTTATTCTTCAAGGACAGCTTTTCACACTGTATCAACTTCCTGATATAGAGAGCAACACCTCTGCCCCTCCTTCCTCACTTGTCCCTTCTGAAGACCCTGTAGACATCAATAGCCACATTCCAGACATGGGATTCATCCCACCAAGTTTCAGTAATGGCATATCATGGGGTATATATAAATATATGTATATATCAAGGGAGGATATATATACCAAGTTTCAGTAATGGTATATCATATCGCCTGTAATGGGACAGTTGAAAAACAAAAGGGCCTTTAACAGTAATTTTTGGTTTTGGTTTTTCTGCAAAACCAGAGGGTACTGGTGATAGAGGATTAAATGCCAAACTGATGTGGTCATGTGGCTGAGATGGGATATGTTTCCACTGAAACATTGCCATTGTCAGTGGCATTTCTGGAGGGCAGGCATCAGTGCAAAGTAATGAAATTGCAGTGTTTGCCAGACACAGGATGCCCATTGGCAGTTCCACCTCTCCTACATGGTGCAGGCTCCCAAGAACTGTGTGAAGAGCTTCTCCCATCCAAAACTACCTCCCACCGCTTTGGGACTGGCAGGACATTTTTGGGATGGAAGCTGCCACAGATGCACTGTGCTACCATAAATCTCATCCACCAGTGGGTTACTAATAGACAGACTGCTAACCCAACTGATGGAGGCAGTAAGCATGGTAACTGTACTCCTCTATTTGCAGCAGGATTGGGACTCATGGTGGAAGAGGTGTAGAAATGTCAGAAGCATGGGCAAGGGGCCAGACTGAGGGTCTGAAGGGCACAGGCATCTGCTTTTAGGATGAAACTTGCCAGAATGAATCACTTCAGGGAGAAGAATAAATCTTTTGGCTCTTCTTTTTTGGAAAAAAAAAGTAACACTTGCCTCCTTCAGTCATTTTTTACAAGTAAAAGACTTATGCAAGGTGGTACTGTTGTTCTTAACTCTGAATCGCTGTCTGCATCCCCCCTTTGCAAGGTGGATATAGGCAGGCTGCTAGCATGGTAGTACTGAAACACTATAGGCAATCATGCTGCCCGTGTCAGGACTGACCAGACTGCAGACCCTGCTGTCAGTGGTAGTGAATTTTTCTCGGTCAGCTTGAAAGCACCTGGTTCAGCCTGGCGTTGATGAGAGTCATGACTGCTCCATAGGCACTGCTGAGCTCTGCTGGTCCTCTTTGTGGGCTGGAGGTCTGAAACCTCATTGAGCAGTATATACTGCTTATCTCCAAAATCAGACAGAGCTCTTTGTAGGGTACCCTCTTCATGCCTTACCATGCTAAAGGCTTATGGGACTCCTTGCTCAGCTTACTCTGGTACATGGATGGCTCAGAGCTACAATGGTAGTGCAAGGGGCTCCAGGCAGATGTGAGGCCTGGGCGCACCTCTTATCCCACCGTTATACCATGTGGTTTGCACTGCTACCTAACACCCTCCTCTAGGACCCGCAGCAATTTTCTTTGCTGCTCTCCCTTCAAGGCTATTCTGGACCGATTTACTAGTAACTAACAACACAGTAGTGAGGACAGAAACAAAAATGGAAGTATCTGTACCTTTTGAAAAGCTACAAGAGTAGACGACATGTCAGCTTGAATTTTTCCTTGCTTCAGAGTACCTTTGGTTTTATAGCTCTTATGCTGAACATGACATGCATTTTATATTTTACACGCTTGAATACATGCTTAACTTCAGAAGACTGTTCCCATAATTGGAGTTAAGTCTGTGTTTAAGTATGTTGCTTAATCAGTGACCAAAGGCTAATGCAGAAACACTGATTCATTATATAATAAGAATTACTAACACCTTAACACACTAATAAACTGCTAATTGGTTTCTGCCTATTTGCACTGATAGGATTTGAGAGAAAAACAGTATACTTGCAAAACAATTTGGGATCCTTATTAAGCAGAAATGAGTGGACTTGCCTTAACTTATTATGTTTGACCAGAAAAATGATGTTTGTTTTTGTTTTTACTGATGGTCTAATTAATTGTGTCCAGGTTAGGTGGAAAGCTTTTTATATCAGCTAGTGCCTTACACATTAAGAAAATTTTGAAAGCAAGTTTTTTCACCAGCTCACTGTTTGGTGGTATGGTTCTGGTTGGTGTGTATGCTTGACAGATGTGAACCTGGAATATTACTGGGGTTTTCTTTCAAAAAAAAATTAAAAAGTAGTGAGGTCTGCTGTGTTTTCTGTGCACAAGCAAGGAAAACCTGAGCCTGAAAACCAATTTTTCCTGCAAACCTTTGTACCATGGAAAGGGCATCAGCCCAAACTCACATTATCTAGAATTTGTATTGGAGCTGAGCATGCCTAGAAGTGTTAAAATCAGGATCTTGTATTTGTTGTCCATTTAGGACAGACATAAATGTATTCGGTTTCTAGATTTCAACCTTTTTTTTCCACTTTTTGAGGGCATTTTGACCAAGCCTTTCTCTTTAGGAATGTTACAGTAAAATCAAGCTCTGTGCTATCTCTTATTTTGCTCCCTGCAGGAATATTCCCTTCCTTCAGCCACCAATGGGTTGCTGGTTGGATTTTCTGCCTTTGCCCTTTGCTTCTTGCCATATTGAATCCCATCTGGTCAGACACCTTAAAAATGTAATGTGCTAGTGTTCTAGCTCTCTTTATACCACACAGAAGGTATAAGCATAGGAGAAATCAAGGACCTGGATTTATAAGCCGTCAGAGAGAGAAGATGAGAAAGTATGGGGAAACAATACACCTGGGCAAATAGAGCAGGAGGGAGTTATTCTGGGCCTAAAAGATAAATTGTTTTCATCTTCAGTAGCAACTGGTTTCAATTTTCATTGAGGTAGTTTGAATTGATTTTTAACGAGAAGTGGAAGGACTGAGAAACAAAATTTTCAGCAATTCAGATTTGTTAGACCTGCAGAGGATATCAGAAAGATAAGGGAGAAGGAACTTTTTTGCACTTAATGTATTCTATAAAGAGCTTTTGTACTAGACTTGAGACAGGGCCAGAGTGATCCTGAGACTCTATAACAAGAAGATGCAGGAATTCCTCAGGAGGGCAGGTTCTGCCTTCCTATTGGTAATGGATGCATGAAAAGGCTAGATTTCATCACATCCGTATAGCTGAAATTTCACTGTGGCAGTCTGGAAGCAAATAAAGCCATAACACTGTTGATGAGCTGTGTCCAGTTGTGTTTAGAATTAGGTGAAGATTCACCCTGATCCTGTTAGACCCTGTACTCCTGGGACAAAGTGAGGTATTTTTATCCTACAGAATTTTTTAAAGGTTTCAGTGGTAATCCTCTTCCAAACTGCGGTAAGACTAAGATCTTCTGGCATGAAAAAATGATTGTCTTATCCACCCAGAAACAACCAGTAGTTCCTGTGTCCAGACGTATCTCTGAAGTTCCAGTCCCTGGGACTCTAATAGTTAATTATTCACAGAAATTCAAACAGCATTAAGCATGAAGGTAGGTCCTGAGGATACAACTACTGGAGTTATCAGAGCTCTCAGCAGAGCAAGGTGTTGGACCAGATAAGCTTCAGATGCCCTTTCCAGTTGATACCATTTGATGATGCTGTTATTGTTAAGAACAGGCAGCTGAAGTCTCATCTTGCAATTCCTGTGTGAAAACTCAGACCAGCAAGATCTTGGTTACTCTGAACTGGGCAGGTTTTGAGAGAAAGTATTTCTTCAGAAAATTCCTTCTCATCTTTCATACTGCATGCTCAGCTGTGTTTCAGCTAGGCCTGTTCCCTGTGGGCAGCTCTTAACCAGTGCTGCCTAGTACTTCTTTGATGATACAGGTGTTTATCAGAATTTAAGTCTGGGTAGGTCACAATCTGCTGTTACAATTAAAAATGACCTTGCCTAAATCTTTGTGCATTTGGTGTCTCAGCCCCACATGCTGTAAGCAGGGCTCCCTATGGTAGGATGGGATTTATCCCTAAGACTGTGTAGTGCCCTGTCCTAATCATTTTGAACCGTGTCTACTGAGCTGGCCCTGTAATGCTGTCTGACGTAAAGGGATTGTTCTGGCAAGCAAGATGGAGTCTCTGAATTGTTGACTTTTTCCTTTTTATATGGACGTGCATTGCTCTTTCTGGCAGATTATTTACTTGTAAGTTGGAAGAAAATACCACGAGAGAAGCACAGCTTCTTAGTCTATTCAGCTCCTGTCTATTCAGGCTTCAAGGTGTTTGTGATCTGTTGCAACAGTGAGGATACTAAGAATCTACACTTGCTTAGCAAGTGTCTTACAGGTAGCTGTACGTTCCCTAAATATTGTTTGCCTAAGCTTTGGTACCTGATAACCAGCTGAACAATTCGCTTCAGGCTTCCACTCACCTCTGCATAACTTGTATTGCACTCACCAACACCAAAACTGCTGACATCTGCTGCAGTGGCTACGGGCTTGGAAATTACATCAAATACAGCTTGCAGGATGTTGTCAGGAGAAATCCTCACAGGTGTTTCTGGGTCTTATTTCAAGAAACTGCCTGAGATGAGGTTAGTCATCATATTCCTCTGTAAGCGTACTGCATGAGGGACTGGACCAGTCCTGACATACTTTTAGCAGTGACATTTCAGGTTTGACACATTGTAGATGTGCTCTTCCCTTCAAATATTAGTCATAGACCCTAAGAATATTATCTGGCTTTTCTGGATGATGTGCATTTCTTTCACGTAGCATCCTCAGCACCCTCAATTGCCTTCTAACTGCATGTTGCAGATGTGATGGTTTCCTTTACCTAAACATCATACATACAGAGGTCCAGTCCCTTCTTGGTGTTAGAGAACTTCACTCCTTTGAAGCGTTTCTGAAGCCCCTGTGAAACATATATATTGTACACAAATGAGATTCATGCCAAATAGGCAATACAAAACCTCTGTTTTCTTTCACTGGTCCTGGTTTAATCTGCACAGACCTTGTACTATACAGGCATACAGTACAGGTCCTGTTAAATCTTACAGACTGTGCTGCTTTTGCAGCTTGTCAAGTGTTTTGAATCATCTTTGGTTAATTTTCTGCCCCTCCACCTACTGAGGAAGGTGACCTTGAGCCATTCCAGTCATGGGCTGAGGTTCTTTTTTGGGAAAGTTTCCAGGTTTCCTGTTATAATCCAGATGACAAAAGCTTTGCTTTGAATATAAAAAGACTATTGCAGATACCAAAGTATAGATGCCACCTCTCCTGAGGAGTTCTGCAATTCAGCAGTAATCTCAGGAATGACAGACTGATCACCTTTGCTTAGGATCTATTTCTTCTGTTTTCACCAACGCTGTCTTCCAGTGAGGTTACTCCTGTTTTTTCCAGTAATCTGACAGACCTCACCTTTCGTGGCCTCTTCATCATAGCTGCCTCTGCCCTGCTCCCAGATTCAGAGCACTTGCCCCACATATATCTCAGTGCCATACAGTCAGATCCCAGAGTAAGCTCCCTTCCTTACTGCTACTCACTTACTTCAGACTACCTGCTTCACAGTTAGCAAAGACATTTCTGTTTATTATTCTGAAGTATGGGCACTTTTTCCATTTCTTTATAAGCACTTTCTCTGTGCCTTTGTACCTTCCAGATAGTAAGGAGGCACATCAAGCATAAAGCTTGATTTCTGGCATTTTATTTATTCTCACTTCATTCAGAGGCCATTTTCATTAACTACTGGAACAGAACTCTGCAGTGTTGAATCTTTTCTCTGCTATTGCAGTAACCTATTCTATCTTGTCTCCTCTCCCACCCCTCCATGCTGTGGGGTTGACTTTTCCCCCTGGCTATTTGTGTTGGCACCTCAGGCAATAACATTTCAGCCCCAACATTCTTTCCAGGTCAGGAACAGCAGGGATTTTTCCTTCTGACTGCTTCTGATAATTTCCTACAATGTGAAAGGAGAAGTGTGTGCTCTGAGCTCCCAAACGGGCACTGATTTACATGTTTGGAGTTACAATTCTAGACAGCATTTGACTAATGACATTTTGAAAGTGCAAATATGTTGTTTGGTTTTTTTTTTAACCCATCTTCTGTCATCCTTCAACAGAAAATCAAAATATCTTGCAGGTGGGAGCTAGCTCCCATGGCCTCTGGGCATAATAGGTTGTCAATTATTACTTTTTGAGATCTAATGTTGAGAAAGGCAAGTACCTCGTAACAAAGCTTCAGGGGTGGGCTCCTTTAGGTGAAGTTCCCAGCTGTAAATTAAAATGTTATTTACTGTCCATGTAGGAAAGTAGTATAAGAAGACTAAGCACAAGACCCTGTGAAATGAAAGTGGGATTTTGTTTTACAAACCTCTGTGTAAGTTGCTTCTACCCACTGACACTCTCACATGCACGTATTCCAAAACAGCAAGACATGTAGGCAAGTTTTCTAACTGTTTTCTTTCCCAGTTTTAGATATCTGTGCAGCTGTGGTCCCTTGTCCTTTGGGAGAGCTGGGAGAAGAACAGCATGTGCACCAGGCTGTACTTCTGTTGCCATCCTCCTGGCACCAGAGGGTGGCTTGATCAAAGCAGTGTCCCCAGTCTTGGTGTAAACAACACATTCCTCTGTGTCTACCAGCTTTATCACTTATAGTCATGTCCTTGGTAATGAGCACAGGCCATTTTTTAACCCTCGCTCTTTTTTTTTCCTTTCTTTCCCACACATATTTCCACTTTATTTTAGAACTGTTACAAATCTCTGTACCTGCTAGTAGGTATCAGCATAGCTTGCAGGTGGAGATCTTCAAAGGATACCATATGGCAGGTTTTCTCACTAACTAAGCATAGCCCCATGTCACACACTAATGCCAGTACAACCCCATTTTGGGTATCTCACTGGTACTTGTTCTCACAAAATACTGAGTAGCATTTTATATTCTTTAAGAAGCCATACATTCCTGATACTTGTGGAAGGTGTTAGTTCTGGAGGAGGATGGTCTCCTCCAAGAAAAACAACTGAAAATTAATTTGTAACAGTGTGCCAGTAGGAAGTCACACTTCAGGTTGGTTCGTTTGCTGTGTACACCAAGAACTGGCTTCTCTGCTGGAGCTTCAGCCAGGATATGAAGCAGTCACGACCGCCTTTGAGATAAGACCTGCCTGGGTTGAGATCCAGAAAACTCATTCTACATACATAAGCAAACAGTCCCTTGAGGGACAGGCACATTGTGCCATCTGCTGTCTCCAGCCCAGCAGAGGCATGCTGATCATTTTCATCAAACAGAAACGTTGGAGTGGTACAGCAAATAATAATACTTTCAATCTGTTAGCAAAGCTTTCTTCATGCTTTAAAAAGTTCTCTCCTTTTGGTCTCTTGCCTTAATCTTTTGGGAATCATCATTAGGCCTGTATTTATTTTAAAAACTGCTCCTGTTTCTGCTGGTATGAGTGTAGAAGCATATTTCTTGAACATGGAGCTCAAAAGATCTCATTGATAAGCAGCTGGGCTTCCAGAGACAGTCATGATGAAGTCCTGGTGAAACATATGCTCCAAAGACCTTACACGAAAGATACCTGTTTTATTTTATTATGAATAAAGCTTACAGAAAAAGGACTCTGACACTAAGTATAATGTAAGTAAACAAATTACATACAAAGAAAATTCTAGCAGTGAAGTTATTCTATGGTTTTGTATAAAGACATATTATCTTTATTAGCTGTAAAAACAAAATTAGAATAATCTGCAGGATTTTGTGGTAATTCATTTAATTTCCTGTTTTCTGAATTATTTGACTTCTAGAGGATGATTGTTAAGAGAGGATGAAAAAAACATCAACTGCTTTTCTTTGAAGATGGTACAGGAAACTCAAGAAATTTAAGTTTCAAAGATTAGCCAGTTCATAAGAGGAATATATTTTACCAAGTCCATGTATGTTCCAAATAGCGAACTGATTCTTGACAGAGCTGTGGCGACCAGCAGCCTCCATCTGTTTAAAAAAAATGAAGAAATAATGTTCTTCCCATATGTTGAGGGCCAGGAAAAAAGGGATATATAAATGGTTGTGTAACAGTGACAGAAAATAGGCACCTGCCACCTTTAATGTATCAAAATAGTTGCAGTTTTCTCCCCACCACTGCCTCTCAGTCCCACCTCCACCCTGATGTAAAGATCAGGTCTTCACTGATGAGTTCTTCCCCATCAAAGCATTGCAACTGTTTTCCTTCCCACACCCCAAATCTAGAGCCAGAAATCTCCCCTTCAGGGAAACACAAGCATGTTGTTGGGGAGTAGTGAAGCCATCATGTCAGGTTTGCCCACGAAACACAGGTGAGGGGTTTACCTCTCAGTATACATATCTTCAGCAGCTCTGCCTGGTCCTTGTGGAGTCCCTGGGCCTGTATAGACTGTGGTCTCACTCCTGTTACTGGTCTCCAGCTAATATGCCTTCCTCTGGCTTCTGGAGTGCCTCAAAAGGAAGCAATAAAAATGCAGCAGCATGAATGGGCCACATATAAAGGCTAATCCTGATAAGGGCTTTGGAAACATTCACACAGTTTCCTCTTAAAGGCTTAATGCAACAGAGAGAAATAGTGGTGTCCATAATGAACATGGCTTTATTCCTGCATCACCTGCTCCCAGGCCCCCATAACTCAATCCTGTGATCCATTCAAGTTTCAGGGTTAGGAGGCAAGAACCTGAGCACAATCTTGCAAATGCATTCAGCTCCCCTCCAGCTGCTAAACAGTTTCAACAGCCACTCCCTCTAAGCAAAGTAAATCTTTCAGGGGCTAAGACCAGAAATTATCCAACATTACCACCACTTGGGATGTTGAGGGAATGACCTAGCTGCCACCTTCAACAAATGCCAAACGCCTGACTCAGAATAAATCCTTCTGCATAGGCTTCATCTTTGCTCCTGGGGAAGAAAAGCAGCCAAGGAAGAGGAAGTTTCCTCAGAGAACAGCTTTTATCTAACCTCAAAGGCAAGATCTTCAGAGAGCAAAGGATTAACGAGCTCATTAGCAAACAAGTTGCAAGCTGCTACAGACAATAGCAATATCTGATTTCAGGCACTGAAACCTTTTGATTCCTCTCTTATTTGTAGGCCAGATCCCTTGAGCTATCTACTTCCAGGACCACGCCTTAACTGCCTGGCTGAAATGTAGGCCTAGTGCATGCAGATGAACTGCAGTTTCAAGAAAGTTGGGCCAGGGGAGATGCAAGTGTCTCAGTGCTGAAAACCTAGAAAAGATGCTGTGACCTTCCAGTCCGAGCTTTTCTATAAGTCAGGCCAGAGAAGCATCCTGAATTATTTTCAGCTTGTGTTGCAGCAGACCAGTTGGAAGACCAGCCCTCTCCATGTAGATGGAACCACCACAAGATTGCAAAGAGGTCCCAAAACCTAAATATTCTCCCTATTAAGAATACAGTGTCATATTTCTGGTTGAGTTTATCGCACTCCAACATGCAGCCATTGAAGCTGCCTATACCATTCTCTGCCAGAATAATGAAACATCCTATTTCTGTGTTCTTACAAGTATTCCTAGACTGTCATCAAGAACGTCCAAACCCCTCTTTTTTTTGCTAAGCTGCACAGATTTGAGCTCCTGCAGTCCTTTACTAGAAGGCATTTTCCAATTTGTTAGTTATTCCTAGCTCTGCTCTGACAGCCTCTAGTTCACCAGCACCCTTCTTGAACTGCAGGCATCAGAAGCCAGCTCATCACTCCAGGAATTGCACCGATGTCAAAAACAGACATGTGGCAACTTCTTTGCAACTGGATGCAGACCAATTTTCACCTACTCCATTAGCTCTTGTGGCCCCCATGTCACACAGGGAGTTTGTGATTAGCTAAGTGTCTTTCATGACACCCGTCCTTCCTCAAACTGCTGGGACAAGCTCCCTTATTCTGCAAACCTACACTATGTTTTGCAGTCTTCAATGGATGATTTGCCATTTAGCTGTATTCAAATGTACTCGGTTTGCTTACCCACACAGTCAGCCTGTCTAGGTTCCACATGGTAATATCTTTATTTTGCACTCCTTTGCATTCAGGGATATCTTTTTACCATCTGTGCTGCTAACAGACAGTGTAATAGAATATAAAAAGAGTATTAGTTATTCCATCCAGGAATAGCACAGAGGGTGACTACCTTTCAGCTCCTTCCTTCCCTTTATTCTCTCTCTCTTGTAGCTGCTGCCATTTTGGCTAAGCATAAAGACTGTTGCAAAAGAGGACAGTGCACAGTAATGCAGATGGAAAGGAGGGTGCTTTGGTTTACAGTGAGAGTGGATGCAAGTGGACGGGATCTACTCCAGAGCTTCTTCTCAGCGCTCATTCCCACACAGTTCACTGGAGGCAGTTCATGGACACAGGGATGGCCACCTTACACAGCTGAAGCATTTGAACTTCCTTTCCTCTTGAGGTGGTTTTTAAGCTAGCTAACTGGTTAGCTGCAGCAGCTAACCATGAGGGCTCACCACTGCCATGCTCATCCAGGCTCTTTAGAAAGCCTTAGGTTGCTGTGACTGCTGTGCTAATGACATCGAAGGCTTTCCCTGCAACTGTCATAGCCTCAGTTGTGTGTTATATACTCAAAGGCCATGCTGGATTCAGTAATGCTTTATTTTTTAAGGCACTAAACACCTTGCAGAATTCGAGTCTGTAAAACATACTTCAATGTCTTTTCTTATTTGCCTTTTGACTACCAAGGGAATTAATTAGCATCAGCATGAGTGTAAGAACTGTGGAAAGCAGAATGAGCCATACGAACTTTCTCAAGTCTGTTCAGCTCCCAGAGAGTTCTCATCACAATTCATCCAAATGCCATCCTTGGTTTGCTTCAGAAACCTACTATTCCTGTGTGTTTAAAATGATCCTGTGGATGTGCTGTTCATCTGAGCTAATTAAAGCCTATAAACTAACAGGCACATTTTGCTCCTTTTACTGTCAACAAATGCTGGAGAGGCTAAATGTGCAAAGATATGTAGTAGATCTTGGGGTTATATTGACACAACTTTATTTGCAATAAGAGGGGTAGATCTGAGCTGGTACTGTTTACTGCAAGTACAAGTTTAACTGTTTGGGGTTTTTTAATTTTGAATATTTATTATGTATATATTCAATATATTCAATAATTGAATATTTATATATTCAGTAATAACCTAATAATTTTAATTCCAGAAAGGGGGAAGGAGAAATATATTACATTTTCATCTTTTAAAATAGTTTCACTCTTATAAAACAGTTAATACTGAATAGGTTAATGTTATAATTTGGTTTATTAACTCTTTCAAAAGATTTTTTAATTAAAATCTCTGGGGGTTATATTTGAAGAATGCTGACCAGGCATTTATTATATGTCTGCCTTTATAAATCTCCAGTGATTGGCTAACTAAATCTATGGCTTTGAAAACTCACTCTTTATTCTCTGTAATGGGTTATTAAGCAAATAAAACAATGCAGAAATCTAGTCCAGAAGCTGCCACTGTATGCCCTATTCCCCTTTTTTTATTGTTGTCACTACTTTCATAACATATTAAAGACTGCAATAGTTTGAATGCAAATACATGCAAGGCTATTTTAACAGCCAAACCCAGAACATTGGGTTTGAGATTTCCTATGAGATTTAAGAAAACTGCCACATTTCCTTTGAGATTTAAGAAAACTGTTCCTAAATTTTTCTTGCGTCTAGGTACAGGTTCATCTGTGATCTTCTATTGTTATCTACATTTTGCCCTGTTGGCTGCAACACTTCACAAACTCTCTGCAATGGCATCCAAAGCAACCCTGACCTGGAAAAAAAGAGTATTTTTAACTTTCCCTAGTTCAGTGTCCCATGAGATTAACTAGACTGGAAAGGCAGACTTGTCCAAATGAACACTGGTCTATATTTGTGTTAGAGAAATGATAAAGGTTTATAAAGCAAAGGGATATGCTTAAGATCACCTTATGAAAACACTTTGATGGCCTTTTCAGTTAGTCTTAACTTTCAAACATTTTGAAAACTGCTGATGTTTGAGAAGTTTGACGTTCCTGCCTGCAGCAGGGACACAGCTGAATGGTTTAGTATGGGAGGAAGCAAAGGGTGTTTTTGTCAGAAAATGCTGAGTGTTTATACAATAATCAGCCCTGCTCAGATGGCACATCTGCTTTTTCAGAGACTGGCAGAAATGCAGACATACCAGCAACATTTTGTCCCCAGAACCGCTTGAGAAAGAAAAAGAAAAAACGCCAACCCGTACAAATATGGTCACTGTCTCCACCTGGAGGGAAAATGCTGCCTGACATAACCAACTCATCCCATAGCACAAGCCCCAGTCCTGTCCACAGAATGGGGCAGCCCGCTGGGAATAGGAGAGCCTCCAGAACCCCTCTGTGGAGATTTTCCCAGCAGCATAAAGAAGAGACTGTGTGGAAAACAGGGAATTCAAAATATTTGCCAGAAGCCCCTGGAAAGCCACTTCAGGTGTGGTGTCAGTTGTTCTTTTTTACTGACTGGGTAACACAGGCCTAAGAAAAGCACTACTTCCATTTAAATAACAAGTGTAATTTCTAATTGCTCTGAAATTCCTCTGGTTTCCAAAGGACTGCAGTAGGAATGTAGTTTCTGTATTCCTCAAGAAGTTGTCTTGCCACTTGATGATAAATTCTTCCCATATTTCTTCCCTTAATAGTTTCTTTAGGGAACTTTTTCCTCTCTTTTTTAAGTCTGTAGGCTGAAGTACCTCTATATCACACCAGTGCTCTTCATCATTGCCCACCAGAACAGTTAGCCTCAAAAGAGTTTGACCCAAGGTCCTACAGGCCTGTGCCAAGAGTGTGAACTGCTTGCTTGTGCTGTAGAACAGAAGTCCCCACAAAAAGGTTCAGTAGACCCATGAACCAGAGTTAAATGCTTATTTGCTACCAGATTACATTTCTCAGTCTGCATGGAAAAGGAAGACTGCAGTCCTGTTTGGTCTCCCAGCAGAGTTTGATATGTGCGGGATGGAGAACCCTCCTTAGTCGGTCAGAACAGCAATTGCTGAAGAGAGTCAAGTGAATTAAAATGTGCCTAAACTCCCAACTTGACAACCCATGAAATGCATCCTCCTGCAAGTCACAGTGTTACCCAAGCCTCTCTGATACCACAGGGCTGTTGAGATCAGGAGCAGAGCTCTGCAGTGAATGCTGCGCATTCTGGGCACAGATCAGCAAAGTTCAGTAGGCAGCTAGATGCTTGGGTGAACTGGGGCTTTTCTGGAAACAGCTCAGCAGAAGATTAATCTTTAATCTGATTCTAAGTCAGGAAGACATACTGTCCCTAATGAGAAGACATGCCATGTTGCAGTGCTCTCTGTGTGCTCTCAGAGGCCCTGGGGACCTCACCAGCAGTCACAGGGAAGGCAACACGCTGAAGTGGAGCATGAACCTTGCCTTTGGGCTTTGGTTTTTGTTTCTCTTGTCCATTTGCCTGGAGAGAATGTTACTGAAAGCAGGGAAGCAAAATGGGAAGCCAATGGAGCAGAGTAGAGACAAGGGTTAGAGCTGCTGCTTTTATCTGCAGGGGAATTCTACAGTGCAAAAATATGTGAAACCAGTGAATTTTAGCTGCCAGTTTGTGAGAATTTGTCATACTGGTTTTGAAATTCTATGAGGCAGGGAGGGCTGGCCGCATCTCTGGACGAACAGCCATGCAAACAGGAGGCTTGGCCTCACAGAGGTGTACCGGTATGCAGTAGCTGGATGGCCTGGATCTGCAGCAGGAAGGACTCCAGTATCTCACAGCCTGGGATGTAGCTGTGTGCACAGCCCCAGCCTACCACTTAACCATACCTCAGCTCCCCAGTGTATGTGGTGTGTGTTTTGTGGCTCTCAGCCACACTCAGAGGTTGATACGAGGTTTCCAGGGTCATGAATACTGGCTGTATGTGCCACTTCGGGTGTCATTTAGATGTCTCCACTGTCAATGGGAGATGAAAATCAAAACAGAGATGAGTTGAAGCTGAGATAGTACCTTAGAGGCAACAGCATCTAAAAACCCACATTAGGAAAGAGCTGTGTGCTCAGCACCAACCCCGCATGGTTAGCAGTCTGGACATACACATGCTGGCCCAGAAGTTTCAGGGTCCTGCTGTTGTCATGAAGCCAGTGTGTGAACCTGCACGATCATACCTATGTTCAACATTTCAGTGTGAAGAAAGCCCAGGTTCATCTTGGTCTTTGTGGTTTCCAGGGGGGAATGTGATGACTGTTATGTCAAAGGATGTTCAAGGTTGCCTGTTGGTCTGGCCTGCTGAGCGTTTGGGTGAGAGCCACACTTTGAAATGGTTCTGCGATGGGTTTACTCTCACCTGCCGGAGCTTCTCCAGCAAAAGAAGAAGCTCAGTGTTTACTGAGCAGCAGATCATGGCTGCCTGAGTAGTACTGCACTGACTTTTGGCCAGTGTGTTTCATGTAAGCCCAGCCATGCCTGTCACATACAGACGTGCTTGGGCAGTGCTGTCCCCGAGGCAGTGCCTCCACCTAGCCTCTCTCCAGACTGGGAGCTGCTAGAGTTCCAAACTATTTCAGCTGGACTACACCTGTGCAAGGTAGTAATATTTACTCATGTCAATAGCAACCACCCCATCACTTGTCATCTCTTGCAAATGAAGCAGGACAGTATTTGGATGAGAGCTCTCCAAGGACATCTTACATGCCACAACTTGTGGTGGCACTGGCTAACTAAGCAAAGTCCACTTTAAAGAGCATGATGGGATTGTGCTGCATGAGAATCTGTCTTTGACATGAGGCATGAAAGAGAAGTCCTCGCTGCTTATTGCTGTTCCTGTTTCAGGCGTGCCTTTTTCTCTGCAGGAGTGAGTGTCTAGTAAAGCTTTGCATCAGCATGTGAGCTTGGATTTTCTGGCTGGATTCCAATGCAGGCAGTTACCATCTACCTCTGCAAACTTTCCATGCTGTTTCAGTTGGCTACAGAATGATTTTCATTTCATGTTCAAATCTGATTTAAATAGTTATTTGAACACTTGAACAATTCCTTTATTTCACACCCAGTGGTGGGTGAAAGGATGTTATGTAGCATATACTTAGATCCAGTTCAGTGGAAGCTATTACCATCACTACTGGGGTGGAAACACCGAACAAATCCTGAACAAGTTCTGAAGGAAGCAAGCCAGCCAAACTGGAAAATACTTCATTGTAAAACATTGTGTAGGGCTTATAGTGTCCTACTCAATATATCCAGCAGCTTGTGACAGAAACCTATAGTAAGTCCAACACATTATTAATTGTAAAAGTTTAGTTCTTGAAAAGGGTACTTGTGCTTATGCTAACCATAAGATATGAGATCTGTTCACCAAAAACAAGCTGGTTTAACACACAGCTTAGTCTCTACAACAGTGGCCAAACCTCATTCTAGATACCTACAATTTTCTGGCACCCACAAGAGGACAGACTCCTCCTCAGCTACTTGAGTTCCCTCATTTCACCAAGTAAACTTTTTCCTTCTCTTATATTCCAGTTGTTGAAATTCATTTGCCACCCTCTACTCAAAACTCCATTTATTCTTTTCCTCCCACTTTTCAGAACTGTCATGGTTATCAGCTAAGCAATGTACAATGTAGATTTTTGCGATCTGATGTCATCTTGCTTGGCATATGCTACACCCTCAAATAAGCTGTTGTGCTGAATAATGTACCATATGTATATCTCCCAGGTCTCCCCAGCATTGTGAAGACATATCAGTGCTCTGATTGTGTGCCACTCAAACCAGGATTTTTGCCCTTGTTGTGTATAGCTTCCAAGTCTGGTGTTACTGACTGGAATAAAATCTTCAGCTTACCCTCTCTTCTCTGCAGCATACTGCTCTGCCTATCAAACCCTGAAAAGGTTCTGGGAAAAGCCTACTCTGATGATCTGCTGAAGAAAGAGATTGCACTTGCTTATATACACCCACTTGTCCTCTAACACTTAAGGTGCTGCTTTGGGTGGGTTTTTGCTTGCATGTGCTTTGTGTGCATGTAGGTTGGGAAGTGGAGTGGAAAGAAAACACAGCAGTGAATTTCAGCCTTCGACAGGTAGCTCAACAGAAAGAGATTAATACTCGAAATGGTCTTCCCATAAGGATTTGAATGGCATGCTAGTAGAGCCTTCTTTCCCTGGGTGCGGTGCAGAACTAGATTGGCTTGCCAGAGTCATTGCAGAGCCACTTTCCTTGGAGGTTTTTTAGGACTTGGCTGGACATGGCCCAGTCCAACTTAGGAACAGTCCTGCTCTTAGTGGGTAGGGACAAGGAACCTCCAGCAGTCCCTTCCAGCCAACACTGTGGTGGTGTCATGTGCCAGAGTCTGACCACCCTGGTCTAGGAGGCTGCAGACCACAGCCCCCAGGCTGGGGGAAGGAGAGAAGAGAGTTACCCAGAGTGGCCAGAGCAGGCAGGATGGTACCACAGTGCTCCTGTTCCAGCTACAGGCCATGGCTGGGCCTTGGGTTACCTTGAAATGACCCTGCAGGGAATGATCCCCACCTGGAGACAATGGAGCAGGCAGCCACTCCTCCCAAGGGCTCCTCCCTTTCTCCAGGGTTTGGGCATCCTGTTACAGACATCTTCCTAAAGACAGCCCTGAGTGGGACTGCCTTGCCCCCTGCACAGCATGCTCCAGATCAGCCATGGGCACGTCTGGGCACTGAGGCAGCAGCCATGGCACTGCTCACACTGAGCCAGATACTCACCTGAGTACTGGACATTTTTTCTGCCTTCTCAAAGAGCTGTATAATGAGCAGACCCAAGATGCTCCTGCAGTGCAAGGGACTGCAAGTAGTGCTATAGCACACCAAGTGCCTGCTCAGATGGAGCCTTTCATTTTAACTGAGGTCTCTAAAACATCTCATTTTCAGAGAGACTTCTTACAATATCTTTTCTTGGAGGAACACAATAATGAGTGCACATAGAATAGTGCTATCCAATTATTACTCAAGAGCAGAAGCATCAGCTCTAATATGCCACGTTTATTTTTCACCTTTAACATTTTTTGCATGCATGTTACTGGCATCATGTGTTTAACTGATTCAAATTTAAAACTTCTGAATCCATTAAAGGCAACTGGAGTCTGATCATCATTGTGGTATCTGTTTTACAGTTAGCAAAACATTCTGTTTTTTCTGGATCCCATTTGCACCCTGGGAAAACTCTAGGGACAGATGGTTTACTATCCAAGTTTTACAAGTGGTTAAGATAGGAGTAGGCACCCTGTATGCTGCAAATGTTTATAGAGGTTAAGCATAATCAGCTCCTGCTAGTCCCTGCCAACTGAATTAATTTAGTGGTGAACATGGAGAAAAAGCCTAAGGAAATACAGTTTTATTAATATTTTACATTTTCTACACAGTATTTAAGATCACACCTAAAGAACTGACAAAAGAATCCTATGTCTAGAGCAGAGACTTTAGTTTTCATGTTAGGTATTTACCAGTACTGGTGACTAGCAAAATAAATCTTTAGCTTCATTTTACACTGCAGATGGCAAAGGCTCTTACAACAGTTTTTGGTGACAGATACTCTATCTGGAGTACTTTTTTCTTGACTCTGATCTATTAGCACAGACAGAAAAGTAATGGAACATTTTGTTTGCACAGTCGTTCTTTGCAGCAACTGAAAATATATCATAGAATCATAGAATGGTTTGGGTTGGAAATGACCTTTAGAGGTCATCTAGTCCAACCCCCCTGCAGTGAGGAGGGACATCTTCAGCTAGATCAGGTTGCTCAGAGCCCTGTCCAATCTGACCGTGAACGTTTCTAGGGATGGAGCCTTCTCTCACTCTCTGGGCAACCCATTCCCATGTTTCACCACCCTCATTGTAAGAAAATTTTTCCTTATATCCAGTCTAAATCTACCCTCCTTTAGTTTAAAACCATTAGCCCTTGTCCTTTCACAACAGGCCTTGCTAAAGACATTGCCCCCATCCTTCCTATAGCCCCCCTTTAGGTACTGAAAGGCCTCAGTAAGGTCTCCCCGCAGCCTTCTCTTCTCCAGGCTGAACAACCCCAACTCTCTCAGCCTGTCCTCATAGGAGAGGGGATCCAGCCCTCGGATCATTTTTGTGACCCTCCTCTGGACCCGCTCCAACAGGTCCATGTCCTTCTTGTGCTGAGGGCTCCAGAGCTGGATGCAGCACTGCAGGTGGGGTCTCACCAGAGCGGAGTAGAGGGGCAGAATCATCTCCCTCGACCTGCTGGCCACGCTGCTTTTGATGCAGCCCAGGATACTGTTGGCCTCCTGGGCTGCGAGTGCACATTGTTGGCTCATGTCCAGCTTTCTGTTCACCATTACCCCCAAGTCTTCTCCACAGGGCTGCTGTCAATCCCTTCATCCCCCAGCCTGTACTGATATCGGGGGTTGCTCTGACCCAGGTGCAGGACCTTGCACTTGGTCTTGTTGAACCTCGTGAGGTTCACACAGGTCCACCTCTCCAGCTTGTCCAGGTCCCCCTGGATGGCATCCCATCCTTCTGGCCTGTCAACTGCACCACTCAGCTTGGTGTCATCTGCAAACTTGCTGAGGGTGCACTCGTTCCCACTGTCTATGTCACTGATGAGGATATTAAACAGTACTCGTCCCAGTATGGACCCCTGAGGGACATCATTCATCACTGCTCCGCATCTGGATATCGAGCCATTGACTACTACCCTCTGGATGCCACCATCCAGCCAATTCCTTATCCACCAAACAGCCCACGCATTAAATCCATATCTCCACAGTTTAGAGAGTAAGGTGCTGTGGAGGATCATGTCAAAGGCCTTACAGAAGACCAGATAGATGACATCTGTTTTTCTTCCCCTGTCCACTGATGTAGTCACTCCATCATAGAAGGCCACTAGTCTGGTGAGGCAGGACTTGCCCTCGGTGAAGCCATGCTGGCTGCCTTGAATCACCATCACTAAGATAAGCCTGGTCAGCTGATCTCATTTACATACAATAGATCTTTGTTTAATAAGTATTGAATTTTAATATGACTGAGAACTTGACTTCTGGAATCTGAACAGAATTGAAGTGTATTTAATGCTGATATTGTGACAGCCAGTATTTTGTTTCCTGAGGAAATCTGCAGTCACTCTTCTCAAGGCTTGCCGAGAACTAAGACTAGTTGTTGTGACAAGTCGTCATCAATTTTGGCACCTCCACAGCAACTGAAGTTCTGCTCTTCTTTCCAAAGCCTTAAATACTTTAAAATACCTTCTAGAACAACAACAACAACAAAAAACCACACACAAACCCCAAACCCTCTGCTCTGCCTTATACACTTGCCTCCTCAGGAAGGCAGAATATTAGAAGTCACAGCTATGTTCAGTTTTTGAAGAAGGAAGAGATTTGGAAAGGAAGGAAAATGAAATTTGCTCATGCTTTCACACAACTGATGTTATTTGAAGAAATTCAAAGTGCAAGTATTAAATTATTATGAAGCTACAAGACAAATGCTTTTATCAAGAAATAGTCTTTTTGTTTCTCTGTCTGAATTATTTTGTCAAAAGCCCCATGTAATTCTTACAGTTAAATGTTCAGTGGTAAAAATATTACAGTGTTAGTTCAACAGAGAATACATGGTTTAGAATGTCTACTTGATAGCTCTTTTGAGAAATCAACCGAAATTTCATCTGTCCTTCCCAGTACCCTGAGTACCTTTGTCTTGTGCCAAAGTATTGGAAAAAGAATACACTTTTAGCATGAGGTGCTAAAGCACACCTTGGAAAAGACAGGTGATGGGATTACAGACCGTTCTGACTCTTAGGTGATGAACATGCTATCAGGTCCTCATGCAGGATCTTTTCTTAGTGTTTGTGGAAATTCTGCTTGCTGATCCAAGTCTCTTTTTGATGCCAGGCTCCCAGTATGGGAAGAGCCTTCTTCAGTTCTTGTTTTGTTTTGTAACTTCTTGTTTTGTAACTTCTTGTTTTGTAACTTCTCTGGAGTAATACTGTGAACTGTAAAATAACTTCACTTTCACAATTAATAGATGGATAAAGTGATCCCATCAACAGCTGGGCCCTCCAAGGGCACCTTGGGGGTCAGTCTCCAAAGGTGACACAGCTGTGCATCAGGCTGGAAGATAGAGAAGTCAACCTTTGGAAAATCTTGTCACATTGCCTAGCCTACAGCTCTATGTCTCAGATAGGTAGACATAGCTAAGCACTAAAGACTTTTCTTTGTCTTGCTTCAGTGTACAAGTGCATTAGTGAGGAGATACTAATATAGAATGAGAAACAATGTCGGTGAATCTTAAGTGCATATAATTTTGTAAGAATAATATTACAAGCCACGGGCCCAGGAAACAGTGTTACCCCTTTCAGAAAACTTTCCTTAAGGCTTGTGTCTGACCAGTGACGGCAGAACCCATGTCATTTTGTTCGGAGAGTTAAATAAGTGCAGCCATTTCTTTGCAAAAATATAGAGTTCACTATATCCTCATCCATATGGTAAAGGATAGCGTAGGAAAATATCCTGTTCTCCTTCCAAAAGGGAACATCCCAACAGACACTGTGGGGTACTTTCCTGTGATGTATCGGAAGTTACCAGTCTTGCAGAATTCAGCTACTATTAATTGGGAAGGTCCTGAGAAAGGGTAAAGAGCAGAGGAGCACAAGCAGTGGAACTGCTTATGCCAGGTTAAGCTATCCTATTTATTCAGTGTTGATGTTTGACCTGTGACAGCACCAAAGGCTTCTGAAAAAGTGCACCAGGAAAAAATTAATTTTGTAAAAACTTGGGAGTGGAGGAAGCAGGGACAAGTTAATATATCTGCCATTAGATGCCATCCAAAGAAACAAGTAAGCAAATTAAATGCATCTATTTAAAGTGACTCTATATCAATTTCTTCCAGAGTGTGTCACCTTCATATGCTGAATTACCTAAATTTTTGTAGGAATTATCTCAAAGAAAGCCGCAGGAAGACCTCTGGTAAACCTACAACTGAAGGAGGTGTTACTGAAGCTGAAAGTACACAAGAAAGTTATTAAAATCTCAGACCACATTGAACTGACTGAAACAGAATGCAAGGAATATTATTATTGTTACAAACTAGCAGCTAATTGCTTAATGAAAATCAGGTGTTTTGCATTCTGTGGGTAGCTCCTAGGAGCATAGACTATTCTATTTCATTCAAATGGTCTTTGGAAGAAATGTGGCCTGGTTTTGTTCTGTACCGTCCTCCTTCTGGCAATATGCAATTTTAATAATGCTTTCAAAGACCAGCAGGTATAGTGAAACAATGCAGGCTCTAAAGTTGTTGAAAATGTGTTATATAGCTAGCCAATTCAGAAGGCAGATGTCATTCTGGCACTTACTTTATCTTTCTCCAAGTGTATATCTTGTGATAAGGGAAATAAGACAGTCTTTTCTATGCCAGTGGACCACTTTCTTACTCAAATGGTGAACAAAGAACCTCTCAAAACTGATTTTTTCTTTTATGTCAGACTTTGCCAGGCATAAGGAACCAACAGGCATTGAAGAATTTTAGGTGCCAGAACTGCGAGTTAGAAACTTGAGAGTGGAAAATGCAGTCTTACACAGATGCAGGCAGGACTTTTCTACAAACATGTACCCTTACTGTGAAGGATGTAAGTAAATCTTCCTTTGCCAGATAAAACAGCAAACTTATACTCTGCTAACACTTTAGATTGGTGTGTGCTTTAACCCAGCTCTGGAAACCAGTCCCTCATACTTCTCAGAAACACCCACCTCTCCTATAACCAGATGAGTCAGCCAGCATCCAGAACCCTCCTTCCAGGAATCTGGCCCACTCAGAAACCTAGCAAAGAAGCACTGGCAATAGTTAATGCAGAGGACTGACACCATCTTGTTAAAAGGGAAAACACAATGGGCAAATACTCTTAAAGTCTACACTGACCATTAAACAAAAGGCCCTAAAATTGCCATGGACACCTCTTCAACTGTTTTCCTTCATGAACTAAACAGGTTAGTAAAAGACACTTCTGCCCTCACGTTTCTGTCACGGATATCTCAGCTCCTCTCGTTTAAGCTGTGCATCAGCGCTTGTTATGGCTATGGGTGAATTTCTGATGCCCAAAGACAAAGACAGGGCATCTATATTTGTCTTCTGTCCTACTGCCAACAGGTCATTAAATCCCAGGTTAAAAGCTGTAAAAGCAGTGATGGGAGCATCCTAGCATGTGTTGGAACTTCCCAAACCAAACCCAATAAGCAATTACTGGAGAGCTAGCAACTTTAGATTCAATCTTCCTCAAGCTGGTGAGACCACAGGGGAGCAAACTGACACAATGCCAGTGTCAAGACATGCCAGCATAAGTCAGGGGCCTTCCATACCAAACTGTTCTAAACGTACCTAAGTGTGACCTAAGGCTGACCTGAGAGAAAGCTGAGCTGGTAATATTACGAGAAATGTGCATTATGACCTACTTTTCCCACTGTCTTTCACTGGGGGGCTGTAATCCCAGCTGGCCTTGTTCTCCCTGGACTCCTTGGTGGCATTTGATGTCTACTGAACAGGGAGATTGATCTCAAGACCTGCCCATTGCTGGGGGTGGTATCTAGCAGGTACCATGCCTCCCACAAAGTATTTTTTAGGAAAAAAAAGTAAGCATCCTGCCTGCTTCAGTTCTTCTGAACACGTCACTCCGTTGCTATGTTCTCTGCACTGGGTGCCACTGATTGCCAACACCATTTCAACACTTAGTCTTCCCTCTGTGAAGACGACTACCTGGCTCAGCTAAAATAGGGAGGCCAGATAAACACAATAATCCTTGTGAGCTGCTAAGGCAGCAGATAGAACAGTTGGGAAAGTGCTTCTTACCCCATAGAAGTCAGGGATTTCTGAGTTTTTCATATTCGGCGCAGAGGAAACAGGACATTTCAAGGATTTTAGTGAAAAAATTAGATATCTCTGGCCACTGCAGAAAAGCTACTAATCTACTGGCTCTGACACTTGCCTGGAGTTGTGGAGCAGCCAAAATGAGTTCTCACTTTTTTTTAATTGAGAGCAGAGAGCTGAAATCCCTCTCCCACGTAATCACAGACTACCAGCTATTCGAGGCAAATTTGTGCCTGTTCCGTATCCATCAGCTCCCTTCTACCTCTCTCCATATTTCTATCTGGGTATGAGCAATCTTTCTTGTCCAAAACAGTACATATTCTGTAGAAAATATAGGTTTCAAAAATATGCATTTTCCAACAGCAACAGTTTCAGCAGAACACGTGTCACTGGCTGTGGAGGTGCTGCAACCATTCCTCTTCCCCATGGCTGCTGACGAGCAATGGAACATGCTACTGGAGGAACTTCTAGAGATGCTTCTCACTGTGGTCAGAACTAAGAGCAAAACTCACGGGGAAATCCTGACCTGAACATATGCAGGCCAGTTTAACTAAATATCAGTCTTGCCTTTTAACAGTTGGAAGAAAAGCTTTCTCCTTTTTTTTCCTCTGTTTTTCTTGTGCTTTTAACAATTCTCAGAACACAAAGACACCCCATAGCTGGACCCCACATGGAAACCTAAAGACTTTCCCTTCAGCATCTGACTCTTCAATGCTATGGCATTCAAGTGCCAGTTAAATGTAAGTTGAAATAACTGACTGCAGGAATGAAAAAAGGTTGGAGCAGGAGACTTAAGATTTAAAATAAAAACAACTAAAAAGCATGTGGAAAAGAAAATCAGCCACATTTGTTTGAAATAATTACCTAAATAAGCAATAACTGCAAGAGCCAAAACCCTGTAAGAACATGGGTAAGTGATAACAGCTATGTGGAGGTAACAGAGTGATGCATCAAGGGTAAGAGGGCAGATACGGGGATGCTGTTTGCAGCACAGTAAGGACAGCGGCCTATTGCTCAAATAGCAAAGGGCAGCTCCCAACATGGCCATTACTACCATTTGCACAACTGCTGTTGTGCCAACAGTAAATCAGCTGGCAGCAACTGATAAATGATCATTCACTGCAGCAAACAACAAAACAAATGAAGCAGGACACCCACCTCCATCATCTGAAGGTTGCTTTGATTAAGCCGTAGCTTTACAGACTCACACTTCCTTGTGTGTGCTCTCCCTCTCTCACATCTACATTCTTGGAAACAAAAACCATGAGGTGTTTGTGTGAACTGGCAGGCTGCCTAGCCACCCTTGTCAAAATGGCCTGGCAAATTTGAGCTGAGCACCAGATGCTTACAGAGGGACTGCTTCTACCTAATGAGCCCACTTGATACCCAAGGCATGTAATTTCTCTGCACTCTTCATTTAACTGAAGCACCAGGAACATTCTGTATTTTCATAACAGTAAATCACCAACGGACCCCACATGTAACACTTCAAAGCTGCAAAAGTTTGGAACACTGACATGCAAGATAAAAAAACCCATGTTGTTTTAATGAGAGAATGAGCAAAAGGGAGCTGAACAGTGCAGAGGAACAGCCTTGTGCTATAGGCTGATTTACTGCAAGATCTTACTGGCTGTGCATCTAAAGTTGTCCCATCATTGATTCCTGGTCTCAGCTTAGCTTTTAATGAAACTCAGTAAACCTTGCTCACTTGGTCTTGCACTGAGGCAGACTGGCCTAGCATGTTACAAGTAATTTCATTCTTTATTTTTCAAAACCTGCAGCAAGTCATTGAGTTCCCCCCACCTTTTGCCCACAAAAGCAGTATGTCATAGCTAGTGAGGCAGTCTTCCACAGTACCAAGTACTGTGACACTGATAGGTGTCTCAGACAACAGGTTGGTAAGGGTGGAAGCAGATGCCTGTGATGTCTTTCCCTTGCTAACTTTTTCTTTCCTTCTCCTTCCCAGCTTCTCTTTCCAACCTGATCTGTTTTCACCTGGGACTTGGGATCTGTTCCTGGGAGCTTTGCTCCAGGCAGAAACAGCAAACCAGTGTCGTACAAGGAACACTGGACTTTCTTCTTCCCTTCTTTGCTTTAACACATCCCTGAGGTGGAGCAAAAACTCACCTGCCTTCCTGGCAGCTACCACTGATACAGCACCCTGCTCCTGAACAGGCTGCCTCCAGCCATCCCCATTGCTGGGCAGGTCTCCTAGTGCAAGGAGGACGCCAGTATAGTGGGGCTTGTCTGCTGCCCAGACCAGGAGACAAGGTACTACAAGAACATTAAGCCCCATATCATCATCATCCCTCCATGGCTGGGTCTCACACAGATGCAGAATGGCAATGCTGCCAAGAGGCCTGTATGCCAGACATCATGTGGGCATATGCCTAGCAAGCGGCTGGGCTGGTGGAATAGCTTCTCATCCAGAAACCTGCCTACACTCAGTCACTTCTCACCTTCCCCAGCAGAGACTAGCACTCCCAAGCTCTGCAGGCAAAGCTGCCCTGTGGGTGCTCCCTCACCTGCTTCAGGGGCAAAATGCTTCATGAGCTGAAGCTGCTTAAAGCTGCTGCTCAACAGGCACACACCTGGCTGCTGCAGACATGGGCCAGAGCACCCATGGTGGCTAAAATGCCAGAACTAGCCAGGTGAAGGAGAGTGGCTTTTCCACTGTCACACTCAAGAGCTGAAAGAGGACAGTGGCCAGATGCTGAGTGGAAAGCTCTGGGCTGTGTGCTTTGATATTTCACCAGCTCAACTCTCTGTGTGACTCTTTAACACCACCTGCTTTGCTGAACAGCCTGGTCCCGCAGGAGTGCTCTAGCAAGCACATCAAAATCCATCACCTCACTGGCTTTGGTTAGCAACAAGCAGGGTTATGCAGCAAAATGCTCCATCAGGCTAACCACTAACAACAGGCTAAAATGATTTGTGAAACTGGATGTTTATACTGTGAAACAGTACATTTTTTATGCAGTGTCTGGTTAGTCAACATAGTTTTAAGTATTTTAGGGATTGGACAACTTGTTGCCAATGGTGCAGACCAGCCAGATTTGAGTCACAGTGCAGTTTGTCAGTCTAACATAAAAACCTGGTCTGCCTTTCTGTATGGGGGGCGGGGAAAAAAAGCAGTATGAATGGTTCCTACTGCCATGCCAAGAATAACACCAAGCAAGAGAGGAAACCTACTCAAGTGAGTCTGGATGCCGTTTTAACCAGGAATCAAATACAACTGGGTGTTTTTCTCAATTGAGTGCTAAGCTACATTGGCTTTTGTGATGTGACTTTACCAATGTGTAAGTGTATATAAAAGCATAATGTAACAATATTTTCAGAGGGAGGAAAAAGACTTTTTTAAAGCTATATTGGAAATGTTAAATAGACCATATTTGTAGCAATTCCTTTGTAACATTTTTCATCTTATTTCTTCAGGAATATACACGTTCCTATGATGAACTGACAGAAGGACACAGAACAGGCCTAAAGATATCTACACGTATGCTTTTACCACATGACTGCCTGGGAGCAGGAGTGTTAAATTTGCAACCCACCGGAGCGGTACACCCCACTTACAACTGGCAGCCTCCTCCACAAGGGAAATCGTGGCAGGCTGGATGAGTTGCTTTAGAAGTTACAATCTCTTCCCAGCCACCACCTTTCAGGGGGTGGGCTGGGAGAAGGCAACCCACCAGCTGCCCTGGCAGCAGCAAGGTAACAGAAACCCAGGGGTATATCCTGCCCAGTATTTCGAGACTGCAGAGCTGTGGCATGTAAGACAGCCAGCTGCTCTGCAGAGGAAGCAGGCTGCGTACGATGGTTTCATGGCCCCACCACTGACTGCTGCTTGGCCGGAAGTGCCGATGCCTTTCTTTGCTGACCACCTGCAACCTCAGGCAGTGGAGGAAAAGCCCATCACCTCAGCAGGTTTTCACTCTACAGCCGAGGTAGGAAGCTAAGGCCTCCTTTACATTTAGAAGAGGCACACATTTTCAGGACTCAATTCACAATTTTAGGTATCTACTTTTAAGATTAATTGCACCTAGATCCCACCTTTCTCCACTAGCCACAGAAGGAGCTTTCAGATCATTTACTGAAACTGATTCCACCCTGGATGTCATTAACTGCTTCAAACCTCAGGCACACAAAATAGGCCAGTAACCCAATGGGCAAACCTGAGCTGTTGGGCCAGAGATGACACTTCCCACGTAAAGGAGCTTGGTTTTGAATTCACCCTGGATAAAAGGTAAAAAAAGGAAGTGCATCACTGCACAACCTCACTTGGGTGCCTGAGATGGTGTGTACTTCTGCAGGCAATGTTCGCTGTGATTTCTAGCCCTGCTGTCCTATGCTATCCAGTGAATGAAGTTACTTGGGCATTGGTCTGTTGAAATTTCGCTGTCACACAGCCCAAGGCTCATGTTTACTAAGACTAGGAAACCCGTGCTTCCCCACTCCCCCCTTCCCAAAAGGATCTGTGTGAAAGGAAGGATTAGTACTGAAGAGTAGTGGTTAAAATTTTAAATCTGACCTCATACACATGCTATAATGATCCAGTTTCTTGTTCCAGCAGTTGGCAGCTTTTTTTTAACTGACAAGATAAACCTTTTCATAAGGGAAAAGAAAAATGTTAAAAAAACTGACATCATTTCCGCAAAAAACCCTACCAAAACTCCACTGAAAAACCAAAATTTTAATCTTGGAACAACGACCGTTTTACAAAGAGATTTTAAAGATTGAGTGTACATATTCACAAAAGCAACAAACTAAGGCATAGTCTCCACAGCCATGTTTCTAAATTAACATTTCAAAACCCATGTGACTTGACCTCATTTAAACCTTGTCAAGATACAGAAAGCAAAAGTTTTAAATCATTTTACTTACTTTTACATGTAGTGGACTGTCAGCTTACAAAACTATCGTGAGTACGAGCTAGATTAATTTCAAATCACTGAAACATGGTTCACTACTAAAAGCATGAAGCTTAGACATTATTTTAAAGTGCTCATTAGATACCTAACCCTTCAGATATTACATTCCTTACATATCAAGTCTGAGAGTAAAATATATACACAATCTACAGTCTTGTCTGTATAAATAGAAAATAATTTATCTTTGTATCTCAAACATGACTAGTAGCTGAAGGGAAGCTGAAAGACTATCTCGATTTGGCCCAAAAAAGGAAAAAACCAAACAGTCATCTCATATACAAAATTCTGATGGCTGTGTATCCCCAGTAGTGCCAGATTCTGGTCAACCTCCTTGACTAATTCCCATTACACCCTCTCACGAAGCATCTCACAGCACAAGAATTACAGCATCTCTCTCAAATTGCTGGGGTCTCTAGAACTGGCAAGGCTGCTGCTCAGAGGGAACATAGTGAGACACAAGTCCCTTAATTAAACAGAAGAAACACATGCTGCAATGTATTCCAGTCTGCAGAGATAAAAGAACTCTGAACTAGACTGTCAAACAACAAAAATTTGGACTTTATTTTAGTTTTTGAATGCCCTGTAGGAAAAAACCTGTTAAAAAAAAGGAAAAAAGTAATTTAACGGCATCTGTGACAAATTTAGAAGCCTATATCAGATTTCTTTTTAAAGCCCTAACCAGTTCCTTTCAATCCAGAGCCACAGTATGTTTACTAGTCAAGTCTCTTGCCCTGACAGGAGCTAAATCTCTCCATCTCAGTATCAATCCTCTGTGATTTTGACTTAACAGTTTTGCAGCATGTGGTATTACCCTGTGCGCAGGTTAAGTCAGTTTCACACAGGCCTAATATCAGGTACCTGGGAAATGTTAGTATTTACAACATTGTACTCCCCACAGGGCACACACTTTTCAACAAACTGCCTCCAAGTACAACATGACAAGCTTTCAAAAAAACCACCTTAGAACACAAGACCCAAGAGTGTTCATGGAAGTACAATAACAAATATTTAACTTCCTTTCATTCGCATGAAAATGCTTTTCATTTCTCAGCTGCCATGAAGGGCAAATTTTGGTTTTTTCCCCACTGTTTTCACTGATTTTGCAACTGGGCTTTGTAATTTTCAGACGCATATGAGAGTATACTCACTCACAAATAGTAACATGATTACAGTAAAATCGAAAGCCACAATGTAAAATAATGGTGGACATTCCGTAAGTGGAATTTTAACATTTGGTCAACATTTCTGCTGTGCTAAAGGCAAAAATATGCTGTACAAAATCACTTTAACATCTGGCAGGAATAAGCCTTGTTTACTTTAGCCTCAGCTTAGTGTGTGGTCAGCCTCAACTACACCGTTTCTTAAAAGAACAGGTAGCTAGGAGATTGTAAAGCTGCACTTCTTCCCTACTTGTACCCATTAGCAGATTCTTCCCTTGCAAAACAACATCCATGTGAAAAAATTAACTGTGACGCTCAGAAGAGTTGAAGGCAAATACGTGTATGGGCAACAAAAGCTGTCAAGGTGACAAACGGTTCAGTGGACTGCTTTGTTCTCCACCTGCAGCAAGCTTGAGAGTTGTTAGCTTTCGAGGGGGATGCTGAGGACTCTTACGAAGGTTGTCATCCATCTGCAGAGAAATAATGAGAGACTGATCTGGCAAGCAGAGGAATACAGATTATACAACTAGTCTGTTCATCAAGGCTGCCATCATTAATGCTGGTTTGGGTTTTTATTTACCCTGTTATTTCAGGCCCAGCCAAAACTGGTATTTTGGTTCCTTTCCACTTCCAAATACCCACTTGTTTTAGAGCGGCCATTCATTCCATCAGCTTATGGTGCATCAAACCCAGGGCAAATAGGCACGCTTCTGTTCACATCATTTTGACAAAAGCAAGAAAGTAACATCATCTAAGAGGTCAAAGTTTCAGTTCTGTACAATAGCCAAACACTGCTAGAAAACAGACTGACAAACTGCTAACATCATTGGCTGCATTTGCATGTTCAGCACCTTGCAAGAACAAATAATTTTCAAATTAGAAATATTCTGGAGGTGCTGGTGAATTTAATTAGTTACAGATTTCAAAAACTATTTGATAAAGAACTTTTGATAGGATCTTTTCGAAGACAAGTTAAAATTAATCTCTGAATATAGAGATTTTACATTTTCATAACAAATCAATTTAATGCCGTGTGTAACGAGGTATCAAAAAAAAATCCAGTTTCTACAGAATAAACAATCACAGAAGACAGCACAGAGATCTCCACAGGTTGTCTAGTCCATCCCATTTCCTCAAGGTAGGATCAGCTTTACCTAAATCATGCCTGACAAATATCTTTATAACCCATTATTTAAAACTATCACAGCCACACCCCACTACCACCGAGAGGAGTTACAATCAATACCTAATGCTACAGGACCTGATGATAATTAATTACCTATTTCATACACTGCTCTTTTTCAGGAAGAGATGCCTTCTACCCTTCTAGTTAAAGTGCTCTGTCTACATCAGAAGACTAGTTCTTCGCAAGTTATTTTTCACATAAGTTGTACAGCTTTTGATAGGTGCTGAGTGACAGCCGTGGAAACAAAGAATATAAAAGAAATAAAAGCTAGACATAGAACAAGCAGAAGAAACAGTGACTGTAGGTTAGTGACTACAGCATTCAGGTGGGAGCAAGGAGAGCTGGCAATTGCCCTTAACTTGCAGGACCATTTCTGAGTTTTGATCTAAGCATTTGCCTCCTCCTTTGCTGGAATGTACACTTGCAGAAAGACATCCTTCTTCTGTTGGTATGCGCACTTGCACGACAATGTTCTTCTGATTGTAATAAAAATACTTTCTAAGTTCAAGGCTTCATTAATTATTCATTTCAAATTACATAATATTCTTCCTGCCTCTCTACACAAAATAACTCACTAGAAAAGAAGCAATTAAAATAAAACATCCATTGTACAGTTGCAGTTGCCATGTAAAAATACCTGTGACCAAGTAACAACAATGAAGCAGGAAAATTAGAGACTGAAGCAAAAGTAACCTTTTCAATCAAGTTGGATTCCTTATTTACAAGCTGTGTGAGTTTCTGCAGATTAGCATCTGCTGTATCCTGTCCAGCTGGAGAGTGGCCTGGAGAGTGAAGGTAGAAAGATGAAGAGTGAAAAGGTATTTACAAAAGCTTTTAAATCCTTAAAATATAAACCCACATTGGAGAGAAAGTTCATGCAGTATTTTTATCCTAAGATGACTTTAAGTGGAAAAACCATTCCATGTGAGAAAAACAGAAGCACTAAGCATGAGCTATAGCATAGAGACAGGTGCATTTTGCCAATGCTTGACAATGTAAAACTGAGTATTAACCTTTGTTTTTAATTTTCAATCCTTTCTGCACAACTTTGCAAGCTTCTCTACCTCATTTCCCCACAGAAGCTCCATAAACTACATAAAATCTAATTCTGCCTTGGTTCACAGATGGAAACCTGGAGTCCTAATCCAAACAAGGCTATACATGAGAAAAGGCAAAAAGAGACACAGCTTACCTGAGACAGTTAACCTGAAGTAGCAAGTTAAAATATCATCACAGAATCGACAGAGATTGGAAAGGTGTTTCAAATGCTTTTGTAATTGTACTCTGGGGAAAGACACTTTATAAATCGGTGCAAGGAAACCAAACACAAAGGCATCCAAGGTAGTAGGCCTGAAAAAAGTGACAAAACAACACAAAAAACCAAAGTGACTGAGGTAAGACATTAAGACCTTTACAGTGTAAGCTGTTTTCTGTGTATGTCAAACACAACTCAGGAAAGAACACAGCTCTTCTGGCATTCCTTCTGTTTGTATCAATCTGGTAAATCCTTTGCACAGAGTATTGACTGATTTCAGCATCTCATACTGGCAAGCTGAAACAGTAACTTCAGCATTAAAATCCAGTCACGCTGTCACATACACTGATAAACAAGCCACTCTAAAACACATTTCTGGCACCATGAAAGCCAAGCTGTATACCAGGGGACCAGGATCCTCTCTCAGGAAGTGGTCCGACTTCAGTGGCTAAAGGAAGATCATCCTTTGGCACTCTGCCGTTGGAAATACCTGCTTCCTGCTCCTTTCTCTGTGAACACGGTACAGGCAAAGGAGTCTTCCCAGACCTACACCCTCCTCCCATGAAGGCAGTGGTAACAGCTCAGGCTTAAAGCTTTTTTTCTACATAGAAGCACAGGAGGTGACATTCAGTGGCTAGAAAAGCATCCTCTACTGCTACTGTAACTCATCAAGCACCCCACATTTTCTTAGCAGCTGTGGGTAGCATCTGCCTCTCTGTGGAAAAATGCAGGATAAGGGAGACACCGCATTGCCTTAGTCCAAAGATCTCATTTGTGCCCTGCTTGCTCATCTAGATTTATCTGAACAACAGAGTGTGAGACATGAAACTCCTGTGCAGCACTTTTAAGATTCTGGCAGGTTATTAAAAAAAAAAAAAAGCTTAAGTGTTCTCAGAGTCATGTGGTACCTGTTTTATTAGTAATTGAAAAAAAAAAAATCACACTCACCTATCTCCAAAGAAAAACTGAGATGTTCCCAATCTCTTCGACAGGAGATTTAGGCACTCCTTGGCATCCCTGTATATCTGATGAGACACAAGACTGCCTAAGACCCCTAGGAGTAGCAAGGCTAGTATGCACAGCATTGCTCATCATTTGACAGTGTTCTAGACCGTTTCAGTTCTTGTCTTCGACAACATCAACTTGCAAATTCTTTAGTACACAACACATACCTGTGCCTCCACTTCAGTGAGACTGTAGAGTGGAGGCGCTCCCCTGGTCAGCAAGATCCTGTTCAGTGCTTTCCTGGACATCTTTCCAGGCAGATACAAACCCAGTGGGAAAGGCATCCTTGAGGCAAACCATGGCTTTGTCACACTGCAGTAATTTTCAGCATCAACCCAGAAAGTGTGCAGCTGTATCAACATAAGGAAGAATATGACTGGAATCTGAGTAAGAATAGTAGACATCTCTCAAAAGTTTAATGCGCAAGATCTCTGTCAGAGAAGCAGAAGCACCAGGAATTACAGTAATTTAAGGCAATCAGGCTCCACATTGGATTATACTAATCCTTTGAGTGTAGGAATACATCATTAAGGCAACAGCTACCTTCCACCTAAAAAAATCCCAAAGACAGTACGTAGACCTATAGACATGTGCACAAAGTTACATACACACTCATGTTTCTGTATGTGTGTATATGTATATACACACACACTCACACACACATACTGTATATAGAAAAGATATTTTAAAAGTTGCAGATGTACAGGATCAGGTTTGAACTTTTTATAGGTTTTTTTCAAGTTTTATATAAATCTTAAAAGATATTATGAAATTATGAATTTGAAACCTTGCGGGTCAGCTGAAGAGGCTAGCCTATGATATAATCTGGTGAAAGTACTTTTTCCTGTACAAACTGAAGCCAAAGTAATTCAAGAGATCCAGTATCAGGGGATTTTTATAGCTCTAATGTACTTACACTAAACTAGTGAGGGTGTGTGGCCATGTGTTATTTAGAACTGAAAAATGAAACTACTGATGGGTATTTTGGTATTTCAAAAGTTCTACCTGAACAGTTCAAAAGGCTCTCACAGCATGCATGCCACATCAGGCACACGTATTAATATTTTTTATAAAAGAATCAAACAAAACAAAACCTGGCCATAATAAGCTGTTTTGAGGATACTGTCTCCCAAAAAGAAGAAACATTCGTAGGTGCCCTTTTAAAATGTCTTTCATATATTCATTATCATTACTTCACATCCCAGAGACACACACTTCTTTCCTTTTCAAAAGCTGCCAGGCAGTATTTCCAAAATTGGACTACCAAAGCAAATACATTCCAGTCAGGACTATGGCTGAGACACTTTAATGTCTCTCATGTTGGGCACCTCTTGTAGCGTTCAATTCCAAAAATTCTGACCATTATAAAGTATTTCCCAGTATTTACCAGAGCAGGAAGCAGTTTCTCTTCAAGCAGTGCAATGAATGCCAGTGTATCAGCTCCTTGTTTTGCAGACAATTCATAATCAGCATTATATTTCTATTAATTAAAAAAAAACATACTACAAGTAGTATTACACAGAACTTTCCAAAAAAATAATCAATGCAAGCTGAAGTTACTTGAAACTCAACAGCTATCAAGTTAGTAAATATAACAATATTTTGCAGGAAAGAAAGCATGTGCTCTCTAGAATTTCTTTACTTCTTCAGGATAGCTATGTCACACCTCCTTCCATCTCCCTTTTCCACTTTCCCATTCTTAGATTTTTGGGCCCTCCTATTCCCAAAATAATTCTTGAGACTCCTTCCCATTGCTTTCCAAGCAACTGTCCAGTGATACACAAGCATTTTTTCAGTTTTTCGGGCTGTAGCAAACCTCTGGCAAGTCCCCACCTTTATTTTTGAAGAAGCATCTGACAATTCAGCTGGTATAAGCATACAAAAAAGAGCATAATTCCCATCTTTTGCTCTTTATTACTATTCTAAAAGTTTAGAAATTGGATGCTAACAGTATAAGGGATCAAATGCACAGCTAAATTAATGCAGTTACAGATGTCTCAGCTTTTAATCCTTACACTGGATCCTTTTAAGGTACATTAAAAGGGTTGATAAGTTTTTTTTAGGGGAGAGATTTGCTTCATTAATTTAGAAACAAAGAGTCAGTGCTGACCCTTATTTTTAGGTATCTGAAAAGCAAGCATACTATTGTTACACTTCAACTCAAAGAGGGTTTTTTTCCCAGCCTAAGGAAACTTTGGTATTCAAAAAAAGAAACCTCTGAATTTTAAAACAACTGCCTAAAATCCCATCTCAAATGCAGTTTTCAGCTTCTGCTTTTCTCTCCCCAAAGATTTAAAGTTTCATTAACATGGCATTCATCAGATAATCTTGACTAGGCAGGAACTGAATTTCTAATGTAAAAGCAAAATAGTAAGCTGGAGGATGATCTTAAGAAATAAAAAGATGATGCCATGCTTTATTAGACAGCTTTATACTTTGTGAAGAGAAGAAATCATATAGCTTTATTCTCTGTGAATATAATATTAAGAGACCTGCAAAAGGCAAGCAAGAGTTAACTACACAATAACATGATGTGCATCAAGAAATGCAGACTTTTTTATGCTACAAGCTATGGAAAAACTATGTAGATTAAAAACAATGCTGTATGTATTATCCTTCAAAAAACAGCACTGGGAGATGATCACTTATTTAAGCAGTTTAAACTACACTTCCCAAACTGTGATATCCTAGGTCTGCAAAGCCATAATTACATTAAAAGTGCTGTAATTAAGAGCAGGATAATCAGCGAGAAACTGCCTAATTAAGGCCAGTTTGTTGTCTTTTTCAATGAACAGTTTTCTCGTGCCTATTTTTAAATCTTTCACTTCACTAACAATCAAACTTTCAAACAGCAAGCATCTGCTATTTTGCAATTCTCATGTATGTATGAAAAACAGGAAAGCATTGGGTCTGAAGTGAGTTCCAGATTCTCAGAAGCCTGTATGAATGTATACAGGGGACATGCAGAGTCACAATGCAGAGAAAGCAAATCTTTTGAAAGAGGCCTACCTGTTTTCTCAAGAAGTTTAGTATTTTTGCTGGCTGAGAAGTAACAATGTCTTCTGATATCAGGACTGGTACATCTACTAGAAGGCATAAATAATACCATCAGCAATTTATATGGCTGAGTTCTAACACAACTAGAAAGCAATCAGGCACTTCACTTACTTTTCTCCACAGCATGCTCTAATTTTCTTAACATGTATGCGTAAACTAAGCTTTTACACAGCAGGAATGTTCCACCAAGGTCACAAGTGTGTTTAGTTTATTGTGGCCTTCAGTAATAAAAATACACAAAAAAGGGGCCACATGAAATCAGACTGAAGTCAATGTCTTCTGCTAGATGCCTGATACTTCGAGAACCAGGCTACTTGTCTGGATTTCAGATGTTCATCTTAAGACAAAAACTCCAACTCAGTCTAACTGTCCTCTCAAATCATTTGCCCCTGGGCCTCTCTTTCCTTGTACTCCAATTTTTCTCTGCCCTTCCCCTCCAAATCCATTTTAGCCACCTGTTTTCTCTAGCCTTGCCACAACCACTCTTTAAAATTTGCTTTCACTCTATCATCAATTTAGACTGCCTGACAGAAACAGGTATGTACTTGGCACCGCTGCTTTGTTGACTGTCCACTGCTTCACCCATACATATTTTAATAAAGTGCCCTTTGAGGCATTTTATTTATGCCTTCCATTATTTTACTCCCACAAATTCACCACACTTGATAGTGTGATTGAAGTAATTTATTGATGTATTGTGAAAGCTCGTAGCCTTCACTGGGCCGGGTTACACTCATGAACACAAAACAAAAGCGAACTCAGAAATAACCTAGAAACTGGAACCTGCGTTTATAACATGGCTATGACTAAAACAATAAAAAACACAAAAAATGTACCTTTCAGGGCCCTCCAGGAGTTATTTATAGTATTCACTGTCAGGGGAGCGCCAGAAAATTTGGCATAAGCCTGCAATAAAGATTGCGGGGAAAAATTTCCACTCAGTATGTGTAACAAAAGTGTAAGATAGCACTTTAAAACTTGTTTTAAACAGCTTCGGGCACTGAACGCGGCTAAAAATAACTGCGGCTCAGACGGTTTTCAGTGCCCAACGCGCTCCCCGGAAACGCCGCCGGCGGAGACCGGGCGGCCCGCTAGGGCAGGACGCCCCCACGACGGGCAACCCTGCCCGCGGCTCGGCGCGGGAGGCGCGCAGCGGTCCGCGGCCAGGAGGCTCCCCGCGGGGACAGAGCCAGGTGCCGCGCCGCCATGCCCTGCCATGCCCTGACCAACCGCCAGCCCCACCGCCGCCGCCTCCCACCCCCTGCCCAACACGGCAGCAGAGGCGGGCCCCATGCCCAGTACAGGCCCGACCTGAGGGCGATGAGGGCGGGCGCGCCTCTCAGCGGCGGCGCCGCCTGTCCCGGGAGGAAAAGCCACGCGGACAGCTGTGCCGGCGGCAGGCAAGCCCCGGGGCGCCGTCTTTCCCACCCTCCCGGGGCGGGTGGCGGCCGCCGGCTGTTACCATGACGATGAGAGACTCCGGGTGCGGGGACGGCAGCCCCCAACCGTCTCCCCAGCAGCACAGCTCCATGGGAGCCGCCATCTTGTCCGCCCTCCGCGCGGGCCCGGGAAGTGCGGCGCTGCTGCCCTCGCATGGCGGCGCCCGAGCGCCCCCGGCCACGCCGCGGGGAGGGGGAAGTTTGCGGGGGGCGTGCGCGCCCGCGAGGGGGCCGTTCTGCGCTGGGTCCGTGTGGCCGAGAGGCGGCGGGGGGAGGACGCGGGAGGAAGTCCTGGCCTCCTCCGTGATCGCCGTCGCCTGCTGCCGGCGGTGCCCGGCGGCGAGGCCGCTGGAGGTGTCGCTGAGGGGAGGGGAGGCGGCGGTGCGAAGCCGTTACCGTGTGAAGAAACGCCGCCCGCCCTGAGGCGGCGTTGTTTTACTCGTGAAATAGGGCGGCTCACGCTGCAGTGTTGCTGAACCCCGGCTTTCTGGCTCTATTACTACACACGAAGTTGTGACTTCCCACGGGAGCAAAAAAATGTGGCTTTCGATCAAATGTGAAGAGCAGTCGTCAGCAGTTTGTCTTTAAAAAATAAGGAACTTTGATTATGGTACCAGTTTTGACCACATTGTAATGATAACCCATTCAAGTGCGTTTTTCTACTGTGGACCTTTAAAGGCATGAAGTTGTAAGCGGCTTCATTTCAGCGTTCGTGCAGGAATGCCACAGCACATCTAAATAAGTCAAGTAAAATGTTTCAATCCTTCCCACACAAGGAAAAAATATCACACACTGACTTAAAGAAAAAACCTGCACTGACCACCCTTAGTCAGGTCCTCCATCTGTAGAGAGATGAGGACAGCAAGGGCTGTCACACCACCCACCCCCCTAATCCATGGTTTCAGATCTGCATGAAATTTCTGGCAGAAAGTGTCATGATAAAAATCTGCGACACAGATCTGAGATCATTCTGCTCCAGTTTATGAGGAGCATGGGAGAAGAAACTCATCCATATTTTTCATCAGAAAACCACACCATTGGCGATGTTAACAGCAATTGTTCTTTTAAAAAAGGCTACATTACATTTCTCTCTGTAAAGAGGTACTTAAGGACACCTGTCTTCTCTTTTCTTCCCTACAGGGATCAGCTAACTCCTAGTCAGAGTGTCCATGTACGTTGCTTTGACCTGTTCACTGTCTTAATTGCCTCCCTGTGGTGTGCAGGCTCTGGAGGCAAGGGTGGCTCCTAACAGCTGTGTTCCGAAACATCTGTTTCTGTAAGCAGGATGAGCCAGCTTATGTGTCTTCTTAAGGGAGGCTGCAAAAAGGCTTATAAGGTAAACAGGAAAAGTAAACTTTCTTTGCATTGCCTTAGGGCCCAATTCATCTCTCTGCTGTTGTGGAGTTCAGAGCAAAGAAAAAAAGGCAAAGAAAAAAGGCAATCTGCATCTTCCCTCCCCCATCCGAAAGCCCTTCAGGAACTTTTTCCTCTTGGTTGCCTGAGTGGAATTCCTTTTAGTGTAAATGAAAAGTAAATAGGTGCATTTAGAATGGATTTATGCCTTGACTTGAAAAAGTGGGACTTCAATTTGTGTTTTTGAAAAAGCAAAACAACTTCTGAAACCTTTTTTTCTACAAATTTTTTATGAAAATGTGGCAGGATTAAACCCAGAAATGTCGACATAAATATGGAAGGATGTGGTTTAGGACTGATACTTGCATTATAATTTCTATATTTTAATTGCCCAGGAATCCTGATTTTTAATCATCCATGTAATTCCATAAAAACAGTGAGTCTCCTAATGCATGTTAGGAGCAAAATATGAGAGCTGAATAAAGCAGCAGGGATTCCTTCCTACTTCCACTACCCCATTACTTGGAATTTGAACAAGTCATGGATGCTTCTGTAAAGCAAAATCTATAATGTTGGCAGCTTCTCTGTATTCTTTATGCTTAGAATTTTATTGATGTATGTAAAGTAAGCAGGACAAATATTGAAGATCCTATATAAAAAATTACAGTCATATTTCAGCAAGAAACTTCCTTACAAGATGTTACTGGCTCTATGAAAGTTTCTTAAAAACACAATATCCAAGAGTCCCTTTTTGATTCTTCTCCAAGATATTAACATCCAGTAAGCGAAGCTGGAGTTTGTACTTCAGAGAACACACACGAGTGAAAAGGCAATAGCTTATATGTCTTTGTTTTTATTGAAAACTATGACCCCTCCAGACAGCAGATAAACATTATACTTTGTGAAATCCATTAAAGAAGGTTGTGAAGTACAAAATCCCCTTCAGCCTGTAACATACTCCAATAATAAAACTGAACATAGAAATTAAAACTGGAAAAATTGCAGTGACCTTTATGTACACTGGCTAAGTTCATCTAAACACGGACCTAAGCTTCTGTTCATATACATTGTGAACTGGTTCCTTTCTGTTACACTGTACTGTGCAGCATTCTCTGTTTGCTAAATATTGCTTCCATGTGCACTCTTGGTGAGTGAGCACAAGAATAAGCAGAGGTGGAGCAAGAACAGAATGTGGCTCTCACGAATCTAACATTAGTGAGTATATCATGCTACAAGATCCTCATCTCATAGGGTTGATTAGCACCAGTGCAAGAGATCCCTCTGTAGTTAAACCAGAAGTGAAAAATTGTAAGCTAAAATTATTTAATAAATATTTAATAAATATTTTTGACAGAGAACGGAATTTTTCAAGAAAACACTTCATGTTTTGATAAACTCAAATACATTACATAATAAATGGTTGCAAACAGTTGATGGTGTTCCCTTAGGTGAAAGTAAAGCTTTACTATCCTTTTACCCCTTTCTTTTTGTCTGCTGTGGTCACTGAATACTTCAACAAGGAACTGTGATGATTTTGCAGACTTCTGTGACATTTTTGTGTCAGGCATTTAAGTCTATGTTTTCAAAGAATGCTCTTTGGTGATAAAGGTCTCCATAATAGATAGTAAAGCAACATCAGTGCTGCTCTTAAATTCACAGATTAGCCTCTGCAGCATCCAGGCTGTCTCCATCCTTTAGGTTGGGGACAAGTTCTGGACTGAGACTTCTTTCTAGAGAGCTTATGGCACTGTAACTCCTTCCTTCTTCCTTTTTTTGTTCCACATCCTTGCCCCCTACTCTACCCCCTTCCAGCCCCCCTGATGTAAATAATATCAGACAGCTCCAGCTAGCTATTCCAACTGTGAGCTGGGTAGCAAGCTGCGAGTGGGGCAGCCACGGCTTCCTGGGTTTCTCCAACGTGACGGCGGTTCATCTGCAGGGCTGAGGCACACAGAGAGGCACAGCACAAAGAGGGCCGTGCAGCAGGTTGGGAAGTCCACCGTGTACTGTCAGCTCCTGCATGGGAGAAGCACTGCCTTGGTGTTCTGTGGGGGACCCCTTCATTTGTCAGCAGAACGCCCAGGGCAGGGTGGCCTGCTTGATGGGTGGTTTCACACGGGCATGGCCCAGACAGGTTGCACAGCTGCACAAGCCTGAAGGGGTTAGGCTTGCTTGCTGTCTTCCTCCTGTGTTTTCTTAACGACAGCAATGCCGAGCCTAGAATTTTCGGGAGGAGAAACAATGGGATAATGGCATCTTGGGGGCACAGACAACACTGAAAATTGTTGTAGTTAAAAGCAGATTTAAAAAAAAACCAAACCTGACTTTGGTTAAGTTATCAAGTTTGGGGGTTTGTTAAGACAAGCAGCCTCTTTCAGTAGCCTCTATCTGGACAGTCTGAGTGCTCCCAATGCTATCAAGCTTTCAAAATGAAATGGAATTCCTTGCTTTCCCAGAGTCTTCTAGAAACCCAGTTAGTCCCGGTGTGCAATCTGCATGAGCCCTTTCGGTGACGCTCTGCAGTCAGGAAAGGTGGAAGAGTTAAATATCCTGCCAAGACCAAGTCTGCGCACCGGAGCATTCCTGTCCACTCGGGATTCAGTGCTGTTACACACGTTTCAGTTTCCAGGGCTCCTCAAAGGACAAGCTCCAGCCGGGATCCCGACAGGTGCGGGTTTTGCTGGACCTCGGCACGCTCTCCAGCTCTGCCCGGTCTCACACACCCGCACCGAGGCCGGCTACTTCAGTCTGCGGCCCCAACGGTTCGCTCCCTTCTGGTCCGCCCCGGGGCTCGGCCGTGCCCGCCGGGGCCCCCGCCCGCTCCCGGGGCCGGGGGAGCCGCGGCCAATGGCCTGCCGCCTGCCGCCGTCCCTCCCCGGACCCGGGGCCGCCCCCATTAAACGGCGGGGCCCGGAGCGGCGCGGCGGGCCGTTCTCCGCTGTCCTGTCCTGTCCGGCCCGCCGCCGTCATGGGGTGGGAGCGCGGCGCCGTGCTGCTGCTCCTGCCGCTCGCCCTCCAGCTCTGCCCCGGCCGCGCCGCCCCGCCCGCCCCCCGAGGTAAGGGCCCTCGCCGCCCACGCTTTAGCAAACTTTCCCCTCTTTCATTCAAGACGGCTTTTGGTTTGCAGCCCGCCGTCCCCGCCGCCGGGAGCCCTGTGCTGGCAGGGCGGGGCGGATGGGGAGTCGGCGGCCCCGCAGGTGCGAGGGCAGCCGGAGCCGTCGCGGGCACCGGGGGCTGCCGCTGCTCGGCGGGGCGCCGGAGGCGCGAGCCGAGCCGCGCCGCCCCGCCGGCTCCCCGACCCGTGCGTTGCCCCGCCGGACTCGTGGTAGGAACCGGAGGAGGTTGCGGTGTAACCGCTACACCAATCACTCCCCCCTTCCATCCCCCCACTCCCCAGTCAGCAAAAAGTGGTCTGTTTTTATAGGGGTGCTGGTAGGTGTGTTGAACTTCTGAAGAGCACTTTTTCAGTTGCAAGTTCTGGTAAATGAAAAGTGAATTGCTAAGCTATGAAAACTCGTCGGGAAAACTGTACTTCGAGTGCATAGGAAAACAGGCGTCTCCTAAATCCAGCATTACTTTGGCAATATTATGCGCGTAGTAAGTCAGGAGCCGCTTTATTTTAGAGGGTGCATAGAGCGAGTGGTATCGCTCTCCAGTAGCAGCTTGTGACTGGAGCCACCTCAGCTACTGAGCACAGCGATTAGTGTGTAACTTGGTGCTGCTCCAGGAGCTTTAAAGCTGCTCGTGGTTCTCGCTGCATTTTTATGCCCTCTGTTGTCTTACGAAATGATGTTTGACATTTTAATAGGTGATTCCTTAGTTAAGTTTTACATCTTAAAAGCATAGCTAAAACCCAATAAGATTAATTTAGCTGCATTTGCAAAAGCCTGTATTAAAGTCTTCAATGTAAAAACATTTCAGAAAGTTGTTGTATTGAGAAGTAGGTTATTGGCATATTTAGAAAAACAGAGGCGTATTTTCAGCTTGTCAGGGGCATTGGCCAGTGAAAGATCCCACTCTCAACATTCTTACAGCCACTAACTTCATTCCTCCGTGCACCTTCCTCTTAGGGCTTCCCATCGTGTCTTTTAGCTCCCGTCTGAAGAGCTAGCCTTGATGTTTTTGGGCATATCTCTGAAGAGTGGATTGCCACTGTCTCAAGGTGTAGCTGATCCCTTGTTGCATTTTCATAGGAGGATGAGCAGCTCCCTTCTAAAAACCACTGAAAGCAGGCAGGGAGAGAATTCTCGGTCCATCTCACGAGTAGGCTCCGTTTAGTCTGGTGGGTGTGCACACTCGAGCTCAGAGGCATGCCCAAGTCCTCCCTCTCACTGCGTGTTTTGAAACCAGCTGCTTGTGCCTTTCAGCTTCAGCAGTCCTTTTCTGTCCATTTGTTTTCAAGTCTGCCTTTCCAGGGAGAGGAACAAAAATACGAAATTCTTCAAAATATGAAATCTGAAATCCTTATGGATGTTTTTTTCTTGGTCCTTTCAAACAAGCAGTTGTCTTTGTAAGGTGCAAGAGCTGTCTCTGCTGACTCTACTAAGGATATAAAATGAGTTTTCATAACCCTGTTGTTCTTCTGCTAGCTACTTTTGCTAGCATGTGTGTAGTTTATGCTAAAGAATGGATCCAGTAATGTCTATGTGCTGGTCAGTGAAGATGTCCCAAGAGAGGGTTCAGTAACGGTGCTGAAGGACCCCCTTGAGGCAACATGCTTTACAGAATGCAACTACCAAACCAATCTGAGCATTCATTTAAGTGTGAACATTTAAAAAAATTCAGTAAATGTTTTATGTGAGATAAATGTTTGCCTTTCTGTAGACAGATGTTGCCAGTGTTTAGTCATTACTTTTATAATAGCTGTCCTGTATTTTTAAGTGTTTGACTCTAGCAGAGATTAATTAGTTTCACAGGAATTGATATACAATCAGCCAATAGGCCTAGAAGGAGTGGACATAATATATAACTATGTTTTGTGCCGTCAGAGACTTAAATACTGTATTGTGGTGTTCTGTCTGAGAGGACACAGCTGTATTTTATGAATGATTATTACCTGCAAAATGCTGTTGTACGGAGCAGTGAGCTGCATTTCAGTCTCTTGGTTAGGTAGCCGCTTTGCTCTTTGTGTACTAAATGTGAAGAAATACCCAGACTTTTGCCTCTTCTGTCTGGGTCACTGGTTTCAGTGGGAGCAGTGGTTATCCTGGGATGCTGTGAATCTGAACTGAATGGAAGAGAACTCCTTTGAACAGGTCCATCTCAGATACATGTTTCTTAGTTGTTTGACAACAGTATTACAAGTGCATGCAAATCAAGGGCCTGATTCTTTTTGTATTGTGTCCTGAAAGCTCTCAGTAGAGTCATGGGGTCCTTGGACCCAATACAAATATAGACTAAGCAGTGATCTGTATTTCAGTGTTTTCGTGAGGTGAAATGTCTTTTTTTTTTTTTTCTAATGACATTGGTGTCTAGATGAATGGATGCTCCATAATGAACAAAGGGAAACAGCACGAACCCAGGCTCTGATATAAGGGAGCAGGGTTTCCCACATGGCTGTGGGTAGGTCTGTGTGCCCATGTGATTGTCCTCTGAGCGCTCTTCAGTCTTCCTGCTTGTAGCGTTTGGAAACACTGGATGAGTAGGATGGCCCCATCACCTTAGTCAGTGATGACAGCTTTGAGGTTGTGCTTGGCAGAAGAAGGCAAAGCTCCACTGTTTTTTCGCCTGGGAAACTAAACTTAGTGGTACAACCACAGGTTTGAATCAAGGTGAGGCACAATGTGCTGTCATGTGCCTTTGCTGTCTGCCTGGTGTGAGGGGTTTTGTCTGGTGGCAGCTCTACAGTGTTGTGCTGCTGTGGGAGAAAAATACGTCCCAGCTATGATAGGCCTATGGAGTGGCAGTGGGATACAATGGCTAAATATGCCTTTATATTTAAAGAACACTTGTGCATAGTCATTTATCAGATTTTACTGGAAGGCTATAATATATATACTGCTTTAGCAGTGGGTGAAATGGGGGATTATCAGGAAACCTAGTGGAATGGTATGTTGAGTTTGGAGACATTGTGGATTTAGGAACATTGAGGAAAACCTCTGTTTGTTGTTTCAGTGCCATAAGGCGGGCAGCAGACATGCGCACAAGCATAATGTTAGACTCTTCGCTGATGCACTATGCAAAAAATTATAAGAAAAATTTTTATCTGCTTTCACTGTGCCTTCAGGATTGTGTTTTTTTTTCATTGGGCTGACTGTCTTTGTTATCTCTGCCAGAAGGAAAAGATGAGTCTTATTTACGTCGTATATCTTCTGAGAAGTGTGAGAAGTCAGTAAAGTGAGAAGGAGGTTATGAGCACCATATTGTTTACCTGGCTTTTAGCATTTTCATTGGTGCCCTGCAAATGCCATCAAAATGGTTCTTAGGATAAGTACGCTGGAAATCTGTCTGAAAATGTTGATGCTGGATCCTCAGTCTAATTGAAATGTGAACACAGGTGTCTGAATTTATGACAGAAGAAATTGGTGCAAAAGCTTTCTCTTGAGGTAGATCCTCAGAAGAGAAGAAAATCTGAATGGAAGACTAGATAGTTCTATGTTAGTGATTTAACAATAATTCATTTTTTAAAAAAGTTTTTACAAGATTGTGAGTTGCAACAAAATCTATATGATATTTTGATAGAATCATAGAATAGTTTTTGCTGGAAGGGACCTTTAAAGATCATCTAGTCCCTGTCCCCATCCCCCACCATGGGCAGGGACATTTCACTAGATCAGGTTTTTTAAGATGTCCCTGCCAGTGCCAGGGGGGTTGGACTAGATGATCTTTAAAGACGATCTTAATATTTTTAATTTTTGTATACTTATTATTTATTTTAGGTCAGACAACTTGGGTCAATTTTAAAGTATCCATATGGAAATAGTGAAGAGTATACAATCTCCAATGGGTGGCATCAGACTACATTCTTCTTTGGTCATTATTATATTTAAATTGCTGCTGAAACTTGCTTATTTTTCAGTTTTTGATCTTCTTCCATATTCCAACAAGAGAGTGGTAGTGAACGTCTTGCAACAAGCATTTGGGGACCCTATGCTGAATGATGTGTACTTGCTCTCAACATTCAAACTGCAGCCGAAGAGTACAGCTACCATATTTGGCCTATATTCATCAGCTGACAACAGCAAGTATTTTGAATTTATGGTAATGGGACGGATGAATAAAGGTGAGTTGTTTGCAGTATGTAGGGGAAAACTAGTGTTGGATCCGTAGTTATTGGTATGTCACAGACGAATGTTGAAAACTGTGTGATTAACCTTTGTGGTTGAGTCGTTGTTGCGTGCTGTCACCACTTACACCCCCCATCACAAGATAAAAGTGTTGGTTACATCCCCTTTCATGCCCCTTCTCTTTCCTTCTTCTTGCTGGATGCAGCTCTCCCTGGCCAGGGGAAGCTGAACAGACAATCAGCTGGTATCTCCACTCTGCTGTGGTGCTTGCTCTAAGCAATGCTGAGGAAGGAAGATAAAAATGGAGTATGGAGAAAGGAGTCAATTTGTTGTGGTTTTTTTTCTTTCTTTTTCCCCTTAGGACAATCACTGGTTCTTATTACTCAGGAATGTGAGGGACACATGCACATGCTGCCTCATGCATGTGAAAGGCAGGTTCTAGTTACGCTGACCCTGGAGGTTAGATGTGACTATGCAGGACAAACATTCCTAGCCCGTAGGGGATGTTTTGGGTGAACTAAAGTGTTTGTTCTCTGTTTGCTGAAATTGGTTAATCAGGAGTCAGAGTAGGAACTTCAGCATAGTTTTAGAAATGGAGAGCTTTCGTCACTCTCTAGACCAGACCTAGGATATATTACTGTTTTAAGGTTCATTGAGAAATTGTCCAATGATGTAAATTATTGTTACCCCATTGACTTCGCCACTGCTATGATAATTTGCTGCTGCACATGTTTAATTGGGCAGCTGAGTCCAATATACTGAGAAACTCTACTGAGAAGTTTCAGTTTATACATAGGAAAATTATTTTATATGCTTAAGAAAAGCATACCTTTTGCTTGGGAAGTGTAGGGGAATGAGTTAGATAAAACATCTTTAGTTTTATCAAGTCTGCCAAAATCCTTCTGAGGTCACAGAATATGAACTTTTGTGCTATATTTGTGTTGGGGGTGAGTAACACTGACTAATTGCTAAATAAATGATAGATACTCTCTCCCTCTCACACACATTTGTGTGTGTAAATGTTACACATATATATAGGAATGCATATGTGTACACACAAACATGTCTATATACATAGTTTTGAACATATCAAAATATTCTCTTGATTTTCAAGATTACCTGCCTGCCTGGTGGTTACTGATATACTTTAACTAACAGACTTAAGAGGCTTTCTGGTGTGAGGTTATTAGGCTTCTCTTGGTTTTGTCCTCAGGATGTCAGTGATATATTTGACAAGTGTCTGTGACAGGGTAATGGCATGTAGGTAGGCAGCACGAAGAAACTTGTCCTGTCAGTGAGCAGTGTTCAGTAGGTGTTACATCAGTAACCTACCTGTTGCAAAGGAGTGATCAAACAGGGAGGCTTTTTGCAGCAAGGCTGTTTAATGGAGGTCTCTTTGCCTCCTTTTCGCTTTAGTGCACCTTGTTGAAGGCAGCGTGCGAGTAGTAGGCAGTGTTTTCACATGTGATTTCTCTGGAAGTGTCAAGTGTCCCATATGGCTACTTCATACAATGAGTACTTTTCAGAGGCAAATAGCATCCATGGGTTTCTTATACTTTTTAAATGATTCCTTTACGGAGCAAACAGCAGCAACTGCATGAAAGTGATTAACTTAACAATTCTGTGAAGCGGTTCCTATTTACTGGCAGGATTAGTTGTTTCACTGAAAATCTGTTTCTTAAGCAGTACACGTGAGCCACTTGCTCTCATGAATGCCAGTGTAGAATATCCTAGCAGCAAACACGTAATGCAGGGGCTTGAATGAGTTAAGTCTTACGGAGGCAGAGGCTGTGCTCCAGCAAAATCTCCCTTCAGAAGCCTACTGTAGTTTACTAGATGGATATTTGGCTTTGGATGAGGAAGGAATACTTGATCCTCCTTCCAAGCCAGACTGCTCCTTGTCCTGAAACTATTCTGGCAGGGTCTGCTCTGGGCCCTGCCACCATCTCCTCTTTCTTTTTGTAGCTTACTGCTGCATTTGGTCACCCTGAATGCAGGGCCTGGATCCAAAGACCTTGCTTTCATATGACCAGGCGTGCATAATATTCACATAAGTAAAATGACTGCAACATGTTCTGTCCTGCCAGATCTTTGAGTTTGCCAAGAAATGCTACCTTTGAGCAAGTTACTGGTGACCTCGTGCACCTTTGCGGAAATCTCAGCTCTGGCAGTGTTTTGACATAGACAGCAGTGAAAATATTCCTGATATTGATCACAGCTGCTGAGACTTTAGCACTAGCGTAGGCTTTAAAGGTGGAGACATACCCTGCCCTGTTAATGCTGGTAGAAAACTGGATTCTTTTAATCATTAGATTGAGCCATTAGAAAAATATTAGGGAACGTTTATCCAGGAGCTCAGAAGGTCACCAACAGACAGAGGTATCACAGCATCAAAGAGCATTATCTCTGAAGCTAATAAGAGTTTTTCCCTCCACTATATCCAGGCCTTTTAGTTGACCTCATGTTAATGTAAGTGTTTTTTGAAGGTCAGAGTTTTTGTGAGCTCTCACTTGATACAGCAGTAGCAGCCCTCTGTGAACCTCAAACAGATGTTCGCAAGAGCCAGCACTTAACTGTTTAGGTGCCTGGTGACTCGGCAGCTTGACTCCTCAATGCACATAACTGTTATCATGAGGAAATAAGGGACATGCAGACTGGTGATTAGTGGGATCTTTGAAACAAGCTCTGTCTAATATTGTAGTTACACTGTCTAGTACCTACACTGTCTAGATGCACTCAGCTCATTGCTTCTGCAGATATGCATTTGGAGAGCCAGGGAGAGATTTTGTGGAGAGAACTAGCTAGCTGATCTAAGAGATTTAGCTTGCAGATCCTAGCCTACCAATCCAACTTCCTTAGGAAAGAGACATTTTTTCAATATTATGCAGCATGTAAGAGTTTTTGTTTTTCTGCTGTTTTGTTTTCTAATGGTGCATTTTACTTCATAAAATGAGGATTTGTGGTGTGAATTATCAAGTAGGTCATTCACTAATGCCTTAAAAAAGAGTTGGGAGGAGGTTTAGTCATCTTTAGGGGTGGAATATGTCTTTCCTGTGTTATATTTTGTTTTTACTTACTGCTTGTTACAGTGAAATGCAGGTTATTGGGTTGGAACCATGCTTCCTTTGGTTTCATTTGGATACACTGTCAGATGGCTTCACTGAATGCAATATGCATCACCAAAACTGATTTTTTCTAGTTGTACATTTCTGCTACAGTGTATTTCTAGGTCAGTCAGATATGTACTTGCCAAAGTGCTGGCTGCAGGCTGGGCGCTACACCCTTAACATGCAAAAATACAAGTGGTAAAGGGAATGGCCTGTAAGGTGACATTGGTGAAGCCAGTTAGAGAGGCCTGGATGAAGCAGTGGAAAACACTGTGCAGGGAACAATACTTTACAAATGGGGAGCCATGCCAGAGTTCTTGTAATCCTGCTCTGAGAGTCAATGTTCCAATTATTGTTACCATTTATATCTGTATATGGGATGCATTTACAAAAGTTGACATGTGGAAAAATACCAGAGCAATTGCAGATTTCCACAGGATCATCCTTGATCAGTCTTGGGTTATCTGCTACCCTCTGATAGTCCTTCTGTGTGTTTTGTATTAGTGGCGCTGCGCTATCTGAAGAGTGATGGGAGGCTGAATTCGGTGATCTTAAGCAACATCCAGCTGGCTGATGGGAAACCCCATGCTGTCATCTTGTGGCTGGGTGGCCTGCAGCAGGGGTCAAGCACAGTAGAGTTTTACCTGGACTGCCTGCAAGTAGGTGCCATTCAGGACCTGCCAAAACCATTTTCAGTGCTGTCTCAGAGGTCGGCGGCAGTAGAGTTGCACACTTTCCAGGAGAAGCCACAGGTGAGTGGGAAAATTGTGAGCAGGCTGACCACTTAGAGGGATCAGCGGGGATCCCCTTGATCACTGAATCCAGACCACAGTCTTTGCAGCAGCCAAGCTCTGTGCGATGGTCCTTCAGTAATACTTGAGTATTAACTTGTGAAATAAATGTAAACATAAGTTCCCTATGGAACAGGTGAAGCCTTAGCTTCATTTAACCTAGCAATAGTTATGCTGTTTGTTTTAAACACAGTTTTTAGCTTATTTTAAAAAATTACTGTTTCCCTTACTTCAGTCTAGGCATTTCTTGGGGTCTGGACTTTTTGCAAGGACTTAGCTGGTGCAGTAAGGGCAGTTCTTTCTCAGCTTCTTACAGCTGTTCAGTATGACCAACCCTTGGCTGTGTATGTGGCTTTTCTCTTCATGATAAGCCACATGGGCTAAAAAGACAAAAGAAGGCAGGGATTCATGTGGTGCAGGGATTCATGTGGTGCAAGACTCCAACCCCCATCTGTTTGACTACAACAGCTTTTCTTCCTCTCTCTGCCAACCAGGGGTTGGCATAGCTTCCTATCATCTCTGAGTCAGCAGTCTGAGGTAAACTATCTTTTACAAGTATCTTCCATATCTTTAATGCAAAATATGCATTAGAAGGTGCAAAGGCATTCTGCCCCCAAGGTTACCCCCTTGTTATTTCATTGCAGGCTTGAAAATGAGCCAGCTTATGTGGAGAATCACTGAAGTGCCCACATTCCTGACATGAATGTAAACCTGTTCGAGAATGGGGGAAAACGGCTGCTTTGAATTCTGTTCAACAATAAAAAAAATTTTTACATGCCACGGGTATAAAAATACGTGAACTTCCTGTTATCGTATGAATTGGAATGGTAAAAAAAAGTTCAAAATAAAACCACAGCTATGTGAAAATCTGCAAGGCAAAGATTAGGGGTTTTATTACAGGTCAGATGGTGGTGGGTGGTCCTGAAAGGGATGATGTAGGAGCCCTGCATGCTTAGGAAATGGTCAGCCTCTCTCAAAAATTAATTTATTTTGTCTCATATTTCACATTTTTTCCATTGTTGTACCAGAATTGTGTTTTTCTTCTGAGTCCAGGATACGCTAGATGAGCTGAAGCTGGTAACTGGAGGAACACTTGCCCAAGCGGGGAACCTGCAGGATTGTTTTCTTCAACAAATTGAACCTGTTCCTCAGTACACTGGTAAGGCCTGCAACCAGGAGTTGAAATTGTTCTTTTTGATACCAGTGCAAAGAAGCTAATCTGATGAATATTAAAAATGTGGAGAAGCTCTATAGACAAGTAATAACAATTGTTTGACTGAATTACAGCCATGATTTCCTGTAGATATTTCAGAAATAGCTCACTTCGGAGAGAAAACAGTTACTGCTGCTGGTGATAAAGCAATGAGTTGTTGTCCTAGTAAAGGAGGAGTCTGTAATGATTAAAAGAGTCTTTTTAGTCTAATTTGGAAGACAAACTTCTGTGATCATGGTTTCTTTGTGTCAGTTTAATAATATTCTAAGTATTCAAATTGCAGACAGGAAGTAGTCCTTAATGTGATACACTGCTACAGGCTTTATGAAAATAGGTAGATGGATAGAGTAGCAAGACCTATTGGTGTGCTTATCCACGTGGCCAGTAATCATCTTTTGTTGATCACTGGAGTGTCCCAGAGAGGGGAAGAACAAGGCGTTAAGAACACAGGAGGCTACAGAACGTGTTGGTGCTACAGCTACAGAACCTGCGGGTCTGTGTGGGAAAGCCATTGCAAGGCAGCCATTAGTCCTGCCACGAGTTAGCCAAGGTTTTTTTCACTTGCTGGACTGGAAATCTGCTCCAAAACCAATTCCTTTGCTGCTGCTGCTGAGCATTGTGGCGACTGAGCTGGGAACAGGGAGGAAAGGAAGGAGCTGAGGCTACTGGGATTCCTGTGAGGCCCCAGGGGCTGGGTGCAGTCCCCTGTGAAGGGCAAAGGTGCTCTCTGACTTCTTGACGCAGCAAACCTGGGTTAGACTTCCCATCTGTACCCCTTCCTAGTCCCTGTCAATCTGCCTTTCTGCTGCAGGTGTGAGGGAGAAGAATGGGTTTGCACTGTGCATGCAATATGTTAATATGTGACAACCATGGCGGGGATAAAAAGTGAGTTCAAGGTTTGAAATAGGATCTATGATAAGTTCTCTCTCACAGCCTTTCTGTCCCTGTTGACAAACCCAGCCCTGCAGCATTGCTGCTTTTGATTACAGTAGAGCCAAGATACACAAGTTTTATATGAGAGCATCCTGGATACCATTACATGAATGTAGGCATCAGTGATGTGCAGTGATAACAGTGATAACCATTAGGCGTGGCACTTCAGGGCATGGTTTAGGAGGCATGGTGGTGTTGGGTTGACTGTTGGACTTGATGATCTTAGAGGTCTTTTCCAGCCTTAATGATTAGATGATTCTATGATTTGTTGTGTACACCTGTGTAGGGATGTTTGTGAAACCTTTCTGGATTTACATGCTTCATTTCCACCTCAATCCTGTCTTGGGTACCCCATCTTGCCTACATGACTCATCTCATGCCTCTTCTCCCATCTCACTGTTCTAAGCCCATTAAAGTATGTGATAACAGAAACTGGTTTGCCTTTTAGCTATGTAAAACCTCATGCGTCTGTTTTCTTGTTCCTTGACATATATACACCTAGGCAAAAAGTGCAGAGTTTTATGATCAAAGGTCTCTCTTTTTCCCTAAATCAACAGGCATTTACACATAGAAGGGAAACACTGAATTACCTTTCCTCCTAGAAAAAACTCAGCTCTGTGAGTGATTGCAGACTTGCAGCTTTCTCACTTGTAACTTTTTGCTCATTGATCATTAGTACAAACAGTAGTAATACAGAGAGATACTGTCTCTCCCTGGCTACCTCCACCTGGCTGAGCCTCTCAAAATTCAGTTGCTTATAACCTTCAAGTGGAATTAGTATGAAATTAATAATAAGAATTAAACAACTCACATGAATATATTCAAAGCCTACATAGTCAAATCCACCAAAGGAAAAGGTGCAAATGTTCCAACAGCAATATTAACTCAGCTGACTTGCATGATGCCCTTTTACAGGAGCAATATATCAGATAACCACAATTTTGCTTTCAGCCAGAAAAAGCTGGAATGCAAATGCTTCACTGTTGTCACAATCCACTGTTGGGTTGAACAGTTTGGCAGAGGGTAAACGCCCTTGCTTTCCAACCGAGCTCAGATAATTCTGGGAGGTTGGGGGCTGCTGGACTTAACTTCTGATTAACTCCCATATGTTATCGTGACTAGGCTCCTTTTACATTTTCAGAGACAGAATGAAGGCTCAAAATGGAGTCAAGTGCCAAGTCGCTTTATTTGGCCAGAAATAGATACAGGAGAGAACAGCAAAGAAAGGGGGAAAAAAAAAAAAGGTGAAAAAGGGAACGAGAGGGAGGGAGAGAGTGGGACTGTTACAACAGCTATCACCACAGATCTGCGGCAGTCTGTCCGGTCCAGGCGGGGAGTCCAACTGTCCGATGCATCTTTGAAGCCGGTGGAGGGCAAGATGTCCCAGAGCACACCCCCCCATCATCTCTGCTGGTTTCCCCTTTTATAAAGTTGCTCTCTGGCAGAGTCAGTAACTGTTCTGCGTACCCCTGCCTCCCACTCAGCGGTGGGGTGCACGCCCAGTACTGTCACTAGAGGGTGCTTGAAAGTTCTAGAGGGTCTGAGCCCCCCCCTATGTTGCCAGTCGGCCTTGGGCCCGGGCGTACGCGCGGGGGACGAGTACTCTGAGATAACAGGGCGCACATTCCTGCTGGGTCGACCTTGGTGATTAAACTGTTCTCTTCAGCTGCCGTAATGATCAGGCTTTAGTAGTGAAACTTGCCTGCCAACAATGTTGAGACAAGTTTCTAGTCCCTGACAGCTGTATAGGTGTGTGAGACCTATGTACCTTGGTAACAGCATGTTTTCCTATTAATTGGAAAATCCTTGGGAGAGCTTTGGACCTGAATAACTGTAGATGGCTTTGACTGTGTGCTTGGTCATTACTCACTGCCATGGCAGCAGCATTCCATCTGTGTTCAGTCTGTGAGAGACACCTAAGCAGTGTCGATGAGAATATGATGATCTGGCAGGTTGAAAATGTGTGTTTGGATCTTTGCATGTGGGTAGGAAAAAACAGTGCAAGATGCACTGGGTTTGGTAGATGAGATTAGTATGCTGCATGAATCATCATCACAAAATCATTCAGGTCAGAAGGGATCTCTGGAGATCATGTAGTTCATGTAGGGTACGTGAACCTGACATAGCTATGTTGCACCAGACCGAAGGTTCTTTTAACCTAGCTACTGTTAGAGACAGTATGCCAATATAGACCTAAAGGCAAGAGTATTAAGAGAGTAGAGTTACAGTGTGATTTTCCCTGAATGCTTTCCTATTCTCCAGCAGTTCATGGTATACAGAGCTCTTGACACAGAGGTGGAGTCTTTGTGTTTTGTACTCAGTATGTTTCCTTCCATGAATCTGTCCAGTCAGTTTTGAATGCATGATCAAGATTGTCTCCTGGCAAGAAATTAATCACATCTGTCAAGATATCTCTTTCTGTTTACTTTGAATCTGCCTCTTCATAATTCTACATGCAACTTGTATATGTAACTTCTTTGGTGGAGGATTATAGGCTGACAGGAAACTGTTCTCTTGTCAGCCATCCTCCATACATTAATCATGGCAGGGTCTCTGGCCAAGTAACCAGTTTCTTTGAATGACACTTCAGGACTTTGCTGGACGGGGGAAAGTGGGGTGCTTGCGGCAGTATTGCTCTCAAGAGAGCTAGAAAAATTATTTGAGGCATTTCATGGTGGCCTGCAATTACACAAGCTAGTGTTTGTGCTGCCTGGGCCAATTAGGTGTGCAATGAAGCTGGTCACCTGCTCTAAATCCAGGGTCCAGTACTGGAACATGTTGCCCAGCTAAGTTGTGGATGCCTCATCACTGGAAGTGTTTGAAGTCAGGTTGGACGGGACTTTGAGCAGCCTGACCTAGTGAAACATGTCCCTGCCATGGCAGGGGGGTTGGAGTAATGATCTTTAAAGGTCACTTCCAGCCCAAACCACGCAATGATTCTATACTGCAAGGTTCTGGGAAGAGAAAGACAGGGTGGCTCCCTGACATGACCTCAGGCTTACAGAGAATAAGTTTGTCAATGGACTCCGGTTTCCTGTTGGACAGTAATTCTTCAGATTTGTCTCTGAATTTAATTATTGCTGTGAAAGCCATTCCGCTACGCAGGTTGTTACTGACTCATAGTATAGAGCTATGGACTAGCTGAACTGGGAAGCTGCCTCAGTAGGTGGAGTACAGATGAGAGAGATTACATGGTAGGACCAGACAACTGTATAGCTTCAGGCTGTACCTTTTGCTTACCCTGCTTACTCCTGGGTGAAGCCACCCCACAATACATGGTGAATGAACAGCTCCCTGAAAGTCCCCCTGAGTTCTTACCACTTACTGCTGTTCATTCTGCTGCAGATGGGGCCTACCGTAGGACTTGGCTTTAAATGGAAGAAAAGGAAAAAACAACAACGGGAAGCCATCTGTTTCTGCTCTGCTGTCTAAATTTGCAAGCAGGACATGTAGTTCATGGCAGTATAACCTGTTTAGTCCTTAAAGTTTAGCAGTCTGCAAAACCTAACTGCAGAATAGATCTCGTTTTGATTTAGACACTAGACAACAAACAGCATCTGATCTCTTGAGAATTTTTTGCAGATCTCAATCAATAATGCCTAAACCATTCTTTGTTTAAAAAATCCCAAGCAAAATAAGAACAGATCTCAGCATCTGTCCTGACAGCCTGTGTGCCAAGTTCCACTATGAGACTCTGAAATATCCATGATATTATATCCTGCTGCCTTCCTCCCAAATAAAAATAAGACAAGGTTGGGACCAGAACAGAGGCAGGTTCTGGAACAGGTGGTTCCCAAGTCTTTAAACTTGTTCAGTGTTTTGATGAGAAAATCTGAAATGAAGAGAACGTAGTATGTGAGGAGTTGGATAATTCCCACTAGAATGTTTGGAAACAGTTAGACAAGCTTTGAAGTACAAAACAATGAGATAAACATTAAGAAAAGGATTTTTCATATAAGCTTTCAATACTCAAAAAAGTAACACATGAATAAACCTCCCTGGAGCCATTGGGCATAATATCAAAATATCCTGCCTGCTTAGAATGTAGAAGAGCATATATTTGTGAAATTTGTTTTGACATACAGATTTAGAGAAATAAACAAATAGCTGCTTGAGAGAGCTACAAACTCAGAAACGAGCTACAAACAGAAACTACTACAAGCTACTGTGCTAAACATGCTCCCTGCTCCTCTGTCACTGGGTCAAAACTAATGTTTTATTTAACAGATAAGTCTCATGAAAATCTTGGGTTGATTCTGGTCCTTCCCTATGGCTCATTACAGATGTAATTTTTAGTCTTGTCGCAGAGGTCTTTGTTACTTGATATTGAGAACTGGCTTTGGTGAGAGTTCATAACATGTTAAAGTAGATGTTTTGTGAGCCTGTACAAACTCTGCACCCCTAGAAGCTGACGCAGCCATGAAACTTGTGTATGCGCTGCCTTTGGGGAGAAAAGCCAAATGACTGTCGCAGGTATTAAAAGAGCTGTTTTTGTCAGAGCAAGCACTCTTCAGGTATGGTTGGAGCTGCACAGTGAGCTTGCTCAGAAAGCTGGGTAACTTCACTCTGAAAAGTGTTTAGGAGTGGGTTGTGGTGACATGGAATACACTTACGAAGGATGACTTCCCATTGTATGCATAGATACTTTATGCCCCGCCTTGCCTTCCTGTCCCAAATGGGTTATCACAAAAACAGCCTTGAATCACAAGGTTTCATTGAGGGTTGCTGGTCTCAGGCCTTGCGGGGGAAACCAGAAACACTCGTGGCATTAATTGCCCGTGTCACTAGAGAGCTGTGACACTGGAATAATGGTAGAAGAATCACAGGCTGCTTTTATCTCTGTGATGAGGTTTCTGCTTTGCTTGCTTCTGTGGTATACAGTGGAGTTCAGTCCAGAAAAGCCTTGAGCTCATGCAAATCACTGTAAAAGTTGCAGCTAGATACTGTGTTTGCTCTAAGGATTCCTGCAGGGCTTAAGTAACAGCAATGTCTGCCTTCTTTGGCCCTTTGTGGTGTTGCCGTCTTGTATCTCAGAAATTATCACAGGAAATGAAGGAGTGTTATGTGCATTGTGCACTTTCTCATTGCTCTTTCCCTGCAGGTGATTTTAATAGGCAGCTGATGGGTCAGATGATGCAGATGAACCAAATACTGGGAGATGTGAAAGACCTTCTCAGACAACAGGTACTGTATAAAGGCTTCAGTGTGAAGTATCCCAAGCTTGCCATTTTGGACAGAGTCAGGGCAGAATTTACATAACCAATAAACTCCTGTGTAGAGTCCATTGTCTCAGAGGCACGGCACAGTGGAGACGAACTAACCACACGGGTCCTGGTACCCTGTGCTCACTATGAAGGATCACTGAATGTGGGAGCGTAGGGCACTTGCTTAATCAGATCCAGAAAATGTGGTGTCTTCAGTGGAAAGAAACTACAGTAGCCATCCTAGCCCACTGTTAGATGGAGGTAGGTGTGAGACACAGAACTGGAATTGCATTTGTTCCCCTTGCAAGCGAGTGTCGGAACTGGAATTGTTGGTGGCGCATACCTTTAGTTAAGCATGTCATTCTTAAAGGTCCTGTTGATGAAGGCTGAACTGAAGTACAACCATTTTCACTGTCCTTCATTTTATACAGTACAAAGAGCATCTAATTTTAAGATAGGGTACCTGTGTTGCATGGTTTGAGTGGCATCTTGGGGGAAAATTATGATGGTACTTCTGGCAGCTGCCTGTGTCCAAATAATGCTTATTTTCTATATCCTTAAGGTCAAAGAAACAACTTTTCTGAGAAATACCATAGCTGAGTGCCAAGCATGTGGTAAGTATTCCTGTTATTCCCTGTAAAAGGCAAGCAGATGAGATGTAAAGTAGTTTTAAAACTAGTATTTATTGCGTCAGCTTTATGTGGTTTCTAAGGAGTGCTTTTTTAAAAATACTGTGTCCAAAGTTATAGATGTGTTGGACACAAATTTAAAAGAGATTTTCATTAGAGAAAAAGATTTCGGTTTCCATAGACTTGACAATTACCTGTTGGGGGATAAAACCCCACTAAACCACGCAGCACCACTCACCCTGTACTATCAGTCTTACACTGCCACAAAGCTGTGTCACATGTTCTTGGGGAGAGAGGTATTGCCTGCTAGGTGTCTCATAAACAATCTTAGCAGAAAGACAAGGGAGGAATTATGTTCTGCTCTAGCTAGTATTTGTCAGTCTGAGGAAGATCATATACAGTCCACCTGAAAGTCATCTTGATTCTGAGTAGGCAGTCACTGGTTAACAGCAGTAAGACCAAAAAGGTGGTCTCCGTATTTTCACTAAATGAAAGAAATAAATGCTTTCCCAAATGTCACTGCATGGCCCTCCTACATAACTGGCATAAGGGGACACGTGCTCAGTATAAAAACCGAAATACTCCTTCACTGGGTGGGGAGAAAGGCCTTAAACTCATCAGGCCTCTTAGCTGATTTCTTGTCCCAGTCTATCAGCCTCATCAAAACTCAAGCTGAGCTCTAGCCAGGTTAACCTTTATGTGTAAGTGCCAAAGAAAAAGTCTTTAAATCATGCATGCATTAGTACCAAGGTTCAGCACCTGCTAGAGTCTCAGAAAACCTTGCTTTTCCCCAGGGCTGGTCACTGTGCACCTAAGCCAGTGTACTTGCATGTCTTGCTGTGTGTTTGTGGGCTGCCAGCTGCAGCTTCTTCATCCTCTTAATTGTAGACTGTCAGATACACTTTTGCAAAACCATGGCACTATTTTTCTTATGAAGTGGTAGTGTTGCTGATTTAGCCCGAGAAATGCCTTGTGCAATCTCACTTGAGTCCCTTGGGCCTTCTGAGGCCACCAGCTTTCAGAGTGTTCTCCCCTGTCCAGCAGCAGATCTGTGCTGGGACTAACTTAGCGGAAGGGCTTCCATGTGTAGCCAGGAGAAGCACGTGGACCTAACAAAATAGCCTTAATTTTCCCTGTCTGGGGACACAGCAAGCTGCTGGGCCATTCCCTGCATGAAGTCTCTTCAGCCACAGCACAGCTGGTAGCAGTGCAGTGCAGAAACACAAAGTCCCTGCTGTGCAACATCTTGGGGATCTCTTCAGAGCGCTTGCCAGCTGAAAGCCATGATGGATGTTTCTTTCAATTGCTGAAACTGTTGTTCTTTCTGCATTAAAGGTTTGGGAACTGTGAATTTTCCAACTCAGCTTCCTAGGCGCAGTAAACCCAAATGTGAAGTTAATTCCTGCTTCAGGGGAGTCAGGTGCGTGGAGACAGCAGAGGGATTTCAGTGTGGCCCCTGCCCTGAAGGGCTCACAGGAAATGGAGTTACCTGCTCAGATATTGATGAGGTAAAATAGTGACTTTCACTGAGTTTTTAAAAAAAAGGGGGGGCTAAAAATCAACTGTATCATACATATCAATGGGTTGCTTATGCTTGCTGTCTTCAGCATTTGCTGACTGCATGCACAGTGGATATTAATTTTGATTTGATTTTACCTCCCTATTTTGCTGTTCCTGCATCTTTATGGAGGTTATATGTATGAAAACTTGAAATGTGTGAAGATTGGTGAGGTGAGAAGTCACTTAAAGGAGTTCAATGTAAAAAAAACAAAACAAAACAAAACCCAACAACCTACAAACCCCAAAACCAACCAAAACAAGCTTTTGATGTAGTTGCTTCTATTCCACAGAAGATGCAGTAGCTTGTGATGTAGACAGAACTACAGAAGCACTTCTTGTCAATCTGGGCTTTTTTTCTTTAAATTGAGTGCTCCTGAACCAGCCTTGGAGATCGAAGACTTCTCTTCAATCCAAACTGGAGCCATGTTTTCAGCCTTACCTTAAAAGTCTATGAAAGAAAAGGAACATTTATTGTTATTGTTGTGTTGAAAGCTGATAAAGTTGATGTTAAATCTGTTTTTTTTCCCCCTTGTGCTGTATGTTAGAAGTTCAGAGCTTGCTTGTATTGAGCACTGAGTTAATAAATTTATGATATCTTAAACAATAAACAAAACCTGTGTTAACTGGAATGTGACACTTATTCAGAACACAAAAAGACTACTTACAGTTTCACTGCATTTTTTCTGTGGTGATTTTTGCCATTACTCTTTAGTCATCTTTGTGGAAAAAGTACCTAGGTGTAGTAGACCAGGGAACCAGGAGAATTAGGTCATTAGCTGTGTCTGTGGATAATACAGTACTAACAATGCACCTGCCTAATGATGTAAAACAGCAAAAGCAATCCTTTTTTTCTCCTTCCTAGCCAACAGCAGATGTGCTTTGACTGCTCTTTTGGTTTACTCCCTCCTGTAGGCCATCAGCAGAGAGGATGCGATGTGCCCAACTTATATCTGCCTGTGAAAAGCACTGAGGAGAGAAAGTGGGTTGAGTGTGGCAGTTTCCTGAGTTGTAGGTGATGTCTTTTGTTTTGCTTCACATGGCACGGACTGTGTCTTCTGCAACAGAAGACGCAAAAAATGGAGGTGGAGCACTGAAATGTGAATGCAAGAGGTGAAGCTGAGACAGCTGTGGTGCAAGTTTCATGTCACAGACAGCCACAGTGAGAGACTCAAACCAGCCTAGGTGGAGCCCACCAGTATGGATGCATTCTACCTCCTGAGCCATACCCAGACTGAGGCAGAGGATGGCAGTAATCTCCTCCCTGCCATTTTCAGGGTTGGAGCAACTCTAGCCATGACAGCAGTGGTGGGAAAACAAACCAAGACTAGTCTGTAGCAGCCCAACATTGACATGGTTTTCTATGAGTGGTCACGCTCTGCCTCTGGAAATTGATGTGCCTTCATGTTCCTGCCACCCCTCCACATGGCAGACCTGATCACACGTTAGAAACAGCAAGGAAATTTTGCCAAAATGGTGTCATAGAGATACAGTCTTTCTTATATGAGGTCTTTACGTGGACACTGCTACTAAAATACCACCTAATCTGTTGTGGTTTTGTTCACCAGTAAGTATCTCCTTTAACAGCTGGATTTTCACTTAACAGGTGTGCGGGGAAAACAGAGATAATAAATGGCAATAGCTTTTCATTGTCTAATAAGAGGTGGCATGTCATATTATTTGTTTTCCTGAGTTAGCTGAGACTAAGAAGGAAAATTTTTTTTTTTTGAAAGCTCTTTAGGAATCTTCTGGGAGAGCACCTTTCTACTGAATAAACTATTTCTGTACTTCCTTATAACAGGCATTTAAAAAGAAGTTCATGTACCAATTCTGATAAAGACAAATCTAGAATCTTCCTCACTAAGAGCAGCCATCATCTTTTCTGAGGCTTTTAGCATCTCTGCAGTATGTTCCCTTATTCATTACCAGTTTGAAGACATTACTTTCATGTGCTGATGCCCTGTATCTTGGGAGCTGTGGCTCTGCTCTGTGTACGGTGTAATTTGAGTGCCCTCTACTGCCTACAATAAAAAATCCACAGCAAATAAGGAGCACAAAATGCCTGTCCTAGGTTTTACATCTTCCTTGTGCTAGTTGTGGATTTACTTCTAAAAAAATCTTTCTGTCAAACACACTTTGATACTAAAATACATTTTCTTGCTCCCTTGTGTGTGTTTGGCTACAACTTTTATGATTGTTTTAGGTGGATATCTTCTGGATTGTTCTCCCTCCATCTTGCGGATGTTTTCCTGTTAGATATGGAGAGGGGAAAAAAAGGCATATTTTAAAAACACCTTTGTATTTCTTTCTCATGTTTCTTATTTATTGTTGTCTTTGACCCACATGCAGCATGATGGCATGTTGATGTTTTTGGTACTCTTACCAATATTGCCTAGCTGCTAGTGTTGATGTTGGAGAGGCAGCAGTGTGGGATGTGGTTCCCAAACTGGCACCCACAAGGCCAGTGAAATGGGTCATAGCTATTCTGTAAAACCACATGAGGCAATGAAGCGAATGGTGCCTTCAGGCCATGGGTGATACTGTGAGCATCTGGTATTTTGGTAGAAGTGCTGAGGGTTGTTTGTGGGCCTCTGGTCTAGAAATGTGTGGGTGCCACTGACGTCCCTGCTCATCTGCCTCATGTTTGGTTTACTTCTGGCTATGAGATTTCCCCAAATATAAATGGGGGAGAATGCTGCTGCCACTTGGTGTGTGTACAACACACAAATGCAAGACCATTCAGTGAGTTGGAGTTATGCAGCTTTCCTCATATTGTAGTCTGGACTCTTCCTCAGAGGCTGGGAGCCTCCTGGGACCTGAACCTGCCCAGCAAAAGGAAAGATGTGGGATCAGAATTAGGGCATCAACTACAGGCTGTAATGGAAGACTAGAAATGTTACTTAAATTACAGAGATAGGTGAAGACCTGCTGAGATCAGAAATACCTGCAGAGACTGTTTCCTCTATAAGCCAGCTCTAAACAGAAGATATACAGACATTGCATGTAGCATTACCTTTTACTAAGAGGTCTGTGCACAGAGTCAGGGTCTGGATGTTACAGAAGCACGAACTTGTGCTTGGTTAATTTTTTTTCTTTGCAGTGTCGTTACAACCCTTGCTTCCCTGGAGTGCGATGTGTAAACACTGCTCCAGGTTTCCGATGTGAGACCTGTCCCCCAGGATATACAGGACAAACCGTGCAAGGGATAGGACTCAGCTATGCCAAGAGCAATAAGCAGGTGAGTGGCAGCATCCCTGCAGCAACTACCTTTGCAAGGTGCTGGTTTATATCAATGCATTGCTATAGCATTTTATTTATACTTCAGTCGTTCCGTAATTGCCTTGTGCAGTTAGGCAGAGATCAGAGTGTTTCAATTAGAAGATCCAAGTTGTGTTTGCTTGGTATTAATGGGAGTATTAACAGCCTAATACTGAGGACCAGTATGGAAACAAGAAAAAAATGTTATTACCTTCATAGATATCTCTGATCAATTTTGAAGGGGCTGTGTTGGTTTCTGTAAACTGGCTTTGAACTAGGAAGAGTGTGATAGAAAAGGCGTATTTTACTGTTGTGTTTTGCATGTTCCTGTGGCGCCCTACAAGGGGAACATATCTCTTATCTAAACTCTTGTGGACAAACCAGACGCCCATCTGAAGTTTGAAATTTTCTGTGTCACAGTGTCTCTTCAGGGTTTATACATGTCTGGAGATCCATTGGAAAGTTAGCCTATGGATATGTCTGTGCCATTCTGGGAGCAGATTCAGAAGAGGCTATGACCCTTTTCTAGACTTAAACTTTAGTGGCTTTTCTTCAGACTGTATCTCAAATTTACATTGTTTTTATTACATGTTGATTTGTTTTATTGCTAGGTCTGCTTAGATATTGATGAATGTCAGGCTGGTGGACTTGGACCCTGTGTTCCAAATTCCCATTGCATAAACACTTTGGTAAGCACCTTTTGATTTGTGGCTTTAAAAAATTGATTGTTTTAGAATTCCATGGGGCTAGGATTGGATTTATGGCTCTGACTGAAGAGCTGAATAATACAATTTGTTAGTTGGCTTAATCTAAACCAAAGAATCCTTTCCTCTTTTCCTAACTAATAGTAAAAATAGTAAAAAAATAAATACTTGATTTGTCATTAACATGTCTATCTGAGCTGTATCCCTTATCACTTTCCCTGAAGAGTGGCAGGAACTCTTCTCTCCACACCATCCAGTTATGGGTGCTTACAAGTATGTTATGGCAAGGAACCTGTTTTGAAAGACTAAACCTTTGCTTCCCCTCATCTCTTCCCACCTGGGAACTGCTGCAACAAGCTGTTCCCCTGGGTTCTCTTTTTATAGAATTAATGTCTTCACTTCATTAGGGTGTTTACACAGTACCAGACATCCCTCTAAATAAGTACAGAGAGAAGGAAAGCTGCAATTGGTACAACACTTTTAATACCCATACATATTAAACCCAGGAGAGCAAGCATAGCAGAAGTAGAAATGGTTTGAAAGATGTTTGGATCCAACAGAAGGGGCATACAACCATTTTAATGCTATGAAGCAAGTTGGATCTTTCACTCGGAATCACAAAATCATAGAATCATTTCATTTGGAAAAGACCCTTAAGATTATCAAGTGCAACTGAAAACCAGATGCTGCCAAGTCGCCACTAAATCATGTCCCTATTTGCCACGTCTACAGGTCTTTTAAATACTCCCAGGATGGTGGCTCAGCCTCTTCCCTGGGCAGCCTGTTCCAGTCCTTGACAACCCTTGCGGTGAAGAAATTTTTCCCAATATCCAGTCTAAACTTCCCCTGGCAGAACTTGAGGCCATTTCCTGTCATTCTATCACCTGTTACTTGGGAGAAGAGACCAACACCCACCTCACTACAACCTCCTTTCAGGTAGCTGTAGAGAGCGATAAGGTCTCCCCTCAGCCTTCTCCAGGCTAAACAACCCCAGTTCCCTCAACCTCTTCTCATAAGACTTGCTCTCTAGACCCTTCACCAGCTTCGCTGCCCTTCTCTGGACATGCGAACACCTCGATGTCCTTCTTGTAGTGAGGGGCCCAAAACTGAACACAGTACTCGAGGTGCAGCCTCACCAGTGCCAAGTACAGGGGCACTATCACCTCCCTGGCTCCTGCTGGCCGCACTATTCCTAACACAAGCCAGGATGCTGTTGGCCTTCTTGGCCACCTGAGCACGCTGCCGGCTCATGTTCAGCCGACTGTCAACCAACACCCCAGGTCCTTTTCCTCCAGGCAGCTCTCCAGCCACTCTTCCCCAAGCCTGTAGCGTTGCATGGGGTTGTTGTGACCCAAGTGCAGGACCCGACACTTGACCTTGTTGAACCTCACACAATTGGCCTCAGCCTATCGATCCAGCCTGTCCAGATCCCTCTTCAGAGCCTTCCTCTACTCAGCGCTTGTCAGGGCACACCTGGAGTACTGTGTACAGTTCTGGTCCCCACTATACAAAAAGGATGTGGACAGGCTGGAAGGGGTCTAGAGAAGGGCCACCAAGATGATCAGAGGACTGGGAAGCCTGCCACATGAGGATAGGCTGGGAGAACTGGGTTTGTTAGCCTTGAGAAAAGGAGGCTTAGAGGGGATCTCATTACAATGTACCAGTACTTAAGGGGTAGCTACAAAGAAGATGGAGACTCCCTTTTAACAAGGAGTCACATGGAGAGGACAAGGGGGAATGGACACAAATTGCTCTTGGGGAGATTCCATTTGGACACAAGAGGAAAATTCTTCACAGTGAGGACAGTCAACCATTGGAATAATCTCCCCAGGGAAGTGGTTGACCTGGCCATGTTGGACACATTCAAGAGTCATCTGGACAGGGTGCTGGGGCATCTTGTCTAGACTGTGGTCTTCCTGGAAAGGTTGGACTAGATGATCCCTGAGGTCCCTTCCAACCTGTGATTCTGTGATTCCTACCCTCATGCAGATCAGCGCTCCTGCCCAACTTGGTGTTGTCTGCAAACTTACTGAGGGTGCACTTGATCCCCTTGATCATTGATAAAGATATTAAACAAGACTGGCCTCAACACTGAGCCCTGGGGAACACCATTTGTGACCAGCTGCCAGCTGGATTTAACTCCATTCACCACAACTTTCTGGGCTCAGCCATTCAGCCAGTTTTTTACCCAGCCAAGAGTACACCTGTCTAAGCCATGAGCAGCCAGCTCCTCTAGGAGAATGCTGTGGAAGACGGTGTCAAAGGCTTTACTGAAGTCCAGGTAAACAACATCCACAGCCTTTCCCGCATCCACTGAGTGGATCACCTTGCATAGAAGGAGATCAAGTTGTTCAAGCAGGACCTGCCTTTCATAAACCCATGCTGGCTGGGCCTGACCACCCAGTTGTCCTGTATGTGCCACTTATGCCACTGTCAAATACTGTTCTGCTATAGCTGGCTGCACAGAGCAGACTTTCTCCACGACAAGAGAAGGGTTAAAGGTATCCTGCAGCTTTAAAGGTGATCTTTTTTGCAGCTAGGTATCATTGAGGCAATCAGTAGTGTTCAAAGGGGTGTGCTTTGCTTGTGAACAGCCTTGTTTTTCTAGGATTGCTTTCACTGTTCAATATGTTTATCTTTTTTTCTTTTATATCTAGAACATTTCTGTCACATGTATCTAATTGTATGACTAGTCCTCTTCAGGAGGCCATCAGGCCCTCTTTGCAGAGGGCAACAAGTGGCCTGCCATCTGTCAAAACAGAGGAGTGGGTTTTTTACTGCTGTCTCCCTTTAGAAATGGTTTAGTCTAGAAGTGCTGCTTTACAGGCTATTTTAATGTATGCCAGGGCCTTCCGTCATCTGTCTATCTTCATCTTCAGCCTGAAAGTATGCAGACAGCACAGAGTTAAAATTTAGAATTGTGCTGGTTTTGACTGGGATAGAGTTATTTTTCTTCCTAGTGGCTGGCATAGGGCTGTGTTTTGGATTTAGTATGAAAAAATGTTGATAGCACACTGATGTTCTAGTTGTTGCTAGGTAGTCCTTACACTAAATCAAGGACCTTTCAGCTTCTCATGCTCCTCTGACTGAGAAGGCTGAAGATGCACAAGAAGCTGGGAGGGGACACAGCCAGGACACCTGACCCAAACTGGTCAAAGGGATATTACATACCGTATGATGTAATGCTCAGTATATAACTGGGGGAAAGCTGGCTGGGTGGCCATTGCTTGGGAACTGGCTGGGCATCAGTCAGTGGGTGGCAAGCAATTGCATTGGGCATAATTTGCTTTGTTTTTTATTTATTATTGTTAGTATTATTGTAATTATTATCACTGTTATCATTACTATAATTATAATATTATATTTCATTTCAGTTATTGAACTGTTCTTGTTTCAGTCCGTGAGTTTTCTCACTTTTACTCTTCCAATTCTCTCCCCATCCCACTGCGGGGGGAGTGAGTGAGCAGCTGCATTGGTGCTCAGTCACCAGCTGTGGTTAAACCATGACAGGAATGAAGCTAGAAACAGAGGACAAAAGTAATGCCCAGCTGGGTAGTAAATGTATTTATTGTAGTGGACTGGGCCAATCCTGACAGTTCCTCCAGCAAGCTTTGTATAGGAAGACTGAAGTTGTATGAAGTGCCTCAGTTTTACAAAGGGATGGATGCACAAGTTTGTCAGAGATCTGTCTCTGTTCCTTGACATGTAATTAATAGTTATTCTCTATAAGGTTAAAAGATGGTTTTTGATTAACTTATTTCATAGGTTACAAATCCAGAAGTACATGAGATAGAGACAAAAGCCTCATTAGATGGCTAAAGAAGACCCCTTCTTAGCGGCATTTATCCATTTATATAGTTTTATATATCCATTTATAGTGATTGTCCCAGCCACACTGAGATTCATTGGCTTAGCTCCTTTGTGTTTGCTTACACAATGGAGTGGCACAAATATAAAATATCTATGTATGCCTCTGGGTAAACTACTGCAAAAGAAAATTAAGTTTGTTCACAGTGCAGGAGGACTCAATGGATGAAAAATGACGTTTGCACAGCATAATAAGCAGTGACATGGATCTCACTCACATGGCAGCTTTAAAAGAAAAAGAAGTCCTATTAGAAGGCTGGCTAGTAACTTTGTGTTCTTACAGGGGTCTTACCGATGTGGACAGTGCAAACCAGGATATACTGGAGACCAAGCCAGGGGATGCCAGGCTGAGAGGAGCTGCAGAAATCGAGCCCTCAATCCATGCAGTGTCCATGCCCGTTGTATTGAGGAGAGGAGAGGAGAGGTGACGTGTACTGTGAGTTCATAAATTCATGCATTTGTACAATGAAAAGTAGCCTTTATTTAGGCTGGGACTGAGAAAGTGTTTGTGGCTATTTTATACAGTTGGGTGTTTTAACAAGATTGTGGCACACTGGTCCAGACAGCTATGAAAATAGCGGGGCTGAGTCTATCTTGCAATTGTTTCCTTCTTGCAGCATGTCTGTAAGGTAACCATATTCATGTACCATATTTATGGTGTCCGTGTAATTAGATCTTTTGGGAATGGCTTTCATAGACTTTCTATAGTCTCCTCAGAAAGGACTCTTTCTGAGTCACTCTACAGACGACATCAAAAGGACAAATTCCTCTCCTGGTGCTCAGCTACATAGTTGTGGATAGGGATTCTCTCTGCATACTCAATGTGCCTGTATTTGCCTGCTGATAGAGATGGTATTTTTCCAGTTGAAAATCATACAGGCATAGGTAGGCTATACTGTGCTTTCCAGCCCTGGCAGCAGAGGATCACCAAGTGGTGTATGAACTTTCACTGTAAGAGTCTAAATGAAGTATATTACTTAGTTTTTCCAGCTTGCACGGGGAAGCAAGAGACTAATCCTGTGTCCTAAATTTGGACGCAGTGCGTGCTTTTGCTGGCACATGCTTTGGTCTCATTTTTAAGTACATCTATTTCAAAGAAGAAGAATCTAGGATATTTTAAGCCCATGCTGTAATGAGAAGATGCCTAGATACTTGTGTTAGGCAAGTCCTCATTTTAAGGGGAGGCCAGGGATTGGCATGCAGTTCTATTCATGTGTCTTCAGTTACAACACAAATTAGGCATTGTTTGAAATAGTACCAGTTTAATTAGCTAGGAGGAACTTGTGTGCAGATGCACTTGCTTTGCTGATGCAAACTTAGTAACTGTCAGTGAAGTTTTCTCTTAAAACTTCCTGTAGTTGCGGATGTATTCTTGAGATACTGAACAAAACACAGTCATCCATCTAAACATGGCCCCCTTGTTGACATGCTAGGTGCATATTCTGCCTAGGTCCTCTGTTTTCTTTTTCTCCACCTGCAGGTGAGGAACCAAAATTGATTCCTGACTAGTGTCTAAAGTAAATCTATAGCTCCCACTGAAATCATTAGATGTTGCAGGCACACATTCCATTTAACATCAAGTCTTAGCTCTTTCTAGCTGTGCCTAGGTGTAGAGAGCTTGAAACAAAGATAATTTTTTTCCTTGTTGAGAGATGCTGAAGTGTACCTCATTGTACTTCAGTGTCCATCCATGCCTTCTCTATGTTAGTGTTTTCAAGATTGATGTAGGGTTTCCCTCTTGAATATTGCTACAGTGACTCATTAACCTTTTGGTACTTCTACCATGGTATTTTATTGATAGTGTGGCATTGGTTGGGCTGGTGATGGTTATATTTGCGGAAAAGATGTTGACATTGATGGCTACCCTAATGAAGAACTCTCATGCTCTGCTGAAAACTGCAGAAAGGTAAGAAATTTTTTGTTAATCCTATAACAATTCAGAGCAAGAAGGAGTGAAGAGGAAGAGTGGAAGAAATATGACTGGGTGTATTAATATTTTTTCAAGTTATTTAAGTTCTCTGGATAAATTGTGTTTAATTTTATTAATTGATTAATTAAAACAATAATAGAAAAAGTTATTCAAATTATGAAGTCATCCAGTTTACCTGTAAACACAGACATGTCTCATTTTTTGTCTAGGACAATTGCAGATTTGTCCCAAACTCTGGACAAGAAGACGCTGATGGTGATGGGATTGGAGATGCCTGTGACGACGATGCGGATGGAGATGGCATTCCCAATGAGCAGGTGCTGTGTATAGATCAGGGTGCAGGGGTCTGTGGAAACAGAAGGATTTCATGTTATTGCAGTAGGTATTGGTTTTGAAATCTGTCTCACTGCTGTTTGCCATAGATTATCCCATACCCATCACCATCAGCAGCTCTCTCAACCACATTTTTTTTTCTTTTATATAATGGTCGCTATTATAAGACCTAAAAAACCCAGGCGATCTCACGCAGCCTTAAATCCCACCAGTGTGCACTCCATTATTATATTTTAGCATTGAATTATAGAGGGTTTTTTGAGTACAATGGCCTTCAGGAACGTTACTTGCATTAGTGTCTTTCTTTTTAAAGAGCAGGTTGACCTGGCATCACATTCCATGAGGGATCCAAAACCCACATAAATTAATGGTGTCTTGCCAATAACTTGGAAAAGCTTTGAATCATGTTCTCAAAGTGAAAGAGGTTTCCATGTGGGTATACTACTGCAGAATATAACAGAGAATACATTCAGACTGTAAAAGCTCTTTTGTGTTCATTCTGTATCCTCACATGCCCGCTGTTGTACGTTAAGATCCTTCTGTGGTATTGTTTAATGCACTTCTGAGGAAGACAAGAAGAACACACTATTAAGAGTACAAATGTCCATGTGGAGCTAGGGCAGAACAGCAATCACAGGAGGTCTGTCTCAGGCTATTTTGCCACAGAGGCAAACCCTAAATTCTGATAGCTTGAAGCAACTGATTTTATTAATGATCTATGAGGAAAGATCACATGTTAAATCCTCCTTCAACTGTAAATCTATATGCAGGTTCTGCACCTTCACAATCAAGTAGCTTCAATATTGTTGCTAAGCTCTGTTCTGCCTCCCTGTGTGCAAGAGGATGAGGTCATGGGTATGCTAGATAGGATAGGAAAGTTTATACCACTTTGAAATAAAGTTTTCTCCATATGCCTCCTGATGGTCTTAGAAAGTCAAGTGCAGTTTGGTTGACCAAAAAAAAAAAGACCACTTTACCCTTTTGCATCAAAAAGTCCTGTTTTTCCAAGTGTTTCAGCTATGGTCTGAGTCTCCACCAGAAGGGGGCAACCGCCTTTCACCGAGAGCATCTATAAACCCTGTCACGGTCCCTAAACTGCAGCTTTTGGGAAGGACCATGTAAGGAAGCCAGGACACCAAAACGGGTTACTCACCATGGACTCATCCAAAATGAGAATCAGAAGTTGAAGCTATGAATAAAGCCTTATGGTAGCGGGTGTTTATCTTTAGGGTTCCCACAGTGTGGTTCAAAGCAGAGCTTTGAGGAAGCCAATGAAATCTGATCCAGAGCTATTTTTCACATAAAATGTGTAAATGCTCATGGTAATAACTTTTTGTGAAAGTAGAAATAAATACAAGAGTTATATAAGTCCACTAAAGTAGAAATTAAAGGTTTGGGGCCCAGTTCATGTATGATTTGGATCTGTGTCTCTTGTAGGATAACTGTGTCTTGGCTCCCAATGTTAACCAGAGAAATGGTGACCAAGATATCTTTGGAGATGCTTGTGACAACTGCCGCAATGTCCTGAATAATGACCAGAGGGACACAGATGGTGATGGGAAAGGAGATGCTTGTGATGATGACATGGATGGAGATGGTTGGTAATTCTTCACTTCTAGCTTCTCTGATGTTCTTGAAACTTGCCCAGAATGTGCTGTGTATTAGGTAATTTCCTGTCACCAGCTGCTATGTGTCATGTGACACATTGTCTTAGAATCATAGAATCATAGAATCATTAAGGTTGGAAAAGACCCTTAAGATCATCGAGTCCAACCACTAACCTATCACTGCCAAGTCCACCATTAAACCATATCCTCAAGCACCATGTCTACCCTTCTTCTAAATACCTCCAGGGATGGAGACTCAACCACCTCCCTGGGCAGCCTGTCCCAATGTCTGACAACCCTTTCAGTGAAGTTTTTCCCAATATCCAGTCTAAACTTCCCCTGGCAGAACTTGAGGCCATTTCCTGTCATTCTATCACCTGTTACTTGGGAGAAGAGACCAACACCCACCTCACTACAACCTCCTTTCAGGTAGCTGTAGAGAGCGATAAGGTCTCCCCTCAGCCTCCTCCAGGCTAGACAACCCCAGTTCCCTCAACCTCTTCTCATAAGACTTGCTCTCTAGACCCTTCACCAGCTTCGCTGCCCTTCTCTGGACACGCTCCAGCACCTTGATGTCCTTCTTGTAGTGAGGGGCCCAAAAATGAACACAGCACTCAAGGTGCAGCCTCACCAGTGCCGAGTACAGGGGCACGATCACCTCCCTGCTCCTGCTGGCCGCACTATTCCTGACACAAGCCAGGATGCTGTTGGCCTTCTTGGCCACCTGAGCACACTGCCGGCTCATGTTCAGCCGACTGTCAACCAACACCCCAGGTCCTTTTCCTCCAGGCAGCTCTCCAGCCACTCTTCTCCAAGCCTGTAGCACTGCATGGGGTTGTTGTGACCCAAGTGCAGGACCCGGCACTTGGCCTTGTTGAATCTCATACTGTTGGCTCCGGCCCAACGATCCAGCCTGTCCAGGTCCCTCTGTAGGGCCTTCCTGCCCTCCAGCAGATTGACACTTCCACCCAGCTTGGTGTCATCTGCAAACTTACTGAGGGTGCACTCAATCCCCTCATCCAGATCATCAATGAAGTTTGGAATCCTTTCGTTTTGATTAATGTATATCTTTTGGCCTCCATTGGAAGCACTGAACACTGTAACAGATGAACCAAGCCATGTTTCATGTATCAGTTGAGGTTGTTGGTCATTCATTAATTCCTTAAAAGTGCAAACATGACCCAGAGAGTACCCAGCTGCTGCCTGTCACAGATGCCCAAAAGCTACATAATGTATTATTTTCATTGCTGTAGGAGGCTTGAAAGAAACTAAAAAATCACAGCCCTTCAAATGTAATAACAAAGATGAAACGTCCCATCCTCTAAGCTGTGATACAGGAACAGGGTAGAATGAATTGTGTGTAATAAATGAAGCGTGTGTGATGGGGTTGAAAGCTGTTCTTTAGCAAGGTGTTTCTAAATTCTGTTAAATTAATGGATGACACAAAGATTTACTGTGCAGGTTTATAATGTCATTGCAAGATTACATAGTTGCTGAAAAGGAATAGTGTCTTTACTGGTCTTGATGTTTAAGTTGTCCAATAACACATACAGGAATTACTTTTAACTACGATCCAATCCACTTTTTGCTAGGTATTAAGAACCTTTTGGATAATTGTCAGAGGATACCCAACCAAGACCAGGAGGACAAGGATAACGATGGTGTTGGAGATGCCTGTGACAGCTGCCCAACAATCAGCAACCCAAACCAGGTTAGCAGGCAGAAAGAAAAAATATGTTTGTTTAGGGATAGGGACTGCTGAGGTCCAAAAAGATGCAAGAGAATGAGGCAGCCCATGCAGCCGCAGTGTTTATCTTTTAACAGTAGGTACTCAGGGAAGTTTTATGGAGCTTCAAACTCTCCTGACATGGGAAAGGGGAACCACCAGGTGTATTCTCATAGTCTGGGGTGTTGTTAGCACCTCTGTCCTCCCAGAATCTTCTATCATGCTTTTAAATGTGGGCATGCTCAAGTCCCATGGAGTCCAATGCCAGATTCCACACAGTGGTGTGATTTAGTTACACTTGGTATTTCTTTAATTAGGAGAAAATCCTGGTGTCCTTAGCTAGCAAAACTTTTGATTTTCCTAGGTGTGAAGTCAGTGAGACTTCTCATATATTTTGAATTCTGATTGAGCCTCTGTGACTAACAAAAAATGCTGGAAACTTTAGAGAAACGTGGTAGATTTTTTAAAGCTGCTTAAGATATCAACCTTGGTCAGAAATGAGGGATACTTATTTCCAGTAGTAAGGAAACTTGCTTGAATTACTCAGCTTGCTTGAATTGCTCCAATCAAGTTTAATCCTGTTTATGCATTGTCTGTTTTGTTGTTGGTTTTTTTTTTTAATAAAACTGACTTTTTAGTTAGATAGATGATGCAAACAAGAAAATATATTTTGTAAACCAAATGTTTTCCCATGCTTTTATTTTAACTGTATTTGATTTGATTGTGTTTGTTTTAATACTGCCATTTTAATAGATAGTCTCAGCAGCTGATACTGGAACTTTCTTTGTTTCCTTTTGCAGTCAGATGTTGACAATGACCTGGTTGGAGATTCCTGCGATACCAATCAGGACAGGTATGCAGTGTTGTGGCTTGTAACAGCAGCAGGGGGGTGGAAGAGGCTAGTCTTGAGCTGAAGCATGCTACTGATTCCTGGAGAGCTGTAATGCCTCAGATTAGCCTGAATCTAATTCCAAAGCCTCCTCAAAGAGACGTTATTTCAGAAACAATATTATGGTTTATCAGCCTTGTAGGTTCACTTCCCTGTAGCAGTACAGTTACGGAGCCTTCTACCTTTAGCCCCATGTTCACATAGGCTTCTTATGAGTACCTGTGAAAGTGACATTCAGAGCAGTTCTCTGGCTGCAAAACCCAGAGCACTGCTCAGACCATCTTAGTGAGGTAATGCCTTTTTTCTTTTCTTTATTTTTCATTCCTCTTTCCTTTCATTTTTTTCTTTAGCAGAAATTTCACAGTTAAGGGCTCTCTGTTTTTCCATAAGAACCTGATGTTTCAGAAACAGAATTTTATTATCAAGTGTAAAATGTTTGCAGATAAACCCCTTTACTTTGGCATAGCAAGAGTGGCAAGGCTCTTCTATGGCTATTAAATGCCTGGAGGATTCAAGGGAGCACGTCGCATGACAAACTGCTAGCGCCTGGCTGGAAGCAGCTTCTGCATAGCCAGCTTCAGGGGTGGCAAGTCCTACCCCATGCTCCTCACTTAAAACCAAGAGGAAAGGGAAGTGACAAATCTTGTGCTGACACAGCATTTCACCAGCCACAGGTGGCTGCAAGGTCTCACCCCAGGGCTGTTGGTGGGTGCTGCTGTCAGGGACAGTAAGTGCAGGGAGCCCACATCCCCCGTTGCAGGGAGCATTCCCAGTCTTGGGCCAGTAGCTGCCAAGGTTCCCCAGCTGGGAGCTGTCTAAAGTAGATACAACCTTGTTTTTTTCCTGTTTTACAAAAGGGCATCTTTTCTTTTCTTCTTCAAACCTATATATGTATGAAACATTGCCTGGTAGAAATGCTGTAGCTCTGCCTAAGGTTAACCTTGCAACAGATATATGTGCGTGGTCCTATTTGCATTTTGTCTGAAGAATGTACAGATATTAGTTGCAGTTACAGACATTAGACCTAAAATTAAAGCACCTTTCTTCAGCAGAGAGAGATAGGTGGGAATATGCATAGCTATAAGCTGCAGCACTCCCTTAATTTGGCTGCATGTCACTTTTGTTCTACCTGTGCTAGTCTAAAAGCTACTGAGGGGAAACATGCCTGCTTAGCACCAGGAACTGTTTTGTTTATGGCACGTTTACAGAACACACCTGACCTCGGGCTGTTTTTTTGCACAGATGCATTTAACTGTTAGCATGGAAAAACAAGGCAGACACCCCATAACATCCCAAACCCTTTTCTGTAGTCAGTGTCCCTGTTCCTGGTGAGTCTTCTCTGTAATGAGCTGATGCAGCCAAGGGCTGGAGGGGTACTTGGGAGCCACAGACTTTTTCCTCTCTTTCTTACTGCACGGCTCCCCTGAGGGATCGTAATGTAACAAAACTTGCTATGCAGGAGGGTAAAAGTGGTGCTTGTTTTTAAACAAGTCTGATTTCAGGTGCTCATGCAGAGTCTCCCATAAATTTGCATTCACACTCACACCTGTACGTTCTTGAGCACCAAGGCACTTGTGGACAACACATGTGAGAGGGGGCACCAGCACTGCACTTGTTGGATGTGCCTTATAGGCCCTTTAGGAGTGGATCTTATTTGGGATCTTGGTCTCTGGTGTCTTCCTACTCCATGTAAGGCTTCTTTTTCTTTTCCTTATCTGAGTATTTTTATAGCTCCAGGCTTAGTCTTCATCCCCCTGCCACCTTACCATACAGTCTCTGTTCTGTGTCTCCTTGCTGTTCATCCACCTGAGTAACACCAGATCGTGGTGCCCCACTGGTCCAGCTCCGGGGGTGCCTCCAGTGCACTTTCTGCTCAGGTAACCATGCAGTCCCCCATGCAGAGGCAGGAGCTGATGCTGACATGCCATTTCCTTTTGTCTCTGTGCTTGCAGTGATGGAGATGGGCACCAGGACAGCACAGACAACTGCCCCACCATTATTAACAGCTCCCAGCTTGATACAGATAAGGATGGGCTGGGTGATGAGTGTGATGAGGATGATGATAATGATGGCATTCCTGACCTCTTGCCCCCAGGCCCTGACAACTGCAGACTGGTCCCCAACCCAGGGCAGGAAGATGATAATGGTAAGATGAGCGTTCAGGAGCCATTTTGGTGCTTAGGCACTACATCCTTCCCCAGGCATTACACACGTGCACCAGGATCCCACACAGTCACCATGGGTGCATACGCTTATCCCAGGAGAGACCCCCAACACATGGGGGCTCTTTGGCCAAGGCAGAGGTCCTCAGGTCCCCTCCCCTAGCACTGCAGCCATCACCTCCTCCTGGGACACCCTGAACCAGTGGCTTGTCCAGATATGGCTACTTGCTGCACCATAAATCTGCTTTCACTTCTCCAATGCATTCAGGTGACGGGGTCGGGGATATCTGTGAGTCTGATTTTGACCAGGATACAGTGATTGATCAGATCGATGTGTGCCCTGAGAACGCAGAGATCACCTTGACAGACTTCAGGGCCTATCAGACAGTCGTGCTGGACCCAGAGGGGGATGCGCAGATTGATCCCAACTGGGTGGTTCTGAACCAGGTAAAAATACATCTGGTCTTTCTTGCCTGTCTGAGAAAGGTAATTTGAAAACCACAGTAAAACTGTCTCTGTAATTGCTGGACCTCTGGCAAACAAGTGAAAAGTGGAAGTTATTCGTTGGTTGACTATTTTACAGGAGTTGTAATGAAGAGACTTTCTTTTAGCATATGATAGCTTGAAGCTTGGTGCTTCTAATAATCTAAAATAATTACAGGCTGGTCAACTTGTTCTGGGTGTATTTCACTGCTGCCAAGAAAGCAAACACGAGATGTTTGTGTCACCCTATTGAAATACTTCTGTAGCAAAGTTTCATGAACTCTTCCCAGAATGTGAAAGTCTGACCTGCTGTATAGCAGAGCATTTACTCCTAGATGGAGTCCGATAACTGTTATTTGCACTAATAAATTTTAGCCTTCAGGAGGCTAACATGTTCTGAGTCACAAGGAATGTGCAATTTACTCCTGTTTCCAAAGTTTCTGCCAAGTCAGCTGAGATGTGTACACCTTCCTTAACCCAGTCCTGGCAGTCAGTTTAATCCCAGACTCCATGATCGAACTGCATGAGCTATGCCTAGGAAAAGCTTTCTTCCCTGCTCTGGTCCTCTTTCCACTCCGCCCCCCCAGTCCTGGCCAGCTTCAGTGATTTCCAGAAGACTGGAGCAGGGGAAAAAAGTATCAGAGTTCCAGTATGGCCAATTCTGCAATGGGAGAGAAAAGTCATTCCTGACTGAGGGTACACAAGCAGCTGAAACAGTACTATTTGATTATAGTTCTCATTTTAATTCAGAGCTACAAGTGTTACAGACGTGAGCAGAAGAGATGGATGGAGGGGGTGCTAGAGGTAGGCCAGAAGAGGCTGCCAGGCTTAGCCAACCCAGCCTGTCACGCATGCTAACCACCCTGAATTTACTCTTACAGGGCATGGAAATTGTGCAGACTATGAACAGTGATCCTGGCCTTGCTGTTGGTATGTACCCTATCCCAAGATTCAAGTTTTATAGCAGAAACTTATAGCATGCGAATGCATTTTCTGCAACTTGTTTTTAACCTGCGTGTATCCTTAGGTTACACAGCTTTTAACGGCGTTGACTTTGAGGGCACTTTTCATGTGAACACCGTGACAGATGATGACTACGCTGGCTTTATTTTTGGTTATCAAGACAGCTCTAGCTTTTATGTGGTAATGTGGAAACAGACTGAACAGACATACTGGCAAGCGACTCCTTTCAGAGCTGTTGCAGAGCCCGGCATTCAGCTAAAGGTACTGGTCGTGCCTCCTAGCTGGGGACATAGTGGTCACCACTGCCTGGCCATGCCACCCTGCCATCTGACTACCATGGGCTAAGCTGTCATGCCATGCATTGGCCAAGCCATCACACTGCGTGCTGGCTGTGCTGCCTGACTGCTGTCCTGTCCCTGCAACAGGTGTCAAAACTGCTAAGTCAGGTGGCTGCTATGCAGCCCTCTGAATAGCACTGTTTTTTAAGGAACTTAATCTCCAGTCTCACCCCTGGAGTCTTTAGTGTCTGCTGTCATTGTGCTCTGGTGGTAATTGGTCAAATGGCCTCCTTGGTCCAGGTACTCAGTTGCTTTTCCATGCAAGCAGTGGCTGTGGTTATGCAGGAGAAGTTAGGGGCTTGTGAGCAGGAGGGAGGGTGCTTCTGCAGACCTGCTCCCAGCCACAAAAAGACTTAGAACTTTTGAAAGTGATGTTTCTCTACATGGTCAGTATTGGAAAATTATATTTCTGCAGGCTGTGAAATCCAAGACAGGCCCTGGTGAGCACCTCCGCAACTCCCTCTGGCACACGGGGGACACCAGTGATCAGGTCAGGCTGCTATGGAAGGACCCCCGAAATGTAGGGTGGAAAGACAAAGTCTCCTACCGCTGGTTCTTGCAGCACAGACCCCAGATTGGTTATATCAGGTAAGAGAGGAAAGGACAGATGAGGTGAGTACAGATACATGTCTGCCTAAACTGTTGTTTCTCAAAACCTAATTCAGATAATAATCTGAGAATTTATAATATTTCTGGGCTTTGCATTGATGAAGCCTTGTAACAGGTTAGACTTTTGAAATTCAGCCTGCAGTTCTTTTCCTAGGGAAGACAATTCCAGGCTAAGCCTGTTTGTAACTGAAGTTTTCTGCCTTCTGGCTGTTCTAACTGTGCCCAACCCTAGTAAGCCCTTCTCTGGCTTTAATACCTTGTTTGCCAAGCTACTACTGGCCACTGATCTGAAAAACAATGCATTTCAAAATTTTATTTTGACCGTTTAGAATATTTTTGTCGGATTGTGATAGTTTATTACAATTCTGGGATAACAGAATTAATAAAAGTTGTCCATTTAGAGGTTGTGATGCTAACTAAGATCAGTAATTATCCTGACGTGATGAATTTGAGATTACATATCAGATATTCAGGAAGTTTGCTAAAGCTATGTAATGCATGTTATCTATTCTTATTTTGTTATTTGGGGGGAAAAAACGTTATTTAAAAAATAATTCACCATTCAGGAGGAAACTCTTTGCTCCGCAACATCCAGATTGGCAGGAATTACACTTGTAGATCTTTGATGTTAAAATGCAAAAAATAAACCACTCTGGCATCATCATCTTAGGATTTGCAACCTTATAATAGAACAGAAATACAGGTAGAACAGTTGTTCAAAAATTCACCACCCTGCAGTTGAGATGCAGTAACGTGATGGTATAATTCCACTTTCCTGGTGCAGAGCATCATCTTCAGTGGTAACTGGAGTGAGCAGGTTTAACTTTATGCTAAAATGAATTAAGAACAGTTATACTATCAATTATTGTGTCCCAGCCACAGCAGAGCAGTGAATAGATCTTGGGTGGCAGCTTTTGTTTAGACCAAGCTGTTTGTGAAGCTGCTTCACGAGCAAACATCTGCCTGTGGTTGCAGTCTCTCTAGCCAGCCTAATTAATGTCTCCTGCAACTGGGAAAGGTAGCAAAGTCAGTGTCACAAAATCCTTCAAAAACTAAAGGCAGCCAGGCCTAAAGTGAATCCCTGCCAGCTCTCTGTCCACATCTTGCTGTGGTCTGTTCAGGCCAGATGCCACAGACCATAATGTGTCTAGCAAAGGTTTTTTGAGGCTTCAAGGGAGCCTAGGAAAATGTCACTTGAGCCAGCTTCTTCCACGGAAATTTGAAAGACAACAAGTTCTATTCATTGTACAGATGAACTGCCTCCGCAGATCAGGAAGTAAACTCAGGAACATAACAGGATTTGGGGGTTTTTGTCTTATTTTATGAAAAGACACAGGAACTTTCTTTCCCTTCACCACTCCCTATTTTCTTGCATGTCAGACCAGCAGCGCCCTCATCCAAAACAGGGCCTCCCAGGCTCATCATCCTCCAAGTCATTCATCCAGTACGCCAGATGCTGAGGGCTTGGTGTAGAGAGTGCTGCTCAGCTGGCTCCAGTGTGGTCCTGCTCAGTACAGGGCACACGCTGGGGAGCTGGCAGGGTGCAGCTGTTTCCAGAGCTATTTGGGAATTTGCTGATGGGTTTTTCTAATAAGATGATGCCAGGTCATCAAAACTGTTCCTGGAATTAATCATATTCACATTTTTAAAGAAATCTCATAGTCAAGGTTAAGGTTCCAAATGGTTTGTTTGAAACTTTGCCTATTTTAAAAAAAAAATTTAGCTTCAAACTGTGTGAGACAATATCCATCTGGCCATCTTCAACCAATCTAATCTGGTTTTCCCTTTCTCCTATAATGATCAACTGTGGAAATTTTCAACAGTTAAAGCTCTCAGTCTGACTCAGGAAAAAGCACTCCAAGGCTCTTGTAGAATTTGTAAAAGAACAACTACGAAAACATTGTCCCTGCCCAGCTCTTGCCAGTGTGCAGCATTGCTCCGGTTCCCAGCCTACAGGGAAGCGATCTTAACTGCTTTTTCCTCACCTGGGCTAGATGGCAGGATAGTATGTCCAAGGCTAGAATAATCACGATGGATAACAAAATTACTTTTATGAATGTTGCAGCCTTGGAAAAGAGCTAACAGAGCTTCTGTTTGTTTTAATTAAGGGCAAGATTTTATGAAGGTTCTGACCTAGTGGCAGACTCTGGTGTAACTATAGACACCACAATGCGTGGAGGACGGCTTGGAGTTTTCTGCTTCTCTCAGGAAAACATTATTTGGTCCAACCTGAAATATCGCTGCAATGGTAATGTTGCTCTTATGTCATTCTAGTTAACAACTGGGAAGTGACCATGAAGACCAGTAGTGTGGCTGTTGGATTAAGCCATATTGCATCCTTTCCTCTGCTGTTAACTTACAAGTTATTCACAGCTGTGAAATATCTCCCCTGACACCAGTAGCACACTGCAGCCCAGCCAGACGGGAACTACTATCTCACAACCACTCCTCCCAGAGCAGTCACTCTCCTGCAGAGATTGCACCAGCTTAGTAGTATAGCTGTCATCAGAGAATTAGAAACGTTATTTAAAACCAGCTGAGAGTTGTATACGCACAATATACTGAGGCCATCATGTGTGCAGGGTGCCTTGAGCCCTGAATACAAGGTGAAATAAAGCCAGAGAGCCAGTGGGATCAGTCACCAGGTGTCAGTGTCACTCCTGTACTTGCTCATTGCTCCTGTCTACAAGGACAAGACTGTAAGATACCCTTCCTCTCACAAAGGAAGCCTTCTCAGGCTTTGTGGGAGTGTGCTGGCTCACTCCTCTTGGGGTAAGACCCTTGCAGCTCAGCCCTGATCTCCCATTGTATGGAATAACTCAAACCTTGGTCACTCATGCAGAAGCTGATCATGTCAGGGTGTTTCTGCCCTGGCTGCTCAACTCGTATCATCATGAACCCCTACCTGACAAAGGCAGCCTTAGGAAAAACAAGTTACCAGCCGAGTTGGAACAGTTTCTTTGTCTGCTTTCTGTGGACTGAAGAAGCCTAGCCCAGGTCTGCAGCAGACACAGCCGCTACAGGGCCAGGCTCTGGCTCTGTGGATTGTTCCGGTGACAGACCCTGGTTCTTGGACACTTGGTACACCTAGACTGGTACTTGCAGGTTGTGGTTAAACAGATGAACTTCTAGACAGTGGTGTTTACAATTAAAAACTACTTGAGTCTCAAAGAGTATGTGGTTTCCAGAAAGCATGTTCCAAAGCAGCCACTGAAGTTGCAGATACTTTTCCTGGGGTGAGCAGGCAGCGCCTTTGCTGCAGTCGCTGCAGTAAGTCAATCAAACCCACTCAAAGAAGTGTCTGGAGTCCCCAGGTATCCCTGCTTTCATTTCAGACAGGTTCCTACATTTGTAGAAAAAGCTTAAAAAGACTTTTCAAGCTTCAAAAAAAGTGATGAACAAAAAGCAAAGGACTTGCCCCCTTTTTTTGTATATACTGTGTGTATTTATACAGTTACTTCCTTTTTTGAGTTTGAGTTACCAGGCCAGCATCAAGGTGGAAATAATCAGAGTAAAGTTGAGGTCAGGCAGTTGACCTTCATTGCTGTGGCTCCATCTTTGGCTGCAGCTTTAGCTCTATGGTTAGCTCTGTGGCTCTCCAGATCAAATGTCCTGGGATCTGGCAAAGGCACACCGCAAACTCAATGCTTCAAACTGAACTGTAGTTACTCCTATGATATCCACGCATCCCCAACTCCCTTTGCCAATACTCACGGTTTTCTACCAGTTGCTTTTGGTCCTTGGGTTAAAGATTCTGTCCCTTTGTGTAGTGTGGGAAACCATCACAGGGAAGTTGAATTAGGATATATGAGAAATAGAGACACTGACACTACAGATGTGTCTGGGGTGCACAGCAAGACAACCATTTTTTCTGCCTGGTCAGGGTTTATTAATAAAAATGTAAGAGTGGAAGCCATAAAGTTTTCAGGTGGAAATATAATTTGAAGATTGATAGTACTCCATTATGGGCCAGCACTGCAGCATTCGCTTTCTTGTTAGCCTCTCTGTGCTTTTCAGTGACATACAGCTAAAACTGAAAACATGCCCTGTGCATTCTTAATGTGTAAACAAAAAAAGAGGCATGTTATCTAAAATAAATTTGGTGGGTAATCCATTAAAGTGCTCCTTGATGTTGTCAGACAAGACTAAATTTTTGCATATTTTCCTGTTTTCAGACACCATCCCAGAGGACTTTCAAGAATTTCAAGCTCAGCAATTTGGTGTTGGTGATATTTAAGAAGGAAAAGCAAACTAGCATTGCTATTGCAAACAATAAAACAATATATTTTAAATCCTTATATGATTGTCATTGTAAGAGTGCACACCGCAGCTTGTTTTCATTGATGTGACTATGTCAGACTTTTTTTTTTGTATAAAAGTGAAAATAAAAAGAGACAAAATATACTGAGGCTTCACTTGTTTCCAGATTTGCTCTAAACTCTAGGGAGCAGCATGTAATGGAATGATACTTGCTTAAAACACTCTCAAGAAAAGTTTGAATCTATTACCATTTTTGATTCAGTATTAAATAGGTACAATTTTGTCTATCTGGAATGTGTCAGAAACACGTTGCATCTGGACACGAAGTGGTTGGGAACTGTCTGGCCAGGCCAAGGGCTCCTTAGAACCTTTCCAGTACTGCTAGGACTGTCTCCTTTAGAGCAGTTTAACTCCTTTGGAGACTCAGTTACCTTTGGCAGACCTCCTCTAAGAACTCTGTTAGATCTCCCTGCCCTCCCACTCCCAGAAGACTATGAGTAACACTACTGGATCCTGTAAAAGCAAAACAGCTGACTGCAGGGCATTGTAGTCTCATGACTTCCGTGTGGCTAAAACCAAAAAAGACATATGAAGATAAATGCAGAATCACTGATAGAAAAATAATTCTTACTTTCACATACAGAGCCAGGCTTTGACCTGCTGTCCCCGCTCAGAGCCAAGCTCTTTCAGCAGGTACTGCAATCTTATGGAAATAAGTCACCAAGTTAAAGCCAAAACACTGCACCAAGCATTAGTAACCATTAGGAAGGGACTGGAAAATTAAAAGCCAAAGGAGAAAGTGATCACAATGCGCTTTAAGTATAGAAAGATACTGGATACCATGCTCATTTCTACCACATTCTTTTTCAAAATAGAGCTAAGAAAGGAAGGGAGGACAAGCTCCAAGGACAGCTGAAGAAAAGGATATTGCAGCCTACAGGATAATTACTTTAAAAAGGCAAATGGGAAACAGTACTACAGCCTGGGGGGAGGGTGAGGGAGGAAATACACAGGGGGAAATACAGTGAGGGTTTTAAAATCAGAAGTGGCCCTGAGGAAAACGAACAGCCACGGCTCTTTCCCAGCACAAGGATACAGGGGAGATACTGAGTTAAATTGTCAGATGACAGTATCAAAACAAGAAGTTTCCTTGCCTCAGTACAATAAAAATCTTTTAAAAGATTATTAAACTTTAAGATTTATGGTGCTATCAAAGGCTTGGGCTATGGGAAGAGCTTTCACTCTTGTCCACCATTGCCAAGGCTTCTGGGAGCAGTGTAGCCCTGGTCCCATGAGGGATCCCAGAGCCCCACAGCGATGAGCACAAGCAGTTTTGCCCTGGTATGGCGTTTCATCATGAAAGAAAGGTCCTCCAGTTTCAGTTCTCCTTTCCCCTTGGCTTCACCAAGCCCAACTTCACTCAGCAGTTTTACAACAGAGGATTGAAGGGCTAGTTACCTGAGAGCAACACAGAGGGTATTGTCAAGTTGTGGTTAAAAGATGAGAGCTGAACATCATAGGCTGTAACTGCAGTATTGTTCAGTTATGAACAAGAAGACATCATAAAGCAAATTTACATCTTCCTTCTAATTCATTTGTATGTCACTGGATGGGGCACCTTCTCCAGGCAGAAATCCTCTCTGAGTGATTTGGGCTCAATCCAGCAGAAGGCAGTTACTTGTACTGTGCTCACACACATCACAAATGCACCACAGCCAGGGCCTGCAGTACATACATTTTGGACAGGTGGTCTCTTTGCCGTCAGTGCAACAGACCTGGCCCACCCTGACCCGCCTGCAGCCTGCGCTTGGTCAGAGGACAACAGTATGCATCAGCTCCATCAGAAAACATGACCGCAGCTGGCCTCTGAACCCCTGCTGGCCTCCAAACCTCCACCCAGCCCTCCTGTCTGCAGTCAGAGGCTCTTCTCTTCTTGCTACAGTGGCTGGGAGGAAGCAGCCTGGCCGTTTGCCACAACAGTTTGCTACCTTTGAGCTTGTCCTTTTCCAAGTTCTCTTCCAGACTACACCACAGCCATTGGCCACTGGAGACTGGAAGATGAGGTAAAAGCTCTGGCTCTCGTGCTGGCAAAGGTAACTGCATGAAGCTCTGAGCTTCGAGCTTCCTCCAACATAAAACATACTGTCTTGCTCAACTGGTGGCCAAAGAAACCAGTCACAGCCCAAACAGCCACAACTTTTGTTTCAGAAGGTGCTGTTAGGATCTTACAATAGGATAGCAGAGCTCACTATGCCTGTTGTGTTGACACACCAACTACTGAGCAGCCTGCAAGTTCAGGAACAAAAAGTCCAGCTGCTGCAGACACCCCAAGGTGATAGCCCAGGCTTGGGAAACCTGCCCCTCACATTCCCATCAGAGACTGTGCAGTCCCTGTGTATAAGCATTTGAACAAGCTCCTCTTGCACCACCACCTGTTTCTGGACTACTATGCAATGCAGACATAGCTCCACATGGGGCCTCTAGCACGTGAAGACTCTACATCCCACATCTTTAAAACCATCCCTCTTGCCCCCACTGCCTGCACAGCCAGGCTGCCCTCAGCTGGAGCAGCAACTGCAACTACTTTGGAGTTCAGAGTCCTGGGGCTCCTGCACCGGGGTCTAAGGTCTCACCAAAGGTTAAACCTTTCCTGTGTGCTACAAACACACTTGAAATGCTCCTGTTCCCTAAAGACCACCTCTGAAGAGAATAACCTGCCAGGATGCCGCAGGGTGTGGGAAAGGCAGGGGTGGGCAGGCCAGTGGGAGGCTGCTGAGCAAAGGCGATCGGCTTTCACAGAGCCTTGACAGCACCCAGGAACCGCTCTCTGCCTTGCATCTCAGTCAAAATGCATAACCTCCCAGCTATGTGCACCAGAGCGCTCTCATGCACCAGAGCTGTATGGAGAACAGCAGTCACTATTCAACTCTTTGCAACTTGGTCAGGAGTTTCTCATAACTACAAGGAACCCATGTTGTCATGTGGGTCTGCTTGGCTCTATGGCGTGGGTGCAAGCAGCACCAGCAGGCAGGCAGGCTGCAGCTGGCACATGCTGAAACAGGACACCAGGAACACCCCAAGCATGTATGGTGAGAAGCACGGGACCAGGACCCATGGAGATGCAGCACTGTCCCTGGTATGGATCTAGGTGTCAAACTCAGCAGCTGCCCACCCACCATCTGGGCAAATGAGAAAAAAAAAAAAACTTCAGAGATGCTTGTTTTGAACAACTGCACTTCAGTGAAGCCACGAGAGGCTTCAGTGCTATACTTGGCCTGGGAAATATTTTGTTTGTACTGTCAAGAGGTATCTGACACATTTCAGAGAGCTAGACTGTATAGAGCAGATGCCACGGACAAATCTGTGCAACCTGCCATCTTCTGAGATCATGCTCTGGAGTACAAAAATAACACGGACAGCAAATCCATGTACTGTTCCACAGGCCAAGATCTTTTTCTGTTAAACAAAAGCTTTGTTTTCTTTTAAAAAATAAAACATCAAGCAATTTACTTTTACTGGCTCAGTAACTGCTTAGCTCATACATTTATATATTTTTAAAGTTTCTCCTAGAATGAGTTGACTTTTCAATTTTTATATATCACAACAATCATTTCCAATGTGAAGAAAAACTTTATTGGTCCATTAAACATTAAATCTATAACAATACATTCACTCAGTATACAAAAGGAAGTGTCCATTAAAACCATTAACATGCTTTAAAAACGCAAAGCTGTTTATTTTACGATTAAGATCTTAAAAATCTGAAATCTTTACTGATCCTTAAAAGTCAAAGTGTTACAGTTACTACAGTTCACAACACTTGCAAAAAATGTTAAATAAACTAGCAAACCTCCACTACACTGGGCTACAGATTAATAAAATAAAACCACACATACACACCAAAAAGTTCCCTTGAGATATTAAGAACCTCGAAAAAGATTAATTAAAAACCCCTCACCATTAAGAAAAAGTGTTTACATTTTGACTACTTTGCATCCAGTTTTTGAACATGGCATATATGAGACTGAACACCACTGGCTGGAGGTAAACAAAAAGCGGACAGTGAACCTATATATTCCTACTAAATATTTTCTCAGCTTGTACATGATAATTTGAACAATTTCCTCTGAAAGTTAATTCTCCTCACTTTAAGTTTGCATGGATGTCCAACGACACCTAAGCAACTGGACACATAACAGTAGGAGTTAAAATAAAGCTATGGTACAAGTAACGAGATGTTATTTCCCCATAGCTTTCCAAAATTCTTCTTGGCTTCGCACCGAGGCTTCTTTGGCAAAAGCACAGCTGCAGTGCTGCACCCCACAACTCTGGTGAGCAAAAGCCCTGGAAGCTTTAAGCTGCTGGAGCAGTTTCAAAGCTGTCAGCTGTGGCTCTGAAGAAGTTTGTGCAAACACCTGTATGCTTCGGCACTGGGAGCTATCAGAGACTGGCAAATGGAGGAAAGCCGACATGGCTTACCTCTGAAATAAATTTCAACTTTCAAAAAATAACATTATTGGACAGGTGGGGAATGAGTCAAAACCAGGTTTGAGGAAAAAAAAACCCCAAAACAAATTGTATTTAAGGTGTACTTGAAACCTACAGAGTTACTTCGGGCATTAGAAAGTAGCTGTCATGCCAGTCTCCCAAAGTTTCTACTTCAAACCCCACGCAGTGTGTCTACATCCCCATCGTGGGGCACTTGGGCATTCTGCCATCAGGAAGTTGAAAATGCAGAGACATACCAGTTCCCAAGCTATGTATCCTGTTCTAAGTACAAAACGCCAAACCTTTCTAAGCACTTGACCCCTGGCATTCCCTTGTACGGTCATGTGGAACACTCAGTTCAAACTACTGTTTACAAAATTGAAAACACAGTAAAATGTCATGGCACCGATTATGTGTCTTCCTCCCACAAGAACTTCTAGGCCTCTTCAGAAAACAAAGAAGCGATTTTCACAGAGGAAAACTGATCCATATAATAAACTATGATCCTTGATTTTGCTTCAACACTGCAGGTTATCCTGCTATAAAAAGGAAAGGATCAACAAGACCTGATAAAGCAGTCTTTGCTAGTTTCTAGCACCATAGGCATCCCACTTGACAGGAAGCAGAATGGGAATGAAGCAGGTTTGAAATGCCTTTAGAAAACAAATCCAAGGAGAAAAAGGCAAATAAAGCAAGGAAATACAACCTGCAAGCAAAAGACATTGCTTGTAAAGCCCAGAAGGGAACATGAGAGCAAAATTTTGGCTGCAGATCATCTTGTTCATCTAGCCACACAGGCACAGTCTCATGGTATTTTGCTTCATGAACTTATTTAGGAGAAAAGCCTAACAGTTTATACCATAAAACCTTTATAGCATGTTTTAAACGCAGTCAGTCAATTATATTGTTACCTATCTGTTCAGAGATGCCATGATACTGTGGGCTGCTACCCAAAGCTCAAGTAGCACTATCCTGACTTCCCAAATATCCTAATGCATTGGTCAAAACCAGAAAACTGTTAAAAATCAGCTTTTTTTGCAAGTGCAACAGTTGCTTCATTAATAGCAAAGTTCTAGCCCAGAAATGGCTGCACCAGTAGCAGATGAAGCAGTTACATGTGCATAGTTTATAATCCCAAAGCGCTTCTAGATTTGTAAAAAGGTGCTAAAACACAAAATAAATAAATAAATAGACATGCAGCGTTTATGATTCTGTGAGGGGATATGCCCTCTCTCTGGACGACACATACATTAGCAACACTGAATTACCCGTTTCAGCGAAAGTGGCCCAACCCAGCCAGGATTTACCGAATTAGCTGGGCAAGTACAAGCTTTTTGAATGTTATGGAAATGCGTGAAGTACAAAGTTAAGAGAATCACAAACATATAATGACTCTGATGTGTGATCACAGTGGAGTTCCTTACTTGGCATCCAGCTGCAAGGGTTGCCTGCATGTTTTGAGGAACTAGGTGGTAAACAGCAAACAAGCATATTCATCTGCTTTCTACATGTTCTTCACAAGGTCAGTCCAGCTATTTGGATTCAGAGGCTTGCTCTCCAAATCCATCCCACTGATTTTACCCCAAACAAGAACTAGTCACAATTGCAGCTCTCGGTTGCCTTCATGAGAACTAAAATTGTTCCAGTCTCAGATGGCAGCGCAGCAGAGAGGTTCCAAATAACCTTTCTTACGATAGCTATTTTGAAAAAGTAGGAAAACTCCAGTAGAATTGTTTCATCTTCCCAGCAGAACTAACTTCTGCCAACACCCTCTGTTCCTCCAAGAGTCCATTGAACAGCAGCATTAGTTCAAGTTTAACTAGAGGAAACTTAGTACAGGACATGTTCTCTGGTCTTCCTGTCTTTGTAACAACAGCTTCCTCACTTCACACAGCCCAAAAATATTAGGAGCCAGAAATGCTGCACCACTCACTTACATCCAGGAACAAATTTAGTTAACAATTGTGGCACAAGGCAGGATAGGTACCTATCCTGCACTTTCAGGTATGAGGAGAGAAAGTTAACTGTTTACAGTTTAAATGTAAATGTAAGCAACAACTACTCATTTATTTACAAAAGCATCAGGCTGGTTGTGAGTTTTCCCAGTTCATCTTCCACTGCACAGTAATATTTGAATCAGTCTTATCCCCAGAGGTCTTCCACATGCTCCACGGGTCTGACTGTCTCGTACGCACCAGTGTAACATACAAGGCAGCATCACCCAGTCATAGGCTCAGTTCAGGTTCTCCAGTTCCAGTGCCACCTGAATTATTAGCTGTCACAGCAGTAGGTGTGAAGGCACTTCTTAAAAAGGTTTTAAAAGTCCATCTGCATGAACTGTTTAGAATCTATGAACTGGGCATTTGAATCCTCAACCCTAGCGGAGGATTTTATTAAGTAGTTGCACATGGAAGTTCACAGTACAGATTTTACAGCGAATGCTAAGGCTGTAACACTTGCCTGGCCAGCAGGAAGCTGTGCCTCATTGAGGAACTAGAGGCTTTGCACAGCCAGGTACCACCAGTTACTGATTCCTTAGAAAGGCCTAGAGATCCAGAGCTGGGATCTGGGGCCACAGCATGGACACATAGGTCCTCATAGTTATTTTGGGGTCTGTTTGCTCAGAAGCAGACAAAGCAGTGTAGTTAGGCACTACCCCATTCCCACTTATGTACACCTGCAGATCTAGATGCGGTCAATAGCTGGTGGAAGGGAAGGACAAAGGAGCAACTCAGTGAGGTGGGTGCTGTGTAAGAATGGACTCAGGCCTCACTGTGGACTTTCCTCTTACACCCCTGTTTCCTCTGTGCAAAACCTACTTCCTTAAATACAAAGTATAAAAAAATGTGCAAAAGGAGGTGCAGGGAGTCCGTATGCAGGCAGATACTCTTGCATAAAGTAAATGTTTTCATAAATAAGTAAGAAGATCCATTGGCCAAGATATGTTTTAAGATCACCCACATTTGTGACTGGGATGCCTGCTGTCAGAACCAGAGAACAGTTACCGTTCCCTGCCTTATAACTTAATATAGTGCACGCCGCCTTCTGTAGAGCTCCTTGCCCAGATTGTTCTGAAAAAAAAATATCGCTAATTTAAACAAAACATGTTTGGTTTCTCATAGTACAACACATATGGCACTAGAAGGCAGCTCCTGCAAGCCTCTACACTTTAGGAAACTGCATTTGCCAAGGGAGGCAAGAGCCTGGGTTATCTCAGTTGCAGCTCACAGCTCTAGCACTGGATCAAGACTGTCAGAATAGCTGCTATGAGTTAGGCGGGAAAACTGCTAGTCATCATTGCACAGTCCGTAAGCTCTTATCCTAAGATGGGACAGAAAAAGGCTTATAGATTGCAAAAGCATTAACAAACGCCTTTTTCTGCTTCAGAAGGATCTGCGTGGCTGGACTCCAAATGCAGGCAGACATATACTGACAGGCCCCCATGCTAGCAGAGCTCTTGGCAAGATCGGAACCTCCCAGCACAAGCAAAAGGAAAGGAAAAAAAAAATCTTTCTCCCTCTCCAGAGCTATTTGTTGCTTTTCTAACTCAGTGTCAAAGCTAAGCTTCAACTGCTTTTTTTCCCCTAGGCAAAAACAAGGAGAAGAGCAGCAAGAGTCACCTCTGGACACACTGCTCCTTCCCTCAGATCTCATGATGGATGTATTTTGAGGCTCCTAATCACTGGGGTAGGTGTTATAAGTATACAGGACTGCAGACCTGTAGATTTCATTTGAGGTAAGAGTGCACGGCCTTGGGAAGATTGTAGCCCTAGCAAGCTTCAAGCAGGACAGAAGCCCTTGGACACCATAGCAACAAGTCAGCTAAAAACGGTAATGAAAATAAGAGCAGAACTGAGATCTGTTACATTAGGATTACTCACCAGGTGTGCATTAGCCATCAATTGTTTCAAAAGAACAAATAAGGCATGCAAATATTTTGGCCATCTCATTGGCCTCTATGTTGCACTTTGTTTTGCAGAAAGCATTGGGGAAGATTCAAGGCTCTATCATTTTTCAAAAAAAGAAATGCTAAATAAGTTGATTTTGTTTATAGCCTGCATATTTCACATTGTATGTGTGTATATCTATATAGAGATATAAGACAAAACCTCTGGGACTAGCTTAAGTCATAAATTCATCCCACCAGAATGTAGATAATTATAGTGGGTTCAACCTTATTCAGCATTTAGGGCATCTGAGCTGTTGTTCCACCACCAAATCATCTGCTTAAAGCAAATAAAAGTGACATGGCTGGGTTTAATATTGTCAAGTCAGTCATTTGTACTAAGGCAGCTGCTGTTATATTTGTGTCTTCTGGTTTTGTTTTTCTGACTGCTTACCCCACGGCTTGGAATAGGAGCTCTCCAAAAGAAGTTTAGTCTCCATTAATGGATCGGTTGGCTAAGTTCCATCCCAACAGCAAAACTAACATCAACAGAGGAGTATAAAAATATAACAGTTAAAAAGAATGCTTTCCAACCAACACAAAGGCAGAAAAGGAAGATGATGCACAATAGTCCTTTTCTGATCATCAATGCATTTAAAATATTATAAAATCAGTAATGGAAACAGAACTGAAGATCCTGGGAGATCTTTAGACACAAGCTGAAACAACAAGGCAGAAAAGTAAATGAGCACTCCACTTTTAAATTTAACAGCAACTGGCAGTGCTCCTGTATTTAGCATTTTCTCAATAGCAAACATTGTGAATAAAGAATGTACCTTTATGACGGTATCTTAAATCCCTGTGCAGTACACACAACTTGCAGTCTAAGTGAGCTGGCAAAGCAAAGTGGGACGAAATTCAGAGTTTAGGAATTTGTTGTAGAGCTCCCCTTCTGTTAACAATGGGACCAGATCTGAATTGCATAAAATATTCAGGTGCCTTTTAAAGTTATAATAAATACTCTATTATCATTGGTACATTCCTTTCTCAATCTAGGTATACAATAACTTAATATATTCAATATTTAGATAAACAATTTTAGTAGATGCTTTGGCAGTCAAATTCTTACGTATTCTCTATTTCTACAGAAGTATTTAGTTACGTTTTCAGAAGAAATTGCCTGTACAAAACAGCAGTCCAAATCATCACTGCAAACTGTAAAAGACACAGTTAATAAAAGAGTATAAAAAGGAATGCATATTTGCTAGAAGATATCCGACATTCACAGGAAGGAAAAAGATACATCTGCACCATGATTTTTTCTTTTCTTGCGAATGAAGCCAGAGAAAGATTGTCAGTTATTTGAAAATCATTTCACTTATTCCAGTTTATGCAACAACTGTGTTACCTACACTGCACACATCACCAATATAAAGTTTTGGAACAGATTTGTTCCCTTGGGCAATGCTTGTTCATGACAATTAAAAAAGGTAAAAAAGCCTTCAATCATTTGTTTAGTCTGACTAAAAAATTACTAACTGATATATTGCAGTAAGTACGCAATAGGTATTTTGCAATTACAAAATAACTGTTCTAATTTTTTTTTTTGTAACAGAGGGAAAAAAAGAGAAGAGAAAAACACAGAAGGACCTTCTGAGTGTTCACACTGAGAACTCTCTGGTTGGGCAACAGAGTGGAGCAAACAGAGTCCATAAGTACAGACACACACAAACCCAACAGGAGACCATCTTAATCCAGAAGATGGACCAGGTTCTGGTGAAGAATTTTTCAATCTGAGCACTTTCATAACTGTTAAGGGGGAAAAAAAAAAAAGAAAGCAATAAACTCACTGTTCATATCGCAGATTGCAGTTTCCTCTCTTTTTCCAAGTGGGTCACAGACTTCACCTAGGTTAACCCTGACACAGAACAGGGGAGAGCAGCCCTTTATAGAGCAACATCTTGCTCAGGAATCACCCGGGAAAGATCTGCAACATCTCTTGCAGCTTCTTTCTTAAGGAGGAGACACACTAATGGCAGAAGTTCCTGTTCACATCTCCCCTCTCAATGCAGAGACACATTAATTTCACAGCTATAAAGAAATACACTTACTGGAACCAATGAGTTACTGTCATCATCACATAGAGCGAAGCCAAGAAGAAAACGAAGTGGAAGTAGGCATAACTGTACACCGTGCCTTTCTTCTCATCGTAAATCACAGTCTGGCCTCCCCTTTTTTCAGGAGGCTCTTCTTCATCAGCTGTAAGATACAGGAAACAAGAAAGCTTTTGCAAATTTAATGAGAACTGAATACAGCAGCTGGCTTCACAAAGAACAGAGCAAAACATCTATGGTGTGATTCAGGAAAGCGTGACCATTTCCTTGCCCTCAGGGCATGGGCCTAAGCCTTCAGTAAGAGAAACTGGACTGCCACTGAAAGCCTGCCTTGTATCAGCTTCCTGGCCGACTGCCTAGTTTTTCAGTATTTGGGCCATTTAAATTGCTCTACCTGTACTACATTCTTCTGGCAAGTCCAAGCTGATAGCCTTGATTATACCAGGTCTGCAAACAGGACACTCCCTTCCTAACTCACTCCTGAACTGCAGTCCCATCAGAGCTGCTGAGCCAAAAATCTAGCAGTCAGTCACTCACAAGCAAGCAAAGAGCAGAGATTATTCTTTATGTGTTGCAGTAATAAAATGTCTATTAAGGAATTATTAACTAGCTCGTTGTTTTAAAACGGTATTGTTACATCTCTTGCTTCCTTCCCCTAGCCTAAGTCTGAGCACTTCAGCTGCTTCAGTTTGATGTGCGTAGAACAGGGATACAAGTAGCCCTCGACGTGCAACTGTGTCCTTACTCTTTTGGCTTTGGTCTGAAAGCCACAAGAGAGGGAAATTGTGCAGTGAAAATGTAATTACCATCTCCATCAGGCACACAGCAAAAGCAGCACCGAGCCACCTGTGGAACAGACAACAGGAAGGGTAAGAGTCCGTATTATGGCAAAGCAGCGTAACAGTTGGTGAAGGAAGGTCTGTTATGTCTATGTTACAGTTGCTAATTTAGAAAAGTCTGGTTTGTATTTCCAACCAGCATGAAACTCAAATTAGGATTTGCCAAGTAGTTCATAACAGCAGTTTCTACGCTTTGGAAAGATCTACTCAGTAAGATTTGGAGCAAATTAACCATTCTTTAAAATTTTACTCTACCCATTTTATGTTACTCAAGGTCAAACACTGGTGCAAATAATTATGACAAAATGGTGGAAAAGCTACAGTAAAGCAGTTAGTTGCACATTAGTAGTTCAGAGGGGACTTGACCTCTTCAGACTTGCATCTAAGTGCTTTTTACATAAAAAAATTTCTCTCCTGAAATGAAAGTATAAGGCACTTTTAAAACCCTGCTACATGGGTTGGAAATCTCAACTGACAAGTGTTAAGTCAGAAATAATACTTAACTTTGCAAGATTTTGCTGAAATGGAGCCAGAATGAGTAAAAGCAGAAAGCCGATTTTACTGCTTTCTTTAAATGAAGATTTTATTTTTCTTAACTGATGGAAAAAGGAAAGCTGAAATTGACACTTCTTGTGTTGACTGGTAATGTAAATGCGAAAGGGGTGCTGGCCATCCAATAAATACATACGTGCATTTTCTGCACCAGACCACAGTACAAGTCAGCACTTTCTGTAGTGCATCACCAACATTATTTGCTTTAATAAAATCCTACTCTGGGGTTTATTTTTGTTGTGGTCTCATGAAGACAATGAACCCTGTTAGGAAAAGTCCCTTCCCCAACTATTAGATTAATCAGTGTTTATAGTATGAAAGTGTATTAACTTTGTTAACACACATTAGTTCACAGTACACACCGCAATGTAATGAGGTAGTGGAGTTTTACTGGAGATTTCGGTATTTTTCATGCTTAAGTAAAACAAACTAAAGGATAGCCTGGCCCTGGAAATTACGACTTTGCTTCTTGGAAGTTTAGAGCTGTCCATGAGGGATAAAAGATACCCCTGGACAACCAGATAAAGCCAGTATCCTACCCTCTCTAACACATCTTTGAAACCCTCCCGGTATCATAGATAAGTAACTATAGTAAGACTGACACCAGAGATGTCTGGATCAATAGACAAGCAGCAAGGATGCTGCAGAAATAGAGTTGCTTTGCATAGTTTTATTACGACTAGTAATCAGTGGGGTGAGTGTTAGTGATTAGTGAAATCATGCTACCCCTGAATGCTTGAAGGGTATAAGGACCCTGTGTAAAACTAGATTCGGCGTGCCGCAGTTTGGCTGGAACACCTCCTGTGCATGAATAAATATTTACCCTTGTAATTCCATACTTTGCATTCTAGCCTTTCTCCTTGGTTGGCACAGGCCAGTTGCAAGTTTTCCTAACACCCCCAGATATCAGATTGTGAGCCTTTACTGTAAAGTGTCCAACAGAAACATCAAATGGCAGTTTTTACCCTGCATATCCATGATTACATGTACTCACTGGGTTCATAAACTCATGAAAAGCCCAAAAGCTCATTCTTTTTTAAGAGATTGGTGTAGTGTTTAAATAAAACCCTTAGTCCATATATCTTTCTACTGCTGTGCCAAGCCTCACCTACAGCAGCGGCATGAGGTTCCTTTGGGCTGCATTCACATTCTGAAGCAAGTGCTGGGTTCCCTCAAACTTTTTAATCAGTTGCAAAGTCCTCGCACATATACAGAATCACAGAATTCCAGGTAGGAAGGGACCTCAGGAATCATCTAGTCCAACCTTTCTAGGAAGAGCAAAGTCTAAGCAAGATGGCCCAGCACCCTGTCCAGACAACTCTTGAAGGTGTCCAACGTGGCTGAGTCAACCACTTCCCTGGGGAGATTATTCCAATGGTTGACTGTCCTCACTGTGAAAAATTTTCCTCTTGTGTCCAACTGGAATCTCCCCAAGAGCAATTTGTGTCCATTCCCCCTTGTCCTCTCCATGGGACTCCTTGTAAAAACGGAGTCTCCACCTTCTTCGTAATTCTTTAAAAATTACTCTACCCATTTTACATAACTCAAGGTCAAACACTGGTGCAAATAATTATGACAAAATGGTGGAAAAGCTACAGTAAAGCAGTTGCACATTAGTAGTTCAGAGGGGACTCAGCCTCTTCAGACTTGCATCTAAGTGCTTTTTACATAAAAAATTTCTCTCCTGAAATGAAAGTATAAGGCACTTTTAAAACCCTGCTACATGGGTTGGAAATCTCAAGTGTAAGTCAGAAATAAGAGTAGCTACAGAGTCATGAAAATAACAATGCTGGCACACATACCATGAGCCCCTTGTAACACTCAGTTGTCTTCAGCACAGATGCCAACAGACCCTCTGTACACCACAAGCAGCTGCAGAGCTACATTCAAGCTCCCAGCCAGAAGACAAAGGCCCTTTGCCACAGGGAAGGCAATCAGAGTGCAATTAGTTGTACACCAGACCTTCCCAGTGAGGGGCCACATCCACCATCCCCACTGCGCCAGCCACCCCCAGCCTGCCCACTGCTCCTGCTGCAGGGTGCACCGCAGCCCCAAGCCCTTTGGGCCAGACCTCTTACAGTGTAATGCTGGCAGGGGAAGATGGGTGGGCGAGAAGGACAGCTGTTTTCTCTCTGGTTCCCCTGACCCTGGCCTGCCCCTCCTCAGCACAGAGTGGGAAGGCGCAGGTCCTGCCAGGATCTGCCCAAGCAGGCTGGGCAATGTCTTGGTGCTTGATGCTGAGCCTGCTGGCAGGCTGCGAGGGCTGGGGCCAGTGCGAGGACCCACTGGGCACTTTGCTCCTCAGCACTGGCACCAGCTCCCTGTCCAGTTGCACTGTCCTGCCAGGGGGAAGCTCCTCCAGTACTGACATGCTCCCACAGTGAAACGTGTTTTGCTTCCTCACGCCCAGCTACTGCAAACACCAAGTGCCTCTGCAGATACTTCTCCATTTTTGGATTCTCACAAACACTCTGATTAAATACTTGAAAAATAGATGTTAAAACTGCAGATGCAAGTAGCACCAATGCAGAGAGAGCTAGGAATGGAGATTCATCCACCACATACACACACACATATATATCTGAAGAGTGACACTAGCAAGCCTAAGTAAGGGGTAACTGTTACTTAGCAAAAAACCACTCATTTCCCAGTGTTTCCAGGTGCTCCCAGCGTAAGAAGGCCAAAGAAATAGGCAGGTGGAATGAAGAAACCTGTACTGCTGAAACAGGTACAAGAAATATAATCCAAGATGAAATTATAGGCAGCAAGAAAGGACATAGTTACGCGTGGAAGTAATAATAACAGATAGAAACTGGGGATTGTAGTCAGTTGCTATGAGAACAAAGGCAACCAGGACTGAAAACGTTCAGGAACACCTTAATTTCTTTTTCTTACAGCATCCCAGCAGACTTTTCCTTTAAATGAGAGGACATGAGCCTGTGTGGAGCACAGCAAGATTTACAGGAAGTCTGCAGGATGTTAAATAAACTGCAAGTGCAGCAAATTATTTCAGTACATAAATAAAGGCACCTCCATGGGACCAGCAGGAGTTGCAGAACAGGCAATGGGGACTAGTGTTCTGACAAGTCTATACCCAGAGGTATGCATGTAGCATGTATCATGCAGGTAGCATGCATGATAACAACATGCATTTGTTTTCACCTCATTACAGATTACTTAGCCATGAAAACAACAGCAAGAAAAGCACACGAGGAAGTCTGCACAGAAATCCTGTGGGAGGAAGCAAGAACTTACTTCAGTTTCAGGTGCCGCATATATTCCCTTCAGTGCCTCTGAGCTTGCACGTGTTGTTGAGGTCAAACTAGGAGCATAAAAAGATAGTATCAAAACCCTCAGCATAAGGCCAATAGGGTGATTTTTCAATACCACAGCAAAAGTAAATAGCCTACTCCCATGTCTAAGCTAAGCATTTGCCTGCATACAGCATCAAGAACTAAGCATGTGAAAAGTTTGTTTGGCACAAGTATAAACCACCCTGACAGACAGCCACTGGCCAACTCAGGATTAATCACTCCTGAAACGTGGTGATTTCATGACCATTAAACAGCTAAGCGCTCCAGCTTGCAATTCAGAAGAGATCTCTCCTGCTGTGCATAACCAATGCTTTTATACTAACTTCACAGCCATCACTTTGGCTCAGCATTTCTGTAAAGGCTTTGCCATTGAAGTAACAAGTCACTGACAGGAGTCAGTTTTCAAAAGTAAATTACCAACCACTATTGTCAGTGTACCAGTTGCTGGAAATCACTTTCTTGCATGATTGTAGTTGTCTGGTGGCAATTCTTTCTTGTTTCTTCTGATTAGAAACACTTCTTGCCCGGTCCTCTGCTTTCAGGATGTGTAATGCAAACTTCCCATTACCCACAGGGAGACATGTTAATGCTTGGCTGTACACAATGAGCCCTAGGGAGCAGTACTTCAAAACATTCCCCTTGAAGGCTTTCCTACCTCCCCAGATACCTGGTACACTTCCCCTGCAGGCCATGTGAAGGTTGTCTGCAGTCCCGAAACACCTTCCTGAGGTACTGGAAATACTGCTCTAATGTGAACTAGATCCATGATATTCATATATTTGATATAAGAATTAAATGGAACACATATCCATATTTGATAGCAGAAGAGGTCTTCAGAATGTCTCTTGTTTTCACGTCAAAATTATGAAGGAGTTTCAGTATGTGAATTTTGAAGCAGACCAATCCAGAAGCAGAAGTCCCTCAAAAACCTGCAGCAGACAGGCAGTGCTGTCTCCTGGCAATCCACACAGATAAAACAAGCGATAGATACATCACCTTTCAATCACCAGCAACTCCCCGCACCCCGCTTTGTCCTAGAGCATAACTTTATTGATGTGAGCTGCAATAATACAAGGTGAGCATCACAACTCTATAGGCACAAACAAATTATTTTAGAGCAGGAGATCACTGGCAAATCCTGATGGCAGTACTGTGCTCATTACTTGTTCAAAGGAAGCCTTAAACCCTCCCAGTTTTGTCTGTTTTAAAGACCCTCAAGGAGCAGCCACAGCCTCTGCCAGGAGGCTACAGAAATGTCAGATAGCTCTTTTAGATGGACATAGCTACACAGAGTTTTTCTTATAGAAAGAGTAAACACAGAATCAAAGCACCCTTAGGCTGGGATCATGGACAGCTGGAAATTTTTTTCCCTCCACCTCTAGATGTAAATTGCTCTATTGGGATTTAATGAAATACATTTGTTTCGAAAGTTGTGTTACCTTGTTGAACATTTTTGGCTAAAACATCTAACTATTCTGAAACTAAGGAGAATATGAACCTTCCAGCTGAGTTGTATTCTACTTCTCCCCATCACTTTGTCTGCATGAAGACTGCTATAAGCTTTTGCTAGTTGGACCACAACATTGCATTTACAGTGAGGTAACTGCAAACCCCGAGACTTACCAAGAATATAAAATGCAGCCAAACAAAATGGTAGTACCCAGGCCAGTAACCAGGTTTTCATCTCTGTGCAGGTCTTGGCTAAATTCAGGCACACAGATTGTGATGTTCTGATTGTTTTCATCCAGGGCTTCACAAAACAAAAGAAACAAAGAGAACAGTAAGCAAAGCTCATTTCATTGCACTTCGAAGTAGTCTTCAAACTGAAGGTTTTCAGCTAACCGTTTTTATTACTTCAGACAATGGGTAGGTACATTTCAGTGGTTTCTATCTATCTTTTTAAAAGACCATACAGAAAAAAAATCTGTAAATCTGACCTGGCAGAATCTTTCTTTCGGGCAAAACAAAAATGTAACTTAGTAGGGTCCTAAAACTTCACATTTGACCAGAGGAGACAAACAAGGAAAAAGACTGGTGAACAAGGAACTTGGAAGCTTACCAATGCTTCACCAAAGACTACAGAGCCATATAACACCAAAATAGTACAGACCCGAGATCATAAATTTCTTTGACAGCAGGGGTTCCTTGAGGACAACTATGAAATTCATACTCAGTGAAAAAGGTGGTGTGTAGCTGCCCCATTCTCAGATATACAGAAGACCAAAGAAAAGGAGATCCACCAGCTAAAGACAAGATTTTATCTTGTCAGCTAAGCAAATGCTACTTCTAGATCCCAGGCAAGATCTTATCTTGACATCCATGCAAATACTACTTGTAGGTCCCTGAAATGAAACCAATTCAGTCCTCGATGTTCCAAGATGCATAGGGCTTTTTAGTGTCTGCTTGGGGTCAAAGCAAACCAGAGCAGTAGCCTGCAGCATCACTCCAAAGCAACAGATTACAGCTGCACCTTATCTCAAATTAAGAGCTTTTTGAGCCAATGCTATTTAAGGCAAACTGTGGTCCCACCTCCTCTTTCTTTCCACCAGCTACACTGGGACACCACAACTGTTTGTAGGGGCAGAGGGCAAAATGCAGTGACGGCTACACCCAGGTTAAAAATAACGTCAGTTCCCTGACCTGCTGGGGGAGGACTTTGTGTGGCCCTGCAGGGATGCACAAATAGCTTTATCAGCACACACCAGGGACAGCGCAAAGGTGGGAGCAAAAGAAGGGAGAACAAGCCTTTATAGAATCACAGAATCACTTCGGTTGGAAAAGACACTTAAGATCGTCAGGTCTAAACATAAAACCAACACTGCCAAGTCCACCACTAAACCATGGTCCTAAGTGCCGCATCTACATGTCTTTTAAATACCTCCAGGTATGGTGACTGAACACCTTCCTAGGGCAGCTTGTTTCAGTGCTTGACAACCCTTGCAGTGAAGAAATTTTTCCCAATATCTAATCTGAACTTCCCCTGGCAGAACTTGAGGCCATTTCCTCTCATCCTATCCCTTGCTACTTGGGAGAAGAGACCAACACCCACCTCACTACAACCTCCTTTCAGGTAGTTCTAGGGAGCAATAAGGTCTCCCCTCAGCCTCCTTTTTCTCCAGGCTAAACAACCCCAGTTCCCTCAGCCGCTCCTCATAACACTTGTGCACCAGACCTTTCACCAGCTGCACTGCTATTCTCCAGACATGCAAACACCTTGGCCAGGGACGTGCAGAATCCCCCACCTGCGTCCATCAGGGGTGCATCTGCAGCAAGGCAGGTCCACTGTTTGGCAGGCCTTTTCGCCAAGTCTGGCGCCAAAAAGCCAAGGCACACTGTGATAAGCACAGGTTCAAGAGACATTCCCTTTTGTTTGCCCATTCTTTCTAAAGACATTTGCAACTCTGCTTTTTGAGTGTTGCAAATAATTGTAGCTTGTATCTTCTTCAAGCCTGATTTGCAAGGTGGCCGATTTGCAAGACGGCCAGTTTAAAAGTCCCTCCTTGAGGAATGAGTCAACATTAGGTAAGTACATGGCAAATCTGAGTGACAGGGTATGGGACACCTTAGTAAGTGCCAGCACCCTGTACATTCTCCAGCACAGCCACTGTAAAAGCTGTACAGGCCATTACAAGAGCCCTTATCACACACACAGGGGAGAAAGGAGCATCTCTGAGAGCAGAAGACAACCAAGAGAGTTCTCTGGCCTGGAAAAACAAGGAGGAACGTCTGATACAGAAGGTCTGAGAAAGTGTGCCTGACAAATGCAATAACCACACCTGCAATGCATATAAGAAGAATCAGAGCATTCACTTAACTGCTGAAGGCTTTGACTGTCACAAGCATTAAATTACAAGAAACCAATTATTTAATACCATATACATCACTTCCTTCCTCTTTTTTACATCACTTCCTTCCCCTTTTTTTCTTCTTTTTAACTGTGTCAAGTCTTAGGAATAATTCAGGTGCCTTCTGAACTAACTTCTATATTAATTCAAAAGCACTGCTTAAGCTCTGTAAGTAAATCTTCCACCTAAATACTGCCTGTTTTTCCTTCTTAGCTCTAGAATACTTTTGTGTCTGTGTGCCTGTGCCTACACAAATGCAACAGAGAGATTCTTCCCCCTATCTCTCCCCTTTCTTGTTGGGAGTTGTCTGTGTAAAAACTTCTTCCCGCCAACTGACTTATTTTGCTCTAGAGAAGGGGTTTTTAGCATTATTAGTTTGAAACAGAAAAGCCTTCTCCAATTGAAAAGAATCCGTGTCCAAATAGGTGAATCTGATGGTTACCTGGGAAAAGGAAACAGTTTGAGTTGTGCTTGTAAAGTCTTGCTGTGTTTTTGTAGCAAAAAGAACTTAAACCTCTAGGGAGTTCCCTACTCCTGACTTGCAATGCCAGTCATTAGAAGTCAAGTGGAGTACAGGATTTCTGCTGAAGAACAGCATCATCTCAAGCAACTGCAACATAACTCCAAGTCCTTTCTCAGAACGTTTTCTCTCAAAACAGAAGAAAGGTAGTACTCAAGTTTATGCTCTGTTAACAGTACAGAGCTAAGGTTATCCAGCACACCAATTCTGGAAGAAAAGGAGTGATTTTAGTATCCACACTGATGGCCAGCACCAACTAACTGGTGGTAGACCTTAGTAAACTTTTGAATGGAGCTGATTACCCGGCTTCTTCCAGAGGCATCCAAAAGCCATTCATTCCAACTCCTTTCCCATCATGTAACCAAACACGTTATGTGTTTAGTCATGTCCTGTCGTATGAGAACACGCATTTGCCACGTGAGGATACGCTACAAGACTCTGGGAAATCTGTCTATAGGAAACAGGCTGGAATTGCTTTGGTGCAACAAATGCAACTCACACAAGGTAAGTTAAGCTCCCTTAGCCCAAAGCATTTAAGGTATGTAGAGAGTGACAATTACATGGTCTCTCTGCTGCACACATTTTAGTATTTGCAATTTTTTCTGCATAGGACAGAACAGTCCAAACCCAGCATTTCTATGTCCCTGAATTTGTTAATTCAAGTTTGCTAAATTGTTTTTAATACATGGCATGTCTAAAGAAATTTACATAAAGTATTAGATAACTTACTCGTTTCTGGTGGCTTGCTGAATAGTGCTGAGAAAGTGAGGTACATAACATAGCAGCTGATGACTCCTGACTGCAGCAAACCAGAACGGGGCTGGCCTTTACAAGAAAAAGGAAAACAAGTGATTTTTGCAGACATTTTAACAAACTGAAAAAGAAATTCACATCTTTTAAAGAACAGCACACTAGTATCCTTCAGAAGATAAGAGTATCTTTATGTGTTACTTCAGGCAGTTCATAAGTCTTTGAGGCAGTTTAGATACATTTCCACTGGCATGTAAAGACAAAAGGGCCTGCCCTTTAGTTCTGCTAGTTGTTCTAGAAAGCATTAAAGATTCCCACATAAGTAAAGAATCATTCCTCTGCTCTCAGCGAGCTTTTTGGAAAGCAGCAGCTTTCCAAGCTGCTGTGATAGTTTGATTTGCCTGTAAAATCTGTGTTGGAGTCACTCAAATTACTATTTCCAGGTCCAATGTATGCAAGATACTAATAGTACACACAAAATATACCAAAGCATTAAATACTGATGTCAACTTCTCCAGGCCCAAACTTTACAGATGGTATGTCACAAGCAGTCAAAGTAAATGATTAAACAGTGGTGAATGACTTTGACAGCTACTACCTCAACTGCTATTACTGCAAGAACTGTGTGAGCTCTGCAACACGTTACCAGCCATCAGCACGAGCCACCTCTACAGTATGACTGCCTGATGGCACACTCAGAACTACACCACTGTAGTTCTAGCAGCTGAGCTGATGACCAGCAACAGCACTTCACAGTGTAGATAAAGGGACAGGGGTAAGAGTAGCACCAGCTCTGAACTGTGATGAGACTTTCTGCCCCAACATGGCTCATGCCTCCAGGCACATAACCGAGGCAGCACCAGAAACCCAGGAGGAGAAGTCAGCAGACTCACGATTCTGGACACAGGGTGATATGGCCACCAGTGACATAAAGAGGCACAGGCCACCATTAACACCGATCAGGACCTTGTTGAACATGCAGCCCTCTGAGCGTGTGTAGAAAAGAACCATGAGGACCAGGGCTGCCACAGCAATGGAGTACAAGGTGAGAGTGACCAGGGCAAGCAAACCATTCCACATCTGCTTGTGGTTTGCACCTGCAGTCCTGGGGAAAGAGAGACAAGCAATTTACTTTTGTCTTCCATTCCCCAAACAATAAAATTCCAACAGCTGAATAGTTCACAGCCTCAAACACAAAAGACAGTGCTTACTTTCCTGAAGCATGTGTACTTCACTACACCAACACAGGCCCTTTCAAGGTTCCTCCCATGAAACAAAGAGAAACATTCCTTAGCATTAGTGTTTATCTTCTCTATAATCATGGCCAGCTGTTTCTGTAATTATAGCCCAGAATGACTCCAAGAACTCCCAACCTCTAGGATCAGCCCATCAGGGCATCTCAATTCAGTAATTCAGGGATTTCTTCAGTGGGAATTTGGAGTGCCCCAGGCTCAGCTAGCAAGTGGTGCTCTTCACACAGGGACAGCAAAGGCAGATTCCTTGGCGTGGACTTTTTTCTGCCCCTTGCGCTACCTTGACAGTTTTACTGCGTAGTTCACTCAAAAAGCTTCCTCTCCATTTGGGTCTATCCCACCAGTCTCCCTGAGCTAAAGCGTAGTCCATCTTGTTCTCCTCCTCTCTTCACAGTCCAAACATCTCTTGCAAAAGTCACTGGGGTTTTTAGGAGTAGCAACTAAAAAAGTGATTTTGGTACAAAGGGCTTTTTGGTGCATAGAAGGTTTCTTTTGTTGTTGTTGTTTTTGTTTGGTTTTGTTTTTTTTTGTTTTGTGGAAACATGAGTTATTTTAAAAGAATATCTAATGTAAAGAGTGCTAAAGTTAAATACTACTGTTGGAAATCTTTCATCCACAGAAATGCAGCTATAGTAATTAGCAGTAAAAATATTTGCGGTATAAGGAAATCTCACCTCTTTCTCCCCGAAAACAGATCTAACAAAGCCCAAAGGTTTGCTAAAACTCTTCCTTTGCAGTCAGTACACTAACTAGAACAAGAGAGAACTGCAAAAGTTCACAGAGGAAGAAATGACAGACAGAAAGGGTGGAGATGGAAGCAAGAGTTCCTGCTTATATATGGGAGGACAACTTAAATATTTTAAACTGATGAGAGGCTAAGGGCTAGGAAGGTAACAGCAAATATGCTTAAACCAGAAATGAAGTCAATGCCAAAATGGGGAAATATGTAAGTTGATAATGGAATATTGCATATTTCCATGAAAGCAAAGAAGTTGAAGAGAAAGTAGCAGCTCTCATGTTGAGATAAAAAAATAAATTGATGTGCATTAAGCTGACAAAAAAGGAGGATTAACCAGTTTACATCACTGCACTCAATTTCACTGTTATATTTTGCAAATCTAGTGTCAATTCTCTTGCTCCGTTCTGTTTCTTAGCAGGTATGTTTTCATATGAAATGTAAAATATCTCAAGTAAGAGGTTTTTGCATCCCAACATGCTATTACTTATTGGAAGCCAAGCAATTCAGTTAAGAATAAATCAGCAGAGTAGAAGTGAATAAGGGGGAAACAACTCTGCTGGAGCAGGAGAAAGTGGATTAAGCAAAGACAAACAGCTCTAAATATTGACATTAAAATGTCTTCTTTCAGAAATTACATCCATGCTACTTTTAAATTCTTTGTTATGAGAAATGTGTCGTTCAGGAGTCCACCAGAACTTCATGCAAAAAACTACTTGCCCAACACATACCAATTTTTATTCCATTTGTGTGCGAACTCAACGAGCAGGATAAGCTGAATGGCAATGAAAAGGAAACCTCCTGTTGCTCCTACGTAGCGCCAGGCTGCAAGGCAGAAAATAGGTCAAACTGCAGTTGCTCTTCCCTTGAGCCAAAATGGAATTATTGTCTATGCAGTGAAGCTGTAATGTGATTTTAATATCTCAAGCCCACAGACATAGCAGAAGATGAGATTTCAGATGAAAGGACAGCTCAGCTAACTCAAGATTAGGTGCCTGATGAATTCAGCCTGCAATCTGCGACACCTTCAGAATAAGCCTGTTAGGATATTTACTAAGCTTCCCCAACCTGGAGGATTTTTGTGGAGACTATGAGTTACTATATTCAGACAGAAAATACTGAAACCTTTATTTGTGACTGGCCGGAGGGAGGTGGCGTGAAGGCATTTTACAGGAATCTAAACCCTGAAACTGCAAGGTACTGGAACCCAGTACTAAAAAGGGCAGTTTGTTCCCTTTCAGATTCCAGTACCACAGAAAAACAAAGGTGAGGCTTATCTATTTACAAGTGCTGTCCCAAGCCACTCCTTGAAGAAACTTCCAAAGAGATGGGAACACTTGGTATTTACTGACTAGTTTTAAGACAGGTTATTTGACTACTTAATCATAGACCTGTATATACTGTATTTGGGTAGCTGTTTGGGTACTTGGGACACAGATCTCTTACATGCAACATCAGAAGTCTCTGAGGAAATATATATACTTATTGAAATATACGGCTTGTGCTACTATGCAGTACATAGCCTACAAATGCCTGCATGTGTGCAGCTGATTTCAGCGCAGAAGACCATGGAAGTGCATTAGTAGAGTTCAGCCACATCCTACCGTTTTGTCTTCCTTTTGAAAAAAGCTTGTATAAGTAAAGTGGAAGAATAGAATAGTCAGGGCGCATTACCCGTAGCAGATGATGTAGAGAGTTCGTTTGTTTTTTAACTGTACCAAAAGCTCATTATTTGAAAGCAAGTAAAAATGTAATTTGTCTGGTTTATCTAGAACTTATTGTATGCACTTGATAAGCATGCTGTTCTTCAAACAGAGAAAACAAACATTGGAAGAAGCTAGCATGTTAAAAAGTACATAAAAAACAGGCAGGGAACAAGCTGTGCATGTATGTTTGGGAGAGCTAGAGTAGGAAAAAGCAGATCACCAATGGAGAGAGTGATTAAACTGCCAGACTCTCAGCATCTCCCACTGCCATAGGCAGGACACTGTGGGATGTTTTATGGATCCATCATAGATAAGGTTAGCATGGTCAGTGTGGATTTAACACTACAGCCCACACAAATGTAGTGTTTGCATGTAATACTCCGCCTCCATGATTAACAAACTGCAAAGCATGGGAAGCATGGCAAGAGGTTTGGGTTTTTTGTCTTTTTGTTTGTTTGTTTTTAAGAAAAAATAAGCAAACTGGGAAAATGCTTTAAAAAAGACAGTGTAACTTTCTTGATGGGAGGGAAAAAAAAAGGGAAAACAAAACCACACAATACCCAAACTATCTGTAAAACTCACATTCAAGGGCTGACTGGAGGACAGCTTAACAGGATGTGGAGAATACAGCTTTAGACAGAGAAGTCAAGAGCTAATTCGGGGAAGAAAGCTTGTTATGCTGTAACCCCACACTAGGGTAGACTGCTGTTGAGAAACAGCACTCTAATCAGCACAAAAAGTTCTATTTCCCCTTTTCCCCCAAACACTTCAGCTCTTCACGGCCTTTTACTGTGAAAAGGATTGCTTGCAAAGATGACAGGCAGTCTCGCTTGCTCATTAATATAACACATTGCACCAATACATCTTTCTAATCCAAACAGTGATCAGATACTAAGGATAAGTATGTACAGCCATCCTGTGACTTCGCAGAGGAGAATAGGGATAAGGAGCCTTTAATTTCTGGGGCACCAAACTGAACCAGGACCAAACAAACAGCTAGTATGAGCAAGAAGCTGAATTACACCTCTCAGTGGTTTACTTGAAATGTTTTTTTCCTTAGTTTCCCAGAGCACTGAGCTCATAGTATGTCTGCCCACTATTCTCTTCCCCTGTGTTACTCCTTCCTCTTCCCCTTTTAAACACCCCAGCTAGAGGAGATCGGTGTTGAAAACACAGGTACCCAAGGAAGCTGTAGTGGAAGCAGACACAGACACTACCGCTCCTTTGCATTACTGATCCTACTGCTTTTCACCCTCCCAGACTGAACAACTGAAGGGCTTACAAGTGCCTGGCGAACTGAAGAGCACAAATTCACTCCAGTAGCACAGGGATTTTAGCTCCTAACCTACTAAATGCCTGGGAGAAGCATCCCCCTAGAGCCGGCATTGAAGAACTGGGCCAGTACCATGACACCTGTGTGGTGCCAGGGTGTCTTACAAAACTGGGAATGCTTCAGGCATGGCATCCTCAGCAGAGCACTCACCACACACCCCAAGAAGTCTAATTTTACCTTATTACATTAACACCACCTGCCTGAAAGCTAATAACATCCCAAATTTTCTTGCAGCATTGCAGGTTTCCAGGCAGCAAACACCAGCGCCCAGCAGGTCACCATGCCCCCTTGAGCACTGGAACCTCTCCACCGTGCAGCACGGACCCCTGCTGCTGCGCTACAGCAGACCTACCTGCATAAGCCAAACTAATGTGTGGCTCTGCATTCCTGAGTGGACAATTTTTTGTGTACCATTACAGGTCCCTGCTTCCTTAAGAATTCGCAAGCCAGCACCACAGTGGTATTTTCATCTACACATTTGGCCTCCTCCTGGTCAGAAAAAAATATGCTCCTTACCACACATTCACAGGAAGGCTATGTACTCTGAGCACACACAGTTCTCCCCAAATAGTTCCAAACACTCCTTTTGCACCTTGACTATACTGGCTTTACTTGAAGAAATATAGCAATATTCATGTTGATCGGACCTTTAGGATTCATAACTACTCACAAGGTAGTACAGAACAAAGCAGCATAATAAAACAGGAAGGACATACCATTGAGGAAATTGTCCTGATCAGGAATGAAGAAGGCTCCTGAGCACATTGCTGCCAGAAGTATAAGCTTAACAAGCCAGAATCTGGATGAGAGGAGAAAAAAAATAGAAATCTGGTTATAATAGGAATTAGAGTTCTTCAACCCAAGTACCAGGAGAAACCTCCATCTAAAGCCCAAAGAGAGAAAAAACAGCCTTTGATGACTGATTGCCACTTTACTTTTCACTTGACTGCATTGTTTCTGACAAAAGCAGTAAAGTCAACTTTTGCTTTGTTTTGGTTTTTTTTTCGCCTACTACTACACTCAGCTGAAAAGTAGGCAGCATAAACCTGTAAAGAGAAGTGGAAATTAAGCAATCAAACAAATACTCACCCATTATGAATGTATGCTCGGCAACTTTTGCTGCTGTTAATTCTGATGGTGAACAAGAAGAACAAAAAGAAGAAACAGGCCATTCCAAAACAGACTTTGTACACTGCAGAGTAGCCCACCAACTTCTCGCACATCTCACCTGCCTGAATACTCTTGCACATCTGCTTGTAGAAGGGAATCTGAAAAGCACAACATGTTACAAGCTGTTATGTGGGACACAGGGCTCCTCATAACTAAGCGTGTCTATGTCTATGCATCACTGAGTTTTCACTGGCTTCATTTAACACCTTTCACTCTTAATACCATTCAGCCTGGCTTTAAGTGTTCAAGGGACATAAACAAATATAAAACACAAGGAACTGAAGTTTTCCAGAGCCTCCACTCTAGAAGTCCTTCCAGATGCTTTGGGGTACCAAGTACACCTACATTTCCTTCAGCTCTATTGGCTTAAGCCATCCCTGCTGCTTACTGATTATCCTCTCACCCCAGGGACCCTTTCCCTTCTTCCTGTGCTTTACAGCAAAAGACTTTCATTGCTTCAGTAATCCAGCTTACATGAGCCATACCAGCAGTTTTACCAGACAGAGAGGCATGAGTGGGGCGGCAGGGCAGGCAGCTCTGGCTCACTCTGCCCTTGGTGGAAATGTAGATGGAAGCACACCCAAGCAGCACAGGGGCAGCAAGTCCCCTCCCCTCCATCACAGCCTCCGAAAAGGAGTTGTGCCAGTTGCCCTGATTGTTTTAAATTAACAGAAAGGCAGGAAAATTCCACCCTTCTCTTGACTCATTAAATATTTGCCTTTGAAACCTTGCTCTTGCCGCAAGGGGAAAGCAAACAGCTGCACATTTTGGCTTCAGTTTCACCAGGTGGACATGATGCTGGGTGCTCAAAAAAGCACATCTATGCGGCCAGGACCCACTCCTGTGGGGTGCCCCCGTGCAGACACCCCCCCTCGCAGCCAGTGAGCCTTTCAGCTGCACAGAAATACAGGCATTTAATTAGCAAATCACCATTACCATTCGTTTCAAAGAAAGAAGAGCCTCTGTTCACTCACAGCCCTCAGCCAAGGCTGCTGAGACCAGTCAAGCAACACATCAAACCTGCTGGAGCTGATCACTGCTACCTGCACAGGTAACTAGATGAGACAGAAGACAACATGCACAAATAAATAACTCGGGCAAAGGAAATGGGAATCTGACTTCAGAAGGCATTCAACCAGGCCAGATTTTGCTTTGGAAAAATACACAAAGATTGTGGGCAACGCTATCCTTGAACATTTCCAAGAAATTTGCCAAGATAGGAGTCTTTCCTTCCTTCAGCAGGCAGGTTAGTGCACAAAACCGGGACAGGAAAAGAACAAACAGGACCTGAGAGCAAGCTATCAGGCAGCACTCCCAGCTGGGTAGAAAGCCATCTGAGATGTAAGAAACACAAACTGCCAGCTTCCAGCCACCAGGCTGTGCAAGCCTGCTTCCCTCAGCAGGGTGTGCAACTTCCCATTATTTGCCAGCAACCCAACCCAGTCAGGAGCTTAACAACCCTCCTAGCAGTTTCCCAAAAAGAGCAAATATTTTAGCGGCTCACAGTAACACTGAGCTGCTGTGCTAAGGGTAGCAAACCTAACTGGTACTGAGCCAATTGTAGGTGGGCTAGAACCAGCTGAGGAGATGAAAAGCAGGTCTCATGGCAGCTGTGTGGTGTTACAAGAACAGATTCAAGCTGAGCCACCCTCAGATGTTCTTTCAGAAGAAACTCAAGAGATGAGTAGCCACTGTGTAAGATGTAACTGTGGCTAACTCACATCCAAGAGTTTCTGGAGAACTGAGAAATTGTCTGGAGCATCAGCAATGCCTCTCCCAGGTCTTGAAAGGCAATGAAACATCAGACTGGACAAATGTGCCAGCATTCAAAACAAGCAAATGGATTGACTGGAGTAATTAAGAGACCTATCAATGCCACAGCAATGCACGGCAAGCCAATGGGCCACAGCAATGCCAGGGAAAGCAACTAGGGTATCAATTACTGCTTTCCAGTTCTTTGCTTACAATACCCATCAGTCAGCAGATATTAAAAATATGCATAATACTGAATTAACAAAATTTCTGAGAAAATTATGTATTTGTTTGATAGAGATGATAGTACTGACCAACGAAAACAGATTTCTGTAAGACCTTTACTTGGTACCAAACAGTATTTTGCTTATGAGACTTACAGAACAAAACAAAAAAGACCATGGAACTTGATTAATTGACTAGCTAATTAAAAACAGATCACTGGGTAATTGTACATAGGCATCTTCTTCAATTGCATAGGTTTCTACAGAGATCTTGATGGGGTTTTTGACCCTGTATGTTCTTTTCTCCATTTAGTAGTAATTCCCTTAAAGAGCTGGCTGAGAGAAAATGCATGGATTCACAAGAACAATAGCTTGGTTTGTGCCTACACAAGCAACAAAGAGCTCAGCTGTCATGTAGTATGCACAACACTATGTAGTAGTAAGTGATGGCCACAGGAATGGTCCTGTGGGATTGAATGCCCTTTTTGGATACCTGTGACCCTGAAGGAACAAAATAAGAGTAAAACCAAAGTCCTGGGGACCCCAGCAGATAATATACATGAGCACAATGCTAGGAACAAAAGGGCTGATGTAATGAAAAGGGCATGTTTTCGTGACAGGATGATCTACTGCTGGGAAATTTATCAAGGCTTATGTGATTTCTTCAGGGAAAGTTTAAAAAGACTAATTTTTTATTTTATTTTATTTTGTATCTTCTGAAACATGTTCAGCTGCTAAGCAGCCTGCCCAGCCTATGTGATTTACCAGGCTTTCCATTTGCTGGGTAGTTTTGCCAGCTGTTAAAGTCACAGATGAGTTATTTGCCAAGTTTGATACAGTGAAATACCTACTTTTATACCTTTAAAAACATAAGCTAAATTCTTCGACCTCTGAGCAGGTGACAAGCATTCTTGCTCCAGAAACTCATTATCCACTCAGATATCATAAACACCTTGGTTGCTGCCTAAGCGATGATGTTATCACAGCGAAGTCGGCAATTTTTCAAATGCAGTGAAACCCTTTGAGACCATAGCAACAACTACAGAAACAAGGACAGACTGCCCTGAACTTGCTTCCCCCTCACTGCAAGCTGCTGGCGCCCAAAATAAATGCAGTGCAAGAAGCAAGCGAAGACGGCCACACTGCATCCAGGCTGCAGCCAGCTGGGGCCTGGCCACCTCTAAGCTTAGGTCTGTCTGTACCCAGTCATGTGAATGCAGGAGCATGGGAAAAGGAGCGGGAATAGGAAGGGATAAGTGTGTAGAAAAGGAGAGTTTTGTCTGGATGTCCTCATTCAAGACAGGTAGAATGCAGCAGATGAACTTTGTTATGGAAGCAGAGGAAGCATGAAAGAAAATCTGTGTAGGTGGGGAGACAAAGGCAATAAAACAGGTAAAAATGCCTGTCTTGAACTGTTGAGAAATGGAATAGAAAACCAAAAAGCAATTGGACCAAAATACATGATGTCTTGCATCTATGGCTAAATTCTTACCAGAAATAGTCAATGGGCATCTGCACTTTGTCAGGGACTAGAAACTTGTCTCAACATTGTTGGCAGGCAAGTTTCACTACTAAAGCCTGATCATTACGGCAGCTGAAGAGAACAGTTTAATCACCAAGGTCGACCCAGCAGGAATGTGCGCCCTGTTATCTCAGAGTACTCGTCCCCCGCGCGTACGCCCGGGCCCAAGGCCGACTGGCAACATAGGGGGGGGCTCAGACCCTCTAGAACTTTCAAGCACCCTCTAGTGACAGTACTGGGCGTGCACCCCACCGCCGAGTGGGAGGCAGGGGTACGCAGAACAGTTACTGACTCTGCCAGAGAGCAACTTTATAAAAGGGGAAACCAGCAGAGATGATGGGGGGATGTGCTCTGGGACATCTTGCCCTCCACCAGCTTCAAAGATGCATCGGACAGTTGGACTCCCCGCCTGGACCGGACAGACTGCCGCAGATCTGTGGTGATAGCTGTTGTAACAGTCCCACTCTCTCCCTCCCTCTCGTTCCCTTTTTCACCTTTTTTTTTCCCCCCCTTTCTTTGCTGTTCTCTCCTGTATCTATTTCTGGCCAAATAAAGCGACTTGGCACTTGACTCCATTTTGAGCCTTCATTCTGCCTCTGAAAACGTAAAAGGAGCCTAGTCACGATAACATATGGGAGTTAATCAGAAGTTAAGTCCAGCAGCCCCCAACCTCCCAGAATTATCTGAGCTCGGTTGGAAAGCAAGGGGGTTTACCCTCTGCCAAACTGTTCAACCCAACAGTGGATTGCGACACACTTAAACTAATTTTTAGCAGCGAATTTGGGGTTTTATACACTATAAGGCAGTTAAGGGCCAAGATATAAACCTGGCTGGGAAAACAAGCCTGTAAGCATGCTCTGCCAGAATATGTAAGCATCTAGAACTGAAATGCTTTGACAATACCGAAGTTGGTTTTACTGGTGTTTGTTTTCCTGAAAACATCTTTCTTATTTTTCCTTTCATTATTTAAGTAGGACATGGATATTTTTAGAGTGAAACAGCTAGTTTTGAAACAGCTTTAACATTAAAAATTTAATTAAAGAAAATAAATCAAAACACTATTTCAAACAACCAAAACAATTTTTCCTTCTCTCAATTATCCCTTCAAAGCCTATGAAATGCAAAGTTCTGCTTCAACAGAACATTTATGAGTAAAGCTGCACCTGTTTTCCAAAAAACCAGAATAACTGGAAAAAAGAAATAACCTATGGATCAAGGCATAGAAGCAGTTCTTCAAGTTGGGTCCTGCTTTGCTGTATTTTGTAACAGAGTAGACTGTCTAAACCATTTTGTGTAATTGCATATTGGTCTTTTCTGTCTTTCTGTCCCCACCAGTGAGGCTCTCATGTCTTGATTGATCCTCTACCCCGTCTTTTGCCTTGACACACAACCTTGCTCCTCTGAAATCTATTCTACACGCTACTACTAAAAATATTTTCCTGGTCAAATCTATCCACTCTTTCCCTACCCCTCCCCACTGACTCCTGCTTCCCCCTTAGAGATCAGACCTTGACTTCTTGACTTTCTTGATTTCTTGAAAAAGGCCCTTGTTTTCTTTCCACATTTTTCAGAATTTAACTCTTTGGGCCTCTCTCCCTGGGTGCAGGAACAGCTCAAGAGATGGGAAGAAGAGTGAAAACAACAGAGAAAAAACTTCCCCCCTAAAAGACACTCTTCAATTCTTCGGGCTCACCACAAAATACGATGTCCTCAAAATGCTGCTGGGAGATTAGCAACTAAAGTTTTGAAACCATAACCAAATACTCCACAGGTACTCTGTCCTCCGACTGAGATATGGTTCCGTCTACCTGCCAACTTTGGTGAGAATGTGGAAGTTGAGCTCTCTGGGACAGCGCCTCATTTTTTCCAGGCATGTTGCAGGGCATAGAACGGGTCCCCAGCTCTGGGCTGGCACCTGAATAGTCTGGCACCTTGCAAACTGAAAAAGCATCCTAAAGGTGTTTTAATAGACAGAATGCATGACCATGGGGATAGATAAATACTGAAAAACAAAACCAAACATTTTTAAAAGTCTCTGTTTAAGGTGTCCATAAGTGATGTGCATTTGCTGTTGCTTCCTCTCAAAAAAAAAAAAAAAAGCCGAAGGACCAAGTGCTACAGCAAATACTTTTAGAAAACTACTTTATACTTGGGAATTTATAGCCAATCAACTAAAAAAATACCCTTTCACTGACAAGGGACAATATTCGTTTCACATACCATCAGCATGAGCATTTGAACTCTAAACTAGTAAAGCAGACACACAGTTCCTTGCCAAGATTATGGCTCCATGAAGGGCTGCACTAAAATTTTAAATTTTTTATTTTAATACAAAAATTTAAAAATTCTAATTACAATTAATTAAAATTCTGTCTCCCCTCAAGAAAGAGAGGGTGAGCTCCTAGAAGCATCATGCAACGTGTTTGCTTAAAGTCTGGCTTCAGGAGCTAGGAAAGCAACATGATCCAGCCAAAAGTGAAGGTATCAGTAAGTGCCCCGCACTTCCAAAACAGAGTTCATCATTGGGAAGCTGAGACTGGTTAATATAAATAAATATTTTCAAGATACACTCTATTACAACTGGACTGAATTAGCTTCAGGAGTCTTTGAACTTTTAATAGCCCCAACCATAACTATTAAATTAGAGAGCAGATAAAAAAGCCTATTTTCAGATGGTCCATTCCCCATTCAAAGACATCAAATGCTGTAAATTAAGAGGGTGACTATCTTTCCACCTCACACTAACAGATACTCTTTGTGCCATTTCTTCCTTCACTGAGCTTTCAAGACTATGAACTAGAAAAGAAATTTGGCAATACTGAAAAGCATGTTGTTGAAGGCTTCTTGAACCACTTTTCTGCTGGATAAAGAGTCAGTATTTTTTGTTAGGGATATAAGCTGCATTAAAACCACACTACTGATGGTAAATGACTAGTTGGATATAAGCACGTAATATGTCTCCCACACACTTGAGTTCCTTGGGTTACTCACTTTATTGCCAAGCTAAGCATCTAGTAAGTCAAAGTAATTACTGGCAAGCAATTTCAGCACACACATGTTGAACAGTTTTTAAGTCACAGCTCACAGGCAGGCATCATGTCTGTACTGGGTGCTTTTACAGGGCTGTCAGCAACTTCTGGTGGCCAAGGGTAAGAAGGTGGCACGAGGATAACTCAAGCCAAGTGCTTTTAAATAAAAAAAAAACAACGGACAGAACATACAAAAAGGGTGCAATGGGAAGAAAGAAAGGTCACTGGCAGCAGAGCACAGAAGCCCTCAAAGCAGCTGTCATAAGCCCACTAGTTCATCTGTGTTGCTGGCACAGCATGACACCACCAGCTTCTGGATCTGGGCTGCTACAGAGGGAAGTGTTTCACAGACAACTGAAGGTCAAGCACAGAAGGTAAGCAGGGCATCAACTTGACCAGCAACTAGTTAAACTAGGAAACAGTCTTAACTGTGTGCCCACCAGCACTCCGTCTTGGGAGGGTAAGACAAAACAACTAGATGCCCATAGTGAGGAAAGCCTTCTGAACCTCCAGGGCAAGCACATTCACAACCTCCAAGCAGGCCTGACGCTGAGTTTGGTGCAGGGACTTAATTTTTAAGAATTAAGCAATACAGATATTATTCCGTCTATTTAAAAAATAGACTTCTCTTCTCATAGTTTGTAGAGGGTGAGAGAGAAGATTTGTGCTACAGAGAGCAACTTGGGTGGCTTAAAAAACCAAACCAAAGATGTGGTACAACAGGTCTAGTGTGTGACTGCAAGCAGGCTGGCGAGCATTTACCTTAGGAAAGTTATATTAACACTCTGAAAGAAACTTGGGTTCTAAAATCTAGTTTTAGCCACAGCTACTTTCATGCTTTTGAAGCTTTTTAATTAAAAAGACAATTAGAGATGAACAATATCTTCTGTGGTTAGAGGCCATGTGAACACGATGACTCAATACACACTGAAAAAAACATCTTGTAAAGGATCTGCAGCATTGTGCATTGCAGTGGTCTGTCACTAGAGCACCAAGAACACAGAATTAAAATTATAATAGTTATTTTGTGAATAGTTATTTTGTGAATTTGAATAGTTATTTTGTGAATTTGCTGTTTCTGCTACTAAGCAAGTTGCCAGAGACAAACTCAACATTAAATTGAACCAATTTGTTCTACTATAACATGTTCCCTAGCAGCCTCTAGTGACAGTACCCGTGCAGCAAACCTGGGATGGGTTCATTGCAGCCGGTTTCCACACAACGAAAGAGGAGGAAGGCTGCTAACCCTGTGATCTGTGACTCTTCCTGTTGTGAAACACTCAATTCACAGGAAGAGGCTGAGCACAGAAAATCAACCCATCTGTGTTTGGAAGTGGATGGGTGGAGGGGATCAACCGTCTCTTCTGAGGAAGCGACCCTATACATGAAGAGCTGTGGAAGGAGCTCCATTTCCTTCCAGGGGCAGCTGTGAGTTCATCTCTCTTACTTACGTGCGTTTTCATTTCATTGGCTACTGTTGTTGACATCATGACACAACAGACGATAGTCACCAGGATGAAGTAAAGTGCATACATGAAGCGGGTGCTGGTTGACTGTTTTATCTTGGGGCAGCATTTGCAGCACAAGGCACAAGCGGCAGTACCGCAGCAGCAGGCCAACTGGAAAGTAAGACAAAAAACAAGAGTCATTCCATCACTGTCTTCAGGTTTCTATTGCAAAAGTCTGACAGGGAAACTGGGAGACTTCCTGCAAACTCCAGAATTTCTTAAGTCCTCTCCTCCCAGCTGAGCAGCATTTAAGTGGAAGCAGACTTTCTCGTTTATCAAAACCCACTAGGTTTAAGCCCACTAGTTTCTAGCTTTTCCACATGCAAAGGATGAAAGTGAAGAGGATGAGGAGGAACTGCTCCAGAATATCTTAACCCTGCTCTTTGCTATCTCTGTGCAGCTCGTGGTCCTGACATGTTTCACCCAGTAGAACAGGCATTGCAATGGTAAAGCTCCATTTCCTGCATTACACTCTCTCCTCTCCATAGTGAAAAACAAATCTGCACAGAAGGGCACAGACTCCAGAACTGTTTGCTTTTAACATACAGACAAAACTTTTTTCTACGACAAGCTGTACAGACCCATTTCAATTTGCCAGAACCATACTGTCCTTTTAGTGTGCCCTCTCTGGTACACACACTGACAAAACCCCGTTTCCCCCCCCCCGAACTTTTTACACTACTAAAGACTCTGAGCAAATTAAAGGGGCGAGGGAATACTGTTTAAGCCACACTTTGGGATAGTTGTGCTGAAGGCTTTATAAACAGACAACAGATACAAAAAACCCCAAACAAATTCAAATCAACAAAAAACTACATTAACAGTTCTAAATATTTTGGGTGGTAGAGAAAGAATCTGGAGATGCTTGGCCTACTGCAGACTAAGCAAAAGATAACTGAGCTTGAAGGACCCAAAATACAATGGCACCATCTTGTACTGAAGAAAGCCAAAGAAGAAATGCAATTTAGACCCATTTTGCAAAAGTGAAAGTGGTGATTCCACATGCAAGATACCATGGAAAAAAATCCACATCTGCAAGGAAAATAATACCGAATCACACCCCAGCTGATACTGTCTCCAATGTTTAAACATTATTAGAGATAAAAATCCTTGTGTATTTTAGTTCTTTCGTACCTGCAACTGAGGGTCTACCAAGATAAAATGCAAGCAGCACAGCAAAAAAGCAGGTAATTGACTTATTCAACGGGGGAAAAGATACTGAATAAATACTAAAAGGAATCTAGCTTGATGCTTATTATTTCCTTGCTGTCAACAGCATCATCTACTTTCAAAGAAGCAGGATTCACCTTCCCTGCCTCCTACTTTTAGAAAAGTCATATATGAAAATATAAATATAAGCCTTTTATATATATATATATATAAGGCAGCACTGTCCTTGGCCAGGCCCTTCCTTGCAATAGGCAGCAGCTTCACACACCTCCCGTGCTTAACCCAGCAGGTGCCACCACAGGAGGGATTTTTGGGCATCAGCAAGCAGCCAGGAGCAGGAAACCTCTTCCAGGTCTCACTGTTGCCGACTGAGAGCAACCTTCCTCCTCCACACTCCCGTCTCCTAGGGGCTCCCTGTGACTAGTGTGTGGCACAGCGGTGGTGTGATGCCAGTGCCAGGGGCTCAAGTACACCAAGGACGCTCTTCCCCCGGTGTTAGCTCAGCCCTTGAAGGGGCTGTGGGGATGTCCAGAGGACACCCCCCCTGCTTTCTAGCAAGCAGTTTTACAACATGGATGGCTTTTCTTAGCCATTGCCAAGGGATTCACAATGCACAAGTGCTGCATTTGAGTCCTCCACACAAACTTCACTGGCTCGTATGTGCCTCAGGCAACTAAAACACCATGTGTTATTTTCCTCCCAGGTCACTGCCAGCATCAATGACTGTCCAACCCAGGGAAGGGGGTTTCACATGTGTGTTTGCAGACATGTGTATCTGATATAACTCCAGAGTCTCACAACCAGACTGCTTGATCAAAGAGCCCCAAACTGTTTTGAAGAAGTGTCTTGAAAAGACTCTCAGCTTATCATTCCCTTGCAATGACTATCTGCTGCAACACTCAAGCTCAGGCTTCCTGCCTTCAGCTCTGCTGAAAAGGGGTAGCAGACGGACCCTTGCCTCACCCAACCACTGCTCTTCAGTTTGCAGAGGACATAAAATGGGGACAGTCCAACCCAGCTCCCACGCTGCCCTTCTCTAAGTTCACCGCTGGATCTCACACCAGAGGAGACGGGGGCCTCAGTGCACACAGCTGCTAAAACTGCTGCTGCTGCAGAACAGAAATCCTCCCCAAAAATCTCCAACTGTGGGGAATAAACACAACAGGCTCATGTTGGCACCAAAGCTGGAAATTAAAAATACTATGTGCATAAACACATCATGCAAGTATACTTTCAAAACAGAACGCAATGGTGGCTGAGTGGCAATTTTATTTTTCATATGTAGTGAAATTAAGTTAACTTTCACAGCGTCAATACAAGTCCAATAAAAAATTAATTACGGCAAGAATCAGTAACTTGTTAAACAAAAGCAAACAAGGAATAATAATGTTTCAAAACAAAAACGTACCAGAAAAGTATAATCCATCCCCTTCAAAATTATGGGGGGGGGGAGAGGGAGAGGAGTTTAAGACTAAAAGTCCTTTCAATCTGTATCAGACAGATCCAAAGCATCCACAAAGAACTTCAATTGCTGGCCATACTCACCATAACATTAAAAACTATAGGACAAAAGTAAAAAGGTAAGCAGCTTTGGCATTTGTAAGGGGAACTACATTTTCCTAAGCCAGGTGCTAGAGAGCTCTGCCAGGGAAACCTCATCTACGTCCAGCAACGTGTCTGCTATTCCAGTCCTGGGTCCCTGGAGCTGCTATTTAAAGCAACAAATACTTAAATAGAATATATAGCTCATTTATGGTTCCACATTACTTAGAGAGACTTTAATGATAGTTTCTAATACTGAGCCACATACCCTATAAATTGGCAATATTTGTGAAAAGTACAAATGTCTCTTTTTTTTTTTTCAGATGCACTCCTTTAAGCACTCTGAATAGCCATGGAAACCATAGAAAGTTGGTTAGGTTATTCAGCCACAGTCCCAGATTTGTTGGTTTGGGTTTTTTTTTTTTTTCCTTTTTAAACTCTGGTTATGACTAACTACATTCCAGAGTGGACCACGATGAAATAGGTGTTATCCAAAAAGAAATGAAAACAGTCTCTGTCCCAGAGGGTAAGATGCTGGCCACAACCTACTGACCCAAGAGGTTTCAAAGATGTTATTTTTGGGTGACAGGCTTCAAAGCCCATATATACAAGAAGTTCTCTGTTAAAAGGTTGCGGTCAATGTGCAGCTAAACTATGCAGTCCCTCTGCTGCCATATGCTTTACCGTGGGCCTTTGCCTTTCGATCGCAGCAAGGCTCTGCCTAGGGGTTCAGGACCCACTGGTGCCTAAGTGCAAGCTGGTGACAAATTCCTCCAATGCTAAAAAACAGGGCTGTGGAAAAATGCAAGTAGTGTCACAAATTTTTTACAAATTCAGCTTATCATTAAACAAAAGCTTCTCCAAAGGATGGGTTCTGCAGAAGGAAGGTGCTGTGCAGTTTTCGGGACAGAGACAAAACCAGGTCTGAAATCACTGCCAGCAGGCAGGCCTTGAAAATCCTGGTCTGTACCTACAGAGCTCCTTCAAAGAACTGTGATCCTTCCAAGTCCAGGGTCCCCAGGAGCCCAGTGCAATGGCATCTAAAAGCCAAGGTGCTCTGGCAGTTTGTCACACTGCAGCAGGTTCTGGCTTCAAGTCTTTCTCATCCAAAGGCTCCCAGAAGTTAGGCAGCAAGTACAGCCAAGCCAGCTCCCTCTCTAGCTTTACATCTCACTAGGTGAACACCACAGTCTGACAACAATTGCAAGCACTATGCAAATATATATGCTTTCCACAAATACAATCAGCCAGCTCCCTCATGCTAACTCACCACGATGACAGGCCTCTACAGTGCAGAACGGCTGTCTGCTTTGCTCAGTGCTACTCTTCCGGAGCTCAAGGAGGGTACAGTACCAGCTTGCTCACAATCCCGAAACTTGAAAACCTTGTGTACTTGAAAACCTTGTGTACTTGAAAACCTTGTGTACTTGAAAACCTTGTGTACTTGAAAACCTTGTGTACTTGAAAACCTTGTGTACTTGAAAACCTTGTGTACTTGAAAACCTTGTGTACTTGAAAACCTTGTGTACTTGAAAACAGACTGCACCATGATTTGAACTGCCTGGATGATGGCTGACTTGACTGGTTTCACAAGAGCAGCTGTGGAAAGCTGCGTGGGAAATCCTTCAGTTAAAAAATATTCAGAGTGCAATTTCACAGACACTTCTTCTGGCTTAACAGCCACTGGCTCCCCACAGTCTTTCTTCTCTGCCAGCCACTCACTCAATCCTACCCTGGCACCAGCACCTCAGCAGCCCTGACAGTTGTTTCTCCAGCTGGGGGTGACCAAACAAAGCAACCTACTGACTAAAAACAAAAAAAAGGTAGGTGAGTGGGTGGGGTGAGAAAAATGACGTATCAATCCTTCTCAGCTGGTGATTTATTATGCAGTGGCAGAAATGGTTTTACCATTTCAAGTGAAGGCATAGTGTCCAGGTGGGAGGGGAGACAAGAGGTGAATGCCTCACACCGGTCTTGTGTGCTTTCACCCTTCTCTGAGATGTTTCCGTGGTGTTTTCCTACCAGCTCATTCGATTTTAGTGCAGTAGGTACCTGCCAATGCAGAGGAACAATAATTTTCACATCCACACAGTGAGGAGCAGAAGCAAGCAGACTATATAACAGCCCTAGTCCATGCAAACCACTTTTCCAAGTATAGGCAGGTCTGGACATATTTGTAGACTCCCATCTCATGCCAGCCTGGGGAACACCTATGGTTAACAAAACAGGGTAAAAGCAGGCTTACCAACCTACACGCAAGCTATCAGCTCCCTACAATGAATACTCCACCAGCATACACTTAACATCTGCCACACCCGCAAGTCTTTATTTTTGCAAGCCGTGACCAATCTGATAAATCAGTGGAATGAGGTATGATGATAAAGTTAAGCAAACACGTTAACTATTTACATACAAGACTGAAGTAAAGTGAAATGTCCCGCCTACTGCTTTTGTAGAGATGGTGACATTTTTAGAAGGAATTTTCCACAAATGCTTCCAAAAAAGTCTCAAAGGTCTTAGAAAATATTTTGCATAACCATTAAAACAAAGTGAGGAGTTTCAGGCTCACTGCCCAAAATAGCTTATGGTATTTTTAAATTATACAAATCATAGGGAAGCATCAAGCTTATCACAACAAAGCACTTTTCCTTTTGGGAGACTTCAGCAGAAATGGTAAAAATCAAAGGGAAGAAGAGCACACTGAAAAAAAAAAAAGTGCATACTTAAATGAAATGAAGACTTAGCAGCATTTCACCTCTTCCCTCCTAACTGACTGCCTGGCCAGAGTGACAGAGACTGCATGCCTTCTGGCCTGTCCACTGAGCACAGGAATGTGCCTTGCTGAAGCTTCTTTTCACAGGGGGCCTACAGCAGCTTAGATTTTCATGCACTGTAAGATTTGCAGATATTGCAGTCGCTGAGCTGTTAACAGCAACCTCTGTCAAAAACAGCCAGACATCTACCCTCACAGCTACATGTAGCATCCAAGCAGGCTGGAAGAGCAAAGCAGCCAGCTCTGCAAGAATAACATCCTGAAGCAGCTACACATCTGCCCTTGGACTTTTAGTTTCAGGAAATAGTGTCTAGCATGCCAGGTGTTGCAAGTGTTAGGAGCCAGGCTCAGACTACTGTTGAAAACCTGCGCTGTTATGCACACGCATTTTGCGAAGGTTTATTCAACAGGTTGCATGATTACACAGTGGTTTGTCCCTGTGAAGTAAATAAATTCACTGAAAAGGCTTTATTTTGTCCTTTGCCCAACTCAACTGGCTTTTCACTGCTTTTTCTTTAATATTCAGCCTCACCACATGCTTAAGCCATGAGGTTCTGTGACCAGCATACCAGTTAATCAACTGACGACCTATTTTTGGGAGCACACCTGATGCTGCCAACTGTGCAAAATAAATCCAACTTCAGAGAAAAGTCACACCAACCTAGACGCTGCCTGAACACTGCTTTCCAGTGAGGCTTTCCTGCCCTGAGCTGAGTTTCCAAAGCAAAAGGCTTGTGCCCTGCACCATGGGGCAGAACTATCATACAGTGCCAAGCAGCTCAAAACCTAGGAGGGAAAGCACCATCTAGGACAGCTATGCCAAGAGCTAAAATGTAGGCGAGCCACTGCCAGGTGCCATCAGAGCTGAAGTTAAGCTGAACTGAGGATGATTAGCTTCTGTCTCTATGCTCAAATGTTACTAAGTGGTGACTCAGCTCAGCATTAGAAAATAATGCCACCGCAACATGTCTAAATTAAAGACTGTCCAACTACTCTTCTCCTGATGATTTTGGAAAAATCAAGACAATTGTTTAGTCTGACCTGATCCTCAGAGTGTATCACATCACCCAGCTCCTCAGTAGTATAGCTATTTTCCATTAGCATAGACCATCTGGATTTGACAGGAGTATGAGGTGGAATGTCTGTCCCTCTGGTTACTTAAACATATCATTAAAAACAGAAAAAAAACGACCTCACCTTCTAATTTTTCTGCTACAGTTCCAAGGCACTGGTTCTTGGTGAGGCTTTCTTCACTAGCTTAGAGAGCCTTTTGATCACCTGGTCTTTTTGCCCTGCCTATCAAAAAAGGAACCCGAAGCATTTACCCTCAGTCTCATTTGGAGGCTTTAACACTTTTTTAAACACAAACAGCTGTTTTTAACACAAACACCACCAAGTTGTTTGTTTTTTTTTTTTCCTGTATCCCCTCAAATTTCCGCAGTCCCTCCTACACAATCATGGCAGCACCATCAGCCCAGCTGCAAACAGCCCAGCAAGTCACCTTGCTCCTCCTGCCCCGTGCACCCAAACATGGGCGAGACTCTGCCCTACAGCACCCCTCACTGCAAGAACAGCCTGCCCTCCATCCACACCTGGCGCAGGCAACCAGCTAGCTGGCTGTACTTAAAAAGGTGTATTTTATTTGCACTGGGGTTATGCCATCTGGGTTACATCACCTTCAATAGCAGTCTCCACTCCACCGTCTCTCCCTGGACACCTGTGTGCTTTTGGGAGTAATTTTAAATGTACTCTCAGGCCACAGATGAAAACGTGATCCTGAAGCTTCTTTGCATTGATCCCTCGACAATCTTCACTGACAGCAACCACCACTGCATGACAGGTTCAACTGTCCTCTCCTACCATTTCATATTTCACGGTTTTCTCACCTGCAGTACGTTCCACCTCACGCTGCAGCCACTTCTCTGCCTTTCCCAGCAGACGAACTAGTAACAGAGCAACTGGAAGATTAAAGACAAGTTGGCAATGGCAAAGTCTGACAGTTTGAGGCCATCACTTCATATAGCAAGCAGATTTTCTCCAGCTTATCTTCAATGTTCAAGACGAGGACTCTAGATGTAGAATGGAACGCACAGATGCAGCGCAGTGCATTGCCAGGGACAGAGAACCAAATGCAGGCCAATAACTGCTTAAGTCCATGTACCACTGGAGTGAAGAAGCAATTAAAATTCAATTTCTGTATGCATTGACCTAAGAGCATGTGGCTGGCACAGCTGCTTCAATTTTGAATGCACTGACAGCTCTGTTCTGTTCCACAAAGTTGTTGTTTCTTTAAAAGTTGTTTTCAGTACCAAGAGGGCTTTAAGGTGGGGGAAGAATAAAAGAGACATTACCACTTTGTACGAAGTGACAAAAGCCGATAAATTGGTATAAAACATTAACTATTTCTTACACATCATATTAAAAAAACCCAAAAAATCTACCTGCTCAAAGCATTGTTAAAGATGTTCCAGTTCAGATCAGTGTCACAACAGCTAACTTCACACATATTTCCAGATATGCAGGGTCAAAATGGAGCCTACTCATGTCTTTCTGCTGCTTACTTCCTGATGACCGTTTTTAAATACAATGGCTACTCAAGCAGCATATTGTATAGTATTCCCGAACCACTGTTTTGCCAGTGACTGTACCAAAAAAAACCCCATATGAGATAGGCCTGCTCAGAAAACATGAAGAACAGTTCCTGTTAAAACTCATTGTGAGAGATGACAGGTTGACACATTTTGGATCAGACCTACTGGACAGAAAGAAGTGCAAAACCTTTCCACTTTCAGATTGTGAACATCTATGTTTAAACACTTAAGCATATGCCATCTCTAATAGCTGGAAGTTCCAACCACTAAAGTGCCAACATCAGTCCTAGCATAGTTATCAGTATTTAAAATGGGTACGAGATCGCTAGGTGTGTCACCACTTCCTCAAAACAAACATGGAGCCACCTTTCCCCTGCATGCTGTCATGAGTAAACGCTACGGTCCCCGCAGCCCTGGCTGGCTCAGTCCCTCACTGCGTCACGCTGTACCACGTGCTGATGTTGAAGCCTGTCTTTTGGTTGACCTGAACAATACAGTAGGTCAAATTCAGTCAGCAGAACAGTTGATCACAGCCTAAAAATCTGGGAAGCCAGGCATTTAACATGTCAAAACATAAGAGACCACATGGTTGGGAAAAAAAATGGAAGTGCCATTAACTTGGGTATGAGAAGGGCCCTGGAAGCAATGTGAGGTCCAAGCAGCTTCACATGGCTAAACTGAGAACACTATCCAGCCTCAGCATGTGTTTGGGATGATAGCAGTCACCAGCTCCAAATGAGACCTTCAGCTTACACTGTAGTCATAGCTCAGGCTTCCATTCGATTTCTCCCCTGAAACAAGTATGCCTTGCACCCACACCCTGAGCATATCGATTGTAACGAAAGTCTCAGCAGTGGAAAAACCACCCTGGAATACCTACACTTGCAAAAACTAAAATAAAAGCAGCTGCAGGATTTATATCCTTCCACGGAAAAGTATCCCCTTGCCCTTAAAAGCGAAGGCCCTGCTCCTACACTGCCTTCATTCCGCAGTTGTAGAGCCACGGGTATTTAAGCTGTTTCTTTAAACCCACAGTGCAACCAAGCTGTGGGATGTGAGACGAAAAGGCTAAAAATAAAATTAGGGAGCAATGGGAAATTAAGCAGGAATGAGAAAGAGTATCTTCTGCCTGGAACGTGAAAAGAGTATCTTCTGCCTCTTAGGCAGTGCCAGGGAAAGGATTCCAAACTAGCAATGCAAGCGTCAAATGATACAACACTTACAGGATCTCGCTGTCTTTTGGTTGGTTTTCCCTCCCTTTCTAATCACTTTTGAATCCAGCAGCAAATTTTATCCAGCTATGGCAGGCAGATAGGGGCCTTAGAGATGTTACATTCTTACAATTTCCTTGAAAATAGGCAAAAGGTTCAGCAGAGAAAAAGGATCTCTCAACCCTGAGCAAGGAAAAGGCTCCAAGAGAAGTTCACTATTTATTAGAAAGGGAATCAACATAAGATGCCAACCTCAATGGACAAAGCTGGAGAAAACCAGGCTTTGCCAACTCAATTGTTCAGGCAATTAAAATAAAAATCTGTGTTTCTGCAAACACAGATAAAAAAGGTCCTTCCCCAGCCTGTTTTTCCTAACCGTATTTAAGTGCAGTCCACTACAATATTCCACATGAGACCCCAGACAACTAGGTTCATTTTCAATCCTGATTAATAGTGATGGTGGGGGTGTGGAAAGGCAGGTCTGAGAGGGGGTAAGACCCACAGCTAAATTTCTCTTTTTTCAACTGACCATCTCAGGTTAAACACAACAAACCAAATCCCTCTCACCCAGGAAGACCATTTGCAGAGGAAAGACTTTTTTTTTGGAGCACCACAGGGTGCAGAGCCACAAATGCTGCCAGCACCATCCCATAGCGCTACAGCACATCACACCATGCACAGGCCCCAGCAATGCCATGGCATCCTCATAGGACACAAACCTGGACAAGGACAACAGAGCCACCCTTTTCACCCTGTAAAGAAAAAGGATACCGTATGGACAGGACTGGAAGCCCCCTTCCCAACCTGCAGATGCAAACAGGCAGTGCCAGAGAGGCAGGCAGCCCCAAACAGGATAGGGGCCTTCCTTCCCTTGCCCCAAAAGCCATGAACCCCAGAAATCATAAGACTGGCTGAGCCTACTCTTATAAATAAAGCCTTTTTTTCTTTTAAACCACTCAGAATTAGAGGTCTGGGTATAAAATGACAATCTGATATTCTTACCTTGTGGCACATCTTACTGCATTTACTGCATGATATGATTTCCAAGTGCAGAAGAGTATTAAAGAACGCACTCTAGATTTAACAGACCTTCAAAAATAGCTTTATAAGCCTTAATAACTATCAGTTCTAACTGAAAAAATCCATCTCCCTGAATAACACAGCTACAACATACCACCCCCCTCATTAATGTTCACTATCTAAATTACATTTATTTAACTCTGGAAAAAACATATTCATTGCAATAAAGATTTTCCGCAACAGCTGCTTTTCTTAAGCATGATCTCAACTTTATTCTCTTGAGAATTACTACTGAAGAAAAGCCAAATGTAAAATCCTGTTTCCTGTCAATTTAAGCAGATGTTTTTACGCAATCAAAAGCACTGTGGAGGCCCAAGCCAAACTGTATTCTCACTGCATTCTCAAAATAGGTCTACCAATGAAACACTAGCAAAGAAACATTTAGCAAGTTTCAGCAAGCACAGCTCAGAAACGTAAAAATTGCAATTCTCTTCAAAACAAGGTTGTACGTTACCTGATAAAAACCAACTGCAGAAATTAAGGTTTACAAATGGCTGTTTCTTGAAAGCAAGTTCCCAGGGTCTACTTGGCAAGGACACAAGTAACATAGTAACGTTGATTAAGATTATTTTAAATAATTTTTGAGTGCAAAATCAGCATAACCAAAGTACACTAGAATTTGGCAGCTTGCCACTGTATCTTTTAACAACAGGAATCTGGGCTGCATAACCTGAATGCATTCATTCTGACAGGCACCACCAACTAGCACGGTTTGACCCTAAACCAAAAGTAGAATCACCCATTGTCTACTTCACACCAGGAAAATTTGCTGGAGTTACAAACAGAGAAAAAATGGCTAGTCAAGTGATGTTAACTCACAACAGAACATACACGCACGATAACTGCACTTTCACAGCTCAGAAGGGCAATACCGAAGTTCTCAGTCAGTTCTAGGAAAGCAGATCCACAGAAGGAGAGAGGCAGATAAAAGATATATACAGGGCAAAAATACTTCATACGGAAAAAACCACAACATGGGATATCAAACCTATTAAACTAGTGTATTTCAGCATAAAAAGGCCGGAGCCAACTGCATGTTGTTTTTCAGGACTCGAATAGAGTTCCGTCTTTCCTCAAGCACATCATCTCTGTTTCTGGAGACAGGGTTAACTTCATTTTTCAGGGAACATTTAAGGAGAGGCCAAATTCCTTCCAGATTTTCCAGCTTGATTAACTGTACCCATAAAATGCCTAAGGAAGTTGGGTTGAGAGAAAATGAAGAACTTCTATCCCTTTTGTTTTGCTTGTGTGTTAATCATGTTAAACAAACATCCCCTCATCAAGGCTGGAATAAATAAAGTCACAAAAGCCAAGACGGTTTTCCCTTTTTAAAAAGTTACACTGCATGCTATTAAAACATGGTTTATGCCATTTATCATCTTAGCCTATAAAAAGGTTATCCACACTAAGTTTGCTGGTGTAACTCCAGCAATATGCCATATTTAGCACAGATAAATCTTAGATCAAAAATAGTGCTTGAGCCAGCAAAATACATCTCCGCAGGGTATTGTGTAATTTTGGCACTATGACTGCATCCACTTTAGGGCTTTTCTCCACCTCCAACATCACTAAGGACTTCAGTTCATTTACACACTCCAAAGTGACACATCCGTGTCAATAAAACACGTTACTATCAGATATTACTACACAGGGAAGGAACCGTGGCTTTAAGAATGCCTCAAATTTTGGTCACACTAAAGCTACGCTGTTCATTGCACGAGTCTCACAAGGGTTTCATCCTCTTGGTATTAAGTTACTTCTCCAGGAGCTACACCAAAAAAAGCAATGAACATGCAAACAGCCATGAACCACGGCAGTAACAGCACCTACTAACAGCACTTTGTTGAGCTGCTCCAAAACTCATCTTACACGCTGCCAAAATGTGTGTGAAGCAGCAGTCAGGGAGGCCCCTGCTTTAAGAGGAATATTAGCAAATGCAGTTACTGTTGCCCCCCACCACTGCCCAGGGCTCTTGTGCTCGTGGAGGATGGGTGCATGGAGGCACACTCAGTAATCTTCTGGCCCGCTGAAGATTGAAAGAACCACAGCCAGAAGACCAAATCTAGCCTGGGATTTCAACCTTCAGGAAAGATCTGGTATTTTTTTCCATGTGGTTCATAAAAAAGCAAGGGAATAATCAGATGTTGAGGGTGGGCAGAGTGACCAATGAAGAAATATCAATAGAATTAGGACTCTAAGGTGTTTATATATGTAAAACAACAGGAATCAGGAATAAGCTCACTGGCTAGTCTGTTGCAGAGGGACAACTAGTCATGGGTTTCCATTGCAGAAGTGGAGTTTTGTGAAAATGAAGTGCAAAATAAAGTGCGTGGGGGAGATGCAGTCTAACACCAGGCTAGAGAGACAACTGGTAAGAACAGAAGTCCTTCCCTTGAGTGCCTCAAAGGAGGACATCTGGACAGGGCCTCATTACCTCCCTTCTCCTCCAAGTCCGTGGTCCTTCATCCATCAGAACTGATTCAATCAAGAAATCAAGTGCACCGCCTAAGACGCAGAGCACCGATTCACCACCCCATGGATGCCGATGGGCACAGGTAGTGCACTGCCCTCTGTCACCACTCAGGCTCATCTCTCACTTCCTCCGCCGGCACCTGTACTTACTGAAATCTTCCCACAAGCCAAATTTACAGGAGTCTATCGAGCCTGAGGAGCACCGGGCAGCCGGCAGCTAAGAGGGAAGTTAAGACCATCCCACTCCTTACACCATGGGGGTCTCACGTCCCCACCACCAGGCACCACTGGCAATTGCCTAACCGGCCTCTCGCAGCCCTAAGCGACCTGTCCCCGCTCTGGGAATTCCTCCTTGCAGCGCAGGCCTTTTGGAAAGCTCCTCTTCATGTCCGCGCCTGCACCCGCGCCCCGCTGACCGCCGCAGCCCCCGAGCTTCCCGCACACACCTTGGGCAGCCTGTCCTCCTGGAGCGGGAGGGGAATTCGCCCGGGAAAGTCCACAAAATCACCACTATAAACACGTAAAGAGCCAAGCTTCACAGGCAGCGCCCCCGCTGCACTCTCCCCCCCCCCCCCCACCAACTGCTGCCGTTGTAACGCGTTCGTTGCGGCGGGGAGGATGGCTCCCCGGAGGCTGAAGGCGGCGAGCTGCGGCCCCGGGGCAGCGGACGGAGGCGGATCCAGCCCCGGTCCGGGCTCTCCATACCCCGTGGCGAGCCGCCGCCACCCCCGCGCCCCGGACCGCGGAGCCCCCGGGCGGGCCCCCAGCGCCACCGACCCCGGACCAGCCCCGCCCGGTGCAGGGGCCTTGCAGTGCCACCGCCCCCCCGCCGCGCACACCTGCCGCCCTCCCCGCGTCCCTCCCAAGCCCTCCTACCTGGCCGGCGCAGCATGGCGCGGACATGCCGGCGGCGCGGCGCGGCCTGGCTCCCCGGCTGCCTGCCTCATGCGGGAGTGGGCTGGGCTGGGCTGGGCTGGGCCGGGCTGGGCAGCGCACGGGACGACGCCGCCGCGGGCGGAGCGACACCGCCGCTGCCCGGTGCCGGCCGCGACGCCCCGGGCCGGCCCCGCTGCCCGGCTTCCGCTGTCGTCAGAGACGGGGAGGGCCGTCCCTCGGCGGGAGGCGCTGGCCCCACCGCCCCGCGCAGCGCTCGGTGCGGCGCCTCCGAGCCCTGCCCCTCGCTCGCCTGAGCCACCGGGAGCGGCGGCGCCATGCAAGGCTCTGCCGCTGAGGCCGAGCCGCACAGGACCGCCTCCGCAGGCTGTCCGGCTCTCATGGGCGGTGCTGAGACCACTTACCTCCTCAAATACCCCCTGAACCAGTAGCTAGCAATTTAACGAACTCACGGAATGAGACAAATAAAAATAGGGATCCTGAAAGACCGGGCATCAAACGTAGGTTTAACGCTGCAATGCACCAGCCTGGGGTTTACACTTTGCTGCATCCCGCAGCCCTTGCACGCTGCCTGTGCCGTCACGGGAAAGTCGTGTTTGTTCAGAGGGCGCATTCCTAGAGGAGCTGAGAGCTTTCCCGCCGTTACCGAAATATTTTCTCCAGCGTCAGTTTCTAGGAATCAAGTGCAGTACCAGAGAGTAGCTGAGCGTTCCTCAGCTTCCTAGGTGATGATAGGATGTCTTGCTATTGCAGACAAAGCCACCAAAGTAGCAGTGAGGGTTTCTCAGCAAAGACTCCCTCACCTCGTCTCCTTTCTTGCCTCTGGGTATGCATGCTGTAATATTTAAGATAGGTATTTTAAACTTTATTTCTAGTCTCAGATTGCCCTAGCTTTAGGAATTCAGTGCGACTAAAAGCTATTAAACTGCGTACAGGTGCATATACGTAGATAACATAGCAACACATACCAAAAAGGAAATTGGTATGGAATATAGGATGTATTGCATAAAACTCCTTCCTCTGTCCTCGTGTGGGTAAACAAACAAAAGTCAGTGCTTTAGGAGGCGGATCATGTGATGAATCAGTGTTGCATAATTTGGTGTTACACTGGGGGCCAAAGAGACCGGTGTTACCATAGGCATACAGATTATAAAAAACAGGCGTGCTTTATTTTTAATGGTGCTCTAACATCTGCATATACTCAATTAGAGACGGGGTATTTACCACTGTTGTAAGATTCATTCTGTCAACCAGATGGTTATTTAGCTGCAAAGGACACCAGCTTGCAGGCATCCCAGAGGACCCCACCACAGTTCAGGCACCAACACAGCTGACGCTCCTGCTCTGTAGGAGCAGCAAAAGCCCCAACCTCAGGTGAGGACTCAAGTCAGGACTCCGGGTAGGAGTCTCAGCACACCTTCTCTGATTTACAGCTCCTCTCCCAGAGGCAGGGCTGAAGAGAAAGAAACAAGAAATGAACAACAGACAGGAAACCAGCGTGGCCAGTGAACAGGCAATGGAAAACCACTGGTGTTTTTAACTTTGAAACATAGTCAGGTTCTTGAAGCATGCGGTTGAGACACAGGAACATGAGCATCAGAGCATAGTAACAACTCAGCAAAACTGCATTCATCTTCTGTTTCTGTTCCAGACCTCTTATACAATCACAAGAAGCTGACTGGTCTGGCTTTCCTTGATTTCCACATCTGCAAAACTAACTCAAAACATGAAGGAGAATCTGAGGTTTAATTTAAAAATGAGACTGTCTTGGAAAGAGAGGCTGGTGAAGGTGACATACGGGTACGGTGGAACAGTACACCCACATCAGCATGTCTGTGACAGCAACAAGCATTCACTGGGTGGGGTACACCATGAATTCACTGCTCCATGCAGCTCTGTTACTGCCAGCACTGTTATCACCAACACAAACCCAGCCTCTGCACTGACGAAAAGAGTAGAGCTCTTTAGTGGCCTTTCCAATCAGTTCGATCACCCCAGGGCCCTGGGATGTACGCCTTGGCTTTTTAAGTGAAAAAGCCATCACCAGAAAGGCTTGTAACTTCCCTGCTGTGTTGCTGGCAAGCATGGAGCAGCCTAATAGCAAAGCAATGAGCAAATGTTACTGCATGAAAAGAACTGCCTCTCTGAAACCATCCATGCATCTAGAATAAGGTTTACCCATCAAATACATATTCTGAAATCAGAAAAGGCTGTTTTGTTCTCCTAATCTGATTTACTGGCCAGAAATCTTCAACCAGTAATTCCTGCCTCAGACTGTTCCTTTTGACAGGGTAAAGACAGCCTCTTTGAAGAGATGCTGATTCTGACTCAGGGCTTTCAAGTGATAGGAATCCATAGCATCAGTAGAGAAAGGCAAGATGCTTCGGCCTTGCTTTGCATTAGGAATCTTACAAACACAGATTTACAGAGGTTTAATGAGTCAGGCAGAATGGGGGCAAGAAGCGGCCCAGTGGTAAGACAGCAAAGGGGTATCCAGGAATGGAGTTAAAACTCTGGTCACAGTTCAGGTGCCAGAGAGCGAGGAATGCAGGAAAGCATTAGGTCGTAAGTTGTAACCATGTGGCACTTCCCAGAAAAAATCCTGGTAAGAAGCCAGCGGTGCCCTGGGAGCAAGCCACTTTCCTCACTCAGTGTATACACAGGCAGAGCTGAGTAGCAGAACCTGAAGCCCCAGAGGCATGTTGCTTTGATCCACTTACCTTCAGGCAGCCTGCAAAACTCTGCCTGCAAAATATCCAGCCATGCTTCATACACACCGGTGACCTTCTGTGACATTATCAGCTTTGCTCAAGCCACCAGGAAAAGCATTCCCCTCAGATCTCAACTGCAGTTTCACATGCATCCACTTCACTCATTCTCAACTCATTTCTACATGGATTATTGCAACAGAAGCAGAGATTCTCAGTGTCCCCCTTCACTGTGGGAAGAATGCAGCATTACTACCTTTACAGAGAACTCAAAATATGTTAGTGGTGAAGCAGAAAGCTTTTTGGCATAGTACATGGAAGTCATAACTTACCAGGAATCCTCAAGGACTCTGTTCTTCCTCAGCACTCGGATAGTATGAACCAGCTCAGTGTGTATTAGGGTAAGAATTTTAGGAATTGTGCCTTTTGTTCACACCTTCTGAAATGGAGCTGCAACTTAGAACGATGCTTTCAATGTTTTGTAGTTTCAAGATATTTTGGTAATTAAAGGATTTTTGGTTTGTGCCAACTGGCAAAGAGAAGAGCACAAAAAGTCTGCATCCAATGAGAAGGAGAAATCTACCATTTGGCTGTTTTTCAGGTGAAATGAAATACAGAAAATTCTTTCCAAATGTAAATGCAATCAGAAGGAAAACAAAACCAGATTGTTACATATCATGGTGGCCACTTACATAAAATTTGTTCATTTTTATAGTGTAAATTTAGACTTTATATGCCTGTTAAAATAAAAAAAAGATGTGAAATTTCTTTTTAGGTGAATATATATTTTGCTTGAACCTAGCAATTAGATGCCAGTCAAAAATGTGTTTATGGGAAGGAGGGGAAGTGTCTGCACGTGCATGCAAGTGTTCTGGAAACCACCACTCAGGTCCAAACTGAATCTCTGACACAGCTAATCACCCAAATACTGTGATGTTTGCTGGAATAGTTTCCTGTGGAAAAGGTATTCCAGTAAAGGGGAGTACCATGCAAAGGTGTGATCAGACAGTACATGTAATTTATATACCACCTAGGAGTTTTACGTGTGTGTGACTGCAAGACCATCCTCATCTCACAGTCTAGGTGGCTGCAGGTCATGATAAACTCATGACTTCCTCAGGTTTTTTTCCAAGTATACACCTGCACCTGGGTTATGGACCACTTCTCCCCAGAGCCTCTTAGGTAGCCAAGGGCTTCCAGAACCTTTGGGTATCTTCCAAAAGCCAGTGTATCCAGGAATTGTGCCAGGACCAGCTGCCACAGCAGATTATAGCCCAGCTGTAGACCTGACAAAAAGCAAGTGGGAACAGCCTACTTAGACACAAAGGTGCACCATGAGCAGCTGAAGCATCGCAGAGGTGTGCCGGAAGGGGTGCCGGAAGCCCAAGGGCAGGGTATGGCCCATGCCACTATTTGCCAAGAGCACCAAGTCACATTTCTTTTTTAGCTCAGAGTTCTTGGCTGCTGCACCTTACTTGACTCTCCAGTTGCTATTCTGCTTAAAAATGCACAAACACATTACAATAATGGTTGCAGAGTCCAATGGTAGGAAAAAATGTAACTTTTCTGTTGTCTTTTGATGTTTGAGCTTTTAGGATCTCAGCTTTCAAGCTGTTAACAGCCTCTCTATGGGCAGGAGACCACATCTCCCAGCAGCAGTTTTCAGGAAAGCATCAATTGGCTTGGGATCCAATAAGACTTGCATACTACAGTATTTGTCACTGCTATAATGGGGTGATCACCTTGCAGACCCTGTGTGGAGGTGCAGGGAGGCAAATAGAGCAACTATAATTGCAAAGAGAAGCACTGAGTGATCTGCCAGTGCAAGGCAAGAGCATCCTACCATCTCCGAGATGGGGCTCATGACAGAAATAACAGAGACTGGCAGTGCCTGTGGGGCCAGATGTGCACACGTGTGGCCCTTCCAGAATATCCCATTGGTCATAATGCTAAATGGTGGTATCTTCCACTATATGTTTATTAGTGTTCCATAATTCACACTAATCTTTTCTAGCTGGTAGTAGTTATTAAAAAAAAAAAAACAACCACCAAAGGGTAAAAAAAAAACCCCATTCACTTAAGTAGTCAAATTTGGTTAGATTCTGAACAAATGAAATGTTTTAAATCACTTGTTGGACTTGACAGAAAGCATTTTATAGCATTTGAAGATTTGAGTACTAAAAAACCCACAAGGCTGGCATTTCCAGGCAAACTTGCTTAAAAAGAACTTTTGAGAATGATGGTTTAATAAACTCATTGCTTAGTTGTTTTTCACTCCAGCCCTAATTCAAAATGGATTAAAATCTGCATTATCTATTAAGGAAGAGCACTAACTAAACCTGTCTGAGTAGGTTAATTTTTGTAATCCAAGTACAGAAGAGTAATATTACACAGCTTTGCACTGAACTCTCCAAGTGTTGCATTTGCACGCTCTTTGACCCTTTTTAGCACAATACCATGTAATGCCAATTATTAATGTCATTCTTTGACCTCTCAGCAACTGTATGCAGTATAGCTTTTCATTCTTAAATCAGGATTTTATTATACGATGTCTCGGTTTTCTTAATCACACCTAATACCTTTACCTTACAAATAACTGACATAAACACTTAACTTGGGTGACGCTAAGGAAACACTGTGCCAGGGGAAAATGCTTCCCAGGACATTTACAATTTCTGACACTCAGGTAACCAGCCAGCACCAGGGGTCTGGTCCTGCCTTGAGGCACTAAGCCCTACTGGAGTTAATGAGTGACAAACGGAAGAAAGGAAGCCTGCATGCCCCCCAAATTACTAGACAAGATCAATATAAAGGGTTCTTGTAAAAGAAGTTCTACAAGAATAAGAAGTAGGCTCAAGCAGCATGCTGAGCTGGGAGTTCAAGCTGGCTGAGTGAAGATTCTCAGAGAGACGAGCATTCGACTAACATCAGACAGTTGTTACCACATCTGATCATCTGCTTTATTTGCCTGTCTCTAGTGGCAGGTAAAACTGATGCGGTTGTCAATCAGCATTTCAACTCCTGCAATCCAGTCTGACAGATTAAAATCGGTTTCTACTATCATATACAAAAACTATGGTGGTGCTGTCTTTCTGCGCTGTTGATTTCCTTAGGATGCTAATGTGAGAAAAGCAGAGGAAGTTCCTGAACATATGGGTAAGTTTCAAGTAGCAAGAAAAAGTTTTACATTTGTCAACCCAGTAGCAGACTTCTTCAGTCTTTGTTAATTATTGGGCAGGGGGAGGAAAGATATTTTCTTGGTTGGCGTAAGTATTCTTTGAGGGTACCTGCCTACCAGCCTGGCCCAAACTGGAGGTTTCCCAGAATCAAAGCACACAGTTCACAACTTGTTGTCAAAGTCAGCTTAGTGTAAATGTCAGAGTCCCTAATGAAGTGGCACAAATATCTTGTAGTAGCCAATAAACCACATTCTACTTATGCTTTCTAATTAAGAGTGAAATGTCCCCTCTCCTCTTCCCTTCTCTACATACCATTCAGTTACTATCACAGTAGCGAACGTTGTTAGTGTGAAGGTTTCTGGGCACAATTTGAGCCTACAGCACTAGAGGAAATGATCACAACGCTGATAGCCTCTGTGCTGACCGCACCACAAGCCTCTTGGATAATCCTCCTGTAGAACCTGCTGCCTGGGGATTTGATTCTTTGGAAGAAAGAGCCCAATGCCCTGTCCTTTTACTTGAAAGATAAGAGTTTCTAAAAGGAAATTAGTAGAAATTTTCAGAAAAAGTTGCTCACAAAGAGAAGAAAAAAAATACTAGAATTGACCACAGAGGAGATACAAGGCTAGTTCAATAGCATCAAAACTGAGATTTTATTCCAGCTTTACTTGGAGAAGCTTGAAAAATGAGAAATTAGTATTATACGATAAACAAAGTTTGGCCAAGCATAGTTCTCAAGCTAGCAAGAACAGAGCTGCTTCTGGAGCCTTCCTGGTAGTGGTGGTGGGCTACAGGAGGAACAAATCTAATTCCTAGCAGATCTTCAGGCAAATGAGCATCATCAGAAGGTTTTCCTAGGTGGCGCTGTATTTTGGAGCCAAAAAGAGACTGCAGCCATGCATGCCTTTTCCCCAGCCTCTCATACTGCTGCGTATCAGCAACATGTATGTCAAAACACGGCCTGCCAAAAAGTGTTCAAAGCACTCAGTTTAGCTCTTCAAGAGGTTTCTCTATCTCAGCCTGACAAGCCACACCCAGACCTATCCTTATGTTATCCCGTGATTTTTACCACAGCCGTATGGAGAGACTACCTTACCTCAAATTTGATGTAGCCGAGTATGAAATACAAAGGGGGAACAGAGGGATTCAAAGACAAGCAGGCCTAACTATAGCCTTTTTTGTAACAATCGCTTCCTTCTCTTGGAGAAGCAAATGAGTATTAGAAGGACATGGGTGAAACCTACTCTGTAAAGGAATCATTACATCAGAGCACATGGAGGATAAACATTTGTACACCAGAAGAAATGGCTGAGTAGGAGTTAAGTGAGCAGTGTGCATGCATTAAGTTAAGAGAACAAGAACAGTCACAAAAGCCAAGAACACAGGTAAAAGCAAAGAACTGGCAGTGCTGCCTGGAGTGCTGACAGCATGAAGGCCACACCATGAACAAGGGCATGCCACATACGCAGAGCAACAACTGTATGTTACAAATCAATCTGACTCTGAGCCTTCTTTGTCAAAACAAAAAGGCTGCAGGGATCATGCAGCATTGACACCAATCAAGAACCAGGAAGTCAAGATGAGGATGTGATAGCTAGCAGTCCTTGTTCTCCATGCCACCACAAGTAATCCTGGTATCTGTGAGAAAGTTAAATCAGTTTTGTTTAAAAGTGAGAGCACCTTCCCTTCTGTACTGTGTGCTCATACAATGAGTTTTGCTACATTTATCATGGCAACCAAGTAGAAGAAAAAAAAGTTTTAATTCAATTATATAAACAATATCAGTACAATGCATAGAAGTTACTCAAATTCCATTAAGTCTGTAAGTAAAAGCCATCAAGTTTGCACAGAAGAGTACTAACCTTTCAGGTAGAAACAGCAGTAACTCATGATAAAATGGTGGTAAGGGCAGAAGACCCAAGAGAGAAGGCATTTAGGTTATACTCCAGCTTGCACATGTGTGTAACTTAGACCTTTGCACAAGTACGCACACTGCAGGCTCAAAACAAACCATCCTTGATTGTTACGGTTCTGAACAGAAGCCAAGTAGATTTCAGCAGCTGTATATTCAATGAGTTGGTGTGATAAAGGACAGACTGTCAAAGCTGAACTATGATATAAAGCCTACAAGGTAACCAAGTCACAAACAGTATTTAGATAACTAACTGTATATGATTGCATATTAAATTATATTCACTAGGAGTCCAATATTTTCCTTCCAGAATTCTAACCTAAGTCACAGAAGTTAAATCAAACTATCCAAAAGCCTGAGATTAGAAAAAAAATAGTGCCAATCCTTTTTCTAATATTATCTTACTCTGTGATGCACATACACTTTAGCTATGCACATCACCACCGTTAAGAGCAAGGTAATTTTAGTCCCTCAGACAGGGAGCTTCATTCATGAACTCAGCTGAAAACAAGACTTACTGTACACCCTAACAGTATAGAACAGGCCCTGACCATACATGCAGTACCCAGTATGCTGAATGAGTCACGGGGTGGGAGCTGGAAGGGAACAGCTCCTGAACTTATATCAAATAGTAATTTTTGAGCATCTGCTGCAGTAAACACGACTCGAAGCATACAAGACAGTTGCCTTGGTCACAAAACACGCTATCTCTTCAACCCCACTCTTACAGAGCACAGTAACCATTCTCTATACATTCAAACACTGACTGCTCATCTAACTCAATACCTACTCTACAACTTTTGCCAGTAGGAGCTTAGAGGATTGCTACTTAGAATCATAGAATGGTTTGGGCTGGAAGGTACCTTCAAAATCATCTAGTTCCAACCCCACTGCCATAGGCAGGGACATCTTCCACTAGACCAGGTTGCTCAAAGCCCCATCCAGTCTGGGAGCAGGCACCCACAACTTGTCTGGGCAACCTGTTCTAGTGCCTCACTGCCCTCATAATGAAGAACTTCTTCCTTCTATCAAACCTAAATCTACCCTCTTTCAGTTGTTCTACTGGACAATGTTTCCTTCAGGGAAGGGTATCACCTAGGCACATGCAGCATTTGACAAGAAAGGAATGGCGTTACTCTCAAAGCAGAGCTGACAAAATACTTAGAATTGTCACTGCCATGCAAACTTTATTTATTATACCCAATAGTTAGAATAGTCACTGAAAAATGAAATATCTGTTCTAGGGGCTGAAGGTTTCTAGGCTTTGAAGTCCAGTAAGAATGCTGCCATAGACAAGTTCAATCAGAACAGTTTACAGTACTCCTAATTCTCTCTTCCCTATGCATATTAACATTTTTGTACATGTGCCTGTGAGAAATAGGACTGCAGTTCTCTTAATCCCCCAGCCTACGTTCAGGATGACATTGATTACACAGACAATAAAAACTCCTGTAACTAATGTTCTTTAATACACATTTTTGCTACACTCTCAATTAGATTTTAGCAGGAAATTTAAATTTAATTTTCAACTGCCAACAACCAATACAGAACATAGCAGGGTACAGGGAGACTGTTCTCCCTTACAAGGCCAGCATACTTCACATTGGCTCAAGGTAGGAGTAAAATGAAGTAACACAGGAGCAAGAAGACAGTTGCTGTTCCTCCACAAACCTCAAAGTCTTCTGCAAATACATTTGCCACATACTTTAGAAAACAGAATGCTGAAAAGCAGTTCACAGGTGGGAAAATGACAATGGCTCACCAGGTATGCCTGAGATCCACTGCACAATAGGGGGGACATGCAGTTAAACTACATCAACAGCACCTACTCGCTTGTTTCTCTCCACTGCAGAAGTTTGGTTACCCAGCAGCCACTCTGCAATACAGCCATGCTGGAAATCAGGCAACAGAGCTGAGCCTGTATCTGCACTATGAATTGTTCAACAGCCACAGGTTGACAGGAGGGCTGCTATAGTTTTCCCAGCTGGATCTCCCTCCGTTACTGCAATCTTGAGGCTGTGAAGGAAACAGTATTTATATGCTCTCAGGTAACTTCTCCTGGAAGACTGGGGGCTTTTTGCAGACTCCAACACTTCACATGCAATCTGTGCATCATGTTGTTTTCAATATAGTGGATGTGTCCTTGGAAAGTCTTAATGCATGACTGCTGAGAGAGCACATGCAAACTCATTTGTTAATACATTAGCATATTAACTGGAACAAAAAAAGCATCCTGCCCTTCCCTTATAATGATACATTTTCTCCAACATCTATGACAAAGCTGGCAGACAATCACATGTACATGTAAGCTCCCGGTGAGAAGGATGTTATTTGTAGTCTTCCTCCTTAGGGCATGCATCTATACAGGATAGCACATGATTAAGCATAAAGGACCCACAAAATTAGTCTGTGTAAACCTGTAGCCAGCAAGCAATTTGACAGTTACTACCTCAAAGCATGAGTCAAAGTAACGAGACAGCAAACCAGAGAAAGGAATTTGCTTGTTCTGCTTAGAAATGCCTTTATTCAAGAAAAGGAAAGTTAATCAAACCTCTGTTTCAGTAAGGAAATATTAAATTCACATTTTACATCTGAAGATATTACAAAATAACCATCCAGTGACTATACAGCGTTTTTTCAATGGTTGGGACTCGGGCCATTTTCACTCATTTTCATCCACCATCCACAGCAATCAAAAAACCAACTTTTTTGGTAATCCTGAAAAGTGTAAATCACATTGTTACCAGCGTAAAGGGGTCCAGCCCCCTCCTCAAGGCTTTTAGTATTCGTTTAATACCATTCTTGAGATACATCTACTCTGATATGTTCAACACTGTTTGCTGCAGCAGCAGTACATCATGACTTTTTCCAATGAATCTATGAAAGAGTGCTAGAATCAAAGCTCACTTGAATCTTTACGAGTATTCCAAATGAGTCCCAAATTCTGTAATTACGTGTTAGTTGCATTTGAGATACATGCAAGTATTTCTCTTTGTTGGTCTAAAAAGCTAGGCAGTTCATCTACTTTTAAACCTAAGAAAGGCAAGCTATTCTAAGGCTTAATCCTGCCCCACCACACACACTCTCTTAATGATTTTTCTTATGTGCTGTCACTACCCATCAATACGCCATCTGCAGGAAGTAATAGCCCTTTCAGTCTCTGCCTCATTCTTTGATCGTGTCTTTGTTTAGTATCAGCTGTAGAGATGATGAGGGCAGCAGTACTTTTCAGATTCTATTCCAGATCTTGTCATTTCTTCATGTGCTACTTATTTACAATGTAGGTAGAATCAACCACAGCTGCCTTCTGGGATGGATATGAAGCTTAATATGAAAGGATCCCACTGTTTTTGCCTGTCCTATAGGCAGAGGTCTCCTCTAAAATACACTGACATTGAATCACACCCATGAACTTTAGATGAATGCCCAAACAATAAAAATTCTTAATCTTAGATATTCACTTTTTTTTTCCAAGCCAATGTAGAATAGTCCTGAAATTAGATAGATTCCTTATACTGTGTTAACTCAGGAAAATGTTTAACACTGTATCTTTTATACTCTATTGTGCAAATCTGTGGCTCTGTAGAAATGCAGATTAATAGGGCTAGAAATTAGTGTCCTGGGGAAGGAATGCTGTTTTTGAGTAAGTGTTTGCCAGAGTGAAGAAGACTGATAATGATGTCATTGCAGCATCAGTGTCTCCACATAGCTCACTGATCAGAAATTAGTGGTAGCAATAGCTAGAAATAAGATATGCTTAATACTTTTCACAGGCAGTCCTCCATCTGGTGATATTTTAACCCGACAATAAAGAGGCTGTTTTTTGAGAAGTACAGCTGCTGCACATTTAAGTTTGCCGAACTCGCCCCACAGGCTACAGGGTTTTGTTCTTGTGGAGAAGCAGCCCTTACGGGATTGGCATAAATCCTCCTGGCAGTCAGCCCCTGGTGTCAATGTTTTATGACAGGGTACCCATCATTAACACTCTGTACATTCTGCTAAATTCCAGAGTGCTACCTCAAAAGGGCTAAGGGAAAGAGAATGTACTGTGCAGGATGCAAGCACAGGCCAGCCTAAGAATTTCAGGGGATGCAACTTGTTTTTCTTTGAAATTTCTTTTGCACATTTCCGCTCTCAAGAGCCATAAACACATGCCATGCTTAAAATTTTATTTAAACAAAGACTGTAGGATTGTTCTTCCAAACCAATATTCAGATTTTAATTTTAGATGATAATGCCATGTAAGGATGTCAAATGAAATCAGGGTACCAGATTGGCTAGCTCTAACATTGGCTCTCTCCTGTAATGTTTGTTGGCACTAGAGGATCTGTTTTTGAGACCCTCTGGTTCAGTCAGCCCAGCTAAGGCAGTAACAGAACATAAGGGAAAACCCACATCTGAAAATGCATTATGTTTCCATTCCTACTTAGTGGAAGTGACACTGCTTTTTATACTGATACTCAAAAGTCTCAAAAAGTAATGCTGACTTCCTAAATGCCTTTTCCAGCCAATCTCAAACCTCCTGGCATTTAACACACAAGTCTGATTTCCTCTTGCTGAAGATGACACTTTTGGAAAGATGTTAAAACAATTAGTGTTCTCACTTCATACAGTTCTGGAAACTGCTCATTGTCAAATACAAAGGTTTCAAATAGTTAAGTCATAGAACTCAAGAAAGCATTTCTTCCTCTTTCCTGTCCTTCAGTTAACAGGCATTTGTTAGGGCATGTACTCCAAAACACTAATCACAGACCCTCAAATGGTCCTTGCAAAAGGAGTTAAAAGCTTCAGTTACCTACAGTATGGTAACTTGACAAGTTCCCACATGTTAGTTGACGCAGGGTACTGGGGTCAGCAAAGAGCATGCAAATAGTCAATTGATTAAATTTTTCTTTGAGATTAGAATCTTAAACTAGTGAGCTAATGCATTTTGCTTTTAATTTGATACAGACTAAGAAACAACAAGTCGAAGTGTCTAAAAGGTAAGTTAAACTCTAATAACGTAGCTATCACTCTGAATTCAAGAGGAAATGCACTTTCACGGAAGCATCTTCATTCCAAAAAGATATCACTCTTGTATCAAAACAGAGTCTCATACTGGCAATAACAAAAAGCTGATGCTAAGGTGACAGCTTCTATCTAGCATATTCTAGCTCTTAGAAATATCAACTCCAAGTTTAAGAAACAATATTTGCCTCTCTACTACAAGGTCTGAGTAATTTAAGTGTTAGATACAGGTCTTGAGTCCTTAGAGCTTTTCTTGCCATCAAGATACAAAGTGCATGCTTGCTACTGTTTGGGGAAGACTGAGGCCCCATATAGGAGCAAACGTTAGGGAATAGGCTTGCCTTTTAAAAGGGTCACAGAAATGCACTTTATGTTCCTTACCTAGAGCACTCTTAACAGTTAATTTGCTTAGTCTAAGGCAGAGAGAGCAAAAATCTCTGTTCTGAATGCAATTCACATTCTCAGGTCTGTCATTTGAAAGAATAACATGCTGTTTTATTCTCTCTCACACCCCAGTTTTTTTGAAGTAATGTACAGTTATTTCCACCTCAGTAAGATGTCTCCAAAAAAGGGCATCACAACAGCCTATAATTTACTGGGTAGTACCACGCTCCATTACAAAAATTATTGGAATCGGGTATTTCTTCTAACAAATAGATTTCTAGGCATCAGAAAACAGCCTTTTTTTTGTACCAACTCTGTTAGAACTAAGTCATTCTCACCCTAAGGCATTTATCCTAAAACATAAATCATTAAAGGGCTTCAGCTGGTGCCCAGGGATTTAGTCCGTTCAGAGTTTTTGTTCTGAAACACCAGAAGTATCACATTCTTTCTTAGCATGTAGCTCCTATTTTAAAACAGCTGAAACATTAAAAGGTTACCTTGATCTATTCCTTCTGTTCTTCTCCTTTTTAAATTTAAGAGTGCATTGCGTTGCTCTTTTACAGCTTCTGCAGGGCAGTTGGGTCTTGGTAGCTGATTTCCTGGAGTGGGTCCTGGTCGGTTACTGAAATATTTCTGTTTCAATGCCTGAATGATAATGGAAGAAAAATACCCAAGTAATTAGCATAAAGTGTCAGAATACCATCTATAAAGAGGTTATAATGAAATAAAGCATTTGCAACTGGGACTCCAAAATGACTCAGACAATATATTAGAAGGTGACCTTTGGGCAAATTAAGATTTTGTGTTCTCAATGACTACCCACAGCGCTGTGATTTGTAAGCCAAGAGAGAATTGTGTACTGTTATTTTTAACTAGTACTCGGACATCCTAACAAAACTGTAGACTACATTGAAGGAGATCTTGTGCAAACATCCAGTTTCTAGCTCTGAAGAGATTACATTCTGAACAGACAGATGAGAAAAGGGGATAAAGAACAACATAGGAACAAAGAAAGACTTAAAGAATATATCCAAAGTCTTGATCAGATCCAGGACCTAGAACACAGCTTTTTTCCTAGCTTTTAAGACAGGTCTTTCCCCATGATTTCTTTAACTGTACTGTTTCTACACTGTAAAGTATGAGAAAAACAGTTTGAATTAGAGCAGAAGACAAACACAAATGAATGAGGTTAATTTCATGTAGTGGAATTACATACACTATTTTCAATTTTAGGAATTCCACAGCTTCCGTGAACTGTGGTTGAGGAAAAGAGGCTAAGCAAGCTGTCTCTCAGGTAATCATTAGTCTTGCTATTGTCAATTACACCGTATTCAATATCAGCTATAAATCAAGCCAATACAGTAAGCTCAAATTCTTTCCTGCCTTAATCTGTGACATTGTCAATAAAAATGCTAGACTAGAAAAATCATATATATTCAATATTCAAGTCACCATCATACAATATGACCTGTAAAACAACTTAATACATACAAACTAGTAGAGAGGTGTCCCAAGCATAGCAGAACTAATTATTTGGGAACTTACTGAAAGTTCTTAAAGACGGTGACCAAAAAACCTGAATGTGCTCTGAAAAAGCCTTCTAGTAAAAATATACATAACATGCACTAGTCCCCTGGATTTGTCTAACAAGCAATGAGGGAGTCCCGGTCTTAATGGCACAACTCTCATTTCTTTTGCATGCTTCCCCCACAGTGTAAGGTGACAGAAATACAGTTTTGAAAACTGCCAACTGCTGTATCTTCTTCACAGCAGAAATCAGTATTCTTAACTAGAACATTCTGCAAGGTTTTCAAATCAAAAAAAGTTTAAAATAAATTGAAAAGGAGACTGGATGAAGTAAAGATGAAAACCTTTCAAACCCAGGGAATACAATATGCTATGTTATGACTTAAATTTCAAGCTTTATGGTGACTGAATTTTGAATGTCAGATATGATGACTATCTGAAGGCATCTTTCAGTTGTCTACCTTTGCTCTACATTGGGAATGAAGATGATCAGTTAGCATTATTCATGCCTTTCAGAGCTTCCTCTATAAAACACTGGAAATATGTTTCTAGTATTTCATACACCGAGCTGTATGACATTTAATTCCAAACCTGGCTTACTGGCCTCAAAGCATATTTATCTGATATTAACAGTAGGTTAACTAACATTAGGACATAATGCAAGTGTACTATACCTGAGTAGCCGTAATCCTAGCGCAAGGATTAAATGTGAATAAGCCTTGCAGAAGATTGAGCAAATCATCACCAGCTGCACTGAAGATATGTTGAAGTGGCATTCCAGGGAAAGACTTAAATGTGACGTAATCTGGAAGAGTCGTCATCCCCTATAAAACACAAAAACGGAATATATGTTTTTCAAGTTAGAAGTTGTTCAGCTTTTCACAGGAAGGGAACTTCATATGGCTATCTTTCAGCAGAAGCAAATTATCTTTCAAAACACCTTGCTAATACTTGGGTCATTAAAATAAAACAAATGTAGAAATAGTAGGTCATAAAGACTTTTTTTTAGTAAGTGTTACAGTTGTCACACTTTCCCTTTCCAAGTGATCTGTCCTTCCCTTGCTGTAGTAGTGACCAGTCCAAAAAGGAGAAACTGCTAACAAAGAAAGGAAGTATGAGAGAATTTTAGAGTACGTGCAGACACATGAAGTAGGATGTTTTCCTTTTACAAACTGACATGGTGGAAGAGAGAAAATTCACAGAAGAGCCAGCCTGCATTTTCTCCAGATTAATAATACACTGTCCTCCTCCTCAAAGTTAGCTGACCACTATGTGCATTTTGAGATATTTTTGAAATGCACAACTGAAATTTTTTACCTGGGAGTGGGTGGAGGGAAGGAAAACAAGCCAAGCAGTTAAACAGCAGATGAATTGTGTACTTTCTTCTCTTGTAGGTATGAAATCAATCCCATTGTATTCAAATTCTATCAGAAATATGATCTTGCAACAGACAATTATCCAAATGTAGTATTTTAATAGTATTTTAAGTCTCTAGTCATCACACTTCAGTAAGTTTATCCAAACAAAGAAAGATATTAACACTGAAGTGAAAAATGTGCTCAGTCAGTTATCTTGAAAGTAAAGATTTCAATTCTTGAAACACATGGGTTCGCAACTTAATTTGGGAAATGCATCATCACTGTCATGCTAGCGAATCAGTTAGCTGCCCCTTTCCCCACCTATATGTTAACCCTTCTTCTCCAAAAAAAAGCAAAAATATCAGTGCAAAAGTCTTTGTGCGTTTCATTTAGAATCCTGGAGCAATGCCTGAATTGTGTGGGGCTAGTAATGCCTTATATGATATTTCTCCATGTGGCTACAGCTCCACCTGGTGATGGTGTACCATAGCATTCAAGCTCCATTCACACAAAGGAAAAGCATCATGGAGAGGGAGAAGAGGTGGGATGCGATGACTGGTTAACAAGTCCAGACAGTGCTTCCAGAAGTCAGCCACGAAAGAGGATGATCTGATCAGGGAAATTTAGACCCCCTGTGCCTATCAGCTGGTCCAAGTTGCCTGCCCAAAGAAGCCATGCCCCGCTTCCTGTCAGCCTGTCTGATAACAATGGTTATGTAGGTCATTGTGTGCCCTGACATTAAGTTTAGCCAGTATTAGTGAATTATGTTATTTATGGTCATCTTGACCCAGATAATAATGCCACTGATTCATACTTGTTACTGCACCATTATTCTCAGATAAACTGTTTATCCCTAAAGCTATTGGTATGGCGTCTGTTACCATATCCTGAACGTGTAACTTGGCTGGACCACCTGTTTTAAGACATGGGATATGGTACACAGCATTGTTACCTGCCCCAGCCTTGTAGTGGGTGCCCTAATTGGTTCTTTTGCCCCACCCATAGACACCAGATTCTCTGATAAAGGGAAGCACCTGTTCCCTTTTCCCTAGCTACTTTAATTAGAAAAAAATCAAAGACAATAAAATGAAGGGGAAGTTACTCTGCCTATTCCTCTGCTCACTGTCTCAGAAATACCGAGCACCATGGTACCAGAGACCAAACAAATCCTGGAAAGCAGTTGGCAGGAATCCCTTTTAGGATGTCCTCCCACCATTAGGGGGATATGGAACATCCTACTTCTTTACCTAGTTGTTATCCTTATTTTGAGTGGCTTCTAACTTGTTTTAGTTGTCATATTAAAGATTTGTATTGGCTCTTGGCCCACACTGTTCTGATAGTTTCCTGGCACACCACAACCTTACCAACTGTCTAGTCTCAATTTAACCCTTCATCACTCAATGACCAGACTCCTCTCCACACCTGACACTCCCAGTGAGGTGCATAGTGTCAACATTGCTCTTGGCCATATGCTGCCATGGCAAGGCTACCACCCTTTCCCCCACACAGTCAAATAAGCAAGGGGTGAAAACATGGGGCTAGTATTGCCTTATACAGTTTCTCTTTTATACAGTGACCACACATCTTATACAGCTATAGCTCCATTTGGTGATTGTGTACTACTTAAGGTAGCATCTGAGCACCACTCACACAAAGGAAAACTGGCACAGAAGGAGAGCAAAGGTGGGATGTGATAACTGTTAGCAAGTCCAGAGAGTGCTTCCACAACTCAACTACAAAAGAGGACAGTCAGGAAATTCAGGGCTCCCCTTGTCTGTCAGCTGGCCCAAGTTGCTCATCAGAAGTTATGCCCCGCTTCCTGTCAGTCTGCCTCATGGCAGAATGACATGGTTAGGTAGGGGATTGTGTGCCCTGACACTAAGTACGGCCTGGTATTACTGAATTACTGAATTTACTGTCATGTGAAAGATGACTGCACTAATAATTTGTATTTGTTACAATACCATTACTCTGAGATAAACTGTTTATCCCTAAAGCTGTTGGTCTGGTGTTTCTTACTGTATCCCAGAACTTACCCAGGACAACTTAAGTCCCTACAAAATGTTCCTACTTCTGAAAGTGATTAAAGCCTTTCAGGTTAAAGCAGACTAATTAATCAAGCGTCTCAAAACCATTAAGCAACAATAATTTCACACCAATAGCCATGGGAAATGGTGGATACACACAGAAAGGAAACCAAGAAGTTTCATTACTGTTCCTTAATGCTAACAACACTGCAATACTGACCAGGTATTTGCCAAGAGAAACAGTAAGCAAATCTCAGCTGCTTATCCTCTGCTTTGTGAGATCAGCACAAAAGCCTTCTGATATCTCTTTCAGTTTCCTGAAAATTTACTCAAGTATTCTGGTATACCCTTTAATTTAACTACAAAAGCTAAAATAAGAGAGTATCAAGTAGAACTGAAAGTTTGTTAAACAAAAGGACTCACAGGCCACTGTTCTTCTGTTGGAGTGCCCAGTGTTTCAAATATCCTTGTCAGCTGGTCAAGATCAGAGTCTCCAGGCAAAAAAGGAACCTGGAAGAAGGCAACAGCAGTTGATTGAATTAACTTCTAAACTTCAATTCTAGAGAGGAGCTTTGAGCTATCCCTCATAATTGCAAGGTAAAACATCCTTGTATACCAGCTGCCCACAAAGAGGTACACTGAATATTCGAATCTTTCTCATGATACCCAAATAGAGCCTCAAGGTTTCTTGCAACCCAGGCTTGATATCACCAACTTGATAGAGAGCTAAACATAAGATTAAACGAACACCACATTAATGTAAAAATAACTAAACACAGGCAAGGAAAGTTATTACATCTCAGTTGACAGTTTGAAGTCAGCTGGTCACAGTGATCTTTCCATCACAGAATGATTTGTGTTGGAAGGGACCTTAAAGATCGTCTAGTTCAAACCCCCCTGCCACAGGTAGGGACACCTTCCACCAGACCCAGTTGCTCAGAGCCCCACCCAACCTGGCCTTGAACACTTCCACAGAGGGGACATCCACACCTTCTCTGCGCAACCTGTTCCAGTGCCTCGCCACCCTCATCTGCTCACCACCCATCATCTGCTCCCTGAAGTTACGTTTTACATATATTCAAAACATTTAAAGTGAATAGTAACTGGATTACACAAGCAGTAGTTAGACTGATGGAACAAGATCATAGCAGGAGGGAGAGCAGTGATCCACTAGCATAGAAACTGCCTGAACAGTGTCACTTCCCATTTAAACTGAGCAGAAGACAGAAAAGGGGATATTTGTCCATTTCAACTTATAACTTGTGCATCAGGCACACAATGCAATAAAAAAGGGACTTTGTGACCAAAGCAAAGTTATGAAAAATTTGAGGCAGTATTTAACTAGGTAGGACAGAAAGACCATAATGAACATCCCTACTAGGCAGTGTACTAGATTTTGGTGTCACAAAAGCCCCTTGAACATAAACTACTTTTGTAATGCTCCCAGAAGTTGCATTGTCCCTCAACTCAGTACACATAGGAAGAAAAAGGACAGGTAAATTTAAAACCGTCACAGTGATAGACCTGAACCATAACACATTTTCTGCTTTACAAGAAACCAAAGAATTAATAGAATTCAACAATTTTGTATTTGCTTTCTGACTTTCCTTAAGTTTATCCAACTTTAGCAGATCTAATGCATATTTATGTACACATCACTAGCACTACTTAAACAGTCACTGTACATTTCCATTTCTAAACTGCCAACCAAGTTGTACCAGCACGCCTGTTTGTGTGATAATACAAGGCAAAAGATTTCTTTCAAGGCCTCTTCAGACTGACCAGTTCTGCAGTCTGGTTTGTGGCATGGCCACATGAATGTTTAAAGTATGGTGCAAAAACCAGGCAGATGCCACTTACTCATGGAAGATGAATTATATACTGCAGGCTGCTTTATGCTTTCAGCTGTGTCTGTGCCCCTGCCCTCCACTCCCCACACCACACTTTCACATTTTCTCCAAAGAGCTGTGTAATAAATGGTCTACTTCAGTAAAATATACTTAAAGACCATTACACCTGTGTACCATACTCAGGAATGGCATAGGATTAGCCTAATGTTAACCTTCAGCTTTGTGCCAGTATTGTCAACTAACCACAGCTTAGAAAAACATCAGTCTTCTGCTCATTACAAATAAACCCACAGTTAAGGTACTGGTGATAGTTATTCACAGTTATGGAGAAACAACCTATAAGGGACAGAGTATGCATATATCTATGATGTCACATTTCTAGAAGGATAGCAAATGAAAACTCATAAAAGGCTATGTGAAAGGATAATTCAGAGGACTGCAGGACCTTCCCCAAGACTGAGAGTTCGTTGCAGCTTTTTTACTCAGCTGTTTTTAAAGACTTCTAATGATTGCAATGCTTATGGCACCTCAGTCTATTCCAAAACTTCATTTTCCTTAAAGTTGGCAAACTTCTGGAAGCTTCCCCGCCCCCCTTCCTTTCCTAAATAGCCCAACTGCCTTTGCCTGGTGCTGTTAGCATGAGCAAGAAAGCCCACATAGAAAGTTGTATTTGCTCTTCAGTGCATTACAAAACACTTACATTTGAAGACTTACCCTAAGGAGCAATTCAGCTAAAATACAACCAACAGCCCACATATCAACACCAACACCATACATTCTAGCACCAAATAATAGCTCTGGGGCTCGGTACCATCTGAAAAGAAAACACATTTTGGGAAAAATCACCTCACTTTGCTCATATCAAATGCTTTCTGTTGTTGCAATTCAAGAACTGCAACAAGGATACTGCTCCTGCCTATATATTTTTCAGACACTGAAGAGCTGTAGTCTACCCTGTGAAGTATTTTGTTTAAGGAAGGCTGAAGAAAATCGTGCATTCCTCACCATGGAGTCACATATAACCACAAGTTAACTACAGTTTCAACTGAGTTGATTAACAAGCAACAGAACTGCAGATGTAGGAAGGAAAAAAGGTGTTTAACAGGCAGGTTTGCATGTTACAAACCAAAATTTTCTTTTAGCTTCATGTTGAAGAAATGACAAAGGCAGAATTCCTTCCAGCTTCCAAAAGTCTCTATACCGATAGACCTAAGTATAGTGACTAGTTTTATGCAAAATGAACCTTGACAGCAGTTGTTTAAAACAGCTACTTCCACTGCCTAAAAACAATCAAGTTTAAGCAATGACCTGATACATGCTGCATTTGCAACTACTGTAGCATTTCTGCGTTTTGAATAAATATGTTAAAACAAACCAGCTTTGCCTAAATAGTTTTAGCACTACGTAAGACAAAAGGAAATATTTTGTGTATTTTGCAGTCCTGCTTTTTAAAGCATACCTTAAATAAGCATGCCATAAATAACATTAATAAATATTTTAATTGGTGCAAGTTTTTGTCTCATAATAGGTAATGTGACTAGCTACAAAAAAAGATTCTAGGTCTTATGGTTAACAGAAATTAACAGCTGTCTTGCTCTGAAAGTCAGGTTTATAGGCAGGTACATAAAATTTCCATGCGTTTCAAAAGAGTATCGTACCCCAGAACAACGCCCGAGGATGCATATTCTCGCAGCTCTTACAGAGACTTTCTAAACAATGCTTTCTTGTGTTTTCTTCATGAGACTCCTGCCATTACAGCCATATCACATGATCTAGATGTCAAACTTTGAACATGTTGATTTGACATGACATATTTCAAGAGACACTGTGAAACAGCTACACAATCACTATGTAAGAAACAAAATAGAATGCCTTACCTTGTTACTACCTGGTGTGTGTAAACTCTGTTTGGGCTTCCGAAAGATTTTGCCAGGCCAAAATCAGCCAATTTTAAAACGCCATTTTCATCTAACAACAAATTATTTGGTTTAAGATCCTGTCAGTACAGAAAGCAAAGAATTAATTTTGTCAGTGTTGATAAAAACAGACATGTAATGAACCTCCTGGCAGCTGTGCCGTAACAGTATTCTAAAGTGCAGGCTTTTGATTCTATTTTTAGACTACATTGTGAAGAAACAAACAAAAAAAACCTGCAGGAAATTAAATATTTAATCATACATGGAAGTCATAATGAAACACACCCATTTTAATATTATATTTAAGCTGCAGAGTTTTTTGAAAAAAGAAGCCTCTTGATAGGTTTTAGCTTTGATGTAGTAACAGCAGTTTTGTCTTAACTGCACAGTTGCCAAATGAATAATAAGACAACTGTTAAAATGTTTCAAGTAACTGCAGAAATCATGGAAGTGACATAGTTTAATACAGTAACAGTGTGTTGAGGGTTGATCTCTGGCCAGCAGCATAGCACCCATGCAGCCATTTGCTCGCTCCGTTCTCCTCCCACCCACCTCCCCCAGCAGGACAGGGGAGAGAACAAGAGCAAAAGTAAGCAAGCTCTGGGAGCAGTGTAAAGGTAGTTTATCAGGTGAAAGAGAGATAGAGGAAGAACCCCAGACAAACAAGGAATGCAGTGGAAATCGTTCACCATTTTCCACTCCACAAGCAGACCGATACCCAGACAGTGTCTAAGCAACAGCTGCCTTGGAAGCCAGAAGACCCCCTTCTTCCTCTACCTAGTTTTTTCATTGCTGTCTATGATGTTATATAGCATGCAACATCCCTCTGGCCAACTTGGGTGAGCTGTGTTCCCTCCCAGCTTCTTGCCCACCCCCAGCCTCCTTGCTGGGACTGGGGCAGAGTAGGAAAGAGAAAACTGTGACAGTGCCCAAGCACAGTTCAGCAACAACCAAAACACCGCTGTGTTACCAAAAGTCTTTTAGGCACAAATGCAAAACAGGGCACCGTATTGGCTGTTGTGAAAAAACTTCAATCTGCCCCAGCCAGACCCAGCTCAACATACTAATCAAAGTCACATGTAACTTGAGACACTTCTATACAAAACATCTAAATGATAACCACATCAGTAATTCTTGTCATGTCTGGTACTGCTATTCTCTCCAAAACAGCTAGCATGAATGCTTATGGACTAAGAAGGTCTGAATTTCAAAACTATCTTCATTAGACTTTAGACTCAAATTCTATCAAATGTGACTTTTGTTACATCATAAAGGCTGTCAGCTTATTACGTGCTTACCCTGTGCAGAATCCAGTGCTGATGTAAGTATTCTAATCCTTGAAGTGTCATCAGCATATATGCCTTGATGTGAGACTGTGTCAACACAATACTAGTATCCTTTATAATAACCTGTAAAGCATTGCATTGATAGTAAAGCTTACCAAGCAAGATTAACTTACAGTCTTTCAGCTAAAAAGTTATTTCATCCTTTAAGACAAAGTTTGAACTGGCAGTCACATATTCTCTACCATTCTCACCCTTCTTCCCAAAAAAAAGGTCTATTCTGGAGATTAGAAATTGAAATGGGGAGTCCAGATAGCCTACACAAACCTTGCATAACCAGCAAATTAGAAAATGGGTAGAACACACAAATTTATTATTTTATCTCAGTTCTAGGTTGATACCCAAACTTAAAAGACAAAGACACACACAGAAAAATGGTAAACGTGTCAGTAAACGTGAAATTATGTTCCCACTTATTCCTTCTTTCTCTGTGCAACCTAAGCATCTAATCTTTGTAAATGCAACGGTTTCCTCTTCTATTTTCAGCGAGACCAGGAAGTATGGCCACTTTACTATATTCTAACAAATATACTTATGGTTTCTACATTCTTTGATTTTTAACATTAAAATTCTATGTAAACATCCTGTTTGAAAGTATTTTCTGCACTACTCCCAAAACTTGTTTGTTAATATTACTGTCCAGTTCAGTTTTAGCCTTTCCTAAGCTTTAAGGTGTTTGAGACTTACAAAATAGCTGTCTAAGAGTACACAAAATTTCATGTAAGCAGCACATGCCCAATCACAACAGATGCCAAGTGGTGGCCTGAGTGATACCACAATACAGTTAAATGCTCTGCATACCACAGCATTATGTCATACAAGAGTATTTTGTTCCTCTGTGTATGCTGTATCTTCTACAGCTCTAAATGTTGCTTAGTTACTAAGTAAACAGAATGAATTCGTCCAGAAAGTCTACTCATTACTCCAACTTCTATTAGCAAAAATCTGATCTAACCTTTTCAGTCTGGCATTCATCTAGTTTTCAGCAAGCCTGTCCATGTTTTCTTTTAATATTTTAAATGCTAGCCCAAGTTCTTAACAGCATATGTGTAATGAGGTAGCTTAATCACATTAATTTCAGTCCAGAGTAGGTATAACGTGTGCATATACAGACTGGACACAAATCGCTGTCTAGGACAGTCTTCTAAAATGAAGACTCTTACAGCAAAATATCTCATACAAAGACTTCCACAAAGACAAACCGACTTAAGGTCTTGGAGAATAAAATATCTCTAAGATGCTGATTTCCCAGTACCTACCATTGTTACATTTAAAAGAATGGTTCAGGTCATGTGATTTTTAGTACCAGCTCATCACTTGATATACTTTAATATCACACTTACTTGAACATGTGTGATGGTATTATGCTTAGCAATTACACTCTGATATGTTGACCTATGACTGGGCTTCTATGCTCTGACTGGAGTCCCAAAAAACTAACATAGTATAGATAATCTGTTTCTTGGAGATCATGGTGACAAGTGTTGAAAAGTAAAGGCATTATCAGCTGAGAACTCACAAGAACTGTCAAATTATTCAAACCGCTTTTAAGGCATGATCTCAATCAACTGAGATAATGAAAGTCACCTTTCAAACACGGGCAAATGTAAGCATGTTAAAGTAGTATTTTCAAAAACCATTTGAAGATACTAAAATAAAAGATCTGAAAAAAATCATCTTACCTCTAGATCCGTTTCCATAAAGTCAAACACCAAACTAATATTAGACTTGTGTCCAAATGCATCTATTAGCTGTAAAACAAAATACATTATGATTAAGCATACTCTCATACTTCTTGTTTTCTAAAATTCTGCACCATTGTAGTCTGCATGCAGATTTTTAGCTTGCTGAACCGGTTAAAGTTTTTTTGACTTGCAATACAAAAATTCTTACTCAGTTGAGCTTCTTAACTCAGTCTCAAAAAAAATATTCCCATTAAGTATGGTAATAACATTTTACACAATCACACCTCCTTCCTGGAGTTAGGAATGAAAAAAGAGAAAAAATTAACATTACCATGTTAGCTACAACAGATAATCTAATGCCCGCCTTGCTCTCTCCCCAGACTTTGCTGTTCTACCAAACTCCTACCTTTTCTTGAGATCAGACTAGATTTTCCCGTGGATTCAACTTTGTATCTGCTTCCTGTAAGCATGCAATATTCAGAAATTCTAAGAGTTAGGCTAATTAACTACCTTTCAAAGATATTCTTAGGCGTGTATTCATCTTCATAACATGCTTTCTAGGATAAATAACTCTTTGGAGACCATCCAAACAGCCCTTTCTTAGAATGAAGGTGTATAATGACAGAATCTGTTTTTAATATAACACAAACGCGATGCTGAGTAAGATCATCCAGCCTGGTATTCTGCCCTCAAGATCAGAAAGGTAGGCTCTCCATGGTGTGGCTAAGCCCTTAGAGTCTCAGTATGACCACCATGTGAATTAGCCAATTGCAACAGCTGTTTGCATAGTTCATAACAGCAGTGAGTGTGCTCACGCTCCTCCTCTGCAGAAACCATGGTAACAGGATATACTATGCAGGTGAGCCTACAGGCTTGGCCACTTTTTGTAATTCATGCTCCTTACACTTCCAACAACTACAACAGTTTTAGCAGGACTGCTAAGAGGGGTACAAACTTGTCTATTGACTTTAGGACCTACTTATGGACCTGCTGACCATGAATTTGTCTAATTCCTTTTTGAACTGCTGATGCTATCTGAGAAATTCACTACATACTGTGTCAAGTAGTAAAATTTCTAACCCCCACGCCTCCCAACACAAGTATGTTTTAAACACATCTCTTATTTCTGATACCGTGGGGTTTTGCAAACATCAGTTCAGCATGCACTTTACCTACCACCTCAGTTTTGCAGACCTCCCCATTCCCAGCCTTTTCCTCTCCAGATTGAGGAATCCCAGACCTTTTCATAAAGATGATGTTCCATCCCTCTGCCATTCTAGTTGTCTTTCTCTGCACATTCTCTAACTTTGAAAGCTAAAGCAACCACTTTGAAAGTAAGTTCACAATCCAGAAGAGAACCGTATTTCCACTCTGAAAAACTTGAACAGCACAGCGCTCATCTGCAAGTCTATCAGAGACATGCAACATCAGGTGACCTAAATTTCCACAATTCTCCCCACCATTAATACCCACATAGCCCCAGGCTAAAAAGTAAGAGGATTTCAAAGGAAACTATCTTGTCCTTGTTATTGAAATAGGTGTTTTGCCATAAAAATTGCTTTACTGCACGTTTTGGGCTGGGAAAAAAAGCTCAAATAAAATTAAGTAGCATCTCCCTGAACCAACTAATTTTAAATTACAGTTTGAACCTGTACCAAAAGTATTTGAGGACTGATTCTAGAAGTAGCATTCATTTGACTTACGCCAATAATATTTCGATGGCTTAGCTCCTGTAACAATTTTATCTCTCTGAGGGCTGTTCTGTTGATTCCTACATTAAAAAAAAAAAAAAGGATGAGAGAACACAAAACTAAAAACTTTGGGCTAAGCTCCAAAGAAACCTCTCATTCTATTACACACTGATGATTTACTACTACAAACTATTTTCTCACCACTCAACAACTTGTTCAATGACAAGTACATTGCCATAGATTAGATGGCTGCAGGATAAAAGTGGACATCACTTCCTTCCACAGCAAATAAATTCTACACGACAATAGTGAGATTTAGATTATGAAGCAACATGTCCCCTTGTGGCAAAAAGGGAAAGTTCTAGCAAAAGCCTAGAAAAAAGGCACCTTTTCCACTGTTTTGTAAGCTTTGGATTTATTTCAAAGAAAAGTTACACCCTGCCAATATTAGTTCTTCAATGTGTCTCACTTCCAGGGGGAGGCACACTGACAAACCTCATGAATATCTCTTTTCTTTTTGACACAGCATTGTTTAAAAAGGCAAGGCACATATGTTTTTCTATATTCATGCTGTGGCACAAAAGGTACAGTAGCCAAAACATGCTCACCCTTGCTTGAATCCTTTACTAGCCAGATTTTAGAGGGAAAAATGGGGAGTGGGGAAAGAGGTGGGGAACGGTGCACTTCAGCAGTTACAGACTGCACTGCATCAAACCACCATTCCTGTAGGGTTACAATATATCCTTCAAAAATGCTGGTATGTGTGGCTCGTATGAAAACTGACTGGCAAGCAAATGCTCCTGTGGTATGTTGTACAGGAAGTTTCAGTTATGCATGAGCTGAAAAAGTGTTTCTTAAAACCTGTGATATGATTCAACACGTAAGAATCTAGCAAAGTTTTGGGCAAAGCTATGTGCATTACTTTACACTCTCGCTTTGCCTATTTTAATTACCTATTTTAGAATTGTCAAAGTTGACAAAAGTTGACAATGGCTGCTTTTGGGTGGGCAAAGCATTAGATTAAAAACAAAAGTATGCCAGGTTATCATATAACATAGGGAAAACAGACATGATAATTATTTTTAATAGCATCTTTAAACTACAGCTAGACAGTGTATAGATCAAAAGTAATGTCTGTCCTTAGAGGATGTTAGTCCACCAGGGGCCAGGTGGATCATGACTCTCAGGAGGTCAGCGCAACTGTGAGACTCTGGGATGAGTGCTCAATTTCTCTTTAAAAAAATCTTCCTTTAGAACAGAACTATAAAGTTGAGAGTGAAGATTCTTCACTGGAAAGCTGCTAACCTGATACAGGATCCCTGAAGGATGGCAGCCTACACACATACAAAATCCTACTGCACCACATAGGCTGTAAGAGAAGACCAGGATTATTGAGTTTTTACTTGCAATATCCATGCCTAAAGGCACATGGCTGGTCAAAGCACATGATCGGAAGACACTGCTCTATAGGCCTTATTTCTCAACATAAAACAAACGCACGCAGAGACAAGAGTTTTAATAACTTGTCTTTATCAACTTTTGTCTCAGCATAAATCACAAAAATAGAAAAAAGGCAACATCTGAAAACAGAGATCACCTGTCTCAAATATTTAAGGCACAGAGGTGCATCAGTACAATGGGGTATTGTAAATTCAATGCTGTAAAGATTATTATTATAATATGCTATATTCATGTTTGCATTCCACTTAAATTGAGAAGCTAAGCAGTTATATACTCTTATTTAGACATATACTATGCATGCAAATATCTCTGCTGCTTTTTTCTGTCCCTGCAGTTTGGGAATCAATCCTCCAAGCCTTACACTGAGAGTCGAGCTCACTTTTCTCAGCCAAGTTATAGTGTGGGAAATTAATGTACCCATTTACAAAAACAAAGCAAACAAAGCACAGCTTCTGCAGCATGAATGTGTTTTAAAACTCACCATCTTTAGCTTCTGATCTATGTCCCAGTTTAATCTGAAAAGAAATGTTTCATATTATAAGAGGTTAAGCCATCTGCCCTAACAGTAGGAGATACGTTCTTTAGTATTACTCTTCTAAGACAGAATGAGTTTTAGTACCACAAAGCGCTCTACCAGCTAGGGTTGGTTTTTTTTTAAATTTTTCTTTCCTTAAAAAAGTAATTGTCTCTAAAGCATTAGTTTTTATAAAAGCTTAAAAATAGTCATGATGGTGCTGAGAACAGATGTAATGCAAACTACCAGCATAAAATGCTTTGTAACCACAAAGCTTTATTATACCACTAAAGAGCTTCTCCAAAGGGAGAAATGAAGACAAAGTAACTGACAGTTGTCTTAGAACAATTCTAGTAAAATTAGCGTACTCAGTAAACTTGGGCTGGCTTAAAGTCCTTCTATCTCAATCACCTACTGCCCTGAAATTTTCAAGTCCAGACTCCACCACTGATATTTGCAGATGATAACAGTTAAGAAAATATTCTGAAAAAAAAACAAGAATGCTTTTCACAAAAGCTGCTACTAGTAGCAACCATACAGAAAAGTATTAAAATGCTAAAAAGGATTACTGTATCAAACTACTTATTACTGATATGGTTCAACTTGCGTTGTAAAGCAGGCTCTTCAAGTAGCCAAAGCACAGTAACATGCATTTTTCACCCCTCACAAAGCACAGCTAATCACCTATCTCTAACACAAAAGATTCCTGTCATCTCTTCAGGTAGTATAAAATGAAACTCTTTATGACAACACAGACATTTTCAACATTCATATTCAAACAGATAAGTTGCAGATCTAAGATCACTTTTGCCGAGTTTTGTCAGAAAACTACCATAAATTTTAAAGAATTTAATTGGGAGTAACATTCCTGGACTGAAGGAAATCAGGCACAGCAGGAGGAAGGATTAAGGGAAAAAAAGCCACTATAAAGGACTAATGAAGTCTAAAGTTTGGAAATGTGTGTATGGGTTTTTAAAAACAAACCTAACAAATAACTGAAATTTCGAGTTACAGACCACATAAACCTTCAGAAACTCAGAAATGTAGTAAGACTGAAGCTAAATTTTTTTGTGTAGCGACAGGCATTAAAGACAGGTTAACTAGATAGTAACAAAACACTCTAGAAAAAAAAAATAAATTCTCCCGTTACCCATCAAATACGCTAAAAAAAAAAAAAAGACATTATTATGCCGGTCAAGAGCAACCAGACACTTGATCACACACTGGTAAAGCACTCTGACACCCACCTTTTTAATCGCCACGATCCGGTTGGTGTTCTTATCCCGTGCTTTGTACACAGTAGCGAACTACGGAGAAAGCGACGGCGTGACTGGAGGGGCAGAGCCGCCGCAGGGCCCGCGGGCCAAGCCGCCGCCTCGGGGCCTCCCCTCCGGAGGGGGCCACGAAGGCCTGCCGCCGCAGCCTGGTGGGGTCGACCCACCTCCCCTCCCGCGGAAACCCCCGCCTCCCAGCAGCGGGGCCCCCCAGGGCGGGACAGGACGGGGCCAGGCCAGGCCCGGCCGCGGGCAGCCCCGGGCTCCCCTCCGCCGCTCGCAAGAGGGCTCTCACCGGGGCCGCCGGGCCTGCCCTCGCAGAGCGGACAGCCACGGCCACATCCCCCCCAGTGAGGACCCTCCCACTTGGCCGGCCGGGGCTCCTTCCGCGCCCCGCAACGGCCACTCACCTGCCCCTCCCCTAGAAAGTCGAGCTTCTCGTAGCGCTTGGCACGCGCCCGCGCATCCATCACCGCCGGCAGGGGGTGGGAAACACGGGGACACGGGCCTGGTGGGGAACGACCGACGCCGGCCGCGGAGCTTTAATGCCGCCAGCGCCGCGCCCCCCGCCTCTTCCGGCCCGTGAGCCGGCCCGCCCCTGGCAACGGCCGGCGTCGCCGCGCCCCCTCGTCCCGCCCCCCCGGCGCTGAGACCACGCGAGAGCCGCCGCAGGGCCCCGCCCCCACGAGGCGGTGGGAGCCTCCCTCTCGCTTCAGCACCGGCGGCCGCGACCGGCGCCTCCCCTCCCACTGACATGGCGGAGGCTACAGCTGACGCCGCTACGCTGCCATTTTATTAAAGACGAAGCCTTCAGATGAGGTGTACTGCCGACTCCTGGCTGTACCGGCCCCCAAGGGCCGCCTGCGGAAACGGCTAATGCTTTAAATTACCGCCCAGCTGTTGTGTCCCAGCTTCCGCACCCTTACTCGGGGCGCAGGGAAAACGGGTGCCAGGCAAGGGCGTGACCGAAGCTGGGTAGCTGCTCCGAACAACCACAAAGTCCCCATAATCTCTAAGAATATTTCACCAACCCTTCCCTGCCTGCAAAACCATTCCTAATGAGATATCCCCCACCTTTTAAAGTAGAGAAATAAAATTACTTAGTTTTATTGTCAAGTTTGCAAACGGCTAATAAGAAAAATATTATAATGGTGTGGACATCAAGTATATTCAAATGCTAGTCAGCCATTAAGAGAAAATTCTTCCCGGCCACAAATCAGTTTATAGTGTGTCATGTCAACCTTCTCACCCTTCAAATGGGGTTTTATTAAAGCTATTAGTATACATTCATTTATTATATTAAGGAAATGCCTTTATTGTGTTCACAATAACTTCATTCAACAGTGGCCAATGAACTATTGTCCACGCTTATTCTGGACCTCCACGCTGTAAAAGAAAAGCAGATGGTTAAATATATTCCACTAAAAGAACAGCAAACAGAGATCAAATCTTCTTTTGCACTGCTAGAGACTTAACAGACAGAGTTCTAGTTTTAACTTCTGATTCATACTTAGATGAAAAAGAATCTATGGAAGAATATGCCCAGAGTGTGAAGTATCAGCAGCTACCAGTTACAGCTCCCTTTTTTTCAGGGGAGAATACAAAAAGATCAATACCTGCAACCTACAACTACAGCTGCTTCCACCTCTTCCACTCCAAAGAATCCTGACTTTTGCTCACTTCAGAAAGGTCTGACAAACACAGCAGCAATGAACACAAGTTCTAGAATTATTTTCACTGTCCAAATTCCAAAGTGCAAACTATAAACCAAAGCCAAGATAAGCCATTACAATCTTTATGAGAAATCAGAAGCGTATTTATTATTTTGCCAACAAAATTATTTTACAACTTACCTCACCGTCAAAAAACACATGCTAGAAGTGAAGAAGTGTTTAATTTCTCATTTCATTTCTAATTATAATTCCGTACCCATATACATGCAGGAAAATTGATTTCTTCCACTAACGTGATTATACTGTAGGTAACCTTACACTTTAACGAAGCTATGCAAGCTCCTTTTCATTTCAAACTGACACCCACCTCACAGGTTCTTCAAATGTTGTGCATTCTCCCTTTTTAAGCATCAGTGTTTACAACTGAGAATTGTTACAAAAGCAGGTTCTTCTCACCTTTCATGTACAATACCATATTTGCAAATACTGCAGAAAATATTTATACAAGTTTAATAAAATATTTCCACTACTAGAAATACAATAGTTATTTATTGGTAAGTTATAAAAACTAGTTTGAGAAATATTTTGGACTTCAATCACATGGTGATAGCCTTTGCTGGTCTAAGAGCAGACGCCTGTGCTCCTGTCCAGCACAAAATACACATTAAACAGATGTTACGAAACAAGTAGTGACAGTGATAAATGAAGGCTATGACTACGTCTAGCTATCTGCATGTCTCTTTGAAGTCATATCTCTCTACCTAGCGATACCATGAGCTACTAGTTAGTGACAGTTGGGTACCCTGTGTATTAAGAATGTGTAGTTTGGGTATTGCACATCAAAGGTATGAAAGCGGGGAGCGCACCCTTATAAAGAATTACAATGCAATGACATATCTGAAACTTTGAGGGGGGTGTAGAAATACGCTAAGTGCTAGGTACACACAGACAAGACACACCAATAAATGAAACTTACTTGAATATACTCAATCTCTTCATCTGAAATAAGTTTCCTCCTGTATTTCTGAGGTAAGCTTCTTGCTAATTCAGAAGTGTCTGGTGTACCGTGTACTCTACTAACAGGTGAAATATTTTGAAATGCCAGTGATTGGCCTCCTATAGAATCCTGTGCTTTTGAAGCATGGGGAGATGGCACACTTGCTTGTAGAGATTCCCGTACTGAAACACAGATTGCAAAATCATTTACAGAAATGTAACGAGACTGTAAAATTAATTAATTAATGAGCAGCCAATAAAAGTCACCAGTTATCGACAATTTTCTTAATTAAACAAATACTTTAAAGAATTAAGACATTCTACTTCTTAAGCCTGGCTTCACTGTTAAGTGTTATCAAGAGCATAGTGAAAAAATTCTGACAGTCGAAGAAACTGTGCTTGAGTGGCAGAAATACTGATGGGGAAACAAAAGACAAATCAGCATATACTCTAAGAAAGGCTTTTTTCCTGGGAAGCTGTACTTAAGAGAAAAAGCATAAAGTATCATAAATGTGTGTGTGGTGGCAATTTTGTAGAAAGATAACTAAGATAAATAACTAAGATCCACTGAGATGATGCTTTTTTTTTTTCCGTGACTGTAAAGACAGACAAATGAAAAAGACGTAGAGGGTTACGGAAAGATAAAGCTCACAGCTATGACATACCACAACATGTAATGCAGTGCTGTATCAATTTTTAATATTACAAAATGGCATATCAAATTTTGTTAATGATGTGCAGAAAGACCACCAAATAACAGGCATCAGCAATCAGTGTTAATGAAATGCAGAGGCCAAGGAGAGCATGAAGTACTTTACAGGTGAGGGCTAGGAGCTACGCTTAAGGAATTCACATTAGAGAAGGTGCCTTGAGTCTGAGGACAGGAGAACAGATGACAAAAGGCAGCGTTGTCCAAATCAGTGTTCTGAACCTTAGGCCTGTCGCACCATGGCTGATTTTACAATAGAAGTATACAATTACCCCACCAGGCAGAACGGGGCCTTACATCAGTATTTTTTACTGCTTACACACTCAGATCTCTGTATGTGAAGTTAAAACACCTCATAAACCAGCTTCCACAGGAAGTCCGTCTCAGTGATCCTGAAAAATTAGCAAGACAAATGCAATATCTAAACAGCTAGGACAGAGGGACTAAATAATTATAAAATAAGCAGCATCAAGATTGGATAAGTCAAAGAATGCGAGAAGTTAAAATACCACAGTGTTACCTGCCTCTCTCCCCCCTACCTCCAACAAGATCAAGGAGGTGAGGAGCCAGTTTTAGCCATAGTGAGTCTGAGTCAATGGCAGGATTGGGACATCAAACACCTGCAGGGATGTGACCAAACCACTACTGGTATTAAAAAAAAAAAAGCCACAACTGAGAGGCATATTCAGAAGTTCTTAGTCAGCAGACTGTTATCTGAAAGTCCCAAGTTGATCAGGTGGTTCCAGAACAATGGAAGGTCCCAAACAGCATGAGGTGGAAGAGAGCTCTTCAGGAGGAACATAGTCTGCACAGGGGGCAAACTGTTTCTGTTTCAAGAAAAAACAGACCCTATATATGAAAAAAAAAGAAACAATTTCTCCAAGTTTTTTTCATACACCTCAGAAATGTCTACAGATTGCCAAGGATTTTCCTCTACAGTATGTTTCAAAGTCTGGAGTGTAGCTAGAGTAGAGGCATCAGCCAATTTAAAACATCATAAGTCAAGACTCTAAAGTACCAGACTTAAGTACTGCTGTTGCTTTAGCTCAGATACACTACATTTTTCCCTTCCCTTTTTGAGACTATTATGTTGCAGTAGGAATATGGTAAAAGAATTTGGCTGGCCTATCAAGCACCCATGTCCCTAAAAGTTGTAGTGTTGATCTGAAGAGCTCTGTTGGCTATGTAGAAGCAACAGTCTGGTACAGTGAAACAGTTATTGCTACAGTATTCAAGCAAGATGAGGTAGATTGCAATTTACTAGTGAGATGACAGAACCTGATCAAGGTAGGAAAGTCTCACATACTTAAATATAGCCACAAAAATCTTCTGCTGCAGAGATAAGTAAGAGGTAACACGTTTTCAAGCAGTTTGCTGGCGTGAGAGGTGGTGCATTTGTCTGAATTGTGCACAGCATACAGAATTCTTCCAGAAAGTTATCGCAGAAAATAGTTCCTGAAGAGTTCACAGTAAGTCAGATGTGGCACTGATGTACACTGTAGATACTTTGTAATGTTAATGGATTAACTAAGCTTAAAGCTAAATCACAAATGTGATAATGCTGTGGCAAATACTGTGGTGCAGTATGATTTCTGAACAAGTGAGAATAAAGTAATGGAGCTTCTTACAGTGTCTCCTACTCCAGTTTCAAATGCTTTGTTAACTGATAAGAAATATTAAAACAACATATCACTCTTATAACTTTGATGTCTAGATGTAACAATATTGGGAATCCTATATCAACGCAGCTATAGATATAATAGTTAAAGTCAAAGATTGCAATAAAATTAATTTTTTCTCAGGATTAATTATTAGCACAAGGAAACACTTAAAATGTACAATGGGATGGCTCTTCCAGCTATAGTCAGGGTTTTAAATACCACTGACATTGCACACTCCACCTAAGAAAAGGAGAGATGAGGAAAATGGAGTATAATTTCTACAAATATCACTGAATACCTAAAGCTGCTTCAAACTGACTTGGGCACAATAATTTCAGGCAAGTATTAGTATTTGGAAAAACAGGACTTTATACATAAGTAGAAAAGCAACACTGGAAATCTCAGTGAATCTACCTTGACCAAAAAATAAAGACATGCATGTATTATGTGTACTCCCCACAGTTGAATAGAGTCTGAAAAAGAAGAGTCAAGGTGTTGCCTTCAAACTAGTGCAATTATGTTTCAGAAATGCTGCTCAAGGTCAGTCAAGTCACGTAGTTGAAGCAGAAAAACTGTGTGCTGGTTCTTATAAAAAAAGTAATGCAAAGAAAGGTGGCACAAGTTGTATGTAGAGATTAAATAACTTACTTTTAGGTCTGGGACTACTTTTTCTGTCCGGGAACTTAATTAATGGAGTATGCGGCTTGACTACCTAGAACAAGACAAGGTAGCAGAGAAACAGGAAGAGTAAAATACATTTCTAGACACACATTACCTTCACAATTATGGAACATACAACATATTAAACAACCACTTCTATATCACTACTTTCTGTACCACCACTCTGATAAATTTACTACTTATTAATGTTCTGTTCACCCATGGAGGAACTTCACCTTTAAAGGCATTCCTCCGCCCTAATGTCCTGAGAAGCAATCAGCGTGTGTGTGTGTGTGCAGAAACAGCTCCCACAGTCGCATAAATGCAATTATAAAGTTTCAGCACGTGGAACTGCTAGCTGTGCGGTGTCTGTAGATATTAGGTCAGGTGGCCGGACCGGATTGACAAGTTCCATTAAGAAAAAAACCTTGAAAATATAAAGCTTGGTAGTCGAAGCCACACAGCTCATTTTTGAAACATGTCTTCTGCGGAAGACTCCGCGTCTCACCTTCACTTTAGAAGGGTATGGCTTAGAGAGGAGCTGCCGGCCGGCGCACGCCCCTCGAACAGCGCACGAAAAGCTGCGGGCCGGCCCGCAGCATCCTTTGGCGGCAGAGGACCTGGCACCGGCATCAAGTGACCGGCGACACCGGGCGCGCCCCACCGCACGCCTCTTCCCCCGCCCCAAGGACACCGGCCTCCCCGGCGGCGCCTCAGGCCAGGCGAGGCCAGCCGCACGAACCGCGCTTCTGGTCCCAGCCGCCGCCGACCGCACCGCCGAGCGCCATTACCTGAACGACCCTAGTGGCGGCCGCCATCTTACTGCCCATGGTGACCTCCCGCCGCCGCGGCCCGCAATCGAGCCGGAGAAGCGCAAGGCCACGCCCCCACGGCTAGGCACCGCCCCCACGGGCGCGGCCCGGCCGTAGGGCAGTCCCAAAACGCACAGGAGCAACGCGTTAAAAATACACAAAACCCACCCAACAAAACGTTTTGTTACACCCGATCAAGACACGCTCCATCCATCTTTTAAAATATATTCGTTTATTAAATAAAAAGCGAGTATTTTGAAGCACTGCGGTATGGCTTTGTCAATTTTCTTCAAATACAAAGCAAAAATGCAACTGTTAAAATATTTTAAGTACTGCGTTGCTGCTCACTGGATAGCATGAAGCTACCTCTTCCATTTTACCTGCATTTTCCATAGGGTTATCATATTTTGTTACATGAGACATATCCAGGTTGCATCTACTGCTGGAGGCTCTGCTTAAAATCACCATATAGCAGTCTGTTACATACAATTAGAAGTATAACATTTTCAGTGTTTAAAATTGTACATAATGCTTGAATTAAAAAAAATAAGACAATGATTGACTTCTCTAATTTTCCAGTTTGGGCTTTCCACAGGGGCAAATAGGGCCGTGCATTCTGTCTGGGATCTCTAGCCTGCTGGTGCCCAGGGGAAAAGGACAGAAATCACATAGCCTCTGTGAAAGCTCACCTTTAAAGAAAAGCTTGACATATATAATTATTCATCTCTTTTAGGTCATTGCTGCCTTTCAGAGGGAGGCAAGTACTTGGGACAAAACAGCTATAAAGTGGCTCTTCAGATAATTTCATTGGCTATGCTATGTGCTCAAGTATTTACTGTGTACCAGGAATTAAATTTAACTTCAGAGTTGGGTGGCCATGTTCTGAGTCTCCAGAAAGATCAACAATTCCCAGAAAGGTTAAAAATTCAAATTCTTTAAATTGTGCTCTCATGATGCCTATTAATCCACCACTCTTAGTAGATTGATTAAATATATTTTTAAAAAATGAAACACCATTTCTCCTGACTCACAGAGAATAGACATTTTTTTCAAGCTGTAGGACAATTGCCTTTAAAGATGGATCTTCTGCCCAATTAACTCTGCTTCCAATTATGATATTCTAAAAGAAAAAAAGATTATTGGTTAAAAAAGCTTTTAAAAAGGATTTTTCCAAATAAAATCTCTCAAAAGCTGTCTGGTTTTTAATTTTTATAGTTTGGAAGCCCTTGAAATTCATAGCAGTATTTCAAGTAGGTGGAATGGGGGGAAAGAGGAGAAAGGGAAGTATCATTTTAGAACCTATTGTCAATACATAAAAAATAAAAGCAGTACTTTAATTTCTTAGAGATACTTGCACACCATCCCTATTTTAAACATTGGAATTTAGAGGATTTTTTTAAAAAAAACAAAACATATGAAATAAGGTTTGCCTTAAACACAAGATAACAGAGTTAACATTCTCACCCTGCCATTCTGGACTGAAAATGGGAATTATTAGATTTAACCAAAGATTTGCTCTTCTTATGGCTCAGAAGATTTCAGGAATACAAAACCAGAAAATAATTCTAGGCATCCAATATAAAACCCGCTAAATGTTTAATTTCTCATTCTTATTTTGAGATATAACTTTGTTACCAATGGAAACTAGGAGTTGACATAGCATACAATACAAAAAACGTGGGGCTTTCTTTCTGTCCTTGAAATTCTTCTGATCATCCAAATTCACAGCATGGTTATATACTGTCTTATACCTGAAGCCCTTCAGTATCTCTTTTCCCCCCAGTCAAAATTTTTAAAATAAACTTTGTGCGCGCTTAACTAGGGTTCCATAGCCCACTTGCAGATCAGCTCAAAAGCACTGCAATTGCAATTTACCATTCCCTGTGCCTCCCATCCTAAGTCACTGATCTGTGGGGCCAGGAGAAGGAAGCCAGGTCAAGTCACACAGCGAGAGGTGGAGTACCAGACTGCAGCACAGCATAGATGACCTTTAGTCAAGCCCCTCGGAGCACAGGATGCTGCAAGGAGGCCCTTCCACCCTATGCCAAATCATAAGGTTTTCTTCCTCACTTTGCATGACTCCATGCTCCGGATGACCTACCAGCCAGCTGCATGGACACAGACTAGTCAGCAGCACCTGATACTGAGTAACTGAAAGGTTGGAGGCTACACTGCTGAAAGCATTTGGAGACTGGCCATGGCTGCCGGCCGAGGCTTTCACAAGGCTGCAGCGGGCGACAGAGAGGCACATGTGGTCAGAAGGGTCAGACTGAGGAGCAGCAGTCTGGCACACTGGTATAATGGGATTAAGACCTACTTATTATTCCTAACCATGAGCTGGGTGAACTGATCTGGGGGAGTGTAGGGGTGACTCTCAGTATAAGGAAATAGAGCTGCTGTGACAGACATTTTCTGAGAAAATGCATTATTTTTGTACCTTTAAGGCAACAATGGAATAAAGGCAGATCAATGGCTTCTCTAAACTCTGTAAATAATTATTCCAAAGAAGTCTGTGACAATTTCATGCTTTTAGCCTTTAAAGCAATAAAGTTTTCCTTTCATATGGCAGTTTTTCCATTACCATTGTTACTTAAAGTTTTTAGAAAACACAGTTTTGTCTGAAGTTACATTTAGCATACACTATGTTATCTTGACTGTAATGCAAAACTGCTAACTTGCTTCTAAAAGCTACAACATATTACCTGGAATACATTTTGAATTACTGTAGTCAAATTTCTTTCTTTTTCGAAGTTTTTACGTAACTCTGCCAGCACTTCCCCTGCTTCCATACGTGCTTGTTCCTCCTTTTCTTTTTTCATCATGGTATGAATTTGCAGCAGTTTCCGTTCTCCAGCTTTTTTCAGTGCTGTTCCATTATTAGGAAAATGAAGTGTTAAGAAGCAGTTAGGTGAGCAGTAGAGCTAAAGATATGCTTTTTTCCTCACAGACATCTAAGGCACTCCCACTGCAATAACCCTAACTTCACACTCCATCCCTTCCCTCCAATATACCTCAAGATATTCCTTTTACCAAGAGGCAACCTGTGCTGTGGCTACCTGGTATCAAAGTACATCAGTTAGCTTCCTGGCTGCTAGTAAAACAGAAAGTACTTTGTATGCTGTCTGCACTTCCATCAGACATTGACCGTTTCTTGAATATCTGTCCTACATCTGTCTTCGGTTGCCACAACTTCTATAGTCAGAGGTGGTTAAGATCCTTTCCCATTTTCCAGATTTGATTGAAATCAAATGTCAAAGTCATACGAGGAACAGATGGAAAACACAAGTGAATATTACTAGTTTTTTGTAGGAAAACAGGCTAAAAATTAGACTGAACAGAACCATTTAGGGACAGTTCATACATAGAAAGAAAGCTGACACAACATTCCTTCCCCTATTTCCAAAAGTATTAGGGATGTTAATTTTTCCTATGAAGACAGATATTTTATTATGTTTGTTCATTGCTGTCAACATATACACCACCTCCTATGCATGAAACAAACAATAGTTGTTAGAACTGTTGGTAAACATGGTCATATGATGATAGGAGCATTCAAAAAATGTATTTACCTTAAGTTCTGAAGATTGACTTCACATTTAAATTTGACCCACTAACAAGCCTACTGAATACCACCATATATACTATTACAAGAATTCTTTGTAAGTAAATTGCCTTCCCTATTCTGCAACCATTTCATACAGGTGCAGACTGACAAAAAAGTCTTTTAAGTGCTGTAGGACTGATTTAAATTACTAAATGCTATGTAATTTTCTGGGCAGCTTACAGTAAATACTAAAACCACATTCTTTTTTGAGTATCTTCTTGTATCTCTCATTCTAATGTGTTGGTCTCATGCTCAAGAAGACAACACACCAGCTCATTTTTGCAGTACCTCCTACTCTTTTCAGAATTTTTATAACTATGAGAGTTTTGCCATTACTTCAGATGTAAATTAATATTGCTACCAGAAGAACTTTAAAATGTGAACTGTACATTCAAATATAAAACACAAGTCAACAGAGCCAACACACTTACAGAATCTTTTCTTTCTAATGTCCATCAATTCCTGTTCCTTCTCACGTGCTTGCTGAAAAAAAAAAGTTATTTCTTACACTCTTGGCTCCAAAAAATATTGAAAGATGCCAGTTTAATTCCCAAAAGCTGTTATGGACAGCTCTAGAAGCAGACTTTCTTACATACTCACTTTAAGTAATCACTTCAGTAATTTTAACACCAGTAAAAACTGTGCCCTTTAGGCCACATACTTGCTTCAAATGACTTGTGCAATCCTGTTACTTTCCAATTGCACTTCTGCCCATGTTGAGGTTGGTAGGCCCGCACAACTGCAGCAGAAGCTACAAGAGCCACTTACCTGCTGACATTCAACTATTTCCTTGCTGACCATTACTATGTGTTTCAAAGTTTCCATGATCAGTCTAAGGAAGGAAACACAGTCACACACTTTAAGACCACTAATATAAGCCAACAGCATAACAGTTTTAATAAAGGTTATTTGCATTAACCTAAAAATTCACATTTCCCCTAACACCAAAATAAAGCATATTTTTTACCAACTGTACCCTTTTATTTTTTTTTACAGTTATTACACTAAGTTATTATTGTAGGGGCCAAATAGTCTCCTCTCTCTCAATCTGAGTTTCCCTACTATTTCTGTTAAGTCCGTCTGACATTTCAAATAATATAGCTTGAAAGGCATCAAAGAAGCCTAGCCACCTGAGAATGGCTAGCAATTGGAGCTCCTGAATATGGCGTGTGGCAGGGACATCATGGAGATGCAATGTTTTCAGCTGTATTTCTCACAGAAATTAGGTTTCTCATATTACACTTCATATGTGTGCACCCATTCACATTGGGCAGGAAATTGAAAGCTAATTTCAACTTTTTAATTTTGAAACATTTTTGAAACTTCTAGTTCTCTTTCAAAGACATTAAGCTGTTACATGATTAATTAATGAAGGCAGCCAAGCAGAGGCAAGGCTTTGTTACAAACCTGCAATATGTGCTCAGCTGTTGTATGTGCAGGTGACTCATGCATTAAAGAAAAAACTGTTAACTACAAACAGCTCTCACCAGTGAATCAAAAATTTTGATCTCTGTAATCAAAGGCTGGTTAATTCAGAGCCCAAATGTAAATCCACAATAGGTATAAAAGGTGTGATCATGCTGATCCTAGCCAGAAGGTAAACTGTTTATCATTCAGTCAAAACTAGAAGAAGGAAGCTTGCTTTTAAAAAAGGTGCAATGAAGTAATGTAGAAATGTGTCACATTGAACCGTGTAAAGTCCATTCCTTTCTAGCCATCCTTTCCCCAAGAACACCTTACCGTGAGTCATTATCATTTTGCTTCACTTTGTTCATCAGGGCAGCCGCAACTTGGAGCCTGCATAGTGTAGGGAAGAAACATGTAACTGATGAGAGCTGATAAGAAATGGAGAAGCAGATCTAGATAAATAACAGAAATAGAACCTTGGAAATACCTCTTATGTCCACTTTCACACTGGAATTATATATATAAAATATTCAGTACCTTTTAAATATCACTTTTCTTAAAAAATGGGGTTTAACTCTCAGGAGAAGAAAGGTGTGTAAATGATTATCTGTGAGAGTGACAACTCCTTTCTCTCTTGCCAAACATACTCGGACACCATTAATCCCAGAATCTGTAGAAGGGAAGCTGGGCAAAGGTGGGAATTCAAATGGACAGCCATGTAACATGGGAGACACAACACACCTATAAATATCTGCCTTTTCATAGGCATTTGTAAAATACTGCCAAGAAATGTTTACTGTTTCATACAATCAGACTTTCACAGTTTTGCAGGAACCTTTGGGTTTACACATTTCAACTTGTAATTTTTCTTCTTTTGTTCTCTACGGTATCTCCATCTGCATTTCTACAGGTTCAATGGTACTAAAATCTCTCATGTTTGTAACACATACCATATCACTTTGAAATCCTGTGTTAAGCAGAATTATGTATATGTGTATGTATGCATGCTCACAAACAAACAGAAAATCTACAAATAAACAGGAAGAAAATTCTACCTTTGCAAGGCTAAGGTCTTGTTCTGGAAAGAGGTTTTTGATTCCTCTATTTTGTTTTCCAAATCTTTTATGGCCCTGAAGGAAAAAACCAAAACAAAATAAAACCCAAACAGCATGAAGATGACAAACAATTTACATTTTAAACTCATTTTCTATGTGTCTAAAGTAAGACTTTTCCCTGTAAACCACAAATTATTAAGGCCAGGAATATTTTCGCATGTGGAACTCTGTTGGTGAATTCTAGTCATAACAAAAAGGACTGCAAATTTAGAAGCCTTATCAGATACAGAACTACATTAGGGCACTGAGTAAAATATTTCTTGCCCATATCTTCTCTTTTTATTTTTTTTCACCAGTCTCCTGCAAGGTACTTGTCATTAATACAGTGATTTTGTAAGAAGGAGGAACTTGAAGAGAACATCAAAATTCAGTTCTCAACCTGTCTCCTCTTTATTTTAAAATACATCAAAAGTTTGAAGTTAGTGAGTGACCTACTTCCTGATAAACCTTTCTTCATCGATGTGATCTAGGCGACTTTCTTGACCTGCAAAGAAAGAATGTCACCAAAGAAAACACAACAGACCTTTCAACACAACCTATAGGACATAGATGATAAACAGTTTGATGGCTTTACTAACAAGGTATTTCTTACTCTTACCTCCACACCTTATCTCTTCCACTGTTAGTAAGACTACACTATCAATCAGCTGTATCAGAGAAACAGGCTTTAAAATATTCCCATTTAGCACTTTTTAGACACACCAGAGCTGACTCACAGCATTGCTCTACATATGCAACTGGCTGGTTCATTGGGAACAAGAAGAAACACCTTAAATCAGTATTGCTGCCGAACACTTTGGCAGACTTTTGGCAAGACTTCAGATCCAGTGATCTGATTTCTGAAAACTGCCATCACGTGTCTGAGCATTAGAGGTGTCTAAAGTGAAAACCCAAGAGGGGAAAAGGCAGCGGGCAATAATCACACGGCAGTTTTGTAAGCATTCAAACACGACTCCAAGAGCTGTCTAGAAAATGCAGTAAGATGCTCAGCCAAGAAAAATTTGTGTTTTTTAACGAACAAAGAAAGAACTTCAGTATTATAATGAGCACTTTTAATAAATAGTTTAAAAAAATATACGTTAGCCATGTCACTTTCTTAATTGCTGTCGCATCACGTCAAGAGGAAGCAGAGGAGGTTGGGGGGGGTGGTTAGGGTAGAGTTAAGCTTACCGGCATGAACTGCGGTGATGAACTCCATGAGCTGCTGCTTCAGCTGGTTCCTCAGGCTGGAGCAGAAGCAAAGCGACCAAGTCAGGCCCCGCGCCGCGGCCCCGGGGAGCCGGGCGAGGCAGGCCCCGCCGCACACACCGGCTCCCGCGCCCACCCCGACTGCTCGGAGCTGCCGCCGCGGCTCCGCGCCCCTCTGCCCCAGAAACCCAGCACTGACCAGAGCAGCGTAGGGATGTCCACCTCGGCTACCACATGGGCACCGGAACCGGCCCTGGGCTCTGCCCCAGCCTCCAGCCCTGCTTTACCCCCAGCCCCGGCCTCCGGCCTTGCGTCGGCCACTGCTTGCTCCCGGGCCCCGGCTTCCGCCCAGGCCTTGGCCTGGGCCGCCACCGGTGACTCCGGCTGCAGTATCTCCATGGCCGCGTTTTCAAACGGCCCGCGCCCGCCCATCGGCAGCGCAGCCAGCGATTGCTTCTGCCTGGTGGAGCAGGGCTCGCTGGCAGCCCACGCTGCTTCCGGCCAATCCTGGGCCGCTCCTCCCGTATCGGCCTTTCGGCGCTCGGCCACCAGCGAGAGGCCGGGGCCGGCTCCGAGAGGAGCGGTATTTGAGTTGCTGCCTGAGGCGGGGGAGTATTTGTAGAAATTGTTGTAAGTTATTGTAACAAAGAAAAAAAATGGGTAGAGTGGTAGGCAAAGACGAATGATCACTTCTAAGTGAAGGTAGATACAGCTCTCCGACCAGTGTTCTAGAGGCAGTTATTAACAAAAAAAAAGACTAATAGAGTGCACCTGTAATTTGACTAATCTGGCAGATACCACCTCTGCCAGAGCACTAGCTGCGGGACTATCACCACACAGAACACCAATAAAATGCATAACCATTTATTAAAAGACTGAAACACACAAGTAAGGTACAGAATACACACCGTGACAGATAATAGTAACATTGTTGGCTTTGAGTTCACAGAGAAACTACATCTTTCTAAGCAGAGGTTTGGCCAGATCCCATACAATACAAGAGTTGAGCTGTTCAATGGAGCTTATGTTGGAATTTTTTCTGATGTGGTATTTGTTCTTGATTGTCTGCAGAGAGATAAATTCGATTAGGTTTGCTCTGTTGATGAAGTTACACTATTCCAGCTCACCCAAGGCTTGGTGGTCAAGCCATGCCCACCCAAGCACACAAGACCAGTTCATGGCTGGCTCCTGCCACTTTGGCAAGATAAAGATCTTTAGCTGAAATGAACAGCTCTAATCCAAGTCTGACAGCAGTGGCTGCGCCACTTCAGCCAGGTTCAGAGAACCACATATTGATACTAACCACACATACTCATCACCTGCACTGTGTGATTCTTACCAAATGCTTTGTAATGCCCTCATTCACAAAAATTATGTTCTTCGCCAGGTGCTGCATAACTGGGAGAAGGTCACTCTCCGTGTAAGAGATGGAGTGCTGCACAGTTAGTTCCTGAAAGGGAAGGGAAGTAATTAGAGAAGCCTACTAGCACAATTTCCAGTAGGCTGGGTTCTTTGTCTCCTGTTGGTCTTGGGCAATTGCAGTGTCCTGTCTCACAGGAGTCAGATAACAGTTACAGCCCTACTTCTGTCCTAGTGTAATGGGCCATGGGGAGACAAGAAAATACTAAGGTAGCACACAAGGGAAGCTGAAGGTGTACACTTGGTCCGGAGTGGCCTTTTAAGCCAGTGTACAGGAACACTGAGTCCCAACCTAAGGGGTGGTCTGACAAGCATGACTTACCCATGCACATCCATCGAGGAGTTTCATAGCCAAACAGAAAGCAGCCGCAGCAATCTTTGATGGAGGGAAGTGAACCATTTCATAGTCAATAATGGACAACTCCATCAGATACTTGGCCAAAACGTGGTGTTCAAAGTCCACCTGCAGTATCAGAGTTGAGTATTGGCTATATCCAAGGCAAGAGCATCCTGTCAAGCCTTTGTTTAGTCAAGCAGGAAGAAATACTTCCTTAGCGAACATTTTCAGAGCTATAGGCTTGAAATTCAAGTGGCTTAATCACAAGAGCAGTTCTGAGGTGTATTAGGCAGCTCATAGCCCAGGATCACTCGTTTTAGTGGCAGTCTAGCGCCACCTGCAGTACCAGGCAGACATTTTAACTCTGGGTTTTGGGTGGGTTAGGCTCACACGACTGAAAGCAGACAAACAAGACCCATTTCTACATGGGAGATAGGTCTCAACCAGGCTCAGTTGCTAAACTGTTGCAGTACTCTAAAGTTCTGAACCATTTTAACAAGCTGCCACAGTCACGTATTGCATTGTCAGGATGCAGTAACACCCATTACAGTAACACCCATTCTCAGCATTACCTTAGCAACCCTTGAAGTTCTCCTTAGGAAGTGCAGAGGGAGAGGGCGACCCAGAGCAAAGTTCAGTGCTTGCAGGATCTTCACCTCCATCTGGCAGATCTGGAGCGTTGTGTAAGTATTATCAGTCACATAGGCAAAGTCTCCAATATGTGGGGGATATATCTCTTCATATTTGCTGGCAATGAACATAGCTGTGACACCAACGAGCTGCAGCATCCTCTTGGAAATAATGTTGTCCTGTATTCAAAAGCAGTAGAGATTTTATCTAAATTACTTGGCTAAGAACACAGCTTTTCAAGGTAGCCCAGGTAAGGCTTGTTTTAAAGCAGGATGGTCATACTGGCACATACAGAATAACTGTGTATCATCTGTTACCTCTGTTGGCACCTGCTGGGGTATTAGAAAGCTTTGAGATCAAATCAGGGAGAGGAGCAAGCAGTTTCGATATATCGAGTCACTGTTCATAGTTGAGAGGGTTATGTGGTACATTCAATTCAACACCAAATGCCCTTTGTTGGTCAACCATATTTTGTTCAGGGTAACATGTATAACCATGTATGGTGTTACTGATCAGTGCTCTTTGTGCTTTATCTTAGGGGAAAAGCACTGACTGACACTGGATGAGATGCACTCACCTGTAGGAAGCGATCAATGATACCAACTGACATGAACAAGGTCTCTGCATGGAGTTTGAATTTAATCTGTACTTGCACAAGCCAGTCTATTAGTATAGCGCGCATGTTCCCAGTGATTTCCTGGCCGGCCAGGTATTCAGCTCTGACAGGTTGACTTTTCTGCATGGAAGAAATAGGGTTAATATATCTAGTTGCTTAGCTGAAGCATTTGCAATGCCTAGCCTCTGTTGCATCTTAAGGCTTATCGAGTTCAGTGCAAGCATAGCACATATGTATGTGTAAGGCCACAGGGCACAAGGTTTCCTTGTTTACTAGACATGGGCTAGAAGGAGTATGGTACTAGTACTACTGGTTGATAGGTGCTGGTTGCTAGACCCCTCTGTTATCAGTCAGCTTACTCTTGTATTTTAAGTTGAGGGATCACTTTTTAGTGCCTCAGGAAAACCCGTAAGTGAAAGTGAATACCAGCTCCAAGCCACAGCTATAATGGCAGGTTCAGCTCTAAGTGTCAGCAAGCCACCCCTTGCGGTTCTGACCTACTCCTACCAACCTCAAGCTCTTGCAGGTACTGGTAGATGTCCTTCACATAGTCATTGCAGAGTTTTGGATCCTCATCGTCTCTCTCATCTGTGTTTTCCACTTCAAGCAAGACATCCGAAAAAGCTTTACACAACACGGTCTCTAATGGGGCATATCCACGTATCTCCACGGAGACTGGAGATTGAGGCTCCAACTACAAGGAAATTTGGGATCAGCGCGGGCTCAGTAAAGGCTCCCGTGGGGCAAGCTGCACGCAGCAACCCCGCAGGGCAGGGCTGGGCTCGGCGGAGGGTGGGAGGGGGGCGGGAGTACACGGCCCCAAGCAGGGCTCGGGCGGTACCTGGCCTCGCATCGGGTCTGCCTTCGACCCGGGTCTGGCAGCACCCTTCAGCTTCCTCCCGGCATCCGTCTTCTGGGTGGCAGCGGGCCGGGTGCTCGTCTCCGGCCCGCGGCTCACCTGCATCGCCGCCTTGGTGGTGGCCCGAGTCTTCGGCTCAGCCACGCAGTTGCCGATGTCCCCCAGGGCGGTGCGGGACAGCGTCTTGCAGCTGGCCGCCTGCGCCTCGCGCTTAGCGGCGGGTAGCGCGCTGCCCCTCGCCGCGGCATCGTCCGTCTTGCGGGTGTACTGCGGGGAGCACGGTCAGCGGCGCCCGGGCGGGGCGGCACTGGGCCCGGGCGCCGCACCCCGCGAGTGGGAGCGTGGGCGGGGGAAATTCGGAGGTGAAGCCGTACAAACCGGGGCGCTGGGAGAAAGGGAACCGGGGGAGGGCTGCAGGCACCCCTGCCTCCCCGGCCCGAAACCAGTGGGCTGGAGAAGAGAAGCCCGTGGTAGGTTTGCACGGCTACACACCGCCGGAGCTGGAGGGTTTTAGATGCGGACCCGGGGGGTTGCACGGCTGCCCACCCCTACCAAAGCCCGGAGAATTTGTGGGAAGGTGGGCAGAACCGAAGAAGTGCCCCAGGAAAAGGAGAAGCGCTCACACGTACACTGCCACCCTTCCCACCAAGAACAAACTGGGGTGAGTGGGAGAACTCGGGAGGGCTGCCCTGCTGCACCGCACTCTGCCCGCCGAGCCGGAGGGCTCCTGGGCAGGGAAGGAGGGAGCAGGACGCGGCAGGGTCGCACGGCCGCCCACAGGCCGCCCAGGCTGGGGTGAGGAAATAGCCCCCGACCTGCGGCGTGACACCCCTACCCTACCCCGTCCGCGCCTGGGCAGGCTTCGCTCCCCGTACGTACCCGAGTGACCCTGGATGCCATGTCAGGACAGCTGGAGAGGCTGAGCCAAGTGAGGGACTTCAGCCCGGCCGCCGCCAATTTAAACCTCTGAGCCGCCGCCGCTCATTGGCTGCCCAGCTGCCTCCCTATTGGCTGTCGGCGGTCCCGGTGCGTTCCCGTGGCGACCGTGGTGGGGCGGGACCCATGCGTGTGCGCTCCGCTGCCGGTTGGGCCCCTCCCCCTCCCCCCCCGCCGGGGGGCCCGGGTCAGCGGCAGCCCCCAGGCCCGCCGCCGCGCCGCCCCCGGGGGGCGCGGGGGTCCGACGGGCGCGGCGGTGGCGATCTGCCGCTACAGGCGGAACCCCCGGAAGACAGCCCGGGACCCCGTACCCACGCTGCCCGCCCCACACCGCTCCCAGGGCGCTCCCCGCAGACCCGCCGCTTCTTAATACGCTTCCCCGCTTCCGACCAAATTCGCTTTTTAACCAGAAAAGTCAAGACGCACTACGAAAAAGTTACTGAAAACACATTTATTTTTCCGTTATCATATACACGCATATTGCTTGCTGTTGGATGCAAAATACATAGCGCCAGTTTGTTTTAAAACTTTGTTTCACCTTTGAAAGTGTTTTGTTGCAACTGCCTGCATACAAATCAGATGGCTAGACTAAAAACTCCCCCACCGTGGTGTTCATGAACATATAAATCAACATATAAATCACTGTACCTGTGATTTGAAAAACACTGAAAAAAATTTGAAAAACAGTCCTAACAGATCCTGTCGGGGCGTGTGTAAGGCTGAACCCTTCTTTGGAGGATTATTGCCAGATACAAGCTCTTGTTAAATGTTTATTGCCATCGTCTTCCTGTCACGGTAGCAAGGAAAAACACTGTGCACGTGTGTTGGGTAACACACAAAAAGCTGCCAAATGCCTGTTAAGACGGAGGTTTTTCCCCGTCAGTGAAGTATCCAGGAACGAGCTGATCCTCGCTACCACCATCATCTAATGTGGTCCCAGCCACCTTAATTTGTTTCAGGTCCTGTTGCTAGCCGCTGAAGTAGGAAATTAGCATTCACTCAAAGTTACAGCAAGCACAAAGGCTCTTCACTTATCTTAAGCTAACGATTTAAAAAGAAAGCATCACCCCTCTTTTCATCCATCTATCACGATGGGACTAATGCTCGCTTTGGTGAAACACTGACAGCTCCAGTAGAATCACCTCAAAGATGAGCGGCACATGTAAATATTAACCGAAGCTTTTTGTCTGAAAATCGTTTACAAAACCAAAAGATCACCCTCTTTATAAGCTGAGTGTACTTGTAGCACTGTTAGTCAATGGACCTGAGGCTTCTGGAGGAGGCAAGGTGAGAAAAAACACTGCCAAAGGCATAAATTGGAAGAAAACAGGATCGAGCTTTGAGAACTTGGCTAGTTCTGCAGTGCTATCCCAAGAAATGAGGGACCGACATTTGTGTAGTCAATCTTCATTGCTCTATGTGAAAGCAGTGCAACTTTTAGAGACTTTCTGACCACAGTTTTTCAAGTCAGTCCTATACTGCAAACAGGGTGTTTTATCACAGCTGCAGATAGCATTTTATCAAAGCACTGGAGGAAGAGAATGGAATGCAAACTTCTTTAACAGTTACAAAAGAAACTATGCCGTTTTCTATAAACAGTCTCACCACAAGAGAAGCAGAACTGCTCAAGGACATTTCAGACTGTATTGCTGGTGAATCTGGTCTGATCATACAATTCCTACCCACTCTATCCTCAAATTCCACTAACATCAAGTCTGTTCTTTGTAATGACACCTGGGTACTGATCCTAAATGCCAGAACAAGGAAACAGTATGACAAGGTAAGACTGCCATGATACATGGGATGATGAAAGACTCATTCTTGCTAACCACTGAATCGATTTGCTGGATTCCAAGGAAAACATTTAAGGGCTTCAGACAAGAAAAGGGGGCACAGGAAGACTGTAAGCAGATGTAAGGATAACAAACTCTGAAGAAGTATGTTATTACCCTGTTCACAGGTTTTCAGTGAAGACAGAGATTTGTTTTCTTCACAGTATTAAGACCCCAACACCCATAATTCTTTCTTAAAAACACTCTCTCCCTTTCCAGTCAAAAAGTCTCAATTTACAGTATGTTACAGCGACTTGCCAAGTCCCAGACTACTGGCACAGTTTGGCATTCTAAGCCTGGACTGCTTCCTTGGGCAATACACAGAGGTACAGCTGGCTACGGTACACCTGCAGCTGTGTCATGGTGTTATGAGCAACATCAAATAAATGACAGAATAAAATATCTTGAAGAGGTGAAGTTAAGCTGAGTGCTAGGATGCTCACTGATTAATTACTTTAAGCTTCAAACTATGGCATTTGCAGTTATTCATACAAAAAGTACAAAAAAATTACTTTAGAGAGTGTTTTTTTGATTCTGAGTCTTCCCAGGAAACAGAAAACTGTCTGCAATTTCTTCCCCTCCCAATTTCTTACTGTTAACCTGTAGATTTCTCTCCCTAAAAAAATAATTTGATATAAATTTAAAATGGTGACATCTATTTGCTCTGATGCATTAAGTTTAGAAACCAGATTTGTATGCCAAGCCATAATATAAAAACTTTGAACTTCTATGATCTATCAAAGTGTACAAAAACCATGACTTCATGTTTTTTTTTCTCCCCATAATAAACGTGTAATTTTTTTTCAATCAAAGAGTCTTCAAGCTATGATTGAAAGAAAGAAAAATATTTTTCAGTTGATCATGTTTGCATTTCAATATAAACTATTTCCATTTCCCACTGCTAACATGAAATTGTAATCATAATGTTCCATACTTAAGAGAAATTATGGAATATATCCGTGCTCATCCACAAGTTTCAAGACTTCTGTTTAATAAACACCAAGTACAGTATTTAAGATTTCCATTATTTTCACATATACAGCAAATGTTCACATCCATCTTATTTCCTTTATAAAAGCATCTTGATTCAATTTTAATAAAGATAGTATGCTTAAAAAAAATTCAAATATATAGTACATTTGTTTCTGTACATGTATGTGCAATATCTCCTGACAAAAGACAATATGAATATGGAATCCTACAGCTTCACCATTTTCACCTCCTTTGGCAAACACAACTTTGTATCACATGATGTAAGTACCATCTTTGTAGTATTTCATGGATTCCAGTTGCTGGGTCATTGCGAGGACATCCTGAAATCCTGTACTGAGTCCGGACATGTGTTGAAAATAAGCTTCCTTCTCCACTTGGACAGTTAGGTTGTTTACACCAGCATCTTTCAGAATTGCTGTAACCTGAATAGAACAGTATGGTTAACATTTAGTGTTACACCTTATATGCATCTCACAGTAGCCTGCAATATTCTGGCTCTAAAATACTCTCGATTAAAAAAACAGCATAACTGATTTCCAGAAATCAATTTTCTGGAAAGCGAAGACTAGCTTCAGAGGGTACAGCTTTGCAACTTCTGCATAATGGGTAATTCTCAGTGTCTTAGATAAGGAAATTAGTATCTTTTTAAGAAAAAAGAAAAACCTGTGGCAGATAGACACTGGTAAGCCAATTATAAACCCAAAATGAGCATCCAGATATCTCTGCTGCTTACTGCCTGTTTTGCAGCATGAAATCCACCTCCTCCTTTTGTCAGAGCAGATGTAGTGCCACTATCAACTGTGAGAAAAAAAACCAGACTTTTTTGTTGCTGTTGTTTTGGCAGATGTTTTAGCAAAGCAACTTATGACTGAAAAGGTGCTATAGAGTAGGAAATGAAGACATTAGGATCTAAAAACCTTGCATCTTACCTGCTGTACAATTCTCTGTTCCATCACATCCGATACTGCTTGCACGTGTATTGTACCGGCCACAACACTTGCAGAGTGACACCAAAAATGAGGATCTCTGTAGGATATGACTCCTTCTATTTTCTGAATCTGTAAAGAAATTACATTAGCAACAATTAATTTAAGAACACATTTTAAACTTATGTATGTACATTGATATTGGTGGCAAAAATTTCACAGGAAAAAGAAGCTGTAGAGTAAAGCAGCTTTCCAGCTAAGCTGTATACAGAAATACATAGTATTGAAAGATCACCTTGCTAATACTGTCAAAGACCAGAAGCTAGAAGCCAAACTAAATGGAAAACCCAGCAGAGTACAATGCTAAATAGAACAAGAAAAAAAATTATTTAGTGTACAGATCACAAAAACACTGATGGACAGACCAAACAAGAAAGCTGGCTAGGCAGGTAACCATTTCCAGGGCATCTGCTACTTCACCAGCCAGAGTAAGCGCCTATTTAGTTACCATAGCTGGGCTGAATTCAGACACAGAATATTTTCCCATAGTTTATCATGTTTTGTTATCCGTCCTTGGACTGCACCTGGCTGGGGCGGATTGAAGTTTTTTCACAACAGCCAATACGGTGCCCTGTTTTGCATTTGTGCCTAAAACACTTTTGATAACACAGCATTGTTTTGGTTGTTGCTGAACCGTGCTTGGACACTGTCAAGGTTTTCTCTCTTTCCCACACCGCCCCAGTCCCAGCAAGGAGGCTGGGGGTGGGCAAGAAGCTGGGAGGGAACACAGCTCAAGTTGGCCAGAGGGATGTTGCATGCCATATAACGTCATAGACAGCAATGAAAAAACTAGGTAGAGGAAGAAGGGGGTCTTCTGGCTTCCAAGGCAGCTGTTGCTTAGACACTGTCTGGGTATCGGTCTGCTTGTGGAAAGTGGTACGCTGCTTGTTTTTTCCCCTCTCCCTCCTTTGCTTGTTAAACTGCCTTTACGCTGCTCCCAGAGCCTGCTTTTGCTTGTCCTGTTCTCTCCTCTGTCCCACCAGCAGTGGTGGTGGTAAAGGGGGAATGAAAAAGTGGCTGCCAGCTGGCTGGGGTCACCTTTGCTTCCTAGCATACTGTTTTACTATAATGTACTTTTAAAAATGCTTTTCCTATTATCTTTTGATTAATTGCTCTTTTAACTGTTTTCAGAAAGGACGTTGTTCTTCCTCAGTCTCCCAGAATTGCTTTCTGTCTTCCCTCATCAAAAAGTGAAACCCCACTCTGCACCTCACTTTCCTTTCATTACATAAGTCTCTCCCAGCCAATTTCCATTTATTCTTTTCTTTCTCATGCAGACAAGAACAAATCTCCCCCTCTAATAACTGACAGTACACCATCAGGATAGTCTTCTTTGCTGCCTCTGTTCGATGGTATACTCAAAGAACATGTAGCTAGTTCTTTGACAGAGGGCAGTTCACCACACTGAGGTCTGCACTACAATTCTGGGCAGGAACTTCAAATGAGCCAATACTGTAGAGTAAGTACAGCCTTGAAGTAAATACTGTACTGCAGCCCTTCATGATATGGACACATAAGAAAACCTGCAATTACCGGGTCAAGATACAATCTTGCAGCCTGAACTGTACACACCAAGTTTAAAAAGACCGCAAGCTTTTGGCAATGGCAACGTTACCTTCTTAGTTCCAAGTACCTTTCCCAGAGTGTTACTATACTTGTCTGAAATCATGAGCTACCCATAAAAGTAAAAAATTGCAAGTTTTTTAGTTGCAAAACAACTTTAATCAGTAGGACTCCTAATCCTGTCACGTCTGCAAAACAGATTTAAAACAACTTCAGAATGAAGTTGTCTAAGACAACAGAAGCTGTCAGACTGAACTACTTGTGTTTAACAGTTATCAAAAACAGTTATAGCTGTGTATGTTTGTATATGAAAACATTTAGAATTGTAGTTCTGACCTTTTCTAAAGCAGCATGCAGGTCCTTCTCCTGTTCTGGGGGTATCCTCAATAAAAGCACTTGACAGGCATCTTTCAATAGTGGGATAACACTAAGAAAAATCAATGTAGCAATAAAGAGAGAGCAGAGCGGATCAGCTATGAGCCATCCGAATTGCTGAATAAATATTGTGGATACGATAACACCAACACTGCCAAGAGTGTCTGCTAACACATGCAGAAACACACCTGAAAATAAAATAAACTGAGTGATTAAGTTGAACAGTTCTGTTTAAAACGTACATCTATGTTCAATAGCAGAATCACAGAGGGTTTACTAAATATAACAAACACCACCCAAGCTAAATAGAGGCAACTATCTGCCTAACTGGGTGCAAAATTAAATGAAACATTTAGCTTTTCTAATGTTTAATTAGAAATTAATGTTAAAAAAAAAATCTTTACAGTGCAATGATCTAGGCAGGCATTTGCAGATTAAACCAAACATGCAGTAGTCTTTAAATTGTTAGTGGGATTTGTACTATATAGCATAACCATTTAACTCTGCATAGAGGAGACTCGCTGATCCTTAACAGAGGATAAAATATCAATATAAATGCCTTGGCCTGCTAATGCAGACAGATTTTACTGTACCATTTGGTTTTTGTATGCCAACTCTGTTCCTATTTTATAAGAAGATTGTCTATCTGCTACTGCTAGGAGTAATCCTTTATACTGATTTAATGGTGGGTAGCATTCTCAGCACACACTCAAAAGGCACAGAAAAATTGTCTCCAATCGTTTGTAAGATTACTGCTAGTTAAGTGTCATGATTTGAAAGAATACTGAAATAGTTAAGAGTATGGGCGGTCTTCACAAAAATGCCAGACAACAGAATAGTCAACTGAACTAGGACCTAAAATAACCAATGAAATATGAGACTATTAGCTAAAGAGCTTATACTCTGACAAGCTATGCTGAAATTGTGTATGTCCTACCCTTCTCGGTTAGCTTCTGATTTTAGATTTGAAAATAAAGTTTCATCTTTACCACCTTATCTTCTGAATCACAAATAGAAACATATTCTAGACTGCTGGTCTGCATTTGTTCTTCTGCTTCTTATCCCCTCCCCTTGTGTTTTTACAAACAGCTGTCACAGTATACCTAGAAACATGGTAATACCTTTATAGATAGAGATGGATCCTAGAACTATGAACATTCAATAAGGTTTACAATGACTGTTTATTAATGTTAATGAAGCCTGTGGATTAATGCTTTGTATTGGTCCTTAGGTATTACCCATATCTAAGAAAGCCATGCAAAGAAACATTTCAAATATGTTTTTTCAAGTTAAACTCACTAATGAAGAAACAGAGAAATTCACATATACTATATTAAATGGCTGTCAGATCACCTCTGGAGATTTTAAGAATGATGCATTGTATGGGGTATGATTCTGAAAATCTTCAAAGTCTGCTGGAAATCACATACATTGTTTATGATTCAGCAGTCTGTACTTGCCTCTCATGTTGGTGTTCATGCTCCCTCCAGAAGCCCCATGGGAATGTCCATGGCTGTGCCCATGGTCACTGTGGGAGTGGCCATGCCCGTGCCCGTGGCTGTGGCCGTGGTGAGAATGGCTGTGATCGTGTGAGTGACAACCTCCCCGAGAAGCCCCATGGGAGTGCGCGTGGCTGAAGGCACAGATACCAACAAGGTTTACGATCAGGCCTCCAACAGAGACTGGCTGTGAGAGGGAGAGAAGTCTTTAACGTCACTGCATCTTCCCAGGTGTTCAAGTTTATTTTCTAGAACATGGCAATCAGAAACATTGTGAACTAATAAAGGAAAACTGTGGAAGCATTAACATCTACAGAAGGATTATTCCAATGTAGATTCCTCATCATATTCCTTTCAGTATAGAAGCTGTTTTCAACGGAATTTTCTTCCCCTCTCAAAAAAATCAAATTCTTCCCAAAAGCGCCACGCAATAACCACTACCAAAATGCAAAACCTAGCATCCACAGATCAGGATAAGATAGCAAATTTAGTGTTAAGAAGGGGTGATTGATTTGATTTACTTTTAAAAAGACAAAACGTGGTTTGAATAAGAGCTTTTCTTCACTGGCAAAAAAAAGTATGCTGTATCTAGGACATCGACAGTCCTCTAAAATCGTACTTAAGTGAAGACAGCAACTATACCCCTTTATCGGTTGAGTTCTGCTTTTTATCTGTCTGCCTACTTTTCTACTCCTCTCTCGAAAAACTAGCCAAGTGTAAGTAATTCCAGATCATAAAGGAGTTAAGCTAGTCCTTGGGTTATTCAGACCTTTCCTTGGCTATGCAGACTGTGCTCATGTAGAGGGGATAACCACTCCCACCCCCATGAAACAAAGTCAGTAGTGAAAATGGAGCAAATATTGAAGATTACAAATAAAAAAAATCAGGCCTTGATTCAAGCAATGCACATTTCTGATTGTGCCTAACATAAAAATCCTCTTTGTTACTGAAGACAGCATGAGAGCATGAATTCATGTGTGTGTGAGAGAGAAAATAAGTGAAGCTGGAAATGTGATAAATGAAGGTTTGGATTTGCCGAATTCTGTAATTAAAAAAAATTAGTTTGAAGAAAATGAATAATTGCATTTGAAAGAAAGGGATGGAAGCTTGAAAATTTGAGTGGAGAGCCCCTGAAGAGGCTGTGGCTGTTAGAGAGACACAGGTGTAATTAAGATCAGCTATGCACAGCTTCATGATTGGTTATACCATAGTAACACACTCAGCATAATGTTATGAATTCTGGCTGATTTTTGAGGTTACTCAGAGACTAACATAATATCTTTTCTGTAATAATTTTCACTGGTATACATAATAGCAGAACCACATTTAGGCTCATACAGATTATGTCCTTAGTATCTTTTACTGTAGGAAGACCACCATCTAAAGAGATCAGAGCTGTAACGTCTACGAAAAAAATTCAATTTAACTGTTATAATTAAATAATATTCATTAAAACTAGAATTTGGATTTTAAAATTAGAATATTTTAAAAAGTCAAGGCACAGTTTAGATCTCTTGAGTATGCAACTTTACTCTCCTTAACTTTTTTAAGATGAACATGAATGAACCATTAACTGCCAAACAACATTCAAACAGAATGACAAAACTTACAGTTAGCATATTTGTATCTATGTCTGGAGGATCGACCAGTCTGGCCACTGATTCCATGAAGACAAAGAAAGCAATTACCATCAGAAAGAGGCCGTTAATAAATCCAGAGAGAATTTCTACACGTCCATACCTGAAAGCAAGCATACATACTTTTGAGAGTGAAGAACGGGTACTCTGAACAAATTTCAAAGTTACAATAAATAAAGTTTTAACACATTTAACACAGGATTAAGATTGGTTTGATTTTGAACTAAATGCCACAAAATCATGCCTTAATTTCTGGGTTATTTATTTCTGACCTAGTTTGCAACTGTCTGAACACCAACAGTATAGCTATAATAGTGGAATTATTTTTTATATATGCTGCACATTCCAGGCTTCAAACTGCTAAACCGCTGCGCAATGTAACCATACAAATTTTGATTATGTCAGCACAATTGAAATCCTCATAAAAACACTGACTTCCAACATATATTTTGTTTGTCGTATATACATATTGAGTGTGGCAATTTCTACATAATATTCATAGTGATAAAGTTTTATTTGTAGAGATAAATGAAAATTACATTTCAGACACTTTTTTTGCTGGAGTAAGAAGGAAGAATAGCATGAACACAAATGGAACAGAAAAGAGACATAGCAAAAAGTGCACAGAAGCAGACACCATTAAAACATCCCGAACACCTTTACAGCAGTGCATTTTGAAAATGAGCAAGTAGAATAATTTTCAGATAATCCTTAAAGAACCTCATATACATACCCATAGGAAAATATGCGAGTTGCTTTCCATCTTGTCATCAAAGCTGCAAAAAGCCCCATCACTAATGCAGAACAATCAAAAAGCATGTGAAATCCATCAGAAATAAGACCGAGGCTATTGGTCCATACTCCATAAAAAAGCTCCACAAAAGTGAACGCCTAAAACGAAAGAGTTTGAATTTTTCCTTGAACATTATCTTGTAAATTAATGTCTTAGTAGCTAGCAGGAAACTCTCTTCATCTTAGGACTCTTGACAGTTTTCACAGGTATTGTTCAAAGTATTTCTAGACCATTTTCTCTCTCCTCCAATGAAATAAAAACAAATGACCCATTCCAAGCCTATGAAGAGGTATTTTTGAACCCACCCTCCCAAAAGCCTGAGACCCAAGAAAACAACCCACTACAGGAGCAGATTTAGGTTTTCACTTAGAATTTTAAACTGAAGTTTGCAGACAAAGTTTTAAGCATTTGTCATTAAACAATGTAACAGCTCTGATGTGATCTATGCTATGCTATGCTGTCTATACATCTGTTCCGTAAAAATTTTCTTCACCAATTAGTTGACCATTTAAATCTTGTGAATTAGTTTTGAGAAGGGTACCCAAAGAAACATTTTTAATACATATATTCTCCCTGTACAATTTACTGTTATTCACTGGTCTGCCTATAAATTTTCTTTCCGATTTTTCATGTTCCATAATAGAATTCCTTAAAGTTATCAGGGATACTTCAAGTTTCTTCCCCTATTTTCTTGGATAATTGTCAAAGAACAAAGAGAGATCTTTGCAAATGAGGTTCTACCAATCTTGCTTACTGCTTAATCTTTTCCTATTTGAGAGAGAAACTAGAAATAAACCCAGCCTACTCCAAAATGACACTGCTCAATCCCACCCTTCCTATTTTGTTGTTCCCACCCTCAAAGGCCTTATTAGTTTAAGCTTATTTTCTGGTAACATTGAGATACCTCAATTTTAAACATACCAACAGACAAGTATTTACTTAATGGTACAATAGTTACATATACAACTAGTGCGACACCATGACAACAAATCACAGTGACCTGCCACTTACTGTAAGATTAGCATAAGAATCTTCTATTTTAATATTCCATCTAATGAAACTACTCTATCAAGGGTCACTTCACAAACAAACTATCATGGAAACCTTTAAAAGAATAACTCTTCTTTCTGTACTATGTAGGTACTACTGTGATTGGGTTCGAAAAAAACGTGCACTTACCAGATTTAGGCACAAGAAATAGAAGATCTGCCTAGAATCATACTCCTCAAGGATTTGTTTCAGTGACTCCTTAATAAACCGGGGTAACGACTGAGAGCTCTGCTGTAATGCGTCACCCATGAAGTTATACAGAGGAGTGCCTTCAGGGGAATAGCCAATAAGGGTACCCTTCTGCCCTTTCCTGGAGGGGGAGGACAGGATATTGGCAGCTGCAAGGAAAGTATTGAAGTTTTTGTTGCGTTGCTGTTTCTAAGCTTCACAGCTGTTTTATAACGTCTTTTATCAGCAATCAAAGCTTACATGAAATTTGCAGGCAGCAAACTGATTGTCAACTTCATCTTGAGGTTTATCATTAGATTTCATTGCCATGTGAGATTAGATCATCACTTCCATAACAGAACAGATCTATTACATTCCTTTTTTTTGCAGACAGACAGTGAAAGAGCACAAAGTCACAGGTCCTTTTTATTCAAAAGAATCCATAAAAGCTGATCCAAAATAATTCTGCCCACATCTGTTTTCCAATTGGCTTCCCAGCCACACAGACAATAGATTCATAACAAGATAAATAAGAATACGTACATAAAATGAAGAAGACAGCACTCACTACCACCCCTCCAGAAAGAACGTGCTCTGTGCTTTCATGGTGTGGTGGCTTGTTCATAGCTCGAAGCTGGTCCGTTATTGGATGTGTCCAAAAGTTGCCAAAAAGCAGTGCACTAATAAAAATAAGAAAGGATCCATATCGAGCACATGTGGAAGCTTCCATCTTGACAGAGCATATGGACTCCACGTAGAAATCCAGGATCACAACAAAAAAGATGACTGTTATGAAAGGCATGATGAGAGAAGACCAAGATTCGACTTTACTCTGCAACAAAAAATACATTTCAAATAGGATTGTTCACCATTAGATGTGACTGTTGATGTAGCATTGAATCTAGTTCACTTTCATTACAAATGTTTTCAGCAATCCACCAAAACATAAGCACTTTTATACTTTCAATTTATCACATAAACCCAAATTTCTAGCTATAGACAGACACATACAGCTATGCCATATGCAATGCCATGTTTGCAATGGTCTACTCTCCCTAAGCATTCAGGCATAATGAACACATCTTTAAATTATAATAATCTACTCCTCAGATAAAATAAGAGCCCTGTATTTAAAATAAAATAAAACAGCCCTGTATTTATACAGTCATTAATACTTGTGCAATGTTAGTATAGGAATCCAGGATACAATATATGAGCTAGAAAGATGAAATAAAGTTATCACACAAAAGAGGAAATTAAGGTATCATGCAGATATAAATCCAAGCACAGAGGAAAAATTTCAAACAGCACCTACTAGAAAAATAAAGATGACAACTTTGGTAATTTTAAAGATATTTTAAAGAAAATATTTAAATTGCATTTCACAAGCAGAAGCATTACAAAAATTATTTATTTTTATACTGTTATACTTGCTATCTTACCTCTGTTGTCAGAGAGAGAACAATAACCCACGGGCACAAGAGAAGGACGGACACAAGATGAGACAAAGCTTGAAGACGCTTGGCTCCACCTAAATCTACAGATAGTTTTCGGGAAGCCATGTGAAAACCAACCTTACAGCACAATGCAAGTACCAGAAGCAGCACTCCTCCCTGGAAACATAGAGGAATCCTGTTAACATTTCTTGAGAGCCAAATACCTCACTCCAAACAAAGGGACACTTAAATGAAAAAAAAGATTAATATGCTTTCCCTAACTTATCAACAAAAGCCAAAGATAGGATATTTCCTCTAATTGTTACTCTAGCTAAAAACAGTAATATAGCACACATGGTTATACCTCAGCACTATTCACAACAGCCTAATATGACTTGAAGTTTAGAACTCTTGATAGTGTTAACTTGCATACAACGGCAGCGAACTGGTAGCAAACAGTACAGAAAGAGAAAGAAAAATTGCACAAAGCTGGGTTTCCTATCTTCCATTATTACAAGTGTTGCAGGTAAACCCTAAAAGTGTCACGTCACCTTGGCCTCTAACCCTTTCATAACCTCTGTGTTCACTCACCTTTAATTGCACCATACCATATTTCTTCACAGTATTTTGTTCCAGAATTGTTCTATAAATGACTCACAAGATACACATACAGCACCTGCCTTTGCTTAGATCACACTTGCTTTGTGCACAGTTAACCAGTCTCTAACATCTGATTTATTTTATGTTAACACTTTCTCAGCTGCTCCATATATTTTTTCCTGTTTTACTCCTCAGAGCAGCCACTTTTGCAACAAGACTAAGCTAACAAAACAACTCAATCAGCCAGGTCAATCCCATACAGTAAGATTTTGATACTCAGTTATTCACGACACTGATTATAATGGGACTATACTGCTGAGACGTATCAGAATCTGTGTCTTCAAATACAAGCCTCTAATGTAAAGGAAAGACTGGGGAAAGCAGCAATAAAATACAGACCCCAAAAGTGAGCCAGAAATGTATTGTATGCAAAGCATTATGAACATCCAGAACACTGATGACATGGACTACTTTAGGGTAATTTTAATGAGACTTTTTAGGCTATGCATTACAGCAAAGTCCTTATCAGCTATGCAAGTTGAATATTGTGTGGTTTGGCCTGCTGTATTGAAGCTGCTCCTACTCAATCAAGATGAAAAAAATCACACTGCTAGTTCAGTTCCAATATAGGGTGGGGATCTTGAACTTTTTGGTTTTGATTTAGGCTTGGATTAGCTCTGAGATGGTGAAATTCTTACCTGCAAAACTTAGATAAATATTAACCTACTAAAATACAAATCCTTTACCTTGTGATCTGCAACACCCAGGAAAGCAATGATCGTATACAGAACATGGGTAAGAGCACTGTCATGATGCCCCTCAGCTAAATAAAAAAAAAATTAAGGAAGAGTTTCATCTGGTATTTTTTTTTAAACCAAAGAAAAGGCAGATATAGCAGAAGACCATGGGAAGCAGAAGTAACCAAACTGAGCTTTAATGTTTACCCCATCCTTACAATTTAGGAAAAATGAAAATATTTCCACAGAAAATAAATAGTTTAAAATATTTGAAAAAAAAATAGTATTTTGAAACCTGATAACATAGTCACTGTTAAATAGTGCACAGAAGTCATGATACAGGATTTATGTTAATTTTGGCAATGAGACTTCAAAAAATATACTCAACAGCGTTCAAAATTAGATTGATTTTCACTAAATGCACTAAAACAGTGGGATGTCTAAAATATGATCTGTATCTGTCCAGTTTCTAAATACTGAAATGCTAGAAAACAAAGAGTAATTGACAAGCACAACCCAGTAAAGATTAAAATAATGATAGCTTCTGGGAAAACTACTAGAGGGCACTTAAATAATAAATTTACCCACTGAAAACTCAGTGGATTAATTGATACTATTCCTGAATATACCATTTGCATCTATAATTCCATGTTTTCATCCTTCTTTGAGAAAGTTTACTTTCACCTTGGTTTGTTTTTACTGCCCATCTTTAGATGTACCACTTTTTGTCAGTACGCTTCACTATGGTGAAAAGACCTGATGAAAACTTACTTCAGAATCACTTCTAATTAACACACTGGCTTTGAAAGCATGTTAGCTAGCTTGCATTTACAGTTTGAAGTCTCTTGTTGGAGATACTGCAGGCTATTTCACACCACTTTCCAGCTTTGCAGATGAACTGATATTACCACATCTGCAAAAGCACAAAAGCATCTCTCCGGGTATACCAAAAAGACTGCCAGCCACACTGTCAGCCACTTACTGCACACACTTAAGCTACAGCTTCTAGGAATCCTAAGTGGTCTGATATGTGCAAATAGGCAGGGAGCATTTAACTAAACTTAAAATCTATAGCTCTGTTCTAAGTTATCAACAAAGTAAGCAATGCCATTCATTAGGCTGTATATATCAGTACTTAGATGTAAAAGTATAATCTTATGCTATATTCTTGAAAGGTAAGATTCCTATTAAAAATGCAAGCATATTTAATTTAGTGCATTCAACTTCACACTCACTCTGCTCCAGTAATGACAGGCACTTGCTCTTGGACATAGCAAGAAAGGATACGATGTTCTGCTATTTTAGCCATGAGGTCATCATTATCAAAAAGTAGTAAGCAGATGACAGCTATGATGAAAAATGCAGCACCTCTTGTCTGTAAAAAAAACCAAACAAGACCAAAATAAAAAAACAATGAACCAAAAAAACCCCCACCAAACCAAACCAATTCTGTAACAAAACTATTCTGTAATAGATTAATATAAAAAAATCCAGGAAATCAGCCCCTTCCCTCCCCCCTTCCTGATAAATATAAGCATATTTTAGTTTGTTAAGAAAAACATGAGGAAAAGAACCATTTTTTTAAAAAAAGTGGCCTTGCCAATATAATTTTAGATTTATCCAATTTTTCAGATTTACCAGATAACTCAGGGCAAATCACCACTGTAACAAGCCAGAAGCCTGTATCTTACGAACTTCAAGTGTGATTGCTTCCTTCATGATGTGTTTCTGCCTGCCAGAATGCAAAGTCACTTAAGCCTGATGATTTAATATTCTGTAGCATCAAGAAGCTATAAACAAGATCTAGTGGACAAATTGTAGTATTTTGTCTTACGGAAGGTAAAGGATAGAGCACCGTGCAAAGGCTCTGAGAAAGCAGAGCTCCGCAGTGCTTTCATGAGGAAGGGACAGAAGCAACTATGAAATTCCAGCTCCCAGAGCTTTCACCACCCTGACTTGGAACACTGAGCTCTACAGCTAAAAACTACCATTACAATTCATCTTCTGAAGCTATCACATACTTGGTTTGGAAAGTCAGCTGACTTATCTTTGCCACAATTCACTTCATAAAGCTGAACCACTCAGAGGACAGGGTTATTGCTCTGTTTTTTCTACCTTAGACACGCAGCTTACCTGCCAAGTGTGGTCCACTAAGATACAGACTGGCGAAGAACCCCTCTGAAGCTATACATTTACCTTTTGGGTGGATGGCTAGGAGAAAAGCTTCAGGCTGGATGCCCTAAGCATCTCAATTCGAGGTGGGTGGGGGTAGAGCGTCAGAGCAGATGACTGCTACTCACTCTAAGGTCAGCCTAAAAGCAACTAGGGCACTCCAGCAACAGTTATGAGACAGAGATTTCAAAATTCCCAGCCTGAGGCAGGACCAAAGCCAGACTTTCTCTTACACAGCAAGTACTCTAGCCTCAGGTGTATGACATCACAAGGTATCTTCCTCCACCTACCACTGTTTTTCAGGGAGAGCGGCCAAGACTGCTAGGTGCTGGTATGAGCTCATTTCATTTAGGGCCAATACAGCACAGTTACAGAAAGCCTTGCAAAACTGCATGTAATGAGACTCAGACAAAGGATGTTTCAAGTACAGATCTCTGACTAAGTGAAAGACTGGGCCCAAGTACTCAACACATATAGGCTCATGCAGACACTGAAGTAGAGAACTTTTTGGCAGAAAAAAATGAAGTATGTAAAAAGCTACAGACATTGAAGAGGCTAGGCAAGGATCTGGGGACCGTATTGCTGGACTTCTGTACCTAAAGGCCAGGACCACTACATGCTGTTAGTTTAAACACAAAATTCATTACAAACAATGCTGAAGTGCAAAAATAATTCTCAAGGTTCCTTTCTGCCTATACACAGAAAAAATTCTCAGATAGCTGCTATGGATATCCAAAAGCTCTACCCACTGTTTTTCTCTTAACGTCTCCTCTATTATTCCAACTGGTACAGCTTATCATTTCACCACTAACTAAAAAAAGCACAGTTTCTATCAACATAGGTTCAAAACACTGTTTGTTCTGGGTAAACAAGCACTTGAATTTATAGCACTCAGTATTTTTTAAATGTGGTAAAATGAATTTTTAAATACCTTTGCTGGTCCTCCACCTGAGCTTGTGAACAAGACACTAAGGAGTGACAGCACAACCACATCACTGTGTTCAAACAGCAACAATGTCCTATAAAAAAGTGAAATAAACACTTGTGTCCACTTACAAGTTTACCTCAAAACCTTGATATATATTATTTCAGCTGAAATTTAATGACACAGCAGTCAAAGAATGAATGAAGAAAATTACAAGTTCTACAGAAAATTATATGTAGTTTTTCCCAAGCACAACAGAGTTCATAGGAAAAAGCATAAAGATTCATTTCAAATTTCAAAAAATAAAGCAAGAGGCTGGCATCATGGGCTGATGGACAGAGAATAAAGAACAAGGGAGCAAGACAGGGAAAGATCACAAAAAATAGCTTAAAAAGATAAAACTTTCCTTATAGTAAATACATATTTACCTCAGTGGTCCACAAAGAGTAAGGCCAAAAAACCACAAGAGTGAAATGATACATCCCACAACAGCATGCTTAAAAATTTTGATCCACTAGAAAAGAAAGGTATTTCATTATAATTTTTTCCACAGTTTCAAAATAAACACCCCATTATTAACATTCTTTTAGCACAGTAACTGTAGAAATAGAGGGGGAAACATATGCTCTGCAAGTTCTGCAAAATTTAGAGTATGATTATCTTCTTACCTACTTTGCCAGGAAACTAAGGCTTGTTTTGACATATTATGAACTAGTTATTTCTTTTCTACCACACCATTAGATTCTACAGTACAGTCTCCGATCTCTTTCACAAAAAGCCTGGAAAAAAAGCTGAAAAAAATCAAGTCCGTGTACCTGTCAAAGATGCTGTTTATTTTGTAATCTCTTGTATATATCTGATGGGCATATAAAGAACTAGATAAAACTTCCAAGATAAAGAGACTAAGACCATAGGTCTACAAATATTTATGCATGTGTTAAATTATCTCTTCATGAAGCAGATTATAATTCAGCTATTCAATTCATTAATACCTTTAAATGCAAGTTTCTGAAGGAAAGTAATTTTGGAAATACGTTAAACAAGACAATGTGCCTATGACAGATATCACATCTTCAAAATCCAGAATTTTAAATTTTTTAGCAACAGTGAAACCACAAATGGGCAGATTTTTCCGAACACAAATCAAAGATGCTATTTTTTCCTGTTCACTTTAAAATTCTGTCATACATGTCTAATCATGAAAGTTGACACTGGTTGGAACACTTCTGAGGCTATCCTTCTGATTCTCCCTACTTAGGACAGATACTGATAACCGTGCATGGGTCAAGATTTTGCACACACAATTACATAAAACCAAGATGAATGTGGAGCCAGTGAAGGAAATTTATTTCCTACAAAACAGCAGGTTCCAACCTGGCCCTATAACTTCTCAGGACACTGGGAACTCACCACAGGCCTGCAACACAGTTAGATGACCCTTCATCACAACACACCATGCAGAAAGCAAGTCTTTTGGCATAGGGGACAAGACTGAAGTACTTTGACATTCTGGCAGTCCAGGAACTGCCCTTCTGAACTGTCAAAGCCAGCTAAGTGGATAAGCTCTTTCTGAAAATCCAATTCTCAAAATACATGCTTGTATGGAACAAAGGACCAATCTTTTCACAATACTCTCAAAGGGAATGACAAAAGATAAAAATGCTGTTTTTTACAGTGCACTAGACACAAAGTTAGCTACACACTTCTGGAAATTGCCACCCCATCTTCCAAGCTGAGTAACCTTTGTTCCACTCTAATTTTTGGCAACAGCCACACTGTCAAGAATATCTACAAAAACATGAATCACTATTACATATATCAACTCACCTGACGCTTGGTTATCACTTTTCCAGAAGAAAATGGTTTTTGAAACAAAACCATAAAAAATGCAGACCTGTTAAAAAGATGACGTTTTCTCTATTAATGTATCAGCAGCCCACTTTTCATTCAAACCAGCTCTAAGTAACTAGGTCTCTGATATCAGTCTCAGTTTACAAAATGGCTTCCTCTACATGTCTCATTAAAAGGCCAGTCACCACACTGCATTACACATGTCAGATACCACCACAAAGGTGATGACAAATGAACTTCAGTTGTGGTGAACTTTAAATGCAAGTTCTTCAGAGAATAGCTAATGATAAGTCTACCTGTGATTTAAAAAAATTAAGAAAAAAAAGACCTCAGATGTTTTGAGGAGAACTAATACTATGTTAAATTTTATTAGCAAGATACATACACCCAAAGGCTTATTCACATATGGAATGCCAAACACACAGTAGTGTTAGAAATGGTAAGAAACAGTACACACCTTCCTCAACTGGGATCAGGAGTAAGTGATGGGGAAACAAACTATTGTGCTTGGGAACATGAAAGTGAGAAACCCAGAAATGTAAAAAAATTTGAAATAAAAGGAAAAAATGAGGTTCCAAATGTTCTAAGTCTGCCAAGTTTATTACAGAAAAACTCTTCCACATCATATCAGGTAAACATGAAACAGGATTGTGTCTGCAAAGGTTGTTTCTATATATTAGCTATCAATTTCTACACTTCAGCTCTCAATCAGGGAAAAACTGCAGTTGAAGCTCGTAAGAATGACAGGAATACAAATTATACAGAAGAAAGCTTGTCTTCTACACCCTTCTTAAGAAAACTTGTACATGCCTGAGTTTCCTATGATCAGTACTGTCACAGTATGAAGAATTCTGAAGTAGCAAAACCACTGAAGCTTCTTGAGGGTAGGGAGGTCTTACAGAGATACCTTGATAGACTAGAGAGCTGTGTAATCACCAACTGTACAAAATTTAACAAGAGTAGTGCCAGACTCTGCACTTAGGGCCCGGTAAACCTGGTTATGTGTACAAAGTTGGAGGAGACCAGCCACACAGAGAGATCCAGGGATTTGGGTTGATGGCAAGTTGAACATGAGTCCACAGTGTGACCAGGCAGCCAAAAGCGCCAACTGTGTCCAGGGGTGCATCAGGGACACCATACCCAGCTGCTTGAGGGAGGTTATTGTCCCAGCTCTACACCACATGGGTGAGGCCCCACCTCCAGTACTGTTTGTGGGCTTGGGTGCCTCAGTGTAAGAAGGACATCAAACTGTTAAGAGTGTGTCCAGAGGAGGGCGGCCAAAATGGTGAAAGTTCTTGAAGGCAGGACCCTCAAGAGGTGAGAGGTCTTGGAGCAGTGGCTGAGGTCACTTGGTTTGCTCAGCTTGGAGAACAGAAGGCTGAGAGGTGACCTCATCGCACCCTACAACTTCCTCACGGGGGGTAGTGGAAGGGGACGTGCTGATCTCCTCTCTCTGCTGACCAGCAATAGGACACAAGGAGATGGAATGCAGCTGCATCAAGGGAAGTTCAGATTGGGCATTAGGAAAAGGTTCTTCGCTGAGAGGGTGGTTGGTCACTGGAACAGGCTCTCCAGGGATGTGGTCATGGCACCCAGCCTGTCAGAGTTCAAGGAGCATGTGGTCAACGCCCTTAGTCATTTGGTTTAGTTTTAGGTAGCTCTCTGAGAAGCATGGAGTTGGACTCAATGATTCTTATGGGTCCCTTCCAAATTGAGATAGTCTATGATTCTGAAATTATAGGGAGCAGAGATATGAAGGAAAAATGCTGCTATGAACAGAGTGTTTCCTGGATCTGCTGCTATGCCTTCTCTTCGATTAATCTATTATAACATAATGCAGGGTCTGTCAGCAGGCTTGAAGCTGACACAGCACACTGCAGACAAAGCCTGCTGCAATGGTGGCAGACAAGGCTTCACCCCCTGCACACTCACCCCAGCTGCACCGTAAAGATAAACTGCACGAGGTGGACTGCTTTCAGGAGATCGTAGGATTCAAACAGCCCCACGGCTTTCAAAAACTTGGTGAAGCACAGTAGCACGATGTATCTAGTCAGCCTGCAGAAGAAGACAGGGCAGTGTACAGTTGCGGCCACGCACATGCCGCCGCCCAGACCCAGAGCGGGGCCCGGGCTCAAGCCTAGGCCTCGCCACCGGTCCCTCCTCCTCCCCGTCGGCCCCCCGCTTCAAGCGGAAGAGGCCGGGGCTCCCCCCGCCCCCGCGGGTCGAAGGGCGATGCCCGCTGCTCCCCAGAGGGAGGGACACCGAGGGACGGCCCCCACCGTTGGCGGGGCTCGCCCGAGGCCCCCCTTAACCAGCGGAGCAGCCGCTTCCCCCCGCGCCACCGTTACCGGGCGCTGGGCACATCCACCGGCCCCAGCAGGCCGCCGCCGGCCAAGGCCTGCCCGCTGTACTTCTCCTCCATGCCGGGCGCGGGCCCGCACGCCTGCGAGGGACTGCCTGCGAGGGACGGGCTGTGAGCACTCAGGCACGGCGCCGCGCGCCTGCCCCGCGACGGGGACACCTCATGCTCCGCGGCCGGCCTGCCGCCGCTCCCCCAGCAGGACGGGACGGGCCGGTCAGGGCCGGGCTAGGCCGCACGCCGGACCCTGCGCATGCGCCGGGCGCAGTGCGCAGGCGCCCCAGCAGAGGGGTCAGCGGGCGGGGTCGGCACATGCACGGGGCGGGGCCCCACCTCTCAGGGGCGGGGCCCCACCTCTCAGGGGCGGGGCCCCACCGCGCACTGGTGGGCCTCCGCCATTTGAGGGCGGTGGGGGTCGGGGCTGTCCGGTGGGTTGTTCGGTGTCGGTGGCGCCTGTCTGATACACCCTTCCCCCCCCCCCCCCCCCCGCACCGCCTTGGGTCGCGCCTCGTGCCCACCTGGGGTGTCCGGTGCGAGGCGCAGCGCTGTGGATTTGCCCTGTGTTGTGCCGGCTGCCGTTGTTCGCGCGCGGTGCTGCGTGCCCGGCGTTTGCCCTGGGGAGGGAAGCCGGGGGCTGCCTGGGCGCGGGCGGACAGGCCGAGGGTGAAACTGAGCTTTAAGAGTGATAAAATACACCGCGTGTATACCGCAGAGGGGTGTGCGGCACATTTTTTGTGACTTGCTTTCCCAACCCATACTCGGGTGTTCTACTGTGTTTTAAAGGAGGTGTGTTTCTCCTTAAACTCGGCCGTGGCGCCGGTGCAGCCTTAGGGTAGCCCCGCATGCTGTGGTGCAGAGTAACGCCAATTTTCGAAGGACACTGTGCTAGCCGGAATCGGACGGAATAGGCAGCAGGAGTTGGCTGCACTCTATTAAGTCACCCCTTTCCATCTGAAGAAGCTGGTCAGTGCAGAGAGCGTTGCAACTCCTTTTTATGAGAAGGAGAGGTGAATTGTGGAATGGCACAGTTTGTAATGCAAGCCTGTCTATTTTGTATCCCTTTCTATTGTTACGTGCAAAGCCTTATTGTCCTGACCACTGACAGGATCAAGCAGCAGGAGAGGATTTCCCTGCTGATGCTCCAAGCCAGCAAGCTCTTCCACCAAAAAATATATTCAGTTGTTCAATTTTTTTCAGGACCGTGGCCACACATCCTTCAGGGAGGTATCACTTCTCTTTTTCCTTGCACTTCAGCAGTCTGGTGTGGTCCTAGGTTCCTAGATGAATTTCTAATTACAGAGATTGTTGGGATCAGATTTTTTGTTTAAGACCTATCAACCGAAATGGAGTCCATCCCCAGCAGCCTGGTGATTTGGTGGATGAGCCAGAAACTTTGGCACATGTGCCCTTTGAGTTGCCTGAGCGCTTTCATTGCTTTGAATAACTGGTTCTTGTGGTTATTCAGGTGCTCCTGCCTGTGGCACTGTTTACAGTCAGCCTCCTCCCTTGATGCCCCCAACTTTTGGATGAGGCATCAACACCACCATGCTTCTACCCAAGTTGATCTTCCTTGCAAAGCCATTACACGGCTGTTTCTTCACACGCACACGAGGTCTCTGATGATTTTCCGTAACAGTCACGAAGCTGGGAAGTCCTCCATGTTGGTGAGTTTTGGTGTTTATCCTCAGTGAAGTGCCTGACGCCCAGCTGGTTTCACCCCATCTCCAGTGTACCAGTAGTGTCTCTGCACAGGGATCGCTTCACTCTCAGGTAAAGCGGAGCATCATCCTGGATGACACACAAAGTGTGTAACAGTTTATGGAGATGCTACCAAAAAGCACAGGGGACTAAAATATGTAGTTGAAATTAATGGGAAAATTAAGGCAGAAGGTTGGAAATGTCCATATTGTGAGCTAGCAGCTTTTTTCCAGCCATATATCAAACTCCCTGGTTCTGGGACATCCCAACACATGATTTTGGTCCTTAGTTCAGCACTGAAGTAGGGCAAAGAAATCAGAAGTCAACTGATGTGGAGGGAGGTAGAGTGGAGGAGGAACGGCGCACGGAAAGGGATACAGATCAAGTGTCTCAGAGAGAAAAGGCATGAGATGTGAGAAGAAGGGGGACTGTAACTACTGGCTGTGCCTATTTCAAGTCTGCTTCTTCTAGCATCATGCGTGGAATGAGTCTCAGCAGCGACCAGCTGCATGTTGGATTTCTTTGAAGTAATAAGCTTCGGTAGACTTTAAGTGGGAAGGGGCAGAGGGATGGGAGCTGGCAAATGAAAATTTCAGAATTTCACTGGTCAGAAATAAACGATTTTTTTTTTTATTTGCAGATTCACAAATTGTTCCCAGTGCAGGTGGGAACCTCTGCATGGCAAGTATAAGCCTATTAAGAAAAATTTCGGCTCCATGATTTCAGCCACCATGCGAAGACCCCTTCCTTGAAAGTTTAATCCACAGCTCCTGCCTCCTGTCCAAAAGCCCTCAGTTCACAGCCTGAAGTTCCCTGAAGCCCATGTATCAATCAGAAGATGCCAATAATGTTTCTAGGCAGGAAAAAAAGATGTTTAGTTATGTGCTGCATGTACTGTGGCCGAGAGATGGAGACGTTGGCAAACAGCACAAGGGAGAGGAGTGCAAACCAGAGGCAGGGGTGGGTGGATGGCCGGGGAGCTGAGTCACGAGACCAAGCGCTGAGAGAGAGGGCAGAGAATGAGAATCAACCCGCTGTGTCAGAGCCATGCAGAGGGCAAAAGAGAAAAAGGCTGGAGATGCACAGGGGAGAACTTTCTGTGACCAAAATTGGGAGAAACACAAAAAACAGAGGTGTGTATTGAAAAGACCAGGGGACAGGCATGATCCTCAACACTTTTTAAGGGTGGTATATGTGTCATGCTGGGACAGGCTGCCACCCGTCAGTGGCTCACCTGTGCCCAAGCCCTGTGTTGTCCCAGATGCCAGCCTCCAACTGACTCAACTGACTGCTGCCAAGTGCCTCCTCAACACCTGTCTCAAGCATCCGTGCCTGGTGGCATACTCTTGGCTGCTGGTGGTGTGGGGTGTCCTGGGCTGGAGTGGTGGCAGGGCACTCCTGCCCAGGCTGTGCAGCCAGGCAGGATCCCTGGCCCAAAGGAACCCTCCAGGAGGACACATATCGTGCCACATCAGTGGTCCCAGCATACCTGTACCTTCACAGGCGTACTTGGGACATGAAGCTATGTGTGTGGGGGTCTGCCTGTGGTCTTGACACACTGGAAATCCACCCCTGGCTTGTCAGCCTAATGCAGTAGTATTTGGTTTGGCCAAGAGGTGTCCTGGTGTCAGCATGTGAACTCTATTATGTGTGAAAACATATCATGTCTCCACTAGTTGTGAAAATACACATTTCTAGAACCTGCTGGGGTCAGTGTGAGGGCTGTTAAAAGTGGGCGTTCATATATTCAAGTGGAGCACCACTGCACACACAGGTGGCTGCTGCCCTACTGTAAAGAGGGGACAGGTAACTAAAAAACAAAGTTGCAGAGAAGAAACACCTGGTGAAACTGGTTAGGATTGTTGAAGGGAATGGTGAAAATAAATTGCTATTAACTAGAGCAAAGTTGGAGTGTGCAGGGACAGCTGAAGGAGAGAGAAGCTAAAGTCCAGGATAGAATAGACCCAAACCCAGAGACTTCATGAAAAGAGAAGCCATAGGCAGGAGGATATGGGGTTCTTGAATAAGGTTTAAAGGGCTGCTATTTAAACCCTGCAAAATGTGTAGCAATGGTGAGAAAAATAAGACATAAAATACTGTATAAACATGTATTGTTTCTTTTAGTTTTAAATGTGTATTAAGCTAGGGTTGTTTTGTGGTTTGGTTTGTTGTTTTGATTTGTTTCGTTTTTGAGGAACCTTGTGAAGACAGTGTTTCTGATTGCTTAAATATTGCATGCTCCTGAAGACTTGAGTTGTGAAATCAGAGCATCTAAAAAGTTAGAGTTCTGGGGAAAAAGTACAGTTGGAGTGTCAGCAGTGGTCCTAGGGTATCTGTGTTACTCCTCAATAAAAACATGATGCGGTAAGAAGGAGAACATATGTCTACAAAATGTCCCTGTGAAACAATAAACCTGATTGTTGCTGCAACCTAGTGAGACCAAGGGAAACTCAGTAAAGAAAGGTTAGAGAAATCTGGGAGGATATTTTTTTTCTTGTATTCTACTAAATGAGACCTTGGTACAATTGAAGCAAGAAAGGACCTGTGCCACTTCCTAACTGATACACTTCTTTTTGCTGTTTCAAGATTACACATGACTGTGGTAGAAAAAAGTATCCCTCCCCCTGAAAGCAAAAATACTTAAATTTGTGCTTAATGGAGAGCTGCAGAGTCATTTCAAGTTTGGGCTTTTTGTCTGTCAAGAAGCATTTTCCTTCTGGGAGGAAGGAAACAATGTGTGGGTGCTGCTGAATGGGTATGGGTATCTGGAGTTGGAGGGAAGGACACCTAGGGCAGTGGCAAATATGCTGGTCAGGGAGCTCTGGCAGAGCTGTCCTGCCGATGGGCATTTATTCCAAGTTGTGCTTTCATTAAGAGTTTTGTTTAGAAAATATCTTAATAGCTTTGTATTTATTGAGTAAAGGAGACAGATATATATTCCAGGAAAAGCTCACTGGGATTAACTAAATAATTGGAATGGCAACAAATGTCTTTTCTTTCTGATTCTGCATGAGAGGACAGTGACTTTGCTAAGATTTGGCTTCTGCATTTCTTTCTTCTTATTCTAATGCAAGCTCTACTGTTTCATTTTTCAGCTAGCAAAGAACAGCTGGGCAGAGAGCGGCATTACTAGGAAGTACACAGACATCAGTGGTCCATGGATTTCAGTTCAGTCATAATACTAAACTGACCCACAGCCATTTGCAGAAAATTTCAGGATTGGCATCTGAGAAAGTAAGGAAAGGAGGGCAGCTGTCTCTGAAATAATGTTGTGACTTGGATTGCTGTGAATTTCCCTCCATCTCTTCTTGTGCTGCTTACAGTGACAGAAGAGAAAGCAAAAAAAAAAAAAAAAAAAAAAAAGAAAGCCTCTGTTGTAGTAATTAAGAGAAAATATATGACATAGCGAGAAACCCTAATTGCAACTTAAAAATTACATTTTCCTCTTATAAAGCTCCAATCTTAACCATGTAGCAGGCACGATAAGGGAAAAAAGGGCTGATAGAAAATCAGAAAAGTGCCTAAAAATCAGGGTCACTTTAGAGGCTTTCATGATTTGCTGTGATGTGACATAAACCATCTATTGTGTTTTTGCTGGGAAATTTGTAGCTGAGGTCAATGTGGCAGAAAATAAAAGTCAAGAAAACACGCACAGAGTTGCTACACTGGAATGGGAGTTGTGTTCCTTATCAAACTGGTCACAGAGGAGGTTGCCCATTTAAATGCTAAAGTGTCTGTTAGACTGTATTCTAACATGTGTGTTGCTTCCTGTCAGTTTAATTTTGCATTGTCAGAAAGCTTTTGTCTAGATATAAGCAGCTTTTGTTACTCAGGCTCATTAACACAAGTCTGGCAATGGTTTTCCCTCCTCTCCCCACTGCGGGCTGTTGGCACTGAGAAGCCAGGCTCACTATGGCTCTGACACCGTCTTCCTGGCGTGGTTCCGGCTCTGCTGTGCTCAGCACAGATGGGGTCGGCGGTGGGGATCTGGCTGGCTCTGGCACTTCTGGTCTGGAGAGCAGTCAGCCTCCTCCACCTAGCTCTGTGGTCAGGCACTTGACCCTGCTGAGAGCTAGTTTGCAGCTGACCTAGGTTTTCCCTGAGTAAAGCAAGAAACCCAGAGATCATTCTTCCCTTCCATGCTGACACCTTCATAGTTTGGCCCTTTGATGGCAGTGATGCATGCAGAGAACTGAGCATCTCCCAGGGACATGTGTGTGGTTTGCTAAAAAGTTTATTGGGGGGAACACACAACAAGGGCTAACGAAGTGATGTCGTTTCATAGGGAGCTGAGTTGGGGATTGAACCGCAGTCCTAGGCCGGTGGTTTAACCACAAGGTGAATTCCTCATTCATTATGACTTAATAAAGGTGAAATAAATGCTTGAAATTGTCTCAGAGAATTTTTTGCCACTTTCCAGTCGGAATTAATTTGGTGCTATGAGTAGAGCACCTGAACCATTAGAAATTATTTACTGCTTTCCTTCCTAAGGATGTAAATAAACACATGTTCTGTTTTGCTGACAGAATGAATTCTGCTTTAGGAAACTCATGAAGCATGGCTGGTGTGAGTAGAAGCAAATGCGTGATGCTAACTTTCTGTCCAAAACCAGCAGCTTCAGACAGATCTTATTTTGTATTGTCTTTCCACCCCTGTGACAGTCCTGAGTTACAAGGAACACATGCTGCTGAGAAACTGAAGCACAAAAACCTCTTTCAACAGCATTTTGCCTCAAATTTACTCCTTCCCCAGCATGACTGAAGGCAGCAATTATGAAGTTGCAATGATGTGAATATTAGCAATAAAAACATTGTCCTCTTCAACCTCCTGGGTGATATGGAGATAAAAACATTAATGGTCAGTCTACACCATTTTCTAGCACTAGTAGAAAATTGAAGACAGCTGGTAAAGCAGGCAGGGGAGATGATGGAGGCATGGTGAATTCAAGGCAATAGATGGTCTTAAGACCTATGACCTGGTTCACCACCCTCCTGCCTCCCCCCAGATACTGTTCAGTGGTTTTAAAAATAAGGCCATGAGCATATGTTTAAAAAAATAATAAAATGACCTTTAAATCCCCTATATCTGGGCTATGTTCTGGTAGACTGTGCCTCACTGTATCTGGCTTTGTGCCGGTGTAAGCTGTGAACAGCCCATGAGTAAGTGCTTGGACCTCAGGCTCCTGGCTGTGGAGGGCTGCAGATGTATGGGTTGAAACGATGTGGATAGTGGGCAAGCCCAGCCTTGGGATTAAGCCTGGCCCAATGCGTAACTCATAGTACAGGCATATTCAGAAAGAAGTCCGTGCTGACAGAGATAAATGGAAGCTGTAGGAAAGTGATAGAAAGCAGAGTTCAGACTGCTCTCTGTGGGTGATATTCCTCTTCATATTTTATTTCCAGTTATTTTAAAATTAAGCTATAAATTGAAGGCAGAATTCACATGACACATTCATCTCCTTTTCTGCAGGCCCCTGGGGGACAGGCGGTCTACTTTATCAGGATGCAGAATAGAGAGTTTCTGACCATTGTTGAGCTCTTTTGTGTATGTATATGTACTGCTTGAACAGGCAGGTGTTTTCTTTTATGTTGTCCTGGGATATATCATGCTTTTTTCTCATACCGTTACTTGTTAACATCATTCTGGTATTCCTCAAGTCTCTTTTGACAAGATGTATGATAGGGCCTCGTGCCTGGAGAACCAGGACTTACACTGAGGATACATTTTTGCCCATATTGGAACACAGGGTGGAATAAAAGACTTATTTGGATTTAAAAAACATTGTTATGGAAGCAGTTAAGGTGAGGAGAAGGGGGAAGAGAAATAAAAAAAGGCACTATGAAGAAAGGAACATTTTTATTACAAGAACCATAGCTACTAATGATATGTAGGTTGTCTAGAATGACTTTCTAACCACTCAGTCATTAATTAAGGATGAATGAAACATTTCCTGCTGTTGACGCCTTGAGGATGGTCTTAATCTGTGTGGATTCCCTATTGTCTGGTAGTTGGATCAAACTTGTACTGAAGGCTAGGTCTCTGTCTTCTACCTGGCTGCATATTTTTACAGAAGTCTGGGAACTGAATGTCTGTAGGACCTCTCTGCTCCACCAGTAGCTAATGCTGGCCAACAAGTAAAGATCTCTTAGGAGGGGATGAATGCAATGCTTAGGCAAGCAGGCTGGTAGAAAAGCACATATCCAGCAGCAGTGAACCTAACTAGGAAATTAAGTGGTGAACATGCCTGGGCATGAAACTGAAGTTGTGAAATGGTTTGACTGACTTCTGATACATGTGGCTGTGGACAGTGGCTTCTCTCGGGCTGCCTGGGGGCATGGGTTTGGCTCTCGCTTCAAGGAAACTTGTCAGCATGACTACCCACAGCTGATTTACCCTGTGAGATCTCATGGGTTGGAGGCAGAGTGCAAGGGAGGGTGGCTAGGGCCTTGAGAAGGGAGGTGTGTGGGGTTGCTGGGGGCCAAATGAGGTAGCTTGTCCTGGTGTTGTGGAAGGGAACCTATGTGATAAGTCCGTGTTGGAGAAGCAATGGAAATGGAAACCAAAGGAAGAAATGCGGCATGGGGAATGGCAAGGAAAGGAGCGTCTGAATTAAGATGGAGGTGCTCTGATGAACTACTTCATCCTTCTTTTTCTTTCATAATCTGGTCCTGCCTACAGCTCTGAGTGCACGTTTTTGTACTCCACAGCTTGCTCCATCTGCTCCCACTTGCTCTTTGGCAAGGCTGACTGTTTTCATGGCTGGGCTGCAGAGAACCAGGCTCTTTGGCACAGCTGGTGGCCAGGATCAAGGCCTGCATTGCATTCTGGCTAGGCAGGCCTTGCTTCCTCTCACTGCAAATCCTTTTGGCTTTTGCCAGCCAGGCTTGTTCTTTCTTGATTGAGTGTGGTGTCTCTCCTCCAAGCTAACGATGCAGCATTACCCTCCCAGGAGCAAGGATTAGACCTTGTAAGCAGCACTGCTTCCCTCTCAAATGGACTGGGAGGAGCCTGTGGTGCAGAAGCTACAAATGTGTCCTTTCTTACCTGCGAAGTGAAAACCCTCTTACAGAGCTTCCTTGCCTGTGGGGGTGTGGGGTAGTGGTCTAAAGCGCTGCAGCTGTATTTCACACAATCCCTAAGGTTCTCTGTTTCAGGCAGTAAAAATAGCGAGAAAGGACATGGTCAGCAAGACAATTCCCCGGATAATTGTGGAAATATGTTTAATCTTATGTTGCTGTGAGTCCGTTGTTTGTTTCTTGATGCCAGTAGTCAGAATATCTATCATAACTGCTCTGAATTTTCTCAACATGCCATGATGTCAGGTAGGGCAAGAGTCTCCCTTTGAAGTGGCCTGTCTTTCAGTAGGTGGATTTAGCAAAGAAAAGGAGAAAGGATTTAGTCAAGGTTATTGGAACAGCCTAAGATCACTGAGCTCACTTGGCGCAGTGCTCCTGCATGAACGGTTGCTTTGTGTGCACTCAGAGAGCAGCAGCCGATGGGTAGCCCTGTAGGATCATGGATGATGAAGGGCAAGATCTGACACTGGCATCCACAAGTGTGGTTCCTCTGAAACCAGCAGAGTGGCCTATTGTGCCTGGTCTGGATTTGGTAGTAAGTATAAAGGCAGATGGGATGTGGAAGAAGGAGATTACCAGAATTCAGGAAAAAGCACTGAGCTAAGTAGTTAGTCCATACTGGAGATGATCAAGCTGCTGTCTGTCTCCTGATAAACAATTGTTGGGATTATGAGCTGAAGGAGATGTCATGTCTCAGTCCTAGTGCAGCCAAAGCTCATTTTTCTTATGTCCGGAGCAGCTTGAAGCACTTGAATGTGCCATGACATGGAGAGCTTGAATCTTACGGCCATTAAAACACAGCCATGGGGTAGGCTGGAGGGATGGTCCTAGCTCTGCCTCTGCTCAGAGCTGGTCTGACACCAGGCAGTTCAGCCTGAGCATGCTGTGGTGAAAGGCTGAGCCAGAGTAAGTACATGTTACATGCATGTAGAAAGATTATTACTCATCTCAGCATCAGGCTAATGTGGCCACACAGTTCTCAAGATGGCATGGCTCATGTCCTGCCAGGGAGGTAAAGCAGACCTATTCCTCCCTTTGATCTACCCCATAAACACGTCTAATGTGTCTGAGATGATGCTGGAACAAAACTGGTTTCAGCCTGGCAGCTGCTGCAGATCTCCCCATGTGGGCGGGGATGTCAGAGGGGTGATGCACCCTCATGGAGGAGATATGTTGACCCTATAGCCTCTTGAGATGCAGCCACTTGAGAAACCTGAAGCTGCAGAGGGGATGGAGTGAGCAGAGTGGCAGAGCTCAGAGCAGCACAGATGTCTGAGCTGCCAGGAGAGAGAGAGATTTCAGCTCTGGAGGCAGCCACATTGCATGAGAGGATCTGAGGGAAACCCTGGGGATTTAACTGCAACAACTAACACATCTTACACCTTGATTTCCTCTGCAGCACCAAGAGAGCAACATGCCTTCACCTTTATGTGTTCCTGAAATTTTGCATCAGCACCAATAATGGCCAAGACCCATCCTTTTTGCCCCTTTTCCCCATAAATAGATGGGTGTTGTAGCCATGCAGAGTGTATCTATGTCCATATGCTTGCATCTGTCACCTGGACCTATGGGCTAATTTCAGCTAGAGATGTAGAAGTGTTGATTTCAAATAATTTTCATGAAAACGACAGCCTGGATAGAGAGGAGAGATGCCATGGAGGGCTCCTTTGAGAAGCCAGTACCTGTGTTCACCATTTATTGAACCCCATAGAAAATCTACATGGGAAAGGGATATTGTAGACGTTCCTCATAAAAAAAAACTTCACCTGGAGTTTTTGCTCAATTAGAAAGCCTAAGTCTGAGAGGCAAAGTAGCAGGAAACAAGTAGCCCAGCAGCTCCCCGTGCTACTTCTCCCTCCCTTGCTCTCTTTAATGGATGTGCAGACCTGAGAGCAGGTTTGGCTGGTGGTACATGGGCATCCTGGCACTGCAGGAGCTGAATGAACTACATGGAGAAGCTCACCTCATTTGCAGCATGCTGCTGTGTCAGAGCTGTGCCATGAGCTGGGCTCGGAGGCACTGGCCCAGAGGGAGAGGAGGACTGAGAATGAACTTAGGGTATGGAGCAGGTTTTGCTGCTGAAGTCACAGAAGGGCCAACCCCATCCTACAGACTCGTTTCCTTCTTTAGGAGTGCTGCTATAAATTGTTGCTCACTGAAGGGCATTGTCCCATTTACCTAAATGTTTTGACACTGTTAGTTATTATCAGGTTTTATTGGTGCTCTTTGGGGTTTCATTGGTTCACAGAGACCAGGCCCACAGGGCATATGACAAAGGATATGAGCTAGAAAAACAGGCAGCCTTGTACTGCAAGAAGTCACATTTCTTTACTGTAAACATGTGGAAATTCTTTGCTAAAAACACAATAAGAGAACAGCAAACTTTGATGAAAACTAGATCAAGGAATGACTAAACCAATACAGTTCATATGAAAATAAAAAATAATACTCAAACTAAAGAAAGCCAGGAGCTTTCTTGGTTGTCTTGCAATGATTTGGAACATTTTGATTATGAATGCAATTACAGTTTCTGTTTTTCTTGAGGTTTGCAAAATTCTAGCTAGCCTTTTTGTTCTCCTTTTTGCATCTCTTTACAGTTGTTGTTTCAGACATTACTACAGAAGAACCCATGTGTTATGAGAAAGATAGGCATTACTGTATTTCTGGCCAGACTGAAATGAGGAATTTTCAGAATCTTTCCTGGAAGAACAGGCATGTGATGTGGTCATTTTTCTAAATCAGGTAGCTCTGGACACTTGAAAACTTGCCTCAGGCTACTAGTTGCTTTGCAAGTAAAAACACAGGACTCTAGGCTGGCATATTGAGTTATCTGTTTTTCTGGACCCTACATTGTACATGTAACTATTTAACAGGGACTGAATTCCCAGAGCCAACTTCCCATTTACATTACAGTCTCTTTGCCACCTTGGCAGTGCAGTGAGATACTTAGGCTGACTTATATGGTGTATGTGTGTATACACACAGCTGCACTTGCAGCTACACACAAATGTATGTATGCATTTATCCCTAAAATGCACACACATTACATCTATATCTAGATATATTTTTTACAAGTGAATCCACACAGCAAGTATCAAACTTTTATTTTACATGTGATGATTGTGGTGTTTTCCTCTCGACACCAGTGGAAGATTAGTCAGGAGAAGAGTGAAGGGTCAGCCCTTTTCATGGTATCTATGCTGTTAATATGAATACCCTAGTCTAAGTACTGATTGTATGGAAGGCAATGGTGGTTCTGTCACTGATTCCAGAGCAATGAGGAGGTGGCCCAAAACTTCAATTTACACTACCTTTTAATAGTTTTGTCTATTAAATTTGAATTGCCAGAGACTATAAGATAAACATTGGGGGTAAAAAAATGTAATAAAATGGTTTAATTTATTTCTGGGTCTATCAAATATTTGTGCTGATAGTATTTTTATGTTCTTAGCTTTCATTTTAAAATAAACAATAACACTGTGATGGGAGATCTCCTAATTTCCTGTTAATAGAGTTTAAATTGAAAAGCATTTTTCAATGGGAGAGCTGCCCGTTTAAATTATGGATGGCAATTTTGTTCCATTTTTAACTCTTCTTTTCTGGCTGGAGATCCTTGAGTCATAAGGCATTTATAGTTTTTTTTTAACAATATCTAACAACAACAGAATTGACACTTTCATATACATCTGTAAAGATGTTAAAAGCATATTATGGTTATAACAAAGAAAGGCAAAATCGACAAGTTATGAGAGAGAGTCCCATTCACCTGCGGCCCCTCCCCAGCCCTGAAACACATGTCTCTCTTCCCCTCACATGGATGAGTGGTGGTGACTCACCCATGTCAACCCACGACCAGGCAAGCAGAGAACTACCCAAAATGAGAGCCTCAGAAGAGCCTTGACCCTCAATGAAGGGAGGACAGGAATGTCCCCATGGCCCTGATCACATATCAGAGCTGCGGGATCCACAGTCCAGGTTCCACCTAATTTAGAGTGGAGGGGAGGCAAAACTTGGGACCGGGAGATGACACCTCCCCAGTGTCCTGGTGCTCCTAGGTGGCCTGGGCTGTGGAGCTGGATCCCTGGGCAGGATAACTGTGTGAGCTAATATGGCAGTGGGACCAGTACGTACTAGAAATCTCTAGTTTAGGTGTATATACTTTATCTTTCTCTCCTCAGAATCAGAGATATACATACTGTATCCATATCCATACACATATATGTATATGATCCATGTGTTCAGTAAGAGGTAGGAATTTCTTGCTACTGATGGAGCTGTGGGGATATCTGGTGGGCAGAGGGTTGGGAAGGGCAGACAGTGGGCAGAGGTGCAGGGAAGAAGGGATGCCACAGGGCTATGCCAAGCCACAGGCACAATAAAATCTGAGTGTGAGGTCCTGGCTCCACTGAAGTAAATGGAAAATCTCACACTGGCTGTAGAGCCAATATTTCACCCAGTATGAGCCAGATATTAAAAAGGAACTGATTAGAAGGGAGAAACCCTGGTAACCAGTGACCATGGAAAGGAAAACAGGAAGAGTACATGACATCTTGATGAAGCTTTAGTTTAACAACACATTTTATTCTCTTAGAGACTGTTGCATTGTAAGAGTGATTCCTTGACTCAAAATTTATCTACTTTATTGGTTTTGTGTCACTGCCATAATTTTATCAATTTTTTTTTTCAAACAGTGATACCATAAAACATGTAGTGAGTAAACTCTTCTACATTCATTTTACTTTGCAAGTCAGGCTCCTATGTTTAAATTTCGTGTTTCAAGGTGCACTTTGAGGCTTGTTGTAGCTTTATAAATGGCTATTATGTGGGAATAGGAAAGGGAGAATTCTGTCCTCAGGGCTCATTTTTGATGCCCCTCTGATCTGAGATTATTACCACAGCATGTTGCATCAGTCATGTTAGATATGCAGTAAATGACCTCAACTGTTAGGAAGCCATTAATCAACAAATCATCAACAAGATAAAACTTAGTGTCTCTTCTTGTGCCTTTGGATGTGAAGGACAGCGCCTGATTGTTCCTGGGCTGGTATAATCAGAAGAAAAGTGCTGCTGGTTTCCTGGTGAGTTAGTGCAGTTTTGTTTTCCTGGTGCCACGTTTTCCTGGTGAGGACGTGAAGTCCTGTGAGCTGATACCAGTGGATGTTTTGCTGGTTGCTCACCCATTGTCAAGGAAATTAAAAGGCTGTAATTTCTTGATTTTATGGATGTGAACAAGTTGTTTGGGAGAGCTTGCCTGGGGCCTTGAACTAAAGGCAAGTACGCAAATGGCTTTACTTGGAGGAGTGATTTTTAAGCACAAAGAAGCATAAAACCCCAGTGTAGTATGTGTTTCTTCTAAAGCATTTGATGGCTATTGTGTCTCCTATTCTGAAGAGATGCAGGGGGACAGGAGAAGCATGTTTATCATCTTGGAGGGGGAGAAGATTAATATTTACAGTCCATTGTTTTTTGGTGTTGCTGGTCCACAGCACTGGCTGATGCTGTGATTCCCTTCATTACGGCTCCAAGCTCAGTTAAATTTTCCTGGCCTATGTATTTGTATTTTACCTTTAGCTGAGTTAGGTCTTAGAAGTATTGGCTTTTGCAAAGTTTCCCTGCTTACAAGAATGCCTTAGTTTACCTAGCAGGTATATCTGGTAGAAGAGGGAGAGTATCAGGAAAACTTGACTTGAACAGGCTTGAAATGTGGTACTGAAGCCTGTAACATGACCCAGTGGCATGCACTCACCCCTGATACATTTTTAAAACACTTGAAAGCCAAACTCTCAGCCAATGCAACTTTGTGCAGCTCTTTTTTATGTTTCCAGTTCACGTTGTATGTAAACATCTCATCATCCATGCCCAACTCTAAAGAGGTCCCCTCCATCCTTCCTGATATCTTTGGATTTCATTCAGTACTGTACAGTGTAGAAGTGGCCCTCAAACCCTGGCTTGCCTGTGCTCACAGTGCAATTTTTTGACAAACCAGATTAATGAGGTAACTGGTAATCTCTACAACATGCAGGGATGCAGGGAATTTGTCCTTTGTTTCCAGCAGGAATACACCAAGGAACACACCACGTTTTGTTTTCTAAGTACCTATATCTTACTTTCTTTATGTAGTTAATTGATTTGCAATGAATGATATATATAAACCACTTTATCTGCTACTGTGTGACACACTGCAAATGAGTTAGCAATTTTTTGGGCAGGGACTGTTGAATGGTTATATGTGCTCATACACTGTGTAACAGGATGGGGCATGATTTCTAAGGGTTACCACAGTAGGTATACATTCTCTACACCTGGTAAAGCTGGGTCTCAAATCATAATGTTTACCAAAGAGATACAACATTACCTCCATACTTCTGTGCAGGAGACCTCTGAAACAAAAAACGCAGTACCACTAAACAAACACACCCTATTTAAGGGCACTAATAGATGTGCATTATGCACATGAAAACCATGACATATTGTACTCCTACACATCCATGTTTATGTTTGGTGACTATGAGGAGAGGTAGAATTAAGGTTTCTGGTGGTAATTGTAGAGATCAGCTGGTAATTCAGATAAGTTACGGTTTTGCTAACGTGCTCTGTGACTGGTGAAATTCTGCTGTAAATCAGTGAACTGCATATGTCTGTAAGTGCATGGATTAAAACAATAAAGGCTTGATGCAGTATTATTGGGTTGCCCTATGGGGTGGTAACCCTACTTACTCCACTGACTGACATGAGCTCAAGGACATCAGTAGTAGGCAGGAAAGCTAAACCTTGGTCTTGCAAATACTTCTACATGTGCTCAATTTTAAAGCTGTGTCTAGCTCTATTGGTGTTAATGTCACTCTTCAAGGGTGAGTTGATTTTTAAAAGCTTGCAGGTCGGTAGGCTAATAGCATTGCAGTGTGGGACCATAGGAGAAGAAGGAAAAAAGGTATCACAAAATGTGCTGTATTAATTCAACAAATGTATTTAAGTTTTAATTATTTATAACATTTCAGAGTATATCAGTAGATGTTCTGTAATGTATTGATAATAGTAATGAAGTCTGAGTAACTCAAGATCTAATTACATCATCTTGCTGTTAAGTTGTGCTTAGAAGTAGAAGAGAAAGCACCGATATGATTTCAAACAACAAAATACGATTCAGCAAAAAAGTGCTGGTTGGACTAGACTTCTAAATCTTTCAGGAACTATGAGTAGTAAGTATCTCTGCTTGTTTTAATAGATGGGTTTGTTTAGGTTAGTTGGATAACTTGGAGTATTGGTTTACTCATAGTATATGTGGTAAGAGAAGCAGGTTGACCTATAATTTGTATTTAAAAGGTATTCAGAATCCACCAAAAACATCCCAAACCTGCTCCCCATCACTTTATTCATGAAAGAGGCATCACTACCTTGTGTGGACTGGGTTGGCACAGCAGGAATAAGACCTGGCGTACATACACATGGTGTCATGAGATTGGCAAAGGGCTTGTCCAGGCTGGCCAGGGCAATGGGCATCATGAAGAAAAGGTGTCCACCACAGCAAGCCAAGGCCAGATCCCAGAGGAGGCATCCCAGCTTCCCACAGAAAGACTGGGGAAGTCAAAATGTCAGTTATGGCAGATGGGCAGCTGTGTCCAAGATGGCTTTGCCTGCTTGTGTCGCGTCACCTACTTTGTGGTGCTCTCCTTTACCTCCTCCCTAGTGCTCTCACAGAGAGATCACCAACATGTACCCTTATAAAGGAATCGATAGACCATAAAGGATGATCATTAGGAAGATAAGACCTCCCTACCTCATTGGCAATTATTTTATGATATTTGTGACTAATGATTCCATTTTAGCCATTTCAGTGCTCAGCAGTCTTCATTTGTTAGTGTTGATTATGGAAGTCCATGCCTTGCCTGAATCTGGGTTATTTTGACCAACAAATGTGAATCAAAATCAATAGAAATGTCATTAGCATCCCAGTGCTGTGAAAGATAATACAACCATTTCTCATGCATTCTGTTTATTAAAATTTGCTAAAGTGTGAAATATGTATGACAAGTAATGATGTTTTAATCTTTCGCCAAGGTAACAATTGAAAGCTGATTGATTCCGTTCAGTAATTATAAAATCAAAATGATGGAAGATTGTAATCAAGAAGGATTCTGTCTCATACTTTGTCACGCCTCCATGCAAGATATAATTCTCATTTGTAACATGTCTTTTATCTGAAAAGAAATCAAACTCCTATTTGCCCCAGTTTAAATCTCATGGCTAGTTAGATAATAATTTTTTTTGTTTTTTACTATGATGAGAAGATAAAAGCAGCCTGCACCCACCAAGGGGTTATATCATCATGTGTGTCATGATACATTAAAAACTCTTTCTCCATTTCCAGGTAACCTTACACAGAACAAGGGTGAGAGGATGACTGCATTGCATTGCTGGGGTGCCGGCAGTTATTTCAGCCTTTGTGAGATGGCTGAACACCCAGTCCTTCCTCCTTCCCCTCCAAAAAAAAAAAAAAGCAATGTTGGCTTCTAAGCCAAACCATGGAAATGCCCTCAGAACCTGATGGACTCTGTGAGTGATACCTGGACCCAGGGCAGCATGTGCTGCCCTGCCAGAAACATGCCGTCCCACTGACTGCTCAGCATCTCACCTGCTGCTGAGGCACCCCAGAGGCACAAGCCCCAAGTGCACCAGTCAAGAGGATGAACCTCCAAAGCTACTCATGAATGTTTTGCTTGATGTTACCCAAAAGAGACAAAACGCCTCTTGGTCACCATTTCACTGTAATAGTGAGGTCCAGTAAAAGGACAGGGGCTCAGGAGGCCTGGCCTTGTTTTTGGTTCTGCCATTCATCTTCTGTGCAGCCTTGGGCAAGCCTGTGCCTTCCCCTGCCCACACACCCCTCTTCTGAACAGTGTAATGGCAGTAGAGATGACTTACTGCAGTGCCATGGCTGGTTGGGCCTACATAAATAATACAGGACATCCATAAATAAACAATAAAGGCAGAATGGCACAATTTTTAAAAAAAGATTCTGCTTGGCAGGATCTTGTGTTAACTAGAGACAGAAATCTGTGGTATGTTGAGGTTTCTCCACTTCTACTCTCTGCCTACCTTTGGTGGAAAGGAGAGCCTCACCAGCTGGGGAACACGAACAATAGTAGATGGCAAGTCCCAACATGCCAATGCAACTAGAGTATAATGACGAATGGTCTGAAAACCAAGCAGGGAGTCAAAATAAACCCAGTTTATCTCTTCACTTGCTTTAGACATAAGAGTAGTCTGCAGACTAGACAGCTACTCAGAGATGTCCTAGAGCAGAAAGCAGTTTCCTTTCTGTTTGTTTTTGACATCCAGATTGAGGAAGCACTCAGCTATTTCTAAGTGTAGAAGCATGTCTCTGTGGAACACTGACATTTTAGGGTATGCTGAGTGCTCCACATGAAATCCCAGATGCAGTGCAGTTGGTGGGTGGCCTCAGACAAATGTTAATGGGCTTTGGAATAGGACCCAAGCAGGAGAAAGAAGCTTTCGTTTAGCCAAATCTCTACACATGTGTTTAACCATTGAAATTAATGAGGATTAAGCATATACTTGAGTCTCCTGCTGACCTGTACCTTAACTACTGAGTAACAAATACTGACCTGCAGAGACTCTGCATGAAACAGGGATATGCCTTTTATATGCCCAATGGGGACTCACCATTTAAAATAGCAGATTTCTTTGATTTTCTAGTGACATAACAAAAGCAGAATTTGGCCCATTTCTCCTTGGAAGAAGGAAATTTTAAATGATTATTAACTGCAGCTTCTCACTGCAACATTTTGCATGATGCAGGTTAATGGCTGTCTGCTAGAAGAGAGGACTTTTCTGTTTCAGTCATCTAACAGGATTTTTGGCATCCTGCTCATTAGAAGGATTATTTTCTTTAACCATATTGCTGTAGCAATGCATCTTTTAAGTATCTTGCTGCATTATTTTGACATGACCTTCATACCTTTTCAGCTTATAGTTTCTGGAATTCTTTTTCTCCCAATAAGAACCAATGTTACTGGGTGTGCTTTATCTAACAAACCTTAATGGAAGATCAGTAAAAAAGCACTAATATATCTGATGGCTTGATAATTACAGGGTCAGAACAGATTTTAAGCGTTGATCTTCTTGCACTTGCTGTTAATCTGTTTGACCCAGCAGCTGGTGTATGAGATCTAGCCGGCAGCACACGGAACACATTAGGAAAACAACGAGAATGTGAGATTAAACTGAAAAAAGGCAAGAACAGCATTTCCTCACCATTCTGCATGAAGGCAGAAGATGCTCTGAAGGGATGCAAACTGAGTTTTCTTAGTGGACCTATGGCCTCTTCCCCCCACCAGATTATTCAAAGGTAAATTTGCTTTTCACTCTCTCAGACAGACCATTTCCCCCTCACTGGTATACTTATTTATTAGTAACATTATTTGTAGAATGCTAACTTCATTGCCTGCACTGTTATGATGTTATCTCTATGTGCTTCTGTGAGAATGTAACAATGTCATGAAGAAAAATGATGTAAAAATGATATGGGTACATAAAATGGGATTGACAAAATGTAATAAATCACTGCTGGGCTGAAGAACAGAGCTGCATGTGTAATGAAATACTTCAGCATTACATCATTGTTTATGTAACATCTGGCACAGCCTTGCATTTCAGTGCTGCTTTGAATCAGGATCATTTTTTCTTTCTGAGAAAAGAGGAAAACAAGCCATTAGGTTTTGTACGTAGAAAACTAGAAAAAAGAGAAAAATAGAAACCCTTGAAATATCCGTGTCAGGATCCCCCAAGAAGTTCTGCCATCTCTATCCTGATGCAAATAACATAATGTCTGAGATGACTACAGAATAGTTAACATGCAAGCAGGATTTTTTTAGTTTTATAACAGAAACACATCTTTAATATGAAGGGGATTTTTTGAGATTGCACAGTTAATTTTCCCAAATAAGAGTTTTTCTAATTTGCATCATTACACATACCCTGGGGCCAGACTTCTAGCAAAAAACCAAGTGTGAATTATATGTACTTGAGTGTTTTCTGCAGGGATTTTTTTCCCCCCAAAGGAGAATTGAAATACCTTTCTGCCATTGTGGGCTCCTGGTCCTGCCTCACAGAGACATGTGGGTGCTCCTTCAGTGTGGACTCTTCCACTCCACGCTGCCAGCAGAGTCTTCCTCTGGGGTGAATTGCTGTGCCCAGGTTCACATGATGTGCTGCTGGTGTGAATGTTTGTTGAAGTGTGTTTAATTAGCAGTTGCATTAAATGAAGTCAGAAATGGAAGTGTCTGCTACAAAAGTCACTGGATGGCATCCTGACCTGGCTGAATTCAACAGAAGTTTTGCTATTAATTTTGAGGGGACTTGGCTTTTGCCTTGCAACTCTTGCCTCTGAAGTCCCCTGGGAGGTCCTGGTGTGGTGGCCGCGGTGCTGTGCGTGGTGCTGCAGGGTCACAGGCTGCCAGCCCTACCAGCAGTGGTGACGCTCTCCTTTCCCAAACCCTCGGCGGGTGGCAGCTGCCCAGGATGCAGGAATGGGGCATTGGCAAGAACTCACTGTATCTAAAAATAGGCTTTATGGTTTCTTTATCCAACACTCTACCATTCAAGGAGGAAATAGGACAGGTTTCTAAAGAGAAATCACTGTTTGTTTAGCTCCTTTTCAGTTAATAAAATATCATGCAGATAAGCCACTCTTACCATAATCACTCTTCTCCCAGGGATTTTCATATGGTACATTTATACAGCAGTATAGGTCTGGCTGATACATCCGTAGAGCTAGTTGTTTAGCTATTATACTCCCCCTTCATGTTTTCCCTAGATTGGTACAGAATGGTAGATCTTCATACACTCTCGAGTAAAGTGCGATATATGAGGTTGGGGTTTCATGGTGGAAACAGGAAAGGGAAGCAGACCAGTCCAGATGCAACAGTTATTGCTGTAGAAATCCCATGCGGTGCTTTCATCCTTTCTCACCAATTGTTAGAGTTACTTAAATGTTTGGTTTTGCTTTGTTTTTTAATCCAGCAGTGACTTCTATTGATTTTTGTTTGGAGGAGAGAGGTGCTGTAGAGCATGAATGTTGTTGCAAGCAGGACAGTATAAAATTGGCAAAGGCAAAAGAGGGAAGCAATGGCCATAGGATTGAGGTGTAAAATTTGGAGTTAGGATGTCTTATTCCTATTTCTGATTTTCCTGCAGGTGACCTTGGGAAAAGAAATCACTATCAGAGCTGAAAGCTGGCCATGTGCAGGGCCATAGTGACTCTTACTAGCAGCAGAGGCAGCAATGAGATGTTTTAGGATGAAAACCCCTCTTCCCAGCACTTGAAGCTTTTGGATAAACATATTTTCCCCTTTCATATGAGAATGTCATGGCAATGTACAGCTGACCCAGGGATTTCCAAGGGGAAGGAGAAACAAATTTACATCTCAGAGGCATGTCCATGACATTTTTAATCATGGACATTGCAGGAGCAGAAGCAGACTGTCCCGTCAGGGTGGTACTGGTCAGGAGTGTGGTGAGGTTTGAGGATAAGCACTGGTAGAGGCTAAGGTCATCTCATGGTGAAAATGGAGTTGTGATGATGCCATCTCAACCAACTCCCTCTCATGTGATGAAAAACGAATTGCCATGGCTTGAGTGATGGGCCTTTGCAGTGATGTAGCAGTAGATGATGTCTCTGCACAGGGATTTCTGCAAGACACCAAGCGAGACCTCCAATGAGCTTAGCTGTTCCTTTGCATTTATGGTTTGTACCTGTACCCCTCATGTTATGTCACAGCCACAATTTAAACAGGGTAATAGAAGACTAAATTATCTAATGCTAATAAGGTTCTTTCAGTCCCCTGGGAAAGATCACAAAAATATGAGCTGACAGTGCAAAGATTATCTATGGGTGTCAGTGGGAACTGGCTCTCAAGGAGAAGAGTTCTTATTTGATTAAATATTGATTGAATGGCAGGTGAGATTTTTTTTTGAACTCTGATTGCTTCACTTGCTGCAGCTCTGTCTGTGAGGAAACTCTCTCCTGGGCTGAGAAGCTGTAGTTACAGAGCAGTTTGTGACCTCCTGGTTTTAACCAGCCAAGTACAAGGAAAGGCATGCAGCTTACTTTCTCTTCCATGCATAAAACCATTCCTCCAGTGGTTCAGTAGCCAGGAATGCTGGCCTTTAGTCTCATCCTTATCCCCATGGGATCAGAGCCCTTTTATTAGGGCATGCCTCCTTGTCAAAGACTGAGCTTTATTTCAGTAAAAGATAATGAAAAGACCCTGTCTCTTGCTGTTCTTTATTTTGCCCATGGCAAGGGCATGAGCCGGTGAGGAGCTATTGCTGTTTTCCACTTTCTCAGAATAATTGCCCCTACCTTCCTCAAAAACCAGAGTGGGTTCAGCCTCTTCCAAATGGAATGCAGTACCCACTTTTACTTCACCTTGGCGAAAGAGGCGGTGCTGATTGGCATCACTGATCTAACTTAAATACCTGAACAATATGTGGGCACTAGTCTACATGGTCACAGACCACATCTGATTCAGTGTATGGCAAGGCTGTCAGGCAGTCCATTACAGTGCCAAGCAGGAAAGAGCATTTTACTCTTTAACAAATCAGTAACATGCTGCTCAAGGTTTAGTCAAGCGCTCGGGCAGGTGCTAACATGTACCACTGTGACAATGAGAATGCCCAGTCTGTCAAAAAGGTGATAGCATTTCTGTAGAAGTGAGAGTGGTCACTATCCAGGGCACAGGCCTGAAACGGGCCAAGGAGCAGTGGTGCCTGGGTGGGCAGAGGCACCAGAGCTGGCTCGCTTCTGCGGTTGTCCCAGGGACAGGTCCCTGTCCCTCACAGTCACCAAGCCCTCTGTGGCTTTGTGACAAGGGCAGCAATACCCTTGTGATTTCACTCTGAACAGGAGGAAATAAAGCATGGGTTTTCCATTTCTATCAGCTTCTGTCTGTAATAAGCTTTGCAACCATGATGGCTGTTGGGATTTATGACTATCTTACTCACGTTTCCTTACATAATGACTTGGCTTAAATTAAAGTTAAGTCTAGGATCCAGGCACCTCCAGGCTGGCAACCCTTAAAATGGACCCCTCTCCCTGAAGCCAGTGCCCAGTGCATGGCCTGAGGTCTCCCTCACCTGCACCAGCACCTACACTGGGCACGGGCAGCTGTCACCATCACTGACACCACTGTCTGCCTGGACAAAGGGCTGTGAGTGACCGGCATGGCTGCACCAGCCTGTGGGCAGAGGGACAGTAGCCTTTGGCCAGAGCTCAACAATCAAAGTTTTGAATAATCTTAATGGGTTTATTCACCACCTAGCAAATGTTTCCCGCTGGCATAACAGATGAAGTAGCAGTATTGGTTACAGGGGAAGAATTTTGTATGGGGGTGCATAACAGTGTCATTTCAGATTTGTTTCTTTTTACTTCTTGACAGCTGTTTAGCATTACACAGACTTACATATTGATATTTTTTCCCATCATTTCTACAGCATGAAGCTGCACTTATTTCCCAGATCTTCTATTTAATTCAGCCAAGCAATATTCAATTACCTATTTAAGCAGGAGGTTGGGGACAAACAAGGCTGTGGTGGAAGAAGAATCAGTTGGTGAAATCACAGTTGTCTGTGGAATGGTGCCTCCAGCAGGCTTTGCTCCCTGCCTGTCTTCCTGCTGATTTTGGGGAGCTATAGGGACAGAGGAAAGCGGAAGAGAGGCAAATCCTTCATTTCCTACCCTGACCACTGCCCAGTCTCCCTGTTCCCACTAGGCTGATATTGTTTTGCAGGACTCTCTGGCAGGAGAAATACTAAAGTGGATAGCTGTCATTGTCAGTTGGTAGGCTGAAGATTGCCACCAGGACACCATGTCAGGTCTGTACAAAATATTAAAAGAATTTCTGCTGCCTAAGGTCATTCCTGCCTTGTTTCTTCCTTGTGTTGGTTATTCACGGTGACCCTTACAAAAGCTATTGGCCTGTTCCTGATAGCTCTTCTGTTATGTTTTGTTTGCATTGAGGTGGTGATGTTCAGCTGACACTTGCCAAATTATTCCCAACTTACTGCAGATAAGGTCAGAATCGCTATTTGAAAACAATAAGTTTGGGATATACAGTCTGGGAATTTTTTCCCTTTGTTCTCTGTTATTTGATGGTTTGCTTCCAATGTTCTTTCCTGCTGACCTCCGATAGAGGTTTCTTGCTTTATAAACAACTGGATTGATTTCCAATATGGACTTTTACTTCCTTGAAAGAAGATCCCCTTAGGGGAAATTGGCAGTTCTCTCTGTATGTATTTTCTTATTTGCATTTACTTGGAGGGGCTTGGAACCCAGAGACAAGATTTACGTCAACAAATCCCTCTCCCTCTTATCCAATTTAGTTGTTTTAACATAATACAATAATTTTCTAAATAAAACTGATGGAGCAGTTCCTAAAGGCATTACACCAACTGTATATCTGGAATCATATTCGCCTTCTTTTATTGCATTAGCACCAGGCTTGAACTTTTCAAATTTGCATTGTGCTTTGCAGAAGTTCTCAGGATATTTAAGCAGTTTATAGCTGGAATCTGGTGTGTTTTAAACAGAGACCGGAGAGTGAATTATAGAGCAAAGCCTGTGTAGAGACCAGATTTTAGTTTCAGGGAACAAGTAGAAACTGGAATGAGGGAGCAAGAGGAATATTGTATTTGATGGGTGGTTTTGGAGGTACCGCAAAGTGGGTGCTGCATTACAACACTGATTCTGGGTGTCTCACCAGACTCTCTGAAAGGTTTTATTTCTTCTCTTTGAAGAAGGTGCTGTGTAAGGGTCTGACATACAGGAAAAGTGTATGAGCACAGAGTACTTGGGGGAATGCACTTAACACCTGGGATGTAGTCCGGTGACGCTTCTGCGCTGACTTTTGGCAAATATGTCTCCTGTTATTTGAACACTGTCCTTTTTGCCATATGGGCTGCCGCTATCACGCATCCTTCTCAGGATATGCTTATAATACTAACAAGGGGAATTTTCAAAGACACAAACGAGACTTTCATGCTCATCTGTGCTTTTGAATAACTCCTCCCTTGTTCTTGCATGGTTATTTCAGTGATAATTCTTGGTTACCTGGAGCAGTGGGTGGTTTAGAACAAGCTGACTAAAGCAAGCTATACAGAAAATAAGTCCAAGAACATTATAGTGAAGGTGTGAGGGGAAAAATAAAGCTCAGATGACATCAGTTTGCGCAAAGAACTGACTTCCCCAGGCTATGGGATGGAGAGGTACGTTGGTTCAGTGACCCTCCGTGTGAACAGGACCACAGTGCCTTTGGTGCCAGGGGAGTTTGCATGACACCCTCCCAGTTTCTCGCCTCTTGGGACATAGTTGAACCACAGCCCAGCTGACTTCTCACATGTTACTGAGATCTGACTGTCACTTAGATGAGGAAAATCCCATCTTGCTCATAACTGGATGCCTCAGGGTGCTGTTAAAAGGTTGTGGAAGTACCTGATTTCAGCCTGATGTCATATGGTACCTCTTTCCACTTTCCACAGCAGAGACCAGCTAATCATTTTGTGAGCCACATCCCCTTCACAATACTGGCAGACAAATGGGTGCAAAGCAGGATGTTGGGCTGCATTACTGGGTCCAACAAGCCACCTTGCAGAAGAGGAGTAAGTCAGCAGTGGAGCAGTGAGGGGGTACTTGCAATTGCAATTCCTGTACAATGAGTCTGGCCCACTTCAAAAGCATTAATTTCCATCCTACCCCCTGCTCTGAAATGGCACAACCAGCTATTGGACAATACCTTAATATCTAAAAAACTAATACCAGGATTAAGGATAATGAATTCACGTAAGATAGCTGAGAGCTGGAGAGCATTCTCTGTTTTAAGTGTAAACATTACATTTTAATAAATAAATAAATAAAATAGAAAATCCTTTTTGAGGTCTGTACTGCAGTTCTTGGAACAAGATTACTTAAAATAAAAAGGAAGTCCATTACCTGCAAATGGAACTTAGGTGAACTTCTAGACTCCCAGCACAGATATGTAAAAGAAGCTCTTGGTATTTTTCCTGCAGGGCAGATCCTGCCAGGTGTGGCAGGCATTCCTGGGAGATATGAAATAGTCTCATGCCCACTTGAAGGATCAAAGAAACCTGTGTGCTGGCCCATGGGCAGGACTTCCGGCAGTCAGTGGATCATTTCTGACGGTTTGCTGACCCCTTCACAAATCCACTGAAGGGGAAGGTATGCTCAGTGGAGAATGATTAGAAAAGGTACCCAGCCTGGGTCCTGTTGGCAATAGATGTTCATGACATGGGTAGTTTGGGGTCCGCTGATCCTTTTTTCCCTTTTGCCCTGCCCTCTCTACAGCAGGGCTTAGCTCCTCTCTCTGAAGTAAGGACTGGGTATCCTGTACACTCCCTGCAAAAAGAAGTTAATGGCTGCTAAATTTGTAGCCAGTGCACTACATTTTTCCAAAACACGAGAAGTTTGTGGCGTGGCAGAAGTGTGTGGTCCGACAGAAGTGGTTTCCACTGACAGTGCACTAATCCCAGCCCCACTGATGGCTGAAACATCCTCTCCAAGATGTTAATTCTTATTAAGTGTTGTCTTAATAAGTAAAACTTATTAAGTAATTATTAATAATTCTTATTAAAACATCCTGTCAGTGCTTGCCATTGACTGCCCACGTGAGCAATTTTACTTACTGTTTTAAAACTGACTGTTTTAAAATTCAATGATGAACATAAAAAGCTGATCTTAGTGAGAAAAAAGCTTTCTCACAGTTCATTACCTTTGCTTTTTATTGTTGGGCTTTGCAGGGGAACCATGAAGCTGAAGTACGCTTGACCTCTTGCCAAATCGCTAGTAATATATTTTTACCTCACGTAATCACATTTTTGTCACCATTTCAAAATGCAACAAGTTGTCATTATCTCCCAGATGTATTTCCCCTTGCCATATATCATCAATGTAGTACTTCTCCGTGTGTTTCAAGCAGCTTTTAGGTCAATACACTAACACTTGGTGCTTGGGGTTAATGCAACTAATAAATATTGAAGGATCTCACAGGGTCGTGGTTTTGAGGAATCCCTCCCTCCTCAGGGGCAGTCCTGTACAGATGTGCTGCTGTCTCCTGTGTGTGGCTAGTGACCAAAAACAAGGGGACACCCACCACAGCATGGTGCTCATGGCCATTGGCAATGGGAGGGAAAAGACTGCTAGGGGTGTTTTTTAACTTGAATGGCCTTGATGGAGAAAGATAATAGAAATACCTGAAGTGTATTATGCTTTACTTGTGCTTTTTCATGCTTTTCACTTTCTCCATTGTACATCAGATGGGATGTATGATGGGTAACTGAGTGGTAAGAACTGACAGCAAAATCCCAGGGAGGGTTATGATAAAGCTGCGTAGGGAAGGGAGGATTGCCTTTCTGCCCTGGGGTTTGATCCTCCTTGCTTACAGAGGGACACCACACTGATTGCCTTCCAGCCACACATCACTACCCACCTACACCTCATTGGCTATATGATCTCCCCTGGGTTTATTTGAACCCTAAGTGCATTTTCAAAGATGATGGTATTTACCTAACAGAATTGGTACATCAGTACATCTGCTGTAGTAGGACTGAAATGCAGAGACTGGGGACAGCAGCGTTCATAGCCAACACTTGGATGACAGCCTATATGACACAACCAGCAGGCCACATTTGTGTCTTGTATGAGAACTTGATATTCATCACATACACAATACACCTGGATAATCATATTCATCACATACACAATGCACCCGGATAATCACTGTGTGAATGGGGGATGGGGAGCGCGTCCTCTTCTCTGGTCTCCAGCCTGAAATCCCACAGCATCTTCCTTTGACTTACATTGTAATGTCACCTCTAATGTTGGTGGGTTTTAACTCAATGGTTAAATCTGCTCAAGGAAATTATCAGCAAACTGTCCTAACTTGATTTGCCTAACCTTGGGACCTCGTTCACCACTGTTTTCCCAGCACATAGATTTTCAGATGTCCTTGTTCCTTTAATGTAGTTATGAAAGGACACTGTTTTGTATAACCTTACAGATCTGCTGACAGGGTAGAGAAGAAACCCAACACAAGCCAAATTTTGTCATTTCTTCTCCAGCTAGAAATTAATTTACCAGCAGAGGGCTCTTTCATGATTATGGTTTTTTCCTTACCTTTGCCAAGGTTATCACGAGGTTTAAAAAAACGGTAGAGAAGGTATGAAGCCAGCCATGTAGGGGTAGGCTCAATGCGGACTCTGTCTCTCTGAGTGTGTGGCAGTCTCATTTCTCCATGTAGGGCAGCTTGGGGAGGTGTGGAGCAGTGCTTGACCATGGGACCTGTGCTCTCCTGGCACTTTGCATACTAGGGACAAGGCAGCTTGTGAGATTGCTGCTGGGATAGAGGGCAGGATTTTGGAAAATGGAATCTTCCCAAACATGACCTAGGCTCCAGCCAGCATCCTGGGGAGGGGACTGCAAAGCACAAGTACCATGGATGGTCAAGGGAGGGTGACAGAGAGGGGTGGCTGCTGCCAGCAGCTCATCCACCAGAGTGAAGTGACCACTGAGCAGCAAGGGGCACCTTGGGGAAAGTCCCCTGTGTTCCCCTGGTAGGACACTCTGGCCCCAGCGCTCCTGGGGCTACCCCCTTCACAGCAGGCAGGGCACTGAGGCTGGCATGCAGTCTCCTCTTTCTTCCCCACCCTGAGCCTCTTGATGGAAAGCCAACTCTCAGTGCCTCCGGCTCTTTGCTAAATACTTGGGTGCAACACCTTCACTGTCAGAGTAAATACTCATGCGAACACACAACGAATACTGCATACTGTCATGGAGGAACGTTATGTTGTGACAAGTTTTTATTACTGGAGCAGTTGTATTTTTGCCCCTTGCTGGTATGGTGGGAAGGCTGTTTCCCTTGCCTTCCCTGCTTCTGACATCTCTTCATGCTGGTTGTGCTATTGAGATGTGCTGTTTATGGAAGTGTTTTTGGTGTAATGGTACTCTTTAAAAATCCCATGAGGTAGTGGCCACTGGGATCCTGTTGTGATCCAGCTGTTGTCCTTTTGTAACTTAAACATTTGTATTTGCTAATAATGTATATAGTGAAAGAAATGCTTATGTACAGGCACATGTTCATTAATGTGATTCCATATGATTCTGGGGTTAATAATCTGTGTGAATATGTATGAATCTGTTTTAAAATAAGCTGTATGAACTCTATATGAACATCTGCTTTATGTTGTATGAAATGCAGTGATTCTTCCAGTGGTAGAAGGTGGATACTTATTATTTTAGCCGAGTTCTTAAAAATTCAGGGCAGAAATAAAATCAAGAGCAAAAGTGGGGTTTTTGGAGGGTTTGCACGGATCACAATGTTTCTCCTTTTCACCTTCATAGTGAACTTCTGTCCTCTTTATCCTTTTGGAACATGCAGAACTATATCCTGAGTGGAGCCAAACATCAGGAATTTAATCTATCAATTAAATGGATATTTCAGGGAAAAATATTGCTTTATTGTTTTTATTTATGAAATATGAAAAGCAATCAAATTAACTGGCTTTTTTTTTTATGGCATTATACCTCGTCTCAGTGATCTCAGAGCCTGTTTTATAACCTCAGATGTCTAAGTGCATGTCTAAGCTCTGTCAGGATATAACTAGGCCTAACTGCTCTAAACTTTTGGAGGTGGTGGTCAGTCCTGGACCAGTGGCTGGCTGAATAGTGAGGGTGGGAGCTCCGGAGGCTTTCCTGGCCTAGTGAGAGCAGGGTAATCTTTGGGTTATTTTGTTCTCTGGACGTCCCTGTGAGACGGCAACTCTGTTTGCATAGATGGAGGATGAGTCACAGAAAAGGCTGAGCAGTTTATCTCCAGGAAGTTTGTGGCTTAGCTGAACTCATGTCTCTAATGCTCCAAAATAATCTTCAGGCCACTAGGCTGTCCTGAATATCTATGTGGTGCCAAAATAACTATTATTAGACGCCTACAAGCTATATAATCACTGCTGTTGCATGGAAACACTGTATTTCCATGGACCAAAATAAAGTTCCTTCGTGTATTTCCATGGATCAAAATAAAGTCCCTTTGTGGCTTCTTATTGCATCCTGGTGTTTTGGGTGCATGCCACACACAAAGGATCTAATTCCTTTGACGCAAAGTCACTTCCCTACCATAAGAAAAGGGGAGCCATGGTGTGACAAACAAACACTCACCACCTTCACTACAGTGTGGCGGTGTCCTCTTCATCAGGAAGATCACATCTCACCTGGTGTGAAATTTGCTGCCTTTGATGCCTTGAAAAAATGCTGCAGCGGAGTGTAAGCGTTGCCAGCCGGTACGCATGGCTGAGCTGGCAGATGCCTGCCGAGAGCAGGGAGCTCAGTCAGGCCTGGATGTGGCTCACAGTTCAACCCAGAAAGATAAGCTCCTCTTTCCAGTACTGGTGGGGACCTGATACCAGTGCTCAGCCAGTGTCCCACAAGGGTATTTGCTAAATGACAGACTCTGCCTCTTATCACAATATCGGCTATCAGAAACCATTTTGTGCAGTTTTGTTTGGGTGGCGACACAGGTGTACTGTACAGAGCTTTCGTCATGGTGATAAATGTATTGCCTGTCTGCTTGGGATACTTCATGCTCTTTGTTCTTTTTCCAAAAGATCCGGGTGTCTCCTTCTTTCTCTTTCACCTAGACTAAACCAAGATTTTTAATGAAATTATAGTTCTGATTTTTTTCCCTTAAACTGCAAATTGTTATTCAAGAGTAAAAGAAATCTATCATGAGAAGAACAGTCCTTAAAATAATATTTTCCTTTAGCTAACTAATAGAAAACCCTGCATATACTATATTTATTTAGTACTTATATATAGTAGTATCAAGGTGGGGAGGGCAAGTGCTATTCAGACAAACCCCCTTTTCCCCATGTCTCTTCTCCTCAGGGAGTACACAGCAAGCTACACCCTCCCAGCACAGCTCTGGCAGTGTTAGCTGCACTCCCAGCTCCTGTTCCCATGCCTGCCCCATGGGCATATGTGTCCCCACTGTGTCTTGCAAGTCTATCTTTACAAGCACAAGCTCAGGGTGCAAATGACCAGGGAGTGAAATCAGCTAGGCAGAGCCCTTGCACAGTTTGGTGCATCACTCACCAGCTGCTGTGGGCACACTAGGCAGGCCATGGAACAATGACCACAGAGGGTGAGATAACTATGGGGCATGGGAACTTGAGAACAATGTGATTAATTACTTTGGCTACTTAGCAGTTAAATGTTATCATGATTATTAAATAATGTTAGAAACTGGGCCCTGGTGATTTGGCTGCTGGATCCTCGTATTGCCTGGGCTGGTGTACCTGTATATAAGCTGGGAGAGTGCACTAATTTTATACTAGACCCAGATCAGTTACAAGTCTTGTAACTAAATAAAGGGAAGAGATGTCATGTTTGTGTGGACTTGTGGTTTTAAGAAAGAATGACAGTTCTCAGGCTGGCAACCATTCCAGATCTTGGAGATGGCAATGCCAAAACCCAATGCCCTAGAACAAAATTTGGGGTCAATTCATACAAGCAGATAGAGTTGACATCTTTGAATGAATGAAGCATAGACATCAGCCTAGTCTCCCTCAGGCACATCTACTCCATGTTCTGTAACAGTTTTATAAGTGACACTCTGCTGTTTTGTGTACTGCTACCGCTGATGGAGAAAGATCAAGTCTATTCAAGTGATTCCTGCCTTAACCAAAGAGTTACAAATGAAGACCAAGTCAAAGTATGCACACCATTTTTAGAGAGGTCACTGGATGAATGTTGATCCTGGCCAGTGCACCTCCATAGATCTGCAGCCTCACTTTAACAGGCCTGTTGGGGAATGGGATGTGTGCTTTTGGTGTTTGATCCACCTAATATTGGTCTTCATTGCAACATTTACAGTGTCTTAAAAGAAAAATCCAGTGATTTTTCAAAATTCTAGCCTGTTATTGAAATCAGTGGAATTGCCTTTGGAAAGAAATGAATGCTGTGTTTATGAGACTGATCATCAATCAGGGAAAAAAAGAAAGAAGAAAACCCAACAACCCAGAGAAGCAAATGGTGATAAAGTTCCCAGATAAAGTCACTCATCTCAGTGGGCAGCAAGTCTGATCAACAGAAATGGAAAGTCCTTCTCATTGATTTCACTAGAAAAAATAATCGACTTTGAACTCTTTTAATAAGTTGCAATCTGTACTTAATTTCTTGTCCAAGGAAGAGAATGTAATTTTGTTTTTTCTTGTGTCTTCTACTAGCTTTAATGTCAGTTGCACAGCTGAATCCCTTGCATCGAGCTCCAAATTTACCCCTGATGTCAGTGTGCTTAGGACTGAAACAAAAATCAGCCTTTCATCTCAGTTGCTGAAGGATCATGCCATAATACAACATTTATTAATTCAAAATCTCTCTTGTCTGTACATGCATAAATGGAGCTGAGTATTCAGAGGGAAGGCAGAGAAAGTGTAAAGACTGTAACTTTTAGACATTAATGCAGCCTAATAACTGGAAATAGTCTTACAGTTCTAGCAAATATACATGTTTTTGCCCTTGGACTGCCTGAATGGAGAGACTCAGCACTTCAGGCTGTCAAGGTCACGTTTTGAAACTGCTGACTTTCTTGCAGGGCCACATTGCCTTTTGAATAACACATATACATGGTTAAATTTGTCGTCATCAGTTCCAATGTGGACAGGGGTCTGCCTCCAGCTGACCCCTGAGGATGCCCAGAGGAGCCACAGGGGAGTTTTCTCATGCAGATGAGTTTGAGTGAAATCCTGTTAGTCCTGTACAGGAACAACCATCTGAAGGCAAAGGAGTGGTGCTTGGGCTTGTGCACCATCTTTTGCCTGTTCCAATATGAAGGACGGGATCTGATCCTGCAGAGCTTCCTGAAATAAAACCCTTACATGTACACTTGCTGTCCACATTACTTGGGTATGTACCAGCTGTCTGTAAAAATTCCTATCTTCTTGTCACATTGACTTGTTTAGCCAAAGATTACTTGGAGGAGAAAGCAGTTTTGATAATTAAACTCTAATGATTTACACTGGCAGTTTGGGGACGTTACACATTCATCACAATCACAAACAAGAAGATCAGAAAGCTCATCTAGGAAGACATCTTTATGGAGAAATAATGGGTCTTGTCAAGTCAAGGCTCCAGATAGCAGTGTGTGCTGGAAATGCAGCAAACATTAAACATGAAGCCCCTTGAAAGATCCTTTAAAATTCCAGGAAAGTGTAAACAGTCTGTTGTGTGAATGAGGACCAGGGGTCATTTGTTTGTTTGTCAGCTTTTGTTCTGAAAATTAAGGGACAAAGGTTCTGGTAGGGAGAAGCTGTGGGCTTGAGGTATTGGCAGGAAACGTGTCCATGCCTGGGTCCTCAGTGAGGTGCCTTCTTTACAGGTGTCCCTCCCGTGCGCATAGTTTCACAGTTATAAAAGCCTAAGGGAAACTGGAAAACAGGATGATAAATCTACTTTAAAACGATGCTATACCATTTTAAATGCCTCTCCTTTTTTAAGAGAAAGAAAAAGAGCAAATGTGGTACAAATACATCTGCTTCCCAAAAAGAGTATGACTTTGCCTTTTTGTATGCAGAGTAAAGAATCAGAAGAAAAACTTTTTCCATAAGTGGTTTTTTTTTTGCTGATAATTTCTTGTATTTTTCTGATAAAAAGAGAAGAAAGGTGAAAGTATTACTGTACACCAATGTATAACATGAGGTTAGTGTATCCAGAGGAACCCAGTCTGAGCCCTGATCAAGCTGCAGGAACAGGCTGGATGTGCTGTTTGTCATTGTTTATCTTCCTCATTTTTCATGACAATGGACATACAGATTTGCTCCACTAAGATGAAATTCTGACAGTTAATATTGTTCCTTGAAGGAAATTCTTGTACCGGTGGAGTCCTAGTTCTGGATTTGCTTTTTACATTTTCCTTCCTGGTTCTTACCATTCTTTTAACATTGGTTTTATATTCAATCCATCCATCATGCTTATCCCAAAACTTTTTTTGTCTATTTTCCTGGGCATATCTGAGGAACTTCCAAGAACTTCTTTTCTGTAGGTCCATTGAAGGTTTTACAAGCCACTTTGCACCAAGTTCTGCCACAGGTTCATAGAATTTTTCTTTTCCCTAATTACAGACTTTGTATTTATCTTTTGGTACTATAAGCTGTCACAGACTGTTTTGTTTGAGAACATGACTCTTATCGCCAACCATGACAACAATTCTGCTATTGATACTACAGTCCAGTGAAGTTCATAGCAAAAAGGGCAATCTGAGAAGTTGTAGAGATGCTCCACTGTAAAAGGTCAAGCCTACATGTACTGCACTGGATGGACTATGTACAGCACCGTAGCAGCCCAGAATACCCTGTCTGAGTAAATGAGTAATGAACTAAACCCAGAGGTAACTTTTGGACAGAGGTCCAAGGCATACCTTAGGTTGCTTTTGACCAGCATTACCAATTTTACTTGGGGATCATTCAGAAGGCCTAGAACACTGTGGCCTTCCAGCATCTCTTGTCTTTCAAAGCAAGCCCTAAGCCTTTCCCCAGAGCTAGAGCAAATTTGGACGCAGTCATTATAGTAAGCAGATACAACTTGCCAGAAAGACTTACCTTTGTGGTAAGTCTGGGTAATCTTCTCTTCCACAACAAAGGCACCTTCCTGACTTGGAGATTTCATCAGAGGTTATGATATAAAGTTAGTTCTGTTGCTAATAGTTCCCTGTGCACTGTTGCTTCTGTGTAACAGGCTACAGACAGCAGGCAGGTTTTACTATTAATTTTCAATGTGCAATTAAGAACTTGTCTGAAGCTTTTGATGCTGTTGACTGAGCACTGTTGCGTCAATGGCAAGCAGATGATGCTAGTGGGCTATGGTTTTAGTCCTTTACGGTGGAAAAGGAGAAAGCTGTAGAAATGCCTGACTGTACATTGCTAGACTGACATATGTTGTTCCTTGATGTCTAACCTGTTTTATGTCTTCTTCAATGTATTCATGAGATGTTTCCTTTTTATGGTACCTATGTTATCACAGTATCTCAGCACTTCAGCAGCTGAGTTGTGTATTTGTCCTTACAACCTGCTGTGAATAGGGAAGCATTTTTATCCTTATGTTTTTTAGAGTGAAGAACTGCCCGTAATATAAGTGACTTGCTAAAGATCGCAGAGTTATTGCAGGCCAGGAAATCCTAAATATGAAACTCGTATGATAACAATTATACCTTCCTTCCTCCATGACCGTGTAGAGAGACACTTTCTAGTGGTTAGGGACAGCCTTACCAACAGGCTGCTAACATGTGGATATGTTTGCCTTGTGGGCCTGGTGTGACTTGGCAGAGCCCTTGGGCAGTGCTTCCAGCTGGAAGTGTTTGAGTGCTTTTGTCTTTGGAATCGCTCTTGAACAGAGCCATTTGGTGGAAGGAAACCTATATTTTCTCCATGTCTCTGCTCCTGAGGAAATGTGGTTGGAGGCAACAACAGCTTTGCTGTCAGCTAGGCTGTTTGTAGGCATAGGCATGAGACAAAGGCATTTTCTGTGCATTGCATCATAGTTGCTGGCTGCATTTTTATTATCTCCTGATGACACTGGAACAGCAAACAAAGGTACGCTTGTTCACCCCTCTATCATTGGAAAGCAGCAGAAGTGGTCACTGATTTGAATGGTCACAACCATCTGATTTCCAGACCTGGCTTCAGAAAACATAGCTCTAACCAAGATTTTCTGAGGTGCTGCTTGGATGAGAGGACAAATTTTCCTGCAAGGCCTGGCTGTGAAGATGTAGCACATGTAGGTAGTTGGCTTCATACTTTATGAAATTCTTCTAACTCTTCTGCCTTTTTTTTTTTTTTCTTTTAATATTTGGAAAGCCCATAGACTGAGGATGGACTGACATGGCTAGAAGACTGGTTGACCATAGGGAAGGTTTATGGAATTGGGGTGACTAACGCTGAATCTGTCCTAAACCTCATGTTATTGAATATTGTTATCCACAACACTTTATCCAAAGGTAAACCAGCTTCTGTTTAAGATTTTATGCCACCACAAGAATTAGTGGAGGCCACTACAAGAATTAATAATTACTGCTGAGAACAGCATACACAGAAGAAGTGCACCTATTTAAACCAAGTAAGTTTCAGTGTATTAAAACTAAGTCATACACCAAAGGAAGAGGGCTGCTGTCCTTTCGTACGAGATGGGACACCTTGGACACCAGCTTTGACCTGATCAAAGTTAAAGAGGTGACTCCTACCTGAGGGGCTTCATCCTCTCAAAAGAAGGTCATGGAGAAGCTGCACCTACCAGGCTCACCTCATTTTAGTGCACGCAGAATCTGGGATCAAAGCTTTTGCTGTCTTTGTTATCTACCAGAGAGGTGATTTACTTGTGGTGAGTGAGTAGCAATTCTGTGGGGAGAGAGTAGTACCTATTAAAAGAGTATTTAATGTAGCAGAGAAAGGTGTAACTGACTGCAGCTGTAGTACAGGGCAGATGGTATTTCTGGAGTAAACCATGGAGGCAGGAGATGGAGTTTCTCTTTCCTGATGTTTTCATACCAAGACTGGATGCCCAGACAGACCAAAATGTCTTGGTCAGACCAAAACCAGCTGTTTTTTGACCAGATGCAATTGTGCTCTGTGGGGCAGCAAAGCAAGGTGTGGGATCTGCCTACCTTGAAGATCTCAGGGACTCATCGGGTAATGAAATGAATCCTGCCCAGCATCCGCTATAGAGAAGGTGGTCTATGTTAAATTAGGACAACATTTTTCTATAAACTGAGTTGCCCCTGGCCCTACTCAGAAACATCCTCTAAAGGATGATGGCTCCATTTGCACCTCACCAGCTGCTCAAATGTCCCCTCTGCCAGATGTGGCAGCCACAGGCAGCTGTGCTGTCACCTTGCCCGGCACCCTGCAGAGACCTGCCACCCTGTCCCTTCAGGTGGCAGCTCCCCGTGCTCGTCTGCTGGAGCTGCTACACTGCTTCCAACTTTGAAGGGAGCCTTGTCTATAAATAATTTGGTGTCTTTATCAATTAAACTTGTTATGTTTGTGAATTAATGAAGCCCATTTTGAGACTGGCATATATGAGGTCACTTTCTTTGTTTTTATTTCTAATAAACATATCCATAAGTAACATCAAATGAGAGATTTATTTTACACTGATGGGTAGAAAACAATAAATTTCAGAAATAAACATCCCCATATGGACAATGCAAACAAAATTTACACTGCAGGCAACAAATTAGTCACAAAAGAAGCTGTTTTAAAAGTTCCACCACCTAGCAATTTGAGGAGATTAATAAGCATGCAGCAGGGGCCAGCACGTCAGCTGGCGATCAGAGAGACCTTCCAGAAGCTTCTTCCTGAAAGGAAGAGCTGGAAACATGAATGGAGCCTCTGGTCAGGGGTGAGCACAGCTGATGTCTGTGCTCTGTGTGTGCAGGTGTGATATGGCTTGGTGTGCAGGTCTGACAAGCTCACTGCCCGCTGTGAGGAGAAGGGCTGCAGGTATGTGGCAACACTGGCTGCTGAGGCTAGCGCAAGGGAAACATCACTGCATTTGCCAGGAGCTAAAGATAAGACAGATACATAATTCAACACAATTTCAGTCTGATATTTATCTAAGTAATTTACTTTTTGCAGTTACACCCAGTGCTGTTGGTCACCTGTGGCCATGTCTCAGGCTGGTGACGCACCAGTCCTCAGGAGGACAGTGAGATGCCTGCATTTTCATGTTTTGACTGCAGACTGGAGTGCCAGCCAGTAAAAGCAGAGCTGTCCAGGAGAGCGGGCAGGAGGTGCTGCTGGTTCACAGGGCACAGGGCTCACAGCTGTAACGGCTGTGGGGAGCACTGATAGGAATTTCCTCCCTGCCAAGGCACCCTGTCCTGCTGCCTTGTCAGCAGGCAGTGACAGTTGTGAGCTGAGTGCTGGGAGGAGGTCGCTGTGCTGCTGAAGCATCTTTCTCCTTGACTTAATTTTAACTTAGTAAGAAGTTTCATTCATCTATCCCTTTCCCAGAAGTTTTAACGATGTCTAGTACAGGCAGTTGTTCTGGACCACGAGTTGGTATTTAAGTTTGTGTTGGTGTGGCATTTGCACCCTCTTGTTCACCTTTCTGTGCAAATCCTGTCCTGACCTCTTCCTGAAGTGCATTTGGCTTTGTCAGTAACTGATTGCTGTCCACTGAGTATTTCCCTCACTCCTCCCAGCAGGTATTGCAAGTGGGCACTGAAGAGGTCTCCAGGCATCTGAAATTGCTATAGACAATTTATTTGTTCCTGCACACCCTCTGGGTTTGTAAAGATCACAGGCAAGAGTTTTTTCTCTCCTCGAGAAGGTGTTCAAGGAGTGACATGCTCAGAGGCAGAGCGGTTATTGGTACATCCTTTCTGATGCCATGGGTAGCCTGGAGCATCCTTATTTCCTCCTCTGAAATGAAATGGTCAAGGTGTGGCAAGTGGTACAGTGTGGTGGAGGTCCACCCATGGGGCACATGTGAGGGCTTGTGTCCTGGCTCCCAGCTGAAACCTTGCAGCAGGCTTGCTGCCTCTGCGGGCTGCCCCAGAGGTGGCTGCCCCTGCCTGGGGCACAGAGAGGCTGGCAGGAAGCTTCCTAGCACCTTTGCAGCCGTGGCCTGTGGATATGGCACCATGCCTTTCAGCAAGGCAGCACAGAGCAGCACCCTGAAAGCTGCCTTTGAATAAGACTTACCTATCGTTTCATGATGGATATTCCCATTTGCATAAAGTGAGGAGGGATATTTATTCTCTTTTTACTGGTACCTTTAACTTTCAAATAGAACTGACGAGAGTTTGGTTTTATATGTCTCCTCTTGCACTTCCCTATTCCAAAGCACTTTTATGGAGCTGCCAGTGACTCTGGGCAAATGGGGCAGTCTGAACTGCACCATATATCACTGCACCCACTGGATGTGATGTGCATGCCGTTTGATCTTTTTTAACAGCTATTCCAAACCTGCCCTTGATTTTGACCGACTAAATCCAAGCTATTAGATCTGTGCCTTGGTACTTTTTTTAGCACCTTTTAAAAAGGTAATTTAGCACTTGTAAAACTTGCCAGATTAAGGTAGGTTTATGGAATATGCAGTTTTGTCCCCTAGAAATGATACCAAGGTGTTCAAAGCTGCACAGGGTTTGTAAGAAACATTAAATCAGCAGCCAAACTCTCCTGAGCTTTGTCTGTCTGTAGGGCTTCTCTAGGACAACTGGCCTGATTTGGTGTCCCTTTCTTGTAAATAGTACTGTTCCCAGCAGTAAAGAAATGGGCTTTTTCCTTGCAGGATATAACTTTTGAAAACAAATAACAACTGTCCTTGCAGGCAGCTTTATTTACCTCTAAAATACTGTGACTCCTGCGTGTTGTGGAGGCATGCAGGTGGCTGCTGGTGCCCTGTGGTTCCTCTGCACTGGTGGCTGATGGGAATGTTGACACCAACAGCAGGAAAGCACAGGGCAACTCCCCAGTTATCAGAGCTGCCTCAACCAGCCAGCCTCAGGAGAAGCAAACATAGTTTTACCCAGGTTTTTAACCTGTTCAGTGCTCCAGAACTGCCGGTGACGCCTTCTCACTAGATGTGAGCCAAGGCTGCAGCACCTGCATAAAGCTTTGAGATATTAATACAGAAATATTGGCATATGAGTTTTTTCATAGCAATATACTCCTAAACATACTGCCCCATACTGGGTTGTAGCTCTTGTGGTCGTTCATTTTTTGTCCTCCCATTTTTGCCTTTAAAGTGAAGTAGTAAGTAGTTCTTTCTGTACCCCAGAATCTTTCCATTAGTCTTAATGATTATTTCTGTCACTTTCAAGCTGGTTCTGTAAAAATCATACATGTATAACTGAGCAAACCCCTCCCTCATTTCCTTTTAGGCAACATTATTGATGTCAAGTGAGAAGAGAATATCACTGGTGTGAGTAAGAGCCAAATTTGGCTCAAAGGCTACACTGTACTAAAAGCTTTCCTGCCCTGTTATAGACTGTAACCAATATTTTTACTGGAAGAAATAATGAGCTGATTAAATGGGGTATCTGGAAAACCATCAGGAGAACATGTAACAGCTACAGTTAAAAGAAAAAATAATTAGCGTTTTTTAAAAAAGAAACCCCCCCTCAAAATCTTTAGGGCTGCTATAAAATGAGAAGCACACTGTATTCTAGTGCAAACCACTAATGGTTAAATTCTTCTCTCAGACTCTCATAAATCAGAGTAGGCCCACTGACATTAATAGAGTTATGCTGAAATTATGCTCGTGTAGTCAGCTCATTTTGGCCCCTACAAACTTGGCATTTATCATTGTGGATCACATCCAAAACCCATAGAACCCCTTGGGAATCTTTGTATTCAGATAATGGGATTTGGATTGGATGGTATAAGTTTAACATGACTCATAAATAGCTCAATTTGGTATTTGTGTGGCTCATAATATGCAAGAAGGCCATATACGCCAGCTAGAGCTTTGGTCTTGTTGCTTAGGAATGGAAGTGAAGTCATGAAGTCTTTCACTTAGTCCACCTAATTGCAATCAGATGGTAACTACTTTAAGTAACTACCAAACCAGAACAAGCTTGGGGTGCTGACCTCACATGATGGGCTTTGCCTCTTGGTGCCAGGTGTTCAGAGAAGTGATTCTCCTCTTACTTCTTGTAAATCTTGGTCATTCATAATGCTCATCTTGTAATGTTGATGTTGTTAATTGCTTTTAATATTTTGTATGCTACAGGAATAGCATTATCTTGCCTACTATGCTTGCTTAGTTCATTATGTTCTGTGCATGTAGTGGGCAAGAGGTCTCAGAGGTCAGGAGGCCTATTTCTGACCTCATTTACATTGGAGTTACATTAACAGAATTTGATGAACTTGATTGAAATTATTCTTAATTTATAGCAGTGCAGCATAAGTACAAGGCTGTGATCTAACTGTAATTCTGTAGATCTGCTAGAATGACATTGTTCATAGTAAGGATGAGTGGGAGCTGTGGTTGACATATATATATGTATATTTACATAATGGTTCTTTAAAATGGCTGTTCATGTTCAAAAGGAAAAAATATTATTCTGTGCTTATCACGGATTTTCTGGAGTTGTTACACTGGTGTCAATGGCAGTAAAATTTAGCCCAGTGTATTGCATGCTTGGAAACAAAACAACACACAACCAATACATGCATCCCTTTTCCAAAATCCTCTTGCTGTAGAAAACATATGTTGCCTTCTCTACTGATGAAAAGAAAACAGCTAACTGCCAATTTGTATGAAGAGAAGAAGCCTTTCTTCTAGTCTTCATCTAAGAAACAAGAATATGAGGGGGAAGGATGCTTTTGTATCAATATCACATAAAGGGTAATGAAATTGGAAATAGATTCATGATTTATTGTTCCTCCAGCAGCACATTTAAGTGTATGGGAAAATTAGCTTTCAGTATATACAGTAGCTGCTTACATAGCATGACTAAAGAAAGATCCTGTGAATATGAAGGATCTCAAATGAGTGAGGCCTGAAATAGAAAACCTCTATTGCTGTAGCAGACGTGGTTGTGTGGCTTTCATGTGCCTTACAGTAACTTGCCAACATTTACATTTGATCTTTGGCTATCAGAAGCATTGATTTAGTAGGATATAAAGGCCCCTTTATCCACCTGCCATCTAAACCAATAAAAATCATTATGTTGCAACCATCCCTTTTTCTAGGTGTTGAGCAGGAAAGCTATCACCCGTGGAATGGGGAGAAGTGGTGGTGTAAATCCCATGCAAGGTTCCACATCACTTGCTACACTGGAGAAAATACAAGGCATGTCTCTCAGCTGCGGGAGAATGCTTTCACTATGATGAGGAGGAAGGTGCTCTAAATCAGTCAGGAGAGGGGGACCATTTGCTGGCAGAGGAGACCTGGACCTGGAGAGTGCAGCCCCATTGTAAGGGGACAGCCCTGGTTCCGAAATGTTGGCTGGCCTTGTCCCCAGTAGAGCTGTCATGCCTGTGGAGGCAAGATCTCCCTCCTGTCATAAGTGAATGACCCAAGAGTGCTGTTGTGCCTTTCCAGCCATTTCTTTGTTATGGTGGGTGGCAATCAGCTTCCCAAAACCTTGGTGCTTGTGACTCAGAACAGGAAAACAGCTGAAGTCTTGGAATGCCAGGTGAAACTGGAAAGCCTTGTTTCCAAACCTGCTTGAGATGTGGTCTCGCTACGCCAACGTGTGTCATGGAGGAACAGGCTTGGGTGTGAAAAGCACACACGCTCTTTGTAAAGTCCCAGCTTGTAACCAGGTGTGTGGTGCAATTTCTTTTCCATATTCATATTATTCGGGCAGGCCTTGGAACTGTATCTGTTTCTTAGATCTCTCTAGTTAATGAAATGGCCAAATACAATCATCTGGCAATGGAATTGCACTTCAGCAATACAAACAAAGAGACCCTAATTTACATTAATGTAAATTGGTTATTAGCTATTTATGCTAAAAAGCTGTAATAAAAAGCATAAAGGTAGTTCTATTAACTACATTTTTCCCTGTGAAATCCATACTTGAAGGCACACTTTGCAATCAGTGATTTTCTTTTCTCAGTCAATATGGCATTTGCTCCACCTAACTAACATATTTATAAACAAATTACTACCCCCTTTTCTGCACTTTGCATTTTATAACACATCAATGCTATGAAGTTAATAGGACAGCTGTGTGCAATGCTTTTGTAATTCAATTGCAATGCTGGATTGTTCTTTACCCTATTATTCTCATGTATATATAAGAAGGGGTAATTAAAGAAAAAATGGCATTTACAATTATAATCCGGGAATAACAAGGAGGGAAATGAGTTTCAATCATTGCTTTTTAATAGGGGTGTGGGGAGGGATGGGGATAGCAGGAAAACAGAGCTGCATCTGATCTGCCCTTCTGGTTTTAGCCTCTTCATGCACCTGGGGGAAGATTTTCTGGGGTGCACAGGCCAGATTTTTACCTTATGCGGTGCTGCTGTGCCCTTGCTGATAGAAGGGAGAGTGGGACTGGGACAGACAATTGCCTTCACATACAAAATGTGACCTCGATTTCTAGTACAGCCATTCAAGTGCCATCACGCATTGCACAGGCCCCCACTCTACAGCATTTGCTTGGGCACTGGGTCCCCTGCCCTGTCAGGGTGCAGTCAGGCATGGAGGCAACAATGGCAAGAGGAAGGGAAGAGGTAAGGATGCTGGAAAGAAGGATGGGAGGGAGTGGGAAATTTTGAAAAAACTCCAGAGGTACAGCATACACATGCAAAAAGAACTGCCCCCTGGGGTGTTGCTGTAAGCATCTGTGTAAAGCAGCAGTGCAGATTAAAACCTTGCATGAAGTGTCCAGTCCCAGACATCCCAATTAATGGTATCACTGAGGCTAGATTTGGACAAGGCTTTCTTTTGGCAGCAGAACCAGCTCAGCACCACTGACCTCCTGCTGTCCTTGTTCTGGCTCCCTTGGCCAGCAGGGGTCACGAAAACAGCCCCCCAAAACACAGCCCAGCAGAACAAACCAGCTTAACTCAGGTTGGTCCTGGTTGTGCCCACCCCAACCAGCTGACCTGGTGCAGCTGAGAGGCTGTGTGAGGGCTGGGAACCCCAGTGGGAGGAATAAGAGGGAGGAAGGAGACAGGAGTGGCCATGACTGGCACTGGGAGCTGCAGCCTACGAGTTAGGTGGAAATGACTTTTACTGCCCACAATGAATGATGGACAGATGGAGTGATGCCTGGACCAGAGGGAGGTCACAAGCAGGCTCTCTGGGGACTTGAACATCCATGCAAAACTGGGAATCAGTTTGAGGAGGGGCACGCATGGTAAGGTCTGAGGGCTGAACTGTGTGGGTAGACTCGCCAGAACGGTCCCAGGCGACGGTGGTGGGAGGCTGGGTGCTCAAGTCTCCATGCTCCTGGGCATAGCTGCTTCCCAATGGGGGGGGTGGTACGCCTGAGTGAGCACTTGTGTGTGCCCTCTGCCCTGCTCTGTCACCACGGCAGGCATCCAGGGCTGAGGCTCTGCTCCGTTTCTCTGCCAGGAGGAGCTGAGTTTGAGAGCTGGATATTGGTTCTTTGGCATGGGAGCAGCTCCAGGACATTTTTGACCTGAGGAGCTATTTTGAGCAAACAAATGGTGCTGGGATGTGATGTGAGGTTATCAGATGAGCCTGTCTCAGTCACCTGTCTCTTTCAGGAGCAGTACTGCAAGGCCTCCAAACCACCATGCAGCTGCAGTTTCAGCCAGGTCTTTGGGTTCCTTGCTCACTGTAACTCCCCTTTACTGAAGCTCCTTTGGGGAAGGCAGGAATGAGAGAAATGAAGGATGCATGCTTTTCCTTTTCCAGAAATTAAAGGAGTTTTTAATTCAGACAAAACTGGATTATCCCTAATAGCAACTGTGAACTTGGAGGTAATTAATACCATTTCTTACTTCTGTAAAGAATGCATTCTGAAGAATGAAAATAAGTTCAGTTTAATGAATTCACATATTCCAGAGGAATTTCAATCTTTGACATTGGTATTACAATTAATGTTAAATTACATTTTTAAATTATAGTGCCATCTAATCCAGCTATGTCTGTTCTCTAACAGGCTGATGTTAGTTATTTTAAGGCAAATTAGCTAGTTTGGGAAAGAGGGATGTAAATATCTTTTCTGTGCAATAAGGTTTATAAAGTTGTGGCTAAATAACAGCTAGCAACTAGCTTCTGTGTGTAGGAATATTTTTAACCCCAAGAACATTGGCATTCTCCATGCAAGGATGTATAGGAGAGTCTGAACGCATATATTCCATAACACAAAATCGTCTGGTGTTGCAGTAATTCTTGTAAGCAGGAGCACTAGACTATTTTTTATTGTAAGTCAATATCAGAAGCTCTTTAGTTGTTTGCATTCAGTGACCCTGCAGTAGGTTATTTTTGGACAGTTGCTGTTGGTCGTTGGAAAGGGAGTGCCATACTCCTCTCTGGCCACCTGGTTGGGAGTCAACACTTGTGACTCTGGCTGCAGGGTAGAGCATGAAAAACAAGATAATAATTGACCTATACTCCTTGTTTTTCATTCTTAGGACTCCAGACATAGAAATGATAACGTGGTTTTTTTTAAACTTTTTATAATAAATAGAATGCGTTTTTTTTCACATCTCAACAGAAATAGATTAAGGGGCAGGTGATTTGCTGTCTATTTTTAACGAGCGTTCTTAAAAGAAGGAGAGATCAGATACTGCTGGGGGAGATCATGCAGCATTCAGAAAACTTTGAATCACCCACGATAGGCTAAGGCTGCCATTCTTTATATGTCTTTTCAAGTTCACATAAAGGTTACATGGCTACCAAGATGAAAAGCAGTCTCATCTGGTTTTTTTCTACCACAGGCTTTTTCCATTACTAAAAATGAGGATTGTGATGAATCATGTCTTCAGCTGAACATCAAACACAAGTCTGTAGTCTTCAGTGAACATTAAATATAGATGTGAATATAAATAGAGAAGAGGAGGTTATTGTGTAGGAAGGAGGAGGATAATAGCAAGGCACAAGTCAGCTATTTAACGTGTTCTTTCTGTCCCCTTGGTATCCTATGTTCTTTTGTCTGGGAAAAAGAGGGCAATGGGTTAGCATGACCTTGTTGTAGTCTATAGGCATCATCAGAAAACTGAGGATGAATAGTCACGATCACCTACGAAACAACTGTGATTCTGCTCTATCTCTGTATATATCTGAGCAGATATTTCACCCAGCCTTGTATTCACATGGCTTCCTCCAGCAGTATTTTGTGTTATTACCAGCACACACAGCACAGAGGAACCCCTGACTTTAAACTTTTCTCTTTCATTAAAGGACCTAGTTGCAGAGAGCCTGTGGTTGAACCTGATCTTCCCAGCAGCATCTCCACTCAAGACCTCAAGGCTCTGGCTCTTCCCTCCAAGCCCTGTGCAAGCACCTCAAACAGTGCTCTGCTTTTCCTCATTTGACCCAGAGTGTGAGCAGGTCTTGTCTTCCAATGCAGAATTGTTTAAGCACATCTGTTTAAGATGCTGCCACTACAGTCTTCAACAATGCAGTGCTGGCTTGCTGGGCGACTCCTGGCTGTGTCTCTAAAGTTTGGAGACTGTGTCTCTAAAGGCCTCCGTGCTCAGCCCACGTGCTGGATTTCAAGCCTACCACCACAACCAAATTCAGTAATTTCTCTGTCCATGTGTATTATCTGGATATAAATGCTGAGACCACTGCCTTGGCTGCCCCCTCACTGCAGCTGCCTGGCTTGTTGCAGATCCTGGTGAAGGGGATGGACTGTAGTGACCCTCCTAGAGTTTAGATCAGTTCCACCATCACTCCCAATGTCATTCATGTTTGTTGCACAGTGAGGGATGCAAAACCCTGACTGTGCACTTGCCTTCCTCTGTGCTCCCATGAGGCTGTTCTTTCAGAGAACTCCAGATGGGCAGGGCATCCAACACATGGAGGGAATCCTACTGCAGATGGAAGATGGGATGGGCTGTTGGTCCTGCACATGTGGCTTGAGGGCAGAACCTGAAAGGTGTGTTAGAGAAGGTAAATGAAGACTTGCATGGTGTAGGCAAGCATTTTGACTAGGCTGAAGTCAGACCTAGCAGTACCTATCTTCCTCTTGGTAAGGAGACGCCTGTCACCTATCTGCTCTTAGTCTGATGGTGCTTTTGGTGCCCAATATGGGGCTCAGAGGGTTTGAGATAATAACAACTGCTTGTCACAGCACCATGTTCTCATTTTTGCAGTTTGTGTTAAAGACTGGTGTTGGTCTGTTTAGTCTGCTGTGTTCTGCCATGATTAGTGAGTGATGTTTTGCCTAAAAGATTTGTTATGCAAACACTGGTTTTCAGCTTTATCTGGGGTTTTTGCTGGAACCGTTACTGTACTTTCAATACCACCTTACTGAGGCAATTAGCAATTATACCTCCTCCTCTGAGAGATTTTATGTGGAGGAAATACAGAATGGTACCTTTGCTACTTTCTTCTATGATGTCTCCACCTTTATTACAGCAACCTTTTTGTATCTTGAACATCCTTGGGTAGTTAAGATATACTTATTGTTAGTTTTTGGGCATGTTTTAGTTTTGACTAAGGTTAGAAAGCACCTTAAGAATATCATCCAGAGATCTGCCCCAAGGCTTGATAGTTATGAGTGGCAGGGCATGTGGGATAGTATGGGCAAACACCTAGGGCAGTGAGCACCCCCAGTGTTTTGGAGCTTCACCCCTGAACAAGTGCACAATCCTGAAAAACTAGTAGAATATTTGGAGAAAGTGTGTTGTTACGCTGGGAACTCCAGAGAGACACAGATAACTGTAATGTGCTGGGGCCTGGCCCATGCATACCGAGCCCTGCTCAACAGTATTCAGTGCTCCCAAGGGGAAGAGAAGGGCTCTGGATTGAAAGACAAAGTGACAGGCACTGTGGTCACTCCAACCTCCAGGACAAGCACTGTCGCTACTCAAACCCCCACGACAGGCACTGGAGCTAAATCAGAGAATCAACCCACGAGCTTTACCCTTCTGATTCTTTCCCCTATCCTGCTGGTGGGGGAGTAAGCAAGCAGCTGTGTGTGTGGCTGAGTTGCTGGCTAAACCACAACACTGTGTTTCAATCTATATCAAATCACTGTTATCAATTTAACATGACATATCAATCATCCTTCTCTTCTTCTACTGAGAAACTACAAAATACTCTTGTTCATTAAACAATCCATGCTAGTCACCTTACTTTACAGATTACCCAAATGATAATGTACTGAAATAACACATTTGTACCTTTTGGGGGTAGAGTTGAGGCAGTCTTCCTTGTGACCTGTGGAGTTCATTGGATATTGAGTTTTAAAGAATTGGTTCATCTTGTTGTTCAAAACTAGAAACTTAACAGTGAGATATAATAGATCAGTCTTCAATGATTACAAGTACTTTGTAACTCTAGGTTAAGACATGAAACTTTTTCTAAAACCATTTAACACTTAGGAAAGAGAATCAAGAGTCAGAATTCAAATACAGCCCCTTTAATTAATTAATCTAGAGACAAAGAAGGGTCCTCTAGAAAGTCTATGAGGGTATTGCTAGCAGAAAAAAGGTCATATCTACTTTTCATATATGTGTCTTCAGTGAATGTCTTCAATGAGCAGAAGAGCCCTTAATGATCGGGCTTAATTGTTACTCATCAGCACCACTGCATCATCTGTCCTGAAGTGGTAATTTTCTGTGATAGCTATATAGTACCACAATATCAGTACTCTTCAAATACCAGGATATTGAATTAATCATGAAGGGGTTTTCATTAGCACCGGAAAAAAACTGCCTCAATTAAAAAGACTTCCTCTAAAAAAATATCTGGTCACAGATCATTCCAACCTTTCAAGGAAACTGAAATGCATGTGATAAACTCAGCAAGGCTGCTGTGCCCTGTGGTGGTCCTGACCCTTCAGGGACTGCTATTAGCACTGTCTCTGGTCTTTCCCTGGAAGTCCTCCTTGCTTTAAACTTCTTGTTTTCTCCCATGTTTAAGTCATGTGGTAGGACACAGTATTCCCTCCAGACTCTTTGCTTTGCTGCTTATAAAGTCAAATCTCAGGTACGTTCTGCCACAAAATGATTTTTGCCATGTACTTTCGAAAACCTGCCATTTGATCTGCTTTGATGATGGCCACCAATATTCTCCATCAAAAGATCAAAGCTTCTCATCAAAAAGAGATGTTAAAAGAGGTGTCTCTGTTCAGCTGTAGGGCAGTACAGAGTCCAGGAGTATTTCAGCATGTTGCTAGGGGGTAGAGGTACAGCACAAGCCTTCCAAGTATGCAGCCATTTGAGATATGCTGAAGTCATGCATGCACATTCCGGGAAACTTCTCTGAAATGAACTTTCTCTTTCTGATCTGACTTAAAGATGATGTGTGTAACTATTAATATGGTATGACTCTAATATCTGTATGGTTTTACTGCCAGTGAAACATGAAAACTTGCAAGTCTGGAAAGACCCTCAGGATCTCACCGAGTTCATATCCTTGTGCTATGACAAGATGGGTTACTTTTGTTACCATCCCTCTGCATGAGGCTTTGCAGGCAGCCTTTGCAGGTGAGTTGTTCCAGGGCTTCGCTGTCCTGACTCCTGGAGAGCTTCTTACGATGTCTAGCTTGAATCCAGTTAGCTTGCTGCAGTACGCCCACTCTGTCTGGTCTGTTCCACCATGGGCACGGGGACAGCCAGTTTGTTTCCCCTTTGCTGTAACCTGTTATATATTTGAAATTGAAATCCCCACAGACACATTCTTGATCAGTGTTTTGGAGATAACATTCTCCACAAGTTTGGTGCTCCAAGCCCTTGAGAAAAGCAGTGGAAAGCAACAGCTGTCTAAACTCTTCTAGCCACTGCTAATAAACTTCCCACTCTCTGCCCTGAGCCTTCTGATGGCACATGCCGTGAAATGTCAGAGATGGAAAGCCCCTTTGGCACAGAGCCTGTGTTTTCCTTGGATGGATGAGAATGACCGACTGTGAATCTGTCTGGGCTGTAATGATGCTAACCATAGTTCTGCTTAGTACTGCTGCTCAACCGGCAGCCCATGCAAGCCTGTGATTTTCCTCTTACCCAGTACCTGAACACAGGACTGCTAATCATGTCCAAAATGGCTATTTATAGTCTAATTATCACTTCCTGTTCGACTTCACTCTTACTACTGAGGGTGAGCTATCAGCATTTTGAAGTCCAATTTGCCCAGGAATTGTGATCAGGCTTCTCCTCTTGTCTTACATTTTCCTCCATATGGTATGAGATGTAACAACATGATCTGCACCCAGGAGAAGTCAGCACTGTTACAAAGCTGAAAGCACAGACAGGCCATCTTGTATGCATGTACAAGCACCAGGACAAAGTCTGAGCATCGTCAGCGTACAAAATCACCTTATTACAGTGATTCCTTATTTGAAGTCTTAATTTTTAAATCCTTCCTTTTTCCACAGTTGAAATTGCTTACAGTAACAGTAACTGTAAGAGCTAATTTCTTCTGCCCTGTTGATAAGACTGGGAGATGAACCAAAGAATAACTCCACGGACAGTGGGATCACCCACATGCTGACAGAATCCATAACAATTTTTGTGATATATAGGGAGAAGATCCTGGTATAAAAGATATGTCTGGCTGGATCTACTACCTAATTCTTGAAATCACTAAGAATGCAGGGTGACTTCATACTTCTGCTATAGCTTTTCCGCTTGGCTATCTATTGTCTTCCCAAGAAAAGGGATCTTGAGCTTTTACACGTTCTAATATGTATCCTGAGATTTGAAGGTGAGATCCAGGCACCATGAGAGATGACAAATCTATGTGATTTCAGCAGCCTGAGTACCTTCGCTGGAAGGGCTTTCTAAGACTTAGCTGAACCTGCTTTGGAATAACAAGAGCCTGGCTCTTTTGGTGCACCCTCATCATCCCCACCAGCACAGCTGGAGAATCAATATGCCATCCCTAACACTGTCATTGCTTCCTTGTGTTTTCTCACTTGGATTTAATTACGGATATTTTTCTCTCATCATGTATCTTTTCTTTTTATCTTAAATCACCCTCAATATCAACAGGAATGACTTTGCTGGAGGAACAAAGAAGGAAAGGCTAAGCCCCTAGGTTCTTGTATTTGACCTTGCTTGAGGTTAATGAGCCAATTAATTGCATACAAGATACTGGCACTTGGACTGTTTTGCTTTTCTGTGTCAACAGTGTAACTGGTAACACTCGGTTGCTATCTGCACCATTAAATTAGGCCTAAAAATTAATAATCAGTATCCCATGAAAGCCTGAAATATATTTTTCAGCAGCAAAGTCTCTCAATAGCAAAAGACAAGAACTATCTGTTGCATATAAACTTGTCTGTTCCCCCACCTCCTTTCCCTGCTTTTGTGTTGTTACGCTGTTAAAAATGAAATTTAAAGCCATGCAAAGTCAGGACCTACAGAATTATAATTTCAGTGACATTTGAAAATAGTGGGTTTCATGTACAGCCTGATTTATTTCAGCACATAACGCTAAATATAAGAGCTTAGCCTGTAGAGGGTTCTCAGCAAGATTCTTAGTTCCCAGTTGCTGAGGAAGCTATAACACAGTAGTGGTGGAGACCGGTGAGAGTGGGAAATCCTTAGAGCATGAACATGTAACTCTCTCCTAGCCTGCAAAAGGGCTGTTCGCAATGCCTTACTGAGAGTACTTAACCAAGTGCAATGACGGATACATGCATCACATGTTGAAGTCTTGTTCCTACAGTGCTACTGGTGAAGGGGAATCATGGGGTGAGGGCACAACTCACCCACTTCTGATCTAGGTTATATAAGGTTTCTTCCTATCTCAGGAGCACCAAAAAGGGGAGTCCCGCCCCCAGATCTTCTTACTCTACTGCTGGGAGCAGGGTTGTCGGAGTGCATGGGGAGCTGTGTCACCTCCCCTGGGCACAGCTTCTACTCCATCTCTGAAGGCACATGAAAGATGTTAGGAAGAGTCAGTTTACCTCTTGTTTTACTGGTCCCTGAAGCTCCATGCAGACTTACAGTGCAGCATACAGAAGGAATAACAGGGAATCTGCTTGCTCATTAGTGGGACTTTCCTGCTGCTGTTTCCTATCACTGGGAAATGTCTCTGGGAATGGGGTTTGGGGGAAACAAGCAACTCATGCTTTGCTCTGAGAAGTTGTGTCAGGGCAAGGAAATACAGGAAATGTGCTTCTTTCCAGAGTCTCTACCTATGTGCCTGGTGTCACTCAGTGAAAGCTCATGTTGATTCATTAACAGTAGAGGTCATGAAAAGGGGATGAGAGTCATGAAAAGGGGATGAGAGTCATGAAAAGGGGATGAGAGTCATGAAAAGTGGATGAGAATGGAAAAACAGGAATGGAAAGAAAAATTCCTGGAGAGCACCCTACTTCTGTCATCTCTTTTTCCACACTAATACACACTGACTGATGTTGGATTTGCTGCTGTGTAGAACAGACATAGATCAGTTCAACCTCTTCCCTAGCATTTCTGATCCTACTGGAGAACACACAAGGTTGTATGGGGCAGGGAAACATGGGAGAAGGTATGCTGGGTAGATGGTCTTTTTAGTGGAGAGCAAAGGAGTTGGAAGGCAGAGGACTAAGGACTGTGTGGATGGAGTTGGCACAAGCCAGAGACAAGCCCAGGCCTAAAATGTGTCTACAACTAGTGCAGACCACTAGATGGAGTCTGAATTTATGCATGGCTGCCAATGACCATAAAACTGTAACTACTGCTGCCCCTGATATTTTGGGATATTTTTGCAGCTGTGGTTATTTTTTCTTTCTTTGGTGGACGAGAGTTCTTCATTTTGCCTGGCTGACATCACAGTTGGGATATATTCTGAATATTTAAAGAACCACCCTGCAAGGCAGGGTTCAGGTTGTTCTTTATCCTGACTGCTGCTGTGTTCTTGATCTCTTAATATTTATTCTTTATGAGTGTCAATGAAGAATGGGCCTGGTGCCCAGTTAGTTACAATCTGACTATACAGTTCTAGTCTGGCACATAATATGAGACACTGAGGTGTCATTTTCATCTTTCAAAGTCTACTTCATTTTTGCTAGGGACAAAAGAGCAAAACACCCCAAAATGATGTAATTTCTAAAGCTTGCCCTGAAAGTTCCACTTTACCAAGGCTCTTGCAATAATTTTTTTCTGCATTCTAGCTCACATTGTTGGTCTTAGAGTTTTAAAAACCCAAAGGTAAAGAACATTTTAACAGTTCAATCTCGTGTTCAACTAGTCTGAAATGTAGCTTCTAGTGGAGACTCCTCTGTTTGACCTCAGACTCACTTACAACCCAATTCAACTTGAAAAGGTTGTAAAGCTCTGTTAATTTGTCAGGGAGCTGGGATAAGATTTGTGTTTGTAATCACGCTTGAGGAGTCATGGTCATCTGTCCTGCAAATGCTCAGGTGTGAGCTTAAATTCAGCCATTGTTTTCAGTACAGCTACTTGTGTCTTTGAAGTTCAGCTGGAGCTGATATGTTTTCCAGACCTAGATCCTAATTAGCTTCTGAATTTGGTACAACTCAAATAATTTCAGAAATAATATGCCAAAAGCAGCTGTGTATCATGTTCAAAATGAGAATATACCTTTAAGCTTTCCTCTGTCTAGCAGGGTCCTGTGATACAAAACAGTCACATCTGTCTGTTTACTAACATCCTCCATGACATCTTAACGAAACTAAGAGATACATATTCTCTGTGCCACCATCACCCTGGCATTTATTAACTGGCTGAGCTGAAAACTAACCCTACATAGAAATAATGAAAACATGAGTCCAATGTGACTTGTTGATCTCTATACTTAATGGTCATTGGTGATGCCACTGTTTTAAATGATGGTAGAATAACTCAATATTCACGTTCATGTAAGATGTTGATAGATTATTAATTATCCAAACGCTGAACTAAATGAATCCCTTATATAATTCTAGGGAAGTCACATTGTGCCAGGAACAAAATTTATCCATGTTATTCTAGGTATGATTGTTATGACTAAATTAATATCAATTTACTATTGACATATCACATAAAAGCCCAGACAGACTTTCTATACAATCAGAAAACCATGAAATGCATATCAGGGGCTTTTTCAGGGTTGTAGAACTGGAGACCCTTGAGGTTGTACGGCCTATTTCTTGGCTGGAACATAGGAGCATTGATGCCCAGGTTATTCCTGGCAGATGTTTGTCTAATCTGCCCTGAAGAAATCTTGAATGATGGAGATCCCACAACCTTTCACGGCAATGTATTCCCCTGCTTGACATCTGTAGCATACATAAATCACAGGACATTCAGGGATTCTGAAAGGCGGCTAGATGCCTGCCTTTTCTATGAGTCAAAAGATGTTAGGGACATAGATAATTTTGATGATTTGGATATTTGTGACCCTGATTTTTATTTTTCACATGTTTCCAGGTCTATTTACTAATCAGAAAAATTTAGGTAAAGCCAAAATCACATTGCCTAGCATTGCCCACTGGATAATGATGATGTTATGTTAATATACAACATGCCCATCCAGAGGGTTGGTCTATAGCCTAGATTGTTGTTAGGCAGGTAAGTGCTGGGTCTTGTGTGAATGCCTTTTACCTGACACCAATGACATCACTGAAGAGCTCTCACATAGAAAAAACCTTTATCCAGCTAAAGAGGAAGATTCAGAGGTCTGATTTTATCAGAATTCCATAGCTGGAATAAATTAATTTTCTCAGTACCCATTAGGGGACTAGTATTGTGGTGCTTTAATAGTATCTCTGCATGAATCAATGTTTTACACAGAATTGCCTTGACTTTCACAAATATCGAGAGAGTGCCTAACTGTCAGACTCCTTAAGTAGCATTGATTTTACTGCTGCAATATTCAGATGATGAGGTAATTGCATCTTATCAGCTTATTGAAGAAGTCTTGTTAAAACAGTCAATGGTCATGGACTTATCCAGCTTCCTCATTTCTCTTTGGTTGCTGTTCTGGTTTTTCTTTTTTGTTTTTCGATCCATTGGGTCTGAGTTCTGCAGGGTGGGTTGGAGGTCATGGCATTTCTCTGTGTCTAGAGATATCACAATGTTAACACTATTGTTTCCCATTCTTGGCAAAGATAGCAGCCTGCGGTAAGTGCTGACAAGTTCAGACTTTCAGTGGTGTTCACCATGTCAGGGAGAGGAAAACAACATGAGTTTGGCTCAGGAGAGGACTTGCACGCACAGAAAAGTGTTAGGTTGACCATGTGAAGTTGGTATAGTACCTGCATGAGGCATTTATGCCCATGGGCTTTGCAATAAAAAGGGGAGTTCTGAGAGTCACCACCAGTGTGAAAACACAAGTTGTTCCAGGCTGTGAAGTTGCACTGTCTGGTGCTTGCATTGACAGGAATGCTACTAAATGCCAAATTGCCCATGCTGATTCAGAGTGCTTACAGGCATCTGATGGCATCCACGACTCTGCATGCAGTCTGCAAGACCCTTGCCCCAGTCTGAGCTGTGCTGTATCTTCACAAGAACCGTCTGTATTTCTAGATTACTCTGGCAATCACCTATTGATCACCAGCTGCCAGAAACTTTAATCCGATTATGGGCAATAAAGCTGGTTTCTATCTCTGGCACCTGACTCAGGTTTCAGAGCAAGGGAAAAAGTATGACATCACCCCTGCTTGCATCTGTTTTGGGTAGCTAATGAAATTACATAAAGAGTTTGAAGACCATTAAAGTCAATGTTGATCCTTATTATTATTAAGAGCACTTTCAAATTTACTGCACCACAGGGCATGCTTGAAAGCATCATTTTTCAAAGGTGTGTGCATTGCATTGGATTGCAGCAAAGAGCCCTGCTGGCTGTAGAGGATGCTGGCGGCAGAGAGAATCAATTCTGAAATTAATTGGCTAGAAGTCCGCATATCTCCTTTCCTGCACAGACCCACAGATCCTATTATTTGGTGATAATGGGCAGAATAGTGACCTTGGGATAAGAAAGCCCCAGGTGGGCTGCCGTGCATGAGAAAGAGTGAGCGGTTTGCAGGCGTTTCCTCCTGAGCCTGTTGCAGCTCTGGGGCTGAATGGGGTCTCCTCTCCCCTGTGGACACTGCTGAGCTTTGTACAGGGGCAGAAATGTCTCTTATTAATGCCAGCATAAGTCTTTGAGCCCTCCCTTTACCTGCTTCAGCAGGATGGTTGGGATTTTTTTCTTCCAAAAGTTAGTATTAACTTTTTGAGGCTCAGACTTAGATGCTTAAATACTTGCTGACCACTTAATGTGAAATGCCTCTGGTCCTCAGTGCTTTCCCTTCTGCAGCTGCCTGAGCTTCTCTGTTTTAGGTGAAGGTGAATCCAATCTGAGTATGATAAATAGCGACACTGCCAAAACATAGAGATATTTTGTGCCAAAGTCTTTGATCTGTTAAATGGTTTAAAACATATTGTAAAAAAATGGCACAAGCCATTCCCTTGGATATTTTGGTATCTGAGTATTTATTGTATCTTGTGACATTGTTCTTCAGTTCACATCCAGGATAAAGGAGAATTTTGCTCCAAGTGGTGTAGATTTTTCATTAGCTTTTTAGACAGGTAAAGCTGCTCTCTGTATTTTAGAACTCAAAAAAGTAGATGTGGAAGGAAGAGCTTTTTCAACTGGTTTTGGTATAAGCAGAGTGAGCCTCTGGGGATCCCTGTTTTTGCTTAGGAGAAAGTGTCCCTGATCAGGCTCAAGTTATACATAAGGGTTTTACAGACAATGACAAAAATAAAAACTGCTCATGTCCCATGTGAGCTTTCAAATTCAGCTCAGGAAGATGGCTTAAAAACTAATTTAAGCAAGGTTTCCTTAGCATGAGAACCTGAAGGCTGATACAGTCTGTGAAGGATGCAGTTGTCTCCTCTGCAGGAGTTTTTGGGGTGGGTCTGCACACAAGTTGGACAATGTTTCAGGGCCCAGACTGCCTGCTGCATTAGGTAGCGCTGGCAGTGGGACTATGGTTGTCTTTGCTCCTCTGGTAAGTTTACCACATGGCTTCCCTAGCACAGGGGAACAAACAGAAGTAGGCTGGAGACACCTCTGCCATATCCTGGCTTATTGCTTCATCTCCTCAGCATCTGTTGTCTGGCAGCACAAGGTAGATGCACAGCAGCAGGTCTGAGGTAAGCACATGAGAGCACTGGGACTTGAAGCAAAACTCTGTATTTTGCAAATCCCACAGTTTACTGGTGGAGCTGAAACACCCATCCATGCATTTTCTACCTGCCTCCTGATGCATTTATGAGGAGAGGGGAGACATGTCTGTGTGAATCCTCAGAAACAGTTATTTCTGTCTTTCAGTTTTGCACTGCCTCATTCCAACAGGCTCACAAAGCCATTGTAATAGTCTGTACTGCCTAAGAAGTGGCTGTAGGAATGGCATACTTCCTAGAGTGGATAATGGTTCCTGGTTTTCCAAAGAGAGGCCATTTACAGTGATGGAGATGGTATAATCATGATGAGTGTGTCATTTGAATCCCTTCTAAACATCCCCCTATTGAATTTTAATTTTATTTGAAAGACATACAGCACCAGCCTCAGCACAACAGAGCAGCATCAATTAATACTGGCCAGATAAGGAACTGCATAAAGAGACAGCACAGGCAGAGATGGCCCTAAATAAAAAGAAGGAGTTTCAATCAACAGGCTAGTCTGAGGAGCTACCAAGGATTTTGCCTCTCATTAAAAAAAAGTCCCCTTCTGGCAGACAACACAACTTCACAGTTGCTAAATACAAAAAGAGGAAGGGATAGAGGCAAAATTTTGAAATAATAAATGCTGTCCCTCAAGAGTATTTTTGTTATCTGTAACAACATTTCTAAGTGTGAATTTGTATGGAGAGGACTCTTGCTTATGACAGGTTTTCTTACTGGGTACTTGTGATGTCAGAACCTGGAGGTTCTGTCCCTGGCACAGGTAGGTGTAGCTCCTAAAATAGTCCAGTCAAAAGCAGTGAGGTACACTTTCCTGGCTAGCAGGCATAGATTTTCTTTCTTTAATGTTGGAATTCCACTATGGGGACATTAAACACTATGACTGCAGTAATATTAGGACCAATGTCCTGAAAATCAGAAATTCCAGTGAAATGATGCACTATACAAGGCATTTTTCAGTCCTCTGCACCACCACTGAAGCCTTGTATATATTTTGCCGCTTCATTTCGATATATATTGTATTGTGCATCACTGTGCTGCCATGGGTTGCAAATCAGTGAGAGCTAGTGGCACAGTGCTTGGAAGTAGAAATCAGACTACAAGCATTTGCTCTGCACTTGGAGCTTGTGGCTTTGAAATAGGGAAGTTCCCTTTGGAAACTGCAAAAACAAATATTCCCATTTTAGGTAAATGTCTGGTGAGGCTGAGGTAGTAGGAGTAATAGCAGAGTAGAATATATAGTCCACTCATGTACTAGGGCTCCAGTGGTGCCTGCAAATCTGAAGGAAAACCAGTCACACAACTAAGAAATTAAAAATAATAGAATCGTAGAATCATAGAATGGTTTGGGTTGGAAGGGACCTTTAGAGGTCATCTAGTCCAACCTCCCTGCAGTAAGCAGGGATATCTTTAACTAGACCAGGTTGCTTAGAGCCCCGTCCAACCTGACCTTGAATATTTCTAGGGATGGAGCCTCCACTACCTCTCTGGGCAACCTGTTCCAGTACTTCACCACCCTCATTGAAAAAATGTTTTCCTTATATCCAGTATTAATCTACCGTCCTTTAATTAAAACCATCACCCCTTGTCCTGTCACAGCAGGCCTTGCTAAAGACATTGCCCCCATCCTTCCTATAGCCTCCCTTTAGGTACTGAAAGGCCTCAATAAGGTCTTCCTGCAGCCTTCTCTTCCCAGGCTGAACAACCCCAACTCTCAGCCTGTCCTTGCAGCAGAGGTGCTCCAGCCCTCGGATCGTTTTTGTGGCCCTCCTCTGGACCCGCTCCAACAGGTCCATGTCCTTCTTGTGTTGAGGGTTCCAGAGCTGGATGCAGTACTCCACTCTGGATGCAGAGACTCGATGGGGTCTCACCAGAGTAAAGTAGAGTGGCAGAATCACATCCCTCGACCTGCTGGCCACAATTCTTTTGATGCAGCCCAGGATATGCCTGGCCTTGTGGGCTGCGAGTGCACATTGCTGGTTCATGTCCAGTTTTTCCTCCTCCGGCAACCCTAAGTCCCTCCCTGTCCTCCATGTGCCTTAGCAGAGCTTCAAGGACGATCTGTTCCAGAATCTTCCCAGGCAGAGGTGACGCTGACAGGTCAGTAGTTCCCCAGGTCCTCCTTTCTACCTGTTTTAAAGATGGGCACAATGTTTCCCTTCTTCCATTACCCAGGGACTTCGCCTGACTGCCATGACTTTTTAAATACCGTGGAGAGCAGCTTGGCAACTACATCAGCCATTTACCTCACGACTCTGGGATGCATCTCATCAGGTCCCATAGACTTGTTTATGTTCACATTCATCAAGTGGTCATGAACCTGATCTTCCCTTACAGGGGGAGGGGCTTTATCCTCCTGGTCTCCATCCTGTGGTCCAACACAGAAAGGGTGAGGAGAGAGGTTACCAGTGAAGACTGAGGCAAAAAAGTTGTTGAGTTCCTCTGCCTTCTCCTTGTCTATTGATACTAGGTCACCATTCTTGTTCATCAAGGGGGGTTATGCTTTCTTTAACCTTCCTTTTCTGGTTCATGTACCTGTAGAAGCCTTTCTTGTTATTCTTCACATACCTTGCCAAATTCAGCTCCAGCTGTGCCTTGGCCCTCCTGACCCCATCTCTACACAACCGAGCAGCATCCCTATACTTTTCCCAGGACACCTGTCCCTGCTTCCACTGCTGTGCAGTTCCCTCTTGCTCTTTCGTTTGACCAGCAGGTCTCAACTCAGCCATGCTGGTCTCTTCCCTTGCTTGCCTGATTTCTTACACCTAGGAACCAAGAGCTCTAGCGCTCTGTGGAATGTCTATTCAGGAAAAGTCCCCATTCCTCCCTTTAAAAACAACAAACCTGCAAGGTCCTTAGGTTATAGAAGGCACATATCACTGCAATGAAATCAAGAATATGGCTCCAAGGCCATACCATGTAACAGTTGTCTGGACACTTGGGGCAAATTTCTGACAAACCTGAATAAAAACCATAGAAGCAAGAGCACTAAAAGAAGGTAACTACAAGAACAGTAGGTGCTAGCTTAAAGCCGAACTGAGCATAGCCTGACAGCTAAGTCTTCTTGGGCTTTGAGGTGTAGGGAGCCCTTGGGTGCCACAATAGTTTGAGGGCAGGCTCTTGGCTATACTTTCATGTGGAAAAGACCTTTCTGGGCAATGCAGGAAGCTGAGAGGGACAAGCATGCCATTTTTGTGATTTCACTGCTCACCTCCCCTAATTAGGGAAGAATGCAAAAACTTAGCCCTTGTTGGGCAGCCTCCTCACATGAGCAGCCAAGACATCTTGCCCTGCCTTTGCCAAGGTGCTGCATTTGGCGAGGGCAAAAATCTTGATCAAAGACCAGCTACCAGCTGTACTAGAGTGAAGCAGCTCAAAGATCTTGGTTTATGGCTATCTTTCTACATCAATCCTAGTTCTTGGGTCAAGTGAAGACAGATGAATCAGATGTCCCAACACAGCCTTAGGAAGAGCAGCTATTCTGACAACAGCCTTCATTGTGAATATAATGAAAAGGTGATGATTAAAACTTACAGCATAGGGTTTACTTCAACACAAGGCTTCTCAAACAGAGAGATACATGGGGTACATGATCTGGTACAGAGATAGCCTGTGGTGGTTAGTGACTACCCAGCTACTGCTCTCTACAGCTGCCGCTGTTGGCTGTGGTACCCAGCAGAAACATTTAGGAAATGGCTTTAAAATGGCATCCATAGCAGCAGAGAACAGCCATCTAAAAGCAAGTTTGGAGTCACCGAGGGAGCTGATGAACTCAGAAGCTCATACTACCTATAGTAGACCTAGTTAGCATCCTGGGTTTCGGAATCTAGATACCACTCCCAGCAGACTGTGAGATATTAAGGTGAATTTTTATGGGAGCTACCGTGAAGATATCTGGTTCTTTAAAGCTTGAGTGGAGAAGCACAACCTGTGATTCAACCACTTTTGCTAGTCAGCAGTTTGGTGTTAGCCAAGCAGAGGAACACTGATATTTTCTTCTCTCATCTTTTCCTCACATGTTCGTCTGTTCACCTACCTATCATTGATCATAAATTCAATACCAGCCTCCCTGACAGCTGGCAAGATTGCACTGGTGCACGTTTGTTTTAAAGGGCTTGTTCAATAAGCCTGTAACAGGACCTGTTTATATTATTGCCAGCTGATCCCTTTTCAAAATGCAAGAAATCTTTCTTCCAATGTCATTGTTACATTGTAGTTGAGTGAAAAGAGAAAAGACAAAGAAAAGAAAAAGCCTAACTAGCATAGGGTAGAAAGATAAATTAATAGAAATGCATGGGTATACTGGAAAACACAATTCCTACCCCACTGATGCTGTTTGCATTTCAAGATGTTGGAGTCAGGTTCCTTCTTCATGTTGATCAGCCTGCAGGCTGTAGAACCACACTTTGATCACAATTAAACAAAGTGCAAATTTTGTCACAGTTACATTAAAGTGCTTCCACTAATTTACAAGCTAAACCATGATATATTTCTCTTGCCTTCCACATTTCAACTTTTGCTTCAGAATAATTTACTGCCGATATATTGTGTGTTCTATCTATACAAAATCATATTGCAGGCTGTTAACTTATAAAAGATAGAAGAGTGAGAAAGCATTCTAACTTCTCATCAGTGTAAGAAAAGATAAGAAAAAAATATTAACACATGGGATAATAGCTTTCTGAATAGAGTTGGTTGAGTTTGCAGGTGAGGAGTCCTAGGCACTGATCCTGGTCTTTGTAATATCTGAAATAAATTCACTGGAGTCGGTGTAGCACATTATTCTCAGCTTTGGGAGTAATATATTTTTAAAGAAGCATTTATACAGGCCAGATTCTGCTTTGATCTTCATGACCATGGATCTGGTAAAATGTCATTAGCGTTAGTGGTGTCTCTGAGTTTGCACGAGTGTCACTGAATCAGAGTCATGGGGCAAGACTCCACTACAATCTGGCTTTACATTTCATAGTCACATTAAAATTGTAGCTGGGGACCTAACAAAAAGCAACACACGGTCAGTACAGAAAGCTTCACAAAAACGCAAAAAATGCATTTCGGCATTGTTGTTACACTGCTTGCAATAATACCTGAGCTGGCTTGGCTAAATGAGCTGCCCTCAGGAGTGTTTATAAGATCTATCATGACAGTGCTCTCTGCTATATTAACCCATGCTTGGCACCTCAGATCTAGGCTCCTGTGCTGCTGTTCCTGTTAAACTGCTTATCTCCCTCCAGTAAGCACCAGCCCAGTACCATGGCAGCCTGGCCAATGTGGGCTAGGTTTAGGAAACCCACCGGTAGCCAAATGGCAGTGGTGGAGGTGATAGCATAAATATGGCTATGTATGGGGGCGGGCGGAGTGAGGGAGAGCTGCCTGAGCAAGCATAAGGAGAGGGGCTGAATTTCTGCAAGGGTCAATTATTTTCTTAATTGTCCAGGGTTTCAAGTGGATTAGAACACTGTTACTGTTTCATTGCCATAATCCGTCTATGGGAGAGAGACTATTATCCCTATTTCACAGAGATGCTGGAGAATGGGCTTACCAAGATTATGGTTTTCAAACATTGGAAAATAAATTTCTGCCTTATATCTGCATCTGAATGCTTCAGTCTTGAACTTTTTAATTCAGGGGGGTGACAGAGGCTGCAAAGGAAGTCATCTGGAATTACTTGGAATTGCTTCTTTAGTTTAATCAACAATTTTGTCTTTTTAATGAGAAGTCTGTTTGTCTTTATTATTTCTTGGTCAATTAAACTACGGGAAAAGCCCCTGCAGGAAAGCTTGAAGTCATCTGCCTAGCTTTGGAAAAGTTTGGATATTTTTGCTGCCTAAACCAGAATTTCTTCAACACACTACAGCCAAGGCAGGCACCACTGCAGCAGAAATGCGGTCTTGTGAAAATGGCCAGTTTATATCCCACACGACACCTTTTGCACAGTTGCCCCTTTGTAACACTTGTCACGTGGCCGCTGGCAAAGGCTGGCTCAATGTCCAGAAAAAAGACCAGTGTACAAAAGTTGGTAATGGAAGCCTAGATGGAAAAATGTCCTTCTTCCCCCAGGAGCTACTTCTAAAAAAGATACAAAAAAGGTTGGGGTTTTTTTTCTCCCCACGTGCTTTCTGCTCAATGCTTTTCAAACTTTTTGAAATCTCTGGCACTTTTCATCTGTGAATTCAGAGAACCTTTGTCTGAGGTAGTAAAATCAGTGGCTAGTTAAACCTGTTATGGAAGAGGGTTCGTTTTCTTTTGATTATGAGAATGACCTTATAGTGTTTGAAAGATACACATTTTTCCTTCCATCAGCCATGTTTTCCACCATGAATCTACTTAACCAGAAGATGATATTTTATTTACTTATTTTCTCAGAAGATATATGAAAAGGATTTTAGGACTTGGTTCTCCCTGGGTTTGTATTAAAACTTTCCATGGAAATTTAGAGGATTGGACTGAAACATCTTTCTGGTTTAGAATGGACAAGCAAGAAGGTAGTAAGAGACAATTTACCAATGAGGAAGAGAAAATTGTTGTTTCTTACTACAGTGCAATGTGCCCTCTGAGCTAGTTTCTGACCTCTCCCACTCCAGATTGAGCACCCAGGTCTTCAGGAGACTCCCTTTGAATTTCTACCTGTCTGAAGGAATTTCTGGCCCCCATCTTAGGTAATATGGATTATCTTTTTAACTCAGGTTGTCATAAATAGAACTGAGGGAGTTGGCAACTTCTTAGCTGTCTACAGTTTCCCAGACTTTGACATCCCAGTGCAGATGCCTCTGTCTGCATTGCTCACCCAGAGCTCACACATGACCAGGGGAGGTGAGCAAGCCTTCTGGGAGCATAATTCATCTTGAAGCACAAGCATAGATTGGCTCAGAAGAATTGCAGCCTGAGTCTCTGCTTAGACTACACTGGATGCTTCAGGTGTTTGGTCCAAATGTTGGTGTCACACTGTATCAGTCCTCTGAGGGTGCTCACAGCCCTGATGTCCCTGGAGACCTGGCTCCAGGGCCTCCCCCGACACTGCCCGCAGCCAGGACCCTGTTTCAGCCCACCAGGGGTGAGGAAGGGGATCCGGCCATCCCCTCTAGTGGAGACAAGGAGTTGGGAACACAGAGGTTGGCAAGATCACCAACACATATTGCCTGTTGGGAGCTGGAACAGTATTAGTGGCATGGCTCATCCTGTGGTCAGGAACTGCTGTCCTGTCAGTACAGCTGGTGGCTGAGCTGTGGTGGTGGCAACCCTTCCCTGCCCACAGGCAGTGCCGCCTGCCCTCTGTGGGGTGGTTTTTGGAGCCTGTCCCAGAGCCTGTGGCTGCCAGGACAGCCTGGGAGGAGACACCTGTGCTGCTGTGCATCTGAGGGATTCCATTGCCGTTTCTGGTATGACACGACAGCGCAGATTCTGCAGAAAACCCATAAATACCAAATCTGCAGAAGAAGCCTAAATCTGCTCCTGTAGCCCTGTCTATGTTGATGGCTTCCCCAGTGCCTCTCATTCTCGCTGAGCTGTGGTATAACCTATTACTGCATCCCCAGTATCAAACTGTGCAGAGCACTCCCATACCTTGAGCATAAAAGATGCTATAAAAATGTAATTATATCCTATATCTGATATTAATATCATATTCTTTCAACTAATGGAGGACTTTGTAGTGCTCATTTAATTTCTCTAATGTTAACTTTCTAGACAAATTTAGCCATGGTACAAAGATTTTATGTGGTGCAGAATTTTTCCTTTTAATTTCCTTCCTGTTCTTCCTTTTCAGCTAAAGGTCTGATTCTGTAGTGCACATTGTTCTCCTTCCTAGGTTAAATTCAGCAAAAATTGCAAGAAGCTGAAAGAGCAATAGGGCCGCCTGCCTCCCACCTTGACCCTTGTTGCAAGTCTGCATTTTTTCTAAACTGGAATATTTGCACTCTGGATTACTGGTGGCTGTAGATAAAGAAGTAACCATTTTCCTCAACAGCCCAGTATGTTGGAGAAATTTATTTACAGTGCGTTACTTGAAATGTATTTAGCCAGTTGTTAAGCTGTGCCTTAAAGATTATTTTGAGAATTAGGAAGTTTTTACCTACTCCACCTTGACCGTCTGAGGGCAGTGTCACCTAATACTTGCTAGAAGTGATACGCCTGGTCACTGCACACTGTCTGCACTGCACCCACCCTCCAAAACTCACAGGTATCAAAAAGAACCTTTTCACACATCTTAACTGCATCTTGGACTTGGATATATTGCACTCACTCTTAGGGTCAGAGTGTCTATTGGTGTAAATCTTTAATGGCACTGAGTCCAGTTTGGGATATTCCACCTGATGGATTCATAGACACAAAACTAGATGAGACCGTGACTGACTTTCATGTCAGACCTCTTACAGATATCCAATATAGGTTGCTACAAAGTGCTTTTAGCGTGAAGCAGTTTATGCTTGGCTACAGCATGACTTTGAGAAGACTCTTTAGTCTTGTTTTAAAGACCTCAGGTGATAAAGAATCTACAGCAGTCTTTGACAAATTGTTCCATAAGCAATCGAGCTGCTGCTAAAAACATTCATCTTAGACTAAAGATATTTAAGTTCACATTCCATCAGATACTCAGTTACTCAGAATAAGTTGCCCTTCACTTAATTTTGCCTTTGTTGTTACTGCTAATTGTATGCTGTGGAGCACAGCAAACCACCAGACCTTCTTGTGGGTTTTTTAATTAATTACATGCTTGCAAGCAGATATCTCTTTTCCTTTAATTTCACCTCGTCCTGAAACAAAGCCTTCTGTCTGTGGTCAAAATAGATGTTTTGGGTAGGAAGGGATAGGAAATTCTATGGAAGGGGCATCAATGAGAAAGGAAATATGGGACTTCTAGAATGGTAGACCCTTCCTAGATTTCTTCCTCTGGACTTAAGGTGCATGGGATGCGGATGGTGAGAAAACATGGAAGGCAACAGAATGATGATGATTTATCTCAGCTAAGAATCTGGCCTCCTGCTTATCCTTTACACAGGATAGTTGTGGGCAACTGAATAGTGGCATGACTCTCTCAAATTACATGCATATAAGGTGACATGGGATAGGAGCTACGTTTATATAAAGACATACCTGAAGCATAGTCCTTCCTGTTTTGCCTGGAGTACTTACGTGAACACCACACAGTTTAAAGTTCCTCTTTAAACTGTGATGGAAACCATTGCAATATGTTTTTTTTCCGGTGGGAAATGGCAGAATAAGTTGATTTTGAGGAGACAATAAAAGAGATAAAGTAATGAGGCAGTACCTCTTGGTCCTTCTCTAGCAACAAAAATATTAGATGACCAAGTTCTAGATTAATACCAAATAATAAGGAAAAGGAAAAAAGATAATTTTGCAGCAGTGTGTAAAAACCCCAAAGGCTATGATGACCAGCATGGTAATCCCAATGTGTTAAAATTTGTTCACCCTGAACCTGTTATCAACTTAAAGCATTAAATATAAGGGATTCTTTTTTCATATTTTCCAAATGATTGGTGCTGAGAAAGCTGGACATTGGTAGCAGAAATACAGTGTTAAATACAATACATGGAAATACACTCACTTAATTAAACACCAGTGTATCAAATGAATATGAGTGATTGTTTACACACTAGTAACCAGCTCTGGGCACTAAGGGTGTTTCTAAACACACTGGAGAACAATTCTGGAAACAGAAAAATATTGCTGGAAAATTGATGTCTGGTGGGTGGGAAGTTGGCTTAACTCTTTTTCGTTCCTTCACATATTTTTAAAGATCTTATATAATGTGAAAACACTTGCAATACTGAACTGAGGTCAGAAGAGTCTTGTTTAGGGTGCTACAGGACAGTGGTGAGGGAGTTGTGTCATTCTGTCCAGACCAGTTACTGAATTACAGCTAGTCCCTGAACTCCCCATTAAAAACCACTGGTGTTCCTGCCTGTTGCAGCTTCCTCTCTGGGGACCTTTCCAGCAACTGCTTGTTTTGGCAGGAACTTCTTCCATCTAATGCCTTGTCTTGGCTAGGCATGAACCCAGAAATCCTCACCTGTTGGTGAGGATCCCCACACCTCAAAAGCCCTACATCAGCAGGCAGGGAAGAAAAGAAGGGTATTGTTTCTCATACTCAGCTTTTTTTTTTTTTCTCTCTGGCCTGAGTAATCTGTAAGCCCAGATAGTTGTACAGTTTTTCTCTCTCATTTCTCCAGCTTTTCCACTTTAAGTACTCCTCCTACAGCCTGCTGTGTGCATCCTCTCTCTCCCTGCTCTAACTCCAAGTCTGCCATAACTGAACCACTTCCCTCTGGTCTAACGTGTGTCAGTGACTCTCAGTTTTTCAACCTGGGCTGGGGGAATGAGGAGCTGCTTGCTACATGGACAGAAGTAGTAGAGTATAGGACCTGCAGAGCAAAAATATGAAGCTTTTACTTCTATATGTTCAACTTGGGCTTTATGGCTACCTAGGGCTTTAACTTGCATGAGCTTCAGCCACTCAGAGAAAGCCCTGGAAATCCCCAAGAGCTGTATAAGATGCTCTTTGCATATTTAGCTTGAAAACTGACTTAGACCCACTCGTTCAGGCACAGGAGACTTGGGTTGCACAAGACACATGGCTAGGACTGATAACAGGCTGTACAAATCCCCATGTCTTGGTGGCAGCCTGTATGTGGCTGCCGTATTAGTTGCTTCCATCCATCTGCTTTAACAGGTGCTTGTATAAATAGCTGCCTGGGTCTCCACATCTGACCTAGCTTCATTTCACACTACTAGTCCCATCACTAAGTAGGACCACCTCCGTTGCATCTCTTTTGATTAGTCACTAATGATTTTCCTACCTTGCAGCTTCTTGGTTTTCCCACCACAGTACTGCTGTGCTTACCATTTGGCCTAATCCCTGGAAGATGAGGTCAGATGAGCTATTGGCTCAGAAACTGAAGAGTTTTTAACTTCTTTACGTTGAGTGATGATCCACACCAGCCATAAAAAGAAGGCTGAAAAAACATCAGGTGATGGTACCTCTACAACAGATAATTTATGGTTTTTTTTAAAAGGAAGAAAATAAAAAGAAAATTAATGATGAAACATCTGCCTGGAGGACATACTGAAACAGTTTACGCAGTGTGTTGCCTGCACACAGAATAGGATGTGTATACCAACGTGAACCACTGTGCTCTTGGGAATTCATGCCATCTTCCTTGCAGATTTTCATATTGTCTGGAAGAGGAACAGAAGAAGGTGGGAAGATGTGTTAGACAGAGGCCATTGGCACCAGAAAGTGCAGGCTCAGACACAGTGCTGGAGCAAGAAAGGAGTGCAGTATTTCTTCTGTGACTGTCACAGAGAGTTTCAGACCCAGAATTGTGGAATGGAGTCATGAGCTGGCCAGATGGAAATGTCTTCAATTCATGGTACATGGAAAAACAAGTTAATAATGTTCTGTCCTTACTCTGAGCCATTCTTGGCAACCTCAGCCACATCCTGGAAAAAGTGGAGGGGAGAAAGTGCAGAGGGGAGCCAGTGGGCAAGTGGGTTATGGGGTTTGGTTTGTACTGTGCTTAAGGAAGCTGTTCAGCTTCAAAGGAAAATATCTGATTGATGAGAAACAGCATACAAAATAATTATGCTTATTTTTTAAAGCCTCATCACCACTTCTCAGTATTTCTTTTACCACTGTTTTTCTGCACAGTACAGTGGCAATAATCCTTCCCACATGATGATGTAATGGTTGCAGCTTGATCTGTCACCTACTTATGCAGCAGGTGGGGCTAACTAAACAGTTAGGAAACAAAACCACTTTCCTGATTGTGATCAGAAGGTAAAACACAATAAACTCTATTTTAGATATTATAGCTCTTTGGTTTTATTGTTGTTTATACATATAGTTGCCACAAAAAATAACTTTGCTTCATTGGACATTTCCTTTTTTGGTCGACACACAGTATTTAGCTATTCATGTTCCAGCAAATAGCCAGACATTTTTAAAAATAAATATTCACTAGAGTTTGCATATTTTTCCTTCTGTTCATTTCTGGGTCTGTGAAATGGAAAGAGTCTTCAGAAGCAGACCACATTTATTTTACAAGCAGAAATAGGTTTTTTCCTTTCTACCACAATATTGTTTTCTCCATTTTGTTGTCTCAGAGTTGATGTCAAATGTGATTTTTTTCAGACATGCTTTGGATTTTCAGGATTTCTTGAGCACCTTTTTTCTGCATCATAGAAGTCAGAATCCATTTACTGCCAGATGACTAATGTTCACCCATGTTGCTTAGCTAAATGGTGACTAGACTGTACCATATATATGATCTATAATGTCCTAGCAAAACCTTTCTTCTCACTCTTTTTGTCTCATTCCTCCATTGTTCGACCTGCTTTCCTGTGGAGACAGAGCTTATGCAGCCTCAGCCTCTGTCAGTCACTCTGGTGACTTCTGAACTAGTTTTATCAATTTCAATCAATTTTGCTGGAGGTCAAGGGGGAAGTTCCTGCACCTTTCATGAAAGTAGGAGGTCTATTAACAGATGGCTGCACTAACAGTATTGGCCACACTCCCGTGTCCTCCTGCATGCCCTGTGCAGCTTCAGGCATGAGGAACGGATGCTGTGCTCAGAACTGAATCCTGTAGTGATTCCAAGCTGGCTGAAATGCAACAGCAATGGCCACATGCTTTGTACTGTGCTGTCAGTGCAATTGTCGTCATCTGCCTCAGGCTGGGGCTACCTCAGAGAAGTGCTGTGCAGAAGGAGAAGAACTTTTGGGGAGAAAATGCAGAACTCCACCAGCTGGCATTGTGCTAGGTCTGAGCACACAGGTGATGTCACTGTCTGCCATGTCCATGCCAGCTTTTCAGCCACTGACAGATGTAGCAGAGGCTCCCTCCTGCAGCAGAGTCAGCTGCCCCTAGGGGAACTGCAAGGATCATATGACATTACAAGGAGCTTTTTTTAATAAGAGTCTGGTAAGAGCATCTACCTAGAAAGCTCCTTAGCACATATATGTATCACAGAAGCATTAGAGCCAGTTTGAAGCAGAATTTGACACTGTGCATGCCTTTGGTATACCATAACTGATACCCTAATACACCTTCACTTAAGGCTCAGATGGCTGGAATGCACATATGTGAGGTGACTGTGTGCTCCTCCATCCTTGGGAGACAATCTGAATGGGCTCTGAACCCCCCAAATCTCCCCAATGCCTTTAAAGAAACATACCCTTGAGTGAAGGGGCTGTGCTGTTCTGCACTCAGCAGTGTTTGGAAAAGCTGTCCTGAGCTCAAGGGTTGTGAGAGGGACATGCTGCCTGCAGCTGCCTGTGCAGAGGATGTGGGGGAGTGCTGTGTGCCCAGTGGCCCTACGGTCTCAGGAAGGATAGGTGTAACAGACCACAGACTTCTTAGGCTTAGGCCTGGCCGGCCTAACTTGGGTGCCTGACTTTGGCACCTAACTTGCACTTACATTTTAGGCCCCTAGTGAAGCAGTCTTGCTGAAATGTCTGTGCTCCCTGCCTACAGTGTGGGCAGAGGCAGGAGTCTATCCTTGGCAGGCAGGGAGTCTTGGAGGCTTTCAGAAGACTTGTTTGTTTGCTCTACAGACCATGGGTAGTTACGTCCAGACTCTGCTTTGTTAGGCAGCTTACATTTGATGGGCCAGTAGGTTAGGTGATTTGGATGCTGCTTTCTTAATTCAAACAATTTTTTGCAGACTAGCAGTTAATAAACATGGCTGCAAGCATGTGTCCACAGGTGCTCATCCACTGCTGCAAACAGAGGACTGCCTTGGTGCACAGATAGAAAAACGCTCATTGCTGAAAGCATTACTGTAGATTTGGGTGAAATGTGCTTTGCCATTACAGGCAATATTCCTTTCACTGCTCCCAAAGCTATGTCTTTGCTGGGATGTAAGCCTTCAATGTATTGACTCATCCCAAAGTGCATTTAATAAAATGAAGGCAGTGTACCCTTTTGTGGCTCCAGGTATAGCTGGCAGGATGTGACCTGCTTGGAAGATTTTATTTATTCCTAAAGAGTAGGAATAAGCTGTAACATTTCTAGCAAACTGATTTTCTTATTTTAGACATCACCACACCAATGTGAACAAGAAGGTCTGAAAAAGCAGATATAAATAGCAGTGAGATATGCTTATTTCTGATATTCTTGCTGAGATTTTATGATGTGTTTTTTAGTCTTGATTATACACCTTAAGGCAGAAAACTGGCTAAAGCAGACTTTTTTATCAAATGAGCAATGAAGTTTAGATTATTTCCTTGGTCTTATTGCTATTCTTTCAGAGGAAATTAAAAAGGAAAAAAATTATTTTTAGGGCCTATAATTTAGCAAATAGCCTCTCTTAGTAAAATGGACTTCTCTGCTGTGGTTTTTGAATGTTTGGCATTCATTGCTAGAAATGTTACCATTTATTTTTAATTCTGAATCCCTTTTGCTACAAAAGTCAAAGCATATCCTATTTATTGTCCAGTTTTGAAAAGACATAAGCTTGGATTTGTGGATTCACAAATTCATGCATGAAGAGAAACCTTTACTTAATTTTTTGAGGAATGCCCTAAAAGGGCAACAGTTAGTTTAACTCTGCCATTTCTGATGTATTTGTAGGTACTGCAGTTTGATGAATACATAATTAATTAATTCACAAGCAGACTTTTCCTTCTGTTTCATGTCACCTGATGACCTAAGAGTAAAAGCCTTACAAAGAAGTTTTAGCCAGTATTTGTTTGAGGTTGGTGGAGTCAGTGAGTCTGGATAAAACCTCAAACCATAAAATACCCTTCAGTTTAGACTACAGAAAGTGCTAAATACCAAGGGAAAAATAAAAAAAGAGACACATCTCACAGGAGTACCAGTTAGACTAGTTAGTTAATGTATCTAAAATATGTTGAAATAGAGACGTATGAACCAAAATTTAGTTAAAACAAAATTTATTTTTTTAATTTTAAAATTCTCTTTAGTGGGTCCCTAGAAAAGTATGACAAAACAAAAAGTATACCAGAATGCAGAATTAATCTTATAGAAACAATAGATCAATGAAACAAGACAAGAATATAAGCTATGGGTTGACATCCCTCTATTTGTGAAAACCAAGCAGAGGCAGACCTTGTTTCTGGAAGGCAGCGATTAGGAAAGCCAGAGCATGAGGACGCTCAGACTAGCTTAATTTTTTTACTGGATTTGCAGATTAGTATCTTCACGGGGGGCAGTACCTCCCTGTATTCTGCATTTCTCACTACATATTCAGTATATTAAAGGACTGAGTAATTTAAATGTCTCAACTTTTGAGTTGTACCAAAATTCCAGTTTTAGGTCAAATATCAAATAATAAAGACAGGTAGGTTATAGGTTATACTGCCTATTCATTGCTTCTCTGTCTAATGAGTTACACATGACAGTGGCTCTTTGGCTACCTTCTAACTTTAGAGAGAAATACTCTCTTAAAATGGAATTTGTTCCATAGGGAAAAATACCTTCCATTTTGATCCTTGGATCAATCCACTTACATTGAGAAGACACAAATAAACAATCCCTAAAGAAATAATAAAATGAAGAGAGGCTGTTGTTCTATTTTTTGGTCCTTCACACTGTTGCCGTCTTCAATTGCACAGCAAACAGCAACACTTGTGAAGAAATAAACAGCTCTGGCCACCTAACAGTAACTTGAGGCTCCATCATGCAGAACAGAAAATGAAAGATAAAGACATGGAGGGAATGCAGGGTACAGTGCAGGAGCAAGCTACTTAGTAAACACTTGTAAGTAGGACAGTTCTTGAATGTGCATAAGCACTCTAAAAAAACAATATAACCTCTGGGTCCCCTGTCTTTTCAGACAAGAGCCTGGAAATTCACTTTTTGCTCAAGATGTCTCTAGCAAAGTATATCTTCAGACATGACAAAGGAGTTGGAAGGGTACAGAATAACAGATGACAAGCACGCAATAGTGATAAATAGGATTAAAAAAAAAAAGGAACAATACAAAGATTATACATAAACCCCACACTGTTAATTGGAATCGAGTCACAGTGCTTTATTTCTTGGAAAAAGAACAGTAATTTTTCTTCAGCTTTGGCAGAAGAACAGCATGCATAAGAGCAAATAATATTTGAAAGTAGAACAGGCCGACATGGCACCAAGTGAGATAAATGCTTATCTCATAATCATTAACTCCTGGCCTAGCTTCTGCTTTGCATTGCCAAAAAATCAGGGTTTGGAGAGAAATTATATAGGCTATAAATAATAGTTCCAAGGAGCAGCATCAGAAAATAGTTGCAACTGTATTTGCTTGTGATCATTAAAGTACTATAAAAACAAAGAAAGAATAGCTCCTCTTGGTGGTCCTAAATCACAGATTTGGTGTGGTATCTTCTAATTTGTGCTGCAGAAGTAGCTAAACGTCCATGTTTTTCATGAACCAGTCCCTGCTTCCTTTGGAGAATCTTTTCCATCATTACCTGCCTGAACAGAAAAGCCCTGCTGTTCCTAGAGGGGAGGGCAAGTGGTTGCAGCAGCTTCTAGATGACAGATCAAAAGTGTTCTGGACTCCTGCCTCAGCATGAAGGCGATCTACTACATTAAGCCATATATTTAGCAAGATAACCATCTGTCCGGGGTAGGCTTGATAAGGTAATGGTTTTATTAATTTCTTATAATAAGTAAGATGAGCAGATGAGGCTGCCTGTGGCATTCAGATATGAGTGTTTGACCTTTACAAAATTATCTGCCTTCCTTTCTGGTGCAAAACCTGATGATTTTCAATGTATCAGAGGCATTACTGGGTGAATTTTCCCAGGGCTTTGCAGTGAGCCTGAGAAGATGTCAAGGAGGTAGGTCCAAACTGTTTTTTCACATCTGCAGAATAGCCACTTTTTAATCAGCAAGGCTAAAGCTACACACGGCTCTTGCCTGCCTGATGAAACACAGCGGCCTTTGCTGGTGTCCAGGAGGACATACTCAGCTCCAAGACCTGGAAGGGTTCAAACCAACTTTGGGCACACTGCAGCAGTTGCAATAAGGGAAGGGACAGGTTTTCCCCAAATCTACCTAAATCTGTTCTGAACATATAGCTTATGCCTTACTCACTTGGTAAGTTTAGAGCTCCTGCAACATGATGCTTCTAGAAATGTCTCATCAGCGCTGTGGGGAGGCATTTCAGGTTGCACAGGAAAAAGGACCAATGGAACAGTTAGCCAAAAGGGTGCGTGCAGAAATAGCTGTAGGAAAGATGTAGCCTGTTGGCCGTCTCTGTGGCCAGAGGAGCAGAGGAGCCAGGGCCAGCACTGCAGAGGCAGTATGCCACAGCCCTGAGAGACTTCTTGTGTTACAGATCTTCTCCCAGATCAGCCAAAAACATTAATGACAGTAGAAAGGGTAGGTGCAACTGAGAAAAGCTATTTAAAGAACTAGCTCAGGAAACTAGCACTTCTTAGCATGTTTTGAACAAGCTGACAGAGGAAAGGAGCTTAAAGCCATTAGGCCACAATCCAGTGTATCTGCACTGCCATGGTGAGTTATGGGATGAGGAGAAATGATGGGGCTCGCTACAGGGATGGTGTGAAAAGACCCACAGCTGCCATGCAGGTATCCCCTTGCTTTGCTGTTGCAATGACCTTTTCTGCAGTATGTCATTTTTGTGGAGGCAAGGCTTGCTTCTTAGTGGGACATGCACCTGCCTCAGGGGGAAGGTGGGGATTGCTTTTGCTTTTTGAGTATGTCCTATGGGAGTCGGTGTCAGGAGCAAACAGTTTACTACCCCCCAGCTCCGTGGTCCCCAGAAAGCCAAATTCCCAAATAACCACATCTTGCCTCTGCAATCCATCCCTGGCTTCAGGGAGAGTGGAAGCTCTTCTCCCTCCTTCCCTCCTGGCTGCAGCAGGCCTGTTTCTGCAGTCAAGGGCTGCTCCCAGGAGCTGCTTTTCACAGTTTCTGTGCATAACCTTGCACATCCCTCTGGAAACATTGACTTTGCTTAGAAATAAAAAAGGCTGCCATGTGCATGCACCACACTTTGCCGATGAGTGAAGACACTGGGATTTTCTGTTAAAAGTTTTCGTCCATGGAGGAGCTAAAATTTTTAATCCATGGAAGAGTGTTGTTTGCTTTTGTGTTATACCTGCATTACACCTTCCTTGGTGCTATCACTGAGGAGAGGCTGGGGACATGGAGAGAGGCTCCCAGTGCTAAGGTTATGGGCTGCTTGTAAATAAATACCCTCCAGTGAATAGCTATTAATAGTGTGAACGTCCTGTTGAGAGGCAGCTGAACCACACTTGGAGAGATAGACCCAGCATAACATGGGTCCCTTGGTACATGCCAGGATCTCTGGGGCCAGGGGCCAGTCAGGCATGCTCCTGACAGGCTACCACCTATCCCACTGAGCCTTTCTCTGGTGGCTTCTTGAGGAAAGCAGCTTGTAGACCCTCACTTACAACCTCCCTTACCAGATTTTTAATTTATCCTTTCTGTGTGCCCGTGGCCTCCCCTGACTTTTTTTCCTCCATATTTGAAGGAGAAGCCACCCCTCGGTGGAGGCTGAGCTCCTCCACCTGTTGCCCCAAAGGCAGCAGGGTGGTCTTGTATCTCTTGTTAAGCACCTCGTGGAGGGGGTGGTGGAGCATATCAGGTCAGCTCCTGTAGCTGCCTAAAATCTCCATTTGCCTTCAGTGCCTCCACTGGCCACAGAGATGGCATAGCCCAGACAACCTAGCAAGATGGCTCAGGGTGGAGATGGGTGCCCAGACCCCCGAGAGCCCACATGGGGTCCATGCCAGGGCAGCTGGGCATGTATGTGTGGTGGGGGCAGCATGTGCCCCCCCTTGCCCCCGGCAGCATGGGGATTGAGTGTCTTACAGGTGTCAGGCACGCAGCAGCTGCCCTCAGATGCCCGGGGATGATGAGCAGGGTCGGCTAATGGCAGAAGTGTCTCAGGCTGGCTTGCACCTTGGGCTGTGAGATATCTGATCAGTTATCTCATGTTTCTCTCCTGGAACTACACACACCTCCATGAGTTTCTGTCTCACCCATGCTGCCCGATGGGTGACAGCAGAGCAGACCTGCTCTGTAATCACAGACATAAACACAGATGCTGCTGACCTCTCTAGCTCCTGACTTTAATCAAAATCACATGCAGCTCTCTGCTGCATGTCCTAAGGATCCTTTCATATTTTTTTTTATATAAGGGAAAAAGGGCAATGTTCCTGTAACAAGGGAGCAGTTCTTAGGAAAGGAAACCTTGTGAATTAGTGACAGAATCCATGCAGGCTTGCACAAAGTTGGAACAGTTTTAAAATAACATATCAGTTCTTGGGGACATGATTACCAATGTCTCATCAAAACTGCAAGGGAAAACCCAGAGAAAGGGACTTGTCTAATTCCTTTTTCTCCATAGACATTTCTAAAGACTCCTTCTTTTCTTTTAAAGTATATATCAGCCCTCCTTTTTAGTCTTTTACTCTTCTTTATACAGGAACTCCTAATTTAAAAAGACTGAATTTGATCTATTGCAAATTCTTTGAAAGATAGGACCTCATTCTTTAGTTTCTGGAGGGAGATGAGTATTTTATCTGTAGATGATAAAATTAATCTAATTACAATAGCACATTTGTGGTGTGAATTTTCCGTTGGCAAGTTTTAATGGTCCAACGTAGCTATTGCTTATGATGTAACTCCATTAGAAGTTCTCTTCTTTAAAATTTTTGTGATATTTTGGAGCTGGAAGATGTAATGTGAAGGTGGTTTCATTAAAGCTCACTCTAACCCTGCATGGTTCAGGGGATTTCTACTGGCTGCTGTTTCTAAAAATGTGTGCATCAATAGCCAGAATATGGGCAAGGCAGAAATTTATGTGTTCATTGGATCACTACTGAAATTACTTGCATGACAAAAATGCCCACGGTTGCTAGAATACTTGAACAGGAGGAGATAAAGTCATTCTTCTTGGAAAAAAGATACATCCTTTTCAAATTGGTTTTTAAATACAAAAGTAAAATGTTAATGTGCATAATGCTAAGTCAGCCTGCTCCATCTGGGAATCTGCCCCATGTAGTCATACACAGAGGAATGGGTGTTAATCTATTATTCAACTATACAAAGTTCAGCAGAATAACCGTTCTCACTAATTGCTAATGGGTGAAACCGCTGGTGCTTGTAGGGAGATATTCTGGTAACAGATAATTAAGCAACTAAGTAGTTGAAAATGTCAGCAGGGAAAAATGATCTTTTTACCTCACTGAGTTAATTTTTAAAACTGTGTCAGCCGAGTTTACTGCTCCCATACAGCCAGCCTGCAGCTCTGCTGGGGAGATGACCTAGGGCCACTGAGCACACAGACAGAGGCGAAATTGAGGGAAAACCCCTTTGCTTGATCTTCCTTTGACAGCTGCCATCCATGCTCAAGGAGGAGCTGCAAATCTCCAGCAACTGTTACATGTGTCTCTAGCTTGCATTGACTTTTAGAGACAGACCTTGATCATCACTTGCTTAATGACTGAGAGATGTTGTTCCTTCCCACAAGCCATGTTCCCATGCTACTGCTCCCAGATGACTCTCCTCCAGCTCTGTGGTCCAGATATACTCCTGGATCCTCTCCTTTTTGGGAGGTGCCAGGGTAAGGATGGGCAGGTTGTTGGCTGTACAGAGGAGAAAGCAGAGGGGCACCTTTCAGCCTTTGCAACATGAGTTGGAGGGAGAAAATTCAGCCAGCAAGTGAGGACAAGAGCCATAACATGATATTTTGGCCCCTTCATCATCTTTGAAATTCATCTCTCTATGTCCCTGGGGAGGGAAAGCGAGTAATCCCTGACCCCTTGGAGCCTCAGGGCAATGCAGCGAGTGCCTGACCTCCTGGCATTTCAGCAGCCCTGGAGCAGCAGTGTAGGACCTGGGCACCAGGGCAAGGCGGTCCCTGGCAGTGCTTCAAAAGCTGATTTATCATCCCAAAGCTTCAGCACCCGCTTCAAATCTGGCACCCTTTTTGGGGCAGAGTGCAGCTGGGTACACGGGACATACTGCTTTTTCTCCCTCTGCCCTGCTGTTGCAGCCCCAAGAAGACTGTGCGTATGAAACACTGGCTGCCCGCTGAGCTCATAGCTTTGCTGGCAGCAACAGAGTCTAAGTATCACTGCACTTTGGTAGCTATTTCTGCACATCACGAGGCTGCCCTGAACCCTTCTCCCTCTCAGGTGTGAGCCTGTCCCTGTTTGCACCTATCATCGGTGGTATCACCCAACATCCCCTTGCAATTCCCTGTAATCCAGATAGATAAGAAAGACTGGAGAGTGTTTTCCATGTTTTGCTGCTGACCACAGACAGCTATTTCTGGTTGTGTGCTGTTGAGTTTCTAACAAAGAGCAAGCCTCCCAATGAATCGGCCTTGTATCACTAGCTCCCAGGTGCTCTCCCTCCAGGTATCACCCAAATTCACCTTCTGCAGCCCTGGCTGCCCACACCGTGCCAATGGCAAGCTGATGCAACAAGGATCACATGTCTACTTAACGGTAACTATTACAGTGAAATATAATATTGCAGCAACTTCTGTCTCCTGGGTGGCCACAGAAATACCAGCACATCTTACCCAGTCACCCATGCCATGCTGAGTAGAGAGCATTGCCACTCAGAGCATTATACCAGGGTTTGAAAGCTCAGTCTAGATGACTGGACTGCATTAGCACCCAGCTGGAGTGAAATTTCTCCAACAGTCTGAAAGTCTTTAAGTTACACGGCTATAAAATGAGTGACAGATGTAGTCCATTACAGATATGCTTAAAAATTTTTCTATTTTGCCTACATACAGCCAGTTTAAAATCACCCTTGCTGAGAGTAAAGAAGCCTCACCAAAAAAGAGCCCTCCCCCAAAAATCCTGTCTCCAGCCATGCTTCAGCAGAGCAGATGAGAGCCTGCTCTTCAAGACAGGCTGAATGCAAAGCTGGGTTATGCAGTGGGCTTTGAGTCTGACCCATATTGATTCTCATGTGAATAAAACACAAGGCAGGTGTTCTCCAAAAATGACCACTAGTGACTTGACGTAGCTCCCCTACACTATCAGGAATAACTACACACAGGCTGAATTACTTTTATAAGTAGCATTCTTTGAAAATATATTAGTGAGTAAAAAGGAGAACCCATGAGGCAGTGGATGTAGGAACTAGACCGCAGTGGGGTGGGGCAGGGGGGGTATAGCAAAATATTTAAAAAACTGGCTAAATACACATGTGTTCACTAGATGAGAACAGCTCAGCAGTCAGAGACAATTCCGCCTAATTACCTACAAGACTAGATGGGGGATGAATGAACGTGTGGGTTCATCGGAATCCGGGGCGTGGCTGGGATATGGCATGTTCATGAGGCTGCATGGGAAACCAAAACCCCTGGGTACCCGAAAAGGAGATTTCTGTGCCCATGGTCTGATACTTTATGGTGCTCTAGGGTGACTGGGAAGTTCAGGTGCCCACTGTGAGGGCTTGGGCTTTTGTCATGTGCCACCATTTTCAGCCCAGAGCAGGACTGCTGAACCAATGCCTGTTTGCCTGTGACTTCTGCAGTACAGCTGAGTGAACAACAGGCTTTGTAACTGTGTGGATAATCAAAAACAAAAATTGTGGGGAAAACAACAAATAAAAAATAAAAAAGCTTGAAGAATGTCATTGAATTAATGCCCAAATGCTGGCTGACCTGTTAAAGATATTTCAGTTTATTTCAGGATTGCTTAATGCTCTCCAAAACGTTTTTCCCATTTTAGGGGGGACTTGGGACTGTTTTGAAGTGGAGAACAGTGTTTCAAAATAAAGAGTAGAAAAGTTTTGTTCTTCAATGTCAAATGAAAATGGTGTAGCATTTCTAAAACAAATTCATGAATGTCAAAATCACAAAAATCTTTAGCTTTGATGTACTTTTGCCATTTTTCCCCCATGAAAGTTACAAAGTTTGATCCAGTTCTTTCAAAAATAGCTATTTAAGAGATTTGCTAATTGGCAAAAAGACTCCTTCCCCATCTAATCGAGAGTTAAAGCTGTGAGTTGCAGCCCTGTGAGTTAAGGCTTTCTCACTGGGACTGTAGCAGGCTGGTGTAAGCTGACATAAATTCACCAGTGAACCTCTTAACTCAGTGAAGTATAAAATCAGTTGAGCTATGCATCTGTAAAACCAGAACCATGCAGCAGGGAATCAGGCGTAGGCTCCTAATTTCACACTGTTGGGGGAAAAAATAAGGAGTCTGAAGTTAATTAAAGTAAAAAGAATCCCTCTGTAAATTATGTATGAGGATGTTGGAGTGAAAATGGCAGAATGCAAATGAATATTTAAGGTGGGGAATTTAACTAGCCCTGGTAGGAGCTAATGTGGCTTGCCTTTGGTCTCACTGCCTTTATTGCAGCTAAGGGGGGGGTCCCTAGGCAGGGTCTGCTTCACAGATGCATGCAGGGTCTGGAGTCCTCCATCCCCTGACAGCAAGAAGTGGCTGCTGAGTTTGTGCATTGCCTCAGGCTGGGTGATTGAGAGGACTCCTGACTGCTCCCTGCTCCACATGCTGTTTGACAGGGTGCTGGCAAAGCACCTGGCTGGCCTCTCAGGCACTCCAGGCATGCAGAGGCACAGGGAAATGCACGCGCTGTGGACTGCCACTCTAGTGGGCATAGGCAGCTGGGAAGGGAAAGGCATGGGGGATCGACGGGGTGTGCGACCAGCCCTGCACGCCCCACAGGGAGGGACCCCTCAGCTGGAAGGGCATGCTGGGGCAGAGGGAACCACTGGGGAGAGGAGCAGGGGTTTGGGGGGACCCCTATCTGCAGGGAAGCTGTGGGTTAGATCATCCCTCCCTGCATCCCCCCAGCACACAGGTGCTGTTTTCCTGTCTGAGTGATGCCATCTGGCACTAGACATTATCCAGCACCTTCTGTTGAGGGGGGCTTTTTTGTCCAGCCTGGAGGATGCATGAAACCTGCATGAGGCCCCCCCAACAAGCTCAGTTTGGTATTAATCCATCTCTTGGTCCCATTAGCCAAATTGTGCTCTCATTTAAACCTGCATAAAACTGAAATAGCTCCACTAGAGGCCGAAGTATAATGCAGATTTATGCTACACTGATTAGGAGCAGAGTTTGATCCTGTCACTTTGTAACGCCGTGACTGCCGTTTTACTAGTCCTTGGGGTGCAGGGCAGAAGTATTTTTATTTACTTGCTCTGAATTTTAAGTGCATTTTGCTGTGATACTTTAAGTAAAGCATCTTTCAGAAGTCTGGATCTCTCAGATCAATATATTCTCCTCTGCCAGTGAATTGTGGCCTAATGTCCTGAGCCATGCAGGACTCATAAAGTACCAGCCTGTAATAGGATTTCACCTCAGTGAATCTAGCAGCTACCACCGTGTTATATATAACATTAGTCCCCCTTGGCCTTTCAAAGGGCTTAGCATCCAGTAAACCCATCTCTCTGTGGGCTGTCTTGTTGCCACTTCAGGTGGTGGGTAACTCACTGTCTTGTGGTGACATGCATATTTTCCTTAGGCTAGGTATTACAGCACATGATCACCTTTTCTTGGTAAAGGAACCATTCCCAAAAAGCCCATGAATATATTTTTGGTGAAAATACCTGGAAACCCATTTTTTCCACCTCTCATGATTGGTTCTTTAAAAAAATAAGCTGGATTTTCTCTCCTGTGGGTAACAGTTTTACATCTAATGAGCTGTTACCTGTGAAAACTTGTCACAACAGCAAAGTGTTACAGGATGGGGACTTGCCACATCCCTTTGGGAACATTAAGTATTAAAAGCACTTGGCCCCAAACCATAAGACTTCTGCTTGTGAAAGGAGGTGGTTAAGGCCAGAAAAGTCACCTTGCAAACATGGAGATGGGGACAACAGGTGTCAAGTATAGGCGAGGACTTGTTCTCCTTCCTAGTGCTTTGTTATTCAGGCCCTGCAATCCAAAAGGAAATGAAGGAAAGGAAAAGCTTTCAGTCCAAGTGGAAAAGAGGTCTCTGGCAGGATTAAATGATGTCCTGCCTCCTGAGTTCTGGTTATGCCGCTAATCATTCCTTTGTGATGAAAACAGTTGCCGTTGCAATCTTCCTAGAAAATACACTACAGCTGTAGAAGAGAGTCTTAAAGCACCAAAATGTGACAACTCACTGAAACACACAATTTAAGTAAAAAATGCAGCAGAGAAATTAAAGCCCTCCAATGAATAGCATTAGTTTATAACAAGAGAGGGAATTGTAACTTAGTCATGGTTGAATGTTTCCCATTTCCTCTTAGTGTTCACGGCTCCTTTTTATAATTGTGCTTTTGTGGAGAGAGAGGTGTTGGGATTCTCTGGGGTTTTGGGAATATCCTTGCTTTATCCTGAAAGCACCTGCCTGTTCCATCCATGACACAGCCTTTAATCCTGCCCTGGGTACAGTGAGAAGAAATGGGCGTCTAATTTCATGGTTGAAGTCAGAAGAGATAATATCTGCTCAGTTGCCTGCATAAAAGTTGTTATCTAGCATAAGCCTCCTGGAATTCTGCTTTTGTGTCCTCAAAAGGATCAGGATATGAGGATCCATCCGGGTGTGCATGATCTCTGCATGTGCTGAAAAACAGAATATCTGGGTTGCTCGATACTGTATAAAAATTTTAATAAGAGTTGAGTCACATAAATCTTTTTACTGCCTTCCCCTATTATTCTTAATATATGTTCTAGCTGTGTCTGCAGAATATAACTTGTCAGTGTACCTAGGTACAATCTGATTCGTGTTGACATTTCGTAAAGACCGGGGAGGTGCTATTCAGACAACTGCAAGGGCAATTCTCAGAGATGGGGAAGAAACACTCTATTATGCCCCCTCTCATGTGAGTTTTTAAGGGTTACCTCATTTGTGCAGCATGTTCAAAGATATCAAAACCAAGCCCCAGTAAGAAGCAGAGTCAGGAGAGGGTTAAGGAAGTCAGTGATGCCTGATGTTAACATCTTTACTATTTTTCAGCTTTGTAAAGATAAATGTTTCAGATTTCAGTCTGTGGTTCCCAGCAGTGCTTTGGTAACACTGCAGTAGGCCCGCAAAAATCGCTAATGCTGGGCCAAGCCGAGATAATGCGACTCAGCAGGAATGACATAATGCTCTAAAAGAAGACTATGATGTAATGCATATCTCAAAAATGAGAGCCAATTTCCATTAGAAAGCCTTGAAGTCTAGTACTAATACTGCAATATGCAAAACTTCGAGGGCTTAAACATTTTTTTTTTTAATGTACAATTTTGTAAGACTTACAGCACTTGTGCAGTCTGTCTTGGTTACTAGAGAAGCTTCTCCCTTGTTCCACACTTTCTTGCAATTCGGGTGCTTACTGAAAGCCATTAAGCGTTTCACCTTGGTTGAGGTGCCTGCAATACGTTAATACAAAGGCTGTAATTTATAGTGTTAACATGGCTGTTTATGCAGGTGAGGCATAAAGCGTATATAGCACATTGCAGTAAATCCCACTTAATGACAGTGTTATACAGGGATTTGTTAGATTCACTAATGTCTCATGGAAAAGTTAAGCAGTATCTGTGCTAAGCTCAGCTTGGGCTTCAGCCAGTGCAACTCCTCAGTCCTTGGTGTAGTTGGTCCCCTGAGTAAGGTGAGACAGATTTGGGCCCATGAAGTTTGTAAACCATCCTGGTTAGTTTTCCTGTCTTTTATTAATAACTGTGCTGTCAGAGCAGCAGGACTTGCCTGCTGCTCAGTGCTCCTGTGGTGCATGAGCCAGTGGGACTTGTGCACTGGGAGCTGCTGCATAATTTATTTCCAAGTAGTGAATCTCTGAGCAAGCCTGCCAGGGTCCTGCACCCACCCTGATCCCAGCCCCTGGCGAAGTGGTGGGATGTCCTGGAGGGTCTCATTCTTCTCTTGGCCTGCTCACCCTTTGCAGCAAGGAGACTATTGTGATTCCCAGGCATGCAGCTGCCTTTAGAAGTGTGGACCTTTCATCCACCCTTTTGGGGTGAGGGCAGAAGCTGCTGCCTTTGTCTGGCTCTGCCCTTTGGAGGCAGGACAAAGCCAGGGGTCTGGGTCTGCAGATGTGGGAAAGTTCCTGGCTTTGGAGGGGATAGCAGCAGCCCAAGCAGGGCAGGATCTGGCCTTGGCTTCCTGTGCGGCTACATCACCTTACAGCTCTAATGTGGCAATATATACCCCTTCACCATGTCTTCATCTCACAAATGTCATACCGTTGGAGTCAGACCTCACATGTTTAGAAAATACCTCCAGTTCTCCAGAACCAGCCCTAACCAGGGCTGTGCATTCAGTCCCTGGGCTGGGACCAGGGACCAGGGACTTTTCAGAGGTCCCATCCTGACAGGGCAGGGGGTTCTGGGCCAGAACCTGTTCTCCCAGGAAAGAACTATATTGCATCCTCTCACATCAGCCCACAGGGACATTCCCAAGGATGTATCCTGAGCAGCAGAGTTACTTCAAGAGGGTTTGCACTAGAAACCAGAATCTTTAAAAAATGACCAGTGAGGTAGCTCATGCACTGCAGCCTCAACCATGGCAGGCAGCTGCCAGCATGATTTTGACCGCCATGGTCTCTGTGACAGAGATGATCTGTGCTAATCAAACCATCTCAGCTCAAGCAACTTAGGTATTAATATGTAACCTCAGCAGGCTTTTGTAAATTTGAGGTTTACATTTTTGCCTCTCTGTGTTAAGAAACATTGGGAGTGTCAGGTGTTGAAGGCTTGTGTTTACTTGCCTAAGAGATGCAAGGTCACTAACTGAGATTCAGCAGGCAAATAAAATTGTGACCTTGTTCTAAAAATTAATAAACCACGATCAGCACCTGAAAGAGAGGGCAAAGCTGGCATCTGCCTCTGTTAGTTCAAGCCTGGACCTGCTTTTCATTCAGAATGACCAGAGTGACTGCAAATGGAGGCTGCTGTATTTTATGTTACAGACTGCCTTCTGAAGAAGACTGACCCAAGCCACATGGCGTCATTAAATTGGGACTGATGCTGGACATGCACCACAACCACACAAGTGAAAGGTGAGTTGCTGCCTCAAATTGTTTTAAAAACTCATTATCGTTAATAAATACCAAGCTGAGTTAGGTGCACTGTTTCATTAAAAGAGGATAGCCAGAGGGAAAGCCTAATTATCTTGCTTTAGCAAAAAGCTCTAGGGACAAAAGGGGAATGTATAATTATAGCGTCAATATGGCCCACCGGCCTGCTGGTGGGCCAGAAACACAGGGATCTGGCTCTCTAGTCCTGACCTCGCCTCTGCCATATGTGACTGTTGGGGCAAGTCATTTAACCTCCTTTCTAACATGGGAGCTCTCATGCTTCCAGAGCTAAGTAATCAAAGTGCCCTGAAGACTAATTCTTTATAAGGACTGGAGAATTTGTAACCTATTTTGGCTTTTTCCATTTGCCTTTATGCATACTTAGATACCTACTCACCTTGTCCCAGCTGACTTGAACTGAGCAACCAGGATTAGATTGGCATGAGAAGCATTGCGTGATTTAAGACCATGGCAGTCAGTACCTAGCCACACTGTGAAATTGCCCCACATCAGTTGTCCTGAAACCATGGAGAAAACAACATATCTGCTAGTGTCAGCGACATAGGACTAATTTTGATAAAAGTTGGAGAAAGAGAAGTGCAGGACCAGGTTTACAATATGTGTACAACTACAAACTAAGTGCAATGGACTGTATGTCTAATCAGTGCAGAGGGAGCCAGGGAGTTACAAAATTGTGTTTGTACAGTATGAACCAGCCCAGGATGCCCAGGGGCCTTGAGTATCTGGTGACATTGCTGGCCTGTTCACCCACATCCTATATCTTTGCAGCTACTGCTACCATTCCAGCCAAAAGAGTGGTACCACATAGACCTGGCTAGCCGTATTCTGTCCTAGAGGTGTACTTCTGTGCAGCCAGCGTAGTGGTTGTACCTTGATAACCTGCTGGTGGTAGCAAGTCTGTTGCTTTGTGCACTTAATTAATCTCAGCGGCTCTGTTACACAGTACTGAGTGAAGCACCTCACCTGGTGTGGCAGTGCCTTGGGTTTATGAATGTCCCCTGGGACTTTCAATGGCATTGGTATAGTATAATGGGGGAAGCCTGCCTCGTATTGCGACATGTTATTTGGTGGAGGGTAATGTCGGTTGGACTAGCAGTTGATGGAAAATAATATATCCCCAGTACAGTACATTGCTAGTGTGGTGAACTGCATTCCCCTGGATAAGTTAGTCCAGGAAGAGCAGCAGAGTGGCATCCCTGGCACCTCTGGTTCTCTGAGCTACCCAGGGCCTCCCTGTGCCGGTGGCCTTGCTCTTGTGGCAGCACTGCTTGGAGCAGAGCTAGGTGCTCAGTCCTGTCATCCTGCTTTTCTACCTGAACATTTACTGTGCCTCTAGCACTTCTTATTTCTGCATCTCAAAGGCTGGCCACGGAGTGTCTTCATCTCTGCTTTGAGGGGTAATAAGATGTGAAAGCTACTTAATCCTGCTTTAAAGGTACAGTGACATTTGCTAAGGAAGCAGAACTGGTCTGCTTAGAAATGTCCCATAGGATGAGAAATTGCAAAATCCATGGCCAGGGAAGCCATTCCCTAGCTGAGCAAGGAGCAGAGTTAAAAAGCATTTGAGTGAGATACTCCCAGTTCTGAAGGGCACAGTGAGAACTCATCAGCTCCTCCCTTCTGACCCTATCCCACAGTATGAGAACAATAGGTCTCTACAACAGTAAAAGCAATAAACTTAGAAGGAATTACAAAGGATATTGCTTTGCACACTGAACAGACAGCCTGTGGTCTTCACTAATGTAGACACTGAATGTCAAGCATGTATGGATGGATTTTTAAAAAACGTTGGCTAATTTAATCATCACTGGCTACCACATGTAGCGCTAAGATAATCCATGGCTGGATTTCACCCTGCAGTTTTGCAGCTGATTACCTCTGGGGTACTTGTGTATCTGTGTGGGAGAACTGCACAACTGGCTGACTGTATCCAAGTCTTTTTTCTTCCTTTTAATCTGTATTTATAATATCTCCAGAGACATGAGGCCAGAGCAAATGGAATGACATTGGAATGACAATGTCCAAAGCTAAAAGTCAGATCCAAAAGGGAATTTGGAAGTCAAGCTCTTTCTTGTTTGCACATCCATCTTGGCATTGAACGTAGTAGGAAGTTAGTACCTAAATGTCTTGGTCGTTCTGATCCTATTGGCTAAAGTAGCAGCTATGTAATGCATGTACTCTACAGAAATGAGACAGGAAGGGAAGTGATTCCTGTCATTTTTGATCTGTGGGAACTCAGAACATCCTCTACTATAACTTTGAAGGCACCTTGAAAGCGACTTCCAGGTGCTTCCAGTGTAATGATACTGCAGGTGAAATCTCCTCTATCTTTTCTTAGTTGTGACCAAGCATGAAGCTGATTTTGCTGTGCCATGTGGCTGGAACCTACCGTGCCTTCACTGCCTTTAGTGCTGAAGTTAAAATTTGGGCCACTCCCCGCCCTATGCCTGGGTTTCCTCCCTTCAGATCTCCTGGGTCTCTGGAGGGTGTTAAAAGCAAGCCAGCTGTTGAGAAACATGTCAGCATAAGTATTCTCTTAGAAAGGTGGAGGATTTCTGGGCTGCAGGAGTGGGCTGTTTCTTGCCTCTCCACATACCCTGTGATGTGGAGGGTGGTGAGAGAGTGATGGAGACCTTGGGATCATGGGTGGTCAGGAAAGCCTTCCTCTTGAGCTGTGGAGAGCCCACCTCACTCCTGTGCAGTGCCTTAGTGTAACTCACTGCAACAGCAGTACAGCAACCCAGCCACCTTCCTCTTCCATAGTGCAAAGTCCCTCAGAGGCCATCACAGAGAGGTTTGGGAGCTCTGTGCCATTGCATGCAGAGCCTCTGGAAGTCTGGCATACTGCAGTGTCTCTCTCTGCTATCACTCTCCCAGTGGGTTCCAGTTTCCTGCTGCTGAGGCAGGAGTGGTTCACACCTGAACACTCTGTGCACCCAGCAGTCCCTGAAAGCTGCCTGTGGGATGGTTGCCTGTTCCCTATTGCAGGCCACTGAAATGGTGGCTTCTGGCTGTGAGGTGAGCTCCCTGAAAGCAGTGGAGACCTCCTGGGTATACCTGGGCATAGCTGAGCACAGGCCTGGCCTTTCACTCCTCTTCTGTTTTGCAGGGTGACTCACTCATCCCCAGTTCTATGGAAAAAATAAATGACAGCTGCAGCTACAGACAGTGATGCTGAGGGCAGCAGCACCAGCACTGAGCCGAGCACAGCCTCCTGGGACCCCATGTCCTAGGCAGGCAGGGCTCGGTGGCAGAAGCAGCTCAGGATGCCTTTGGGCACCCCTTTAATTCCACAAAGCAGAATCTGCTCCTGGTCCTGCAGCAATGCTCTAACAAGCTATGTTTTCATTTCACATTTCTGGTGGGTGCTTGGAGTAGCTGAAGGTACCCAAGCTGCAGGATGCTGCAAGGCAAGCAGCTGTGGGTGAAGCACAAGAAGTGTCATCCCTGTTGTACAACACTGGGAAGTTTCTGAGTCCCTGGTACATACTGGGACATCTGAGGGCATGGTGGCTCTCAGCAGCCTGTCAATGATCAAACAGATGCTCTGGGTGGCTTCAGCTAGGGGAAAGTTATGCTGCCCAGTGCTGCTGTGGGCAGGGGAGATAGCTGGCTGTGAGGGGTGGGCGGCTTCAGCAGCCAGACCTTGGGTGTCACCAGGGCAGAGGTCTTCAGCCCTCCCCATCCAAAACCACCACCTGGTGACCAAAAGCCCTGACACCCCGTCAGGGCACCCACACCATCAGGTGTTGTACTGGCAGTCCTCTGAAACTCCTGTGAGATGCAAGGGCTGAAATGAGTAATTCATGGATCCAGGCACAGCTGATGGTACCTCCATTTAAGAAGCCTCACAATATTTTCCATTGTAAGAGTCTATTTCTAGTTGCTTTTCTTTTTGCCAAACGTATCTGCCTCTGCTTTTTTGCCAAATGTATCAAGCTGCTGTTTTATTTAACTTTAATCCAAAAACAAAGTAATTGTTTCTGAAAGTGAGGGCAGTGGAAAATACTTTTTTCTTTTATTCATATACAGCTGGGTATATATACAAGTATATGTGAAATCTGACAATACTTTTGTGGTGTGCACTCTGGAATGGGAGTGCGGACAATCAGCACAGGGAACTTCACTTCTACTGTGCAGACCTGCCCAAGCTACAAGCCCTGTTCACCCTGGCTCAGAGAGGATCTGCTAGAGCTGTGTACAGACCTGCTTCCCTGCACCTCCAGCTGCAGTGAGCCTGCCAGCCCATGGCTGGGCAGGAAAAGTGGACAATGTGGCACAGCCCACCCAATCCTGCCATACCTCTGATCCAGCTGATGCTCCTTCTGCCCTGGTTATCCCTTTCCTTGTCCTTGCTGTAAGTGGCTGGTGCACAGCTACTGGCCACATGTCCCTACCTCAGATTCAGCCACACAGTGGGACTCTACCAGCCCGGTGGAGTCATGGTGCTGGTAGGGAGTGAAAGCATTGGAGGAGACTTTGAAAGGGAAAATCAGAGGGAAAAGGGGCAGCTGAGGCTTTGCTGCAAGATGTCTGCTCATGGGAGACCAGGGTTTGTGGGTCCTGCAGCTTGTAGAGGGGCTTCTTGAAACACAGGAGGTGAATTTTCCCTGTTTGGCTGAGCAGTGTGGGAGCAAGTGAGCACTAGAAGGAATGTGAGAGTGTGACTCAGAGAGGAGAGGAAAGAGGGGAAAAAAGCTGGCCTCTCTACTTCTGAAAATTATTTGCGTAAGGATACTTGCTTAGCTCAATATTAACTGTCTAAGGTTTTGGGTTGACAGGGACAGGGTTTCTTTAAAGAGGATGAATTCACTGGATGTAAGTGATGCCTGCATGTGAGATACCTGTGCTGTCTCTAGAGTATCTGTGCTACGAAACTGTCAAATATCACACTGGTGGAGTGCATGCAACAACAGTTGCCCAGAATCCTATTTTTGAAGATGTTCTCATACACAAAGATACAGAGCTTTGCTATTCTGCAGCTCAGTTTAGGGTGTCGTGTGAAGCCTATAAGATACCTCATATGTGTGCCACATCTGCATGACTGAAAAGCAGCTACCTCTGGGGTCTGGAACCCCAGAATGCATTGCCCCCCAGCTGGGAATTAGGGCCATCAGTGCAATAAGCCAGGAACCTTATAGCTGTGATTTGTCCAGCACCTAGCAAAATGAGGTTTATTCCAAGACTGAACTCCTACTCAGGCTGAAATATAAGTAATAAAAATAGTAATATTATAAAAATCAATAACTCTAGTCAAGGGTACATTTAAGTCACCCATCATATGAAGATGATGTAAGATTCCACAAGTTTGTACACCAGATATTTCTTGTGCCTTTGTAGTATCTCTTTCACAAGAGAGATCACACCCACACACGCTCACAAGCTTAAAACACCATTAATCTTCTAGTGGCTGAAAGGCTAAGTCAACTGTAATGGGAATAAAGCCAGGGCTCCAGGTTTGCCTACACCCAACAGGAGTTCACACTGCAGGATCCCATGTTTGCTGGGGTTTGGTTGCAGTGGCCATGGAAGCAGCAGATGTTTCAAGGAAAGGGTTTTGAGAGGAAGAAACTGGACATAACATGTATCTTACTGTTTAATTATGATAAAGGTCTGGATCCACAGTAAACGCTTTAGGAGCAGAAGTAGTTGTCAGTCCTCCCACAACTCAATTCATCCAGTAAACAGGACAAGAGAGGTAGTGCACTCCACTTGAGGGCAGCTATTTCACCTTCAGTGCTGCTGGCTGGGTCTTGCAGATCCCCCCTCAGCACAGCTCTGGGTTCCCCATAGCCACTTGCTGGCCTAGGGAAGGAAACATGCAGGTTGGCTCAACCTGAGCTGGAAGCAGAGGGACATGAAGGGACATGACATCATTCTGGCACTGGCCCATGCTTCTTTAGCCCTCATCCCTGCAGACCTAGCTTTTGCAAGATCTGCTTTGCTTCTCTGGACTCTGCAAACCACATCAGACCTGCCTCATTCTGCAGGCAATCTGCAGTCTTTCATCTCTTTCACCATGTTCTGCCATCTTGCATCTACTTTGCCATGTTCTCTGACATACAGGCTGTCCCCCTCTGTGCTGTTACAGCACCTAGCACAAGGAGGTCCAGACCTCTTAAGCTTTTGCGTTTCAAAAATATAATTTATCCCTTCTGATTGTTTTTGTAAACTGTAATGCCTTATACTGACTCCAGATGAAATATGCTGCCTAAGGAATGTAGACATAAGGAATGGTCTTACTGTATTGCACCAAAGTTTAGTGAAACTAATGTTTGCTTTGATGAGGAGTGGGTACTCAGCAGGCAGTGATACAACTGTGATCTCCAGGGGCTTCCCAAAAGGTATGCTTTGCTGATTGTATTTACCAACCTATACATAACACTTGCATTTAGACTAGGGCTTGGGCTACTTCTTGCTGTGGAAATCCTTCTCTCTGATGGAGGCAAACTGGGGAGATTTAATGGAGAAGCCCAGCAGGGGACAGGGAGGCTCTGGTGCAGGCAGCAGGCTCTGCTGGCCTGGGGCACTTAACCAACATTACGGTGTACATCATGCTCCCCTGTATGCCAGGGGACTTTAGGCAGCTGAGTACCTTGCTAGGCACGCTGACAACGAAATCTATCTACCCTCTAGGACAGCTATTGAAATGTGAAAGCTTTCCTTTACCAAATGCTTGACTGGGATTATAGCTGGACTGCTGACAGAGAAGTAAAATGTCACATTACTACTCCCACACAGTCCAATCAGGATTCTATGGTGTGCTACTGGTACTGTACAGAAGAATGGCAGGTGCCACAATAGCACCTTTACTTTCCCTGTTATTATTCTTTGGTTAAAGTTGCATGGAGAGCTGTGTTCCAGTGTTTCCTCACTATTGTATTTGTAATTCTTTGGCTGGACTTCCTTTGGTCCTTTGGAGACAGTGCACTTTCTCCTCTAGGTAAATATTGGTCTGTTTTTCATATAAATATTAATTTGGGCTGGCACAATGTAGTGTGTAATATCGCCACTCTCTGTGAGGATTAGAGTGATTAGGAGTCTCAGAATTCACTTTAATCAGTCAGTTCAATACTGCTGAGATTTGCAGTCTACCCTCTCCCATGCAAGAGCCAGAGTCTTTCGACATGGTAACAAAATTGAAGTGAGTTCCTTCATCTTAGACAAGGATAATTAATCTTCAAACACTGTTTATCTTAGACCAGAAATCCCCAGAATTCAGAACCAAATTAATTTAAAGTCTAAATCTGCTTTAACTAGTAATTGGTTAATCAATGGGCTCACTGTGTAATTATATTCTTTGTTCACTCTTCTTACAGGCTTGAAAAGACCATCTAATTCCTATGTTGCTTTCATTCCTATAATTAGACCATGTGACACACAATGCTGTATGTATAGTGAACAGATTCTTTCCTGGAATAATTTCCCTGAGATTGTTTCCTACAGAGGAATGTTGTCTTTTTTTTTTTTTTTTTTTTTTGTTACCTTAAAAAAGCTTTCATATGATTTCTTGGTTATTTTGGATTTTTGTGACTCATTTACAGATTGTGCAAAGAATTTTAAGCTTTGAATCTTTACTCTCTGCCTGTCACTGAAAAAATATACACTGTGTTTTTATTTCCCTCACTTGCACTTGACATAGCTTTAATAGTTAAATATTAACTATTAAATATTAATAGTTGCTCCCTCTGACTATTGATAGGATGTGGCAAATTCAAGATGTTGTCACTCCTATTATCTTTCAGAACAGATGAACCACAAAACCTATTAGCTGGTGTTATTCTTGTGGACAGGAATTATTGTTGCTATTAGGAATAGGAGGTCTGAGAATAAATCGGAGAAGGAAATTGTGGTCTTTTTAACCGAGTTGTGGGTTTTCTTTACTTAGTCGATACTGTCATATCCCCATTGTGGTCCATGGTCCGGTCAGTGGTTTTCATATTTCTGTTCACAGAATTCCCTATTTCCATCAGCTTCATGAGTGCTTATATACCAGTACATATTAATATCCTCTCTTCTTCAATAATGTCTCCTTGCTGAAAACTATTAAAGGCCACTGCCTGTTTATGCATATCTAAATGTATTCCATCTTTCATTCTTGTTAGTGATGCATAGATTATAGCTTCAAGAAACAAGTCAAAAATCTTCTTCGGATGAATGAGATGCAGGAAAGTTTGACTGCCAACACCTCACTGTTATGATTTCTTAGAGGACAGGGAACTATCAGGTTGTTAAGTGTTTGGGCCCAAACCTCTATGGATCTCTGTGGATCCACCCTGACATTTTGCAGTCCCCTTAAAAGCAGAGCATTTGGGTTATCTGCAAAGCATTTAGAGCCTGTGGGTCCTTTCTTCTGATACCTACCCGGGAACTTCAGCAGCATGGAGGAAAAATGAAAAGTGGAGAGAGATGAAAGACTTCTGGTGAGCTGCACTGGACTTGATGGGGAGCCTTCTCCCTTGCCAATAGCCAGGCAGCTCTAACGCATGCGTTTGTCCTTGGTCCCAGCAGCATGGGGCATGTGAGCTGCCTGGGGCTCTGCGGGAGAGGTGAACGGCAGTGAGTATCCTGGAGCAGTAATTCCTACTGTGGGGGGTTAGGTGTTATCAAAGGCACTTCTTCACTGCCAGTAGCTCCCCCATCATGATGACATTAAATGCAGCTGGTGAATCAGCAAGATGTATCTTGGCAAAATTTCAAATTCTATTCAACATAAGATCAAGAAATAAGCAGTGTGCTGCAGCCTAGGGGTTGTTGTTCTGGCTGTACCCCACCACCTGAACCCATCTCTGGTTGGGCAGGGACAGGGTCATCCTGCTCTGGGAGAAGCACATGTCAGACTCACCAAAGGCACCCTCAGAAAGAGTCCTTCCTCCAGGAAGTAATATCTTTTAAGATCTTTCTCTTTTAAAAGATTTCCTAGTGTTAAATTTCCAATAGCAATGTGAAACCATGTCATGGATCCAGAAAACATTTGCAGCAATCATTTAAATCCATGCAGCTGAAGAGATTTCCCTTCCCTCTCTACCAATCCCTATGAATCTTTTTCTGACCATTTGCTATTGTCTCAGTATTTTTGCTAAACAGACAGTTCCTGTTTGCATTCACGGGTCTGTTATCTCCTTGTTCCTGAATGCTAGTATATGTTACAGTCCAGGATTCTCTCACTTACTCTTCTTTGCTGAAAATCGTAATGATCAGAAGATTTCTCACCTCCCCACCTAGACAGGTGGTAATTCTGCCCTGGTGCTGAACCTGATCCAAGTCCCTGGAAAAGGCTTCCCTGTGCTCAAAATAAGCCACCACTTTAATCTTTCTCCCAAGCAGTGTCACAACTAGGAGCTCAGAGAATTAGGCAGAGAAGCAAGCACTTGTCATGACTGTGTCTTTCCTAGAGATTCCCTCTACAGCCAAAGGGTAGAAGCAAGCAATACCCAGCAGCCCTCAGTTACCCCTTGCCAGGCATGCAGCTGAACCCCTATCTACTTCTCAGGCTCTCTGAGGTATTGTCACTCTGCAATGGTGAGATCACAGGATTGTTAAGCGCAGTGGTAATGAGAAGTAGGTGAAAGTCTGTTTTAAAGCTCAGTGTGTAAAGACTGCAGGAGCAGATCTTTGCTTTTCTGAGCACAGGACAGACCTTCTGCTAATGTTTATGGTACAGAAAAATGCAGCACGGAGAAAGAAATACAGGAGTTTGTTTGGAAGTGCTTGGCTCTGCTGTGGCCCCCAGGTTTGTGGCCTCTCTCAGCTTTGAAAGCCCAAGACCTGGGGCTCGCCCTAGGACAGGATGGCAGCACATGCTTGACCCCTGCCCTGGGCTGCAAAGTGGAGCTCCAGCTAGAGCCCCCTCATGCAAAAGCCATGTGTCAGCCTTCTCCTGTCCCATCCCACCATGCATAGCACTAGCTTTGGAATACAAAGTTGTAAATCTGTATTTCCTTTTATTCAATTGCCAGCTCTGAGCTACTATGAGTCACATTTTCAAGCTTTTCATAATAAACATGGGGATAAAAAACATTATTGAAATGTTCTTAAAAAGACAAAACAAATCAGAACCCAAATGACAACTGCAATTCTCTTGTAATTTCCTGCCTTGGACAGAGAGACTTTAAGAACATAAAACATAGGGAGATGTGATAAGATTCTGGAAGCTGGGGATGGCAGAGAAATGAAGCTTTGCCTGGGCTTTATAAGTATACAGCAGTCCCATTCAAGCCATTAGGAAAGTAGAAGGAAGAAACACTTTGAAATTTCTAAGTTGTTTCTATAAGCAAACAGTTGAAACAAACGTGTTTTGAAATCTACATCACTTCAATTTTTTAATAAGATATTATTGGCACCTTTCTTGAAGTGGTCATAGACCATTTTAGTTAGTTAAAACCTTTTGCTCTGGCACCTAAACAAGTTGCTAAAACTGCCAGTAATGTCTTTATATTTATACAGCAGAAAATGTTCACAAAATATTTCACTTAATATTTATAAAGAGGAGAATGTGTCTCTCTCCCTTTTTCATTTTGAAAGAAAGTGATCTCTTGACTCAGGAACTTTTCTACCTTGAGAATGGTGTCCAGAGGTGCTTTAATCACGGCCTTCCAGGAGACCTGAGATTTCATTACCCAATTTTCACCGTACCCCATCACAGCCAACTTTAGAGCAACTAGGGAAGGAAGTCTTTCTTTTTAGCTGAGGTAGAACATCTAGACACTGCAGAGCTGCAAATTTTGATTTGTTTCCCATGATGTAAAATGTGGGCAAAAGGAGGAAATAGGTAACACAGCCTCCTATTGCTTACAGGATAGAAGTGTCCAAATATCCCTGATCTGTGTAGGGAGCTAAATGTCATTAAAAGGTACACTTTGGAGACTTAATCCGGCTTCCATGCAATTAATAGAGCAAGGAGAGCTGACAGTGGGCAGATGGCAGTAAAATCAAGTCCTTCAGTGAGGGACAGGGCAAAGGAAACAGCTCCAGCAGATACCAGGAGACTTTGCTCTGCCTTCTTCTGAAACACTCAATAGCTAAGATATTTCTGAAATATATATGGAAGCTTTAGTAATTCAGAGTTTTCCAAAGTCCCAGTTCTCCCTTACCAACACGGGGACACCAATATAAAAATCCCAAGAACAGGCTATCTTTCCAGGGCTCCCTATATTGCACAAGGAGATGCTCTGAGAACAACCTTCCCTTTGCTCCTTAGCGTTTCTCATCCTCTGTCCCACCTAGGAACAGCTGGCAAGCTACAATCTCACAACATAGGTAGCACCGTGGTAGTTTTAGACAGGTTTGTGAATCTCAGGGTTTTGCTTTCTGTCATCACTTAGCTCTCACTACTCAGAAGTCACCCCTCTGTCCCCAAAATTGTTGCAACATCTCCTGAGTCAGCCAGTTCTGGGGTCCAGTTTGAAATCCACTTCCTTGCTTTACGCTCCTCCCTGCTGCATCTTGTCTTGTCATGTGATCTCAGCAGAACTCGTGCAAGCACCTCTGCAGCTCCTGCCTTTGGGAGCACTCTCCTTTACAGCCCTGGTTTTGGGAGGTCTTATACTCTGCAAGGCTTTGGTGTTACCTTTGGAACACCAGCTACTGCAGGGAATACGCTTCTGCTGCACAACACCTCTGCACACTGTTACTTACAATAGACAAAGAACCTGCAGGAAAATTTGGACATAAAATAGTAAATTTCATTCTGAGAAAGAATCATCCCAAAATTCTAACAGCCACAGTGCATCTCTAAGACCTTATATATTCCTTGGGGATCATTACATTTCTTGTGTGGCTGAAATCTCTTAGCCTTCAGGCTTTTGTAGGCCTCTGCACAAAGATCCTCCTCAGAAATACAGTGGTGTTTCTGCTTAATTATACAAACATCCTCTGGAAAGTGTATTTCTCTCTCTTGCAAGTTCAGCCTCATCATAGGTCTAAATTTGTAGATAAAGGCAAGTACATTATAATGGTGATGACTGATAGCTGAAGATTTCTTGGGTTCAGAGTGTTCCCTAATATAGGCTATTTTTCATCATCTAGAGTTGCCTGATAATGATGTCATTTCCATTGCCTGAATGTTAAAGCAGCAGCCACATATCATGGAGTTAAAATGACTGTTTATAGGGCAGCTAAATTGTGGTGTTATCAGTTTAGGGCAGTGTTTGCTTTGCTTCTGGGGACAAAATGACAATTGGACTTTCCTAAAACTAATCAAACAGGATGAGAATGCCAGGAATACAAATCTGCACTGTAGTCAAGCTGGGGGGAAAGAAGGGAGAGAAGAAAAAAAGAGAGCTATTTTTTGTGTGAAGATGTGATGACCATCAGATAAAAATGACAAAGTTGTACTTGTCAGAAAATAAGTCACATTGCTGATCACCAGATAACTTTGATGTAATATTCCACAATCATTTAACTGAGATTTCATGGCAAGATTAATGGTGAAGTTTTTCAAACATGCATGAAGAAGAACTTTCTTCTAATATCTAGCTGTCAGACAGCCCTTATCTGGGGCTTATGCTGATTGATTGTGATTGGGATTGAACTAGAACATGACCTCTAAATAAAAAGAAAATTATGCAGATTTGAAAGTGAACCATGATGCTTTTGGGTCATTCCTAAACATTGTAAAACCTCTTTAGGGCCTCATATGGTTATATATACATACTTACCTTATATGCATACGTATCTTTGCAGACTCAGCCCTGTTAACATCTGAAAAATCATCAAGAAAAAACCTCACACAGCTTCTCTGTCTTCGGTATCACAGAGTACTGTGAATTAGGTTTAATACATCATTTCCAACATACAGGACGTGCTTTGGAATGAGTTGTTTATGAGATACTACGTGATCAAAAGCAGTGCACAGATTTTGAGTGAAAGCAGGCCAATTTCCATTGAAAAAAATGCTGGTTTCTGGTGTATGACATTGGATGAATTGTTATACATACTTTGGAATGGATGATGACCATAAATCTCACTTTGGACACTTCATGAAATATTTGCAGCATATTTTAAACTAGCTTAGTGGTGCCAATTCTTCTCTAGTGCTCGCCCCCTACCTTGTGTTTTCATGGGGGCTTTGACTACAATGAAGGAAAGTTTGGGTGGTGCTGGCCAGCCATGGTGCCTGCAGGCTGCATCCAGCTGGAGACACCCTTTTGCCCAAGAGCCTCTCTTCTGCAACTAAACACTGAAGAAATGCAACAGGACTTTCCAGTTTTGCTGTCTGTTAATTCCCCCCACAAATCAAGGAGGTTCACAGCACTGTTACATGATGAGCCAGTGAAACTGGATTTGGATTAGCTAGGAAAGTGGCTGGGAGATGCTAAGCTCAGCCATGGCAGCTATAAAGAGCACCTCATCCTGAGCAAAGTGTCAGGTCAAGTAGAAGGTGCTACCCACCTTCGTATTGTATTGCTTGCTACAGCAGAGCCACGTAGCTCTGACTGAGGTTGGTGCTTCGTACAGGTCACAGCATGCATGCAATTTGGTGGTACCAACATGAACAGGTCCCACCCTTCAGTGCTCTTACCAGCTCTGCATTTCCATTTGTGCACCACCCTCTCTGTGTTTTGTCTAAGACTACTTTTACTCCTCTTCAGACCTATCACATAACAGGGAGTTTATGGAGCTTGCTTGGCCCTGGGGTGAAGTCCTGTACCATTACATCGATCCCTTAATTGAAACTCATAGCCAGATGAGAAAGATGGAACAGGAGACAAACAGGGCTGGTCTGTCTCTCTGAGGAGCTGGCTTGGTACCCCAAGAAGTGAAAAGGAGGGTGCTGTCCCTCACCATGGAGTGAGGCTTCAGGTGCCTCCAAGCCACTTGCTGAGGTGTGCTGGGATACAGATGGCAGATGTACTTCTGGAGGGTGGCCATGTCTTATCTGTCACATCTGTGTTTGAAAGTCCTGCTCATGCTACCATTGCAAAAAAAAAAAAACCAAAAACCCAGAAGTGCTAAATCAATGCATGGATGATTACCTCTCATGAAAATGGGGGGGGACACACACACACAATCAAAGTGGAACATGACTGCATTCAAAATGTGAAATTAATTTGCATTTAGTTGTAAAGGAAATCACCTGGCAATGTCTCACCAGGTGGCCAGTGGTTTATTTCATAAAGATACCATCGGGCTCATAGAGGGCTGAGAAGTGCTGCATGGTGACTGTGCTTCTTCCCTAACTTGCTTCATGCGCCTGTGCTGCAGCCAGCCAACACTGAACGCTGTGGCACATGGAGAACATTTTGCAAAAAGATGTCCATCTTAAAGAAGTAGACTTTGTTTATCTGTGAAATTTCACTCTCTGCTCCTCATCGTTTTCTGATGGCCAGTTACTGAAAGGGGAGAGGAAACGGAGAAGCAGCAGAAATACTTCCCTGCTTTCTCACCAAGAAATAAGGCAGCACTAATGACAGCAGCTTTCCCCCAGCCTTTTAAAACTCTTGTTTTAAAACCCACTCAGGCACAGTGGGTTTGCAGCACGCATTTTCTTTCCCTCCCATAATAAACCCTGAAATTCTTTAAAGGTCACATTGAAAAAAAGATTTGTCAGTCCAAAAAAAATTTGGGGGAAAGGATTTCAGAATAGACAAAAATGTATTCATTGTCCCTTCTTTCTCTTGGATCTTTTTCAGTTTTCTTATTTGCATCTTGAACTCACTTGGACTAAGTACAAAGGAGGGTATAAAAGGGGGCTAATAAGACTTTAGGATTTGTAGCTGAATGAGAAGTGTGTAGGTGGGAGATACTGCCAAGAGCTTGATTTTCAAAAGGGATTGTAAAGGGAATGGAGGTGGAACCCTGACAGTTCTTCATGATTCTGGGAGTGGAGGCTGTGCTGCAGAGTAGATTACTTACATGTGGGACACAGGTAAAGGTGGTAGAATCCAGATCCAAATGACTGAGCTTTATACATTTTGACATGGATAAGGACGTTCCTGCCATTCACTCTCAATGATTTTATAAATAATATTTTAGGCTTTTGGAATTGTATGAAAGAATCTGTCTTGAAAAATTAAGTAATGTTCAATCATTTAAAATAAAATGGAAACCTGCTAGTTTTAGTTAAATATCTGGAGACCAGAATCACTTTATGGCTGCAATCTGGGAAAACATGAAACTAATAGTAAACATCTCTTTACAGCAATATCTGCCATTTAATTTGGAATATTGTAAACAATGTTGTTGTAACAAGGGTGTCATGAGCTTTAATGGTACAGGGAAGCACGATAGCACAGATTTATATCAAAGTCTATTATAGCAGAGTCTTATTATATTATATATTATATTATATATATTATTATAGCAGAGTCTTATAACAAGAGCAGAATGTATTTATGTCATATGCAAAATGTCATCTCAGTCACAGACAAGACTGATGAGGAAAAACTATTAGATGCAAAGATTTGATTTATATTTCTTTTCCAGAATGGGGACTTTTGACGATCTCCCTTCAGGTGAGGTCGTCACCAATGCTTAAAACCCAAATTTCCAGCCACCACTGGAACACAAAAACATGGAGCCTCTGTTTGCATCATTTTCCCTTCTTCTTTTACCCAATTGCTGGAAATCAATAAAGATTCACTAGTAAAACAAAGTCTTTTGGTACAATTTTCTTGTAGTGGAAGCTGAAAAATACCCCCATCACAAAACACTACCGCATTTCCTTGCTTAGTTATGGCCTGAACATGTAAACAAATCCTCTTACCCTCAGCCGTACAAACAAGAGGCTTTGTGTAAGGGTCTCCCCCAGCCCAGCTCCTCTATCTCTGCATCCTTGTCCTGCATCACTGCGAACAGCTAACACCACTGCCAAGGCCTATAGCATAGACACTATATTCCTAGGGAATTTAAGGAACTTCAGAGCAGCCTTCAGAGGTATTATTCTGCTATCAGCACTTGTTACAGTCACCAAAGAAGCTCAAAGATCCCAGCCCCAACATATTGCCAACTTACTTGATAAAACTTTGGCAAATTTTTGAGGGTTGATGCACAAAGAAAAAGATTATGAGTGTTCCTAAAGAGACTTTTGGACTCTACAGGTGAGATTCAGCCACTGTTTTTCGTGAGCTTATAATTGTTATTGGCAAATTGTTCTCAGAATTTTGTAAAAGTTGAAAACAAAACAGCTGTAGTTTATGTTATGTTCTTTAGTGGTAAAAAAGGAAAAGAAATGAAAATTCTACTTTACTTGTGTTTGCTTAATTCAGAACATGTGGCATTTAGTGAATTTGTGGAATTTTAAGATCAGAACTAAATTGGTTTGGGTAGCAAAAAAAAAAAAACCACAAAAAACAAACCAACAAAAAACGAACCACAACTCCAAACCCCAAATGAAATGGCCAGATATTTAATCTAAAACCAGGCTATTGCAACTAATTGAATTTACCTTGTACAACTTTGTGCATTTTTTCTTTCCAGAAGAGTCTATACACAATCGTTTGAATGTTATTGGATGCCCTGTTCCTAGTGAGATAAATCTTTTGTCTTATCTAAAAAGCTGCTTTGCCAATAGGTCCTGGACCGGCTTGCAGCAATTGGCCTCATGATTCCTGCTTAAGCACCAAAATTGCACAGATTCTGTACTACCTACTGCTTCCTAGGTAGATTAAACACGCCCCTCCCCTGGTTTTTAGTGACTGACAGTTTTAGGTGGGGAGAAAAAAATCAAGCTGCAATAATTTGATGTCACGCTTTTGACATTGCTAATGAACCCATAGCATTGGAAATTCTTATGTCCAGCTCCTGTCCAGCTTCTCCCATTTACATTACATCCCATATGCAGGTTCACTAACACAGGATATCGGCCAGAGAAGATGCTATCCCATAATTCAAAGTACAAGTACACTAACAGACTTTCAGAGCAATAGAAAAGGAGCTTCTATTCATCAATGTCTTCCTGATGTTCGGAGACTAAACATGCACAAAACGAGTAGGACGTTGTTATGTTCCTGTTAGCAACTACTGTACAGAAAAAGAAAATCCTGAAGTGATTTGTGCAGGCTGTCAAACTCAGAAACATTGCACAACTGTGACAGCCCTCCTCTGCATTAAATTTAAATGTCTACAGCCCTGTAGTTCAGAAGGTGCAGTGGTAACAGCAGCTGAGGAGCCAAAAAGGTAGTCCAAAGTGTTACTATCAACACAGACACATGGCACAGACATTAACGCATTGTAACATCCCTGCTCTATGTTGTCCATGCACTGGGTTAAACACCTGTTGTTGCTTTATGGATTTTGCAAATCTGACCAGGAACCTTTACGTTTTTCCGACTTTTTCAAATTATACAATGCTAAAAACATTGCATGTCTTTCTTCCTTCAATTTCATTTTGCACATTTGATCTCCCTTTCATAACAGTCCCTATTACCTATTAAAGCTCTGATTTCTTGGGAGTTTAAAGTCCCTTCAGAGGGTAAATCACACTGACACAGAGGCTGTTTCTCAGTACGTCACTGCCTCATTATACAGTGAAACTCATGGAGAAGTGCAAACTCACTAGCTGGCCAGTGATCATGCACAAACATTTGAGTGATCTGGGGGCCAGGTTGTTTAAGGCAGTGTGCCTACATGAGTGTTCTTATGTCTGTATTGGTGGGCACAGGATCACTTTAGAGTCACAGGTCTGGCTGCCTATCTCAGTAGCTCTGTGACTCCTTCCCCAGCATGCTCCAGCTCCTCCAGCAGTGCAGAAAGGGCAGGGGGTGTGTAGGATGGGTGGGACCATACATAATTTGGACAATTGAAGACAGAAGCTCAAGTGAAAAGCGAAGGAGTGCTGGTAAGCACCTTTCTGCACCCCATCACTTACCTTGGCCTCACTCCTTCACTGGTGTCCCAGACTTCAGACCTCTGGAGAGCCTGCAAACCTGCCTTCTCTCCTGCAGAGGAGGCAGGAGAATGGAAAAGGTCATGTTGCTTTCTGTAGAGTGTTACAGAGATGCTGTGTTTGTTATAGGTATGTGCAGTTCAGTGTATCTGGTATCAGTACTGGGAGTTTTTCCCCTCAGTGGCACACGTCATTAGAAATATGGCTGGAGGTTTTGGTTATTTTTCCCACACACGTGACAGTGAAGAGCAGCATTCTTTCAGTGTCATTGAAAGGAGTTACTTCTCCTTTTGCAGATCTTTGTCTAATGCTGTATGGCAGGGTCAGGAGGAGATAGAAAAGGTGCTCAGGTGGATTTTTCCAAAACTTTAGGTTCTTTTGTCTAGCGATGGCAACGTAAGGCATCTTCCTGAAACTAGACAGAGCCTCCTGCCTTGTGGTGCTTAGTGCAGTCAGGAAAAATAGAAGCAGAGAATCTGAACAGGCAAGTGCAAACAAACTCATGTGTCTATTTGATCTAAACAGGCTTGAGAGAAAGGAGCATCTTCACTGCTCCAACTTCCTTTTGGTTCAGTAAAAGGCTGATGAGATAAAACTTCAGGTCAGAAAGGTTCTCTAATGCTGCAGCCAAAGGCCACACAGGTTAAAATGTGCGGCGGGAGAATCAGAAAGAAATTGTGTGGCAGAGAAGGGAGGAGTAAAAGAGATGTACAGTGCCTTGAAGGAGACACAACTAAGTCTGAATTTAATGCAGCTCAGAGAGAACAGCAGGTAGAATTCTACATTCCTGAAGGTCTCTATATACAGCAGGATGCACAGATTTCCTGTTGATGCTAGTATGGAATGCACAGGTTTTTTCTATGGAGCATATAATAAAGTCTAGGAAACATTCATTTTTACAAAGGCAGCAGAGGTCCAAACTCATGGTCACGGGTGTGCTGTAAAATTTCTGAGCTCAGGTAATTGGCATTGCCAGGGAAGATCTCTGAAGTGCGATCACTCTGTATTGTACCAGGGGATTTAAGACTCACATTTATTCTGAACTATGATGATAATAATAATAATAATAATAATAATAATAATAATATGCTCTTTTAAGACAACAGGGCTAACAATTTTAGTTTACTTTTTGCTGGAAGAAGGTTTTAATAGACCACAGCTATGTAAATATGCGACCACATCAGCTACTTTCAAAGATTTCATGTAAGCTGTGTTTGCATTCCCAGCTAAGTGTTATGACAATGTTCTTTTGTATAGTAATTTTTGCTCCTAAACTTTTCACAAACTCTGTATGCAACAGCAGTTTTAATACTGTTGCCTGCTATTATTATTATTATTATTATTATTGTGAATTTCTAAGCAACTCGTTTCGTTGCACAGTTGCTTGTGCCAAATGCAAACCTTTGATGTTTAGGTGGCTGCTAACACTGAAGGTACCAGGATAAAGTACCTTCAAGAATACTGGATGTGTTATTAGGGATGTCTTCCAAAACCCTGCAAATGATAGTCTAAAGGCGTAAGAACTGAGGGTGAATGAATCAGTAGGGAAAATACGACACACATTCAGCAAAGTATCTGGCTGAGATTGAGAGCAGAATGTTTCAAAACTCAGGTAACTTGATCCAATGCACATCCTAGTTACACTTGTATACAGCCACAGACCTACAAGAGAATATTAATGTTTATTTTCCTACTAAGATTACACTTATTCAGAGTGGACGGAAATATTCTGACTAACGTATGAAATAGTGTGATCCAGATACACTGCAAAGTGTCTTAGAAGAGCTTTAGCTGGAATGCTTTGTCTGCCTGATCTCTTCACTTGCCCCTATTTTGTCTAAAAGGAAACATCCAGAAGTCTAGTACCCATCTCTTTGTGAATATGACCCCTCATATTAAGGAAGATACTCTCTTAAAAATGCAACCTCACCAAAGGTAGCTTAAAATCCATCTCCCTCCAAATTCTGCAGGGAGATAGAAGAAATCTCATTAGAAGTTATGAGTAGTTTTCCAGTACTGCCTTTTTAACGATAAAGGTTTATATATTGGTCAATAGGGTTTGTTGGGTTTGGGAATTAAAAAAAAAAAAGACAACAAAAAAACCAAACCAAAACCTCTTGGCCTTATTTCCCTCACTGCAATGAATTCAAAGCCAATGGGATGTTGACTCAATGACTGAACACTTTTGGAAACCTCAGTCCAACAACATAGCTACCACTAGCTAATAATTTTTTATTTCAGAAAGTGAACAATGATAGTGAATCCATGAGGCCACCTATGCCAGGCTGTTAGCCTGCAAGGACACTGGAAATTCACCTCTGATCTGTCTGTACCAATTAAATCTTCTTTTAAAAGAAGGAATTAAAGGCTGGTGTTTGTCTTCTTTCACTTGTATCCTCAGGGCATTCAGCTTGTTATCTGGCCTTCCTTGATTACCCAATACTCTCCTGAATATCGCCACTAGCTTTGAAAGGAAGCTGAAGTTCCGACTTTGTATCAGGCATGTAGACCTAGGTAAAGCAATTGAATAAAGCCGCCACATGTCTTGCTAAACTGGGGATTTTTCTCCTCTGGATTCATGCAAAAGAATGAATTTTTTCATAACAAGCATAACATTCAGGTAATGCCCTGTATTTTAGCAGCTACTTTCAAGAAAGAAAGAGTGTGGAAAAATGGTACAGCAAATTGTAGCTTTGGTGTTCATATCAATGCAAAATGTAGAAAAGACTTCAGATATGACTGCTGGCCTCAAAGCAGCAAAGCATGCAGCAGGGCTGTAAGTCCCGGGGTTCTGACTCCGACCGGCTTTTCCCCTTTCTCCTTCTCAATTTCTATTCAAAAGTTGCATGGGATCTTTTTTAAGAAGTGGCTAAATTAATTGGCACAAGTACCCTTGCCCAGTCAAACACACGAATGAAATGGTATATTTTTAAACATCCAGCACATTTAGATGCTATTTTGAGGTCCTGGACAGCACGTGGGCTGAGTAGTCAGGACATGCAATTTTCTACATTTAGTTTACTGGTTACTAGCCAACCCAGGTTGATGGAGACTGACATTTCTTCCTGGTGCCTTGTGATAGCTTATGTGAATGCAGCAGCTGATCTTAAGTGGGTATCAGTATCAAAACAGTCAATCAATATTGGCAATAAGTGGCAGTTTTACTGCAAATCCTCCAAGCAGAGAGACTAAGACTCAGGGAGTACATTGACTACTTAGCCCTTATCTCTTAAATACACAGCACGGCTTGAAGGATGGGCCATGACGGCAAACTGAGTTTGGTGGTTGATATCAGTAGCTGCATCTCAGAGCTTGCCCCTTCTGGCTGGTCTAACACTGCTGCTGGGGCCTCAATGGCCTTCCCTGCAGCAGGGCAGGACTGAGGCTGGAAGCAGAGTGGCGTGCCCAGCTCTGCTGCCACATTGGCGGTGAGCAAGAACGACTTCATGAAAAGAGGCAGTGACGTTTATAAGAAAGAAAATTTTTTAAAAATTACATGTACCTGGATGGCCAAAGTGCAGATGGCAGTGATGTTTAAGGGAAGATACATATAAACTGTGTCTTTCAAAACCTGATAGTCATTTATAGATATAGACAGGCCTGTCAAACCAACTATACCTCAAGACTGCTTTAATAATACTTCTGTCATTAAAGGTACAGCAACAGTTATGAAAGGCACCAGCTAGAGGCAAAAGGTATTTTTTTGAGACAGGGACTGCTAATGGCAGATGACCTGGAACAGTTTATTAACAGTCAGGTAAAAAAGTGTCTGCACAAAGGAAACCCCAAAAGCCTTGACTGTGAGAATGGATAGGGTAAGACCTCAGGCAATGGCAGTGGAGGGCAATTACTGCAGTTAGCAGATAGTGTTTGCAACTGTACAACATCCTGCTAACACTGTATTACCGTTTCTAGTTTCTGAGAAATTTAGGATTCCCTAATAGAATACAAATGGTTATAAAGACCAATAACGTTAAAGTGAAAAGCTGTAAGCCAGAGGGGCTGCTAGGTGCTTAGAGTCAAAGAGATGTTCTCTTTTTCTGGCATGCATGTCGTTTGCAGCGCTTTGGCTTCAGTTCCCAAGGGGACTGAAGAAACCAATATCTGAGTAACGGGATTTAGGATTTTTAACAGGTTTCTTGAAGCAATTAAATGAATGAGTGATGCTGTCAACAGCAGCACTTTACCCTGTTGTACCCATTGGGAAAAATATTTTTCTAAAAAAACCTATAAATGCTATAACATGAAGAGGGCAACATACATCACAAGGTGATTTGCAAATCTGCCACATTCACTTAAATATCTTTTTGAACATACGTATATTTAAATACACAGTAGAATTATCCAAAGTATTACTATAACATCACAGCCTTGTACAGTTTGTGCTCATCAGTGTTTGAATTTAGAGGTGAAATGGGTGTGGAGGAGGAAAAGGGAAATTCCAGCATGTGTTACAAAGTGTACAGGCAAGCTATTTTGAGGAACAAGTTCATACATCTTTGACACATGGCAAAAAAACTAAAAAAGTTATTTAACTTTTATACTTTGACAATGTTGTGGCTGAAGTTTCCACTTTTGCTGTCTCCTGTGATTTATTCAGAGGGAACATTTGTCTTCCAGACAACTTTAGCAAGGAAAATGCTCTTGTATTTTCATGGGAAAGTACAATATTAATTCTAGCTTATTAAACTGTTCCAGAGAAGGGTTTCATAGCATCACAGAGATGTGAAATGTCAAACATCTACATACTGTATCCCATCCTTCTGCTAACGCCTAACTATTCCCTGTGCTATGTAGAGTGTGTTGTAACTGATGCTTATTTGACCCAAGGGACTGGGCTTGCCATAGTATCAACTGATTTTTTTTTTCCAGTGTTCAGTCTCCATTTTTTTCTGCTTTATGTTCTTGAATATAAAGTTACCCCTCCTGGCTAAAGCCCCTGCCCCAGCTCAACTCCCTCTCATGTCATTAGCACACACTTAGTGTAAAAACCTTTCCCACCCTTAAAAACCAGTATGCTTGAGCTGATGAAAACACCAAGTTCACCTGGCAAAGCAAATGAAAATTAGCTGTGTTTATGCAGTGAAATTGTGGGAAGAAGTGCATGTGCCTTCTATGGGGAAGTGTGGTGTGGCTCGTGTGCCACAGCAGGGCAGAGCTGGCGGTATAATGCCAACCTCCTCCTATGGGACAGAAGCACTGATTTCCATTTCCTGTTGACTTGTAAAAGTCCAAGTAAACCACAAAAATGTCAACATGCTCAGCATCAAAGTCATTGCTTTGTCCAAGACTAATAATTCTTTTAAATATTAAATTCAGTGGAAAAGAATATAGATATACTTTGGGTCAAGCCAGATGTAATTTCTTGTCTTGGCCAATGAACCAAAAAAATGGTTCATCCAGTACTCCTGTTTAAACTCTAATGTACGTAGAGAGTTGGCTATTCCTCAGTGTAGCTTCCCAATCATTTCCCTGTGATCCGTATTGCTTCCTTTATTCAGTCCTTTTTTACCTGTGGCTGAAGAAAGACAAGAAGGAAACACTATAGATCTGACCCAAGATTTTTACTATTCTAGTGAATATCAGACAAACAAGCCTGACAGAAATTTCAATTTTGAAAAAACTTTCAATTTTGAAAAAAACTTCAAATTGTTGCAGACTGAAAAGGTATAATTAATGTGTCAATGAGCTGGAATAGTTTCTCTGACAGCTTTGTTTGACATTGATTGAATAATGCTGTCTTGGGGCACATAAAATTTATTTTACTAATTAGTGAAAATGGTAACTAAATTGATGCAGTTTAAAGCATATCAACATATCGTTCTCTTGTCTCAGAAAATAAAGTCTTTGGAAGTCGAGATATGTTGAGCAGAGCTTTGTTATAAGTTCTCTACTTTTTCTGAAGGTCCAGTTTTCTCGTGGACAGTCAGGAGGGACAGGCATGTTTAGCCAGGATTCATACCTCCTGGTTCTGTATCATTAAAATATTAAAAAGAGATTTGTAGTCTCTGCTTGTGGCTAGGCAGGACTGTGACGGGTGGGGGGCTATAAAGGGGAATGGAGAGAGAAAGTGGGCCCTCTCCCTTTGTCAATGGAGCTGAGTCTCTGGAAGACAAAGTGGAAGGGGTAGCACCTCTGTGGTCCTTGTGCTGCTTCAGAGCCATGATGTGATTCTCCAGATACTAAATGATAAGGGAATGATTCTAGCAAAAATTGGTGAATTCTGTAGCAAGTGTAATTTTCTCTGGAGACTGCTATGAGATCATCACAAACACTGAGTGTTTTGTCTGGAGATCTGGGCTTCAGGGGACAAAAAATATCTGATTTTATTGGAAAACTTAATAGAGGAGTAATATGTGGGAGGGGAAGGGAGGAAGGAGATGAAGAGTCTAAGGATGTTATTTTGTCATGTGAATCTTGTCTTTATTTTATTTATTTTTTAATACCCATGAGACTCCTTGTCTCAGCTTTTTCCTGGGACACAACATGACATTTGGACATTTGGCCCTGGACATTTGGCCTTTGGAGGAATGAGGAGAGTGAGAGGACACTGATTGCCACATGCAATGTTGCTTTCTCATCCCAGAAGATCCCACACCAGTTGGGAAAAAGACACACCATCATCTTCCCCTTCCGACTGATCGTGTAAACACACTGCCTGGGACTCCAGGAAGCCACCCAGCAGCTGCAACCCTGGCCTTGGGGCTTCTTTATTTTAAAGACCTTTGTTTCTAGCCAGAGCATGGGGATGGGGGTGTTACAGGGAAGCCATCAGTCCCACAGGGTGGCTGTGGGATGTCCAGGGGTCCTCTCTGTAGGGACCCACTGTGACTGCCAGAGACAGGTTATACAGATCTGGGATGTTAGTGACAGCATGACAAGTGATACTGCTCCAGGGAGATGAGTTGCATATAAGAGACCGAGTTTTTAGCAGTTTTTCCTTGGCTTTCCAAGTGAAATCTCTCTGCCTTCTTTCCTCTCTTGTTCATCATACACTGCAATCAATCAGCTGATGTACCATGTTCTGCTATATTTGAAGTAGTAACATCGAGGTAATTTAAAAATAATAACAATTATTATTAGATCTCATGAAAATATATGCTATTGTGGAAGGCAAGGAAGAGAAACACAGGAGTCTTATTCTTGCTTCAAGAAGGTCCTGGGAGTGCAGGTGGCATTAACTGACAAGTGACGGCTGGTCCTGCTGCTGGCATGGCCAGAGCTGGGGGGAGCCATAGGGGTTGCAGGGGGATGTGAGTTATGGTAGCTGTGACCAGAGCCACCTGCTCCAGCCAGAGTGAGGTGGAAAAGACAGCAGAAGCACAAAATTAAGCTGGAGTGGTGCCATGCAGCCAACTTCTCACACACTGAGCAGCAGCAGTGTCCACTGGGCAGCATCCTGCTGATCTTCTTGACCTCCTGGGTCCTTTGATTTTTATTTGGAGACTGGTTGTATGCAGCAGGGGTCAGGACTTGGATTTCCAGTGTATACCACCATGTTCACATTGGCAGACAGAATGTGCACTGGAGGCACCCAGCAGTGCTGCTGGGGTGAAACAGAGCAATGGCCATGGGCACTTATCTGGTACCTCCTCAGGTAACTCAGAGTGAGAAGATGCAGGGTTGTAAATGCTTCCGATCTGTCAGTGCCAAAGGAGCTTTGGGAGTAATTGCTCTCTTTATAGATCAGAGCAGCATTGGCTTGAACAGCTTGTCCCTTTGGTCTGTTATAGGAGAATCAACATATATAAATGCTTCCTCCCACATCACAGCCGTCATCACTCTTCCTGCATTAAAAACAGGTCTCCTTTTAGCTGCATTATTCAGAGAGAGGATCTGCAGGCTTGTCTTGGGTGAGGATTTAGCTGAGACACCAGAATAGCAACTCTAGCAACCAAACGGCATTGAAAACCTGCTGCAAGATACTACTGTCACCAGCATGTGGGAAAAGCCGTGGCTCTGGGATAGGGAATGAAATTATCCCAGTTGTTGTAAGAGGAGCTGAAGTTTGCCTTTGCCTCCCCTGACTTCTCATGGCACAGTCACAAGCAGGGAACCAAACCCAGCCTGATCTTTTCTGGTTAACTACTAGATGGTGTGTCTGGCTGGGTGCACAGGTGGATACAAGAATTAACTGAATACAAGAATTAACTGAAAAAACGTTGGGCATTCAATGCAGTGCAGTGCAGGGAAGCCTGGGCCAGCTCGATTTACCAACAGTTGCTCCAGTGAGCTCGGTACTGCAGCGAAGAAGGAACCAGAGATATTAAAGACCTGCCATGTACTGAGGTCTCCTGTTCAGAAATGGCAGACCCCACTCTCTTGGTCAGTAATATATAGAGTGAGCCCTTCCTTCCCTCAGGTGAGGTGTGTGCAACCCACAGTACCCACTTGCTCATCACTCACACAACCCTTTTCATTCTTCATGTAGAGTGGCTTTTCTAGGCAAAAAAAGCTTGTTTTTTTTTTCTCCTCCACTTCAGGGTCTACTGAGCTCTGACACACCCCAAGAAATGAAAGTTAGACGGGCAAAAGCCGAGATGAGTGTCATGACAATTTTGACACCTGGTTTGGGTGCATTTCTAGCAGAGGATGCAGCTCCTGGCTGCCAGTCATGAGGGCTGGACCCTGGCAGGACCAGCCTTTTCCTTGCTGAAGACTCAGGGATGAGATAATCATTGCAGAAAACGAGCTGCTTCCTATCCTTCAGGAGATGCAGTTGCTCCTGTGGGAGTGGCACCAGAAGTTCAATTTGAAAAGTGCTTCTGCTGCTACCTTCCTTTTGCAGTTGGCCACATCTTAATGAACAAGCTGTCTTTTCACATTACTTTCTCCTGTGGCAGACTTTTCCACATCTTCTCTGAATACGTGTGGGCCTGGTGTCTGCGTATACTGGGCTGCTTCATCTCGTGGCTAACAGTAGCAATTCCTGTATAGTTAATGTAACTTCTGTGGGGTTGTCCACCAACCACACTGTTCACCCAATGAAGGCTGAAGTAGCTGCATTACCACCATGAAATACTAAGCTGAAATGGCATCCTCAGTAGCCCATCCTATATTAATAACATGGAATATTATTTTATGGTCTAGATTAACAGTCTTCCACCTTCCTTTTCCTAAAGTTATAGCTGACAAGTAGGTGAAAGATCACAAAACCTCTCCCTTGAACATTCCATCTCTCTCTGCTGCTTGTCAGCAGCTGGCAGGGCTGGGAAAGTGAGGAGGCTTGGGGCCCCAGCTGGCAGCATGCACGTGGCCGGGTACACGGTGTCTCGCATGCCTTCCCTCACCCTGCGGTATGCCGCAAGCTGGACCATGTCAACGCTAGCTTGCGGCATGCCATGGCCGTAAAGCAGGTGCGCGAGATGCCTTTCGCTCTGGCGGCAAGCACGCCACATGCCATACTCCTTGCTCCCCACTTGTGGTAGTGGTTCCCCCTGTGCTGCAGCCTCCCTCGCATGGAGCCCCAGAGCCTTGTGAGCAGCATAAAAGCATACATGGCTATAAGAAGACCTGTTAATGAGGCACAAGTCCATGTCTGCTCTTTACTGTGTTATACTTTCCAATCTGATACATGTTTAAATTCTGAATCTTGAAACAAAATTAAAACTTTATAGCAATGATTTTAAAATACACTGCAATAAATTGTGGCATTTCTTGTTCTTGATAATTTTGCTTGTGAGATTAAATTAAAATTGAACTGGTAGGAGGAAAGTTGGGAGATATAAATACTCTGTAAAAAGCCCAAAGTACCTGCCAGAGAGGGCAATCAGCAAAATTACATGAACAGGGAAAAACAAAAAAGTCAAACAGAAATTGTGAATTTAATCTGTCCCAAATCTGGAATTAATAGCATGGGGGGTCTCACTGTTGGTGAGTGAGAAGGAAAAAGGGAGAGATTAAAAGGTGAAGAAAAGATGCAGTGAAACAAAGCACCATCTTTTTTCAGTACTGCTTTCTCCCGCTCATTCCTTGAAATAGCAATTAAACAAACTTTGGCTCTGCAGAAAATTCAGGGCTTTTCATTGTTAAAAGAAGACTCTTAACAGACTAGCTTTCTTCTGATATGTAGCTCTACATTATCTATTTAAAAAGGGACTTCCTATGAAGCATCTTGTCAAAGTTAGAGTAAGGGGACAATTCACAGTGAATAATTTATTCAGCACATTTAGTCTCATTTTCTGCTCCCAGATTGTCCAGGAGGCAATTGTCATTCCTTTGAATATGTTGGAGTTTAGTCCCAAAAGGTTTTAAGGATATTATTTTTAGACTGGATTCATGACTGAATATGATACTTGCTATTTGATCTCTGTTGGCCAGTTATTATTAGAGTCAGGCAACTATTCACAGTTGAACTAGACACAACTTATTTAAAAAATGCAGTCTAATTTCTGTTTGCAAATTACCCCCAATAAAGTCAGGTTTTTGTGGGTTTTTTTTAATGTTTCACCTTCTATAAACAATACATGGAACCAGACACAACCAGGAAGGGCCTCCAAAGAAAGGTAGACATGAATATTTGGTATTAATTTCATCGCATTTCAGTGGTGCAGCACTGTGTCAGTTTCCTGATCAGATGATAAGCGTCATGTATAGTCTGTTTACATTCATTAATTATCCACTAATATTCATAAACTTTCAATGAATTTACAGTTCAGACAATAAACAGAGGCCACTTCTGGTGCAAATGCTCCTGCAAGCATTTACTGACTGCTCTTCATCAACATCTTCTGAACATCCCCATGAATATAATTTTTTAAACATATTTTCAACCATTCTCATGAAAGGAAGGATGGATATCAAACCAGCGAGTCAAAAGTTTCTGTACACAAATGCCTCTGGTCTTTAGTGGGGAATGCTATTGCGATATGATATATAGCTGTGGTTAGCCATATAGCTAATGACATATTGCTCCAGTTCCCTGGATAGTCAGTGATATTGCTATCTTATTTGGAAAGCTGCAGAGGATGGTTTCTACCTTCAGACAATGGGGTCTTCCCCAGCTCTGCTCCACGGCCTTCTTGTGCCCAGGTAAAGCCTTTCAGAAGGTCCTCAATTCCTGCTCATAAACTGAGGACTGGGCATTGAGCTGGGAGAAGATCAATGTCAGCTCCAACCCATTGCCTGCTGCTAAGTCCATGGCCTCATGTGAGGTTGGTGAAATCTTTTTTTCCCTCCTCATTCTCAGCTTTTCTGTTACTCACATTAACTGAGGCTGTTTCAGAGGTAAATATTTTCCCTGAAAGACCTTTTATTATGTTTCTGAGAAAAGGTAAAGTACATTTGGAAAAAAGTCTCTGGAGCTATCAGGGCAGCAGTAAAGCTGGGAGGAATAAATGTTTTGGCTATGCAGCACCCAGAATATCAAGGACAGAATTTTATGTTGAAAGGTATAAGTGGATGCTTGTAAAAAGGCAGACCCATAAAAGTATAAAAGCTGCACATACTTTATACTGGATGTCAGCTCACTTCAGGATGTAACTCAAAATGCTGCACACAGTCTGTAATAGACCCAGTGCTTTCTGCCTCAGGTCATTCTGCAGCTGCAGCTGCTGTTGCTCTGCCCATGCACAGACACTGCTGCTGTGGGCTGTCCTCACCTGACATGTCACTGCTAACCATTCCAGAGAGGCTCTTTGTGCACCTTGCCCACACAGTCAAACTTGGCCCAGTCATTGGGATGGCTAAAGTCAATACCCTGCCACTGAAGAGAAATAGTTGGCTTATCCTGAGATGGGAAAGTGGAGGAAAATGCTTGCTGACAGTGATTTATCAGGTAATTTCACTGATATAAATGTTTACAGAAGTTCTGATTTCAGAGATATGTTGGGAGGTTGTGTCTGCCAAATACCCATGAAAACCAGTCACTACCATTACTTGCAGTGGAGGAGTACCAGGGTTATGTCCACTCCATGTGTCTTCATCAGCAGCTGAGACATGGAATGGGTGGCGGTGGCTGGTTTATCAACCCACAGCTTCACCTCTTGAGCCTTGCAGGCGGGTAAATAAATAGGAATATGTGCACATTGCCCTATGTCTTCTCTTTACAATGAAATCCATCAAGCTGTTGTCAGTAAAACCTCCAGCCAATGCCTCATTTATTAATGCGACTGTTTGCAAAAAGAGTTAATTTCATATGAAATCAAAACAACGCTTCATGCTGAGTTCAGTAAACATAAATCAGACTTCCATTTGCCTTTGTTTCCCCCTGGGTGCTCATGCTTTATATAGGCTACAGCTACAACAGCTTTGTTGAGATATTTGGCTTGGGCTCTATTAATGCCATTATCACCCTCGCAGACATGGCATAGTTCCTTATATCTTTCATAAGTTCAGTAACTTTTTCATGTCTGTCATACTTCTTTTCCCCTGGGAATTAGTGGGTGAAAATGAGAGAGATTCACCTCACTGTCCTCTGAAAAAAGTCACAAATTTAATGGTAGCTCAGTTTTACAAACTGTATGACACAAGAACACTTCTAATTAATACTGTTATTTCTCAAAGAGGAATGTTCTTAGTAGAACAAAAAACCCCTGCCTGTTCAAAAATTACTCCAGAAAGTCAAGCAGAACGATAAGCTAAATGAAGTTTTGATAGAAGCAGGTGCCTTGCCACAATGGCAGAGCTTTTTAATTGCTTCTGTTGAAATAGTACTTCTGTTGAAGAATTAGGTCTGTTTAAGTAAGTAGAAATACAGTAATTTCTGAGGCTAAACTGCACTTAGTGACAACAAGATGACTACTCCAGCCTAGTGTACATGAAGATGAGGGTGAGTGGCAGACTCTTCAGGATGGAAACTGCAGAGAAAAGGTTTCTAATGAGAGCACAGATTGACAACTTTTCAAGGATGCTCCTGTTTTAATGAAACTCTCCTTCTTGTCCCCAGAACGTAGTTATTCAAATAGTCCAACACAGACTGAAGTTTCTGTCCAGGAATGCCCATGGTTTAGCCTGCAGAGGTGATGTTAGGTGCTGGCGGGGGCTCCTGCATGGCAATGTGTGACACCCCAGCTTCACTCACAACATGCCCCTGACCATTGTCCTGCTGGGACCACTGAGGCCCAGGGGACAGGAGCCGAGGGATGTGCATTTGTGGTGCTTACTGATCCCCTACTGCAGTTGCACCTGGTCATTATAGTGAAAGGCCTGAATTCAGCTGAAGCTTTGTCAAAATACAAATTAATACTTCTGACTGATTTCTTTTCACTTTTGCCCCGGTCCCAGTACACCCTGTGTCGTGCTACCCTGGTCTCCATGGCATAGAGCAAGGAGCTGGTGTCATGGCCTGAGAGGTGGGATCAGGTAGCCAGTTCCCAAGGTGCTGTCTGTCCCTTTGGCTTGTAAATACCCTGTTCATCCCAAACTGCCCCAATTCATTGCGACATCAAAATTATTCATTGGAAGACTTTGCCTTTAGGGAACAGCAAGCTCTATTTCTTTAATGATTTTAATGGTCAGAATTGTGCCAGGTCAAGTCATTTAACTGTGTATTTAATTAGTCATCTGTATGCATGCAACTTAAAGGCATTCAGCTGTGCTGTTTTATAGGGATTAACTAAGTGGGCAGTAAATCATCTATGCTAGCAATAAAAGCATTTATAGAAGTACTCCTTTTTTTTTTTTAACTATATTTCTGCATTGTTTGTACTGGTAGAGTCTGCGTAAGGCTAGTTCTGCTCCAAGCAATGGGAGAAGCATAGTTTGGGGTTTTGACTGACATCAGCTAGAAACAACAGTGGTAACACAGAAGGAGCTGAAGTGTGAAGTTCACAGCCAGAGAACCCAAAAAGTTATTGCCAGCTGTGCTTGCTGGTTAAAGAAAATAAACACGCAAGCAACTTGGCCCTGTGGAAGCTCATAATTTAAAGAGGAACAGGAGAAGAAATATGACCTGAAGTGGTAGGTAGTAGTTCCCTGGCCTGAATAAATCGTAAGAGTATTTGGCTGCTAACAGTTCACAAGTTTGCACTGGCAAAGTACTGCCTGGAATCAGTGCAGTTAGCCTACCAATCTTGCTCGCTCTGTGAGTGAACAGACCATTTTCTATGTAAGTGCCATTGAAATGCTGCAAGGAACTATGGGACCATGATCCTGCATAGATAAATTGTGTGTTTTGAAGTGGGGAAATTTTTTTGCACCTACATCACATGGAGAGTCCCTCCGAAACATAAGCAATGTCCTTGTTGGCTTTTTTGCACAAATGTTTTCTATGCTGCCTTTCACAATAAATCTTTTGGGACAACACTGGCAGTTTATAACGAGCACTGACCTGTGAAACAGAGGAAAATAGATATTGTTAAAAACCTTGGCTCACTTGCTCAGAGGTCATGTGGCAGGGCCAGGGAACTTTTGAAGTGGTGCACAGGGAGTTGTTTGAGTGGTACAAGCTGCAATAACAACACAACTGACCTGAGTGTGTAAGCCTCATTGCACTACTTGGCAAGTTTAGCCCAATAAATAACATCACAAGACATCCATTCCCATCGTGCCGTTATTCCAGTGTGACCCAGATGGGTGGCCAAAGGCTCTCCATGTGCGTGGTGTGCTCTTGGAGAAAATAGGAAATGGAGTCAGGTGTTGTTAAACCATTGCTGTTTACCACAACCCTGCCACCTTCAGCTCAGCTGGATGCAAACAGCAGGAGACATCCTTTGTGATCACAACTTCTCAAGCAATTCTAGTCCTCTAAATTTCTCCCTTGTCTTTCAGTCAGGTCATGTGCTTGCTTGCTACCTTTTCTCTTGCTTTTCAGCTGTTCCTGCTACAGACACCCAGACAAAAGTATGCTACTGTCTGCAAGCATAGTACATAGCCTGAGGCTATGTAGTTTAGCTTCTGCCCAGACATTACTCCCCACGTGCCCTCCGGTGGGTGCTGTGCCTCCAGGAGGTGCCCATGGGGAATGAGGCCTGCAGACAGGGTACAAATCTGCACAGAAGTGCTACAAAGTGCTTCTGGCTTCTGTAGCTGCTGAGAGCTTGAAATGACTGCGTGGTCTGGCAGGAGGGATGGGGCCCTGGACTTGTGCAGTTGTGGGAGATGGCTGTATCCAGATCTTGTGTAAGTCTGATGAGAAGTTAAATTGGGCCATTGTCTCTGCTCTTCAGTCACAAACTCTCCAAAAATATCAGTTTAGGTAGGATAAAACATTTGATAAATTCAGGTCATGTTTGGCAAATCCTTCTATCCAAGCACCTAATCCTAAGTAGGGAAAGAGGATTTTTGAACGTGTGATTTTTTTTTTTCTTTACTAAAAAAAGGTAAAACAGGCCTTCAGGAGTAGCTTTTCCCATTTTGAACCAAAAATTTAGTTGGTTGAACAAACCATTTTCTTTGTCCTAAAATAAATGATATAATTCATTGCAGCTAGAGCACAAATAGCTGCCGGTCACCTCAGATGATCATCTCAAAAGGGCGGGCATCTGCCTGTGAGTGATGTCTTTTCCCCTTCTCTCCTGCTCTTCAGCTTCCTTTCTGCTTTCACTGTGTTTGCTCTTCCTCCCTATTAAATTAATAAACTGAACAAACCTGCTGCTCTTCCAAACAGAGGAGTGCCCTCTCCCTCAGAATCCTGCAGTCACCTGGCTTGGCCCATGGCTCAGAGGGTCTCACTGGTGGAGGTGTGGGTGGGTGGGGGCATGTAGCTGCTGGCCAGGAGGGGTACGCTGGCCTTTACTTCTCTGTCGTGGGCCAACTGGGTTTGGAAAATGCTCTTTGATAGATCCATTGATATGCTGCTCCACTGGTGGCTACCAGATGTAGATTCAGACACCTGCGTTACTCCTCATCCCCTGCCCAAAAAGCCAGTCCTTTGGAATCATAGGACTCTTTCCTCTGGTCAGTGCTGAGCAAACTCTTTTGTCCTTCTGCACAACTGCACAGGATCAAACCAGAAGGGATAAGTGTTTTCCATTTCCCCCAAAGCCCTTGGAAGCCCTTGCTGGCTTTCACTGTGCTCGCTTGCCGCCAACCCCTGCAGGAGCTCTGTTTGCTCTTCCTGCAACTGCAATTACCAGCGCTCCCCTTGGCAGCTCTCCCGCCCTCGTACATTCCTTTTTGTTATGCTAATAGACTTATAACTAGCTCCAGCTTCTGAGACTGTAATACACCCCTTTTGATTCTCTAATCTACTTCTCTCTGTGCATGAGGGCAGAAAGCAGTTTGCCAAGGGCCCAGAAGAACGTGTTTAGCTGAGTGATTCTAGTTGTTCCTATTAGATTCTGGCATGCTTCTGAGATTTGTCACTTCCACACAAATCACACTCCTAATCCTGGGGTTTAACAAAGTTTGGACGGATTTGGATTCTACTACATCTTTTTTAGGGGAGATGATAATGCTCTCATGAAAGATGTCTGGATGGAAAGCCTCTGTGCTAAGTATGATCATGAGAAGAACATCCTTTTGGTCCAACATTCTCTCTATTTTTAGTTTAAGGACGGATGCCTGTGTCGAGGTGGCAGTGTGAGTGTATTGAGGCTCTGAACTTGTACTTGATACCTTGGGGGTGAAGATGTGATTTATGGTTGCTGTAGCGGCATGTACAAACATGGACATAACTTAGATCGTTATTTTACTATGTGGCCCTCACGGAGATGATCACTCAAATTACATTACCAGGGAGCTGTGCTTCCTGGTGGAAACCCTTTGAAGTGTTCAAGCCTCATGGGACTGTCTTTCCTCAGAACAAAACATGAGCATTTTCATAAGTCTTGAACAAGACTATATCATTAAAAATATTTTAATCTGATTTTATAGCCATATTCCTCTTTCATTGCTAAGATGGTTGGCCTCTGGAGTTCCAGTCATTAGCATTTGTACTACTGTACCATTTCACGACTGTTTTGGTTTTTTTTTCCCCACTGATGCCAGAGGAGCACTTGGATTTATGGTGTTATGTCTAAAGGTCACATAACAGCCAGTTTGCTGTATGAAGTTTGGACTGCAATATCACATGAGGGATATTACGCTATTCCACATCTAAGCAAATCATGTATCCTACCACATACACATATAAAAGGGGGGGGAGGGGGAGGAAATGTAGCCCAGAATGTGAGACAGTCAGGGAATTTTGGTGTGAAACACAAGGACTATTCCACTGAAAAACAGAGAGGGCTTGGGTAAATGTTCAGATACAAGTGTTTTTAAATTCTTCTTCTAAAGTAAAACCCTCACCCTTCCTTACAAACTTCATTTTCCATGTTGATTGCTGATGGGGCCATGGTTTGAACCTCACAGAGAAACCTTTTGGGAATGGGGAAGTTGGAAGGGAAACATTCCCATGGGACGTCTTGCTTTGAAGGCATGGACATCAACAAAAATTCATACGCAACTACTTTCTGTCAGAAGTGGAGGGTCTGTGGTGGCTGGTGTGAACAGCTGCACACCAGGGCATCACATGTGAACACATGGGAGGGAGGTGGGATGGTTTTTAGTAGCATGAGCAGGGATGAAATAGTGTGCCTGGCATGGGATTTCTTCTGCAAGACAGGCCTCTGGACAGATTGCCAGGATCTCCCTGGGGTTTATTTTGTTTGTTTAACCTCTCTCTGACAGTAAATATGACTTGGAAGAGCTTCAAGTTCTGGGATAAAATGAGCTTTGACTTGGTACAAAATGGGACACCTTTCAGTGTGTCAGGTTGGAGCAGATAATTGACCAAAGCCGAAGAGCCCTTCCACAAAGTGGATCTTTCCAGCCCCTCTCAGGGCATGAGCACCAACGTTGAGCTTATCAGGTTCTCAGTGGGGCATGATATTTTTTGCCCATGGGAAATCCTTCCATTATCTCTGTCTGAAAGGAAAATGTGGGCAGTGCCACCCTCTGAAATCTGCAGCAAGAAGCCCTTTTTTATTGCTTTCCCCCCTTCTCCGTAGCTCCCCAGTAAATTTTCATGTGGATTACATTTAGCATGCTTGATGGCTTAACAAGAAACTATTATTGCAAGGAAAATAGATGGATTTTGTGTTTGGAAATGTACTTTGTTGCTGTTGTGTTGGTCCTAACTTGCCTCAGCTGCTCCCTGCTCCTGCCCTCAGCATTGAAGAGGTCTGCTCACTCCCAGCTGCCACAATGCTTCATACAACCAGGAAAGAAAAACATCTGCCCGACAGACTATCGGCAGGACAAACTTTCTCACTAGGCATCCTGGTCCATTATTTTTACTTTAACAACACAGCAATTAAAAAAATATCTGCACAAAAAGAAGCCAGCGAAAATGGCTGTAAAATGGTCCTGATATGTAATCAGAAATCAGGGAGTGTTTGTGCCCCTGGCCTTGGTAATCCCCTAACAAGTATTTGTGTAACGTAGGGAGAAAGTTAGGTTTTCAGAGAGACTACTTCAAGCAGTGGAGAGACTTTTGCTAGGGTAGTCCCACTACACTGTGCAAATCAGTCTTCCAAAACTTATGTGCCCTGGCAGGGACTGAAGGCTCTCACTTTTCCAGCTTCCCACCCTCACAGGGGTGAAGCTGGGGCAACACACAAGGTGCTGAGACCCCTGCTTCTCCCTGCCCTGCACCATGACCCCATGGCCCTCCGCAGCCCTGTTTTGTTTTACTGACAATGAAAATCTCTGTGGTAATCATTCACCTGATTTGTGCATGTAATCAGTTACTTCACTGGCAAGAGGTGTCCATGTGGATATAATCACCATGCTAATTGGCATACCAATTGCAGTTGGTTTTCACCTGTTGGTTACATCATGCCTTGTATTTTTTTTAGACAATGCAAAAGTCAGGCTACACTGCAGGTGGGGTTTAGGTTTGCAATAGTCTCCTCTCTTTTTGAAAATAAAAGCATTAGCAATCCCCAAATTTTAAAAGGTGGTAACTGCAGTGGGAAGGGGAGTCCAAGTTAGAATATTCAGAAAACTAACAGCAAGAAGTAAAGGCAAACCATGCTTTTATCTGATTATCTGAGGAGCCTGACCTCTGCTTGGCCTGATGTAAAGCAGCCCTGATGAATGCATACTGCTTGGGTAGTCCAGGCTAAGCTATTTCAGGCACAAGTGAGAGGTGGTTAGAGCAGTAAAAAGCTTCCCCCCCCTAATTTTTTTTAATGGTACTCTGAGGGGCACCAGCAACCCTATAGTGCAAGGACTAAGGAATAGAAGTTCATTTTATTTCTCTGTCATTCAAATACTGTTAGTACAGGAAAAATGCACAGTCATAATCACATAAAATCCTGCATATTAGCCACATCTTTCTACAATAAAACATCTTTTCAGGAAAGACAAAAATGGAGAATATGGCATAAACCGTGATGACCTCATAAGCCATTATAGCTAAGGAACACACTTAATTCCCTTCAGTGATAAATCTGGAATTGATCTTCCATTTATGCCCTCTTTTTAACAACAGCAATGTGGTTACAGCTTTGGGCCATGAAATGATCACCGTATGGATGGTAATTTTGTTGTTACTGCACTTTATTTGGTGAGTAGCCAAACTTAATTTTCTATTTCTCCCTTCCTGACACCCTGCCCTTTGCCTCAAATACCAATACAGGGCAGCTAACCACTGTGTCTTGCCTGGTGGCATATGGCACCTGGGTTTTGGACCAGCTCTGACCATAAACTGCATGCTGGGGAGACGTGTTCGACGGGAAAGAAGGAGGTTGAGGGCACATGGCAGGTTTCCACACTTGGGAGTGCCCATTTGCTGCACAGGTGGGAAGCAATGCTGCTTTCCTAGTGCAGGAGGAAACCCTTCCTGCAGCTCCTTCAGTCCCCAGCTGCAAAAGACACAAGGAGATGCTGTGACAGAATTTTCAGTGCGCCCAACAAGCACAGGTGCATGATGGCACTCCTGGCTGGCGTGACTTGCCCAGCATTCCTCCCAGCCAGTGCACTCACAGGGGGTGTCTGGAAACCATGCAAATATCCCAGCACTGGCTGGGCTCAGCTCTTTGAAGACCTGTGTCAGTGATACTTTGTCCATAAACTGGGGTGGCGTGGCAGCAGAAACACAGAAAATGGTGTAATTTGCAAGCAAGACCTGTATGTGAGAGTGGGAGAGATGCATGCCCTTCCTCCTGACCCTCCTAGTATCAGGTGGGCTGAGGGAATACACCCTCTCAAGACACAATGGTTGGCCAGCTTGGTGCCAGGATGGCCTTGCCTGTCCTCTTGGGTATAGGGCATTACAGGCCGAGATGCTATGTGAGCACACAACTCCAGGCACTGAACAGGATTGCATTGCTCCATGCACCATCCAAGAGCAGATTAAGTGTCGGTTAGACCATACACAGACTGGGGACCTATCAAGTCCCCATCTAGAGGCACGAGTGGGGACTGGAGGGAGTAACAAGGTGGCACGGCCAGCCTGTGCAGCGGTGGTGCCTGCAGAGGGGCTGAAGAGCTCAGTTTTCTTTTTAGCATTGCAAAGGAAAACTTTAGTGAAGGTTTAAAGGATAATAATTGAGCTTTGGGTATATTTATGGGGTGTTCCTGTCAACATTAAGTGCAGTAGGAGAGAAAGCATGGGAAGGCCTGTTTGAACCCTTGCAAGGCAGACAATTAAGGCAAGCATCACTGACGCTGCAGAGGTCAGTGCACCTGAACCAAATAGGTAGTGATGAGCCTCAGAGGAAGGATAAACAACTGTCCCCTCCTAAACCACTCTCTCAGGCTGATGCAATAGGAGCTACTTTAACCCTTCAGTTGGTATGAACTTCCTGCTGCCAGTGCTAACTCTTGCAGAGTATCACAGGGTTCCTTCTTACCCTTGAAAGTGACATTAAAGAAAGCCTGAAATAATGATGCAGATCAAAAAAGACAGGTTTGTTTAAAGGGTATTTTCACTGGCAATATACTATTTCAGTGGGTAACAACATCTAACAAGCAGGAACCTATATGTGTGTACCCAACAAAGCTCAGCTTTCATCCTCTGCATTTGAAAGAAATGATTACACGGACAATATTACAAATCAAGAGGGAACACCCAGGCACACTGGAACTTGAATGCTGGAGCAAAATTTTGGCATTGCTACAGTCAAATCATGCACTGACCATGCTGAGGCTGGGATTTTTCACAAGTCTCCAATGAATAAATGGGACAAATGTGGTTTTCAGCCTTTACTCAGACTGACGTGAGTCATTTAAAAATTCCAGTGGCTCCTCTGAGGCACGCTTAGTTGGAGCTCAGACAAATAAAGTGCTGATGTAGCCAATTAATGAAATACAGCCTTAATTTTATTTGTGGGTTGGAATCAGTGCAATCATTAACCTATGTGAAGTGCTTTGCCTAGTTAGAAGCTAAGACTTTGTAAGAAGATGAATGCAGACTGAACTCCAATAGCATTTTGCATAAACTTGATAAAGCTTGGAAAAGGAGCTTTTTGAGTGGACATAAGTGTCCACAGTCTTGTGGAATAAAAGTAACTTGCATAAGTCACTCCTGAGTATTGGGAAGGCATGCTTTAATTTGCTTTCTTTCATTAATGAATGTAGCCACTTGCAGCGTAAAATCCAGGAAAGTGCTGAATGGAGCAGCACCCAATAATTCAGGAAAGAAAATAAAGATGACAAACTGCAGGGATCTCTAAACATCTTTTGAATATAATAGCCAAGATACAGATTTTGGTCTGGACACCTTGATTAATATCTCCTACTCTTGTGTAAGGTTCCATGGGACTTTTTAAAGAGCACTTTCTTCTACAGAGCCTCGAACAGAATAGGTTTTCCTAATCATCTGCTGGAGCAGGATTTCAGTATTGACTTGGAAGAATACTATATACTAAATCACCAAAACTATTTTCTGGAACAATTTGCTTTCATTTTGGTGATCTTCTGTACAAGTAATAGCACAGGCCAACATTTTATGACAATGGCCTGATTTCTTCTCTCTATTCAGTTTTGTTCCTAATATACTTTTAATTTTGCCATCAAATCAGATTAATTTTCACTCTCAGTTCACTGGCAGAGGCATCCATTACACCACACATAAAACTGTGTTTGTGTTTGTCTGTGGAAGGGCTCATGTGAGGGTGTGCACAGCCAAGCTATTAAGAAACTGGCCCACTTGCCTGTTTCTTGAGTTTAAGGAAAAAATAAGCCATCTTTGATTTGCTCTCAATTTCTCCCTGAAGCTGTTGTGCAAGCTAAGATAACAGCAACCCGTGGTCTAAAAACTGCAGTGTCCATTTTCACTCTTTCCGTGGACACCAACCAGCCTGTTTCTTGTGCTGCTGACACATTGCCTGGCGTTACAACCTGCATGCAGCGAGGAGGCCACAGGAAGAGGAGGCATAAACATGGGGTCGCTGCCAGAAACAGAAATCTCCAGCAGAATATGGCCTCTGCACTGGTGGACAGGATCAGTAGCAGTTAGCGATGCAGCTGCCACCTTATAACAGGATACTCTAGTAGACTGGACAAGAGAGCTGCAGTTCCTTTGAAACAGCTCTCGTTTCACTGAATGATTAGAGTATTAAATCTGGTGGAAGCCAGCAACAAAATTGCTCCATATACCATACATCCAAAATAGGCCGTATGAGGCTTCAGATTTTAATTCTGTACCTTTTATTCTCTATTCTGATTGGGTAGGATAAATCTGCTTTCTCCTTTTCCTGATTTTGGATACTTATATACCTTTTTTCTAGTGGATTAACCCCATTCTCCATCTGGAGGCCTAGGATTGCACTATATTTTCTTTGCTTTTACAGTCAGCTGAAAAATCTCCAGCCCTGAATGGGGCTGTATGCCCTTGGCTTTGACATTTGGTCTCTAGTCTCTGCTAATAATCAGGGTTAATTCCTTTGCTTCTCCCAATGATTTGTGGGCTTTGAATTACCCTAATTTATACAATGCTTTTGTCTCTGCAATGTCCCCCTGTCCTATGGCTGGCAGTCCAGCAGCATCTCGCTCTGTGTTGGGAATGTGAGAAGCACAAGCACATCCTCAGTTAGGTACTTCTCTGCTTTGCTTTCCTTTCCCATGGGGAGGATGAGAGCATGTGGTGTGTGGGCACACCAGTTATGTGGTTTTATGTCTCCTTTTCCTCCAGAGCTCAGCCTCTTTCATCTTCCTCCTCAAACTGGATCTCCACTTTTCTCATGAAAACCAGAGAGATATAGTGGCATCATCCTTCACTTTCTTTTCTCTCACAGCTGCCCTGTATAATCTGTGCAGTGGGGAAAAAAAAAAAATATGCAAAATTTGCATGATCAAGCAGCAATCCAAGGTTTTATTAAACACTGAACCTCCCTCTTCTTCCCCAAATCTCCTTCATGTGTAAAAACAAACACCCATCCCAGCACAAGAAGTAACTTGGAATGGAGCACACATTGCCACATAAGACATAAAGATGAAATGGAAAGGTTAAATGATATGGGTGTTAGACAGCCAGAGATATTAGGGTAAATAATAGCTACAAATTACTTCAGTCTCTCAGGAGCAAGAGTCAGTGTGTGTCATCCCTGCCAAGAAGACCATTTAAGAAGTGTAGCAAAAGGAGAAGGGAGCTGTATCATGGTGAACTGAGGAAGATGGTATGGGAAGTCATCTTTCAGGCCTGTTTTACAGGAGATCAGATGACTGATACCAGCTGATGTATCAGAGAACTACTTGAAAAATGCAGTGGGTGGTAGATCCTCCAGATCTCCTCTGGAGGCTTCTGCTGGGGCAAGACATTAATCATTCAGCAACCCTAAAATAAATGAAATAGATGATACACTGAAAGTAAGAAATACAAATTCTGATATTAACTGGTCCAACTTTGTCTCTGTAACAGGACTCCAGAATGGGTGTAAATTATTTTAAAATCCCTTTATTCTTGCAGCACTCCGTCAGGCCATGTTCTTATAAATGAGAATCAGGTGTGCAGCTTTCTTCTGAGGACAGGGCAGTGGGGTGTATCTGTGGCAGTGGGGTATGATGGCCAGTCCTGCAGGGCCAGGATAATGTATCTACAGAGAAACCACCAAAATCTCACTTGGATTATGCTTTGAGCAGCTGAATGTACACTACCAAACCAACGCTTTTTCTATGAAGCAGAAAACTGTTAGGGTTTGCTAGAAAAGACATTCAAAAGCATCGTCATTTGCTTAGCTTCTCAGCAAGCTTTTGATAAGGCTCCCAGTGAAGGATATGTGGAAGCGAATAACTGACCACAGGACAAAGGGGAAGGTCCTTTGCCAATTAATATCTGGGTAAGCAACAGGAAAAGAGAAGATCCCAGGGTCTGGCACTATTTGTGGTGAAATATTTCAACTGAGGGAATCACAGGGAGGTATGGATAGCTGGAGTTTATGAGATTTAACATATGTATACTGAAAAAGGGACAAATCTTTCAGTATGTCTTATATTTGTGAGCAAGAATATACTCGCTGTGTCTTCATTCTGAAGATGGTAGATACCATATCTAAGGATTAAATGAGAGAAGAGCTCAATCACTTCCCCCAAGTTAAATGACAATTGATCTGACACATAGAATTGAGGGGGTACCCGGTGAAGGAAAAGGCCCAGAAGCAGTAAGATTTTTGAGCAGTTTTGGCCAGCAAGAGGGTTCGAAGGGTGAGCAGCCTCATGGCACCGGGGAAAGCAGGACGTTTGTCAGTGCTTTGTAAAAAAAATCAGACTGTGCTAGAGAAAGTCTTGTCTAAAACATCAGTTTCTCCTCCTCATAGAAGCAATCTGCAGCACCCAGAATTGAGGTTAAGCATTTAGGCTAACTGCTTCGCAATACCCTACTGAACTGGAAGAACTAAAAATGGTGACCCAGGGAAGATGGCTGGGAACATTAGGTTGCTTTAAGCAGTAACAGTGCTATGCTACAGTATTTTTTTTCCCTTCTTTTTTACCCCTTAATTTCCAGCTTCCAGGTTTTGCTAGTCTGGAATACCCTGTCAGCAAGAATATAGAGGGAGAGTCCTCATTGCCCCTTGGTTTCTGAAAGAACTTGTATAGTGCCATTGCATTTGGTGGAGAGGGACCATATTCTGCAGGACAGAAGGGTTTTTCCAAGCCTTTACTCCTACATAAAACTCCCTAGAAATATAGCCTTTGGAAAACTGGGCAGTGACTAAAAATTCTTAGTTTAAATGGGAAACAGTACATCAGACTATCTCCCTGATGTCCACAGCCCAGGGCAGGGCAGTGGCTGAGCACTGAGCATAGTTTACTTGAAGGAAGTGAACTGACCAAGCAAGGAATTATTAGTGCATTTGGAATAGCTTTCCTGTTTAATAGCAAGACTGACATGTGTTTTCTATGAACTTTAATTGGGAGAAGGGACGAATGAATGCCTTGCCATAGATGAATTCAGCAAGTCCCATCATGGCTTAAATATGCAAGGATATTTTGGAAAAGACAAAAAAAAAACCCTGACAAACCAGAGGTACGTGTGGAAGGGCTTCTCTGCCCAAAGGCAAAAATCTCAATTTTTTTTCTCTGACTGTTCACAGTGAATTTATGCGACTGTTTATTTGGCTATTTAATAAATAATGGAGCACCTCCCTCACGCAATGCACAGTACTTATGCAACTGCTTGGGAGCCAAAGATGCTTTCCCAACTGTCAGGGGACCTGGGATAGTTCTTAAAATGTCATATGTCCCTTCAGTCAGACTCGTCTATCCTTCAGCTATGCAGGTTGAGAAGAGCAGAATTTGTCCCCTGGGACGCAGCTTGCTCTTTCTTATCTCTCCTCTAATATAAAGATTTTAATCCTATAATCAATAGATCAAAATGGAATGGTCACTGAGTAACTGACCGTAGACAAATTATTGCCACTTACCTGTTTAAAGCACAAGTTACCTGAAGTGTCCCAGTTTGGTTTTTAGTGGTGGAAGGACTGGATTTTTTAAAGCAAAAAAAGAACTTCTGCTTGAATTTCAGACTATTTTTGAGTGGGACTGTGAAACAGTTCAGTGCATTTTCTACTCCAGTTTCTGGTTGGTGGTACTCCAAGCTTTCATACCATTCTAGACACTGAACTGTTTCTATCACTTAATGAATTAAACTCCCCAAACATCTCATGAAAATCCTCAGAACTGTTAGATTTACTGTTTTCTTTGTCATCAGGTACTTCACATTTTCTGTCTTATGAGCTAGAATTTTAAGTTCCTGGCATGTATGAGGAAGAAAATGCAGCTAGAGTCAGAAAGTGGCAGCAACCCTGTCAAAGAGCTCTTGTTCCTGAGATTCCCTCCTTATTTTCTCATCCTCAGATACATGCTGGAGGCCCAAAGGCTGGTTTTACTAGACCAGCCCAAGGCTAGCTGATACAGGAAGGCTGCTTGAGCAGTGCTGTAACATTTACCCTTGTTCTATGCTAGTGCTTAGTACTATAGATTATAAATAGCATCTTGCCCTGTGATCAGCCTAACATACAGCCAGGAACTCCCCAGGAGCTTATAGTTAAGATCTCCAGAAATCTCTGCTACAGAAAGCCTAAGTTATTGCCTCTGTGGCTTGTGGGAGAGGAGCTCACTGAGGTTCTACAGCTGTTTTGGGATGGGCTCCTCCTGACAAGTCCCAGCTTGGGGGCCACAGCGACCGCTGTCCTGGCAGGGCATTGCCTCTTTCCTGCTGTGCTCTCTCTGAAATGCATGTCTCCTGGTCTGGTGTTTTTCTAAGACAACTTGCAAAACAAACTACAGTAGTGTTCTAGCTGGAGTAGCTGGCAGTAGCTTGAGATGCAAATTTGGGGCAGGGACACCTAGTAAGACATTTATCTTGCTGGGGTTGATATGCACATAGCTGGCTTTGGGCTCCAGACTTAGCCTTTGCTGCATGCTCTTGCCTCCCTTGCTTATGGATGGCAGGGGACTCCTGGGCAGGGGCTTGGAGTAGGTGTCCCTCAGCTGGGGCAGTCTTGGCCTTTTCCCAGACCCACAGGGGAAGGTGCAAAGGGAAAGAAAGCCTTTCCTCAGGGTAGAGCCTGGGCTGGGACTGTACCTAAATAATTGCAAGCCCCTGTGCCATCCCCACCAGAAGATGACTGCCCCAGGCCCAGGTATCCCTGTTACCTTTGCTTTCTCCCTCTCCATGATTTACACATGAACTGAAAACTTCTGGGAAGCCCCATAGGGAGGCAAGTCAGTTCCCCATGCCAGGAGGATTTCCTGCTCTGGCCCTATGGCATTGCTGTTCTCAGCACCTGGAGCCCCAGTCCCATTCCTGGCTTCCACAAAGCCTGCAAAAAGGCATTTTCCAGACCCATAGGTCACTATCCCATTGCTCACTGACATTCCATAGAAGAGCTTTGGATAATGTAAGCAAAGATATCTTTTATAAGAGTTAGTAATCAGCAGAAAGCAAGCTACAGATACAGACACATTTTGGCCAGGCTCTCCCACCTACTCCCAGTGCAGACTGTCTCCCATGATGGCAACACCCTCAGCCAGCCAGCCTGCCTACAGGCAGCAGAGTGTGCTAGCACATGCACCGGCTATGTCCCATCAGATATTACTCTACAGGGACTAGAAAACCCAGAAAGACTCAGGCAGTGGCCCCCCACCTACTGATACCCCTTAAATGTGCACCTTCTCCAGTGAGGACAATCCCAGGGCATGCCCCAAGGTGTAGCCTTGATTACAGCTGTTCCCAAAAGAGGGTTTGAATTAGACCAGTGTGTTTTGCAGAGAAGGGCATTTGTAAGCTGTGCTATGAGGACCAGAGAACTACCCATTTTGTTTCTTAAGTTTATTTATTTTTTTATTTATTAATACAGGCATAGCTATAAGGACCAAAAAAGCCCCATGAAGGCATTCCAGAACAGGCTGCCATGTGTCTTGGAAAGGGCAATTTGTGCAGGCAAGAAAGGAGCCTTTGTAAACTACAGATTTTGGGGATTTTATGTTGAGAGAGAGGTAAGCAGACCCTACTGCTGTTGCTGTGGGAGCAAGGAATATAGCATGGTTGGATTATCTGGAGGAGACCGAGTGGAATTTTCCTAAGATTTAGGCAGCATAACATGCCGGCACTGCGAATGACTGGAGGCAAATGATTCATTGTGCTAAGTACTGTAAAGCCAAGAAAACAGATGTCCTGGCTGGACCGAGGACAGAACAACACATTGTATTTAGTAGATTTGTCAATAGGATAATGAATATTTTGTTCAGACTGTTGTAAGGTTGGGGTTTTTATTTTAATGTCCTAAAACATTATAACTAGATAAAGCATGAAATCCTCCAGTAATAGCTACCAAAGTCCTTTCCAGACTGAAATAATAACAGCATGAAAAATAAGACTTTAAATCTGAATATACTGAGATTATTACCCAGTACTGTGCAGCTGATTCATACCCATACATTGCCATTGATACCAGTGGGATTGAATGGATCTAAGTAAATTGAATACATGGCCCAGTAATTTTGTATTGATATAGAAAGCAAAGGACTACATTTTTTAGGTTGGATATTAGGAAAAACTTCTTCACCGAAAGGGTTGTCAACATTGGAACAGGCTGCCCAGGGAGGTGGTGGAGTCTCCATCCCTGGAGGTATTTAAAAGAAGGGTAGATGTGGTGCTTGAGGATACGGTTCAGTGGTGGATTTGGCAGTGATAGGTTAGTGGCTGGACTTGATGATCTTAAGGGTCTTTTCCAAACTTAACGATTCTATGATTCTATGATTATTATACACATGTAAAGTTAATTCTGACTGGGACAAGAGCCTCTTTTCCAATGTTATATGTATAAAAAATGCCATATGCCTCAGGAAGGTGAGTAAAGTTTGTGCTAATTTTTTTACTTCAAAGCCTGATAGGGCTGCCTATATACATGAACATAGTCTGGCCCAGCAGGCTTTCAGCCCCGCTAAAGGTAACGAGATGGCACCTGCCCTCTGCTAAACACCACCTCATTGGCATAGAAGGGTTCTATGAAGACGTAGCTGAGGGTTTCCTCCAGCCTGCACAGAGCAAGGCAGTGGCTCAGAGGAGCAAACAAAGATGTGTGGACATGGCCTAGGTCTCCTGCAGGTGGCCAGTAAGATGTCTGCTCGGTTCCCACCACAGGAAGGGTTGTTGATTCTTTGTGGTGACATTCAGATCTGCTTTCTTTTGGGAAGTGTTCAAGACATTGGTTATAAACCAAATACAATTTACCCACTGAAAACTGGAGAAAATGTGCTTTAAATTGGTGTTTTCCCAAAGGACTCTCTCTGCTATTGACATCCCACAAAATAACTGGAAAGCTGCATTTTTGGGGTAGCATCACATGCTTATGTCCTTCCTTCCAGAACCCTGTCTGCTACTCTAGTGCCCAAGTCTTCAACCGGGGTACAGCTCTCTCCTGGATGGGCCACCAAAGCCTTTCTGCAGCCCTCTGAAACTACCAAGCAGTCTCAGAGTAGCAGGAAACTCTGCTGGGTTTGGTCCTACATGTGACACTCTTTAGGAAGTTTCCTAAGCAAAATGTCCTTTTAGACCAAGGAATAAGACACTCTGAATCAAAGCCATTGTGAAATGGTCTATGGGAACCACTGAGACTGTACCTGTTGCTGGTGTGCATACCTCTTGCTGCCCAAATCAGACAGAAGACTTTCCCTAAGGAAAGAAGTACCCCCCCCACTTGTTTTTAAGTAACAAGCAGCCACAAAGCTCCCCATTTTGTGAGCATGATTGCTACCACATGTTCTAATGCGAGTACATGAAGGAAACACAAGCCTGTGAAGCTTGCTTTTGTCTTTAGTAGATAGATACTTTAATTGCGCAGCACGTCCTGACTTCAGTCCTCTCTGCTCTGCTCACGCTGATCCATTACTGCACAACTGGCAAGTCTGTCTGAATGTGGGCATGTGAGAAAGAGCTGTGCTCTTTCTGGTCAGGAACTGGAATCAAAGCAGTATAGCAATAGCAATCTTAAAGTAATAAAAATAAAAGGAAGTAATGCAGATGGTCAAGTTTTTTGAGGGTGGGTGGAAGAGGTAATGACGGCTAGAGAAGAGTGGGCATTAATCACTCTCCATAATACTCCTGAAAGTATCTTACTGAAGCATTAATATTAATCTTTACAAGTTGAACAGTTGCTGCAGAGTGCATTTAACTTTTCACCTCCAATGGAGCAGCCCATTCCCAGAGTTAAAGATCTTCCTGTTTATCCCTTCCATGGAATCTTGCACTGTTTCATCTGTGCAGCGCACTGTGCAGTTAGCTCTGCTGGAAAAAAAAAAAAGAAAAATTAAAAGAAAAAAAAAGAGGGGGGAAAAAGTCACTGTTAGTATCATGAGTTGTTTTTTCCACTTGAAAAGGAATCTTTGCCCCTTTCGTGACTCAGTGTGTTTTATGAATCCCACCCCCTCGATAGAGCATTCAGTCTTCAACAAAGGAGCTGCAACCCTATTTCATCCTCACCAAACAAGGGTAACTTGTTCAAAAGCCTTTCCTGTCCTGGAGAAGCTTGCTTGTGACTGCCTAAAGACATGTCAAATTGGGTTAACTGCTGTCTCGTTATTATTGTAAACTGTGCTGTCTGATAATCAGACTGGTTGAGATAAGCCAGTCTGCTGAACAGGCAAAACACTGGGAAATCCCACTTCGGGACAGATTATAGCAAAGCAGGGCATTGTTTCAAATGAAAGCCTCCAGATGGGATTTTGGCAACTGCAGGGGATGTGGCTGGCAATACCCAAGATGATCTGATTGTCAGCATCATATGACATTGTTTTGTGCCTGCCTCAAGGGATCCCAAATGTGACTGAGAATCCCCCTCCTGTGAGGTAAGTGATTGCCACCAGTACTTGGAAGATTAGGATCTGCCAATGGCAAGCCATTTTAAATCCCTTGCAGACAGATCAAAGAAGACAGACCATGCAAAAGATCAAATTCTGGTAGCCCAAAATAGCACACAGATTTTGGGTTAGGATTAGCGTCTTCAGGCTGCTCGTTACAGGTAATGAGTTTGGGGAGCTGATCCTTACTTCTCCTTTCTCTTTCATCCCCTATATTGGGGCTGAATATTCAGGAGTGCTTTGCTGCCATTTGAGATGCTCAGGTAAGGGACCAGGTTTCCAGGAAAGCTCATTCAGGGTTTTATAGTGCCTGCCATATGACTCTGAAAACCCCCCTGGAATATATGGGCCACAAAATGCAAGGCAGCACATGTGGAGAGTGACAATTTGAGGGCATTTGGAGTAAAGAGGATGTGAGGCCCTGGATCTACTTTTTCCATTCCTGTTTAAAAAAATATTCTGTCGATGATGAGATGGACATCGCTTCCAAAAAAATAACACTTCAAAGATGGCAACTAAAAAAGGCATCCTGAGCCACAAACCATTTGTAATTTCTTTGTGCTTAGGGGAGAAAAAGTCTTTTCCCAGTAGGACCCACCACAATATTGCGGCAACTATTTCTGTCAGCTAGAGCGCCTCTCCTTACGTCCTCTGCAGTGAGTGGGGAAAAGATGGAGAGCAGCAGCTGACCCTTCTCCTGGCCTTGCTATGCCCACAGATGCCTCTTCAGATGCTGTAGGGTTACACAGCTGAAAGTAGTTGAGGCCACTATCTTGTTCAGTAGACCTTCCTGAGGAGGTCTTCTGTCACCTTTGAGACCTACCTCAGTACAATCTGCCTAGACTCTTGAGAGAAAACGAACCACAAATGCTTAGCAGTTTTACCACTGTGCTCAATGACCTGGCTGCTTCTGAAGCAGTGGATCTGGCAGAGGACAGGCTAGACGGACTGCCATGGGATGCTACACCTATGCCTCACAGGTGCAGAGTTCTTCTCTGCCCTTCTGATGCCCTGTGTCCTGTGTGTGATGAACATGAGATGCCTGGAGTAGGCTGTGAAGGTGATGGAGAACTGCTTTCTGCCCCTGATGGCCATGGCTTCCTGACCAGCGGTCATATGGGTAGTCGGCAGAGCTGGCAAACTCTGCATTATTTTCCATCTTCATGTGGCTCAGCTGTCTGAGGCAGCTGCTAATCCTAGTGTCCAGAAAGCCCGGTCCATGGTAGTGTCCCCACATTTGATTTCCTCTGTGCCATTACTGTGCTGCAGTTTGACACCTGCATTCACAAATGTCTAAACTACCTGCCTCCTCCGGGCACCAAATTCTGGTTGCTAAAATACCTCTGGACTAGCTGTGAACAACAAAGCTTCTAGCCAGTAGCCAAGAACTTCTTTTCATGCAAGACATTACTGTAAAAGATTAAGCTCCCACCTGCTCTGTTAAAGCAGGAGGATTCCAGTCCTTTGCATTTCTTACAGATCAAACCCAATGATGAGCCCAGAATATTTTGGCATATGAAGCCCTGTGGACTGGAATGTTCTTGCTGCTCCCTGGGACTAATGGCTTGGCAAGGAATAAATTCAGATCGTTGCCTCCAGGGAACAGGGGATTTTCCTCCACTGGCTTTATTTAGAAAGGACCACAGAAGAATTTTGAAGATGTATGTGGAGATAAACTGCAAAGTAAATAAGAGATAGAGAGAGGCTGGGAGAAGGCATTGCTGGGCTGGGAAGTTGAAACAGTCAGAAGAGATGGTTAGCTGGTGGTGCGGCTGGGTGTGCACATGGGTGTGCACGCTTATGTTACACACATGTAATTTTTCTCCTTTCTCCCCACTTGTCCATAAGTAAGTCAGAGGTTTGTGGTGTGTGAAGACATTGGGCCTGCTGTCTCATTGCCATCTAGCTGGTCTGAGCTTTACTGTGGTGGTAATGTAGCTCTAATTTGGGTTGACCAGAGTTTCTTCTTGGGTGCGTATGGCCAAGATAGTGTGCCACTAAGTGTCACTGCTGCCAGCACAGTGAAGGGCAGCGGGTGCTTGATGGGCAGCAACTTCAGTGATGGTGTCTGAAATGGGGGAAGATCAATTTTTACTTCCACAGCTTGAAAATATTAGCTTAATCCTAAAGCACTGTTGATTAGCTGGTGTAAAGGCACTGCATTCAGACTGTGTAGTGTAACATAGTGTGCTGTGGGAGAGTGCAAAGAACATGAACACTTCCTTCTGCACCTACCTGGGTCATTCTTCACCTGGGGCTGGACCCTCAGTATACTCGGCAGCATCCTGGGAAGAAATGTCCCTGAGCAACATGCAAAGAGTACCTTGCAGCCATGAAAAAGTGATTTGCCACACTGAATGGACAAACTTCAGTCTGCTGAATAGACCCTTTCTGATCTAGTCACTAGGGGGTATATTGCTTCTTTGTGTGAACACACTGCTCATATAGTATTAATAGGAATTACATGTGTTTGCACCAAGAGAATAATATACCCCAAGGTAAATTACAAATGGCCCTGAAATCTCTCATCGCATCATCAGTGTAACTTCCAGAAGACCAATAGTCCCCCAAAAGGGACTTCAAAGATTGGAAAAAATTTTATGCATAGGTACACTGAAAGTATTAAGTACACCACTCAGTAAGGGCCTCAAGATTCAGAGTTTGGGTTTTTTTTCTTGCTTGGTGTGACGCCTTGTCCAATTTCCCCCACTGCAATGGTTGAAGCTCAAGTCTATGATAGAAGGCTTGGGCTGGGCTCTCTTTGTATTTATAGTCCATCTGGAAAAGTGCACTGGAATACTCTGAAATACAGAAGACTCAGCCCTTCAAAGGGGTCAATTCAGTAGGTATTTGTCCAGAGGCTATGGAAATGCCATGCCATTTATTTAGAAAAATAGTAACATCTCTAGAACAGGGTCATCTAGAGGATCTTAAATCAGCTTGCCTTTTCCTCTTCAGTGGATGACCATCTCCCCGTTCAAGCCAATACTTTATCTGTAAAAGCAGTGATGCCCTAGACAGGAGTCGTATTACAGTCTGAATTCCCTAAGCAGGCTAAACTATAGTTAATACATGAGACTTTTTTCTTCTCCCTCCTCTCCCTTTCCCTGCAGCAAGGCTGGCAGCTCTGCCTGAGGACCTACAGCAGAGGAGCAGAGGAAACCTGCTGGTTCTTTTCACTGAACATAACACTGAAAAAGGCGATCCAAAGCCACAGTCAAACAAAATACACAAGCAAGTGCATGTTTAGCTATTGTGATTCAGGCCCTCCAGGCCGATGTGCACCCACCTTCCAGTACCTCCATACAGCATAAAGCAGTGCCCTGTGCGCCAGGTCAAGGTCTCAATCTCAATACAGGGGCTCGGACAGGTCAGAGTCCTGTTAAAACCAGGGATGCACCACATAAGCATGTCTGTGCTGTTGATCTTACCTGAACTATATGCAGCCAGTTGAGTTGCCTCTGCTTTACCCCACTATGGCTTGCAACTCTGGGGTGAGAGCTGGCAGAACCTCACCCTGATCTCTGTGCCCCCTTGGCTACACCATGGCCTGATGCCATCTCTCACAGAGCCACTGCACGTCCGGGCATACACTTACTGGAGTGGAGGAAAGGTTTATACTGATTTTGCCCCTCCTCCATGTCAGTCAGTGGCAGGATCTTTCCTAGTTTGATTTGACACCTATTCCCCATTTAGATCAGGCCATGTTTTCAGCTTTTGGTGTTTATTTTTTTCCCCCAAAGCCTACCTGGGTGCATAATGAGAGAGGCTCCCAAATTCATTAACGAAACATTTGTTGGTGGTGTATGCAAAAACTACAAACTAAAGGCTTAAAATCTGTAAGACAAAGACATTTAATTTATAAGAATTTTCAAGTCAACCTCATGATTCTGACTCACGAAGTCTAAATGTTTGGGGCTAGCAATGTATGCAAGCCTCCTTCTGAGCCCTCTACCCTTTGCCTTTCACTCCATTTCTGGCCCCAGCTTAACAGCTGCATTAGGAATTTACCACTTGGGCTCTCTGTTGTTACTGCAATCATGGTTAGCTGATTTTAATGGAGGTTAGTGGTCGGGGGACAAATTTCCATGGCTATTTTTAAGCTACATGAATTGCCAATAAACTGATAGCTGGTGATTTCTGAGTTGCTGATTTGTCTGCATGTTCATAAGCAGAAACACAAACTGGCTCCATTTTGGCAATTCAATTTTGCATGCTCTTATTCTCTGATGTGGACTAGGGGCCCTGCTATAACTCAATTTAATTTGAAACAGACAGCCCTTTAGGACTGGAAAGCTGACTACTGAGTCACTTATGTTCAGAACATTTTAAAATGCTACTCCGTCCTGGTACTAACCCTCATGATGGCTTTGTGCCATCCACTGGCAAGATGCAGCAGGCAACGAGAGTAAACACAATGTGTTTTTTTTAAAATGAGATGTGCTCCCTGGGGGAATTTAGGTCAGATTCTGACCTTAACACACTCTGGTCTAACTCCTTAGACTTTCATGGCATCACTTTGAAATAATTTGCCTGCAGTGGAATGAAAAATGTGTTTTTTGGAGATGGACTTATGGCCCTAGAAGTGACCTTCTTCTTCACAGAAGATGCAACTTGCCCCAGCACAGGAGGTCTGTGCAACTGCGTTGGGCCGTGAGGAATAGCTTGAGAGATAGCAAGCCAGCAGTCTTTCTGTGCACAAGGCGAATGTAACAAAGGAATTGTGAAAGTAATGAAGAAAAATATTTTTAAATTAGCAGAAGCCCGTGTTATGTGAACGTATTCTCATTTACCTCGCCCAGTCTTTGATGTGTCTAAAAAGAAACCTTAAAACACATTTCTAGTTATATTTTTTGAACCTCCTGAGAAGACAAGATCAATGAAACCACTGGGAAAAAAACCCTCCAAATCCCATGAAATTAATGGCAAGGCAATCCTTTTTCACACAGCACATGAACAGAACTCATTGCCACTATCCCAGATGTATAAAAGGTAAAAAAAGCCCAAACACCTAATAAGGTGGGAGAAGGTTTCATCAGGAGCTATTGAAGCTGGTGGCCTGGGTGTGACCTCTGGCTCAGGAAAGCATCAAACCACTGATGGCTGGACTGTGGGTAAAAGACCCAACAAGGACCATGTTTTTTCCTTAGCATCTGCCAATAGCCAGTGGCAGATGGGATATTAGAGTAGATGGACCTCTGTTTTAAGTGTGTGTACTTTATATTCTCCTGAGGAAATGATGGAGATTCAGATGGAAAGGTGGTCTTCCTTTATGCCTTGTGGTGAATTTTAATAGCATCAGAGCTCACTAATTTACCTTTAAATTATTACACCTGTTTTTTGAATATTTTGAATATTTAAAATTAATTTGCAGAACCAAAATATCAGTGATATTTAAAATTATGAAAACAATTAATTTAGCTCTCTGACTTCAAAATCCAGGAACACATTTATGGGTATGTTTCTTAAGGAGTTTGGAATATTTTTTTCCTGTGAAAGAATATGATTTAAATGAGTGTTTTTGTTAAGAAAACAACTTTTCTAACTTTGGAATATTTGGGGGGCTCTGGCCAGAAAGCTGTGAAATTGCTCAGGTAGTCTTACTCCATAGATATGCCACATCATAACATCTTTGGAGAGAGTTCTTGCAGATCAGTGTGGATCTAAACATTACTCCAGACTTGGTGGTATCCTGATTAGTACCATAAAGAAGAATATTCCTTCTGTCTCCATCTATTGCTCTATCTAGACAAATTTTCCATGGACCCAAAATGGCACACTCCTATTTGGTTTCTATGGGAGTTAGACCTCTGTAAAGACTTAAGGGGTGAGGTCTTAGACTTAAAAGGTCTTTTACTGGCAGAAGTGATTTTACTAAGTGATTTTAGTCTGACACAATTCCTTCCAAAGTATGGGGAGGATCCCTTTAGGTTTTGGCATAGTTGAAGTTCCCTTTAGCATGAATCTATAGGAGAGATTTCCAAAGCTAAATGATACATTATACCATAATCTCACTGGCAGATGAATAAAAGAGAGTTAGGTTGGCACCCTTTTCTGTTTTTCGATAATTTTTGCTGAACTTAATTACCTGTAAATTATAAAAACCCAGGGCAGGTTGGACAATAGAGAGGAAACCAAGATAATATACATACAGTTCTCTGTTAGCAATCACAGTAGTGATCAAGGAGCCTGATTAATTTTGACTTGGCATCGGGCAGCAGCTGGCATTTTAAATTCTCCAGCTTGTTTTCATCATGTCTCTGTGACTCAGACCTACTGCATAGCCTTTCCACTCAGCTGTTGACAATAAGGATGGAACAATCCTCCAGAGCAGGGGAGGGCAAAGAACAGGCACTGCATGCCACACTTGGTACTGCTTGGAGAAGATGGGTGAAGCACCCTCTCCTAATGATGCAGGGCAGTGGCATGGCTGTCACTGCTGACAGGAGTGGAGCACAGCATGGGACAGTGGCTGACATGTTGGCTCCTTGTGGATGCTAAAATACCAGTGGGATCTCCTCCCCACACAGGCTCCCTCAAACTCTAGTGGGGGAATATGACCACCACCACCTCTATAATAAATTTCATCCATTCTCCCTGTACCCATTCCTCACTGACTCAGAGCTGTTTGATTTGCGACAGTATTTCCTGCTTACCATAAAACTTGAAAAAGTGCATCAATCTGATCTCTGATTCTGAAATAATCGGTTCTAAAAATGGAGCATTAAACATTTACAGAGACTGTGAGGGCTGGAAACTCGTACCTTCTCTCGCTGGAGAGCTGGGAACCTTTCTGCCTTCTGTCTTGATTAACGTAAGGCATTTATTTCAAGTACTGGTTGGGTGTGGGCCCTACACTTGCACTATCCTAGTTTAGAGGAAGGCTGGTTTATATAACTTCTAGAGCTCTTATATTTTCCCAAATATCTCCTCCTCCTTCATGTCTCTACTAAGAATGCCTTGACACTGAAGCAGTTTAGCTTTGGGTGAATATAAAGATATATGGAGAATATTCATACCAACATATAACTTTTCCTGAAGGTGTGGTGTAAATACAGTCCTTGTAGGTCTGTGAGGGTGTGACTGTAGTTCTGGCTGTCATTTGGCCAGAGCAGTGAATCACCCAGCTGTAGCATGCCGATGAGCTCTGTGCACTGCAGTCCTTCACTTTCCTCCATGTGGTCTCTGCCTGTGCAGTCCATGAACCCCACTTCTGTGGTCCTCTAAAACAGGCCTTTTTCTAAGCCTTCAGCCTTGCCTCACTGCTGTGGGAAAGGAACCAGGCACTGGCAGTCTGGGGGGAAAAGAACAAAAGAATAATTCACTGCTTCAGAGCAGGCAGTGATGAGGTGAGTGCTCAGCTCTACCTCAGCACATCAGTCCAGTGGTTTGCAGCTGGAAAATGATCCTCTGCCTCCCTGCTGCATGCTGCACCCATGGAGGTGGTTGTATTGGAGTTCACAGGTGCTCGTCTGTGGTACTTCCCATGTGGGGGACAGTGTGCAGGGCAGGGAGTTTTGCTTTTAACTGCATGAAGCACCCCAGTTGTTACACCATCAAGAGGAGCATCCTCTTGCATTTTTTTTTCTGTGTCTCTCAAAATCACCAGTCCAGATGCAGAGCTGGGCAGAGAAGCCAGGGAGCTGGCAGTAGCATGCCCAGACACCATGATGGCTGGGGTTGACTCCAGCATGGTCAGCTGCTCTTGGCCCACCTAGCACTGCCTTTCTCACTTTTCTGCTCAAATCACATACACCAATAGCAATCTGGCACTGTCTCTGGTCCCCGTGGTAGCCAGGGGCTGAGTGTGGTCCCCCCGCACCAGCAGCACCCAGGGCAGGTGGCTGCCCTTGGCTGAGAGAAGTGGTGTTCTCAAATATCTGGTTTCCTTCCAGGGTGGGCCCCTTTCCATTGACCTGAGGGCACTGTGCCCTTGACAAATATTTATTTCAAAATGCATTTAAACAAACCGGCCCTGCAAAGTTCTTCATGGCTGGCTAGCACCTGGCTCCCCTCCAACACACACAGTGGGATGAAAGTGGCGTTGATGGGCTTCTTCCTTTACGCCCTTAAAGATCTTGTCCCTTTGACAAATGAGCTTCTTGCAGCAGATGGTGGAGAAAAGGACTGCGATACAGTGCAGGGAAGGGTTGAGTGGATAGCCAGAGATGGAAACTGGGGTCTCGGAGAAGAATAAATGTACACTATTGAAAGAGAGATCAGACTGTTTATGGAAAAGAGCTATGGAAACCCAGCATGAATGTAGAGAACCAGATGCTCAGCCTGCCATTACTTGACGCCAGCCTGGGAGTACACGACAGCTGGAGTGCCAGCATTGCAGGGAGCCCATGAGAACCTGAAGGCTAATGTATGCACAGACTGTGCTAAGAGTCTTCACTCTCTAGTGTCATTGACCACTGTTTGCCCCAACAGAAGATCAAATGTCCTGAATCATTGCAGAGTACTGTCTTGATGCTAATGACTTTATCCTTGCAGTTTATTGTAGGTAGCACTGTACTTTCCCACTGAGTTGATGCTAAGTTAAATTCAGTGGAGTCCCTCACCTTTTGCAGGAGGGTAGGTATGTTGGTAGTTTTGGTTAGGAAGTGATGGGGGAGTTAGCCCAGCATCTTTCACGGATGAATGGGCTGCTTCAGGATACACAAGGCAAGGGGCTGGTCTTGTTTTTCTGTGTGTTTTATTCTCTGGGGGTTCTTTTCTTCAGTTACACCTCCTCTTTAAGCATGACAACCCTAAGCAGTCATGAACATGACTAAGAGATGCCCAAATCATGCAGCTTGCTTTGAAATTACCAGAGCAAAAATCACTTGGTGTCCTTTATCTACCTTTTAGAAAATGTGGAGATTTTTTTAGATTTCAGTTGTTCTGAGAGTGTGTTTGGAACTTTTTTCTCTTCTCCCATCCCTCCTTTTCTAAGAAATGTAGAGATACACAGGTATTTTCAGTTCTGACTACGGAATATGGTGCTTTTCTCAGTATACCAAAGTACTGCAAAGACCTGTGGCCAGACTGGGAGACATAGGAATGCCAACTTTGTTACGTTGTGTTTTGAGGGGTACCACCAAGTGTCCCAAGACCAGACACCTTATCCCTCCAGAACACAAGCTGAAATATTGACCTTACAAGAAGCCAGAGGCCAGTGTCCGAAGCATGTAGATAGCTACCGTTAGTTGTGCAGAAGCCTACAGCTAGGAGGACACCTGGGTATTACCCCATCTTGGTGCCCTCCTTGTCCAGGCAGGCAATTGACAGGCTTTTCTGGAAGCCCTCAGTGTTTTCTTTTACTTCAAAGATAGGTGTAGGCCTACCCATTTCAGCTAAATAGAGCAGAGTATTAAAGCCATAAAGGTCAGCTAGTTTCAAAAACAGTGTGGAGGTGATGGCGTGGGACAGCAGACGCTATGAACCAAGAATAATTCATCCAGCAAATATTTCATAATTTTTCTACCTAAGAGGAAGGCAAGTAAACGTGCCCTAGGGGAGTTTTGCAGGTGGCATGCCTGGCTTGTGCAGTGGTGCAGCACTGAAAGAATGGCAAGGAAGGTCGACTCTTCCAACACATACTCTTCCTGCTTGAGTTCAGGCACATTGACCTTAGCATACGTGGAGCAGAGGTGGTGGTGGTGTGGGGTGACACAGTCAGAGTCCTTTCCTGGAACTGGGTTATAAACTCTATGCTGATTCAAAATAAACCAGACCATGTGTGTAAAGTTACAGGGAGGTGTTGAAAAGCAAATGCCAACATCTGTGCCCTAAAGAAAGTGTCACTTGTCGGTAGAGACCTTGCAAACTGTCCTCTCATGTGCAATCATTGAGCTGGGATCTGGAGTCAATGCAAGATGATATACATGTGTATAATAAAAGAAGGCATCTCTCAGTGCCTTGGTGACCCCAGGGCCCCAGCGAGCAGGCTGTGCTGCCAGGAGGGACGCTGAAGGCTGCCCAGGGCTGTGCAGATCAGGACTGCACTGGTCACTTTGAAAAGAGGTGCTTAGCTTATGCACCACCTAAATATGCTGCTTCCTGCAGGGAAGCATCAGGGACCCTTGCTGCTGGTAACTGCAGCTGCAAGTCTTGTTACTGAGCCTACTGCATCAGGTTGTCCTTCCCCAAACCCTGTGTTTGTGGTCTCCATCATGTGAGCATCTGAAACTTCACGCCAAAAGTGGCTAGGGTGAGAGCTGCGTGAAGGCTTGCTGTCAAAAGTGTAATGGCACCGTCCATTGCATGCTAGCACCATCTTTTTGTTGCCCTTGCTTTGAGTCCTTCTCAAGCAGATTTTGCAGCTTCAGCACATTCATCTTTCTTTGGTGCTTGCCAGTCACGAATAATTAAAAATTAAATTATGAAGATTTTTGTATAAACTAGTCCCTGTTCAAGGAAAAAAGAAAGTAGAGCCCGTCTCAGAAGGGAATAACTCTAACAAAGTTCTTCAGGTAGAGATTTAATATGAAGCACATATACAGTCCTGCTGAAATCAAATAAAATTTATTAAAGGTTTTCTGAAGCACAGCCAGCTGATCTTCCCAGGTGCTCTGTGCAAAGGCAATGGGAATTATTAATATGCATAGAATTAAGCAGTGTGCTTTGTCCACTGGTAGGTTAAGGTCTATGTGCTCTGTTTACAGAAAAGTGTTTCAGAAACAACTTGCACAAATATTCTGTGCTGTGTCCAGGTGCACTTATGCACATTGTCTGGATAACTGCATATGCAGGTGCTTGGGCCTTGTGCATAAGCAACAAATAAATTTATCCAGGTACGAGTTTAATATAGGTCTTCAGGTGAAATTATGTCCAATGTCTTAAACTCTGTTTTCTTTATGTAGTGAGCCTACTTCATATTTCTGAAGCAACGGCTAATGCCACATCATGATATATAACACACAGCAGCAGGAGGTTGAAAAGCACTTTAAAACATCTAAAAAATATCATCATGATATCCATGAGACATCCATGAATAGCAACAACTCTATCCTTCAACTGTTTTCCTTTTTCCATTTGATTTATAAAACTTACTCTAAATTTTCAGTGATTCCTTTCATTCTGCTCCCAGAAGGCGTTCACCATTCCCTGTTAAATCCCTTAGGCCTCTGCAGCTCCTCACAGGATGTCACTATGACCAATATACCTTCCTCAGTTGACTGAATGACAGCTTAATCCTTGTGGCATGGATCCTGACTCATTTTGCTGTTGATTATGTGTAAGTCTTGAAGCACCATTAAATGCTGTAGGTCATATAGTGGCAAATCAGAGAAAAAATAATATGAATATAATTTAAACTCTGATGTAGCATATGTCCTCGAAAAAAATGTGGATATTTGGAAGATTTGTAAGATTGAAAGGTTTGGGACCACACATGGCTGATGGCTCTGATTGAGCTCAGTGCCTGGTTGGGCTTCACTGGGCTGAAGGAGTGCTCACTTTTTTGGGTGGAAACCTCTCCCCTTGGGATGTGGTTGGGGAAGACCATTGGTACATTAAACTGCAGCCAGGCAGTGGAAATGGGTATATCTGCCTATGGGTATGTCTGCCCTGGCTCCCAACTGGCTGGGGTGCTCATCTTGTCCCAGGCAATTGCAAAAGGAGTGGAGCTGGGGCCAAGCACGAACTCCCAATCTGGGGATTTCTAAGGCCTTGGTTTCATTAGCTGTGAGAGGAAAAAAGCATGTTATTGCGTCAGATGACACAAAGCAATTGGGTTAATTTGAAAAATGTTCAAGCCTCTATCTTATCTCATCTTGCAGCTCCTTCTGCCCATATTTTATTGTCTGCTTTGTGCAGACACACTGGAATTAAAAGAGAAAAATAATTGATTAGTGTAATAGCATGGAGCTTACTTAAACCCAGGTGGCTGAGAGCTAAGGATGAACCTCTGTCTTTGGGGTACTTGTGATTTTGTCTAGATAAGGTGGCAAAGCAGCCACTTCAGATCAGACAGGCCAGGCCTTCATCAGAGTACATTTCACAGCACAAATCATCTTTGTGCCATTTATTCCTTTCCACAGTACAAGTTGGAGATCTGGTCCGTTCTCCCCAGGGATGGACCTGTGAAAGAAAGACAGAAAAAGGTGAAGACACGGCCATACTGAAGTTACCCCACTGTGTTCAAATCCCATGCAGCTCTGCAAGGAGTGCCACAAGGTCCCCTGCCACAGTATGGGGCATGGCAAGATGGGTGCCATGGACATCATCCTCACCCGGATGTGCACCATCCTCCACATGGCTTGGAAATACTGAGGTCCACTGGAGCATGGCCCTTCTTGCCCTTGATGCTACTGGGATTGCTCCCATGGAGCCAAATTTGTGTATGGCCTTGAGTTTTCAGATTGCCAGCACTGAGGTTACATCAAAATCCTTTTCCTTTGAAAGACAGAAATGTAGCTAGTGAACTTTTCCTTTCCTCAGAACAGCAGACTGAATTATTAATTTTAAGTGCAAATATTTATTAACCACTTCTAATTGGGGACTGGGTAAAAGAATGCAAATGTGAAAGGCAACAAAAGCCTGTGTTCAGCAAGTGCAAAGCCACACATTTCACACAACTGAGGATGAAGGTAGAAATAAACTTGGTTTTGATGTCCAGATCTTGAGAAAAGTTGAAGACAACAAGGATTGTTAAAATGAATAAACTCAGCCCTCTGGTACTGAGTTCAGTTGCAACACTTCCTGGATTTTTCAGCCTGGCAATTATCTGTAGGGTCAACATGCTTTTGTCTCGCAGTATAGGCAAGTTCTTTTACTCTCTTATGAGTAGGCAGAGACAAATATTAACAAAGGTAGCTGGTCCATTGAAGAGATTATTACAAATGGGTCTGGAGTCTTGTGGGAATAACATGGTAGTTGCAAATTACAGAAGAAAAACCCCTGCAAATGACAAGCAGCTAGTTATTTCTTCTGTATCTACATGGAAGTGGATTGATTGTGCCACTTGCATACAGTGAAATAAATGATCTACAGACCAGCACCACAAAACCTTCTATTTTTCAGTTCTGTTTAGATTGTTAACGTTTTACTGTTTTATTTCTTAAAGTCTCAAGTATATATTAAGTCTCATAATGAGTATAAGCTGAGATGAAATAACCAGCATTTCCAGAAGTTTTTGCAATTTCAAATACTCAAATTTTAGGCACTCAGAGTCAGATTTTCATCAGTAATTGTATCCTGTATTTTGAACATGAGTCTGAGCTCACTGGCTTGGACATAAGATGCATGTAGTTGTGGACATTAGCAAACTTTGGGGGAGAGTGGATGGGAAAGAGGGGGAGGTTAGGATCTCACCATCTGTTGGCACAGCCCTAGGCGTGCTTCTGTCTGGTTTGGTACACCCAAGAGCAGTTTGCCATGTTCCTGCCAATGAGAAAGAAAGTGGCCATCAGGTCCATCTTGCCACAGGGGGAGTTTGGGTCCTGTCCCACCCTGTCCCATGTCCAGTGACGTGGGGCACCTGGAATAAGAGCTAAGGAACATGTTGGGCTTAAACATACTCCCTGGTGCATTTTCCTAGGAATAGTACAGGAATTTAGACTAAGATCTAAATTTGGATGTGTAGAGTCAGGCAGCACATAGGCCCTAGGTAATTTTTCTCATTTATACTTTTGACTGTTGAGTCCATTCAGGATTTTCTTTGTTTTATCATATTGCTTCATCATCAACACCTTCATCCTGCTGTGAGTTGTTAGGGAATGGGGAAAGGATGGCCAAACTGACCACAGTGATGCCGCTTCAGTTCAAATACCAGGACATGTTCTCTGTTGTCAGCTGGATGCCACCAATGCTAGCAACACTAATAGAAAAAGGTAAATTAACTGTTTTTGTAACAAAAGTAGATATTAAACTCATTAATGTGTGAGTGTTTGAGAATTAACAGTGCCACAAATGCAGTGATAAGACTATGCTGCTTCGAGGGATGGCTGGGTGCTGAAGGCTGTGGACTTCCTTCACCTTGGTGCAGAGCCGGAGCAAATACCGCTGGGAAGATGAAGCCAGTTCTGGGTAGACCAAGCTGGAGCCAGGCAGGATCCAGGAAAGCCCCCATCTTTGTTGATACCAAAATACTGACAAAAGCAAACACATTTAAATGCGGCCCAGATTTTTAAACACACTAAAACATTTTTCTGTGTCCTTTCAAGGAGTAAGGACAGTGGGCCTCCATTTCCTGTGTGTTGCAGTAAAGAGTTAGGGAATACTTTTTTTGTCTGATTCTGAGCAGTAGGAGCCTAAATGCCCTCAATGTTTGTTTCAAATGAAATGTTATCATCCTAAACATTTGACCAGATATTGAAACCAAAGGATAGACGTTGATTTCAGTTGGATACTTGTGTGGGAGTGTTTGATATCTTCACACATCTAAAGAATGAACCAACAGGTCCTCAAGACAAAAAAGAGAAAAACATCAAGTGAAAGAATGCCTAAATTCCCTTGGAATATTTTTATTTCAAGGCCTCAAGTCATATTCCAAAGCAACTAGAAATTATTTAGGAACTCCTCACTGTGACAAGGCTAGATTCTCATCTCAGTTGAGCTGTGCTTTTTGGAAAAAAAAAAAAGAAAAGAGTAAAAGGGGGTGTTTTAATACTTACGGGGACACAAGAAAACTAGGTCAGCATGAGACTGCTGGTCTGTTTTACAATGAAGGGTGAACCACTCCTGTCCCCACCTCTATGATGGTTGGACAATACTGGAAAGAAGCCTCTCTGTGCTGAGAGGGAGATCCTGTTCCTCAAGAATTTCCTTTTACAGGAAAAGCAATTCTTTTCCCCATTGCTCTATCTGTCACCTAGATAGTGAAACAAGATGTTTTAAGTAGCCATTTTGTAGCCATGACCCACTGCCCTCACCTTCCTCTAGCCCTGGGAAAGCCCTAGTCATCTTCTTTGCAAAATCTTTGTGGGTAATCATTTGTTCCATGGCTTTGTTGTATTATGTGGGCTGGAATCAATCCAGAAGCAAAACTTTTACAGCAGAAGAAATTTTAACACATAGTCCTACCTTTTCTCCTTGCTCAACATCAAAACTCAAAAGGCTGGCACTTACTACAAAATGAAGTTCTTCATGTATTTAATTTTGGAAATACTAAGAACGCCTTTAAATGAATTACTCTATTTGGAAAAGGCCCCTATGACTTATATTGATTAGGCTAAGACATCTTGATCTAACTTCTTTATTGTTTAACTTTTAGACAAAGACATAACACAACATAAATTATACAGGCCTATCATATAAAAGGTATCACTAGTTTTCCACTGAAGACTATAACCCGGGGCTGAGTAATTTCTCTATTGGCTTTTTTATTTTATCAGATCAGTGTTTTCTGAAAGAAAAAAAATCACCTGGAAAACTTCCAGACAGTGTTACTGGAAACAATGTTCGTGCTGCTGTGTCCATCTCCTTTGAGGTCAGCTGGCTAGTTATTTATCAGCAGGGATGTATGACAATGAATATGCCCTTATGTAAGTCTGCAATTTCAGCTGTTTCAAAATCAGCAAAGTTTATTTAGCACAGACATGAAATCCAAAGCTAACAGAAGCTAAGCAGAATACAAACCTGCACACGCTATGGTGGCTATGATAAGCATTGATAGCCTGGCTTGTCTACAAAACTGGCTACTAAGGATTTGCTAAATGGTAGAAGCCTGAAATAGCACAGAGGCCTGGCGCAGTGGGGCATGGTTTCCCAGGGAACCCATTGCAGGCTGTGTCTGCAGTCCTGTGTGTCAGGAACCACTCAGCTGCATCCAGCTGGAGCAGACAGCAAAACTCTGCCCACCCTCAGGACATCTTTTCAGGGCTCCCTCGCTGCTGCAACAGGAGACAGGGCATATATGCTGTCCCTGACTGTATGCTGAACTGTCAGCACTATCCATTAGCTCCAGGTCTTAATGTGCAAAGCTGTAGATAATCAAATTGTGCCCTATCAGTGAACTGCCTGGTTCAGCTGCCCTCATGTTAGGGAATACATGTGTGGACTAACAGCCCATTGCTGTTGACTGTTTGGCTTAAACTGAAGTGTAAATAAGACCTGTAAAATATTCTGCTAAAATAATGTTTTAATCAATGTAGACTAAGGTGTATAAATAACATGGAAATAGAATATTTTCATCAGTTTCAGCACAAAAGTAAGAAGCCAGAAGACCCCTCCCAGCAGAAATGCTCCCTTTGGGGGAGATGTCATATCTGCTGCAGAATCACACCCTAAGCTCTTTGTTAATCACCTCTATACAGGGATAGTGTAGATACTGTAGAGCGACACCAGTCCTCACTGGTGCAGTGCCAGTGCTGGCAGCAGCTTGAGCCCATGAGCCAGGGGCGGGCAGCTCTCAGGACGCTGGCTCACGATCACACTGAAAGTGCCTCAGAGGGTTAACCTGAAGCAAAGCCAGGGGAGCCCACAGTAGCAAACACCAGGTGTGTGCTCCACCAACTCATCCTGCAACACAAACATCACACATGGGAGGGGTGAGGATGCAAAGCATGTTTCTACCCAGTGTTGGAGGCACAGAGCATGGTGGTAATGTGGCCCTCACACCCTGCACTGGCCTCATGCAGGCTGTGGAACAGACGTGTCCTGAGCTGGTGTCAAGCTTGCAAGGACAAGTTACTCTTTCACAGTTTGGTTTTTTGGTTTTTGTTTTTTTTTTAACAAAGTGGCTGGGTAAAACAAGTCTGTACCAGTTCAGAGCTCCACAGCCCTGTGAAGGTGATTGATCTGAAGTAAGGGGCCAGCAAAACAGGTTTAGCACCTCAGACTCCAGGACTAGTGACCGCTGGTTATTCCTAGACAGACACAACCACAAATGCCTTTACAGACCTCAGCGCTTATAATTATTTGTTTGCATATTTCCCATCTGGCCACAAGGCATGAAAGCCAGTTATTTGTGTTTGTATGTACATATATGTATGTTTATATATGTATGTTTATATATATATATATGTGAAACCCCTTTATCTAGGAGGAATCAGCCTTTTGCTTCCTAATACACCAGTGTATTAGTTTCCCTGTCTGAAAGAAACAGAGTTTTTCTTTTGTACACTGAAGAAATCTGGACCATGCTGAGTACTGAGAGCTATGACTGAAAGCTGATGGGAAGAGCAGGAATGCTTTTGTATGCTAATGCCTCGGTCTTGTGCTGACAGCTTTATACCCAAGCTCGATGTCCCACTTATTTGCCTGCGACTGTCCCGTCTTTCCCTTGCTCTTTGCAAGGCTGCTTCATGCCTGTACAATGGAAACTCTCCTCCTAAATCAGACTGTTGTGGCGTGGCAGCGAGTGATCCCACCACATCAGTCCCTAAAATATGAGGGGTGTGTACATGTGTGCAGAGCACCCACACTGCTTCATTTGGGTTCATTACCCCACTTCAGTAATTTTCTAAATTCCTCACTCCTCTACCTTGCTCCCATATGCCGGGACAGGCTTCAGGGGCAAAATAAACAAGATTCTTATTAATCAAGGCTGAATGTCAGGCTTTTCATTGCAAGACTAGAAATAAATTACAAGAAAGGAAAATGTAAATAACAGTGCTCCAGATGGAAACTGAGTAGTTTTCTAGTGCCCAGGTTCTGCTATGCAAGAACACCCAAACATGAAGTCCAGGGACAGGGATACAGCAGCAGCTGAGTGTTTGCTTCACTTTCTGAAGGTAAAGCTGAGTGAGATCTCTGTGCCATGTCCCTTCCAGCTACTGCATGTATCAGCTTGAAGGGCTGTCGACCATGTTTTGATGTCGCAGGGCCCCATATACTCCTTCTTACTTTTAAATAGCCACTTCTCCCTCTTCTCCTGAAACACTGCTTCACTACAAAAGTTAACTTCATTCTCTGTCCCCTGCACTCACTGGTACTAGGGATTCTAGGTAAAAATGCAAATGTCGTAGGTTAGGAGGTGCGCTGCTTCTGTGCTAAAAGGACTCCTGCCTCTGGTTCATCTTTGTCAGCTTGCTGTTTAGTTACTGCTGCCCAGTATGGGCCATTTAATGCTTGTGCCTGTTGGATCTATGTACACTACATACTGAATAGTACCAATAGAATGAAAAGACTTAACTATGCATGTGTCCTGTGGAGGTTGTGATTTATGGTGTGTTACCAGCCTCTTAGAGAGACCATGCAAGGTGCATGGGCAGTACTGATGACAGATTTGTGAGAAAATTATTTGTCTAGTCCACCTCTTACCTGACAACAATTATTAGTATTAAAAGCTTTGGTTTCACAGCTGGTCAAAAAAGTTCAGAGTAAACATTATTCTACTGAAGAATTACACTGATACATTTATATGAAATATTGGATGCAATTAGATGAAATATTGAATATGGATATTGAAATATGTCTATTTCAGTAAGCTTGCATATAGACATAAGAAAATGAATTGCTTGGATTCAAATTTTACCTTATAGGAACAGAATATTTTCATATTTCATTTTATATTACATAGCTTTGTATTAACATATTACAAATTATAAAAGATTATGTTACTTATATTTTCATGGAATTCAGGTCTTGTCAAAGAAAGGCAACAATCTTGTTTGACATGATTATGGGTCTGGTTGACATAGGTAATTATATTGATACAATAGTTGACATCTTTAAGGCATCCTGCATGACAGTTTGATTAAAACACTTGAGTTATACAATTTATGGGGATTATGCTAGATGGATTAAAAATCAGCTTACTGATGTGTCTCAAAATGCAGTTGTCTCTGAGGAAGTATCAAAGAGCATGCACAGGGCTGATTCAGGTGAGGTTCCTCATACATCTCTTCATTATCACAAAGTGTTTTATTATCCAAATACAGATATAATCTTGTCATGGAATCATCACCAAATTATGAAGATCAATAAATGGTCCAGGTATGGGCATTATGAGGAACACATTGGGATGTTTAACTGCACACTTAGAACATTATTCTGGAAGGAATAATTAATCTTCTGGAAATAGGCTGGTGTGGCTTTATGTTTGCAGGATGTGTTTTTTAATAAATAGTTGTGTGAATCTGCTTCTAAAGCAACAGCATGATTGTGGCCACCTCTAAGTCATATGAAAGGGCATGAGGCCCACCAGGGAAGTTTTAAATTCAGTGTGATCAAACCACTTCCCATAAGAATGGTTGTCAGGCCTCTCAACAGGTACAGTTGAAGGGTCATCTCTAGATCATATCAGTCAAAATATGGCTGGTAAATCTAGGTTCATTTTGTACACTATTTTTTTCCTTTTACCAAAAAAAAGACAGAAAACAAGTGGAAATTATCTTTTGCTAAATATAACATCGGTTACAGTGCATGTTGCCTCTGACTTTTGCATGATTATATCTGCACATTGTTGATGGGCATAGAATGAAGTTCAAGTCCACGGCTCTGTGAGGGCAGTAATTCAGGTCCCCCATCAGGTTCAGTCCTGTGATGAGTAATTACAACGACCTACTTCTGACTGGGATAGAGTCATCACTGTGATTCTCAGTGGCATTTCAGTTTAATGAAATAATTTGCACTTGTTGCTTCTACATCTCAAATTGCTCCCCTGAATATTTATGTGTGGGAAATATGTCATCGAAAAGAAGAGCTCCCTACTCTCCAAAGGACTGTTTTTCTATAATTTCCAAAAGAATGACTAAGGAGTAGCAAACAGGCAAACTGGAAAGCTAAAATCTGTCACTTTTTCCTTCTCCAGAGGTTCCTCATTAAAACCTGGATAATAAGGAGAAGAAAAAATCCCCATTGTAACTACACAGGACCTACACACAAGAACTCGGTATAACAGACACACACATGCACATAAAAGCATTCCAGCTGCAGTCGGAGCTTTTATCTGCCTTTCGTCTGTGCAAGACTATCCTCTGCCCTTGGTTATCTAACTATGCTTTCTACTTTCTTTATTAAGAGACGTGGATATGAACTCTGTTAATCTTCATTACCAAGTCATCAGCTTCTAGGTAATGCTTTGGATATCTGCCTTCATCGAGATGGCAACAGTACCATCACTACTGGTACCTTGGTCTTCTCTAATCTATCCCGTCATCATAGAACTTGACTAGATTGATAGTCACATCTTTTTGGGAGATTTGTGGTTCAAAGCATTGTGTCTTCCAGTGACCTAGAAACCCAAAACATTTGTTTGAGATGATACAGTCACAAGCTGGAACAAAGCTGTTTTGTTTCCATTCCAGGTTTGGGCATGGCTGATGAAGGTAGGGTTTGACCAGAATGATCTCTTGTGTGTTTGTGCCATTGCCAATGACAGAGAACAAGACAGGTCTCAAGCTATTCTTTCTTTGTAATGAACACTTCAGTTCATGTGACTGGAGCCAGCAAAGTACTGTCTACACAAACAACACTGTCTTGCGGCTTTTCCATGAAAACCTACTATGCAAGGATTGATGCAAGACAGTTGGAAGGAATTAATGAGATATACACTGGCAGGCCTTGAAACATTCACCCCACAGGTGTGAACTCCTTATCTTGGAGACCACAGGTCTTTCCTGACTTACCAAAACCTGTCTACTCACACAATAAAACAGCAGAAAGCTCTTCCTAACTGATTTATCTTTCAACAAAAGGTGTTAACTAGCAGCAGGAAGTTTTATAGTCAGTACAGTCATGTATACCATACATACTTGTATATCATACATGTATTTACAGAGGTATCATGGAAGCCACATGTTATTTTGAACTCTGTCCCCCGTTGAATTTCAAGACAGAAGTTATGTGCATTTCTTCCCCAAAAAGTATAGACAGGAGACTTACAGCTTTGGGTGGTCTTGAAACACTTTAAAAATCCAAGGGGACCCTCAGAAGAACAGAGATGGGGAGCTAGGAATTAGATCAGCACTAGGGCTAATGCATACACCTAAGGTCAAAAATGCCTCAAGAAAAGGTCAAGTAGGAATAGATATAATACCGGGGTTTCAAAAATAGCAGTTTGTGGGTTACCCTTCAAGTCTTTCTCTGAGGTTTTCTCACAGTAAATAAAAGGACAAGTCCCATATAGAACTTGTAACAAAAGACTTCAGAGATGTAAACGTACATAGAAAATCACAAAAAAAGCACCTTCCTTTTATGACAGAAATGCTTCTCGTGTTAGGTCACTTCAACGTAGATCCTTTGCTATTTTAGTCAGTCTTATCAGCTGGGTTTTTCTTCATTAGGAACATGTATTATCAGTGCCAGAGTTGTCGGGAGATTCTTTTTTAAGATTATAGGACTTTGTTATTTTTGCACGAGTACATGTCATATTTGAAGTAAAAGAGCTGAATCCAGCAGCAAGTTGAAAACAGGCAAGTGCCTCTAAGAGGCTGGTTTTACATCAAAGGTACATTAAAACAGATGGATATGAGCTGGCTTCTTATTTCCTTATCTAAATTTATTATATATAATTTCTGTCCACTATGCATATACTTGTGTCCATAGCTGTGGATCAAACTCAGAAGATATAAAGTGCTCCACTTTATAAAGATGCAGAGGAAGTCACACATTTACCTATTCAAGGAGCTTAAAAACCCCTACAACTTTCTGTACTCTGTTCCTCCCTCATTTCTTGCCCATTGTGGATTTCTTTCATAGCACAGGAAAACTCTTGGAGCACAGCTTGAGGGATGGGGACCTCACACTGGATGACCCAAGGGTCTGAAGGCATCCCACAGAGCAAATAACTGTTCCCTGAGATGACTAATTTGTCTCTTGCCCCATGGCATCACAAAGCAGGTCCTGCTGCTGCTAGAGTCCTCCTGGAGAGTTGTTTCTTTTCTGTCTTGCTGGAGGACAGTGCTGTGGCCAGTGGCAAGAAGTGATGCAGAAGCATTGCAGGAGGTCCACTTTCTATTGTCAAGGCAGGGGCCACAAAGGACTGGTCCTGCTTCCCCAGGGCAGTACTCCCATGGAGGTACAAGTGACACAGCAGGAGCGATGCACTCTGTAGTGCAGCTGCTGTGGAGCTGGGACATTGATGACCTCCAAGGCTGATGTACAACACACAGGTCTTGCACATGATGTCTCTTGCATAGCTGGGAACAAGAGCCACAGGGGTCCTACTAATGCCTACCTGTAAAGAAGCAGCTGTATTGAGTCTATTGCCTACGAAGTACTAGTTAAGGTAGGATCATCTCTGACTGCCTTGCGATCTGGTGTTTTATGCAGGTGCCTCATGGATGAGACCCCTCACAGCCATTGGACTTTTGAAAACTGTGGCTGTAATAGTCATGTCTCTAGTTGGTTGGGCTTCACTGAAATTTTGTAACTGGGGAGACAGAAGTACAATGGAATACATTAGTAACTAGACACCAGAAAGACCACTGATTCTGGGACATCAGACTTCCTCCAGGACTGAGAGAAAGCAGGGCTTGCAGGTTGAACCTGTGTAGAAGGTCTGTGAAGGAAGCCAGGGTACCACCAGGGAAAAGAGCTCATCTGGTTATATTGGACATGTGACATCTTGCAAATAGGAAACTGGCACTGCATGAAAAAGTGATATAAGTACTGGAAGTTTTCTCCTGAAGCCAGATGATTTGGGCTGAACTAGTGCAGGTAAAAATGAGATTTTTCATAGGCAATATTTATCCTAATGAGCCATATCTGTGTCCTGTGCTTGTGGAACCTGGCTTACTGGCAACCTCAAGAGCTGAAGTTTGGCTGCTTCTGAATGCCTGAGCACCTGGGAGGTTTCCAGTGATTCTCTTGATCAGAACTCCAGAAGGGGCAAGCACAGATCCAGAAAATGTTTATGAGGAAGTCTCCTGTGTAGGGCAATGCATGTGCTGCATCTGAAGGGTTAATGGAGACAATCCTGGAGAATCAACCCCTGGCTGTCAAGCATTCTTGGGGGGAGGTTGGATGCCCGGCAGTTTGAGTTTAGGACAAGAAAGGCTGAGGAATTTGCAAGAGCAACATCAGTCAGTGAACATGTGGCTCTGTCCTGCAAGGTGTTTTAAAGAAAAATTTGGGGCAGGCCCACAGAGCTAGCATGTATTATGTATCCAGAGTAAACACAAGAACAACAGTTGGTTGCGAGGAGGCAACAGTACCTTCACCAAGAGCTCTCACGCAGCCCATTGCACTGAGCGCTGTCACTTCCCTCCAGTTTTACAGCTACTGCATGAGAGGAAACCAATAAAGCATCATCTCAGCCGTTTAGACACTTTGAGGTTGTGCTCTGCCCACTCAGGATTCAGGCACAGATCTCAGTCCTTGGGAGGAACAAGTTCATGTACGTCAGCTGAACCACAATAATGAACTATGCTTTCTCTCACTGTAAAAGACGGTAGTTTAAGCACCAGTGGAAAGCATCTGACCCCATGCATCTGAGGTTAGAAGTGCACATGATCAAACTGTACTTCAGCTGGTGCAGAACAGCTTGTCCAGCTATACCTGAGGCCTCTCCTGCCTAGTGGGTAACCCCATGACAGCAGCATCTGTCAAAAAGATCATAAATGAAAGACTAAGTTATAAAACCCTCATTCTATCCCTACTGCATCTCCATGTGGAGAGCTACGTTGTACAGCAGGCAAAGCAGAGAATTTGGCTTTTGGAGGCACTGAGGGGCTTCCTATGTGGAGGATGCCACAGAAATGTGGTTCTTGGCTGCAGCTGGGAAGCAGACAGCACCTGGGGACAGTTGTCTTCTTGTGCAACAGGGACCTCAGTACAACTCTGCAGCGATGCACATTTAACAAAGGCAAGTCCTTCCCTCATACGTGCATGCCACACAGGGGACAACCTGTACCCCCAGACACCTACCAGGAGGCTGCTGAGGTCTGAAATGCTGGCCTCCCCTGCCTCGTCCCCTGGGCCCTCTCTCCTTTAGGGCTAAAGGGAGAGTCAGAAAAGCTTGATGACCCTGGATCTTGTGAAACTCCTTTTGCCTATTCCATGCTGGACACCTATCCCAGGCAGTACAACTAGAATGGAGCAGGAGCTTTAGTGTCGACTCTTAAAGGGGTTTTTGTGTTTAAGAGATTCCAGTTCCTCATAACTGTTGCTTAACTTGATAAAAATATTTGTAACTGGTGACTGTACTGGAGGACAGTCAAAAACTGTGAACTGCAGAGAGGACATCTTGTTCTCTCAGACGTGCTGCTGTATACAATAGTACAGACAGGAACCTTAACTAGTTATGTTGGGGTTTTGGGTTTTTTTTAAATTGTTTTTGCCACAGCATCAGCCCCAGAACACTATTATCAGCTTTATCCTTTCCACACAACTTTGAAACAAGGGCTTTGCAATGTATATCATGTGTGACCTTAGAAACTCACAGAAAAGAAACCCACATCCTCACGTTTGGGCTGAGGGCCCAACCCACCCAATGCAGGCATTGTTTAGATCCTCTAGGTTTATACCTGAAAACAGAGCAGCCCTCTCAAAAGTAACCTGACTATGCTGCTCATCTAGAAATAGAAATTAGTAAGTGGCTCAAAGGTTGTCCAGTGATGCCTTAGGCAGACACACTTGCTTTCTGAATGTCCATTAGACACGAGGTACGTTTGTTTTGTCCTAATATTATGTTCCTCTCTGGATTGTCCCTAAAGAATGATGTTAGCTTAGGGATAGAACTGTCAGGAGGATCATGATATTTAGGCATGACCATTGTCGTCAGAACACAGTTGCGGTTTGTCCCCTCCTGCATTTGCTGCATTGTCTGGCCCCTAACACTGTTGAGGTACCTCAGTCACATTGGAGGTGTCAAGCCCTGTGCAGGGTGAACAGGGTATGGTCCCTTCTTCAAAAATGTCGAAGTCTAGTAGTGTGGAAAATTACTAGAAAATAAAAATAAATTTTCTACCAACTGTGTTTTTGTATGTGTGTGTGTGTGAAGTTGTACAAGCAAGAGCCATTCTGATCTGCTGAGGTCCCTTAACTGCAAAATCACCATCCCTTGTAGAGGTTACTAGCAGGTTATCGTTATTTTTTATTAAAAGAGAGTTAATGAATAATGGCTACAATAACTTTCTTCACCGGGGCATTTACTCGACTCTTTGTAGTCTCATTTATTTCTTGTTTCATTAATTGTTTGGATTGAGGGTTGTGCTGACCACTTTTTTTCCCCGCTACTATTCTTTTTGCCAATTTAGCAGTTATTTGTCAATCATTTTTCATTAAGGTCCTTGAATTCATCATACTACCTAGTTTCTGCTAAAGCTCATGCCTCCTAGTTCCTGTTCTCATCCAGCAGCTGAAATTCCTTTAGTAAGTTGTGTTACTTCAGTTCTTCGACAAACATGATACTGGTCCTTCAAACAAATGATCTTTCTGATTGTAATTTCACTGTAATTTCTTCCCACATGATACACTGAGGAGCAAAATTAACTCTTGAGAGGTTTTAATCTCCAATTCTACATACAGTATAAAGTCCAGTTATAGCAAAGAAAATAGATTCCACAGCTATTAAAACTTCATGTAACTTGTCATGAGGATTAACACTTAAAGTCTGCAGTGGCAGATCAAACAAGTTTCTAAAAATAGATGTGACTCTTTTCAGTGTCTTCTCTCCTTTCCTCATTGGGTTGCTATGAAACAGAATTAGTCTGTACAGACAAGCAAACCAGACCTGATCTTCCTTGCTTTTCTTCTGAGTTAAATTCTAACCCTACCCTCAAATTTTGCTCAAGGTGAAGAAAATTTGAACATTCCTATGACTTCTTTCTGTCTGTAATCTACACTGTTCTCAATATCTGATAAGGCCTGACTTTGGATTTTTAGCTGAGGGGTTGCAAACATGGCAGTAAAACATCAAGGATGAGTGAAGTTGACAGCTAAAGTTAGTTATATATGAGCTTTGTGATTTGAAGGCCTGTTGTCAACCCATTGCTAACTGGGGGCAGCTGGGCAGGCTGATCAGTGGCTTACTTCCTTGTAATGCTCTCATATTCAGTAGTATTAGTGTTGAGAGAAGGGCAAACAAAATTCCCGATTAATTTATTACTTAGTTCTAATAACCTTTCAAACTTGATAATTAGAATATACCTTATTTTAGAGGTAAAAATTCAGCTTTCTTCCACAGATGCAACATATTATCTTGCACAAGTTAAGCACAGTAAGGAACAAAATATAGGTATGGACCACAGAGTACACTGAACTGGAGAGAAAGCATGTTTTCAAAAACCCCTAGAATAATGAGGCTTGCAGTCAGGTGTCAATCACTGACTACCAGACAGTGTCAAGAAACAGTGAGCACTAAAATTTCAGCTTTACAGGTCAGCTCTTGAACCTGATAGAGCATTTCAAAAGATGTGTACATTGCATTTAGCCTCTTCTTATTGTGCCATATAGGGCCTTCCTGAATATTTAAAATACCTTTTCTCAGGTGGGAAGCAGAAGGATGAACAGGACCACTCAAGGGATTTCTGTGTTGTCTTGTTATTGACTGTTGGTTCTGCCTTTGGGGATGGGAGTATGTGCAAGGCAGAGCAGGCAGGCATTTTGTATTTGTACTGCCTGAAACTGTTACAAGGGATAAAACCACAGAAATGGGTAGTTCTGTGGCCATTTGTAAGTGTTGTGGGAACATTTTCCATAGCATGATTTAGTGTTACATTGATTTCCACATCAGCTTCAGTAAGTTTAACTTGTCCAATATGTCTGCTTGCAATAAGGACATGTATTCTGTAAAAAGATAGTTTGTCTGATGGCTATATCTTCCTCCCATGTCACACTTGCCAGGACAGCCCACTGTTTCACAGTAGATTTTAATAAGTCCTGCCCGCAGGGCCATCATATCTGCTGGAGACCCTGTTCTGTTGCAAGACATATTCCATCCACCCAGAACGCCAGCTAAATTTTCTTTCTTAATCACATGCTGCTGACAAAGATTCATGAAATCCCAAGAGTTCTGCTTGGTATTAAGATAAAGATTGAAGTTCTGGCATGCAAAAGGAATGACTCTGCTTTGGAAGACACAGGCAGTAATGTAAGGGATGCTATTTTCAAGCCAGACTTCTTAACATGAAGCAAATGTTACACCTGTTACAAGATGTTACAGGTGGGAAAAAAATGGTAGGGAAGAAATGGTGATATAAGGGTGCTACAGCTTCTGTGGCAGGTACCTTTCTTGCATCTAGGTTGTCCTATTACAATCAGAAGTCTGCACACTTCAGGCAAGCCAGGCTGCTTGGGTATGGTTGTACTGGGTCTGGTGGGAGCGAGTTTAACTGTCTTCATAGCAGCCCATATTGCATTTGTAGCTAAAACCATGCTGAGAATACACCAGTGTGCTGACTATTGCTGAACAGTGCTTGCACAGTGCCAAGACTTTCTCTCTTCTCCCTCTCCCCCCAGTGAGTAGCCTGGGGGTGGGCAAGAGGTTAGGAGAGGACATAGCCAGGAGTACTGTCCACAACTGACCAAAGACATCTTCCATACCATATGACATAATACAGAACAATAAATACTCAAGGAGAGGAGGAAGTGGTGATGTTTGTGGTTATGGTGTTTGTCTCCCCCAGCAATCCTTATGCCTGCTGAGGCCCTGCTTTCTGGGAAGTAGCCAGTGGGATGTAGTGAATTATTTCCTCTTTTTGCTTTGCTTGTGCACACAGCTTTTGGTTTCCCTGATAAAAAGTCATTATCTTGATCCATAAGTCTCCTCACCTTCTGTTTTCTCCCCATCTTGTGGGAATGGGGGGTAAGAGAGTGTCTGGGTGGGAGTTTGACTGTTGGTCAGGGTCAACCTACTGCAGTGGTAGTAGGTTTTTTCCTTGCATGTTATTATTAACACATCAAGATCTCAGAAGTCACAATGCTTAATGCAATGATATATAATGGGGCAAACAGCAAGTAACAAAATACAAGAAAAATTACTTTCAGCTGTTTTCAGTAGGCTTATTTAGTGTTGCAAATCTGTTCACACTTACACGTCAAAAATAGTTTACACATGGTGGTCCAATTTTTAATCCAGTAGTTTCAAAGAAAGGGATCTAAACTTCAAATACACAGCAAGAATAGATTGTTCAAGTTCTGAGTATTGTATCTGAATTGAAGTATTTCTTCTCCCTGTGGTAGTTATAATGTTCTGGGCCTTCAGCTGATGGGGAAAGAGAAAAAGACTTCAGATTTTTCCTGCCCATATATCCTTTACAGATTAAGTAATTTTGTGATTTTTTTTTTAATATTAGTTACAGTAGGCCTGTCAGGAACACATGTGCCAAATTTCCCTACAGAGATTTGTTGCCTGTCACCCACACCCACTCAGCTCACGTTAGCCATCATTTTGCCACTGCCCAACAAATCCACAGGCCCCATGGGAGGGCCTGATGGCCCACAAAATACTGCCAGTTGCATAAAGCTATCAGATCCAGAGAAAATCCTTCTAAGTCCTAAGAAAAATAGCTTTTCACATGTTTTCCCTATTTACAGGTACTTCAGTTGTAGTTGACATTTCTAGCATTTACAGAAAGGTGAGTGAAGGTTGGTGTGACCATCTGGTTCCTGCAGTATTCATGACACTAATACTCAAAATGCCTGTGGAAAGTGAGTATGAAAGTCAAAGGTGACTGAATATGCAAGAGTTTTCAAACATGAGCAAGTTTTCAGATGTTGCTCTTTTCCTCTGTGTGGGTTTGCAGTGTTGAGAAAGAGAGCACTCAGTGAAAGTGCTGACCTCTGCGAACTGCAGGAACAGCTCAACCAAGAGCCACAGAAATTCAGCTCTATCTTCTTAGAAACATCTGCATCCAAAATTTATTTCCGGTTCTGTTCAGATATACAAATATGTTCAAATTTCCTTTGAAATGTGAATACTAACTTAAATATTTTTGTTGCAATGTTTATTTTTTCTAAGTAGTGTGTCTTTTAATTTATTTGCATATGTGCTTTGTGGCATAACATTATATTCCACTACTGACTTGTGCAGAAATAGAGAAGTAAAGCAATAAAAAAGGTTTTAAAATCTTCAGTTAACAAGATAATATCATTCCAAACAAATTCTGTCTTGAAAATATTATTTGGAAGATTATCAAATTATGTTTCAAAGTGTTTTCCCTCTGCTGACTTTTGATACACTTTAAGCATTTTGTGGGAAAAAAAGACTTTTTCGAAAGGAAAAATCTTTTAGACAAAAAGCCTCTGATCAGTTGTTACTGTTACCTGATAAGTTCACTAGATGGTGTGAAGATGGTCTTTCCTAATCTTTGTGATCATCCTATGATCAAAGGGTAATTCAGGTTGGTTTCTGCTCATAATGTTTAATGAAATATTTTCTTTCCTTGTCACTCAGAGAGGTGTTTGCATTTGGTATGGGAGTTCGGTTTTATAATTATTATTTTGTATTAAACCAGCTGCTTATATTTTATGAGCAGTCAACAAAGTACACACACACTTGCAAATTGAGTGCTTTTGACTTTGGGCGGGAGTGACTTGCATTTTGAGTTCTCACTGAGTTAGGCTGAACCGCCTTCCACACGTCAAACTCCTGACTGTTAACAAGACGGTGGTTTTTAGATGACAATGCAAATTGTTTACAAAACATGCATTTTAAGCATGATGCAGCAGTGACTTCCAGTGAAAGAAAACTTTTTTTTTCTTAAAATTATGTTCTGTGTCTATTACGAATAGTTGAATTGATGTTGCAGTTCAAATGATGTTACATGTATTTTTCATACATCAACTCCATTTTCAACTTCTGTACTCTCACTTTAGCCATTGCCTAGGACTACTGATGTTCTTTTTAAAAGTATTCATATGAACAAAAGTCAGAGAAGTTTTTGGGCCCCCCAGTTTAAGAAGAACAGGGTACCACTGGAGATACTCCAGCAGAGAACTACCAAGATGATCAGGGGGCTGGAGCATCTCCCTAATGAGGAAAGGCTGAGAGTCCTGGGTTTGTTCAGCCTGGAGAAGAGAAGACTGAAGGGGGATTTCATAAATACCTATAAATATCTAAAGGGTGGGTGTCAGGATGATGGGACTAGGCTCTTCAATAGTGCCCAGTGACAGGACAAGGGGCAATGGGCACAAGTGGGAACACAGGAAGTTCCACCAAAACATGAGAAAAAGCTTCTTTCCTGTGAGGGTGCCAGAGCAGGGGCACAGGCTGCCCAGGGAGGTTGTGGAGTCTCCTTCTCTGGAGACATTCAAACCCTGCCTGGACACGGTCCTGTGCCCCCTGTTCTGGGTGTGCCTGCTCAAGTGGGGGGGTTGGACAAGATGATCTCCAGAGGTCCCTTCTAACCCCTACCATTCTGTGATTCTGTGATTCTGTAATCTGGATGCTTACCTGGATTTTGTTGCTGGTTGTTTGTAATTTAACACTGTACAGCATGATTTTGGTTGCAAAGAGGATTGCAGCAAAATGCTACCAACTTCAGTGAGCCAAGGGCAATACTTACCAAGTCCTGAACATTAGGGCTGGAGTGGCATTGCTGTAATTTCAAATCAGTCACCATTCAGCCAATAAAGGTACAGTAATACAGTTATGGAACAGCTCTCTAAAAAAATAATTTATCCCTTCTCATGTTTCCTAATGAAACTGCTTATTCTTAAAAGTCCACAAGGTTTGTGTGCTGCAACTTTCATGGCTGAGTATTTTGGATTAATTTCTTGTTTTTTCTTCTGTTTGGTTTTGGTGTTTTTTTTTGGTGTTTGTGTTTTTTTTTTGTTTATTTGTTTGTTTGTTTGTTTGTTTTTTAATCCAGGTTGCATGTTTTAGACACAAAAGGTTACAAAATGATACTACCACCTTACCTGTCTGAATAGTGACTTGGCAATTGTCTGTACCACCTTCTCACCTTCCTTTTTTGAACAAAATACTGTCCATGCTCAGCTCAAATTTACCTCCTCATCTCTGAATCAAGCACCTCCCTGGCAATAGCAGAAATTCTAGTGGAAACTGAAGGACTCCTACAAATATGTTACCTTTGGTGAGAGGTTGTTTGCTAAGCATTACACGGCAATTGATCAATGAGATATTCCACCCTCCAAGAATAACTATATAGTTGCTGACAAAGTTATTTTTCCCAGCAGTTAATGACCATGAAATAAAGCTTAAAAAGTTTTAAGACTTGGCCAGGACCATAATCATCTCAGTGTAAACCCAAAGCCCGTTTAATGACTTACTCCTAGCCTAACCTAGGTAATGAATACCAGAATGGAAGAACTTACACAAAGATTATTGATTGATGTCTGTCTACTCCTATCAAAGGATGGTGTGGAGTAGGTTTATTTTTTCTCTGCTGAAGTATAGAGATTCTCCACCTTTTAACATTAAGTACTGTAGTACAAACATAAGTAAAGATGTTCTTACTAAGCAGTTTCCAGAAATGTACGTTCATTAGCTGGTCTCATTTGTAGGTTTCCTGCCTTTTCTTGACAACATAACTGACCAGACTAATTTCCCATAAGGTAGCAAACAGTTGAAGCATTGTCATTCATGTACATGGGTTTGGAACAAGATGCCATGTCAGATTACTGATAGCTGGAGGCATCTTCTTCCTTGCATCATGGAAAATCTGATGAGTCCTTAGGGAAAAGCTCAGGCAAACAGTGATGTTGAGACTGCTGAAGTGACAGTGGTAACTTAAGAACAAAGTTGAGTGCATCTCACAGAAGGGAAGACCAACTTACCTTCTGTTCATGAGTCCTCAATTCTTCAGAGGTGATTACACACCAAGGTTGAAAGCACATTCTTGCAGGATTTCCCTACCCTACTACGTAATTCTACCTGGACAGAGCTTCTGTGGGACCCTGACTTTCACATGGACATTAACCAGTGCTTTCTTCACTATAGAAGTCCTGGCTATCTCCACATCCTCAGTTCCAACGAGTTTCATAAGAGTGAAGTGCAAAGTTCAAAAAGAACAAGAAGGAGCAACCCAGACAGAAAACCCAGAGAGGGGGAAACTCTCCCTAAGGTTATCTTTTGTAAAAATTAGTAAATAAATCAGAAAAAATTCCCCCCCCCCAACCCACAGCATGACATTCAATTCTCTGGGCAGAGCAGGAGCAGTCCAGTCAAAGTGCATCTTGTGCACATTTCTGAAAGCACTTTGTAATATAATCCCTGCTTTGAGCTGAAGGAACAAAACTGGACTCATTTTCAGAAGTAAAGTGCCTAGCATCAGCTGGAAGAGGTCTCCTCCAGGTTGAAATGGAACAGGGTTTTGCAAGTAAAAATTCTGAGGATGTAAGATAGATATAAGACTTTAGGAAAGAATTCAGTAACAAATAGTCCATTCATAGGAATATAAAGCTATAAACGGACCAACAGCTTTCTGATACCAGTTACTTAATTACAGAATGCACAAGTGCAATAAAGAGCACAATCTGAATATTAGTCCACATGGCACGAAGTGCTTAAGATGATGCTATATTTGAAAACAGGACATTGGGTAGATTAGCACAATACAAAACAATTCAATTAGAGAGAGTGTGACCTTTTTACTGCTTGTGCTTAAAAGCAGCAGAAGGAGCCTCACCTATAATGAACATTTAGCTATCTCTACTTTGTTGCTGTTTTCTAACATTATCTAAATGAACATGTCTTTTCTATATTGCAGATGAATCTGACGTCTATAGCCTTTCAACAGGGAGATTTCCCTTTCTCAGCTCAATGTTCTGAGTATTGTCAATGAGGTCATATGTATGTTCTCAGTAATATAACAGTAGCTTCAGTTTATCCATCAAGATATTGATTTCACCCTTGGGAAACTACTAAGCTGGGCGTTATTAAAATAACATTTGCCATTTCACAGTGATTCCAGTAATGCTGTATCTCCTCTGGTGCACCAGAGAAGAGCATTGCCCCCTTATTGCCCTTCACACAGTGGAAGTTGTATGTTAAGCGGTGCAGGCTGCAGGTAACAAGTGTTGCATGCACTGCCTCGCCTTAGTACATTTGAAATCAAAATTACAACCTAGGCTAAGATGTGGTTTCTCCCAGAAACAAAGGAAAAGTCATTAAAAAACCTACTGATTTCACCTAAGAAAAATAACTATCATTTATACATCAAAACTAATGAGTACCATGTGATCAAGATCTCAGTTTTATCTCTCTTCTATATGATAAAGTGCTATGACCCCTTCACATCATGCTGGTAAATTGGCTCAGTAACGACTCAGAAAATGCCACTTGCACTTCCCACCCAGCAGCTGAGTTCTACTAAAAGGTCTTTAATTGGAAATATAATTTTCCAGCTAGGCTTTCTTTTTAAAAAAAGCTATTGTTCTTGCATTTGAATACCTTGTACTTGCTTTGTTTTAAAATGTAATGCTTGGCACATACAGTATGTGGTTCTGAATAATATCCTCCAATATAACAAATACAGCCAGGCATATAGTGTCAGAAAAATGGTTTGCTGAGGGTAGGAGGCTGTTTTAGGTAACATGGGAGAAAGGGAACTCACTCTGAAGCATTGGATAGTCTTCAGGTACAGCTACTTGACTCTAGAGCAACTCTCAATGCTGTGAATGAAACACTGACAAGAAATTAGATAAGGGATTTAATTATAGGAAAGTAAGGAGCAGGGGATGGGAAGTGGCCCCAGGGAGGATCTGCGATTAGTGGCATGTTCGGTCAGGCCCTGCTGGCCACCTGGATTTCTGGGAAATCAGTTAAGTGCCAGAAAGCCTGAACCGTTAGTTAAGGAGTACCTCTGCCAAACCACCCCAGCTGCACCAGGTGTGGAAGGGGTTAATTAGTGCCCCTGGTCACAGCCAAGTGAGTAGCAGGAATGCAGCTGAGTCAGGGGGGAAACCATGAACTCACTAGGTAGGGTCACAAAAGAGACCAAAAGGAAAGCTCTCTGTCCTCTTGGAAATCCCCAGCTGAATGCGGTACAGGGAGGGGGACGGTGATTCTGCTAACTCTCCAGGACAAGGAGACCATATATGTACATTGTCTTGGGTCATTGTTAAAATGAATGTTTCCATCCCACTCCTCACACAAGTATGATCAAAGCAGGAATTACCAAACTTTTTGCCAATTAAGGTATTGTTAGCTTGTCAGGGACTGGAGACCCTATATTTTCAAGGATGGTGAAGGGTACTAAAGAAGGAACTTCTCATGGGTTCCTGTAGACCTTGGGCCCTCCAGCTCTGCCATGATGTTTGCCCAGCCAGCATATATGCTATCTTGCTCCTGAGCTTCTTTGTGTTGTGGACCAACTGATTCCTCCCAAGGGGAAACCCAGAACTGGTGGATGAGGACTTGACTCCAGGATCTGCTCCATACAGCCAGCGAGGATGTTGGTTGTGCAAGGTTTAACCACTCAGTCCACCAGTCTTTCAACATTATCTACGTAAGTCTTGGGCTCCTGCACGTCCCATGCATGCATGACACACTGCAGCTGATCCCTGAGGTCCCTTCCAACCTGTGATTCTGTGATAAAAACACGATGCTTGTGGGTTGTCAAGGCTCTTTCACTAAATATAACTGTCTTATCTTGAATTGGTACACTAAGAACAACTAGCACATTGCAGGGGCACAGAGGGGAAAGCTGCAGCTGAAGAGGTCAAAGACATCCCATATGCCCTCTAGGCTCCAATGGCCAGGCAGTTCCCACCAGATGGCATGGCAGCTTGGTACAACAAGATACAAGCACCGTGCTGAGCTGTGCCAGCCTACATTTCAGCAGTTGAATCCAGCCTTCTCCAAGGCCAGATATGCTGCCAAAAGTTCTGGTGCAACTTCATGTAAATGTACAAGAAGCAGCGTCTTTGGTGAGGAGGTGTTCACTGGCCTGCCTCTCCTGTACTAAGTTCAATGTCCCTCTGGTCTGGGACTGGGGCTCTGTCTCAAGCCCAACTACCAAGGAGCCCAGCTGCCATCTCCATGTGCCAGCACTAAGGAAGAGGAAAGAGAGAAAGGGTCACCTGACCACTGGATCTTCATCCCTCATGACCCTGAGGAGACAATGCTCTAGAGGGAGGCCAAACCTCTGGGACCAGGTGAGAGCCTACACTGGGTGAGTCAAGCTCAGGGGTTATTTGTTGCTAGGGCAGTTACATGTGCACAGGTGGCAATAGGCACTTGCCTCCCATCCAAGAGGCAGGTCCACAGATGGTCCTTGTGACTGAGCTTGTATAAACCAATTAGCACTCTACTGCTATGGCCAACTGGCTGCAGCGTGGACGTGGAGCTTATTAGCAGCCTGTCCCCAAAAATGGGTAACCCTGACTGTGCAATTTGGACCTGGTGGATGCACAGACTCTGCAGAGTGGCATTGCAAACATCTACCACCTGTAGGACCACAATGGATTTTTTCAGTCCTTAAATCAGTGGCTTTGTTAAGTCTGGCACCTCTTCTATAGGAGCAACTTTGAAGTGTGCTGATGTGGCTCCAAGGGGGCTCCCAGTTTCCAGCCAGGCAACTTAGAGGTGGCCTTCCATTTTCCTAAATTTTGCATCCTGGATTGACAATCTCATATGGTTAGACCCAACAGTAACAAACACTGGTGTCCAGAACCCCAGACCTTCCCCACACAAGGAAAGGACTGCCATGGGTTGCAGTTGAAAATGAGATGGTTTAGCAAGAGGGTCTATGTTGGGGAAAGCTAAAAGTGTGGTGTGCAGATCTAGGAGCCAGAGTTGCACCTTATCTGGTGGTACCCCTCAGCCAAGCCTTCCCTCTCTCAGCTGGGCTCCCTCAGGCTGAGGCCATCCCAGTGAAGGGCTTCTGTCATCATGTGCCAAGAAGCTGTGGGTGCAAGTGGGGCAGGAACCGGCTGAGGGTCAGCTTTGCCAGGGAGTAATGGTGAAGGTGTGGTGCCTTTTTTGGTGTGCCCTGTTGTAGCCCTGTGCAGAGTGGAGCACAGATAATGAGGAAGAAAGCTACAGGGGCATGTTGGTGAACCAATATGAAGGGCTTTGGTACAGGGACCATGACAAAGTTTGTTCTGAGTTTTGCTGCAGTTGGACTGCTCCAGGAACACTGGTCATGAAGAGCGTGAGCATGAGTCATCCCTCACCAGCTGATCAGAGGCTCAAGGCTCCCTTCATGGATCATAAAGGCAGCATAGATGTAGCCTAAATGTCTCTGCAAGCATCAGAGCTCAACTGTCAGTCACCGTTATTACTCACAACTTGTCATTTGACAGGATGAGTTGTTCTGAATCTGATTTTACAATAAAAGCTTCTAAATCTATGCTTTTTTTTTTTTTTTTTTTTTTTTTTTTGCTGGTGGGTAGATATCCAAATGATAGTGCTGTCCAGGGAGAAACTCATGACTAAATTTTCTTGGAATTCACAAAATTTATATCCTCTACTTAGTCTACTTTGCAGCTCGTTGTCACACACATACTCTGAGCCTACTGAACACAAAGGATGTGTGGAAAGGAGGAAGAGAGACCGGTCACCACATCACCGGCTTTCATCTGCTGCTGAGCACCTCCTCAGAAAGGCCCAGGAACAGGGTGTGCATACAGCTGGCGTGCCTTGGGGTCCAGGCTGGAGCACCCATCAGTCAGGGGCCTGTAGCTGGCTAGGTCAACTGCTGTCCAGGCAATTACCCTCATCCCTGAATGCTCTGAAAGAAAGGCTCTGCCATCAAGAGCTTGGCTTTTCCCCTTGCAAGACAGGAGGGACACCTTTTCCCCACACTATTTATTTGAAAGAAGAGTTTAGATTGCTAAAATCAGGAAGTTGAAATCTTGTCATTCCCACCTGTTCATACTGAGGGTTTTTTTTGCCCTACATAATCCCACCATTTCATTAGCTAGCTCTTCACTTATCCTTGTCTCCCTAGTCTGCAGGACTTTCTAGCCTGCATTTCTGATGAAAAAGAAGTAGAAAATTCTAGGGGAAGGGACAGGCTTTTGCTATTCATTAGGGCAGACCCTTGCTCAGTGACTGGGATGCTGATCAAGAAGTGGGACCTGTAGCTACCATGCCAGTGGCAATGACATGAAGGGTGAGAAGAGCTGCTTTTGTCTCTGGGCTAGGGACCCCATGGTGCTGAAACTTTACATGGTGCTGTGAAGTACTGTCATGTCTGTGGTGCTGCAAGTGTTCACAGTAGATGGTATCACAGCGCAATCAGACCTCATTGAGGTGTTTGTAACTTCATAGGTGCTGAAGAGACACCTCTTAACTGAAGACTAAATATTGTCTTTCATTCTCACTTTATCACGACAGCTCTGAGCAGCTGCACCTCAGCCCTCACAGGGTGGGCTCACATGTGGGGACTTGATAAAAATGCCACTGCAATTTCAAGCAAAATAAATGTTGCTGTTCTCACTCCCCCTCCTTTTCAGTGTGAAAAGTCAGGCCTGTTGATGTGCAAAAAAGCAAACATAAATGTCATACACTTGTTAATTATTCCTTTGTCACTTTTACTTTTGTGGACATACTCTTATAGTACTACATTTTTACTCTGAATTCTGTTTGATGCCAAATCTGGTATGGACCTATGGTATGACTTGTAAAATTCATGCTACATCTTTCTTTAGACAGTTACATTAATATTTCTCCTCTTCATTACAGCAGAACATATTACACTTATATTTGCAAACACTTAAATGACCTTTCATTTTTGTCTTGAAAATCTTTTTAAAGTGAGGCTAGAGCTTTTTCTGGGACTTTAACTTTCAATCTAAACCCATGTCTAAGACCAGCTGCATCCTTTTCATCATTCAGCTCCTCCCTTTCCAGGTAAACTCCACCCAAAATCGTTTTTGGTGTCCAGCAGTGAAAAAACACTGAGTGAATAAAACTGTAAGTGTCTGAGATGGGTCTCACACCCAGCCCTTCAATGGTTAAGTAAAGGTAGTTCTTCAGTCATGCTGACTTCATCCCTTCAGGGTTTTTCCATCTCCTCAGACACGTGGTACACTCTGTCTTTCCCTTTTCTGATGCAATGCAGCCTACATTATTGAAACACTCCATTGCTGATTTTCTAATTAGCCTTTATTACCAGAATTGGTCTGACCTTATCTACCTTCAGTACTGTTCTTCCTGGCTCTGTTTCTCCAGAGCATTCTCATCTATTCCCATGTACAATGCACATTCAGGAGCTTGTTTGGATTATGAGTCAGAAGACAAGCCCATCTCCCAGTCTGCAGCTGTAGCTGGAAGGCTCCTGAGGCTTAGCTGTAATCTCTGATATTCTTTACAATAATTGCTATTTTCTTTACAGGGTAGATTGAGGGATCAATATCTGAGAGCAGTAGAGATACTATTATAATTTGCCTGGCATTTATAATCCAGACTATAGACTACAGAGAATGTTTTACAGGCAGAGAAGTGCATGCCCTGAATATCAGAATACTTTTTCCTGCTGTTAAGCAGAGGGGTAGTGTCAAGCGTCTCCAGCATGAGGTGAACAGTCTCTGGAGGCCAGGTAAGGTTTGTTCCACCATGTACTTCTTGCTCTGACATGTATGATGGAGGTTGGTGGGAGCTGTTCTGTCACCTTTCCTTCCTGAGCAGCTGTGTCAACAGTGCCATGACATAAACAGTCAAAATAACATTAACTTAAACCAAACATTAACCAACCCAGAAAACCTCTCTGTTGGAGTAGGCGGCTCTATGCCGCAGTCTCCCACAATTGTGCTTATCTGATCACCAGGCTTAGGTGGCGTGTAGGAAGCCTGCCCAAAGGGTCTGACTCACTAGCAACCAGCAAGATTACACCAGATTACAGTCAAGTGTAGCTGAAAGGCTAGGGCTGCTGTCAGAAGCTGAGGAGTTCAGCCCAAAAGAAAATGAGTGCTATCATAGAGTTACATGCAGAGCACATGGGAGATTACTAGTACTTGGGGTTTCATACAGGCAAAAGAGCTGGAGTGTTTCTCTGAGAGGCTCTGTTGAGTTGTTGATTCCATATAATTTGTCTGATTTCTTCAGACTCCTGAGCCTGCTGCCTTCAGTGGAGTAGCAGCACCTTACAATAGTTCAGGGCCTAAGCACAAGCTATTAAACATTGTTAAATAGCTATTCATACCCTGCACTTTAGGAATGTCACACCACATATGCATGGCAGCATGGAAGCCTTAACATTTTGCTACCCAGATGAAATGCAGGAGAAATTCCCTGTGTTACATGAATGTGACTATATCACTCTAATAAAATAGGATTTATCATAAAGATTTGAGGAAGAATTTCTCTAAAACACATTTTTGCCCTGGAACTGGAATAATTTCCCACAAAGTGGGAACCACTTTTTACAGAAGGTTCTCTACATTTTTCCTCCCCTTGTATCAGACAGGTGCACTTTACACTGGCTTTTTATTATGCTTAGCGTATTTTTAAGCACAATGCATAGCACTTATAGCAGAACACTGTAGATAAGCCTGTTGTGTAATGTTGTTTCCTGCATTTGTAATATAGACTGTACAGACAGCTGGTACAGGGACTATACTGTAGGCAAAGAGGCAAAACTGTTTCCTTGTGAGGCATTGTTAAATTATTGACTGCATAGAGCTGCCCAGTTATGAGCAGACTGGAGCATATTGTAGTGTTTGGAATAATACCTGCAATTTTCCCTTTAGATTTTGTCCTAAGAGAAGATGGTGCAGTCATTATTCATTCTCTTTATAAAGCTATAGCAATTTGGCACTCAGTCCCTCAGTTGAGGGAGAAGAAGGGGACTGTGGTCTTATTCAGGCATAGCCATTTTTCAAGAAAATACAGCTGACAATGACGGAAGACTTCCCAATAGAGTACACAAATCAGGGACAGAAAAAGCAAAGAACCTCCAAAGTGCTCCCAGCAGTGCAAGCAACCCTCCTCAAACAAAGAAAATGGTTCTTGTTTTAGTGACCAACTTCCCGTTCCCAAGCAGATGCTTTTGAAAAGGGATGAACCTACCAATTCTTTTGGCAAAACTAGTTTCTTTTGATTATGTTGGAACAACTAGAATATTGCAATAGGATGGCTAAAAAAGAAAGCAAAATAGAGAACTAGCTGTAATATTAGTATGGTGGGAAAGGCCATCACCTGCAACAGCAGCATCCATCAGTGGCAGACTCCAACCAAAATCCTACAAATGTTCAAAAAGCATTCTCAACTCCTCAAAGGCATAAAACAATGATCTATCTCTGGGAGTATCCATGATGAGAACAAGAGGACTGATGGAATGCCAATGCATGTAATGCATGACTGACTTGAGCAAGGAGCAGCTCATGAAAGGTGAAGCAGTTTGGGCTAGATACATCATCAGGGTGAAAAGCAATGGCATTTGAAGGAGAATAACCCAAGCAGCCATGTAACTCCACCAGAACTGACAGTCTTGGGCACGGCTAATGGACAGTTTTCGATCTAAAGACAGAGCAAAGATGGGATAGGCAAAGGGGCTGATGCCAGAAAACACAGTGGCATAAACAGAGAAAGCATGCCCAAATACAGAGGAGACAAACTACAGAGAAAACACTATGAATGCTGTGATGAAAAAGGTGTACAGACAAAGGAAACAAAGGAGCAAAATCACAGAAACAAGCAGGCATCCAAGGGCTGAGTACCTGCACATACATGAGCTCAGCGCAGCACAGCGCAGCAAAGGAAACCACCAACCACAAAACACAAAAATGAACAGAAAATGTCTGTAAAGCTCGGTGGAGTACCAGATGCAAGAGAAGAGCCGAAGCCACAAATAAACTTGAAGCCAAAAGCCAAACAGACACTGGGACATGGCTCAGTGTTTTATGTCACAATGGCACCCTGAGCCTTTTGCAAGGAAAGAAAGTGAAATTGCAGCAAAACAAAGCAAATTAAAATCACAAAACCAGAAACATTGTTTAACTTAAAAGCAGGGTACAGGGAAAGAGAAAGGCTGGGATTTCAGCTAAAGAACAAAGAAGCCTCTGCTTTTGTTAAAATATATGACCCTAACAACCCTGAAGCTAAAAGAAATGTTCCTCTCATAGACAAATGGAAAACTGAAAGTGTAGCAGGAGGAACTAAACCTTCTGTTCCATCAAAGCAGCCAGAAGGCTAGTAAATTACCATCATGTTATTTTTTTGATAGACCAGCATGTCTTCCAGACTTGTTACCTGTGATAATAGATAAAACAGTTTGGCTATTATAGGAGCTGACTCCCAGAAAATCAATTTTATTAGAACAGCAAAACAACTAACAATGGGAGCCACAAAAAGAATGGAAAAGGAGAGTGTGTTGTCACAGAAGCCAAGAGTTGGATGAGTAGCATGGTACTTCCTTAGAAACCAGGCAAGCTATTTTCCAGAGACCCTCAGGGCTTCAAACACAGCACTAAAAAGAGCTCAACATCAAAGACCTGCAAAAGCAGAAATATAAACTGACTTGACATCAGCAAAACATTTTGGCAACCAGTGCCAACAATGGATATTATTAAATGTCATTTGAGCTACTTCACCATATTTGGGGTGTCATCAGGTTGATAGAAATGGCAAAGTATGACATTTGGGGTAAAAACTAAGGGCAAGACTTTCAGTGTTACCAGAGGATGTACAAAGAAGATTCTTAGGAAGTTGCATCATAGCGGATGGTGTTTTGATGGCACAGATACGATGATAGCTTGGGGAAGGCTGCTGCAAATGATGGTAGAAATCCCCACTGTCTTCTGGAACCATCCAGGCATGCAGGACTGCAGCTGGAAGTGGTGTTACATGCAGGAGTCCACTGACCATGCGAGGGCTGTCACCTGGCCTTGGGAAGGCAGAAGTAATAAAACACATATCAGTACTAAAGGAATTCAGTTGCTTTACAGACTATTAGCATTTGTAAACTAGCTACACTTTTTTTCCCCCAGAAAATTTAGGTGTAAGTAAACTTTCATGTTTACTGTTACACAAACATGGTGTATGGTTACCTTAACATGGCATAGCTATCCCATACCTCAGAGTCTGCCTACGCATCCCAAAATATTGGGATGCATACAGAAAGGTGTGACAGAAGCTGTAGAAGTGGCAATAAGTGGCTTTTATGTTGAAGGCCACACTGAAACAGGGACTTGCAGGACTGTCTGTGTACATGTGAAAAGTACATGGGAAATACATCCAGTGTGTCCAAGCATGGAAACCTTCAAAGAGAAGGTGACCTTGAATGACAAGATGGCTTTTCAAAAAGCCATTACTATCCGCTTCTGGAAGCTTTCATCACATGCTACTGATATTGCAGAGCTGGCATTTAGATACACACTTCAGGAGACTGAGATGTACCTAGCTGGCTTAAAGGGACATTGTAACATGAAGCATGGCAGTTCACCAGAAATATGACATCATCAACTTGAAAGAAATACAGGCAACTGAATGACCCAGAAAACATCAATCAAGGTAGTTATGAGGCAATTTCAAGACAGAGGTTAGAAAGAGTCTGAGAACAAGTTATACAAAACAACAAATTGCAAGTGTTAATGCCAGTCATTCTGTTGGGAGGGTGAACAGAGAGAGGCACGATTTGCCTCTGAAGACTGGTAAGATGGGATGAATGGAACATGACAACATTGTATGTAAAAATAGTCTTATCACAGCAAACCTTTTCTCCAGGACACATTTTAGCCAATCTGGAATAAAAACTGGGAAAGCAAAGTTGTCATGGCCAGGTGACTGTAAGACCCTGTGGTCACTTCTGATATATGTGGGAAAATTCAAAGGCAATTAAAATAAACCTCTTTCCCAACAGACCTGACGGCATTGCAGGGGTGAAATTTTTCATTTCAATTGTCTAGTGTGCTTCCAATAAAACTGCTGCTCAGACTCCTTGGGACCAGAGACATGGACAACATAATCACAGCAATTTTCCTCGACAATGCAAGGACGATGAGGCGGGCCTGCAATCTCATGGTGTGTTTTCACAAGGGTAATCCAGGTTATGCAAAGCTTCATTCAAGTTACCTGTGTCTGGGAGGTCAGTTGTATCAGATCACCACTAATGGAAGAGGGCTAGACGTGTCTTTTCGTGTTCAGCAGAAAGTTCTGTGATTACTATAATTTGCCTCTTCTGCAGCGAAGTTTACTGAAGGCATGTGATGTTCATTGTGGAAACACAGAAGAAAAACACACATGTAAATGAGGGAATTTGTAGTCCAGAGATGGGGCTCCCATTCTTGACTGTGCTGGATTCAGGGTTCAAGTCCTTTACCCAACAGTAAGGAATGATTTTTAGCTGGGTCTTCCATATTGCAAGAGAACATCTTTAACTGGAAGCATGAGGGGAGGAAACAATTATTTTTACAAGGGATAGGCTGCAGAAAATCAATGGGAGCAGTGTCCATAGGGGTGTGGCAGGCTGTATGATATTCACCCCAAGCACGCATCCTTGACTACTTCAGCTCGGGGGATATCCTGACTTAGATGTGCCTTTGCCTATTTGGTTTTTTCTCGGTACTTCATAGAATTACAGAGTCATAAAATGGTTTAGGTTGGAAGGGACCTTTGGAGGTCATCTAGTCCAAGACCCCTGCAGTGAGCAGGGACATTTTAAACTGGATCATGTTGCTCAGAGCCCCATCCAATCTGATCTTGAATGTTTCTAGGGATGTGGCATCCACTACCTCTCTGAGCAACCCGTTCCAGTGCTTCACCACCCTCATTGTAAAAAATGTCTTCCCTATATCCAGCCTAAATCTACCCTCCTTTAGTTTAAAACCATTAGCCCTTGTCCTTTCACAACAGGCCTTGCTAAAAAGATTGTTCCCATCTTTCCTATAGTCCCCCTTTAAGTACTGAAAGGCCTCAGTAAGGTCTCCCCGCAGCCTTCTCTTCTCCAGGCTGAACAACCCCAACTCTCTCAGCCTGTCCTCACAGGAGAGGGGCTCCAGCCCTCGGATCATTTTTGTGGCCTTCCTCTGGACCCGCTCCAACAGCTCCATGTCCTTCTTGTGCTGAGGGCTCCAGAGCTGGACGCAGCACTGCAGGGGGCGTCTCACCAGAGCAGAGTAGAGGGGCAGAATCACCTCCCCCGACCTGCTGGCCACGCTGCTTTTGATGCAGCCCAGGATATGGTTGGCTTTCTGAGCTGTGAGCACACATTGTTGGCTCATGTCCAGTTTCTCATGCATCAGTACCCCCAAGCCTTCTCCACAGGGCTGCTGTCAATCCCTTCATCCCCCAGCCTGTATTGATATCGGGGGTTGTTCTGACCCAGGTGCAGGACCTGGCACTTGGTCTTGTTGAACCTCGTGAGGTTCACACAGGTCCACCTCTCCAGCTTGTCCAGGTCCTCCTGGATGGCATCCCGTCCTTCTGGCCTGTCAACCACATCACTCACCTTGGTGTCATCTGCAGACTTGCTGACGGTTCCCACTGTCTGTGTCATTGATGAAAATATTAAACAGCACTGGTCCCAATATGGACCCCTGAGGGGCAACACTTGTCACCTGCCTCCATCTGAACATTGAGCTGTTGATTGTCCAGTGTCCCCTTGAGCCCCTGTTAACCTTCAGTAGTTACGGATTTGTCACACTCTTGTTTTATGCTTGTACACTGAGCACAGCCAGCTGCCTTAAGATTTTGCTTCATTCCTTTATGTTGAGAGTTATAAAACGGCCTTTTCAGTAAAGAAAATCCTTGAAGTGGCACAGGGCTCATGGTCTGTGGCTACATTAATTTATAGAAAAGTCCTTGCTGAAGACAAGAAAAATAAAACACTCCAGAGTTATCATTTTATCAGATCATTTTACCAGCAGCATCACTTCCAATTTAGATCCTATCCCCACTAAAGATAGTTTTAAAGATTTTTATACTGAACAGAAAGTTACATTCAATGTGACGTATAATTAAACTACATTAATAGCTTCCTCATGAATTTCTTCAGGGCTCCTGGACATGAGCCTCACACTGCATTTTTTGGAGAAGTCCTGAATCCTAGCTGATGTGGAGGCCTCTGTCTGCACTGACCACAGGCTCATCATCCGAGGCATAGGAAGCTCCTTCCTAAATCTGCCTTTAGGAAGCTCTAACACCTCCTTTAGTGAGAGCCAGAGTGGGTCTGGGCTGAGCATAGCTGGCTGACAGGGTACACTTTTTCCCATGCAGCCCATTCTGCTACCACTTGTGTCTCTTCTCCAAGGAAAGGCTTGGGGATGAGGTTTGCACCAGAAGGAAGATAGGCCTGACATTAAGAGTTAAAAAGCCAGAAGCAGTTGCCATTGCAGACAGGTGGTGCTGATCTGAGTTCACAACATGGAGTTGTTAATAACTAGAGAGGGGTAGATTTTTTTTTCCTCAACAGGTGGGAATTTTTTGGCTTCCACAGTTTTTCTTGTATCAAGGCATAAAGTTGAAATATTGGAAGCCAAGCTAAATCCTCTTCTCCCCCCACTTCCTTCTAGATCATGTTCTTCAAAGTTTCTTTCTATTTCAAGTGTATTTTTCCTCTCTCTTCTACTATTGTCTTTGGGAAGAAGTCATATGTCATCTTTTATCTGCTCTCCCTTTCCCCCTGCCTTCCAGAAGTTTCACTTCCAATACCAAAGTAGTGAGTATAGTGATGTCTGTGGTGGGCTTACACCTAAGCTAGTAAAGCAAGATAGCACATCCCATACAAAGAGATAGAGCAATTTTATTAAAAAAAAAAAAAGTGTCAAGATTAACAGCTCCTGAAATATCCTCTTTTTGCTCCTGCCTTTACTGCCACGGGGTATATACACCTGCAATGAGCACAAATGCCTAACATCAATAAGGAATTTCATGCCATCCAGTTGCAGATGTGTGCAATATATGTGTGACCAAATGTCATTCCCGTTGCCTCCCTTGTTGTTGCTTTTAAAATCATTTGCATCTGAAGCAGTTTGCAAGGACCCCCTTTTTCCGCAGAGACAAGGGACAGGTTGTCTTCCTCTTGAAGAGTGCTTTTGTGCACTGTTACAACTACTGTGTTTTTGTATTGCTGTGACATCTACAAACCTTGCTCAAGGCTCACTACATTCTTGCTCTTCGGCCAGATAAGCATGTTAAGTCCACACTGACATACTTTATTTCTTTGCTCTCATTATGTCTCTCTTAATGACGGGACACAGCAGGCTGAGCCATTCAGTCCAGTTAAGACATGTAGGTTGCACCTTCTCTTGCCCCAGCAATGGCAGCAGTAGTAGTTGGTTAATATTATTATTGCAGGAGCTGGCAGTAATTGTTGCACACCGTGAGCCACAGTGCCAAACAGGGAGCGACCACAGAGCAAAGCCAGTTCCCCCTTTGGGACACTGTAGCATAACAGAAAGAGCAGCCTGGGCAGATGGGAGAGCACAGGGAAGTAGTGGGAGGGTACTGGCTAAAATGACAGAATATTCACACTCACAGCAGCACACAGGCAGTCTAATGCAGTCAGCTTGAGCATGGACAACTGCAAAAACAGCTGTACCTCCACAGGTTGCCTTGTGGTTCTTCTAGCCATCACTCAAGTGCACAAAAAATCAACTGTCAGGTAAAGTAGAGCCAGAAGTTTGCTTATATCCATCCTTATAGATGCAGAGATGGGAGTAACTGAGCAGGGCTGGTACCCAGGGATGTACTGAACTCCCTGCAGCCCCAGGCACCTTGTCACCATGAACTACACTCAGAAAATATCCCAGAGAAAATAACCATGGTCCTAAAAACTATTCCAGCCTCTTGAGTGTGCAGCTACCAGGGATGGCCATTGCCCTGAAAAATTTTGTCAGTGAAACCAGAAGTAGCAGTTCAAAAATGGGCCTTATTCATTGACATTTGTTCTGTGAAATCTCACACTGATGCAGTTGTGGGTAAATGCATATAGATGAAGCTGATCCACTTCTACTTCAGGTAAATAGCGTTTATTTATTTCGCATGCCCACAAATCAGGAGGATGAACATGTTTCCTTGTTTAGCCCTGCATGACAGGCCTAATCAACTTATCCAGAAGCAAGAGGTGATTTTTGCAAATTGACACGGTAAGTTTTTAAGCCAGCTCCATTTTTTCAAGAATCCTAGAAGACTGAAATTGCAACATGAGAAAGGGACGACAGCAAAATAAAAAAGACAGTAACTGGAGACTCAGTAAAAACCTGATAGACACAAAATTGCTTTGTACAGTGTTTCTGATGCCTTGGCTTAGTGCTGTGGCTTAACAGACAGCATGAAAAAGTGCTTAGCCTTGCATCCCTGGCTCTGGCCCAGATCAGCCCTTGATGTGAAGAAATCCCTGGAAGAAGCTGTAAAGACGAGTGATGGCAAGGACATGTCAACGGGTTCCTCTTGCCAGACCTGCTGCAGTGGTGGCTCCCAGCAGGGACACACAATAAGCATACTGCAGACAACATACTGTGTCACTTGAGCTGCAGAGCGTGAGGAAGACAACATTTCACTCCTTCACCATAGCTCCAGCCTTTTCAAGCTCCTCCACTGCCTTCAGGATGGATAGGGAAGTGCCAGAATTCAACATTAGGGTGCTGCATGTCCCCTGGCAGATATGTACTGTTATTGCTTCAAATACAAAAGGCAGCTGTGGTATTTGCACATGAGGCTGCTCGGCTAACTGCAGCAGTGCATGGTCTCATCTCCCAACCCAGTCATCAGGAGGGTTTTAATTTATTTGCTCAGAACTTTTATCTACCATTTTAAAACCTCTTTCACACAAGGTTTCAGCAACTTAAAACGTTTTAGACCATTTCCACCTCCCTGTTTCATTCTGATGTTGGAAGAACAGATACCACATATGCACTATTGAACACCAAAGATGCGGACAGAATTGAAAAACAGACAAGCTAAAGCTAAACAAAACATACTTGGCAGTGTATCTGTTATGTTCTTGCTCAGCTCAAAAAGACCCAGCCGAAATTGCCGCGTGATACCCAACTCATGCTATGTACCATTTAGAAATCAGAACCTAAGGAAGATGTTTGGCAATGTTTTGTCAGCAGATAAGCCAGCTAAACATTAACCTCTTTTTTGCAATCCCTAATCAGAGGTTTCCGTTCATACAGCTGCTCTGTACTCTGAACCTTGAGTTAATGTGTCTCTGTTTTACAGGGAAGCTTGGCTCACATCGCTTTTGGGCTCTGCAGACTTCACAATGTGACCTCCTGCTACCAGCTCAGGAGGGAACATGATGCTGCCTCTGCTTAGGTCACATTAGTTAACGAGTTCACATCAGGTCCAATATTTAGCTTGTTAAGCAAGGCTTGTGGTTTCTGAATGAAGCGCGCCATCCTGAAAGTAGAATTTTACAGACTGAGAGGAAGCACTATGATTTGGAAATTCACATTAGATGGACAAAAGTATTTCCAAATCCCTGTACAGGAGTGAAGCAAGCCTGAAACAGATTGCTTGCCTGGGAAAGCAGATACCACAAGCAAAGCGCTTACAAGCCCTCAAGAATCTTCTTCCATGAATAACACAAAGACAAAACTAGACATTTTGGTGTTTCTGGATAGCATATCAATGTGGTCCATTTTTTAGATATATTAGTTCAATGTTGCCATTTATCAGTACTAAGTATTAAAAAGGAAATAGAGATAAGGGGCACAATAGCAGCAGAAGTGTTAGATTTGCACAGCGAAGATTGAATATTCATTTTGGTAATTCAGGATTGTTTTGTGATTTTCAGTAATGTGGAGCTGATGCAGTTAAACTGGTTGTGGGGCAGATGCAGGGTCCTGGGGTAAAAATGTTCCTGTGGAGCAGCTCAGGGCTCCTTGGTCTGTTACAAAGCCCAATCAGCAGCATGGGGTAAGACTGGAGGATCTGAGGAGGGAAAAGCATCTAGTAATATTCTCTGTCAGTCCCAGCCTGCCTGGACTCTGGAAATGTTCTGTGGGCAGTGCTGGGCCAGCATATCCACATAACAGAGCCATGTCCCCTCTTCCCTTCCCAAATTCTGCAGCTCTGGGTCTTGCGAAGCTGCAGCATGAAATTCAGGCAAGTCATGCTTTCAGTATTCTGGATACTGGAGCTCTACCCTTTCTGTGTTTAAGTGTGCCACTGCAGACTTAGGCTGACTCTTAGTTTTGAAATGCTTTTCCTCAGCTCCTGCTCATTTTCCAGACAAGAAAATTAGCTGGGTCACAATTCATTAAACCATCCCTATCCCATGTAACACTTCATCACATACTTAACCGTAACTTTAGCACTGACCTGAAGGGGATGTGAGTATATACTCAACTTGCTGTCCATGCTAAATTATTTTCCTGTGCAAAGACTGGCAGAAGGATCAATCCTGAGCTGAACTGGAGCCTTGCCAGGTTTTATTTTTTAGAGCTCAGCTGTTTTTTGCTGTAGTTTAGCCTAGAAAAAACCAACAGCATTGCAAGAATTTATTTTACACCACAAGAAAAGATATATTTTTTATACTATGCCATAACTCAATAACAATTGAAGGGATAAAGCTCACTAAAATAATTTATTTCTGTCCAGAAAGCAGAGATGAACATTTTCAGCTCAAAAAGTGAATGCTTTTCAGACTCACAAAAAGTGAGAACTCAGGGTGATAACTGAGACTGCTTTCTGGTCTTATTGCAGCCTCCATGCAAAAGCTCTTGGGTAAATTATTTCTTCTTACATGCAGTCTAAGGCAGTAAACATTTTTGTAGAGGTCCTTACGGTACTGCAAAGCAGTCCTGTGAATGCAAGATCATCAGTACAGGGATTATTTTTTTTTTTAGTACAAGGATTAAATTATTTTTATTTTTTTTTTCAGTTCTACAGCTCCAAGCATTTTCTGATATTAAACAAGTAAGGGACAGTGGCAGAGTGCAGCATCAAATATAGCCCTATGTTAAAAATGCAACAGTGGTGATTACATTAGCTTTGGATTTGGGTGCAGATAAAGATACCGTTTTCTGATTCTGGTATGGCCAGGACAGCTCTTTACCAGCCCTCAGCAAACACAGTTCTTGCCTGAGGATCTAAATTTTAGACTTATGCAATGAAAAGCAGTAACACAGAAGCCTCCCCTCTCTCTGCATTCTTTATGTGTGCACCACACTGTTGAGGCACAGTGTTTGCTGCAGTATTGGTAACAACCTGTTTATAAGTATGTCAGCCCCTGCTCCTATTTTGTGTGTGAAGCCTGACAGAACAGACTCAGTCCCATGGGGTGCAGGGGTAGAAGAACTTTGGGGCAGAGCCCACTTCTGCCCCAGTGCCCTGCTCAGCTGCCTTCCCAGCCCTAATATGCTCTCTCTGCTGAGGCGTTTCCCAGAGGTACTGAGGTCCTCCAGTGCCCCTCTTGACATGGCCCTAGTGAAACTAGTTTTTCCTGAGTGTCCTTCCCTTCTGGACCTCTAGGAAACCTTCCTACAAGCTGTACTGTCTCGCCTAGGTGGACCTATGTCTCTCTGGGAACTTTCTGTACTCATTTAAGAAGTTCGGAAAATAATTTCCTCCTAAGGAATTGTATACAGCTTTACTTGTAAATCCTCTGTGACTTACTACTGTCATGAGCAGATTTCTTTTACCATTTTCTATGTTAAATACAATCTAAATTATATTTATATGTGTCCTAGGCTTCTGCTATGCAAAGGATTTCCAACATATTGAAGCAAAGCCTGATAACTGCTTAGGACTAAGCAGTATTATCTGGGGGTTTTTTTAGTGTCTCAAGAATAGTAATCATACATTACTCGGCAATAAAGCCATTACATAATGACCCATCTGTAGAAGAAAAATTCCCATGAACCTAGTGGCAAACAGATGCCCAATTTTAGCTGTCTATCACTTCCACACGAAGCAGAAGAGCACAACTGTATTTCTCAAAACTACCTCTCCAGGAGGGCTGGTGAGAAGGAGAAGCCTGCGGATAGAGACTGGTTTGCTTGAATAACATTTAGTATGGATAGGCTGCATCATTATAAGTATCTGTATTTGTTTAGATTTACCACTGTGGTCACCGAGGGATAGGAGACACATATAGTGTCATGTGCAATTACAGACTCCATCCCTCTCCACATGGGAGGAAGCAGCACAGATTTTGTTAAACATCTTTTTATCCCAAGCTAAGAACTGCACACAACTGATCAATAAACTGGAAAGTAAAATATCTCTTTTATTCAAATTAGTAACACCTCAAACTGAAGCCTAAGCACAAAGGGTCAGACTGTGATGTCCTTATGGGCAGAGAACAGCACTAAATGTGATTTGGTGGAAGTGAATAGCAAACACAAGGGACCTAAGGGGCTAGCCAGGGTCAGTAAAGCACCACAGTCAGACAAAATCACAAGAAAAAGAAAGAGAGAAAAAAGGACAAGTAAAAGGGAGAAGTCTAATATAGTACTGCCCAGGTTGTGTGGAACTGGGTGGGTTTCCCTCTGCAGAAGTGTGTGAGAAACGTTTCCTTATATTCAGTGCCTGGGTACACTGACCCTCTCTCTCAACAGATTTTCACAGATATGTCACATTTCAGATTAACCTGTCTGAAGCTATGTATGTTGCTATATAAGTTTGTTATATGCATACATGTTATTACATACAGATATAAGGTATATACTAGAGAGTATATAATAAATGTTATTTGTTTTACAATGGCCAGAATAACCTGTAGAAAAACAGCAGTGACCTTTTAGGAATTCCAATCAGCTGGGTAAGCTAATAAAAGCTAATGAATTTCTTCCTGCCCTTGCAGCACATGGAGAAAGGACGGAACTTCTCAGAATTGAAGTGGCTCTGCAACTCATGTTTTCTTTGCTACTGTCTGAGTTTCTATGGGCAGGTTAGGTTGACTTACCTCTGACTTGTGCCTCTTGCAAGGCAGCTGTTAGCGATGATGTAAAAAGCTGAGCTGTGAGGTGTTCTTTGAGTTGGCTGTACTTCCAGGTAGTCACAAGATTTCAGTTTGTTTGTTTCAAGGAGTATTTTTTGCCTTGCAATTTCCCTCTTTTGGCTTGTAGGTATGATTTATAGCTTGCTTTGTTTTTATGCAAGAGCAATTATTCATTTCCTTTCTGCATGAAAACTTTCATCTGCTCTTTTGTGGCTACTTTCCTCTTCAGGGCTGCTGTCTTAGATTCAAGAGGTCATAGCAATAATAGTTAAAATTGTCAATTGCTGGTCAGCAGTTAGAAGACACAGGACTCTAGGGCTAAATGCAAGCTGCAGTGTTGCGGGGGATGGGGGGTGGGAAACAGCTGAATAAACAATGCCAATGATCCCCTACTTGCTGCTGTGTGAGCCAGACACACACACGGGGGCAGGGAGGACAGTCTGATGCATCTCTCCTGGATGTGTATCTTCCCACAGACAAGGCCTTGGAGAGATTTTTGCAGTACTTGATAAGCCTCATATGTTTGAGGAGCTATTCTCTTTAACCAGGAGAAGATGTTAAGGCAGGCCCACGGTACACAAACAGTAAATGATGCTAATCTCCCCTGTGCTTATTTTACACCAAACTAACTGCCTTAGTTTTGTATGCCAAAGACAGACCTCCTTTCCTACTCAGCTTGGTAGGCACCACCAGCAACTGCCAGCATTGCCCCTGAAGGTGACTGATTCATTGAGAAGTCTTTTGAAACTGAGTCCCACAAGCTTTCTCCTTTGCCACAAAGCACAAACTCTGATTTATCTTCACGACCATGCAAAACTGCAAATATAATTGCCTGTGACAAAAATAAACTCCTACCACCCAGCCCCAGCTTTTAACTCTGTAGCCATTTCTGAAGTATAAACCAAGCATACCTACAGTTCTGCTTCTGAAAGGTAGAGATTGGAGGTCAGCGTGTCCTTCTCGGTTACAGCTTACACAATCCAAAAGAACTAAACATTCTACCCTTTCCTAAGACAAAATCCCCAAGCAAAAAGAGCCAGCAAGTGACCTAAAAAGATAGATCTGGGACATGCAATTGAAGTTGAGTTTGTCTCTAAGAGCTCCAGGAGTATGCCCCATGCTTGTAAGCCTATGGAAAGCATTTATGGACGCCAAAGGCTTAGGGTGATAGGCTTGAGGCCTTGGCAAACATGGTGGTTAGAGGTAAGGTAGTAGCAGTTGTACAGAATGAATCTTTACATTCATGAAATGCAGGTCCCTGTTCTGCTGCTTACAATGCACTTTGCAAAACTTGTATCTGCAGCGTTTCTCCACATGAACAGGAATTCTCCTATTTCCACAGATGAGGAAACTGCATCACAAAGAGGTTGAATGATTTTCCATCAGTCACAGCAAAGTCAGAAACAGACCTCAGGAATGTCCATTTCATCTTCCTCGCTGGAACCAGCAGGTGGCCTTCCTTGGGATGAAGAAAACAGGCAGCTTTTTCAATAGGTCATAATTGCTCCACCACAGGAAATATTGTGAGGCCATTGTTCATGGTGATTGTAACCATTAAGGACACCATTTTATGAGGTTAACAAAATGTGAACCATCATTATGAAATGGTGTTCCAGTCTCTGTTCTTCTTTGTGCTGACATTATCACTGCGATCCTCTGTGCCTTTCTTAAACCATGCCATTTTTCTCCCTCTTCTAATTCTAAGGACTTCTCCCATATGTTCTGTAGACAGATATGCTATTTCAGATAAACGGTTTTGTGAGAGGTCTCAGAGAATTAGTGCTGTGGTCAAATCTTACTCCTGTATGTGTTTCCAGAACCTGCCATAAGTCAGCAGAGTAGTGTGCTAACTCTTGACAAAGACCAAGATTTGACTAACCAAGTTCTTTGATAATCTTTGAGAGCAACTGCACAGAATATGGTATCATATTTCTTTCCCTAAGTGCTCAATTTGAGCCAGATTTAAAACAAAGAAGCTGGGGGGAAGGAAAGAGAAAATCCTGTGACCTAAACAAGGAAAAAAAGAGAAATGAGTAACATAAGAAAATTTTTAATAATGCAGGGATCCGGTTCTTCAAGTAGAAAGAAGTTTATTCGATTTTAAAATATTTAAACTAGAAAATCTACTCTAGAAAACATTTAAGATAATTAATTCCATTTAAAAAAGAATTAATAGAAAGATGTATGTGATGGAAAGCTGGAATGCTTCAAACCCAGGATGGTGAGGGATTCCTAGTAGGCTCCTGGTTATTTTCTGGGCCAAAGCTTTCTATCATTTCCTGGATCCAACTTTTTTCTAATTTTGTTGCCAGCTGCACTGTAAACATTAGGAATGAGCATGCTGGGTCAAGGGGGTTATGGAGGTGACAGAGGCAGTCTAGCCTTCAGTGAGGTATTGGCACACGTAACAGCACGCGGGAAGCAGGGCGCTTTCCAGAGGAAAGCATCACCTCCCAGACAGAGAGGAGACAGGGAATGCTGCAGGGATACAGGTGTTTTCCTTGGATGAGCTGGCCAGAACTGTGCTAAGTTCTTTGTGTCTGGGTGGTGATAGATACCTAATTTTCACAGCAAAGAAAGATGGCTTCGGGCCTTGTAAGCTGACCACCTGCCTTTTATTTGGTCTTCGGGTTTTCTCTGTCTTTCCCATTCTTGTTTTTCTTCCCATTCTCTATTATTTCTGAGAGAGAGAGAACAGTGCCATTTCAGGTTCAGAAACTCTGGTCTTTGAAATTCATAGCAGCTTCCCTGGACTCCTAAGAGAACAAAATTACGACAGTTACCTTGTACTCAGTGGGAGCAGATCAGGGAGCCACATTACAATGTGGGGAGCAGCTCTTTCTGGGACTATGCATATAACTATGCCTGACTGATCCCCAGATGCTGTGGAACTCTCTCTGCACACTTAGCTATTCAGATCAGAGGTAGGCAAGCAGTAAGAGGATGACAAGAGGATCACTGTCTCCCCTCCTTCCACCACAAAGAGGGCACATTCATTTCAAGGTTGCATAAGCTGCCCAGAGGATGGGCTCATCCTGCAGAAGAGGCCATAACAAGAGTCAGTAAGGCTAGTTTGGCTAAGAAAGGTTGTAGTCTGAGGATCCACTGGCAAGTGAATACAGCAATGGCCTTTCCATTTCTGGGACACACTCTCCTCATGTTTTGCTTTAATTTCTCATTGAGTGTGCTAAGAAGGAAAACATTTGGACATGGATTGATTGCAAATAATGCCTTTTATTCACACATGCATACATGAGCCCTGGTGATTTCTGCAGTGTAAGAAAAAGAAACTTACTCAAGGTCCCAAGGTAGTAAAAGGAGTGCAATGCTATATCTTTGTACCATTGGAATAATTGGTGGAAAATTGTCCCAAGAAATTATAACTTTCCTGGAGGAAGGGTTTTCTTCCATCTTACAACTTGCTCTAGGTTATTCCATGGAAAGTCTTGAGACTATAAGAGAAAAGATTTTTAATGAAGCACAAAAGAAATAACTTATCTTTCAAATGCAGTGTCATTTGTCTTGTAATCACTCTATTCAGAAGCCTTCTTTGCTTGCTAAATTTTCTGCTGGGTTCAGTTATTTTGGGGGATGAAGTAGTCTACATTATGCATAGTAAAATGATTAAGTCATCTACATTTCGCTGAACCTTTTGCTTCGCCACCCTGTGGCACATCTGCTGCATGATGAGACAGTGAAGAACAGCACAAGTGGAATAAAAATCTCTTGTACACTGCTGTAGGATAGTTTCTGTTTGCCTGCTTCCAGATGTGGAGGGGTTAAATGCATTTTGCGATTGCCATTAGAAGCTAAACAGTCAGGACTCGCTGCTCTTTGTCTGAATCTAATGCTCATCTAATGCTCAGTCTTTAGCTCAGGTAAAACAGCCTGGAGGAACCAGGCACCCTGCTGAATTGTAATCTATTCTGTTGCTGCAGGAGCAAACTCTCGAAGCAGAGGCACATAGTGAGGTGGTTTGCTCTTCTATAGAGTTCGTTACTCAGGTATTTTTTATTACTTCCACTTGGTCTTTGCTCAGGATTCACCCTTTCCCATTATTTTGGTGCTAATAAAAACTAATCTCTTTCAGAAGTTTTTTCTTTAGCCCCTTGAACAATTTCTGAACTGAAATGAGTATCAAATCCCATGAGCCAGCACAAATGTTTTTTTCTAGACTACAGGTAGATGACAACCTGTGTTACCAAAAGTGTTGCAGTTCAATGACTTAGTTTCAGGAGCTTGGCTGGTGGTGAAAAGATTTAGAAGAAAATATTTCTCTAGTTAATTGATAATCCCATTACTCAGAAGTACTTTGGAACCAAGCGTAATTTATAGGGTCAGTCAGGTCCAACAAGTATTTCCAGGAGATGTGAAGCTCTGGTTTAGGAGAACCAGTGACCCACCTTCTTCATGGTGGTGTTGACAAACTGTTGGTAATGGTGCTTGTAGGTATTTTTCATCAGCTATGGCTGGAAGGGGTTTAACTTGCATGTAGTGACTCTGATTTCTTTCAGTACTTCTCTGATACCTGACTCTGGTAATGTGCTGAAACCTGGAAGAAAGGGAAACATACTCTCTCATGTGTTTTTGGTGTGGTTGCTGCCACATGGAAGGGGCTTCTGCTGTGCCAGGGGTGCCTGATGCATGTATTTGCCAGTCCCTGACATTGTGCAAAGCTGATTTCTGGAGAGATGGGGGGAACACCAAGGGCTGACAAGTGGATGCAGCGGTCAGGACAGTCTGGAGTGTGGGAAGGGATTTAGCTGCTCTAACGGCAGAACTGAGACATCTCCCTGCCTTTGACATTTCCATGATGGGGAATTTGGGGAAGATTTGAAGGATGTCAGTCTGATAATCTTTTCCATGCCTTCTGTTTTATTTTCCGTTTTCATTTTTAAACCTGATTTTTTTTTCTGCAGGAATTATTTTGGGACAGCTTGCACTTCAGCGATAGCAGTCCTCTTTAGTATTTAGCTATAATTCCGTATCGTCTTTTAGGTGTTCCAAGGAATGGGCAACATTTCCACAGGGTACACTTCAGCTGTGAAGCAACAAAGGGGTTTGTGGTAGGCTGAAGATGGAAGAAGAGATTAACACACAGGAAAGATGTGTTACTCTGTTGAGTTTTAAGGTACAAAGGGAATAGTACTATACCATAAAATGAATTTACATCCCTTCATTCATTCTCCCTGTAGTATGAAACACTCTAAACATCTTTGTGCTTCTATTCTTATTGGAAAGTATTTGAAGAAGAACAGCAAATTATTAAAAAAGAGCCCTGTTGCACTAAATAAATAACAACAAAAAAAAAAAGGAAAATATAATACACTAGAATTGTTTTGTGATAAGCTAAATTCATTCTTCAGTGTGATGCATTGATGTGTGAGGTTCTTAGCTTATCTGCTGTTAGGAGATTTCATGCTGCCTGCCCCAACTTTATGAATACCAATCCTTTCTGAGCACCCAGAAGAAGGTTGGTTACCTACTTGTTCAAGAACAACAAGCTTTTGGGTTTGGCTGGACACTTAGGGTGCTTCAGTCTTCCCATTCTTGGACTGAAAAGAGTCATACATAGACCCTGAGAGTTCAATGGAAAAATAAAGTGTGGGGACACACACACATAATAAACGAGATTTGGACTTTATTTAGGTTTGAGAGTATCCGAACAGAAAAGCTAAGCAAGCACACTGGTTGCAGTTGAGTTTGTGTTTCTCCTCATAAACACAGGCTTTAATACAACTTTCACTGAAGAGTGGCTTTCACATTAATGCCCCTCATCCTACTGTTCCTGTGCTTTTGTAGCAGAGGCTCTAGACAGCTGTGGTAATGCAATAATTCATAGCCCATCTCTCTTGGGCCTGATCAAGCCTTCAACATATGCACTAAAGCCTCCAAAGCACAATTCCTCCCTTCTGCTTGGCCCAAAAGTAGTCCTCTCCCACATCACTAGAAAGATTAGGTCAGTTCTTTAGAAGATTTGCCTTTGGGCTGTCCATCTTGTGTCCTCTCTCCCTGCTACAGTATTTTGTTTCCTGCAGTGCAAGTGAGTTAAAGGCCATGTATTTCAGTGGCCCAGCAAAACCAGTGCCTAATACCTTCCTCAGTAATCAATATCAGCCAATAAGATGATGTGCCTGTTGACTTGTGAGCAATAAAAGATTTGTTCATTCCATATCATGTATTTTACACAGAAGACCTTATTTAAAATTAAGTAATTAAAATGTAATAACTCCACCATGAATTTCTGTTCGGAAATAGTGGTGTTCTTAGGAGACTTGTGGCCTCTAAACAGGTTACCTAATAGCAAAGAAGAAAACGCAGACATCTTTGATAGCAAAGAGGGTGACTGATCACAGAATTCAGTGGAAAGGTGGATCAGCCTGAGTGCTATCATCTTGAGCAATTCAAAGGTGAAACATCCATAACTGTGAGTTGAATATTAGAGAATTGTCCTGTTATTACAGTGCCTCACTACTTTTAAGAGGGGGAAAGGTTTGATACGGAGCTTCCAAGAAAAAATAAATTCACAGGCAAAACTTGTCTCTGAAGGACTACAGGTGGCTACAGGGCAGACAGGTGAGGGTTTAGCATACACTGGAAAGGAAGGAATATGGCTCTTTCACACAGGGTTTAGCAGAGCCAGTGCTCTGTCTGAGCAGTGTTGGGGGGAGGAATGCAGTAATATTGGTAAAAGAGCTAATGAAGAAATGGTCTGTAGTCTGCTGTAGGTATGGGGTTTAGAAGAGCAACTTGAACTGAATATGTAGTCAGGAAAGGCAATTCTGGAAGGAAATCCCAGGTTCAGGAGGAGCATAGAAAACACTGGAGAAAGAAGTGGCAAAGGCATATCTCCCTCAGCACTGACACAGCAAACAGGGAGCAAGCAGAGTGGAGCTGTGCAAGGAGCTCTGGATAAGGGTCATTTTTCGCTCTGACACCAGCTTGTGTGTGTGACAACAGCCAAATCAATTTACCTTTCCTGTGCTTTTTTCTCCTTCCTACTGTGGAAATGTCTCTTGCTCCAGGTTTGCATGGTTCTATCACAGGAGGGCCTCAGGTTTTCTGGGCCCTCAGGCACCATGGCAACGATATATTACCTAATTACAACAGAAATAATAGGAAGGAGGCCAGGTCCAAGCACACATCTGGAAAAGGAAGGTAATAACGCAGAGGGAAAACACAAATTGTCCACAACCTTTACTGGGAGGAAGGAGCACACACTGGTTTTGAAATCTCTGTGTCTCCTTCCCTTTGTCCATCCCTTTCCCTCTTGACATTCCTCTTGTATTGTGCCTTCATTTTTATAGATATCAGCCGACATCCAGCAGCTAAAATCTACATGTGTCATTCCCAACTGTAGCTTGCACATTGCTACAAACTGCCTAGCTAGTCCTGTTTCCATGGAAATGGAAGCTAGCAGCATGACAATAAAATAGGAGAAAATCATCAAAAGAAAGCAGTCTGATACCATTATCTTACTTCTGCTTAGTAGTAGCAACAGGCAAATGCTTTCTATCCAAAGCCATTTCCTATATTAGATCTCAAAGTACCTTCCAAATATAACTGTAGTTAGCCTCAAAACATCCCTGATGTAAAGAGTACTCCCATTTCACAACGGGCAAATATACTTATTTGACTTTCAACTCCCTTCCCAGGTACATACACAGTCTTTGTTTCAGACTGGGACTTTTAGGCACTGCAGAGCAGTGTCACATAGCATGTGACATGACAGGACCATGCTAATGTGTTGAGGAATAGACCCCAGGGCTGCCCATCACATCACTTCACCCAAGAAAAATCTTCTTCCTAGGTGTAGTATGAAGTAAAATGGCCCTTCCTAGCCTCCTGGGATTACAGATTCAAATTAAATAGCACCAAATATAACAAAAAGTGAGTGTCTGGCTTTCATTCCCAGTTCCATTCTCAGAAAAAATTAGGTCAGAGAATAGCAAAGCCTTTCAAGCACCTTAAAACAGTTGCCTATACTGTATGTCTGACCTTCTCACTCCTATTTCCATGGCTACAGAGAAGGAAAAAAATGAAGTAGAATGGGACAGAGGACAGTTATACGAGTGTATGTAATAGTTCTCACTAACAGACTCCGATTTCAGGTTGGGTGTATTTTAAGCAGGGAAATTTAAAATCTGATAGATATCTGATGGTGGACCTCTCCCCAGTACAACTCTTCAGCTGGTAGTCAGATCTCTTCTTTCTCGGTGTTCGTATCACAATAAACTTTATTGCATTGATTGATAGGTCTCTTCAGTTTGGTTGCACCAAACTTTGCCTTGTAGTCCTATGGAACAAATGTATTACAACTGGTACATATGAACACAACAGTCTTAAAACAAGTCTCAAACATATTGAAAATCTGTCTGTCTATTTGTTTATCCATCTACCTTGGCATTACCTGTGCACTTCTGTGTTTCCGTGGGGCCAAGCACGTAGCACTGATTCCCTATGCCAGCTGCCATATGGTTGATTTTGCTTTCTGGGGTGATACAAGCATTGTAATGAATTATATTATTCATTCTGGGCAGTACCACAGCTTAATGGGAACACAACAGCCTTTTTCCTGTGAGTATTTGTCTTACTTGCTTTCAGTGAAAACTTGTACGTGCATCAAAAAGTCCATTGGAGGCAGCAGGCTTGGGATGTAGGTTCCTGGAGCAGAAGGCTCCCAACTTTCTTCTTTCTTTGGCAGAGAGATGGGACAAAGTAATGATGATGGGTTCACACACACTTGTTTACTGACAGAAGCGATGACAGAAAATTCCAGAGCATTCTGTAATATACAGCTGGAATACTTTAAATGGATCAAGTTGACATTTGGAAAAGAGGGAAAAAAGAAGTTGCTAGAGCTTTTTGCTCTCATCCCGGCATAAAGGTGGTCCTACATGTGCATGAGGGGACACTTGTGTATGGATCGACTTTTAACAAAGGTTTGTCTGGGATCAGAAGCTTGCCTTTGGGCATCATTTTGCAGGATAAATCAGTCAGGAAATTTCCAGTACACTCTAAACAAGGTGTATCCTTCAGGAAAGTGTCTGGTCATATAGAGAATGAAGAGGGGTATGCTGACTCTTAGGACTTTACCAGTTAAACAAAGTTTGCTCTCAGGAAAGACTCTTTGAGGAAGAGGTCTGTGCAGCCTTAAAAAAAATTTTTATAAGATGCTGTAATTCTTCATTACAGCTGCTTCAGAGCTACTTCAGACTCTCCTCCACCCTCGCTACAGACCATTCAGTCAGAAAATAGAAAAAATGAAATAGAAAATGAAAAAATGCTGAGGCCAGTAGCAGCCAGCTACTAAAGGCTTTTGTTAAAATACTCGAACGGATACTGAGGGATTTCAATGCGCAAAAGGGAGTCGCAGAGGACAAGAGAGGGGGAGACATTCTCAGGAAAAGAAGAGCCATTTAAAGGAGTCCTGCTGGCAGAAGGAAGAGGAAGGGGGAGCAGGTCATAGTCAGGCTTGCAACAGTTGGCAAAATGCAAATAAAAAGTACATGAGGTAGATTGTGGTCTGCCTAAGGATACTCTGGAAGCAGACAAATAGGCTGACTTAATTGAATAAGTTACTAACTGTGAGTTATTCATTCTACCTGGATGATTAGCAAGTCTGTTTATTCTTATAGCCCGTTTTGTATTTCTTCATGGATCTTGCAGGTAAATGCAGAACTGGTTACATAGGTAAGGCATTTTGATAAAGGAACATGTTAAAGTAGTCAACTTGCTTACGATGGCTTCCTGCCCAAGGGCACTTGACACAGATTACATTACACAAAGAAATAACTCAGATGTGACTCTGAAACAACCACATGACTCGCACTGAACCCTTATTAGAAACCTTGTTAATTGTTTACATGTGCAATTGAAAAGTCTGTACCTCATTTTGACATGAATAGAGCCAGTTCAATTTTCCTTGAACTTTACTCAGAAAAGTCTGAGTTTAGACCAAGTAAAGCAGATGTGCCTTTATCTGTAGAGCTAAGATGTTTTGGCAAGGTTGATCTGAGCTGTAGAGAGCTGTTAAGTGATGGTGTCCTTCCACTCCAGCAAAGGAAAGCAGGAACTGCCTTACTCACTGGCTAATTATTTATCTTCAGATATCACATGGAAAGAAAATTGCTGTCCTGGGAGAGTCCTACCTTTCTGGTGCTAGAAGACAGGGCAAGGTTGGTCAGAAAAAAAGGTGCAGCATTAATGTTCAGCTCCTCTTTGAACTGATTTGGAAAGCTTTGTTTTCTGGCCCATTTAACATTTCAGTAAAGTGAGATCACAGCAAGTCTGACAGACTTTTTGCCTATAAGCCAGAGCACCCAGAGCAGTTTTCTTCTTCTGAGGACAAAGCTCTTCTCTTGGTCTGATCACCATGTCATCTTCCCTGGGCCTGCTAGACCTTCTTGTACCTCTGTGAGGGCATGACTCACCCAGAAACACCTCTTAAGATTCAGATTGTGCTTGAGGCTCTCCACATGGCCTTATAGCCTGCATAAGTTATGTTAATCTTCCCTCCATTATCACAGCTCTGCTCCAGATGTACTTCCTGTTCTTCCTGTAGCCCACATAAAATGGCTCCTTCACTATGTAGGTCCCAACACCAACAGTGACAGGATTTTCAATTTACTTATCAGAATATTTTGGGCCTGATACCAAAGATTCTTCACATATGAGAGATGAGGGTGGGTGACTGATGATAGCTCCTCTGCTTCTCAGCCTCCCCACTCCTTGCTCTATGCCCATCTTCTTGTTAAACAACTTCTTTGGTTTGTAGACCAGTGGTTCTTTCCAGGACACTTATCTCCCAGTAGGCTTAGGAGGAAGAAGCATAGGTCTAGGCACTGCAGGGAGGAAGGCTAATGTCCACCCTTAGGACCTCACTTCTCCCCTTAGTCTTGCTTAATGCACAGACACAATGCTTACCTTCGGATCTGGAGGGTGATGCCTCTGCTCTGTTTTAGGGGAATGTGGAGTTCTTTGCCATGCACAGCTCAGAGCCAGTCGTGCAGGGAAGGGGTGTCCTGCAGAGGGTCCTGTGCCCCAGAGCCCCAGAATGAGGCTGCTCTTGGCCCACTAAATCACCCTGCATTCATGCTTTATGCATGGTTTTGGGACTCAGGGACAGGTCCCTTCCTTAGAAAATTCTCAAACATAAGCTCTGGCTTTCTTTCATGACATGACTTGAAATTAATACAGCAAAATGGCAAAGAAAGCATACAGTGGAGTAAGGTATGGTAAATCTGAAGGTATTTTTGGTTGAGTCTCTTTTGGAGGCTGTGTGACTTGGTTACAGAAATCCTTTGGGTCTTTTGAGGAGGGAGTCATCCACTTACAGGGACAGTCCTGCTCATGGTTGGATTTCAGGAGCTGCTTTTAGAGCTGTCTCTTTGTCAGCCAGAGGAGCCTAGTTCTAATTCCTCCGCACCACAATGCCTCCAGGATGCTGTGGTGCAGTGTGGGGTGGTAATGCTGGCAGGTGGTCCTAGGGATGCCCTGGGTATGCCCCACTCCGATATCATAGCTATCAGACACTAGGAAGAATACCGGTGTGGGGCCATCCATCTCATTAAAGAGATATATCTGCAGCCTTCTTGCTTTGCCTTTCCTGCTCGTGAGACTGGGAATGTAACCTTGGAAATGCATGTCAATTTTGCAAATATTACCTTTTGCTTCCAAACATTCTTCAGAAATCTTATCAGCAATGCTAAGCAGCTTTTGCATTAAGCTAAATTGCCAAAATAGCTGTTTAGTTGGGTTGTGACTCAAAAGATCTGGCATCTGTTCAGTGCTCTGCTACTGAGTTCATCTGTGGCCATAAGCAGATCCTTTCTTCTGGCTGTAATGCAGAGGGGTGAACTAACAGCGAAGTGTGGGGATTTAATTCACAAAAGTTTTGCGTGTTCAGTTGCAGAACTTTTTCTGGACCAACAACATGTTGAGAAGGAAGGCAGCAAGTGAAAAACACCTATAAGGTCTGCACAGCCTCAGCATAGCACCCAAGAGCAGAGAAAAGGAAGAAACAAGCTTCTAGAAAGTTCCAGCCAGTCCTGCAGCTGCCTAGAGCTGGAAATGTTTTAGTATTTATCAGGTCAAAGCATTTATTAGGCTACTATTTGAGTTTATAAAAAAAAGGCAAGCATGTATTTATGCATGTACTTGTACAATTATATAGTTGTAATTTTAAAGGCAGGTTACACTTGCATAGACAGTTTAAAGTTATAGTGTTTATATATAACTCTACACATACATAACTAGAAAATCACACACACTTATATATATATAATTCTGTTCTGCTTTAAAGGAAGAGTGAAGTCTACTCCCATTATAACAAGGGCCTCTCCTAAAAAGAACAAACACAGGATCAGCTCAAGTCTATCTCTCTGCCCTTCTAAATGTGATATAAATCAACAGTCTATTCAAAACATATTGGAGAGACAGCAGATCAACAACATAGTCTTAATTGCTTTAGAAAACCAGGCCAAAAATCAAGCTTATCATTTGGAAAGGTTTCTGTAGTCCTCATGCTCTACCACTTGAATAAGCAGAAATAATTCTTTTCAAATTCCTCACAGAAAAAATGTTTCATCAATTTATTTACCTTTTTACACTCAATTTCACTGGATTATTTATTGTGTTTTTCAGACTTGCCTTCCATTTTCTGCCCTCTTCCTTTTTCCTGTTGAAAACAACTTACAAAAGAGCCAGACAAAAGTCTGCATAGCCTCAGACTCAGGCTAGTGATACCTTGGGTCAGCTTGTCCCTGCTTAGCACCTTTATCTTCATCTACAAGTAATTTTTAAATTAGGGCTGACCACCTGGCTGGCTGGGGACTGTGTCCATCCTGTGAGCTGATTATGTCCAGCTCCCAACTGACTACTAGCGTTCCCTGGTGCGTTGATGCATGCCTGTGTCCTGAGTCCCTCAGCCATTGTAGTGTCCATACGTGCGTCCTCAGTTCCTGAGCCATTGTTATGTTCAACTGGCCAGCCCATAGCATGACCCTAAAATTGACAGACGGTTTTGGAAAGATTGGCTGACACAGGACTCAGCTTTAAATGAAAAGAATCCTTAGTTGTCCTTCAGCCAACACACTCAAAGGCCCTTGTTCCTTTCCTCTCCTTTGCCCCAGAAGTCCACCAAACAGTACAACAGAGCTTGGGCGCATGAAGAAACATCAAGAGAGATGTGGAAACGATGAAGAAAGTGAGAAAAGGGCAAAACTACCAACTGCTTATGTTATCAACTCTTTAGTTTTGACCTGCGGTGCTTATTCCTTCTCATTAACTCTAATTACAGAAGTATTTTGCATTATCATCTACATGGGGTATGAAGCTTTCTTGTTCTGAAGAAAACTGGGGACACATTGCTTATCACCAAGGAAGCTTCTCCAAAGTCTTGATCAGACTCTCTGTGAAAGGACCAGAGTTATTTCCTCAGCCCTCCCATCTCAGATGGCTAGCAAAACCTGTCCAAATGTTTTCAGCAGTGGTCATAGGGCTGACAGCATTTTCAGGGCACATTCTCACTAAAGTGAGCTCCAGAAGTGCTACGTCACTCTACATATGATTTTATGGGCAGGAGTCCCAAATGTGGCCAAAGATGCAGAACTGAACTCCTACAGACTACTTGTGATCTTCAACTACTCCCAAGCATTATCCTGCCAGGGTCTCCAGCCTGACTCCAGTGATATTACAGAAAATTGAGGGAATTCAGTACCATGCATATAAGGTTTGGCCCAAATACTGCCTTCATTGCCTTCAGGTGAAGCAGTTAATTTTGAATGCTTTCAGGGCATGAAAGACACTCTCTAACTAGACTCTTACAGGTGATGCAACATTAGACTAACCAAGAAAGCTGGGAAACATTTTGCTCTGGAAGGATTTCTAATTTCAAATGGCCTCTTAAAAGTTTACATATTCATGAAACTGTATTTTTTCCTCAGAATCCATCAGTTTTTGGTAACATTTTTTGGGCACTCAGGGGTTGAGAGTTCTTATGGCCATTTTCGACAGATTTGCATTTCTTGTGATGTCAGAACTGCAGGAACCAGTGCAAAAGGTTCCTTTAAGGTCTAGACATGAGTTCCCTTCCTTTCCTCTCTCCACTCTACCTCTGTGACCCTATTATAGAACACAGTTTAATCTTCCAGGGCTTCTTGCTCAGCAGCCACATTTCCAGGAATAGAAGAAGTCTTTGCAGCCTCCTGATGTGACCATTTACTAAACCCTGTGTGCTGACACTGCCCATATTCTAGGAGGTGCTTACATGATGTGCAGGCACTGGCTTTTAGTTATGCCTATATCTTGTTGTAGCAGCCTTTTTTCTCCTTGCCCTGCCTGTTTCTCTCCTCTCCTACTCCTCCACTAGCCTCTCTCAACTCTAGTGAACACTGTCTAATGACACAAAACAGCAGTTACAAACATTGACATAGAAGCATAGTCTACTGTGGAACAGTATTGCCACTGGAAAGCCCAAGTACTTTACTTATTTTCCTGTATCATATTTCTTTAGTTCTTTCTAGCTTTAAAATTACTTTTGCAAGCTTGTAGGGACCAAAATGGCTTTTTCCTTTTGGTTTTGCATCTTGTTGGTTACAGTGTACCGTGCAATAATACAGTAAGTTATAGCAAGATGGCAATGGTTTTGGATGTAGCAGGACACAATGAAGTTAAACTGTGCCGATCTGAAATAAGCATCATGGTTTTTGAAGCTTACTGGTAGTCTCTTATCCAAGTCATTAATTGATCAGAACCACCAGAATAAATGAATTATCAGATTTTGTGCACCTCTCAGTGCTTCAGTAGATATCCTGTCAACTGGAGAAAATAAACTTTTGACTGAATGTATTCAGTTGCATAAATAACCTTTTAACCCCTCAGCATGCAGTCTGGGCTAAGGCAAAACACCTGTGTGACAGTCCATTTTTGGGAATATGTCTTTGCCATTCTTCCTGGCTGTATTACTAGTCCTGGATCTGACAAGTTTTTTTCATCCAGTCACAAAGGGAAAAGCAAAGAAGGGTATTTTTTAATCTCTTCCATGCAATGCTGTGAATTACTTTGCTATAGTCCTATTTCTCCTCTGTACAAGAAACCAGTTGCTCTGATTCTGCTTCTGAGCACACATGAAATCAGGAAAAAAACCCAGTGATCTTCAGATTCAGTTTTTGCCTCTCCCATTATGTACTCATGGAGCTAGAATATAGTTAAGTCTCCCTCTTGTTTACCTAGAAGCCCTATGGGGGGAAAATCACTAAATTTTTTTTAAAATTCTGTGTGTTATAAGATGGACTTAGGTCCACAATGTTCCATGAAATCAAGAGTATCAGATCAGAATATTTTGACAGAGAATGAAGAAGGGGAGGTAACTTAGTGAAATACCTTGAAATATTTCAATCACTGTGTGGAATAACACTCAATGGAATCACCATGCTGTTGAAGGTTATTTTTTTGCAGTGCAACCTTAGCCTGAACACACCCTCCTTGCTGCTTTAATCTGTATTGGTTGGCCACAGATTCTTCAAAGAAGATGAAACACTTTTCTCTCTTGAATTTCACGTTTATTAAAAGATTTCATCTTCTCCTGTGTAACGTTTGCATCACAACACAAATCATCAGCTTGCTTTGACCCTGACACCATTTTATAGGCTTAATAATAATAAATCCATGTCCTGAAATAGTTTCTGCAGATTACAGCAATCAATCAAAATTCAGGGAGCCTTAAACCATTAATGTCATCGGCAATGATCCAGCACCCTGGGAATCCATCTAAATCAGCCATTATTACTGAAAATGCTCTTTAAGAGCCTTAAGATAAAGGTAGTATTTGGGAGCATAAATTGCAGTTCTATTTTTATCAGCTGTTGAGGGATGATTTTCATAGTGATTTTTTTGTATCTATTTTGAACAAAACAAAGCCAGAACAATTCTTTCTTCTGCCTCATGCCGCTGTTTTGGTTATTGTAATGGAAAAATAGAAGCCAACACATAGCAGACTGCTTTACTAGAGTGAAACTTAAGTATATGTTATATAAAGAAGTCTCTGGATTTTTTTAAGGAAGAGGAAAGAGCTGCCACCACAAGTCCTTAGTGTATTTTATGTCAAAATATTTATAGTTCAAGGCAGTGCTCCTAAGAGAAGCTGTGCCCATTTTATTGACTACAGATATCTACAGGTTTAGTAATTTCACTCTGGAGTTTTGTAATGTGGAGAAACAATGTAAGAGTTCAGGACAAAGCAATTCCTTCACTGAGAGATTCATCTACATCTCTTTGTCTTGGGATTTTCTGCAGCCATCCATTAACAGAGTATCTGAAAGTCTATCAGGTAAAATCAATGGCAATAATGAAATGTTGCAGAACTCAGATACTTTTTTTTTTTTTGTGGGTAAAACCCTGTTTACTTTCTGTTTTGTGTGTAGGTTTTTGAAATTAGTTTTCTTTTACCTGTTTTAATTGTATTTGTATGTGATTTTTTCACTTTGTTTTTTACTTAGCTGGTTGGGTTGAAGAATGCTAATGAAAGAGAAGGGCCACATGCCTTGGGGTAGGGGTCTTTTGAAAGTGTGTAAACTATGTCCTGCTGATTATTGTGCCTAATGTGCTCTGACAGCTTGTTCCCACCTCGCTGTGACCACACAACACATCTCAAACGTATCAATGCAGACTCTGTGATCAGCATCGTCCTGAGACAGCCATTGCATTGAAAAGATCAGAGCTCCATCACTAGTGGGAATGGACTTAAGATGCTATTGAAGACTAGGTCTGGCCTCACAGATTTGCTGGAAGCTAGCTAATCCCCCAGCAGCCTAAACCTACTGGGCTGTGCTGAGGCAGTCCGGCAGTCTCTGCCTTCAGCAATCAGTACTTCAGCAGAGATCCAGCTACATAGCTATGAAATATGCCAGCAAACTCAAAGTCAGAGGAATAATGTTTAAGTCATGTTGCTACAGATAGGAATATAAATCAGCTAATCAGACTGTCCCTATCACAAGGCATCTCTGAAAAGGGAACTCCCCCTTTTTTTTCCAGTGGCCTAATTTAATTACAGGTACAGCTACTGTTCTGTTGTTCATACTTTGGTTTTTCCCCAAAATAGAGCAAATATGAACTGCATGGATGATTCTGAACTTAACACCTAAAAAACAGAAAGGAAAAAAAAGGAAGGAAAAGAAAGGAAAAGAAAGGAAAAGAAAAAAAAGAGAGGAGAGGAGAGGAGAGGAGAAGAAGAGAGAAGAAGAGAGAAGAAGAGAGAAGAAGAGAGAAGAAGAGAGAAGAAGAGAGGAGAAGAGAAAGAAAAGAAAAAAGAAAAGAAAAGAAAAGAAAAGAAAAGAAAAGAAAAGAAAAGAAAAGAAAAGAAAAGAAAAGAAAAGAAAAGAAAAGAAAAGAAAAGAAAAGAAAAGAAAAGAAAAGAAAAGAAAAGAAAAGAAAAGAAAAGAAAAGAAAAGAAAAGAAAAGAAAAGAAAAGAAAAGAAAAGAAAAGAAAAGAAAAGAAAGGAAAAGAAAGGAAAAGAAAGGAAAAGAAAGGAAAAGAAAGGAAAGGAAAAGAAAGGAAAAGAAAGGAAAAGAAAAGAAAAGAAAAGAAAAAAGAAAAGAAAAGAAAAGAAAAGAAAAGAAAAAAGAAAAGAAAAAAGAAAAGAAAAGAAAAGAAAAGAAAAGAAAAGAAAAGAAAAGAAAAGAAAAGAAAAGAAAAGAAAAGAAAAGAAAAGAAAAGAAAAGAAAAGAAAAGAAAAGAAAAGAAAAGAAAAGAAAAGAAAAGAAAAGAAAAGAAAAGAAAAGAAAAGAAAAGAAAAGAAAAGAAAAGAAAAGAAAAGAAAAGAAAAGAAAAGAAAAAAGAAAAGGCAGCCGAAACCCTGTCTCAGAAAGCATGTTGTGTGACACTCACTGAAAAGCAGCTTAAATTTTGATCTAATTCAGAGGAAATATATCTACAGACAGGTTTTCAGCTTCCCATTTCACACTGAGACGCGGAATATGTAAGAGAAAAATTGTCCGGTTCTCTACTTGTGAGAAACACTCTGGTCCCACTTGGTGGCTCCCTGTTTTTGCAACTGCTTTAATTCCCTGACAAGAGATTAGCTGCTGTTCTGCCCTTGAAGTATGGCATTGGCATTGCTGTCTGTTAGTGGTTCAAACCAAGTTTCAGGTGTATAGGGAAAAGATTTCCAGACCTGACTCATTCCTGGTGAGAAATCTGTAAACTTTGCTCCTCATCACTACAGAGTTCTATCAAATTTTGGTCCCACCAGAAGCATGCGAAATTCCTTTACCTGAAGCTGGATTATAGCCTGCAGAGTCTATGCAGCAGAAAGCGACAGGTGCGAGGGGAAAAAAAAAACAGGTATTGTTCTTTCTCACTGTTCTGTGACTTAATGGAAGAATAATCTATGAAAATCATAGCTTAAGGAGCATGCAGCTAAATCACCTTTTCTTGTTCCCCCCTTAACCATGTATTTCCCAAAATGATACATTTGACCTTTTCTGTCTTTTAAATTTGATAGCAGCATCTTTCAAAAACAGACAGGTAATTGTAACCTCAACAATGTCAAATCATTTTATCTACCATTTGATGCCAGTCCTTCTCATTTAACTGATTTGCATTCGGGACTACAGCTCTCCCTGAGCTAGACGTCTGTTAATGGGGCCTGCTGCTGTGGTTGGTGATGCAATAAGCTATAAATGCAACCTTTTATTTTAGCTTTTACTATGCAAGTAAAACCAGTTACTGTAAAAGCTGGGAAAATGGGTGACGAAGCCCATCAATTGAATGATGTAGCCCATTCTTTGTCTGAAACTCTGCTACAGGAATTGCAGTTTAAGGCTGAAAGTGGGGACCAGAAAAGCCCCATGGCCAAGACGCTGGAGGTGGGTAACTACTAAATTTAATGCAGTAGAAGAGCAAGCAATAAAGTTTTTATTATGTTATTTCTAAGGAAATTTTCCCGGATGTACTGAACAAAGAAACTGGCTAAAGAGGAAAAGCATGCGAGAAGCAGCTATCTAATTTCCTGGGGTTCATTAAGTTCCCCAGTGTCATGATTTTGACGTTGGTCTAGGCTCCATCTCATGGCTGCTACCCACATGGTAGACAGGACAAACACATATTTCTCTAGGTTCTTCCTTTTTTGCACCTCTGTGTGTCACACCTATCAGGCTGCACAGGATTGCTTCAGGCTCTGCTCTACAGCTCTAACAAATGGTTGTGAGATCGGTGTAGAGTGGTGTTGTTATGGTGTAGGAATGGGCCATAACTGATCCCCAGACAATGATGAAACCCATGAACCTGGGCAGTAACAAAGCTCAGGGATGTGCCAGATAACGACCTAATCCTCAGTCGAGGATAAAACCAGCTTCTTTCTGAGTTGCATTTTATCTTCAGCAGAACAAGCAAAGGTTAATGAAATACCTATATTCTCCAAATAGATTTGGTAAGATTTAAATCCCTGGAAGCTCTTGGGAAGAACATTTGGACTCTGAACAGCTAACTCTTGACACAGTGTCCCTGCTCTCAAAGGAGTGTTATCTTATCTGAGATAAGTGCTAATTTGCACTGAGCTGCATTTCTATGCAATCTAAACAGGAAGAGAGTATTTCAGAACTGGGATGCCTGGTGTGTGTGGACTCCCTGTACTTATGAACATTTATCCTTTTACCTAACTTTTGACCTTCTAGCTCTGACTGTCTGGTTCTGGAAATCTGAGTGTTTTGATCTCTGAACTCTCATTTTTCACCTAAACTGCAAATTGAGACATTGATATCAATACAGCAAGGGAGAAAAGACCAGCAGGATCACCTGCATGTACAGTATGTTATATGGCATAGATAGTCCTTCTGGCAACTAACTCCATTCCAGAGATTTCTAACTCTTTGTTCTTTTGAGGAGCAGCCCAGATTCTGTCATGTTGCACTCTGGTAAAAGTACATAAAGGAGATTTGTTGTATCAGTGACAGCACGTATACTACAGTACATAAATTAGATCATAATCTTACAAATCTACATCTGATTTTTACAAATACTTACATGTATTCAATAGAGAGTTCGTTGCATTTAGTTAACCATGTGCATAAAATCCCTCTAGAGCTGAACCTTAATTATTGAGTGTATTTCATCCTGTTCTACATCCTCTCAGATTTATACCAAAAAGAAAAACCACTGAAAAGTTTGCAATAGTGTGACCTTCCTGGAGATTAATGAAGCCGAATTAGTGTAGAAAGACCTAGCTTAAAAGTATATATGCATTGCTAAATAAATAAAATACAGTCTTTCTGGGTTTGGATTAGTTTAGCATTAGGAAATCTTTGGTCTCCTGATTTCCAAGTTCCACACCCAGAAGATTCAAAATTGTTCTGCTGTTCCAATCAGCAGAGGAGTCCCAGTTCTGCTGGTCCCAACACCACTAAGAAGCTATGCCATAAGGCACTCCTTCCCTTCAAGTGCACAGCACAGCCCTACTTCTAGTGAAGAATGAGGCTCCTCAGGAGCATCAAGTACCCTCTTTAGGAGCTATTAGAGGTGTGAGGTCTTGAGGGACTTGAAATAAAGAGTATGGTTCAGAAATGGCACTGGGGTACCCAACCATTATTCCTCCCTTCAGGCACTAGGCCCTTCAGACCTTCTATATTTACAAGATAAAGCAATCCAGCCCACAAGTTGGTAGGGTGTGTTGAAGGGAAAAATTGGAAAGCAGCAAAAAGATAAGCATAGTCATGCAAAACTGTACGTACAAAAATTCTTCAGAACTTCTGGAGGCTTTTGTTCCCCTAATCTGTCTTCCTCAGTGAGCTAGTTCTCCCAATACCTGGCTCAGTCGTCCTGAGTATTTTCTTACTGGGTGAGGACCAGAGAGAAAAAGTGGTAGCTGGAAGCAGGCTGGTGACCTGTGGGAGAGCAGTACTTACACTATTGGTTTTATTGAGAGGATAACTTAAAGACTTAATTCTTACTGCTTATTGCTTATGAGGCTCTTTCTGAAGCTAAAGATGGAGAAAGGATTATTATTTTAATTATCTTTCTGCTGAACGTCTGAGAGGAGCATTTAACAATCTCCAAACCGTCCATGAGGAAGCGTTGGTTCTCCCTGGATTTTCAGATTAGGCAGGCGCTCTGGTGTCTGATGCTCCACAGATATAAGAGCAGGAGAAATTAAGTACAGTAATGGACAGTAGGATTACAGTTCTTTTCCAGAAAAAAATAAAAAAGACTTTTTATTAAAGATTGTTAAAAGTATCTCTCAGTCTTTCATTTCTGTGTATATGTGTGCTGTCATTCTCATGGAGTTCACGTGGAATATCGATGGGAGAAGAGAAAGCTGCAAGTACAAAACGGTGTAGTCTGCACAATTGTAGAGTAATTGTCCATAGCTGGAAAATATTTTAAGCATTTAGACTTGATGTTGTGATGAGGATCAGTATAACCAAGGCCTAATGAGGCCTACAGAACAGATTTGTTGTAACAGAGAAGCCACTTTCATCCTCTTGGTTTTTATCCACATTATTCTAGATATAATGGGAAGCAACCTCAAGGAGTTACAGCTCTGAAGTGTCTAATAAAATTTCTTAGTCAAATGTGAATTTTTTTCTTTCTTTGAGATGAAATGTCAAGTTGAAGTGTTGTCTATATTGTGGATGATGAATTCTGAGTGCAGTGAGGGAGCAGAGAGCAGACGACTATAGAGTGGAGAGTTTCTGAAAACTAGCTGTGGTTTTGAGTCATTAATGGTACAGCAAACCTGTGCTTGGCCTGACATTATGTGCAGCTATCAGCAGAGATGCAACAGAGAAATGTATCCCATTCAGTGTTTCTTCTTTTAGGACTTGCCAAATGTTGTGTAATTCCAAGTGGTGATGAATGTTTTTGAATCCCAAGAAGTCAAAAGGATCAGTAGGTGCTCACCACCTCTCCTCTGTGAGAAATGAGCCAACAGGCCATTGGAAATCAGTTCCCAAAGCAGTGCAGATGGGGAAGTGTGTATCTGTTGGCGGGCAGAGGTTGAAAGGTCTGCAATTCCCTGATCAACACCAGCCCAGACAGGCTTAGATGCAGTCCTGGAATAACACAGTAGTTTGGCTTTGTGTAACAGAGAGTTGGACTTGGCTGGACAAGGAGTACCTGACTGAAGTCCTATCCATCCACAGTGGTCCTCTGCATGTCATCTAAAAAACAGCAGTTTTCCACTCTTTCCTGCACTGCAGCACTACACCGTGTTGTGCTTTGGCTGTGCAAGGATATGGTTGAGTTCAGGACTAGAAACCACACTGGGGAGAGCAAAGAGCAAGTATTTTTTGCACCACACCTACACCACAGCCATGACAACATTCACAACCATTCAAGATTTTTCCTGGTTATTTTGCTGGGCAGAAAAAAAAATCCTCAGTATAAGCTTATCCTTTCATTTTGAACTCTGTTCCTGCTTCCTCAGAGATCCTGTCTCAGAAGGCTAAAAAGCTTCATTTTTCACTCGTGTTAGATCAAGCAATGCAACTCATCCAGCTCAAAAACTATGTTAGGCTGCAATCTTATGCGCGTAAAACTTGTTAGCTGACCATATTTTAGCCTAGGTGGCATCTAGGTTACAATGCATTGAGTAATATACCTTCAAACTTTGCTTTGCTCTTAACATAATATAAATAAAACCAGGAAACCATACAGGTATAATTGGATTCCAAAGAGACACATCTGTCACTGATGTGTATGCAGATAGATATATATATAGTTTCACTATCTAAGTTCTCTAGCAGGTTTCCAGTCACATTCACAAGTGAAATGAAAGTCCACACAAAAGCTACTGGATATTAAAGAGATACTAAAGTGTTTGCAAGTTGCAGCTATGCTGGGCTTTTCAATCATCTGAAGTTAACTTAGCCGCACTTTTTCTACTCCTAAAGAAGGATCAAAGACATAAGATCAAAGATACCTTTCTGTACCCCTGACTTGTGGTGGATGAGACTTATCTGACTGAAGAGTCGAGATAAATTAGCATAACAGTTCTGTTCTACTTGAATAAGTTTGTACAGGAAATACATTTTCCCATTGTTCCTAATGCACGTGGCAGCTTGATATGGGTAAATTTGTGCAGGGGTTTGCTCCTGGCTGTTGATTTCAAACCAAGCCTCAGCTTTTCCAAGGATTTAGAATCAGTTCAAGAAAGCGATTAGGGCATTGTGGATCATTACTGATTCAGACCCAGGGTATGTAAACACACAGGTAAATTGGTGTATTGTTACTGCTGCAAGCCCATCTCAAGCATACAGCATGATACGGATTTTCTGCCTCCCAAAGCCTTCTGGCAGATGATAATGTTCGCTGTTGCAGTGGTTCAGTTTCTGTTTGAGGTAAACAGTGAACGTAATACATTACTAAAACTAAGAAAAATGTTTCCTAGTCCACAGTGGAATGACAACCCATGTGTACAGGGCCGTTCCTAAGCCATGCCCTGCCAAGCCGCCTCTCCCATGAGATACACTTTTCTGCACCAGTCTTTTGGGTTGTGTTACCTCTGCTGTGCTCCTTATGCTCATGCTTGCATGACTTCCTCCTCCACACAGCCTCTATCACTGGCAAATCTTCTTGAATGCTTTCTTTGAAAATCCAACCAAAAATTATCCAGAGCACTCTCCCAGTCTTTCCTATTACTCATAGCTTTAAAATATCTAAGCAGTTTATTTTAAGCCACTCCTTTGTCTAATTCCTTGTCTCTAATCAAATTACCCTGCCGTTAGCTACTGCCTCAGTACTCCTCACAAAATTGTTTCTTGGCTAAGCTGATTTGTAACAAAGTCTCCTCCACAAGCTCAGTTCTGGGGCCAGAGCTTTTGGCCTCTCTGCCCTGCCCCTGAGCTTTTACAGTCTTGAATGTTTCCTCCTGGGGTTGTTTTGCTTGGATGCAGACAAGACAAGGTGATGCCACACTGCTGAACAGCTCCACAAGCAAAGCCTGTGTTAGGTGATTTCAAAGTCCTTTTGCAACAGTCCTTGGCTTCCTTCTATACTCTAGAAATCACTGAAAAGGTATCAACTGAGCTGAGGCAACCTGCTGGTTGTGATGCAGGTTTTTTTGCCACATCAGTGGCAGGCAAAGTTTTCTCCTTTCATGAAAGAAAATGAAATATAAATAATATTATGGTTGTTTGGTGGAGGAAACCCAAGGGGAAGGGAGACCATCCTTCTGCTCACTAGAATGGTTAATTGCTAATGAGCTTCTGTCTCTGAGTCAGTTTAAGAATAAAAAAAGCATCTTTTTCACGATGTAGTGGCGTACTCTCACCAGGGTGCTAATAGGTACTTGGAACAAGACTTTTTCAAGTGAGATCTCTTGTTAGTGCTGTTAGAGTAGATACATAGTGTCTATTAGGCTATATCAATAATTAAATGGATGCCAGAGTAGCATCTTGAACCTTGTTCTCCTATATACTTCTAACAAAGCAAATGTTATTTTCATGCAATATGAATTCTGAATTATGGGCATGCAATTACCCAATCTATTATAGGCCACTGTATACTGCATGGCAGCTACTGAACTCTCGGCTTCAACATGTTTGGATAGAGCAGTACCTTAATTCTTTTTCCCCTTTCTGTTAATGGGAAGAACAGCAGCTGGGAGGAACATTTGCTGTGGGCAGAGTGTAGATTGCATTAAGGATCAAACATTTAAGCAGGACATTTCAACAGGGAAGCAGAACCCATTTAGATTTCAGCTGTGAACATGCTCAATCTTGTTTAAAACTGAGCCTCTTAGAATGCCTCTGCAAAAGCTGAGAAATACTAGAAATGAAGCTTGCATTTACCTTTGAAGCAAAAGGTCATAAGAACACAGTAAGAGTATCCCTGTATTTGTTTATGTTGACAAATACTTGGTGTAATTTTAGTACATGTATCTATGGTACTGTACACCCTAGAGTTTGACAGAGAGTCTCGCATCCTCTTGTGGAGATGGAATTCTGACAGGTTTTTCCTAAACTTTTATAAGACCAGTCATGAGCTAGAGATTTTTTTAAAAAAAGTAATATTCGTGGGATACAAGTTTGAATCAAAATTCTGAAAAAAAAAAAAAAAAAAAAGCCAAAGCAGAACAACACCCCACATTTTTGAAGGCAGAAGTTTAAATAACTACATGGAGTTGAACACTGCAGTTGAAGTTAAAATGAGCCTAACCCCCAAATCCTTAATAAATTTGTAATCCAGGTCTGAATTATCTCATTAACTTTTTGTCAGATACTGGATTAGTGCCCATATAATAGTTTCCTTCAGTTCTACCTGCAGTCTAAGGATTTTACTGCCTGGCAGTTGTAGCAGTGGTTTTTTGTTTGGTAGTCCTGATGGAGCTGACTGCCATGAATTTTTCCAATCACTCTCTGGTACTGACAGTTTCCCAGGTCAAAGAATTTCACAGTTTACCTATGTATTATTTGTATCCTTTTGTTTGAAATCAACCACCTGTTAAGTTCATTTGATGACCTTGGACCTTATGTTCTGAGGAGCAGCAAGTAAATTTTCTCTGTTTACCTTCCCTCTGTGTTTCAGAAGTGGTTGCACATATCACACCTCCTCATCAGCCTCTTTTCCAAACTGAAGCACACTAGTCCAGCTATCTCTCCTCTCGGTGAAGCTCCTCCACACCTTCAACCATCTTTATTGTCCTGCCCAATACTTTTGCTAGTTTTTTTAATCTGCTTTTCTAGACAAAGGATACCACAACCATATGTAGTCTAAGATTTCCAGTCTTTGAAACAGTTCAGTTGCTTACTGATTTATGAACTGATCTTTGGATTGGGTACATAAGGGCTTTCTCACAGATTCAGGTTTGATAAGGCAACAGACTGAGATGTGAATTTCCACTGCCAAGCTGAGAAAAAAGTTAGGTATGGGCCTTATGACTGATTGTGCTTATGGTACAAGCTGGTGCTGCAGCAGTGACACTTACTGACTTGTCCTTTATGCCTGTCTACACACAGACAAAAATCCCCAAGCAGCTTTATACATTGCACTTTTAGAAGAGGAAATGGACACCTCCCTTTGCCCTTACCACAAACAGAAAAACTCCTCCCCCCTCCACACACATTCCCAGCTATCTCCAAAATAAAAGGGAGACAGAAAAAGTTGAACCTTCCTGATTCAGGTGACTGCCACAAGAATATATTTTCACCAGTCTCTGTGAGTTTGCTGTCATATCAACTACATGTCCCATCATGAAAGTGACTGCTGATGACCAGGTAAGACAAGCATCTGACCAAACTGCCAATTTACTGTCTCTCCCTCCCTCCCCCAACTTACTTTTTAGGTAGGGAGATGAACAGGCAGAATAATGTTAAATAAAGAAATGCCCCCTCTCAGAACAATATTTAAACAAAATTTGTAGTTCAGATTCAATGGACAAAAAGCTCAAGAAACTCAGGTGTCTGTAAGAATAGTCAGGCTCTCTAATTGGGAAATACAAGTTATATTTTCTATTGCAAATATCATTCAGGTACACTAGGTACATGCAGCCAGGCACACAAGGGGAACAGGTTTCTGTGACACTAGTACAAAAGCACTCCACAGGAGCTCATGGCAGCAAAATTGAATGAGGCTGATAGTTTATACTTTCTCACTTAGAAATGCAATATCACTGCTAGATAGATAATTGAAAAAATTGTCAAATAAATTGCTTAGTGGATATGATCACCATTTTGCTGTTTGAACAGCATTTGAATGGGTGTTCCTCTGATACTCTGCAAAATGGATTGAGTAAAGTTTTAATGTGAGTCTTCTACTGAACTTTCTTTAATGAATTCCCTTGGTGCTCTTACTAGGAACACTTACCAGGATTTTTGCACTTTGATACTGCTCCCATGCAAATGATAGGGGAAAACTTTCTCCTTTACCAGACCATGCATGTCTTCAAAGCTAGGAGGCCTGACCAATGGTGTCTGTTCAGTTACATTTAAAATTGTTGGTAAAGAAAGCAGAAACCATTTTAACATATTTCAGCTTAGCAAGTAGGCAGGGCTCATCACTTTAATTTAACAGTAAAAATAGTAACCTGAATGGCAGCCAAATCTATCTATAGGGAATAAAGATATTTCTGCAGAGATTTTTATCCTGGGATTAGATGGAGTCAGTGAACCTAAACAGATTTTTGGTATACACAGCCCCATCATGTATATTTGTCCATTTCTAGTTCACATGTATTTGTGCTGGAATTGGAGTAGTCTGGAGGGAAGGGCTTTGGGACAGAAGAGCCACGGATCTTTTCTGGTTAGGAGTTTCCAATCAGTTAACAGTTAATTACACTGTGGTACATTTTCAGAGCCATAAAGGCTTCTAGTACATTCACTGGCCTTTTTTGTTACTGCTGTATTCAAATGTTCATGTTTCTGGTCCAAAGACTAGGCAGCATTGAGCTTTTCAGTAAAAACGAGCCAAACCAAAACTAAGTATCTAAAATACCTTTGATTTCTGGGTGGATAAAGTACAGTTATGAAAAGACCAGTCCAGTCTGGTTTCTGTGTCACACTCAGATTTGGCTGGGTTTGGTTTCCTGTTCTGTTTTTAAGTTATATCTGTTCAAAGCAGAAAGTTTGTGATTTATACAATTACATGAGATGGTTTCTCATGGTGGAAAAACCTCCTGCTAGACTCACATTGCAGACCAATTAGGCCTTGAAATATGAGTATTGGTCTAAAAGTAGTTCTGATATAGATGTCACTTCTTGATCTGTGTTACTCTGTAAAGAACCAAGAAATGAAACGGCTGAGAGAAAACCACCACAATCTTTATAGTTACACAATTCCCTCTCTCAGCCTAAGCCTGCTTAGTTTTCAAGAAGCTTGAGGCTTCTTGCTGTATACATGGAGTAACTGTTGAAGCAGGGATGTGAATTCAGTCTTCCCTTGTCTCTGGTGAGTACCATAATGACTGGGCACTTTAATCAGTTTTCTTTATCCCAATGACTGTTTTTATTTATATGGAGTAAAATCACCAGTGGATTGAAGCCAAGTCTTTAGTCTGGTAGGAAAAGCATTCACCTAGGATGCCTTATCTCTGACTTCAGCCACTGCTCGCTGGAGACTCTCATAGACCTCACATATGCTAAGTGCCTACTAGGATGGTCACTGTTAACTAACAGGCTACATTAGACAGAAAATGGAGTCCTGCTTTTAATTTTGAACATTGAAAAAGTTGTGCTGAATCCATAACCCTTGTGAGGGTCTCCTATCAAACAAGTAAGGGTTTTTTAATAAGAATTGTCCTTGCAGAACTATTCTTGATCAACTCTAGAATGTGCATGCTAGTCTTTACATTCCTAGTCTCTTTCAAGGTCCATGACTAGATTAATTTCTAAGAGAGCATGGAGAATGACAACATCTTGTTGCCAAGTGGGCCATTTATCTGACACAGGAATGTAGCCTTGGATTATCAAATGCATCAGCACTAACAAATACATCAATAACTTTAAATTGATCAAGATGCTGGGCTGGAAAATTTTGCCCTTAATGATCTGCAGAACAAAATTAAAAAGATAAGTAAACCCAAGGTTTTAGAAGACTATATGAATAGAAAATCTAGTCATTAACGATCTTGTCATATTTCTCTGCCTTGACCCTTCCCCTTGCATTCAAGTAGATCTCCCAGGAAACTGGTTCACTGAAAATGGGTAGCTCAGGAAAATACTGGAAGAGAAGATTTTTTCCAGGTCTCATGGTCCCTCTCTTTCTGTGGAAGACAGTTCTCAAAGTTCCAGTGCCAGGTTTACTTTAGAAGTTACAGGGGTGACAGTGTAGAGAGACTTTATATGTGAAGTATCTGCTGGGGCTGAATCCCACAGGCACGCATTATTTTTCTTGTGGGGACCCTACAGTCAGCTATTTCAGCTTCAGGACTGTACAGAGTAGAGCTGCCATTTAAAAAAAATCTGAAGAAACCAACTGCCTAACTTGTGCTGGTGTTTTTGTGAGGTAAAACTTTGAACATGACAGCTCAAAGAAGAAAACATACATCTTGAACTGGGCATGGACATGGAACAGTTGAGGCCTACATATTCATTAATGTTCCTCAGGTGTGTCCTGATTTCATACTGGGCATAAGCTAGCTATCACCTTCCCTTGCAGTCCCATTGCCACAGAAAACGACCCAGGTGTGTGGGTGGGAGCAGCTTTGGCCTGTTTCAGCTGTTTCCCCTGTCAGTTGTTGGAATATTAAGATTTGAGGACAGTCAAAAAAACCCAGTCTTTTTTTTTTCTATTTTGACTAGAGGTGAATTTAGCAAAACTGATCGTGAAATCATAGATACATACAACAAGGATGGGATGCAGTGATGGAGCCGTGGTAGACTAATTTTTCAAGCTCCAGACTACCTTTCTGGAAAACTACAGCAGCCTGTTTCACTTGTGCATGTGGTTACTTTACTGAGGCATTGACATGGATTTATCAGGCTTCTTAAGATGCTTTTCACCAATTTTATACCGTTTTCAAGAGATAAATGAATTTTAAAAGTGGGGAAGTGGGGCATTTTGAAGTGAGGACTATTCATTGGCATGGCCTGGCTAAGAAGCTGAATACATTCTCAATTAGTCAGCTTGTCTTCAGGCCTGAGGCCATGTTGCTGGCTGTATTCAGCTAAGAAATGTCAGGTGAGCCCAGGTGTGCCTGCAGGTATTTGTAGTCACAGTGTCTGCAGTATAGACATGCTGAGGGAGTATGTGCATTCACATTGCTATAGATGTTCTGAAAATAAGGGAGGGAAACATGTTAATTTAATTACCACAGCTAAACACATTCCCCATTAAAATGAGCTTTCTTGAACTATCTTAATAGAGGATGTGCTCTTAACAGTGTATGTGACACCAAAAGGAAGATTCTTGTGAAAAAATTTCTTATCAAGATATTGTAGCAATCCCTTCCCCTTCCCCTCTGCTCCCTTCCTCTGAAAATGGATGTTTTGAGCCAGCATTACCCAGGAGCTCTCAGATGCATCTGGCCAGAAGAGTGCACATGCACCCAAGTGACTTGTGCTAATAGAAGACAACTTGGGTCCAGCCTCTGGCTGCACTCTGCTGGAAGCCCATGTGGCCCAGCCAGATAAGAAGCATTTTCTCCACTGGAGAACCAGGTATGAGACCTTGCTCATCTGTGCCTGCAAAGATTACAAAGGGAAATGAACGAACCTTGACAAGATTTCAGTTTTAGTAACACTGTTATTGGTAACGAGGATACAAGATATTTTGAAACATCAGCATAATTTATTTGTACACCAGTTGGCTTTTTTTAACCAGTTTGTCCTGTCATCCCCTTTGAAATACTCACAGCCCTGCAGGAGAGTGGTTGTGCATATTTATTCACCTGCTAGGTCAGTCTGTCTTCACCTAGGAGCATTGTTCTTTTGTCTGGAAACCTACTGTGCCTACCATAAGGAGGTGCAATGCTGTGAACTCATTCTGAGGATCTTATTCACATATCCTGAGGACTCCTGGTGCTTATGGGTTGTTTGACAGTCCGTGGCTTTCTTGTTTACATTGCCTGTTATCAGTAGAGCAGTAGCCGTTTGCATAACAGCTTCTCCTCTTTCACCTCAAGTCTTCTGACACTTCACCCCAAAATGTTGTTCCTGCCTAAGACCTGTCACCGCATCTGCTCTAGGCACCTAGGCTATGCAAGGCCAGATCTTCCATTTCACTGGACAGGAAAACTGCCCATGCAGTCTGCGGACCCTTCTCAGCAGAGCATTGGAGAATGCTGAAAGGTTTGGTTTAACTGGTGTAGGGATGCATATACTCTCGTACCCAAAACATATTGTACGGTCTGCCGCCTTCTTGAATTTTCCATGTAGTAGATACATGGGGAATTTCCTCTCCTACCCTGAGGTAGAGCTTAGTGTGACTGGGAGCTAATTTGACTGAAGTCCTTCCTAGCTTGGTTTTATTGTCACAACATGCCACCCTGTGCTCTTGGCTATGGATCAACTGGAAGGAAAGTCCAGTTCCATATGTTTCCCCTGGATAAGAAAGGAAATGCATACGTAGTGACTAACAAACTGATCTCGTTTGGAAAAAACAGCAGCATCTTCTTCATCCATCTTTTTTCAGCTGACCACATGGCTGGCAAGAGACCAAATTATTCCCCAAAAGACAGGTCTACAGCTTTCACATAGACAGGCCATTGGAAGGTCCTGATAACCAGGCCTGAGGCAGTGCCAGGTTTTGCCCTGGAGCAGGCAGAGAAGCTGGCAGTATCCTGGCATTACTGATTATCTGCATTCCTCGGTGTGGAGTCTGGCATTACTGCTCCAAGGATGATATGGCCGAGCATCTTTTTGAACCTGTCTGCCACCTTCACAATTATAATGAAAGACCCAAAATCTATAAATGAACTGAACATCCTGCTCCAAGTTAATTGTCCCTTACTGTTATGCCTATGAGCAGAAGATACCGCAGCTGGTACTGGAAAGACTAAAGCTGAACTGCCTATCAGCAGGAAAGAGACTGAGTCCATCTAACCGGAGCCACCTTACAGCTGCACATCTAGCATAAGACTGGGCTCCCACTCCAGTCAATGGAGTGACTCCAGAGCATGATTCACCACATCCTAAGAATAGTGCCTGAGGTAGGAGGGATGAATCACCCTGGGGAATTGCCTGGCTCTCTGTGAGGAGAGCTTTGCCAGATAGCTTTGATGACAAGCCTTTCTTTTAGGTGCTTAAAATTGGATGAGATGACTCCCACCTCAAAATGTTCAACCTGTCTTCCTGAAACAGGGGAGAGCTGCAAATTGCACGTGCCTGCAAACAGTTGCTGTTTTTAGGTGGCAGCCTTTACCTAGCAGAATAATAATCCTGTATGGATTTCACAGAGAAGGTGGAAGGTGCCTGGGGCCCCAGACCCAGCACGGTGCAGTCTGTGTCCTTGCCCACAGGGTACAGTGAGAAGTGAGAGACTGTTCCCTTTGCCTTTGCCCCCTGGTATGTCATGGCTGCTGGATTTGCATTCCTCTCATATTTCCACTTCATGCCCTTTCAGGCCTCTACTCCTGTTCAGCCTCACAGCATACAAGATGCTAAGAGTTGCTATACTCACCTTTTGGACAAGTAAAGTTTACATCTCATTCCCCTGAGTTCAGTGACTGGAGGGCACATGAAAACCAGCATCAGTTGAAGCACTGCCGTGGGTACTGGATAAACTGGTGTGATGGACCACCCTGTCGCACAAACCGGCCATGTGATTCCCTACAGGAAGGTCACCAAATATGTCTGTTTCACCTAACACCCTGTTAACAAATCTGCTAAAGTACTTCAGGTGGTTGCATCATAAAAAAACATATGAAAAGGATTAATCCAGCAACCTCCACTAAAAAATTTTATACCAAGCACAAGATTTGTGGAAAAATAAACTGTGTAGGAAACAAACATTTATGAAGGAAGAAATGCTCTCAAGTATGCATTAATTAATTATCTTTCTTCTCAGGCTACTGTCTTCTAATGAATTAGGAATACCAGACACACAACAGTGAAATCATCATCTGAATTAACTATATTCATGTTTGGTTTTGTCAATATTGCTTGTTCGAAGACCTGAGGATGGCAGGTTTTGGATCCTTTTATGTGTTACCTGTTAAATTTTTCTCTTGTCAATATTTGCACATGTTTAAATCAGTGGCCTAAACTTCTTTTTGAGTATGCAAAAATAATTTCTTTGTAGAGGAAAGAATGGCACAACAAGAGGTGTCCTTGCGATGGCATTCTGGCAGGAAACATGGCCTGATGCAGCCATGGATAAACCCCTGCTTTTTCAAAGAATTGTCAGGACGTTTCTGTTTATCTGATTGCTGCTCAGAGGTTAAAGTGCTGGTCCCTGCAAAGATTATCCAAAGTTTGAAGAGTGGCTGATCAATTGATATCTGTTTACCCAGAAGGTCCCTACAGTTTCTATTTTTGGTAGTCTACATATTTGAGGATATAGGCCCTCAAAGGGATTAAAAGAGACACCATAACCATGTCCTCAGCAGTGCTCCCACAGTTCATGCTTTTTGTTGTTTCAGAGGCAATAGGAAAGCCATAGTGCCTTTTGTACAGCCCATGTCTGATGGGAAGCATGTTTGACCCCGCTCTGCTGTGTGCCATCCCACAGGGAAAACAGAACTGCTTATTTTTAGCCTTCTTTCCAGCCAGGGATGCTGGCAGGACCTCACTGTCTGTCATTTCCACCCTCTAAACGAGGGCCCCCATGGGGTGTCACGTCCCTGGAGTATATGTTAGGTGTACCCTGAATGCAATAATCTCAAAAGGGTCCTTCTGCAAACAAAAGGGGCTCTTCTTCATGCCATATGGGAGGGTTGGCTCCGCAGGAGGCCATTACAGGCAGTGAGGGGCGGCCCAGGGCCTCAGCAGGCCTGTGCCACAGGGCTCTCCTTGCCCCTGCCATTTTGTGCATGGCTGACCCTGCCTGCCGCCACGGGATTGACTGTGTTTGTTCATGCAGAGCTGTCCGCAGGCACCACTCGGGCTCTGTCTGCCCCGCCACTTGGGCTGTTTGCTTTACAGGGACCTCTGCCTGCCAAAGCCACCCTTGCTCACTGATCAGCATGGGTGTATGATTTACAGTAGGGCTGGACATTTGGCTTAAGGAAGCTCCCCCCTGGGCATCAGGGAAGCTTCGGTGCTGGATGTAGGGGTGGGGTGAGATGGTGGAGGCTGAGGTCTGAGGGGAGGAGAGGGCACCTGTCCCTTCAGCGAGGCCTGGAGAAGGCAACAGTGAGAAGTTTTAAGATCTCCTCTTCCCTTTTTGGCTTTGCAGCTCAAAGAAAGGGATTTGTGTGAGTTTACTTGCACATGACTTCACACGAGTCAAGCAGCTTGGGGAGGAAAAAAACCCCATGGCGAGCATTCCCAAGCTTTTAAAAATATCACACCCACTTGTAGCTGCATAGATTTAAATAGTTTTTCATATTCCCTATGAAAAATGGTGATCAACCTTAGCAAGAAAGCAGAGAGGGAAAGTGAGGGTGAGTTTGTCTGCAGACAGCAAAAACAGAATGACATTTTTGCAAACTATTTTTCCAGTCTGCCAAGAGTGATTTCTATACAACATATTATACAGGCAAGAAACCTGCCGGTCTGTAGATTTCTGCGGTTTATGATCAGCCAGTCATAATTTCTCTGAATAGCTGATGATGGGCAATGTGTGATTCACAACCTAGCTAACCTGATTTTTCAGATGTTAAGCTCTATGGCTGCAGAAAAGTTTCTGTTGCTCAACATCGGTTCAGGGAGCATGAATGAGATAAACTGTCTAAAAGAATCAGCTTACTAACAGAGAAAAACTGCAACAGATAATGTTCATCGGAGATCTAGCCCCACTTTCTATTATGTGGGCTAAAAATAACATAACGGGCTTTAAACTAGGTTTCTTACAAGAACCTCTAAAGGTCAGTGACAATGTTGTGATTATTAATTATTTCAAGCCTGTGCTGAGTACCTCAATCAGGGGTTATTTTCACAATTAGATGCAGCCATGAAGCTGGTAAATGACTTCTAGCCACTAAAGCTGACAGGCTGGCTTCATGGAAATCAGTGACAAAACTTACACTGATTTCAGAAGAACCAGAACTTCATCTGCAGTGTAAAAGGCAGATAACATATAATGAATATTGTACTGCTTTTGCAAGAGTATGGGATGAGCAGAACTGCCATTTTGGCACTGTTTGACGCAAGACTATTTTGGAGCTACTCAACTACTCCAGTTCAATACATAGGGTGGCTGTGAGTCAGCTGAAATTATTTGCTCCCTAGTTCCCTCTAATATGAGCATTTAGGCCTCATTTTCAAAGTAGGCCACATATAGACAGGAAGAGTTGGCCAGGGATGCTGGTAAATAGACATCTCAGTCCTTACTGAAGCCTCAACAACTGAAATGCAGTTTCAAAACAAACTTTATTCTGCTTGAAGACTTATTACAATTTTTAAAGCAACTTAAAAACAAGACACAGCTCCATCAACTCTATAGCTTAAACGAAACTTCAAGGAGGCTTGTTCTCATTGTTGCCTTGTAAAGGCAATTTACAACCCACTTTACCCTCCACCTCCTCAAAGACCATTTTAAAACAAAGTAATCTTAATGTTTTAAAGACAGTTAACAGAACAGAGCTTTATTTTTAAAAACAAGAATAAAAAAAAATAGCAGCATCTTGGGCAGCTAATGCAGTCTCATTAGGACAAGTGCAATGTAATGTTACCAACTCCCACAGTTCAGTTTAGTCTTCAACTGCAGTAAATTCATGATTCTACACAAAATGTTGCATTTTGGAACCTTGTCCCATGGGAGGCATTCTGCTTTGAGCTGCCCATTTCTAAAGTGACCCTGAAGAAAAATACTACCAGGATTCACTTTCCCAACTTAATACCATGCATAGCAAAAGCACTGTGTGAAAATCGGCAGAAGTTTTCCCCATTAGAAGCATCTGAATGTTTTCCCAAGCATTATTATTTCATTGCCAATTACAAGACAAAGCCATTTCTTTGCTACAGAACAGTTGACACCAAATAGAAAATTTCAAGATTTGGTTTTACAGATTGCTTGACAAGATTTCGTAGATAACTGAACCATACAGACAAGCCTTTTTTTTTTTTAAAAAAAGAAAATATCCAACAACACACAGTAACTTAGTCTTCTAACTGTATTTGGAAACATGCTGCACCCACAAAGGTCTAGTGTGCACGCGTGTGTGTCTTTAAACAAAGTTAATGATATCACTTACTGAATTCAGCAAAATGATCATGTTTGGTGAAAATGTACCTATACTAGGATCTAGTCATATATAAACAGCAAGTGTGCGCATGTATGTGTACACATGCTCAAACCTGCAAATTCAAATTTCAACCTAATCAGAAACTCTTAATTTTGCTTGTGGGTTTTGCTTCTTTGTGTTATATTTCATACCTTTCAAAGGCTTTGTGAAAGTGCTGCTGCAGTGCAGCGTAACTCACAGATTTAAAATAAAACAAAAAAATCCCCAAACCAAAAACACGTAACAAAACAAATCCCACCCTTGAATCACATTAGATGGAAAAACTACATGTCAATAGAAATACAGAACAGCACCGTGTTTCTTCAGTTATATCCACATGCTTTTTTTTCTGTACATATTAGGCTGCTTGAGATCAAATCAAAACTGGAGTGAACTATATGATACATTAAGGACAAGTCTGCAGTGAATAGGGCCTTTGGCAGGACGTAGCTCTGTGCATTAAGGAGGGTGGGAAATGCAGAGGCCACACAATATGTTATGTACCAAAGAAAAGCCACTCATGCCAGTTTGAGAGTGTAAGTGATCCCTGCAAATTGCACAGACCCTGCCAGGCAGAACATCCCCATCGGAAGCCCTAAGCACTCATCCTCACAACACAGTGCTTATTTCTCATTGTTGCTTGTGCAAGAAAAGCAAGTGCCAAATTTGCACACATTTTTTTTCTCTGCTACAACCACAGATGAAGAGAAGTTGTACAGCACAACAGGAACACGATATCCCCTATTGGGCCAGGCATGCTAAGGATATGGCCCACTGACATAGTAGAAGTTTTCTTAGTACAAGGAAAATTAGCTCCAAATGCCTTAACTATGATAAAATTTGAGAAATGCTACGTGAAACATCAATTCAGATTACATATATTTTGCTTACAGAGAAAAAATACAATTTTACTCTTAAAATATTTAACACTCAAAAATTAATATATGTTCAAAGAATATCTTGGATTGCTACAAGCGTTAAATTGTTGTATATTGAACTAATTTGTAACTTCAAGCCCAGCAGTATAACTGGCATGCTAGAGTAATTGTTGGTGCTTTTCGTAGTAAAAACCAGTTATTAGTAAACCAAATATACATGGTCCTACAGGCCTGAAAAGACTGTGGAATGAGGAAGGGAAGGGATGAAGACTAAACTTCTATTCAGAAAAAATATTCAGAATATTTTAAGTGGTGACTACCCCAAAACATTAATGTTGGTTGAATCTTGCTTCCTGATATAAATTCTAGTAAGAAAATACATCTATAGGAAAGCAAAAATAACCCACTAAAAGAAAGGAGCACAAAATCAAAATACAATCAAAAGCCTTGCAGCCTCAGAAGTGAAGGAATAATCTAAAATTTAAAATATAATATAAAAACTACTGGAGACTGGCAAATTTCTTATTATTACCAATAGCTTAATAAGCACTGCATATCACGTATCTCTAAAACAGAGCTATTACGAGAGATTTCCGTGGTCTTTCTCTTCTGACTGTGTGTGCAACTCCCTTTAACAGTAATGGGTCTTGTCTTTGCATCTTGGGGGAAGAATAAATTCATATGTTCACTTAGTCAAAACTTTTCCAAGATTTCTCTGAACTTCATTACTTTATCAGTTTGCAATGTGTGAATTTCCTCAGTGGTCAGGACAATAAATAACCATTACAAACCACCCACAGTGAATTGTCCCAGAATTCTCAGTAAGTTTGCTCTAGTGGGATTCACGTATCTGTCTCCTTTAACTAAACCATAATCAGTAAGTCTCTGGTGCCTGAAGTTATAGAATTGTTCACTTTGATACTGCCTCAGACTATAAACTTAGGAAAATAAATTTAAATGTTAAATATGATAGCCTAATAATTTTAAAAACACACGTTTTCCAGTCTCAATTAGCTCTATGTTATATCCAAATGTTCTCAGTAAAGGTGGGAGCTTTTTTTTCACAATACTAATACAAAAAACAAACCTAGGCAACAGATTAGAGAAATCTCCTTCATATGAAATGAAAATAACTTTAGATGCTGACAAAGATTCTGCCACAGCAGGTCACGAAGTCATTTCTTTACGATGAAGAGTGGATTCATTCTGAAATCCATTCTGAAATCCCCAGTAGCCAAATTTCCCGTTTTTTCTGCAGTCACTATCAGAGAAGGATACACAATATTTTTGTCTTCCAAAGACAATCATGATAGAAGATCAAAATGCTCCAAAAAGCAAACATAGTGTGGTACCGTATTCTAAAGATATCTCTGGAACGATATTGTTGGACTCAGTGATATTGTGTAATGGTCATATATTTTGTATTGAATAAAGCAGCTTTGAAGCTTATCAGGCACTGCCCAACAAAATATTATTCAAAAAGAAAATTATGAACTTTTAAAACTTTGAGCTAGTAGCTCAATATTCTATACAAAGAAAATTGTAAAATATTTCATAGTTTTAGTTCTGAAGCCAGCTCTTGCTAGCTTCCTGTACATAAAAAAAAACCCCAAACAAAAAAACCCCAAAATGAATAACAAAAAATAACCATCAGGAAAAATATTCTCAGGCAAAAAAAAAAAAAAAAAAGACACTGAAATAAGAAAGAAAAACAAGCTAACCTGCAGATATGCTAGAGAGAAGACTACAGCCTAAAGAAAGTTCAGTATTGCATAGCACAGTCTAGGAATTCAGCTTTGAGCAAACAGAAAAGGGAAAAGAGAAGCAGTTTGGTATTGATAGTTTCCATCAATGATAGTTAGTCACCCAATAGTATGTACATTATTATATACTGTATGCCATTGCAAGTCCTGTTTTCTTCAGTCTTAAATATATTCTTAAAACAGGATTTTTAAACGTCTAAACAAAACATTTTCTGGCACTTTGCTATTACAATTACTCTGAACAACATACTGTAACTGAAGTCCTTTATAAAGTGTCCCTTAGAAATGAAAGTGCCATTCTGCTACATATCATCCACTAGAAACCAAAAAATCCACAATGCTCTGTGTCTGGATCCACTGAGTGCAGCAACACCAAATCCAAGCCAGGTCGTGACCACAAAATTCCAGTAACTGAATGACAAAGACCTCCTACACCTTGTGTCTGAAGAATCCAATGCCAATGTTCTAGCTGGTAAAGCTTCAGAAGTGGTCGTAAACAAGCACCATGGTTAAAGGCCTCTATGTCCCTGCAGGGAGATCAGGTTAGGATTTCTCTCTCTTCTGTTTTTCTCTTCTTAATTAAAAAAAAAAAAAAAAAAGCACTTCAGATTAGAAACATACGTTCACAGCTTAATACTGTGATCTCTCCCACTGCAGTTGTGAAGGAAAACTCTAGTCCCATCTGAAGCCAGATAGCTTTGATACTGCAGCTCAAATTCTTGAGTAAGGCTGAAAGGAGCCTTCTCTCTCCAGAGGCCTCAATGTTGTCAGATATTTTCTTTAGAAAAAAACCAAACAACCCAAAGTATTAAGATCTTCATCGCCTCTGCTGTGCATATACTGGGTAGGCTAGGGTGACATTGAGAGAGTCATTGTGCTGCACGAGTGATGTGTGTTGATAATGTAGCACCAGTTCTTTGAGCGAGTTGTACAAGTTATATGGCTCTGCAAATCCATAGCCAGTAGGTGTTTTGTTTATCACACAGTGCTTTACTTCTCCATCCACCCTAAAGAGGAAAAAAAGCAATCAGTTTTTAGTTTGTCAGTACAGCAGAGTTAAGCTAGAAAATAACACATCAGCAATAAATCTTAAGATGCTAGCCACTACATAGAATTCCTGCCTTCCCTCATGGGATAATGGTAGAAGCCTAGGTTTAACCCAAATTCTCAGATATTGTATTAGGTAAGGGAGGCAGGAGATAGGCGGGGCTCAGCAGCTGCACGTAAAGGAGTGCATCGATGCTTTGGTTTCTCTTCTGCGTGCAGCGTACCTGTGGGAGTAGCACATGTTTGAGCTGTGTAGGAAATGGAGCAGCAATAAGGATGGCCTCAGGACTTTTTGGTCTGCTTCTGAGGTCAAAGGTCCAATGGGAGCCATGCATATGCAATGGCCTATCTGCCCCTGGCTCAAGGTAGGTGCCTCAAATGTTAGTTACATCAGTCACAAATTAGGGTACGTACACAACAGAGCAAGCATAGCAGCCTTGTTTGCTGCTCTCTCGAACAAGGAATGTTCCGTCTCGCTTTCCCCGCAGCAGATTTTCAGCTTGGCTTCTATTGATATTTCCCACATTCCACGTTCTCTCATCATGATGGGGCAAGTCCTCATCATCATCTACCATAGAGTATTGGCTGTTGAAATAGGACAAAATGTGTTTATGAAACACATAGCAGAACAATATCCATGAATTAAGCAGTTCCCATTTCATATTACTTGGGGGAAAAAAAAAATCAGTGATTAATGGAATGCTTCCCTGGTAAAACAAGGGATATAAACCACTCCACTGTTTAAACCACTGAATAAAAATAAAATATAAGTTCTTGTTCTTGTTTCTTTTAAAAACACTCATGTAAATCTGAAGAAGGATATAAAAGGATGCTGTGCTATCTTTCAGAATCTGCTGCGAGCAATTCAGTACTTCTACTGTTGCTCACTGTTTTGGTAAATAGCAAGCCCAAAGAAATCAATACCCTCTGAGTCAGCTTCATTTCCAAAGATCAGAACACCTGGTAAGCAGTGAAAAATCATGCAATATATCAACTACAGCTGCTGCTTAGGAAAGCTATGAGCAGTTGTACAGGTAGACATTAATTATTTATAGGGGAGATGGCTTTGCGGAAAGGGTGGAATAGAAGAGTGCTCTCTCTCTCTCCTTAGAATCAGGTTATGAGAAAAGCATATGATATAGGGCCTTCTCTACCAAAACAGCCACCAACTACAAAGCTGATTCAAAGTTACAGACAACCCTCCAAGCTAAAGCCTACCATGAAAGAAGATGTCTCTGGCTCAGCTGTGTGGACACCACTTTGATATCCTGCAGTTCCAGAGCTCCCCACTCCACCAGCAGCTTGTACCCGTAAGCCCTGCCTCTCCTGCTGAGCTTGCAATCATCTGTGTTTGGCTAATGTATTTATTCTCTCTGTAATAGGTTTTTAATCAGTTTTCCTTGGTCTAAGAGAACACAACTTCTCACTCATCTACAGTTCCGTCTTTCTGAAGATTCTCAAAGTAGTCTACAGAAATCAGCAATCTCACACAGAATTCAATTTTTCAGAAAGAAGGGTTCTTTTGTTTCAGATGACACTCCTAGGTCCCTTATCCCATTGTACTCTTTTGTCCTGTATGATATTCAAATGCATTCAGCAGTGGCTCTATTTTCAACTAGCATCTAGAGAAAGTGATTCCTGTTTTTCTTGCAGCTCATTTTATTGATTTTTTTTCTGCATTACATTTTTCCTAAAGCAATAGTCTGAAAGTTTCATTTTTCAGCAGAAACCTGAGCACTAACCAGACTCGCTGGTAAGCAGAGTTACAGAGAGAAAAGGACGACTTTCTTTTAACAGTTTCACTTACTATTTTGATGCTACATTAGAACTATGCCCTGGCATTGTTTTTTGTCTACCATTTAAGTGATGGGACTACTGATGGAAAAAGGTCCCTACATATTCTCCATCATACCATCTTTGAGCTGTGCTAAGACTATGTGAACAACTTGGCTTTAAAAAGTGTATGCCATTTTCATCCCCTGCTTCTACCAGTGCAGACACAGCAGAGGTGCACAATTTCCAGGATAACAGTAGGAGATTCAATAAACCAAGCCAAATTAAAATAGATGTGGACATGGCTAGAATGTAAATCCACAGAAGAGTCATTTCAGTTTGCTGCTTTTGCTATATGTTCAGCCAAGCAGCATAAAAGGCATGCACAGGAAGCTACCTAGGCAGAAAATGTTGATATGAATAATACTCAGACAACTTCGTTTTTCTCTTTGTTCATTCTTCAATGTTACTACACTTTTGAGATTACTTTGTGGCTTCCTTTTGTTAAAATTTGGTCTACATTCACACCACCCAAGTGTTTTTTGCTTTTTTCCCAGGAATGAAGTGAAACACGTTCATTAGCCAAATCCCTGCCAGAACCTATAGTAAACTGAGTTTATGAAATGACAGAACTCTACCCTGCAATTTCCCAGTAAAATTAACCAGACCACAAAACCAGAGAAGGACCTCTCTTCAGCATATAAAATTTTATCATCTCCAATAGCAATGTGATACGCTGATGTGGGTATTAGTATACTAGGTAGCACCATAGTACCAACACTTGAAATTTGGAAAAAGCCTGTGCGTGCCTAAGTTCTGAACAATTTATCCATCCAAATAGCATCTCTAAAAGACATTAACACCTTATGGTCTTTATTTTGCTGGTAAGAGTAAAGGCACAGGTTAAAATCAGTGCTTTGCTGTAGTAACTCGATTATATGCACTTCTCTGAATAATGGAGAGTAGGGCGTGAGCAGAGTCCTTTCTAACACTTGCATGATCTAGGCTGCCATGTGTTAATGGTGTGCATTGTTACTGGAGACCTAGGCTTGAGACTTTCTCTGTGTGGTCCAGCAATTAAATATGTTTTATCTCACTTTTGTGTAAGATGATTTGGAATACCAGAAATATTTAATTCTTTTAATACTCACTCTTCTGTATTTTCATTTCCAAGCCATTCATTTAGCTTCTTTTGCCGAACACCTTTTTGAGTCAGCCACCTGGACAATAATTGCAAATAAAATTAATTGCTAGTCACAGAAGCTGGATAGTAATAAATTTTTTTTATTTTTTCAAAAAAATTTTGTTAATTCATAATGATACTCACATCAAGTACTGATCTCTTGTCTTCCTCAGCTGTATGAGGTCTGGCTTAATGCTGTTCATACGCTTGTCTATCTCTCTATAATCAGCTGCTTGCTTCTTTAAATCCTCTTCTAATCTACGCCTGCTGTCCACAATTTCACTTATTCGAGACTTAAGTTTTTCATAGTTGTGCATAATTCTGAATGGAATAATGTGGTAGGTTACACTCTGATGATGTCTTATTCATAACTTTATAATCTGCTATTTAGCGGTGTAGACAGGAGAACAGATTATTTGTCTAGATGTAGCTATACATTTTGCAAGTTCATATCTACCCCATTTGAGGCTTGGTTTGCTTACAACTGAACAACTTTAAACTTGCCATCTTACTTTAGTTTTAGGCAGATCTATACGTGGCATTGTTTCTTTCTACAAAATCATTCAATCTGAAATGCAAATACAAATACTGACCTTTGTATTTCTTTTTCATTTCCTTCCCGCTTAAATTTTTCAATGTATTCCTTACTGTATCTTTCTTGTGTCTGGCACTGCTCTTCAAATATTTTTATTGTTTCATTAAATGCTTCAATAGCTGTTCTTTTCATTTGAATTTCCTGAAAATAAAATAATTGTTATTACAGTTGTTATCAGAAAGGATGATTTATTGGCTTATATCACAGAAACACTTCAGTATATTGTAGCAAAGACTTCAAAATCCTTTACTTGAATGTGTTGTGTGCAGAGCCTTATAAGACAGAGAGAATAGGCCTGTGCAAAAGGCTACCATGACAAGGCTTTTCATGATGAGGTTTTCCAAGAAGTAAAAGCTGCTAGACAAAGAGCTAGCTACAATCTTTGCTTTGTATACATAAGTTTTATTTGTGATGATTAGAGCCTTATGGCAATGCACTTTGCCCTTCATGCCAACTAATGTCCTTAGAGGCACACCTGGCTTTCTGAAATGAAAGTGTAAGATATTGGCCAGAACAGATCTCAAGAAGTCATCTAGTCCATCCTCCTGCCCTTACATAGCTAGTCAATAGCTAAGTCTTTTAAGTCATTAGTTCAAGTTGCCTGCACTTCTCCACCTTTCTTCAAGTTATCTCCCGCACATTTTAAGCAGTCTTGATTCTGGGTCTGTAAAACAGCAATAATTCACTGGCACTTCATGACTTGGCTAGTAATTAAGTTGAAAGAGGACAGAGGCAGCTTTTCATTCCTGCACTGTATCAACACACACCATCTCTCTACCCTGCACAGATTAAACCAGACCCTTCAAAAATTGGTAATAAAACACAACGCTTCCCTGTAAACGTGTCTTGAAAAACATAACTTGGCTTGAAGAGGTCAGTATGCAGAAGTGTTGGTAAATCAAGATAGTTCTGTGCTTGCCTTGGATGCAGGTGTCAGACTTGGGCACAGGGTGGTTAGGTTACAGGTGGTGACTGTTCAAATATGAGTAAGTGATTCTACTGTACTGAGCAAGCACATCAGATGTTTCCTCTTTTGGGCAATGGTAGTGGTGGCAGAAGGGAGGGGGAGGATGATGAAGGAAGATGGCAGTATGAATTTACAATCATATTCTTCTAAGCCTACAGAAGTCTTTCACTCTCCCTTTGTTTGTAAATCTAGCTCACCTGAGATGTTCTTGTGTAGTCTTCATACAGTCTGTCATATTCTCGGCTTTTTTCTTGGAACTGGGTATTATATTCATGTAATTTCTTTCCCACTGCTTCAATGCTGTCCTCTTTCACAACTTGATCCTGGAATGATGAACAGAAGGAAAGATGCTTCATAAAGAAACAATTATATTGCACAGATTTGCAGGATAAAACTGCTTAAACGTGCCTCGATAGTTACATGGTAAAAGTGACTCCTCTTTCATTAATACGGAGATATAATATACTATGTGCATAATATGCAAATGAGAAATTAATGACAAAAAGCAATTTTGCATTTCAAGTGTTCAGCTGAATATGATTTATTTTGTCATTAATGAGTGGGATATTTATTAACATAGTCTATTTCTAAAAATGTATCTGCAGTATTTAAAGTTTTAATTATTTATATTCAAACTGTGGAGTTGGTTTTAAACAAAAATATCCATTTTTATACCCACGCTATTTTTTCAATTATTAACAGAGCCGAAGTTCTTCATGATAAATGACTCCCCACTCTGCAGTAATTTCTCTGTATTTAAGTGAAACACAAAGAAAATAGACCAAATTACCTGCTGGTACTTAGATACTGGATACAGTAATTTTACATCCAGTTTAGGATTATACTGGGCTAGAGATTCATTCCGGTAGTGGTTTATTAGCTCGACCACAGAGTTGAAAGTTAATGGGTCAGAAAAGCCATATTTTCCATCTCGATGAAATATTTTGATTAATTTGTTATTTCCTCCTTTCCTGCAAATAAAGTTCATTGAAAAGTTAGGCGTACTATTTCCTAAAGAACACTGTATTTTAAATGCAGTACTGCATTTTACTTACTGTCTTAACAGTAAATACTTTATTTACTTTCAAGCATTACAGATCTAGCGTAACTAATCTTACCTTAGCGTAAGTGTGTAGTCCCCATGCATTTTGGTTGAAGCATCTCGTACCAAAAAGGTACCATCAGCAGTGTCTCGAAGCTTCTCATTTACTTCCTCTCTAAAATGAAAGCAAAAGTAACCAATCATTTCAGCTACTTCTCATTCATTTTTCCTCTCACTGTGCTCTAAATTCTTCTGTATTAAAATAAGTGGTTTTTATAAGCCTTCTTGATTTCTAAATTAATATATTTAATAGCTTATTTAACATTGCTGGAGAACAACTGTGATATAAAAATGGTATATCCTACGTCCTCTCACTGCTGGACAAAATTATATTAATGCAAAGGTCTTTCTGCTTGTTCATACAAGTCTGCACAATTGGAGCAGCCAGTGCTGGTCTAATGTACCTATATATAGTACAGTTAAAAATGTTGCTAATATATGGCACTTGTTAGTCTGGCCTGTTAACTATTGTGTCTACAGTTTAGGTTCTGGATGACAGACAAGAAGAAAATAGTTATTTCCTGGTGTTGTCCTTCTATTCTAGCATTTCATATAGCTGTCTTAAAGTAACAGAACAATCATTTCACACACTACATTCTAAATGACTGCCAGTAACTTTTTAGTCATGTTTGGAATCAAACCAACTGTAATATGTTTGTATTGGAAAATATCCTAAAAATGGCTCTTAGACCTGTAATTCTTCTGTACTTACACAAAATACGTACATGCAGAATAGCACAGCAAGAACATAAAGCCAAACATAAAAAAATACATAACTTGAGCTGATTTACCTTGAAATATCTCCCCAGTACCATTCAGCATCTTGTAATGACATGTTGTTATTCATGCCGTTGTTAGCTACAGTATTAGGTTTCGGTGGCTTAGGAGGCAGTGCTGCAGATGACAGGCGGCAAAAAGGTTGATTATAACTCGTTGAAAACCAGACCATATACTCCTTGATATTACACATTATTACATGAATGAGGAAAAAAAAAGAGTAGCTACAAAAATAGTTTTTTCAAGATATTTTACTGAAAACAGTGTCATTTAACAAGAAAGATGTACTGTTTCACAAAAGTAAGTTACTTTTGCAATAATATATTTTAAGCAAAATATAACACCATACTTGTCTCCTCCCCCGTGAAGAAATCATTTGAGGAAAAAAAATTCTGAAGTTTGTTTTTACTTTCTTCCACTCTCTTCAGGTAAATATAAATAATAAAACATGTAAAATTTCTTCTTTTTTCCTCCTGTGTAATGACCTTAGAGATGTTGCTGCTTCCTTACCGAGAAGCTGAGTAATAAAAGATGGAAACCCACGGCAATACTGTATATTTTAAGAAGAATTGGGGTTTTTGTGATCCTCAGCACTCTGTGCGATGATTTGCCAAAAACACAGTTTAAGAAACCCATCTGTGACCCAAATATCCCTTGTGTTAATCTTAGTATTCCACAGAATAAATTGTGTTCCAAATGCTAGGACTGATTAAAAACCACATCCCCCTCCTCTCAATGTCAAAGCTGCACACGTATACCAGTGGGTGCCAGAGAAGATACTGCAGCACTCCTGACTTAGTAGCAGGGGGGACTACATTGGAATCAGGATTAAAAATCAACCCAGCTCTTTTAGTTCTCCAGTAAGTACATCATTCCTTATGAACGTCCCTGCCCTATATATTATGACTGGCTACAAAAGACAATGTTTTTAAAGTTGCAATGAGTATCAAGATAACAAAATATTTTCATATGATATGAAAAAATTACGCAATATCAGGTATTCAATAAATATTGCTAGATTTTAAAATCTGTTTTTCCTCGAACAATCCAAAACAATGATTTGTAATCACTGTTTCGGGAAATTAAAGTGTTATTACAGCATCTCCTTTTAGTCACAGTGTGGAACACAGACAGCAAAAGTAATAATAAAAGAAACACAAAATTTTTATAATACAATAGCAGAATTAGAACTACATCTGACAGAATAAAACCAAAACAGAAGCAGGTCAATTCAGTAAAAATTTGATTAAGTAAGCAGGCAGGTATTTCTACAGGTTATGATTGTAATTACTATAACCATGCACTAAACCACAATTTAATTATAATTTATGAAAAAAAGGAAAAAGAAAAAGCTATTTGTATCATTGACAAAGTAAAGAAATTCTACATATCCACTAAGAATTTTTCAGCAGCTATTGTAAAGACCAAAATTAATTAAGTCTTCCATAATAAGACTGCAGTTTTACCTGGTGGATCCATTTCTATGTAAAACATCAAGTCTGTGCCACAATTTATATCTGTCTTAGGATATTCTATATCCAGTTCTTCCATATTCCAAACAGTATTGTACATTTGTATGAGTTTCACTGAGTAAGCTCTGATACAAGAAAAGAGTCAGGCTCTCTTTGTAATGGTGTCTTGGAATTCATTTTAAAACCTATAAGGGGCTGCACTGTAACCTATTACATCATAATCCTCAGCCAATCATGTCAAAATAATGTCACCAGACCACTCCTGTTTCATCATTTTGTTCTACATTAATCTTAAAACAATTTCAGTTTCAGAAACCATCTACATTTAGCAGAACTGCAATATAAACCTAGTACTGCAAACAAAAGAAGCGAGTGGGCTCTCCTCACCCGCCTCCCGGCTCATTTTCCTGACTTTACAGCATGGTACAGTCCAATCCTGGCAGGATGACAAAAGGCTGATATGCTGCAGCACGTAGCTCTTACACACACGCGCACACAACACACGCGCACTCACACACAGGGCAGCTCCCTTTAGAAGTAGGTCGGGCACATCTCAGTTGCTTTCTCCTGCTTGGATGCCTGAAGTTTACCATTCAAAAAGCCTTAAAAGGCTTCTGGACCTACTGTACATATTAAAGGTGCAGAAGGGAAAAGAACATTCCTCTGTGCATGTGTGTGTATCCATTACACACCCATTTTACACACAGAAGCATATATAACGCCACATAATGAAATAATGGATTATGTTTCTAAACTGTGCAGATTTCTGTTATTTTAATGAATACACAGGTCTGATATAGTTGATATTATATAAAATGTGCTTACTGCAGAGATGTCTTCCCCCCCTTATCATTTACTAATAAAATACAATTGTAATCGATCTAGATTAAGTAATTTTGAAATCCCCAAACCAAATATTGTGATCTTAAATTCAGCAGACTTGCCTAAACCGTGGAAGAAAGTCAAAACTGAGCAAGATCTTGAAATGTGATTTTGCTGAACATAAAAAGCCAGTCTGTCAGGATACAACCAGCTTTAGTCTGCCTTTTCACATTGTTTCTCTACCTTGTTCTCACTGAGATATTTATCAAGTTAATTGTTTTTAAAAGCAAGAGTCCCTTGTCAGTGTCTCCTTCCTCACTTGACTTTATGTCATAAGTATCCTCCTACCATTTAGAAATATTCCTTCTTAACTCCCCCCATCGCTGACCGTAACCCTCTTAGACCTCTTGGAAGAAACATGCACAGAATAGACTATTAATTCCAGAGCAGAATGCTATGTAAAGCAATGTGACTGCTTTATACTCACTATAATCTATGGGGGCAGAAAACCAGATACCAAAAATAACCACAACAAAGAGTAGCTGTAGCAACTATCTGTGCCTATATCATATGAAATCCTGGTGTGGCTCAAATGTGCTTTATCTCACAAACACTCATTTAAAAAATTAACACAATTTATATCCTTCCCAAATATTTCACATATATCTAACCCCTCTCTGTGCCCCTCAGCAGCTTACCCTTCTTAGACAAGCATTAACACACAAGAACATGTCTGGAGCACCAACAGCTACAAAAAATGCATGCTAGTTTTGCTTTATACATAACAAGCTTAAATTCATTCTGAAGTAGACTCTCCCCTCCCTGTTTAGGTAGACATGCTCCAAAGATTCCTTCCATTTCAAAAATGAAATAGGATACTTAAAATCATCCCAGACACAAGTCCAAACACTGAACTTGGAGGTTTAGCCCACCTGCTACCCAAACAGTTGAGTTGCCAAAGCAATTATTTAAATTAGGTTTTAAAGATTTCCTACAAAGACTAACTACTTTGCTGCATTTAGGTCTCTCGTGGGATCGGGAAGTTTCTTTATTCTGTTGAAAAAAGGCTTTCAGGTAAAATTACTTCTCCACTTTCACTGTTTCACTGATGGCCAAATTCTGGACTGCCCACACTTGTATAATCAGGTTAGTGCTCAGCTCAGACTAGCCTTGCTTGCAGGCAAGAAAAGACAGGAGGCAGACAGGTGATTTCCCCATTCCCTGTATAACCTGGAGAGGTACTCAGGTACTTGACTTTCATTCATGTACCTTAAGACCATGAAAGCTCTACCTGGAAATCAGTTACAGTAAAATACTTCCATGAGGTGATGAAGAAAACACACACAGAAATTCAAAATCACTTACTTTGTAAATTATGCATCAGAAATGCTTGCTCTTGTAATACAGCCTGAAAACACAATCCAATAACCTGAAAAATTAATTGGTTTCCTCTTATAAAAATCTTGCTTTAAAAAAACCCTCAAAACTCCATTTACTAGGAAGCTTCTCTGAAGCAATGAAGAAAAAAAAATCTGAAAGAGATTGCTTTGCTTTCCAACCAGTGTTCCATAAAAAACCCTAAAAAAGCTTTAACATGCAGTCAGAAAATCCAAGCCTTCTCTCCCTTAACTGCTTAAAGCTCTGTGTTGTGCAGAAGATATCCTCTTACTTTGGTTCATCATTAAATAGTGAACCTGACTTTAGTACTGTTAAAAAAAAAAAAAAAAAAACAAAAAACAAACAAGGAACCACCACCCTCAGTAGCTTGCATGTCTCTCTCAGATAAAGATCTCAGTTTCATGATTAACTTGGGCAGGTTCAAATATTTGCTGAGCTAGGGATTTCAGGTGGGGGAGGGGGAGCCAGATTCAAAGTAAAAGTTGTCATCAGCTAACAAGTGGTCAATGCAGGGCTAACTTTCTCATTTTAGCTAAGTATATGAGAAGACCATTGTAAGAGGCAGTAAAATAGTCTCTGTCGCTGGCTGCTGAGTGCAGTATTAAAGTTGAGAAAACACCATGAACAGCCAAATACAGGAAGTGACTAACTAACTGCAGAAAAAAACCCAAATCAAAACCTTCCTTGAAAAGAGCTGCATCTCTCAGCAGCCCTGTGCAACCAAAATGGCCTGCTTGCAAGCACAGCATCACCTCCTACACACTCATGCTGGATCACAAATACAGGTGCTGCTTGAAGACCCTTAGCATGATGCTCTGAGACATTCTATCCATTTCCTATAAACTGAAAATAGTAAAAAAACACCTGTCTGTATCCATGGTATCTTCCACTATGTCAAGACTGTTAATTCCTTGGGCAGGCAGGTGGGAAAAGAGACTGTTCAGAGGGGGAACAGTTTGGGTCAAATATATTTTCCTTGCCTTAGTGTTTGCTGAGATCAGACTTGCTAAAGGAACAGAGCAGCAACTGAAGAGCCTGCTCCCCTTTGCCTACAGAGGTTAACTTCTTTGCCAGCTATACTTTTACCGAGAAATAAGTTCAAAGTAAAAGGAGAAGTAGACCACAAGATTTAATTCAGAGAAAGAAGAGAAGGGGATTAATATTTCCTACCACTTGTTGGAAACAGTGAGAGCATCTAGTAGCTGTGTTCCTTGAGATCAGCTTGTGCTCCTTACGGCAGTCAAATGGCACTGAAAAGTTTTCACCTCCTGAACCTAACAAAGTCCTCCTACGCTACAAAATACGAAACCCACTTGTACCTCATAATGAAATCCCAAATATCTGCAGTACATTTCTGATGTTTTACAGTTGATTGACTAGCTCCATCTGTAACAATCCCTTGCTTTTCTAGTTTTAGCCTTTGTCTACTGAAAAACTGTCAGTTCTATATATAATTTAAAACAGCACAGTCATAAAGGAACAGCCTTCTTCAAATGGAGATGGTTACTTGTATTTCTGAACTAATCCAACTTCTGACAGTAGCTGATATGCCTCCTATTTACTGTTAAAATTACAGAAGGGGTTGATAACACTTCTTGATTTATAGGGCCAAAATACAGAAACATATTCTCAAAGGAGAAAAGACAATCCAAACCTGGTTCACTGAATTGTTTATAATATTAAAAAGCACAGGTACCCACACAGAGATAAAAGATAAGGTTTTGTTCCTAAGTCTGATTTTTTTTGATTCCAGTGCCTTGTGCAAAAATGAGTTCCTAGTCATCCTGCAGAAGGGAGTCAAGTGCCCTGTCATTTTCACACACTTGTTCTATCTTAATTTGTATTTACATTTAAATTTCAAAACCTTCAGTGGTACCAATTGAATATACAGATTTGTATTTGCAGAAAGTCAGCAGCCTGTTTTCTGCAATCATACTCCCAGTGTTCTTCTACCTATAAAGCATTTTTTTCTAAAACATGTATGAAGCAGGAAGAGAAACGATCAGCTTTGACAGGCTTGCATGTGTGTTACACATACAAATACACACACTCACACGTATATCAATCTGTAAAAAGTTCTAATAACATTGTACATGTTCCAGTTTTATCAAATACTTTCAATTAGGTATTGAGAAACATAAAGCATAGACTACTGTCAAAACCTAAACCAAGAATAGAGCATTTCTAGGTATGGTGATTAACAAAGTATTTCGTTCTCCGTTAAATCAGGTATAAAGCCTGATTCTTATTAGCTTAGAAGGGGAGCCCTCTGCCGGGTGAGGCATGGGCGCGCAATATCCCTCCCGTGCGACATCAGTTCTCCCTGGGACAGGCTGCCTCTGCATGCTCCAAACCACATTCGGCATTGCCGACAGTCCAGCCAAGCCTGTGGCATGATGCAGAAAAGTCCTGACAAGGGACAGCACTCCCACATATTTGTTTGTGACCCCGAGACACTACCAACAAGACTGTGGGCTGAGCCTGATCACTGCAGCAGTCCAGGGTAGCTTTGCATCTGATTCCAAGAGGAATGCTACCATGCTTACTACTATTCCGTGCAGCTAAAAGCAAAGTGTCTGCTTCTTGGTGATGCTGCCAGGACTCTCACCCCACCACCAGCAAGTAAGCAGTTATGTGTAAGGCAGTCTCAATACGTCACTCATTCTTAGCTATGACCCTGTGAGTAGTAAAACCTGCCTCTTGATGCTTAGAACTGCAATAGTCACAGCTTGAGCCATTATTTACAATGTTATTTACAAGCCTGGGAAACATGAATAAACTGGGATAGATAGCCTAGATGAAGCAGCTCAGCTTGAGTTAGTGCACAGGCCTTTAGAAGCTTCAATTCATCCATATAGGATAGCAGCTTCTTCTCGCCAGTGCAGCAGCTCTTCCTCTGCTCCTCACCAGCCTTTGCTTCATTGCCCTCAATGGCCTCATTGCCCACAATGCCACAATCTCCCCATGTCGCCTTGCTCTTCCACCATGTCCTCCTTCCTCTTTGCCTTCCTGGGGTAAGATGCACCTTAATCTCACACACTCAAAGCCACTCCATGCTCCTTAATACCCTGTGACCCCGAGAGAACCCCATCTCCCTGACTACCCCCCAAAAATCCTCTCCCAACTCTCATACTACCTCAGCTTCCTCTGTAAGACCTGCCTTCCCAGCTACCAGCTCCAAACCAACCACACTGCCCTGAGCACCCTGCAGGCCCCATAGATGGCCCTGGGACCTGTATCCAGGGCAGGCCTCTTCCAGACACACAAAACCCTTAGGATCCTTAAAAATGAACTGAAGAAACAATCCAATCTTCTATACCTACAAATATAGCCTGTTTTTCAGTGTTTACCTCTACAAGCACATGTGCCTTCACACTTCTGTGTGATGTCTGAGATGCTGTGAGACATAAGCAGCCCTGTTAGCTATAATCTGTAACAATTAAGGTATCTTCTTCTAATACTACTGTTTTGAATAGCATGTTTAGAGACATGCACTTTGTTTCTGACTGTAAAATCAGCATTATACTTTAAAGCCTGTGTGGCTGTTCGTCAAATTGGGGGGTTAAAATAGGATGCTAAATCACTTAGCTTGCCTACTGACACCATAATTTGGCTCTCCTACTAATAAACTTGAAGAATAAGACTGGCATCAGAAGATGAATCTGGTTTCCAATTATTCAAAACAATAATAATTTCTCCAATCTTACTTCTGCAACATTGTCCTCACCTACTATAGATGTTGGCACAACAGGTATTTTAAATTTAGTACTTCAACTTTTGTGGAGGGTTAAGCACTATTCTAATTCACAAACTAAAATGCAGTTTGCTGTTAAACACTGTAAGAGAGAAGAAAAAAAAAATCAGTGCAGAGTTGTTCTGTGATTAAAAAATCAAGTTATGTCCTAGGAGTAACTCCTGATTTTGTGTTACAGTATGCAAAGCATCACGCTAGCTATGTTTAATTAAAGATGCCCAATTTAAGATGCTGAATTTAAGATATATTAAGATTTAAGGACCTAATGCAAACTTTTCTATTGCTTTGAGGCAAGAAGGATGATTAGTGGGTGATGCAATAAGAAAACACCACACAGTTGTGCAAAGCTCTCCTCCCTATTCAGATCAGCTATCTCCAACACTACATTTAATGTATCGATGTACTGTGTAAGATGATACCACTAAAACTTCACGGACAGCTTATTTTAGACAGAATGTTTGAGAATAACAGAAAGAAAAAAAGAAAGAAGGAAGCTATCACTCCAGCCTGTAAAAAAGAGAAGAAACTTGGCAGCATGGGCTTCCCTGTTATGCTTACTTGTCATTATATTACTTTCAACAAGTAACATTCTTTCAGCTTAAAACCTCTTAATTTCTGCACTTTTAAAATTCTATTATAGATTGTCATTCTCAGAACATTTACATGGCAAGTAAGTTACCTTTTCTAGGAATCTTCCTTTTATTACAATGTCTCCAAACAATTTTTATGGAAACTCAAGCCACTACAAGCAATAATCTTGAAAATGATAATTCTGAAAAATACATCTTAAGTGTTCTGTGAGAACTATAAAAACAAAGCACTTCAGACAACCAGGTCACTGAATGATTTTCATGTGGAAGAGAGACTTGTGTCCTAATCCTGTAAACTTACGTAACATCCTACTAAGACAACTTCTGAAAATTATTCAAGCGCTTTATAGGCCTCAGAGCAGAGGCTAGCTAACCATAGACTACAAAGCTTGAAAATTTGCCTCTGAGGTTTTTTTAGCATATTAATAGATATGCAAATGTTCTACCAAAAAACATTCTACTGCCCAGGATGGACTTTGAAATGCATAGGGAAAGTGTTCTACTTTTGTTTTTGGGTTGATATGAAGAATCTCAGGAGGACTCTCAAAATAAACTATTGCATTACAAAATATTAATTAATGCAGAAGCAATATTAAAATTATAATGATTAATGTAGTGTCAAACTCTATAAATCTGATGGATACAGCCACATGTCTTCAAGCACCCTAATGTTACTCTCAGGGTGACTAGACTCCTTGTCCTCACTAGTACTAACATCAACACATTTCACTTGTACACTTTCCTCATAGGAAGCAACTCAGGATGATATGCAACCAAGTGATCTCTTAAGTGCAACTGAAGAAACCCACTCTGAAACTTAAGAAGCTCTCACTGTTGACCCTACCTTTGTAACCTCTCAATCAGTGCCTCTAGCCATATAAATTTACATACTCTAAAGCCTTTGCAAACATATAATAAAATGCTATTAGCAAACTCTTCAGAATATTAGAGGATTCAAAAATGTACTTTGCTTTTTAAAGCTTCTAATAGGCGTCAAAGAAAATAATTCTTTAGCAATTATTATTATTATAACAGAATTGCTGATTCTTAGTAAAATAGGACAAATAGTCATTGGAAGTCCAGACTCTCCTGATTGTTATGAAGCATTAGGAAGAAAAATACACAGTGGTTCTGGAAATGCCTGCTTAACTATTTTGACAAAATTGAACAAACCCAAATAGGTATAAACTAGCTGAAAGCAGGTGTATGCTAAATGTTAGGGAAAGGCTCCTAACTAATAGAGCTGGCAAGGTTGGAAAAGCCTTCCAATCAAAGCAGTAGTAACAAAAACTTAGCAATTTTAAATTAATCTTCATTAGTTGATGAAGGGGATTATACAGTGCCCCTACCTGAAATACGAGAAATAAGCCATTTTTCTGCTGCGGTATTGTAGCTCTTCAAATCTTAAGAAGCCCTACAAATCCTACTGCCATGAACTTTACCTTGTACTTGGAATAGAGAGGGGGGAAAGCCACAGCCTGCCCAGTGTTCTGTTCATCATTGCCCTATCCTTTGTTCGGATATTCTCTGTTAATAAGCTGTAAAAGGAATTACTTCAAGCTAACATTTAAAGTCCCTGTGTTAATAATTTCCTCTGCACATAGTTCGCAACTCTGCCTTGCTCCTACCAAATATGTGATCTAAAAATGGGGATTTTTGCATAAATTAGAGGTGGGTTTTACTGTTTGTTGACTAAATTAGATGCTAACTCAGGATCAGTACAAGTATAATTGCACTTTTCTAAATGATGTTTTAATATTTTCTGTGTTGTTTATTGATATTAATAAAGAACTCTTTTGACTCTCTGGCTTAAAAAAACTACATACATAAATAAAGGGGGAAATCTTAGTTTCTTCTGATGATTTCTATGGGGTATTGTAGTTCTAAGAAAATTTGCCTGGGAGTAGAATGAGAGTTAAGTAAAACCTCCAAAAATTTACCTCACCTCCACCACCCTAGTGTGATATGCATTCTGTTGGTTTACAGATCTGAAATTCAAAACTTCCTGTTCACTGCTTACTGAAAAAGAAATGAAAGTCCTAAGGCTGTACAAACTCTGGGTGCTAAAACGATTTTCATGAGAAAGACAATTTCTTATAAAACGAATGTTGCACAGTGCTATAGAACATAGGAACAACTTCTACTTAGTTTATTATGCACTTTCTCATTAAGTTTGATTAAAAGAGAAAAACAAAGAGCATTTATTGTCCTTAAGTTGAAACTTAGTATTTAAGAAAACAATGGTATATAATTTTTAAAATTAAAAATAGTTTTTACCTGGTACAGGCTGCCTCTCGTTCCATTCACTTGTGATTAAAGCCTCTAGGATTTTTATGTGGTGTTCAGGATTATCAGAGCTGCAAGAGATGGATTAGACAGTAAGAACTAGGAAAAATACAAAAATTGATATTAGAATTATTCAAAAACTCATGGGAAAAATTTACAACAATGCCCTCCACATTAGAAGTAAGGTCACAAAATTAATTAATTAAACTCAGTTTTGTATATAACTAACCCATATTTAAAGCATGAAATACAATATAGATGACCCACGTACCTTGCTATCTGCAGTTTGAAAACCAGGGGGCTGAAAATTTCAGCCAGAGACCTTGCATTCAAGAGATTTTTGCTGGAGGCTTGACAAACTCTGAGGAAATGTTTGAGCAAATACTGGAGTGTGAGCCAATAATGGGGAGGTATATTTGGAGACCTGATGAGTTTCTTCAGCAACTGAGCATGTTCCTCTGAGCTCTGCGCTTCTGCAAGCAAACAGATAACAAGCTCTTAATATCAGCACAGGAACATTCATTAAACTAGTGACTCCTTTGGAAGCATCAATTTTACAAAAAAATATATTCTGTCCTTCATTAATTCTGTGAGCTTTCTTTCTTCTTTTGAAATGCTCAGGGAAGAGTAAAGAACAAGTATTTAAGTCAAATGGAAACAGATAAGCATTTTGGTAAAAACCACAATGTGTTCAGAGTGTACTGGTAGAAGTCTGTCTTGTGTTTAGCGTCACACATGATTGGGTAATTCTGAGATGCACTAGATAAGTCTCACAGGTGCTGTTCTAACTTTGAAGGTTACCAGTAACAATATCCTGTCCTGAAATATATAACAGGATACTTGGCCCACATGCTGAAAGCCTGTAAGTCGTACTTGTTTGGAATGACCGTTGTAGATGATGAATCTTACATGCATGTATTTCTCACTTCATAATCTGCAACTCCCAACGTACTGCAGAACACCATGACCTCTAACACATTTACTTTGTCAGCACTGATAAAAAGTTAAAAATTAGCTTTCTGCATACAGGTAAGTCCTTGATTTTTCCCCCTAGTTTTTAAATAGTCATTATACTTACTAAAATGAAGAGAACTGTGTTATTCGTTATATTTTCCATTATGTTTACCTAAATAGGTAAGTAAATAACGCATGTCTTGGTCTGAAATGAAACACCTCTCATCAAAGTCTACTTGGACTTTAGTAAAGCCTGGAGAAGCTGGCTGCTCACAGCTTGGACAAGTGCACTCTGTGCTGGGTTAATAACTGGCTGGATGGCCGAGCCCAGAGAGTGGTGGTGAATGGAGTAAAATCCAGTTGGTGGCCAGTCATGAGTGGTGTTCCCCAGGGCTCAGTGTTGGGGCCGGTCCTGTTCAGTATCTTCACTGATGATCTGGATGAGGGGATTGAGTGCACCCTCAGTAAGTTTGCAGATGACACCAAGCTGGGTGGAAGTGTCGATCTCCTGGAGGGCAGGAAGGCCCTACAGAGGGACCTGGACAGGCTGGATCATTGGGCCAGAGCCAACGGTATGAGATTCAACAAGGCCAAGTGCCGGGTCCTGCACTTGGATCACAACAACCCCATGCAATGCTACAGGCTTGGGGAGGAGTGGCTGGAGAGCTGCCTGGAGGAAAAGGACCTGGGGGTGTTGGTTGACAGTCGGCTGAACGTGAGCCGGCAGTGTGCTCAGGCAGCCAAGAAGGCCAACAGTGTCCTGGCTTGTATCAGGAATAGTGTGGCCAGCAGGAGCAGGGAGGTGATCGTGCCCCTATACTCGGCACTGGTGAGGCCGCACCTCGAGTACTGTGTTCAGTTTTGGGCCCCTCACTACAAGAAGGACATCGAGGTGCTGGAGCGTGTCCAGAGAAGGGCAACAAAGTTGGTGAAGGGTCTAGAGAACAAGTCTTACGAGGAGTGGCTGAGGGAGCTGGGGTTTAGCCTGGAGAAGAGGAGGCTGAGGGGAGACCTTATTGCTCTCCACAACTACCTGAAAGGAGGTTGTAGTGAGGTGGGGGTCGGTCTCTTCGCCCTAGTAACAAGCAACAGGACGAGAGGAAACAGCCTCAAGCTGCACCAGGGGAAGTTTAGGTTGGATATTAGGAAAAAATTCTTCACTGAAAGGGTTGTCAAACATTGGGACAGGCTGCCCAGGGAGGTGGTGGAGTCTCCATCCCTGGAGGTATTTAAAAGAAGGGTAGATGTGGTGCTTGAGGATATGGTTTAGTGGTGGACTTGGCAGTGATAGGTTAGCGGTTGGACTCGATGATCTTAAGGGTCTTTTCCAACCTTAACGATTTTATGATTCTTTGAAAAGTGGTGAAGGTATATGTATTTTCTGAGATGCTGCCAGGTTGTGCAGAATCTTCCCTGTTCTGTGGGTGACAGCTGGACCACCGGATATTCATCAACCTAATATAGGCTTTTTTGTTTGACATTTGAAATAATGTGATAATCATACCTTGAGCTACAGAAATCATGTCACTGTAAACAGCTGCTGGAATGATGGGATTTGGCAGGTCCAGGAGATACCTCTTGAGAGCATCTGATAAAGTGTGCACATCATATGTCTCTAAATCCAACAGAGAGGCGTCTAAGGGGAAAAAGCAACATACTTTTCAGACATTAGAAACTGGAAAATATAGAGGCTCATGATATTAGGGCTTTATACCATCCAAAACTTCTAACTTATATCTGGGTTTACAGGGATCAATTTGTAAGAAAGAATGTAGGACACCAAGAAACATCTCTGAGGTGAAGAACATACAGTGCTCAACAGCATGCTCAAGTCTTTGGCATGTGTTGAACCAAATGACTTATACAGCTCTGTGTGGCCTTCTGTCATATACAGCGCAGGGCTGAACTCAGAATAATGGTGCTGGCTTGCTGTTGGCAATGTTATGGAACATCAGAATATTTTTAACAGCTCTCTGTTTTACCTGTAAATATTTTGTGTGAAAAGTAAGTATTAATCAAGGGTTTGGGCAAATGCAGGTTCTCTACTGGTAGCTAGTTCTATTATAAATGGAAGTTTGATTAACAGCCTGGGGCTCCAGGTCTGTAAATATTTATGTTAGTAAGTTGAAACAAATATGCACGTGCATAACTGGGTGCCTGACGTTTTATGCAGCTGTTAGGATTAATCTAGTAAAACCTGATATCCTTCCAGGATAGTTAAGGCTTGGGCTAAGGTTTGGAATTATCACACGAAGGACTACTTGTTAGCGTTGGAGCAAGGAATATCAGTAGCAAAAATATAAATAGGAAAATACAGAAATGCTTACTTAGTGCAAGCAAGATTATGGTTCATCTTAAAACATGAAATTCTGGTGCAGTAAAGTCCTCAATCTTTACAAAGATCCACATTTGGTCCAAGAATTTAGAGGTATTAATGCTGACCAACTTCCTAGGCTAGCCAAGTCCCCTGTAAAATAACTCCTGAATCTAATTGGCCTGTTTAAACCAAATTCAACTTGGACGTGGAGGAATCAGATACATGGTATGCCTACATGTACTATGAAAAAAGGCAGTCAAGAGGCGGGTGGTAAGAAACTTAGTGCTCCTCCACCTCCTTTCTGTTTTCCCCGAAGGAAGGCCTGCAGTATGAGCTCAATTCTGAGCAAACACCAAAGAATTTACATGCGAAAAAAGACACTATGAATGTCTCAGATGATAAAAAACTTGCAGTGTGGGTACAAATTCTACAAAAGCAATTATGTGTCAGAGAATCCAACCACAAATTTGTAAGAAATAGTTTTCATTAGTTTTGTTGCTCACAGGATGTTTTTTATTTCATAAGCCAAGTTAAACCCTGGTCCTTTCAGTGTTGACCCACTCTCTGAAGTACATTACAAATTATTATAATGAATACATGAGTAAGAATAAACTTGTGGTACTCTGCAACTCTGGGTGTAATATCATAAACAGACCTGAATTCTTCCATCTGCTAAATTGGCCAGATGCAAGTCAGCTTTGATTTTGGAGCTAGATAGCACTGTGTTGAAGCTAACAGGCAGTTATCCAATTAACATGGAGAGCATTTTAACCATAAGCAGAACAGCACGCTAAGGCAGTTCACAACTTGGAGACCAAAGCCGACTTTGCTCTCTGAATTAGCACTCTGCTAATTCAAAGACAGTAGGTGGAGGAGATGAGATCTGTCTGTGTCCATGTACCTGGACACTCACTACACCTGCTCTGTCCTGGAAGATTCTGATTCTACCTTAAAGAGAACTCAGAAAGATATAGTATTGCTAAAGGGTAAGGCCCTGTTTGCTTTTCTCAAACCTAATTACATTTTAAATAAGAATACATGTAAACCACAAGTTCTTGATCTCAGGAGATAGATGAACTTTTTGTAAAAGCATACCTCAGTCTAGAGAATTAAAAAGGGATACATTCATATTTGTAACATAGAAAATCTGGATTTATCTGGACTTAAAAATATAATTACAATACTAAAACTATGGTTTAGCCTGCTAGCACTGCATGTGTAACTCCTCTCCCTGCTTTCTGCGCTTATATACTTTTTCACTCCCACCACAATCAGCAGAGGACAGGATGCTCTTTTGATTTGAAGGAACAGACAACTCATAGTATCATCTCTTGTTCATTTTGTTAATATTTGCAATTACTAAAAATGAAGAAAACTAATTCAGTTTTTGACTTTGCTTCCTTTGTCCCTTTGGCAACATGGCATGTAACCAGTTTCATTTTCTAGCCCTTGTATTTTTGTGCTCTTTTATGCAAGCGCAAGCTCACATGCCACATTGCACCCCGGCTTGCAAAGGCGTGGTCAAGTGCTCCTCCTATAGTATCTCCTGATCTCTCATATTGCAACTGACACTTGCCACGCCAGTATATTCTGACCTGAAGTAGAAATAAGGAGTACAAAAAAAGAAGGAAATATATTTCAGGTAACTTGAATGGCTACGTGGTGTAGTGGAGAAGCTGCATTTTACTGTCCAAACCCTGAGAACCCAGCCTACTGCATCAACATTAATTCAGTTTGCTCCTTCCCTTACAGCATCATCTCTGTAGCAGGCAGGGAATGTGCAGCTATTGTCCCTCCACCTACTAGACCAAAAAAACCACACACAGAACTGTATGTAAACAAACAGCAATTTGTTTACAAAATAATAACGTACAGCCTTACAGAAATAGAGTATTGTTATCTTGCTTCTGAACAAAACACCTTGTTTTTCTCTCTACAGCTGCCAGTCCTTGAAAAAGCAAGTGACCAAGAAAAGATTAAAATAATTATTCTTGGAAAAAAAACCATGCAGCAAAGTCATGAAAAAAGACAGCCTGTGAAAGCGAAAAATACCTTTCGTATTAAGTGTTACAGTTAAAAACTTTTTTCTCTTATATTTGTCCTTTTAATATGATGTTATTCAGAACCAGCACTTAAATATATAAGCTGAGTAGGGGAACAAAGAAAATAGGAGCAGTCTGACCACAAATTCTGTCTAGTGCTTTAAGGAAGTGTACTTACCACTTTCAAGAATTTGTCTTAATTCTGCTAAGCTGCTTGAGCCTTGTGTTCCATATAAAGCTGAGCACTCCAGACCTTCAAAACAAAATTGATGGGATACATTAATATTCCAGTGACTGTTTCCATGCTACTTTTGTCTTCTTCAAGTAAGTACTTACAGTATAAATTAGCAACATTCTCCCACCACCATCCGCCTACAACACTACCAAACCTGACTGCTTTTTAAGGCTGTACATACAAACTGCTGGGTCTGCAGAAAGAGCTGGCCAAGAAAGATCAGAGAAGCCAGTGGTCCCATGTATTCTGTACAACTCTCCATGGGCTGGCTGTAGAGGGTCAGCACTAGGAAACAGGTTCACATACCCCAGGGAACAAAACAGCTTGCAGGAGCAACATGGGAGCCACATCTTCCTTTACACTCTACATGCCAGCTGGAAAGACCAGTTCTTTCAGGTGGATAAGTAGTGAGCCCAGTCAGGAAACCACTTTTCCTCTCACCCCCTGGCTGTAAGGCCACCTAATCACCAGGACCCACTGAGCTGCTCCTTACCTCACCTGGACTATGAAGGTGACATCAGAGGAAGAGCTGGGAGGAGAGAAATAGGGCAAAAGAGACAGGGCATAGTAGAAGAAAGAGGAAAGCCTCAAAAGGATAGAGAGACATCAACACAGGAAAGCAGGAGAAGAAAACACCATAAAAATAACACTGGCAGCAATAAAGAACTGGCTCCTGAAGCATAAAAACAGTTCTTGTAACTCCTTCATATTTAGTTTTCCCCCCCCCCAAATTCAGGGCAAAACATTACTTGTTTGGCTGTGTATCCAGTTCAATGTTATGATGGGATTTCCATAACCAACCTAGTGTGCCGATTTGTTAGAAAAAAACAAAGCAATACCGAACCTTTCTCCCTTATCTTTCAATAATACTTATATTAGTTGAATTATTAAGTATCATTTGAGGTAAGATTTGGTTTTGCTCCTGCAGTCCAAGTAGCCTCTACTGAGCAGAAACCGATGCAACAAACCTTAAATGAGATTATTTCATATTTGTTCAGTAATGTGATACATTAGCAGCTCTAGAAAGAGGGGATGCCAGCTCTGGATCTGATTCAGCAGCCTTGGCTCACATAAGTAACAAAAATCCTTGGTAGATCATTCTTCAGCCTACCTTTCTTTTCGATTGCCTCCACTATCTTGATAAGAATTGGTGGAGCAACATCAGGAGGTGCAAACTGCTCTGTAAGGTCTGGAAGAGAAAAAGCTGTAAAAGAAAAAGAAGATACATAAGCCAAGCTACAGCAGAATGCAATTTTTCTTTATGTAAGTCATGACACATAATGCAACCAGTTGATTTTCCAAGTATGGAACAAGCACACCAACTGTCAGGCCTAAATGAGAACACTCCACCAGTTATCAGAAAGCTGAGTAAAATCAATGACGATCGCATTTTTATAGCATTTTCTTTTAGGGACCTGAGTCAGTCCTAGAATCACTCTCCATATTACCTAGGAAAAGAAAGCACCATAAAAAGTTTGTAGTCTATGGATGGGCAGAAATACAACGCAAGGAAGAAAAGAAAAAAAAAATCTATTGGTCTGAGGTATTTACATCCAGTGCACACCAGATGAGGGAGCTAAACACATCACCATCTGAGAGCTGCTGATCCCGTGGGTAAAACAGACTTGCAAAGGCTTGAAATAGCAGTAGAAACAAGTATTTTGCACACATACAAAAGTTCAATAACTTCTGTTTGCTTTCAATTTTCAAGTATACTACCATTAACAGTATAGTTTTCCCGAAGCAAGAATTTTCTTTTCTACAATGACTGGTTAAGGATAAATAGTGGTATAATCAGAAAAGGACATTTTGCAGATTCAAAGAAACCTGCATACGGATTTTATACAAAGTCAGTTTTCACGCAATCCAGTTTCTTCCCGGAGAGAACATACTGTGTAATGTGATTTCTGGCTCTGTGATGTGAGGGATGATCTGTTGCTAAACACACTATTTTTGCTAAAAGCGTAATACAAAAGTTTTAGTGTGGTCCTGTTTAACTCTTGGAAATCAAGAACATTTACATAAAGATGTTATTAAACTACTGCCAGAAACATCTGGCATAGTTTGATAGATTGTGATTGATAAACAAAGCTTAATCACTCAAGTAAATGTTGCCAGTCACCTAAATGATGGTGATCTCTGCCCAATTAAACTCATCATGGACAAACAGAGAGCAATTCTTAAATGAACATGCACATGTGTGCCTGCATGCATATGTATAGATGCATGCACACATATGCATACTCTGTATTTCTAGAAGACTGAAACTGAACAAAATTATGAGGATAAGTAGAAGAAGAAAAAGAGAAAAAAACCACCACAAAAAAAAATGAATAGTTTCTAATGAAAAACTTTGAGATAGCCAAAAATTTAAATATACTACAACTGAGAAAGCGGACAATTTTAGCTGAATTCACCCTATTTTGGAAGCAACAGTTATATAACCTTCAAAAAAATGCAAAAAATTTAAAAGTGGTAAGACAGCAAGGAAGGTACAGAAGTTTGGAAGCGCAGAAAACAGAGAAGTGAAAGACAATAAGTAATTATTTACAAACTAGTAATGGAAGTGGAGCATATGGGGACACTGAGACATGTCCCTTGGAAAAGAAGCAGAATGGTGATATGATAACGATGGAATACTTTCCAGTTCATTCATAACTGAGGAGGACATTAGAAAAACATGTTAGTTGTAACAGTCTAACTTAGGAGGCCCAGAAAATGAGTATTCAAGAGTCCCAAAAGAGTTTGTTAAGCCGATCTCTGTCCTGCTGACTTTACTTTTTAATGACTTGTGGAAAATCAGAGCAGTTCTTGGGGATCAAAAGAGTTCTACTGCCCAATCCACGCTCTGAAAGGACAAGTAAGATGACTACATGCTAGTTACATTATAAGTCCTGGGCAAAATAAATGAAAACCTGATACTAGACTTACATGATAAAGCAATAAAGGAGAGCACTGTAACTAAGTATTGTCTGCACAGTTTTTCAGAGGTTAGGTTCTGTTAAAACCCACAATATTTCCTTCCTTTGTGGCACCATAGTTAGCTGAAAAATGCAAATGAGTAGACATAATAAGCTCTAAAGTTTTGTCAGATAGTTGACTTAGTATAACACTGTGATTAAAAGCTAAATTCAAAGAAAGCACATATTATATAGGTGTAGCTGACCACCAGATCTCCAAGTATAGTTATTAATGAAGAACAAGCTACTCAGGGCAGGAATGGACTTTTCATCTCTTTATGTCTTCAAATCACTTTCAGGTTCCACTGGAACACCTCTTCTAGCTTAACATACCTGCTTTATCAAACACAAGTTCGGCTCAAATGGGAGATGCTGCATTCCAAGCAGCTTCTACTGAGGCATGCTGAAATACAGACCGTTTGATTTGTAATATTCAGATTAAATAGTTCCTTTCAACCCCAAACTATTAATCTATCTCATTATGAGGGCAAAACTATTGAAAGAATAAATGAAAGATCAGCTCAGAGTCATATCAAAGGGCATGCCATGAAAATACTTGGAAGTATGAGATACTAATAGACTCACAGAATGTTAAGGGCATAACATGCATCCCTTACATGGTAGCAGAGGAAGAACAGGTTTTAAGAACAGAATTTACGTATTTTTACTTATGAGAACAACTTTCTGCTCCCGTAGGTAGCTAGTTACATTAAGTACCTTTCTCCCTCCTGCATAACAGCATTGAAATTGCATCATCTCTGAACAAAGGTGCTCATCTTGTAATTCCAGCTGGCGGCAGTATGCAGCAAACAGAAAGGAAACAACAGAAAGGAAAGAAAGGAGAGACAAAGAAGGAGAAAAAGACACAGAGTCAACCTGTGCAAGTCAACCTGACAGACATGAGAAACATTTCAGGTAAAGCTCAGCAGTTCAGGGATGCTCCATCCAGGCTACTGAGCAGCAGGGAGAACAATACTTTCTTGCATTACCCAAACCGTGTCTTGAAATGATGGCAAGAGATACACTCCAAATACCTATAAACAGGGTATATTTAGAAAAAGAATTCAATTTCCCACTAGATTTAGATTTCCTACATGAGGGATGGAGTCCAAGCAAAGCAAAAAGGAGAACCCAGTATCAGGGGAAGACTTCAGTTCACAGGAAGGAGCCCTTGCAGGGTAAAGAAAGACACTACAGAAAATGGTTTTTCTCTATGGGACATAAAGAATGGGGTGGATGAAGACCTTACCAGATTACCTGAACAGGGAGTGCCTCTTCCTGCAACCTACTTGATGCTCCATGTTTTTCATCTACACTTTAAGCAGGAGCTTAGGTTATAAAACTAGGTTTATATCATAATCTGCTACTGTATCTCTTCAATATGTATTATTCTTGGATCAATAATATTCTTAGTGAAAGTGAAAGGTTTTTGGAAGCTACACATTTATCTTTATACTTTTGCAAATTCTATAATCTGTCTGTATAATCTGTATGTATGTAAAGCAAACATGACATTGGTTAAAAGGCAAGTTTTCCAATACTCCTCTGCTACCCTAAAATACGCAATTGGAAAATACTAACATTTTAGCAGTTCAGAGGCTTTCTGGTGTCTCTTCCTCCCTATACACCATTCCTTTTTTCCAGAACCAGAAATTTCTATCTACCAGAGACATTACTGAACTTTTAGATGTGGAGAGAACCTTTAAAACAATGACAATCTATACCATAAACACATAAACCGTAAAAATCCTTGCCTATTTGACGGAAAACTCAGGATATTGACCTCTCTTTTAATACTATGCACACAGTGGTGAGTATAAGCTCTACAGCAAAAAGACACAAACACACACAATGGCAGGTCAAAACCTGCAGTTACCTTCAGCACAGTAATGACAGAAGAATACATCTAAGTCACACAGCTGTAGTGCTCAGCAGCATTGAAAAAAAAACATTTACTTCATCAGCATGTAGGAGATAGCATTAACAACTTAAAATCACTTAACCTCCCACCTCTTCTAGGATTTCCCACCCATTGCGCCATCTCCAATATAATTAACTCATAGCATCATACTGGCTTGTACTTCAAACTCCCCAACTTTTGCACAAAATAGAAAAGTATGTTCATTTAAAGGCAAAAGGCCTCATGAAACACACATCTGTCAGAAAAGAAACCATAACAGCACTTATAGAACTGAAGCCAGTCTGCAGCATTTACGCAGAAGACAGCCAAGTTTGGGAACAGTGCCCTTCAATTTCAAAATGACGAAAGGAAATGGCAGAGGCTAAACTGAAGAAAACTACACCTAATTTTGGAAAAAAAGTTTGACTCCCAGAGCCAGAATACAAGATATCCTTGAAGAAATCATGATTTTAGATTAGGTGTTCTGGAAGAAAGCTCAGCATGCATATTACAGTCTACAGAGGGAAAGGAACACTTTTCAGATAGGTCAGTTTTAATAAAAGAGAAGAAAACAAAAGCCCACATGCAATCTGCATTTAGTACCTGATTTCAGAAGTGTCTTTTGCTTTGAAGCATGCTGCAGGACAGCACAGAGGTTTGGAGAACCAAATCCACTCTTAAGAATCTGAACAACTTTGTAGATCCATTTGCTACAGCCCAGTATCAGTTTTTCACTTAAAGCAATCATGTTTCCCAAAAAATTCCTGTAATTTTTTTGAAATTCCAGAGTCTCCAAAATATTATGGTTCTGAAAAGATGTCATACAGTTTTCATGTCTTCTTTCTAGTCACAAGCCTGGTAGCGGGTCTCCAGATCGTAAGGAAGCTTCTGGTGACACACGATAAAAGCTGGATTTTCCACTAGTTCTATTTTTACCATGCCACAGTGAGAACCAATGAGATGAACCACAAGCCAGGGTTTGCTCCAATCTGTGAACTCTTCCCTCTCAGATATAGGCAGGCCTGAACAGCTCTAAGGCAATGGCAACGTGTGGGAGATGAGAGCATACCTTACGTTCAAGGGTTGCCAGCACAGCTACAAAGTGCAAGATGAAACCAGCACACAGCTGCACCTTTTGGAAGGGTTCTCAGTAAAAAGAGATATTTTAGAGTTAGTACCTGGCAATGACAAGTGGAAATCTAAAGCTAGAATTTGACTCTAGCCAAATCATTCATTACTGCTAGAAGAATGAAAATGAATATAAAAAAAAAGAATGTAACTTAAAATGTAGCAATACACACCATGTGAAGGAGTTTAATTTACAGGAATGATATACTAACATTATTTGAATTTAGCTTTGAGTCAAGATTACACCATGCATCATCATCTTTTTTCAGAAATAGCATTTAAGTTTGTGCATACATATTGCATTCAATGACAACACAATGCATAAAAGACTAATATTTGAGAGCTCCGGTCTTAAGGTGATCATAACTGGCTTATGTGCAAGCAGATATATTCTTCATGCATGCAACTGTATCCACTAACATAGTGAATTGTGCCTTCATAGATTTACACATATTCTTGTCTGAAAGTCACACAGTATGTCCAAGTGTGAATGGTTTGACCAGCACTGAAATTAACTATAATAAAATAATCATATTCATTAAGACAGAATAAGAAATGCAAAAGTAAGGGTCATTGTCAAGCAAGTTGTGATAATGCCTCCAACAAGATTAGCCAGCAAACTCCAAAGAAACATCAGCTGATAAAGCACCTAAAATACTTTCGCCAGTGGCACTATCAGTGGCATAATGCATGACAAGTTGTGAACAGTGGAGGGTTTTCCACCAAGTTCAGCACCCATGATTGCTATTGAAAATTCTGGGAAACATGGGAGCTTGCTTTCTTGATTGAAATGCTGATATTTCAGAAGTAATGTACTCTACTAGGTACAGGATATGTAATTCAAATAATGTTCCTGTATTATCACCCATCTTCCCTGAAATAGAATCTGAATTTCAGTAAGATTCATAATGGCTGAGTTTAATCACTTGTTAGTATACAATGTCAAATTCAAGTGAAGCAGCATTGGAAATGAGGGCAATTTGGCATTCCTGCACAGCCTTTAAGGCAGTGGTATGAATTCATGTCCCATGTACTTCTGTGTGCTAACTGCCAGCAACACCCAGACCAGCGACAGAAGTGCTTCAGGAGACTGCACTGAGAACACACAAAAAGCCATCCCTGCCGAAACAGGAGTTCAGATCCTGAAACACTGGAAAGCGCCAGGAGGTGGCCTGATGCTTCTCACAGCCCTGCAGTGGCAGCTCATCCAGATGCAGAGCCTCATCTGCCGCAGCCCCCTCAGCACCTGCTTTCATCAGCTGGGTATAAAAGGCCACATAAGCCTCACAACCTGTTAGAGTGAAACGACTCTTACTGACACAAAACACATAACTTTTAATGAGAGAGCATTTCATGGTCCATTATATGTTTCTTTGTAAGTCTTAAGAAGCAGCAAGTTCTTGCAGAAACTTTCAGTAGAACAGTATGAAAACCACAACAAACCAAAAAAACCCAACCTAACCCTAAACCCTACAAAGAAAGTTCCACAGAGTGCTTTGGGTTCAATGCCAGATCAAGGCAGAAAAAGACAAGTTTGGTATTACAAATAAATACCAGACAAATTAACTTTGAGATTTGAGGATCATAACCTTGCCTTGGCATTCATAATTTCGGAGAGCCTAATGGCACTTACCAAAAGAACAGGCAAAGAGAGTGCTCAGAACTGCCCAACTCCTATTTACAAAATGTTTTCACTGGGCCAGGATGAAAGACAAGAAGGTGAGAGCGAAGACAAAGAAGTTGAAGTCACTGTGTGTCTCAGATAAATTGAGGACTGCAATAGATAGTAAATCCAGCTGCAACTCTTGGAAGAGAAAAATACCTCTTCTTAGACCATACTGACCTCAGATGATTTAGTTTGGCTATAGTTAAATTCTCCTAGAGGCTGAAAGCATCACTGAAAGTGGTAGGAGCAAGAGCTTTTCAGGGCTTAACCACCGTCTCCAGTACTAGTTTCATTAGAAAGACTTAAAAAGACAACACTATTAATGGAAAAATATGAAAGAGATTTAAGCTTCAGTGAATTTGACACACCATTACAAGAATCTTAATAAGTCTGTCTACTATTACTTGTCTTTTTATTTTTATCAGATGTCGTCAATCGGGCAGACTGGATGCTCAGAATACCACAGAAGCCTTGGGAGCCAAAGGAGACTAGATCCAGGTGGTGGATCCAGTGGAAGAGAGGTGAAGAGCACTAGGAGAAGGAATGGTCTAGCCCACTAACACTATCAGCCTTCAGGCTCACAAGCAGCCCATTTTTACAGAGGCAGAAAAATGTCTACTACTCAGATGCCTTATATGAATGACCCCAGAGCTATGAAAAGGAATAGGGAAATGATGCCTGCTGGTGACCCTATGTGACTGCAGTACAACCAGGAAGCTGGATGGAAATACCACGAATTCTAAAATCCTCCAATACTATGTGGCCAGCAGTCTACTCCTTCCATCAGTCAGTAGGTGTTTGGTATGAACTAGAGGACAAAGCAACAATTTCATTCAGATGTTCTCTTTTAATGGTATGTTGAAGATTTTAGCCACAGAAAGAAATACAGATCTCTACTGAAAAAAAGGTTTATCACACCAGCTGTCACTCCTCTTTCTCCTTTGTCTTCGATGGAGAAACACCTGAATAAAGCAGAACACCGATCCTAGGGTATCTCAATTACGACATTTAACCCATGCTGATGAGCAGTACTCTGTTAATACACTTCTGGACTTCAAATAGCTTTTTAAAGCACCCATGTTCCTGCTCTGATCCTATATCAATAATACAGAAGGACAACAACTTTCCCAAGGGGCTTACTCCAAAGGATGGCAAGTGTGGGAGTTCTCACCAGCATGCCCTTCTGAACTCCAGTCAGTCCCAGTGCACCACCCAAAACACAAAGCCAGCATCTCTAGAATCCTCTGCATGAGGCAGGTACTGCCAACGTTCCATATAAGCTTGAAAAAGGGCATTTCAAACCGACCTTTGTAGAAAAATGTACACAACTTCTTGTAATATATGTGGCACTTAACAGAATAAGGCCAGTCAGTCATTTTTCCAGGAGCATCAATATATGTATATTATGATTGGGCCATTTATAGTCCAACCCACTCAATATTGGAGGGTCAGAATAAAAAATGATTGTTACTTCATTTTATCCTGGCTACGCATAATATGTGGGAAAAGACACAGTCACCTGTATAAATCAATGCTGTAACTGAGACAAGCCAAATAGTTTGCCTAGATACTTTCCAGCGTTATCAGCACATATATGCAAGCAATGATGTGATTCATAAAATATCATGTGCATGATGATGATCCTAGAGGTCTTTTCCAGTGTAATGATTCTATGATTATGCAGAAAGTTTGGGGAGCTGGGAGAGCTAATTCTTCTCTTCATCCCCATTTATAAAGTTGTACCAGCAACACTCTCAGGGCTAAGAAGAATAAGGGGCAACTATGGGAAGAGAGGGGAATCAAGCTTGGGCAAATACAGATTAGTGCAAGAAAATAATCTATAAACAATAGATGGCAGAAGTAGACAGAATAAAGCTTTGATTTGATATTGAAAGTCATAATGTATAATGTACCAATTCTCCTGAAAGAAATCTGGGGTATCTTTGCCCTTCTCTGGCACAAAAATTGATGCTTGTAACAGAGCTGCTGCATTAATCAACAAAGAATTCCTCTAAGACAAAACAAAATGAAAATGCAGAGAGAAACAAAAGAAGACAGTGTCTGGCTTGAGGAAAGTTTAGCTGCACAAATAAGCATAAAAATAAAACCACCAAGCATAGTGTAGAGTACTATATTCCTTTATAATAGTTCAATACTTTTAATAGTGGCTGCTAATCATGTTTCACACCTATTAATTTGATGTTTCATAAAGCCCTATTTCTATCATCTGTTGAAAGGGAAGTGATACTGTCTGTACTGGGAAGGAATTCTGTACATTATATTCTATCAGATTAAACCTCAGTAACATTATGAATTATGAGCTGTCAGGCACTGTTCTCATCTGCTGCAGAATATACTTCTTAGAAATAGGAGCTATAAATAAGACAACAGATGTTCTTTTTTGGCTTCAACTGAAGCACAGATAATTTTTAAAAAGCAGCCTGTAGTTCAAACTGTTGTAAAGATAGTATTCTGTTTCCCTCTATGGGTGAGCTTCTGCAATACTCCTTTTCACACTAGAACTGAATTCAGGATTTAAAATGGCTGCAACTATTTCCAATTAGCATTAACATAATTGGAGAAATTAGCAGCCCTGATTTTTCTGAGGAAAAATTGCAAGGCTTATGAAAAAAATAAGCTAAGTGCAATATCCTGGCATGCCGCACGCTGCATTGTAATGCCATACATAGCACATAAACTGTTTTGCAAAAGAACCCTCCCCCAAAAAACAAGGAAGAGATGGGAAAACCACCTGCTTATTCAACTGTTCTTTCAAAGATCTGTGAGATAAGCAGAAACAGTAAAATAAGAAATAAGCAAGAACACAGTAAAAAATGCCTTTCTGCTTCTAAGTAGAGGAGGGCACTCAACAAGCTGAGGAGCACAGAGCAGGCCCAGGACAGACACTGCTGGGGCTGAACCCCAAGCAGGCTGGTACCTTATACCTTATAGGCTTGTTATATTCCCTCCTTTTCCTTCAGGATTGCTGCTCCAGGGCTAGAAAAGAGCTGAGCTCTGCCAGAAATCGAGTAATTCTGCCCAGTTCTCCTCAGAGATATTAGCTGGCAATGAAAAACTTACCATTCCAGCTTCTGGAAGTGGTTTGACATGAAACCATACACAATATCACAGAGGAAAATGCATGACACTGAATATTCAAGTGTAGCGTGGATAGCGCAGGTGTGAGGACAAACAGCATGTTCTGCTGGCAGCTGCATCTTGTGACCTACTTATCAGGTTCCCAGCACAACCTTCAGGGTTATTGCTGTCATTAAACATCCAGGCTGCAGTAGTAGTACCTAGAAGCCATTATCAGGGTTGGAACAAACTTGGGATAGCTCTCTACAAAGAAAGCTTCCCTTACTGGTCTTATGATTAACTAAGCGATCTCTTAGAATTGCTGCCAGCTGCCTTCCCACAAACTCTACCTCAACTTTCCCAAGGATATTGAAGCCATGATAATCTATTAACTTCTGCAGTACAGACTTTTTTTTTTTAAAGGAACAGTGAAACTGTAGTAAAAGCATGATTTATTTTAAATATGCTACATGCAAGTTAATACATTTACATGGCATTTTACTAGTCCCTGTACAAGGAATCAGCAGCAAAGCTCCCTCTGTCTGGTGCCTGTTATACTACACAGACACATAAACATAACTACACTGAAAGAACATCAAGACCACAAGGTCAAGCACTCAAAACTTGCAGACAACATAGAACTAGAGCTGCATGAGCAATTTCAGTTCTTCCTCTCGTCTCTTTCCACATAATAACATAGCGTTTTTCCCATGAAATGACTCTGTGCATTCCAACACATAAAGCCTAGTGCTCTCAAGGGTCAGAACCCAGCTGAAGAGCTGAGGTATTTATCACCTGGAGCATTATCCAGATTGTACAAGGGCACATGGCCATCCACTAGGCTCACACTCTCCTGTTTACTTTCCTCTTCGAACCTGAATTTTCTGTTATCTCAGCTCAGCTCAGCTTTCTGTGCAAGATTACTTTGCTCCACAACTTGTTCTCAAGTTCTTCCTAGCAAGTAGGGAAGGAAATACATATTTGGTTGATCCTGGAAACCTTTGTCACATAAAAGAACAACAGCTGCCTATCTTTTAAGGGAACGAGTGCTGAGGTCCATCTCAAAAGGCACTTGAAAATTTGGTTCTGGCCAGCCAATGGAGAGTCATAGTGAGATGATTTCAATTATCGCCGTCACATAAAACTTCACAGACAGAGTGAATTCCCACACTGGAACCGTTTTTACCTGAAAGCAATGACATGTATTTTCTTCTAAATACTTTGGCACTAATCTATCAAGATTACTAACCTCAGTTCCCTTTCCACATAACTATGGAGATGGTTAGCAACAGTGCTCCAGCATCACCTGCTCTTTGTAACTGAGATAGGACTGTTGGATGTGCACTGTGAGATAGTGGGGATGCTGGAACTCTCTTCAGAATACAGGCGGGACAGCTCAAAGGATCCCTGTTCCTTTTTTTTCGTAATGCAAAGTTGTTTCATATGCAAGGCTGTCATTGGTTTGTGATAATAACTCTGCTTGAGAAGCATATTTTAAAATGTTCTATTTTTATTCAATAATCGTAAGACATAAAAATTCAGGACAGTATGTTGCTTTGCTCTGAAAGAACACTTTGTTTTGCTACCTTTTTGCTGTGGAGAAACTAATGGGGGAAAAAATGCCAACAAATACCCCTCGAACTATCCACAGGCAAGCAACCTAGATGAAAAGAATAAGCTCTTCAATACCGCAAGAAAAAGATAGTGTGTATTACTGTGCTTGAGAAGTCAAGTTGTTTAGATCTGGAAGATTTACATAAAAGTACGGGCAGAAGCTGCTAACAGATAAAAGCCAAAACAGCTCCTTCATCTTTTGGGAATGATGGGAAACATAAGTACACAGAAAGTTAAAAATAATGAGTATATTGCAGTCACGCAGAAAAAAAATAAAATGCAAACAATGGTAACAGCAATCCAGCATCAGAAGGACTTTTTTCTTCTGGAAACTAATGAATTTCAAATCAAGCCTTTTTCTTCTTAAAAAAAAAAGGAAATAGAAGAAAAAGCTTAGGGCTCTAGCTGTAGCAACAGAAATACAGCAATGCTGAAAGGCAATCTTCTAAGAAAGTAAAACTGGGTTAATCCTTACAGCCATTCAACCATGGACCTGAGATAGATACAGAAACAACAACATTATTAGGAAATCCCTGAACTGGATCTATAAAGAGTTAATCCCACCATTGTCTTTAATTTCAGATGAAGACGAAAACTCTCAGTCTGTATGTAAGAACACTTTCTGACCCATATCATACACCTGTTGAGATTTCTCTGCATAGCAATGTCAGCACTGATTAGTCGTTCTGGTGTATTTCACACTATCAAGATGCTATACAAAAAGGATGTCACGGGATATGAGTACATATACTTAATGCATCAACTTAAAGACCTCTCTTCCATAAACCACTGTTTGTTCACATTCCATTGCTGAAGTAACTTTAATTTAGACCTTAGCAGCTAAAGTGGCGAATGAATTTCATGACCTTTACAAAGCAGTCAGGGTCTCAACTGGCTTGCTAACTGTAACTGGATAAAGACCTTCCTTTGTGTACTGTCTAGCACACTGTGTTGCAGAAATTCATATAGTGCAAAGTCTGTTTATAGGTGCTAATGAAAAGCTACCACAAAAAAATGGCTGGTTTTACTTCACTGTCTGCAAGCCAAAGATTAACTGAAGTCAGGGTAAGGAGGTATGGAACAGAATTTCAGTCTGCATTGAAAGTATTCATTTGCAAAGAGACTAAAAGCAAGAGGCAAAGCCTCTCTTTAAAAAAAAACCCAAGCATAATTCAAAGCACTTCAACTTGGAGAAATTCTTTTGCAACCTTCATGCAACCCTACAGTGTTAAAAGAGTTTCTTGTTGTCTAAAACAAAAAAAAAATCTGTCCCTCATGAAAATAAGCCGTGTGCTGTGAAGGACTGAGACTGGGCAGAAGAGGCTGAAATAACTGCAAATAATATTTTGTAAGTGGTCTTGGAAAGCCTAAACTGCAGAGGGGCTGTGTAAACTAAAAAAAAAACACAACATGCATTTGGTTAAGAACTGACAACATGCTCCGCGTGATTTTTAACTCTGGTGGATCAAATGAAAGCTGCTCTTCCAGGCAAGAAGCTGGGGAGGCAGAAGCTCTTTTTATGTCCTCTACAAAGAAACCCTCTGCCTTGCTGCTTCCCTTCCTTGCATCTGCCACTGGGCAGCTGCCCTACAGTGGGCTACTACAGCACAGGGGAACATGCTGTACACATTCTGACTTCCCTGTAGAAAATTCACAGGGAGCAGGATCAATACTCAAGGTGACTGCCTCTGAAGTTAGGGGAGTACTGAGTGTATAAATGTGCATGCCAGGAAATACTAATCTGTTGAATACCTAAGTGCTTCAAGTGTACAGAGCTTCTACAGGTCACACACAGAAAAACCCAGAACAGTTTTTCTACCGTCCTGCTCCTGCCAAGAAAGTTAGATAGTCTTCTAACTAATCCATCCATATCTGAAAATATAATGGCACAATCTATCCATACATCTATGTCTATTTCCACATAAGAACAAACAGAGCTTAAAGCTATAATAACTCAGTTGTTTCAGAATGTTGATTATAGGGTGCAATAAAGGAGTAAAAGTACATCCCTGACTTGTACAAGATGTGACTGAACATGTGAAAAGATCTTCCAGCTATGACTCACTAAGAAATGGGTGGAGATTTGCGAGGCTGAAAGGCTGCTGGCTGGAAGGATTAAGCCTTCTTCCACACTGGCTAAGAAGGACTGGGAATTGGCTGCCCTTCCAAGTATATCCTGGTTGTTTTCCTGCTATCCTACTGGGGGGAGGGGGGGAAGGGAAGGAAAAGGAAGTCTTACACGTCTGTTTTTCTTATTGTGCTCCAGAGGAATCCCTTGGTCATCGTGCCAAGAGAAAGAACCAGAGTTACCTTTATTTGACCCTACCAGAACACAACAGCTCTTTCTCATTCCATTTTACCTTTCTAAAGAAATTTATTTATTTATTTAGATGTGGGCCATGCCAAGAAGGGAAAGGATGTCTCACTTAACTCCTAGACGGAGAATACTTCCAAAAAAACAGTTCCCTGTTGAGAACCAAAGGAAGAAGAATGCATTAATTTTAAACTGACCTGATTTTTCTAACAGGCTTATGACTCCCTGTTTTTAAACATAGTTCACATGAACTGCCTTCTACATCAGAACAAGCATCTTTCTACCAATTTCTCCTTCTGAGTTTACCCCTCCAAACTTGTCCATGAAGCTGGAAAAACTTGTATCCTAATTAGCTCAGCTGTGGCATCTTCACAGAACTTTACTGAGGCTATTACAAGATAAAGCTCCTCAAAATTACTAGATGCAGCAGACAGCTGGTGTAACTCACCTAAGCTCTATTACACTACCACCAGGTACCTAACTCTTGCAGGACTCCGAATTGCTAAATAGGAGCCTGTCACCTCCCAAAGGGTTCTTGTATCTCATGGTATATGTGCCACTAATAGCCTCTTTTAGAGAGGCCAGTATAAGCAGTCATCTAAATCTAGGTCTTGTTTAAAGGGAAATGCTTTTTCTTTGGGTTTTTTCTTTTCGTTGTTTTGGTTGATGGTGTTTGTTGTTTTTTTTTTAATAGCATATTTCTTGACCTCTCAGGGGAGCCAGCCCTTTTGCTTCTCTTTTTCTTGTGTTTCACTACATCAGTCAGCTTTCCACCACCCAGCTTCCCACATTTCAAACCTTCCTCTCAAACTGAGGAGTCTTAGGATACAGAGCAAGGCAGCTGGTTATTCTAACGGCATTTAGCTAGGAAAAAATAATGCAAAGGACCAAGTGAACATTCTAATCTGTGCTGCCTGAGGTTGTGAAGGGACTCAACCTGAGCGAGAATGTATGAAGCCACAGGCATAGACTTCTCTAGACATATATACTCAACTTGTTTGGCTGCTGCTTCCAAAACCTTGCAGGATAGTTTAGTTCTAAACTACCGTGTATGAAGTCTGGGTTGGTTTTTATTTTGGTTTGGTTTTTGCCCCAAATAGATACAAATTACATATCACCAAATTACATGCAGAAATTTAACATAAACTGGGAGAAAATACTTTAGTCTTGTGTCAGGCTAATCAAGACTAAGAACAAAGTGTCATAGCCTATTACAGCATCCACTTGTGCTGTAGTTTGACAGTACTTTGTAAAGCTTCAGAGTGAGCTGCTTTTTTTTTATTTTGAGTCAGGAAAATAAGCACAGATTAAAGACTTCTGACAGGCTGCAAACACGTGACCAAATCATACTTAATATGACAGAGAACTATATTTTCTAAAACATTAAATTCTTATTGAAATGAGAGAACTCATAGTTTTACTTCTGCATGGCTATCAACTTGAGCCCAATAGAACAAACTGGAACCACATTTAAGTCTACTTTTTCCTGCTGGCTTTATAGCTTCCCCATGCTTTCTGCACATTACATGTTCTCTCTGTTTCTCTCTCAGCATTTGGTCTTTTTCTCCTTCTGGCATTCTGTAATCCTGCCAGCCAAAGAGCTTTGCTTTTAATAAGCAGATCTGCCAACTTAAACACCAGTCTCCTGAGGCAATCAAATAATGAAACACACATGTATGTACTTGCACGTAATCTGTCAAATGCCTCTCTGGCCCACTATAAACAATTTTTGCAATTCAGGGTTTTCACAGGAGCATGCATTCATACACTCTTGGTTTTTGAAGATCAAATGCCATGATTCTTCAGAGCCCTGTGCCTTGTTTGTACGTACAAAGCCAATGACCCTGCAATTTCCATATCAGTACCTAAAAGACACGAAACGAAAAACCTGAAGACACAAGGGTTGTACAGACAACTTCATATGGAGTAAGCATACCCTTCAATTTCTCCAACTTGGCACTGAGGTCTCGTGCAAGACAGCACAGATTCCTCCATGACAGAACACACTTCCCGTTCCTAGTGTGTCTGGAAAGTGAATGAATAACCATTCTAGGTGTTGAGTATTTTTCATACCTCCCCCATTACTTGTCTATCACCCACACTCATGCCTCCTTGATTTCCACTTTCTGAACTAGTATTTTCCAAAAGAGAGATCTAATGTATGATGCTAGCAACAGAGTAATCAAGGAAAAAACTTTGTTGCACTAGGATGAAGTTGCATTGCCACACCTCTTGATCAAATAAGGCCGCAGTTTACACCAATGGCAGAATAAAGATGGTAGCAAAAGTTTCTTTCAAGTAAGCAAGTTACTGATAAAGGTAAAGCAAGGCAAAGTAAAGCAAAGCAAAAGGTACTTAAAACATGCATGTCCCTGAAATGTGTATTTCTATTGCAAGACATGGTTTACATGTACAACAAAGTACTGAGAACTTAAAACTTTGACTTCTGAGAATCGGAAAACAAGTGAGACAACACTAAGTTATGTCACCACATCTGTTGAATCTGTGCACTCACATTCTAATAATTCTTTTGCTTTTGATGCTTATATTTGGATTCCAGCTGGTGAAGCTGGATGATGCAGGCAGACGTATGCCAGGAGGATTTGTTCTGCAAGGCATTGTCTCGCACACCCAGTACTCAGTAACTGAAGACAGACATGGAGTGAGCAGATGGTACTTGCTCCTTGCGACAAATAAAGCCTTACACTGTCAAACCTAATGCAGTTCTCATTTCTGGTTTTAGTTCTCAACGAACTTTTAAGTGTTAGAGTTAAGAGTTCTTTAAGTTAAGAGTTCCGTCCCCAGGTTCAGCTTTTTGAAGTGTTTTTCCACATGACCTCTCCTTAAACTATCTTAAAACAGTAGTTATTTTTTTAACTGTCATTTTGGTCTACCTCACTCCTCGCAAGAATCATGATACCACCTTTGCTCACAACAGTGTGCTGAAGATGACTTAATATTTGTGATTATGAAGCTCTATGAAGCTGTTACCAGACACATCACTGGAAAGAACAGAAGAAGCAATGAAGAAACCTGTTTCTAGAGAGGAGCCTGAAGGCTGTGAAGAAAAGGTGGCTTAAGACCACAAACTAAACAACCAGAATGAAGCAACTCTCATTCAGTGAAGACCTCAACAATGAACAAAGCAAGGATAAACAAGAAAAGGGGTCAGACAACTATGTAATTAAAAACTGTATCAGATGGCATACACTACTAGAAGGTATAATTATACATACAAGCACAAGTTTTAGATGCATACCTGAAGTTTTGCAATCTTACCAATGTTCTCCTACTGGAGTAATTCACTGTATATATATCCACATGCACCAAGGTAATAAAACTCTGTATTTATCACAAAGGTAATAATTTGTTATAATAACAGAACACACAATTAAAGCTGTCACCGTATCATTTCCTCAATCACAAGAAACCCTCATTACCGTCACACCAGTTACCCAAACAGGCAGCCTTAAGGAAAAAAGAACAGCCTTGCTCAGGTATCTAGCAGCATGGAGTAAATTTTTCATATGCATTAGTGAAGACGACTGAATACAGTGCAAGAAAATAACTTGGGGAAAATAATCTCTATACTGTCATCACCAAATGCAATTAAATGTGTTTGTGTCCCCCAAATGAAGATATTTGTACTACTAAATTTGCAATTCTTACTATATAGTAGACATACAAATGGCTAAAAAGTTAACTCATCTATATTAATTGTGTACTAAAGGGAGGATTTTGGACTACTTAGGAGCATGCTTTAAATCTATCTAGAAGTTATGAGCTTGATACAGAAATTACTGAGTGAAATTCCATGCCCCACATTAACCTAGGACCTCAGAAGAGATGATCGTAACAGTGTTTCCCTTCTGTCTCTTCAAAATCCATGAAAGGACAGTCAGAAACTGTTCTTTCCATCAGATTTTACCATGTAGTATTTCATGCATGTTCATATTACATGCAATCTGGTATACTGGAATCTCTTCAGAACAGAGCTAGCATTTGTGCTCCAAACCCTAAAGGCAATGGGAATTTTGCCTGAGAGAAGTGAGAGTAAGAACTACGGGATTTGTCCAAACGCTGCTAAATCTTGACTATAGGTCTGATCCTGTTCCTTCTGAAGTCAAAATGGGTTTTGCCACCCCAACCATGTATTATATTTTCAAGAACATCAGTACTAAAAATCTTATTTTTAGTTTGCATCCAAAGGGATTTTGAATAAAGCATTTCAATACTGTGTTTAGAAAAGAGCAGCTCACATTAACAAGCATGGGCATGTTCCATCTAAAGTACCAGACAATTTACCACAGTATTTGATTGAGTGGCTATTTAGATCAGGCAGATAATTAAAAGGAAAAAAAAACACAACCAAAAAAAAACCAAACCCCAACCTTTCTCATCTTATTGGTGTGTTCTTACTGTGTCATAATAAAACCCTAGATATTTGTCTCAGAGGAAACATCTGGAGAAAAAGCATAACAGTTGGTAACTGCCTTCCCCTTTTTTGCTAAACTGTACATGCAACTCAAAAGTCCTGCATCTTAGATCACTGGGGAAGGCACCCAAAGCCCACTATCCTTTTCAGTTTTAATATCAAAGATAAAAGATACTTTTAACTACCACTATGAGAGTAGTCCAAAGCAGTGATTAGTATTACACACAACAGACAAACACCAAATGTTCCTCTAGCAGACTGAATTCTCCCAAAAGCCAGAAGACAGCTCAAAAGAAGCGAGACTTCATGTTAATTACTCTGTAGTAAACATTGTTAAACCAGTGTTTTACTATAACACCCAAAAAGTGTCCCTGATAATAATGGGATTGTGAAAATCTCTCATTTCAGGTAGGGGGCTGCAGCTTACACAAACTACCAGAAGAGTTTTGGAGTTGTCAGCACTAAGCTTGACCCAAGAGGAAGTTAGAAAAACATTAAAGCAGTAGGGAATGCACGCTAATCTTTCAACCAACGGCAATAAATTATAAATACAGCTGAGCAAAGAGAATTCAAACATTCATCCCTCTGTGCCCTTGAGGACCTCTCACTGAGTGAATAGAGGTCCTTTATTTCCAGATATTTGAGATGAAGTTTTTGCTACTTGCTCTTTTGAATATGCTTTCCTTACACTTTCTCTATTGACCAGGCCAAATTGTGAGGAACACTAAAAAACCCATTTACTCTCAGAACTGGCTTGCACTGAAACAAAAGGCTTACCTAAATCTTTCTCTCCATAAGAAAATGGCTTACATAGGCTAACAACTAGCTATGCTATTCTGGCTTCAGAACAGTGGAGTAGGTTTGTACTGGCAAGAATATATTCTAAATTATACTCAAACATCCGTACAGATTCAACTCCAAAGTACCCAGAATAACTTCCTTCAAAATGTCAAGTGATGATATTTTCTGATGTTTCTCTCAAGGGACTGGCTTTATTGCAAACAGTGCAATAAATATCAAATGAAGAATGAAAGACTGTATTTACAGTAAGGGGCACAAAGCCTGGTCAGCCAAGAGCATCCTGTAGGAGCTCTCGAAGAACACTGACCCTTCGCAGATGACCCATGTATTAGCAGAGATGAGAAGACCATGGGAGCAGATCACACCTCGCTGCACCCTGCAGCCCTTTGCAGACCACAGCAGGGCAGATGCGCCCAAGTGCATGCCAGTCAACTAGGAAGAAAGAGGGAAATGATGGAGGGCTTTGCCATGGCCTCAGTCACTCCTCACCTGTGCCAAGCAGCTGTGCCTTGGTGAGGAGAGAATTCAAGACTAAGTTCATAAGCACAACAGACATTTTGTGCCTCCATCCAAGCACAACACTTGAAAAATTGCTAATTAGCAATAGAGGACTGGATTGTGTGGCCACAAGGTTGAACACCATGTGCAAGTAAGAAAAGGACTGCAAATCTTCACCCTTAACTGCTTATTTCTGGAATGTTCCTGGATAGGAATAGAATGAAACCAGACACAGATGTGCAGCCTTATCTACCACTGTGTATAATTAGTGGTTTCTTTCATTAATTCCCTAATTTAAGTGCCTTGATCTATCTCCAGCCAAAAACAGCTTAGAAAGAGGGCTTGGAAATTACAAGGTAACCTCACAAACTAAAAGCCTTCCTTTTGAGACAGACTGCTGGAGATGCCATAACATGCTTTGAAACATGGGTCTGCAGCATGTGGTGCCATTTAAAAGTTTCTTTGCCAATAAAAATCCTCCATGCTTATCTGCTCCCTACCAATCTTGTCCAAGTGGGTGAGGAGATCTAGGAAGAAATCAGTGACAGCACTAAAGTTTTCTCTCCTAACCCCAACAAATAATTCCAGTGTTATATCTGTTAACAAGACACACCAAAATGGTACAGCTATGCCTGCTGGGAGGTGCTTTCCCTCTTCGGACTACAGATGTCAGGTTGTGCTACTCTCCCTTCCTTGGTGAGCAGGAGGCTACAGCACAGATGTGCTTGGACATGCCACATCCAACAAACCTGATCTGATGGGAGAAAGAGCAAGGAGGAGATCCCTTGAATTATATCAACCCGATGTGTTTAAACAGAATAATGAAATTCAACAAATGCAAGTGTAAGGCCCTGCACCTGGGGAGGAACAATGCTTTGCACGAGTATAGGTTGGGGGTTGAGCTGCTGGAAAGCAGTTCTGCAGAGAAGGCCCTGGAAGTGGTGGTGGACAACAAGTTAAACATGAGCCAGCAGTGTGCCCTTGTGTCCAGGAAGGCCAAGGATATCCTGGGGTGCATTAAAAGGAGCCAGCAGGTCAAGGGATGTTATCCTGCCCCTCTACTCCACCCTAGTATGGGTGGCCATACTGTGGCCAGTGGTCACTCTGTGGCCCTGAGGCCACATCTGGAGTACTGTGTCGAGTTCTGGGCTTCCCAGTTTAAGAAAGACAGGGACCTACTAGAGAGAGTCCAGCAGAGAGCTACCAAGATGATCAGGGGACTGGAGCATGTCTCTTACGAGGAAAGGCTGAGAGACCTGGGTTTGTTCAGCCTGGAGAAGACTGAGGGGGGATTTCATCAATACCTACAAATATCTAAAGGGTGGGTGTCAAGAGGATGGGGCCCAACTCTTTTCAGATGCGCCCACCAGCAGGACAAGGGGCAATGGGCACAAGCTGGAACACAGGAAGTTCCACCTGAACATGAGAATAAAATTATTTCCTGTGAGGGTGCCAGAGCAGGGGCACAGGCTGCCCAGGGAGGCTGTGGAGTCTCCTTCTCTGGAGACATTCAAACCCTGCCTGGACACGGTCCTGTGCCCCCTGCTCTAGGTGTGCCTGCTCAAGCAGGGGGGTTGGACAAGGTGATCTCCAGAGGTCCCTTCCAACCCCTGCCATTCTGTGATTCTGTAATACTTCAACTTTTGGCCAGCATATTTACATTTTTAAGTGCACTTGCTTTTTAAAAGGAAGCATCAAAACTTTAAAGGACAGAAGAGTTAATTTTGCCTGGTTTCCCATGTACGTAAACACAATTTAAAAAAAAAAAAGTGAAGAAACCACAGAAGAAAATCAGCCTCATCTACGCCTTCCTTAGTTACTGAAAAATACAATAGCTGCTCAAGAGCTTCTGGAAGCTGAGTGGACCAGAAGTAGCGGCTCTTCCTGCAGCAGGTCTGCTTTCTGCAAAAGTATCTTCCCATCCCAGATATCACTGAGTAATCTGCCAGCACAGACGGAAACTGGTATGTTCAGACCTGCCAAGGGTAGATCTCACTTCTTGCCCTCAACTTCCACAATCTCTAGTGAAGAAACTTCTCAGACAACCTGTGGGAAATGCTCTAACACAACAAATGATGGCAAGTGTATACAAACAGATCCAGTGGATTATACAAGCAAATTGTCTGACAGCTAACTGAACTGTTAAAGACCTTTTTCATCATTCATACCATAGTTTACATAGTAGTTTTGAAGTAGAAGACAGTCTTAAAGATATTTTTAAAGTGCAGAAACCATACGCAATTACATCTTTTCCTAGCTCAGGGCAGTAGCATGTTTTTGAAACTCTGTCCTGAGGATTTTGATTATAGAGCCTTATTACCTGAAAAGCTGTAAGCTTAAATATTATTTTCAAATGCTTTTTGACATGCAAACTGTTTTAAAGTGGATCAATATGTGAAAATAAAGAATAGTGTTTGGGTGCTATTCTTGTGGACTACACCATTCGTAAAAGACCGAACAAAAAGCAGCCAAGTTAGTAAAAAAAGTTACACCTGCTAACACTTCACCAAAAGACTTCAGCAATGTCCAAGGATCCAGACATTTTTATACCAAAGTACAAAAAATGCAATACATAAAAAAGGCAAAGAAAAGAATTTCTTTTATTAATGAAACCACAAAATAGGAGTGTATTTTAGTCACATATTTTGCTGAAAGAATGAATAGGAGTTAGCAAGTATTAACCACAGTTGTTACTCTTTTTTTTTTTAAAGCCAAAAAATGCTCTTTAAATTCCTCTAAGTACCTAGATTCTCACCAAAGTATTCTAAGGACTTAAAATCCTTCTCCAGTTAAAATAAATATTTCTTTTAAATCCTGTAATTCTCCTTGTCATTCTTAGCTATGAAAATAAAGCAGCCCTTTGTATTCTAGCCTTCAGATTGATTTCATGGATGTTCATCATGGAAAGCAGCTTAGGAGCAAGACAGATGTGCGAGAGTGCACAGCCAGCTGCAGTTACAACACCTGTGTTCTTTCACATAAGAAAATCTGGATGTGTATATGGCATCACACAGCTATTCAAGTGGGCAGTTATTTGCTCAGGGTGCAGAATGATCCATTCTTGGCAAATACTTAGCATCATGTGTTGCTGAAACTCACAAACTGATGTTGTCATATGCAAGCCTAAGTAAGAACTATTTGCTAACCAGTGTTGTTTTATAGATGTTCCTGGATCACAGCTATAGGAACAGATCAAGATAACTCCAAGGGAGAGGAGCAGGCTACTTCACCTTTGCCGTGTTTTAAATCTGCCCCAGGAGCATTCGTGTCAGCAGGAAGTATTAACAGACTGAATCAGTATTACCGAAGGCTAAAGAAAGGTAAGCAAAGTCACTCAGCATAATGCCACTGTTGTAACTATTAAAAGCCATATGAAAATCGGTGTTATACAAAACAGACAAATATTTCTTACAGCATCAGAATAGGAGTATCTTATTCTTTCAGTTTCTTAAAGCAAAATGTGTAACAAAAGGCAGTACTTTTACTTTTTTTTTTTTTTAGACTAGTTGATCCAGCTAGGGAGAAAAGATGCATTTCAGCCACATAAGCCTTTTCAGGTCTGAGGTCATCTTTGAGGATCAAAAGGGGGTTCTGTGTGCCCCAAGAAATATATTTTTCCCAGAAATATCAATTGGTCAGTTAAAATATTCTTCTCAAAAGCTCTTCACTTGTACTCTTGTTCTGTGACGATTAACACACAACATGGAAGAAGCACCTTCCTCCGTGTTGCTTCCTTCCTCCTCTACCAGCAGGTGGGGCCATGCATCAACCATGAACTTGCCGAGGACCACTGTTCATGTGCAATTTGTACTAGTACTTGCAAGCATATCCCTGTGCTTTTTGTGGTACTTAAAGGCTTTTTCAGTTACAATCATCGGATTTTATCACTGTGAAAAAAATGCTCTGCCTTACTTTAATACAGCTTGCAGAATCTTTGTTCTCACAAGCAGGTGGCAAAAACTTTGTTTTCTGATGCATGCACTCATCTGGCAGCTAGAAATTTGTCTTGTACACCAAGGAACGTGACCACAAATAGCTGGTGAGGCTCTCTGGCAGGGACCCGCCTCATTTCTCAGTGCAAGTCAAAGGCAACCAACTTGTGAAGTTCATAACTGCAGGGCAGTTCTGAGAACTGCAGCAGGACAAAGGCTTAAGCTCAAACTGGGCTTTTTAGAACGAATCTGAGGGCTCTGGCTTGAATGGCAAATACATTTACCAAATGAGATAGTGACTCATCACTTCACCCCATAATTTCCTTTTTCCATTTGCCTAAATCAGGATAGATTATGACTATTGTCTTCCCAGAGGCACCAGGCTCGCTGCATTCCACTCACTCCTCTACTGGAGTAGAGCAATTGCTCTACTGGCTTTACAGCAAAATTAAAGAAAAAAATCCTACAGCATATTCAGTTCAAGCATGCACAGTTTTATGCTCTCTGTCAGTTTGGATCTTTGTCAGACATTGCATAACCTGGTCTCTGAAAGGAAAGAGTTTCCAAATGTTCTGTGTCGTTATCTTTGTCTAATTTGCTGATTTGTGTCTGTTCTAGGACAACATTGTAAAGAAAGGTTTGGATTGTTTTTAAATATATTTATGTTATAGTTTCATCACAAGAAGGAAGCGCTTCAGATTATTTTTAGGCTCCAAATCAGCTGAAATGGTAGAAAGTGTCAACATTAACACAACCCTTTTAAGTTATATAGGAAGTCACAGGAAGCTCCAAAACAGACATATTATTCATATAAAGATCTGGTCTGCCCTTCTGCAGTCTGACCTTCATTTCAAAGTGAGAATTTAGAATTCCAAGTTAAATCTGAAAGTATTTCTGTCAATCAAAGCTTCATGCCTCAAAGTCTGCTTAAGATCAGCCTTCACAAACTAGGTAGAGAAAAAATACCCTATGAGCCAACTCTAAATGTATGCAGCTGTATCAGATGAGCTGAATCAAAAGTCACAAAACTCAGCTGGATTCAGTACAGCTTATGCACTTCTCATTTTCAAAGAATTGGGCAAGACAGGGCTAAGTGAGAGGAACTAGCCCTATGTAGCTCCAATTTAAAAAAGAAAGCATTTAAAGAAAAAAATAATATCAGATCTTTACTGCTTCACATAAATTTCAGATGCCTAGTGCAGTGCATAAAGATGACCCTAGGCTGGGGTCTGCACTGTTGCAAGTGCCTTGATTCCTTCTGCAGCATCCAGTCACCCTTGCCTGGTGGGAGAAGAAACCTAGGAAAAAGGCAGCTTTGGCCAGTAAGAGCCTTGCACCAGCAACAGGAATTAAATTTGCCTTGCCATAGCTCTGTCCTGCACCACGCCTGAAACTGAAAGGTGCTAGAGACTTCCTGGGGCTCTTGTAGCTGCTTTATTTTCATATCTTTTCAGTTGCAATTAAAAAAAAAGCCCCACAAACTCAGACTAAACCTACTTCTTTACTGACAAAGGTAAGGTGAAGACAGGCAAAATGCAACAGTCCTAAAATTTCAGTCAAGGAGCTCCAGTTCTGGTCTTGACCAATGGTTCTAGAAATATAAATAGGTCATGGATAAGATAAAAATCTGAGTAAAGATTTGACCTAAGTATTGTAATAAATAAATGAATGTTTTAATAGATTTTGAGACCACCAGCAGTTTTATTTGTTTTCAGATTGGCTTTTAACATTTAAGGAGCTCCCTAATACTAAGTAACACTGTGATTGCATAAGACACTGGCCTGATGAGCAACTCTGCCCATGTTACTAGCCTCACTGCCTGCAAAGTCTGTTCAGATATCTGTGATTATTCCCTATGAGTACCACAGCATTGTGAATACTGGCAGCATTGTGCCTAAATATTGCAAATTTGATCTAATACAAAACCATCTTGACATTGATGAGCAAGTGATCAAGCTTAACAAGGCCAGGGGGAAAAACTTTCAGAATAAATAAGTATTGAAGAGTATTGAAAGGATTAGAAAGTATTTTCTTAAGAAAAAATCTACGTGCACAGTAAAAGTAAAAGCACTCATATGATTATATATATTCTTTAAAATCTCCAATTAAGTTTCTGATATTCAACATACACACAACAGAGGTATATACAGTATTGACTCTTCACAGAATGAAAAAAGTATATGGGTCACCAATAAATGAGGTACATTAAAGAAGTCTGCTTCCAGTTCCCCATGAATTTGTCATTTTGATCTACAGCAGTTTCAAATCATCGTGTACTGAAAACGTAAACTTTACTATATCTAGTCAAGCAAGTTTCATACTTTTAATTCATTCATTAACTTATATGAAATACTCTCTAGGGGTGTAGAGAGAAGTATCATCCTGGGAAGAATCTTCTGGCCCACTGCCTATTACGTTGGCTGCTGGACAATACTAGCTGTGATATTCCCTGCACCAAATCTTATATACAAAGATAGTGAAGCCACCTGAAAGTCAAACATACATTGCCACATTATTCTTTATCTGAACTGTATTTCTTCCTGCACTTCTTGTGTCACCACAGGTATCGTTGTATCATTCTGCTCACTTAAAAATTTAACCTTCATTTTGTTTTTTATAATATCTTTCAGTGCAACAGTACCCAAATTTGTTCAAGATTTAAAGCACTCTCTGCCTTAGCTCTTTACAGTAGAAAGATCTTTAAGGAGAGAATTTATTATTGCTTTTCCCAATTTCTTTTAAGTAAACATACATTATTCTAAAAGTAATTAAAACTAACTCTTGAGCTATTTGGAGTTCAAATTTCAGTGTTTCCTCTATTTCGGTTGAGGAGGGTCTAATCCCTGATCCTAGCGCATTACTGAAGGTGTCTCGCCTTTTACATGAAGATTAAAATCTTTAGTTCAAAAGGAGTTACGTGAATTTAGCTTATTGTTTTCTTTGAATCAGAAAAATACAAGCCTGGAGTGCAAGCTGTCTCTTAAACCTTTTGGAGCATGGCAGGATCATGTGTGCAGACTTTGAGATTAAGATTCCCAGTTAAATTAGCACATTTTCTTGCTTCAGATCCCCATAGTCCCAAGGTATTAAAAATAAACACATTGTACATAAATAGTACTCTGTCTAGAGGCAATAAACTTCAGTTTAGGAGAGATCTAGTCACTAAGGCTTGGAGCACTGTCTCATCCCAAGGAAGCAGAAAACCCTGCATTTAAGTAGAGCCCCATAATCTGCAGCAAAATTTCCCAAACTCCCAGCAGCCAAAACTCCAGTAAATGACTGTTACAAATGCAGTCCAGAGGCACACTCAGAAACTGCAAGACTAATACCAGGACTTCCCAGCACAGTGCTGTGGCCAGCTTACAGCATGGAGCTGTGAACAGGAGCATCAAGCAAGCATGAATACAGAGACCTTTGTAACTTTACAAAGCACTCAATTTAAAGCAGTACGTGCATCAAAGCCTGGGACACCAGTTACTTCACCACTGAATGCACATATAAAGAATGAGATTTTCTTTCCACTCTCTGCCTCTCAAAATGACCTGTCAGCTTTGAGGTGTCTATCCAAAGAGCCATGTTTATTCTGCAGCTACATATGATGGACACAACCATCTCCACAGGTGGGTTAACAAAAAAGTCAACATTACCTGATCAGCATACATTAATATCCAATACAAGGAATTACCAAAGAAGTGTGTGTTTCCTTTCGAAAGCGAATATCCCATTTTCAGAATTAATCTAATAAGAAACCATGACACTCTAATGGCTAGAGGCTGAGTGTTCGAGGACTTAAGAAATAGGGACAGTATAACCTAAAATGTCACTGCACCCCCATTTGCCCCCACCCTCATTCTAGCAACGATGTACCCTAGGCATTATACACTTGCAAGCAATTCTTGAGTGCTTAAGGACACTGCTATACAAAACAGTTCAGATTTACTCTTTATTAAGCCCTCACCAACCTAGAAATGCTTCTGCCAGGTTTCCACATACAGTTCTCTATATTTCCATTCTTATCTTGGTTGATTGTGAGCACAGCTGAACATAAACTCTTAACAGGCACAGTGGAATGGAAGCTGATAAACTGATACCACAACTTTGCAAGTGACACTGCAAACATTTCTATGGAGGCAGAGGGTGATCATACTATTCAGAACTATGGTGTCACTGTCAGAATCAGGATCACATACTACAGCTTCTATTTCCTACAACTAGAAACACTGGGTATTTACGAAGTATTAGGTGTTGAAGCAATACAAGCCACTCTAGACTAATTGAGACGCGAAAGACCAACATAAAATCTATCCTAAGATGGACTTGGCTTGTTGATATGTAAAACCCAAAGGTCTGAATGTCAGTAGGTAAAGGAGACAAATCACTTGGAAGGAGGGTGGCTTTGTTTTTTTTACCCTAAAGTTTATGTTAATAGAAGAAAGTTTTTTAATTTAAGATTTCTGATCAAATTGAGTTCTGCACAGCACACTGTTTCAAATATAGGCTAGAAAGTAACTTATATAAACAAAGGAAGATACTTACTTTGTTTATATAAGTGCTATTTTTACTACTGCATGCCCTATCCCCCAAAAACATTAAATCTGAATTTATCATCATTCTATTGATAATTTTTAAATACCTGCTTTTACCTTTAATGCCACAGGTAAACCTCCATGACAATATACATGTTTTTTGCTGTTAGCAAGAGATTTACAGTAGGGGCATACTGTTTATTCGGAATCCATACTGTCAGATTCATGAAGAAGCTCCTCAATACTGAGTTTGATGAACCAGAGGAAAACAGTTCCACTGGCTTCTTCAAAACCTAAAATAAATGCTACCCTGCTCATTCTTCATTTAAGTCTTTACAGTTGTGAATTATAAACATACTTTCCACCTGTGAGATGTACCTCACAGTACATCACTGGTCTCTGTGGTGCCCAAGACAAAGCACACGGAACTACAAAGTATGTGAGCTAAATATTATGAAGTAGAAACAATTCTTAATTGACTGAAATGAGCCATACACTAAAGAAGCTGACCAGCAGGGGTTACACACATAAATGTAGTCAGACAACTCTATGAAACAAAAATATCTGAAGAACATGGTACATACACACACGCCTTCTGAGAACAGTACTGACCTTGTTGCTCACTCTCTGCTTCAACTTTTGCAGGACTTGGTGCTACGGGAAGGGGTCGAGGAGGACGAGGCTTTGGAGTTGGGGGAGATATTTTTTTTCTTCCAATGTATTCGACATAAGTTCCTGGGAAATCCCCCCTCTCCCCTGTGGTTTCATTAAAGCCATTTAACCAACCAATTTCTTCAGGCTTTGCTTCTTCCCCTTCACTGAATCCAAGTGCTAGTAAGGTACCTTTATTCACAGTTAATATATCCCCTATGTGCAAGTCAATATCTTCTTCTCGCTCTTTTTTGTAGCCATATAAAGCTCTGTATTGATATCCCTCGGCACTCATCTTGGCAAACAATTTAACATTCAAAAGTGTTATTAAAAAGTATCAAAATGCAATTGTCCAGTTATATTTTTATGTACAGAAAGATTCAGGATGTATTAAAAGGGATAATAAAAATGTCAATTGCAATGTCTAAGTAATAAAATCCACCAGAGAATCAAAAAGCACCAGGAACTGTCATTTCACTGCTGATGTTTTTACTGATGTATTTATTCTGAGTCAATGACTGTTGCAGAAGTATGTGTTCCACTTCTTCTATGTCTAGCAATATTCTTTCAATTAGTTCCTTCCCTGGGCTTGCTGGCACTTCTGGGCCTCCATACTCAAGTTCAGCTGACTCTTGCAGCCGGTCACACCTTCTTCAGATGTACTTGCCACAGATCACCCACGTACCTTAAATACTCTGCCACCAAACTCTGCACACGTGCTCTTCCTGGAAAGAGAAGAGAAAACTGGTGAAATCATTTCAAATTCTCTTGACAATTGAGAACTTGGGATTCTACTATCAACTTAAGCTTTCCACAACCCTGGCAGAGGTTATGTCCCAAAAAAAGCGTCCTAAATAACAATAAAGCAATCTCATTAAAAAATCTGCTACCTAATGCTTGCGTTTTATATAACGGACATATGTCTAATTGCTTGAACCAGGTTTGCACCCCTGCAGTATGAGGTATGCTTCCTCCTCTGTGGCTTATGGCTACTGAAATCTCAGGGAGAGAGGGCTAAGCCCTGGAGCTACCTGGGCAGTGCAATATCTAACCTGTCAGCCAGATTTTACATGTTATCTCCCTGAAGCCCTTCCCCACAAGAGGTCTGCCAGGACAGAGGAGGAGCTCACTTTAATTAGCACTAACACTCACCACTGGGGTATTCAATCTCCTGCTTTTTATGCAGAGGGTGAGGATGGGCAACAATCCCCAGCCAAAAGCCTATATTCCAGAAACCTATTGGAGGGAGGGGTCTTTTCATAATCGGCACAAGAACCAAAAAGTCCAAAACGCTTTTACTTGATGAATACCACATTCCTTGTTTTTTTTCTTGTGGTTTTTTTTTTTTTTTTTTAAGAGGGGCTTCCCCACTCCCCCATCTTCCAGATGTTTTTTTCACATGTTTATGGTATAATACTAGAAAAACAATCAGCAACTGAAACAGGCACACCCAGACCACCTAAGCAGCACTAGCAGGAGGAAAGTATCAGGGTGTATGCCTAAATTACACTAAAGGCAAGAGAATACAGGCCTGAACATTTGACTCAAGGCTGCCCAACCATAAAGTAAAAAGGAAAAAATATTACTAAAAAATAAATTTGGAAAACGGCAGCTTAAAGACATATAGAACAGTGAAAGTTTTCTGAATATTATTTCAACTGTTACTCATTTTCATCTACTTAAAAAGACAAGCCCAATCATAATTTGAAATGTTATACTGGGAACCAGAAAGTGCTAAGTACTCAAAGTTGCATTGAAACTCCTAAACTGCAGCTGAATAAAAGAACAGAGGGGACTATGTAATACCTGGAGGTAAAATATTGAATGTGTACTATGTACTTAGTGTACAGAAAGATGATTTTTTTGAGAAACACTCCCTTTTACATTGGAAAGGGACACCAGTAGACAGGGCTGAAACAGGGAACCTCTGACAGCCCTTTTCCACACCATTTTCTCTAATGTGTCAGTCATCAAGTCCCTGGAACATAACTAACTGACAAGATAAAAAGTGTTTTTAAGAATGTGTGTGGGATTCCGTTGCCAGTGAATGACCCTGATCCCTAATCTGTACGCAGCTCCTCTGCAGTCCATCAGGTCTAAATATAATTCCCTGCAGTTTATTGCGCAACATCTCTTGTAACAGAACACAGAAGAAAATCCTGTAAGTTCTCGAAGAACTTCCTTATCATCCCTTGCAACCAGTTTTTGCTGTAGAAAGTATTATCTGAGCCTGAATTAGACTTCTCATTTCAAAAAGCCTACACACAAGTATTTATTTTAATAACTTGCAAATCTATCTACATTGATTAAACATCCAGCTTCCACGAAATTTTAATGAGCAATTTCTGCAGCCGCTTCTGAAAAACAAAACTCTGCAGCTTAGCTCACACTACCAAACATCAGACTTTTCAATTAATGTGAAGAAAGTGTCACTGATATTTTGCCACTTCTATCAGAAGAAACTGTACAGATAAGAACTAAAGGGAAAAAAAGGTAAATAGAAATCTAAAGTGCAAGTATCAATAAATTGTACACAAGCCTTTTCAAAGCATGGGTTCCTCCCATTTCATAGAGCAAGGGAACAAAATGCACTTATGCACCTTAGATCTAAGTGTGAACCTAATATAAACGCTTCCAATCAAAATCAACTATGCACAGCAAAATCTGCTAGAAAATTACCACTTCAACTACATTAAATATTCCAAAATATTTGCTTTTTAAGAAAGGTTCAACAAGTGCTCTGCTACAACTACTCATTTCACTCCTACTGCCTATGGGCATTTTGGCAGTCAACGAAGTCAGTCTTCTAAACGCTGTATAATTTAACTGACTTGACCTAATCCTCTGATCTTTTATTATCAAATGTATCATAGCAACTTTACGGCCAGATATTTAAAATGAGTACTGGTGTCTCCTATGCTTGCTCTGACAATACAGAAGTGGAACTGTTGTAATACCATAAAAACTGCTTATGACAGTTTTTAAGCAAATTTAAAAACTGAAAACCTGAATCAAATAGGAAAAAAGTCCGATTTACTTGCATGTTAGAACAACTCAGTGCAGTTACAGTAGCCAAGTTTCCCTAAATCCTGTTTCCCTGGGGCTCAGAGCTGCAGTACCGGTTCACACTCACTCCTCAGCACTGCCCTCAGCACAGGGCCTCGCTGAATTTTTTGGATCTATGCCTTTTTCTATTCTCACTGTCTTTCAGGTTTGGGGATGGAGGAAGGCTCAGACTGCAAGAACCTTGCAGACAGCCCTAACACAGGGACAGAGACTGGTTCTTCACACCAGCCCGGTAACACTGCAGCATATCCAAAGAGCCCTCTTTGATAGTTCTTTACTTACTGCTCTATTAAGATCTTGTATAAGCAAATTCTCTTTATTCCACGTGAAGTTACCTGGTCCCTACACTCAGACATTTTTACTCAAACTGACTTAAACTGATCAGTCTTAAAATAAATAACTCAGAGACCATGCTAAGTACAGGGGAAAAAAACCCAACCAAACACTTTAGGCACAAAACATTGTTATATTTGAGATGATGTATCACTGGATTTTCATTTGGCCAGTGGAATGAAAAAGGAGGAAGAAGTATTGTAAGAGAATCAAATGCTCATTTGTTTATTTATTGTATAAGAGCTTGATTCTAATGAAAGATTCCTGAGTTCTGGCAGAATTCTGATTTCTCAGCAGAATGGTTTATGTTGGGCATTTCAACAGTTATAGAATTTACAATTCAACAGAAAGATGCAAGAGATTCTTGTAAATTTAAATGGAAAAGGGGACATGAAAGCTTCTCCTCCACTCACCCCCAATTAAAAGTGGTGTCTGGCTCCCACTCCACTGGTACCTAGGCATCTTCTCCCATACTGGCTAGCATTCCTTTGGTGAATGCTACCATTGGTGAATTACTACCAGCCCAACCAGAGCTGTGCGCGTGTGCTACAACTACAGCACCCCTATAAAAGACAAGCAAAGATTACCTTCACCTTTATATTAATACATTTAAGAACCATATCTCCTTGTACTGCCATCACTCTCACATTCCAGAAATCCCTTGGGAAACAGTGCCCAACACAAACCTCCCTTCCACTGCAATGATGAGCTTCATCAACAGGAGAGCAGACTAACATACTTAGGGAGGCAAAGAAATACCGAGAATTGAAGGGAATTTGCTTGAAGACTGACTCTTCTCCCCACTAGGTGTCTACACACCTGTAACTCAAACTGCAGTTATCTCTGAAGTACAATGCTGTCGCTCTCCAAGTACCGCAAGAGAACACTATTTTCTGCAAGAAAGTGAGTTCCATGATATATCACGAAGAAGGAGATGCATACTTATAATAGCTTTTTACTACTTCCAGTCCTTGAAAGAGTGACTTTAAGCCCGTGGAGATCCTACTGCCAAACAAGTTCAAATACGTCCACACGGAAGAAGTACGTTAACTTCACTGTGGCGCTGCAAAGCACATCCCGTTCAGAAACATCTGAAAGACTTTACACAGGCTGCAAAGCTACAGAAGAGGGGAGCAATAAGAACACTTCAGAAAAATCATTAAAAAAATGATAATTAAAAAGAAAGAGGAAGGCAGTGCAAACTAATATTCCACCCTGCCAAGAGGCCGGCAAGTTGACCGCTCCGGGATTGCTGCACCGACACGCAGCCGGGCGGCGGTCCCCGCCGAGGAGCAGCCGCTCTCCGGGGGCTGCGGCTCCGTCCCCGCGCCCCAAAACCCATTCGGGGTCGCAGACCCTCCGGCCCCGGGGCAGGGCTGCGCGGAGAGGGCGCTGCCCGGCCCGGGGGCGCTCGGAGAGCCGCCGGGACCGCCCTCGGCGGAGACGCAGGGACAGGCCGGCTGGACACCGTACTGCCCGCTCCCCGCGGCGACGGCCGCCTCAGGGCTTCCAAGGGACATCCCTTCCGCCGTCCCGGGGGCGCCGGGCGGGCGGCGGCAAACTCACTTTGCCTCAGCAGCGGGCCGCAGCTCCCGGGCAGCCCCGCGGCCGCCGGGCCTCGCCCCCGGCACGGCGCGCCGCCCGCCCGGCCCGACAAGGAAGCGCCGAGCCTGGCCGCCCCGACCGCGGGGGGGAGAAGCTCCGCCACCCTCGGGGCTCGGCGCCGGCCGCAGCGGGCGGCCCGCCCGGGCCTGCCGCGCCGGAGGGCTCGGCGGCGCCACAGCCGGCTCCGGACGGCGGGGGGAAAGGTTGCACAGGGCGCCGGCGCTACCCGCTCGGACCGTCACCCCGCAGAGGCGGCCGGCGTGCCCACGTCCCGGGCGGCCGCACAGTCCCGCACCGCGCTGCCTTGCTCCCCTGCCCCGGCGGCCGCCCGCGGGGCAGCGCCGGGTGAGGCGGCGGCAACTCACTTTACCTCGGCAGCGCCGCCGCCACCGTCGTCTTCTTCTTCCTCCCGCCGCTGCCTTTTCCTCCCACCACCGCCGCGTCCGTCCAGCCCGGCCCCGCTTCCCCCGGCCGCGCTCACCACCCCAGTGCCTCGGCGGCGCCGTACCCGCCGCCGGCGCTGCCTCCGCCCCGCCCCTGCCCGCCCCCCGGGCGCGCCCGCCAACCCGCGCCGCCGCCGCGCCCGCCCCGTCCCGCCCCGCCCCCCCTGCTGACTGACGGCGGTCGAGGGGCGGTGCCCGTCGCGGCCCGGGCTCTCCGTGGGCCGCCCCGCTGCCCCGCCTCGGGGTGCGCGCGGATCCCTCACGCGGCGGAGGGGGCCTGGTGGTGGCCGCCCCCGGGCGCGGTGCCCGGCAGTGTCGGCGAGGCCCGGGCGCCACCTCGGCCGCGGAAGGGCGGGCTGGGCCGGCTAGAGGCGGTGGGGGGAACGCGTGCTTCTGCCTAGTTCCTCTTTGGGGATTTTTCTCCTCTTTTTCTTCCCCCCCCCCCCCCGCCCCCCCAAGTTGACGCAATCGGTTACGTTGGTGGAGTGTGCCGAGAACAAAGCAGCCGACTCTGCTCGCCGGCCCCGGGTGCCCGGCGGGGTCCGGAACCGGGTCGCGGCGTGCGGCAGGGCCGTGGCAGCCTGCCGTCCCTCCCCGCGGCAGCCCGGTGGCGGCCTGCCGGAGGCGGCACCCGGCGGGCCGGGGTCCTGCCCTCCCGCTGCCAGCCCCGCGCCGGGCCGAGCGCCCCTCGGCCCCGCCGAGCCCCAGCTGCCTTGCAGAAGGCGCAGCCCAATGGGCGGAGGTGGTAGCTGTCTGCAGCAGCAAGAGATCTTCACTTGATACCGTTAATTACCGTTGCACGATGCCTAAATTTGCTAGGCTCCATGCAGTGCAGAATAAAATGACATATTCCCTGCCCCAAGGAGTGCACAATCTCCCGTGGATCTGACAACACGAGGGCGTGATACAACACCACGAGGTTGCAGCAAGACAGTCGTGCTGCTGAGCTATGTGTGCTGTGTTTGAACAGGTCTCTGTTTATCTTTAGATACTAAATATGCGTACAAGTTACCATGACTAAGTCCTTGTAGGTGTCGCTGTGAAAGAGGAGAAAGTGGTTTAAGCAAAGGTATAACACACCCGGGCTGGCAGGGAGTGAGTGCAAGGGCAGCTGTGCAAGATGTAAGTCTTGTGCTGTGACTACTAGATCCAGGGGTTGGCCTGATGAAAAGCGGACAGATGAGAGATATGTAAAACATCAAGAGCAAGAACAAGGTATTCGTCAGGACAGAATGCAAGGATCAGGCCTTAAAATACCCTGTGAGAAACTGTAGGACTGGCAAAGTTAGACATTGAAAGAAGAGTACATGTTGGCTGGGGGGAGGGAAGAGCCCACCTTGCTTATATTTGGCAGTTGGGCGTTCTGAAACAGTGAATTAACTTATGGTCTGATCATGGACAACTGGGAGAAAAAGCGGAACAGTTTTACTACAACAAAGTGTAATTAGTTTTTGCCAACTGCAATAGGTCAGAGACTTTTGGAGGTATTTTTCCTGAAAAATGTTCTGAAACAAGAAATTTGGTTTACCAAGTATGGGCAGAGAGTGGAAATCTCTTATCAGCGATAATTTATTTAAAAGATGCTTTTCCATGGCCTGTTATGCTTTGGAGAGGATTTTGCTTTCTTCCCCACTGAGTTCCTAACTTTGCAAGCTTTCAAGAGGCACTAGAAGGATGTTTCCTGACACCCATTAAAAATTAGTGCATTGATTCGTTAGGATTTGACTGTGTTCCCTTCGGGACTGCAGATGAGAGAATAACACAGTTCCTAAGGCCCTTTGGGATAACAGCATGCATCTGACCCCACAGGGACATGACAGAGCACTGTAAGGCTGCAGCCTTGGAGCTGCAGGATCCAGTCCCCAAGAACACGGTAAAAACACCGTCATTTGCCTATCTGGCAATCTAAACACACAGAATGACTTTTAAACTAAGCACTTCTTTTGGAACAGAGACTGGTGTTTGTACGTAAGCAAAAGCACTGCTGTAATTTAAATACTAAATAGTAAAATTGTTGAGGGAAATGCCAGCTCTTGTCTCATACATTTTTTTTGTGAATTGAAAACACAGGCAGAAGCAGAGTTAAGAAAGAATGTTCCATTTCTTCCGTCCAGACTCCTGTCTCTGGCATTTCTGTTGCTGAGGGCAAAAACGGCATAGATTTTTAAGGGGATTAGACAGACTGGCTGGTTGGAATGCCAGTCCTGGGCACTGGCCTGATAATGGGTATTTAAGGGAACTAAAAACCTCTCGAGTAATGGTTCCCAACTGGTGAGACTAGTCTTGTCCCACAGGTGAAATGCAGGCTAGAGTCCATGGCTGTGTTCCCTTCCTGCTGGCATGGTGTCCCTCACTGGAGGGGAGAGTCTCCAGGGCAGGGTTCAGGACATCATTCCTGCCTGCCCTCTGTGGTAGCTGACTATCTCAGTCTCTGCTTTCTTTACCAGTTATTCTCCACTGAACTTGACTTTTGACTTCACCTCGAGCACCTCACTTGCTGCTTTCTCTGTCAATCAAGGAGAGAAAGAGACCCAAAAGGGGAAAAGTAGGCAATAGCAGCAGGGTGCTTTGTTGCACCCCTTGCTGGCTTTACTGCCAGGCCTGTTGTGACTTCTGTCTCAAGGTCACTTCCAGCTCCCTCACATCCCTTTCCCGCAGACCCCAGCATTATCCCACTGTCTCCAGGAATCAGTCTATGTCTAATCTTGGTAGGTGGAGGCCATAAGGTTTGCTCTAGGAACACTGCGAAGCAGTACTCTGGTGTAAATCTTGATATGAAGGAGGATGCACAAGCTGAAATCCTGGGTTCTCTCTTCAATCAGCTGCTTTTCAAGAGGTCTTAAGGACTGCATAAAGCTTTTGCATCTAAAGTGGGCATAATGCACATAGACATGTTTGAGAAGAATGTTCTTGACTAATTGAAAAGTTAAGTCATTGAGGCAACATGTAGACAGGAGGGATTGTCAAGGCAGCAGTCAGTAGAAAGAAGAAAAGACAGATGGCTAAAATATGGATAGAGGGCAGGATTATCAAGGTACAAGCCATATACACTTGTTCTTGCTAAGGAAGACAACTGTAATCTCCATCTGTCAGGAGATCTCTTGGCATTTCTGCCAGAGGCTGCTTAGGGGAATGCAATGAAAAAGTGAGCAGATCTTTTGTTCAGTACTAGTAGCAGTCAGGTGATTTGAGCTTTTGCATCTTAACTCTGTGTGAGCTTTCTGTGGTAAAGGTCATGCAGCACCGGAGAGAATCTACCCTGGAAGTTCCCTTTCCTCTGGCAAAACCAAAAAAGAAAAAGTTCAGCTTGATTTTAGAAACAAAATTTTAAAGTATGGAAACTGAGAGAGAAAAATTCACTCATCAGAGCATCTGACCAGAGCATCAGATCTCTTCCACTACAGCTGGCAAACTCAATTTTTTTTTCTTTACTGGCACATTTTAAGCAGGGAGATTTCCTTCTGTTTCTTCTGAGATATCAAGGCAAATCCATCTGTAGATTAAGATGACTAGATCAGTGCTGAATCTGATCTCCTGGGATAGTGTGGACAAAGGTTCAGCAGACTTCAGGGGAGTTCTATTGGCATATACCTTAGGTGTGATGAATGATAATGGCATATGTCATTTACTAAGATCAGTACTAAGAACAGTGCTGTGATTTGTGACATAATATCGTACCATCCTGCAGCAGTGGGGTTTCAGCCAGTTGATTTGAAGGTTTAAGTTGAAAGAAAATCAACGCTTATGTTCTTTCTTACTCCCAAAGATGAAATGAATTAATACAGTGTAACTGTGCTGTTCTACTAGCACACATTGCCTAATGACTCGTGTAAAATTCCCGAAGGAGTGACTGTAGCAGGGAGTCAGGAAAACAACAGGAAAAACTGTCCATAGTTGTTTTAGATGTGAAATAAATATAAAATAAATAAAATGGACCACAAGAAGGACAAACATCAAAGACTGAATGGTGATGTTTTCCTGTCATAGCTAGGACAAAGAAAATATTGCTGCCCAAAAATGTGACTTTAAGTGTGTTTCAGAAGACAAAATAGTAGCATGAAAACCAAGTTCCTTCACTGCTTAAAAGCATTTTAGTGTATAAATGAAAAGAATGGGCTAAAAAATAAGATAGAGGAATCCAGGAAAGAAGGAAGTAAAGCTTGCTATTGTATTAAGAATCAGAGAAGTAAGCCTGACAAACTTCATGTTAAAGCTGGAAGGAAGCTGCTTAGCAGCATGCCAGTCATGCTGGGCATCACAGCGTGACTTGATCTGAATTTACTTCAGTTCTGTGGGAAGGATAGAATAGCTTATTTCCAGCCAAGAACCTGACATCAGCAATAAATGTCAGTATCTCAGCTAATCAGACAAATCTCCCTTTATAGACATTTCCAGTGTATGATTCATTTAATGCTATGGTGGACATCTAATGCTTTTTTCCATTCTTCAAGATACAGGGCAACTGAGGAGGTGGTGGAATCTCCATCACTGGAGGCTTTTAGGAAGGCTAGTCAAATGGCTGCCTGGCAGAGATACTGGTTGTCCTGCCTTGGCCAGAGGCATGGAATAGATGACCACTGGAGGTCGTATGGTTTTGTAAGCGCATTTATGTATGAATTATCAGAAGAAGACATAAACCCTGAGAAATCGTACTTTTCTCTTAATTAATTTTACCCACCAGAAGCAAAGTGGCCCAAAAATCACTCCCCTGATCCCACCCAATATCTGAAAACCAGATGACTGTGGTTGTAAAAGCAGACAGCCTTACCTTTGCAATATGATCTGTTAGCAAGGAGTTTTTCCAGTTTGCTTTGGAGTACATTTCTAAAACACAAAACTAGTGGAAAACAAGATTTCTGTGAGAAAATTACAGCCAGAAAACACTTTGTGTTCATGAAAAGTCTTCAAAATATTTTGCTTAAAAATTCCAAACTATTTTTAGTCATCTGAAAGTTGACTTTTTATGTAATATTTTTCTCTAATCTTACATGACTAATTAAATGTGTGAAAATTTACATTTTATTGAGAAATCTTTTAAAATCTATAAGTTTTTTTCTGATCTATAGTCTATTAAGACAAATAAACTGACAATGTTTTTCCGTGTCTGAAGCACAGCATAATTGATAAAATAGTTTTATAAATATCATATCTGCAAATGCAACATCTGTGTTTATCTTTCAACCGTATAAAATTACATAAACATAGATTCTGCTTTTTATGAAATCTATGAGTAATTCCTCCTCTGCTCTTTCAGTGCTTGTACGCTAAGTGATAGAAAAGTCTAGGCTTGACAGCCATGCAAGACTCATGTCTTCTGTGTAGGCAAGTGGTGTGGCATGAACAGATACCTTGGAAGTTTTCACGTGCACTGTGTCATTTGTGCACCCAATGTCTGTCAGCACCTGAGTAAGACCCCTAGGGGTAATAAGACCCACATGAGTAATAATATATCTAGATTTCCACCGCCATCTGTAGATGTGTTTTCTACTGAAACTGTTTTCCTAAAGATGCCATTTGTATGGTTGCATGATACTGGGTTTTGGTATTGACATCTGATCACAGGTAGGTTTGCATCCTGCAGTAGTGAGCTCAGTCTGAGAAGTACGTGCAGTTTAATTTAGGTTGAGACCATTTAGTCATTTCGCGTCAGTTTCTATAGAGTAAGAGTTGTCTAGTTTCTTCCAGTAACACTGAGATGGAGAGATGTCTTATTACCAATTGTCTGAGATATCCTGGACCCTTACATCAATTATTTATAGAGTCACTCATCACAGTAAGTCTCAATATGGTTACTTTATAGATGGCACTTTCCCTTCTCTTGCAAAGTGCATAAGATGCAAGACCAAGCCTTGGAAAGCTTGCCAATTTAGACATGTGTTTGTAGACCCTACAAAATTCACTGCAATATGGGCATGAATAATCCAAATTCTGCTAGGCAGGAACATGTGCTGTTGCTCCTATATAAAATATATCTTGAGTGACATCTCTAACAATTACAGTACTAGGAAAAAAAAATAGGGCTCATCCTGTGAAGCTAGTAGGAGTTCTGGGCCAGAAGAAAATTGTATTCAGTTTCCTTTTGCTGCCTGGGCTACGAAAGTAGTTATTTTTTTTATTGCAGCAATAAATGAATGAATCTTTGCTGTTTAATCTGATGGGTCAGAGCTATAATTTTTTTAAACTTTGAGACAAATTTGCAACATAATTAGTTAGCTGTGTCATGGTATTCTGTTGCTAACTAATGGTGCAGCAACAGGGCTTCCACCTGTTTGTTACAAGTGTTATCACACAACATGATAGCTGTTATTCAAGCAAGGCCAAAATGATAATAGAGGTGCTATGGGCTGCACCTTAGAAAGTCAGGCTTCCTTGAATCTCAGAAGGCTGAGAACATTTGCCTCTCATTTTTTCAAGGGGAAATGCATGGCAGGAAATTGCCTTTGTTATTCCTACCTACTCCTCTTCCTTGGTAGGAACCGCAAGTGGAACTAACAGTGCCAGTTCCACCATGCAGCTGTAGGACAGGATAATTAATTCTGAATCTCCCCAGTGCACATGCATACCAATTGATTGTTAACTGTGCCTGTTATCTGAGTAGGGAGTTTGTGTCGTTTTATGGCAACAAAGAAGTCGCTGTACTACAAGAAATTATGTCTTATCATAAAAATGTTAGAGAACTATTAAATGAATGTCAATGTAAAAAAACAATTATATGAGCAGTTAGTATTTGGAACCAACTCTTTTTTGCTTACACAATCTTACTTTGAAGCTAGCCCTGCTTGAAGCAAACTGGAGAGGCTGGACTAGATGGCCCTCAGAGGTCCTTTCCAGCCTAAATTATTGTGTGAGTCTGTGATTCTATGAAATTTGAATTGCTTTTATTTTCATTTGGAATGTGGTAGAGTCAATATATCACATGTGACATTTCTATAAGAATATTTATTTGGTATGTGCTACTAGGACACCTTTTTTATTAGATGAAAAATAGGATTTGGCAAATGCATGTGAGCTAGTATATTTCAGTATAAACTGAATAGTTGTTTAGAAATTACTTTCTTTGCAAAAATAAAAAATAGGGAAAAGAAGAATGTTATTTTTGCAAAAAAAAATTGAGGTAAAAACTTGAAGAGCTCATACCAAGACAACTGCATCAGGAATTTGCTAAACTGAAAAACCCAAACAAAGAAGCCCTCTGTTACTAGCAGAACAAGAAAATTGTATCCTTTGTGTTCAGTTGTCATCTTCATACTATCAGCAAGCCTCAGAATAACAGAATAATGTAATGTTTTTACATGCAGCAAAAGCGGTGTAACCTCCTCCCATTCCGACTTTTATCTGTTAAACCACAAAGTAAAGGGGTGTGGGGGGAGAAAACCACAGTTTTAAAGTAAGGGTTTGGGGTCTAAGGAAAAGGATGGAAATTCAAAGATAAGGATGGTAGTTTCTGCCCTTTACCCACCAATTTGTCATTGTTGTTGCATGTTTCATATAAGAACAAGTATTTCACTTCTGTATGACTTTGGAAACAAAATGCATTTTGGAAAAGGACCACCTCCCAATAACCTTTACAAAAGAGGGAAATGGACCTAGAACAGAGCCACGTTGTCTCCAGCAGTATTTGAGTATTTGTTATTTGTGTAGGGGGTTGGGTTGCTTCGTTTTGGTTTGGTTTTTTTGGATGGGCATAGGTTTGGATGGCAAACAAGAGTCAGTGGCTGGTGTAAAGATACCACGATCCCCTCAGATAATTATGAAGGTGAGCTATGTTGTCTGGAGCAGGGTTAGGTCTCTCACTGCCCTTGTTTGAGTGTGCCAGTTGTCTGATGTAGAAACTGTGTTATGAAGTGCAATTTATTCATGCAGCTTGCTGCTGAAAAGCGATCCCGTGATGTGACGCACCTGTGGTTTATGAGACAGGACTGCCCTTTGGCCTGTTTCCTGAAGCATCACTTTTTGAAGCAAAGGAATATGCGGAACGTGTAGTTCATCAGCTGTGTCATATCACAAGTCAGATCTCAGGGGGATCTTGTGACAGCCTTGAAGATGTAAGAAATGGATGAACTCAGTACAGAAGTGGATTGAGACAGTAGTAAACAAAAAAGTATTGAATGTGACACAAAAAAATGGTTTGACTTTTGCGAGTCCTTCTGGAGAGAAAGTCTTATAAGAAGACGATGCTGATGGCTTGAGTATAGGGAAAAAAACCATAAAATATATAGGTTGTGGGAACAGAGTGATATGGTGAGGTGCACTGTAAGAAACATCATGGTTAAATGAAGGACAGAAGAATTGCTGGTACAGCAAACATTTTCTTGGAAGCTGATGAGAGGAAGTGCTATTAAAGCAGCATGATTTGTTCTGAAACTGTGGCTATTCTTGTGTGTGACTGAACTCAAAACTGCCAAGGGGCTGGACTGTGGGAAGCAAATCCCCCATCTCAGATTGTCCCCCGGCACCTGAGGACTATGATCCATTTTTTCTGGAAGGTCAGGAGGCAGAAAATTCCAGTGTGCCTGCAAGGTTGGCTTCTCTCAGTGCTTGTGCAACACTCAGCACAGAGGCCTTTAGATATTTAGATAATAAATATAATTTAAGTATTCATGAGTAAAGTGTCACCCAGAGAAATTCCAAGTTGGGTGAGCCTATGGTGTGCCTTGTCCAAGTTATGTGCCTTAGTCTAGCCACAACTGGCTCTCAGCTGGTTGTAGCAACGGCAAAATGGAATAAGCTGGAGAGCAAAAATGTAGCTAATATAAGGCTCATGTAAATTGAGTTACAGGGGCATGTGTGGTAGATTCACCTGTGAAAAAAGTTGTAAGCAATTGTCCTTAGAGAGTGTTTCTGCTTTCAGTAGAGAGAGGCAGAGGGAGATCTGGGTGAACAGTGTGTGTTGCTGCCCCGTGGTGCTACACTCAGGAGAGGTGGGGGAAGACAGGGCCTATTGAATTCACAGCCCAGCATCTCACTTTTAAACCGCTGAATGTTTACCCTATGCCTTTTTATTTTTGGTGGTTGCTAATGGTCTACAAAATAATGCAGAGAGTGCTTAGAATATAATTTCAGCGATGGTGTAGAGAACTGAAAAAAAACCTTATTCAAAAGAAAAGTCACAGACTTTATAGTCTACAGTTATTTTCCCCACTGTTGGCTGGGAGTCCTACCTTATTCTGAGTTGGATAATATAATGTATTCTGGTTTGTTTTTTTTTTAATAAAGCATTACAATTCTCTGTAAGGACTGGGACCTTATAATACAAACTTGATTTTCTTCCACCACTTATAGTGGGAACAGTGACAGGCTGGATGCATGCCTGATCTATGTATCTGCGTCCCATACAGTAATGTACAGCTACCATGGCAATTAAGTAATTCCATTAAGCCTGGTGGGCTTGTTTCCTACACAGTGCTATATTTCACATCATATCAGCACTGTATGGAATCTTAGTGAGCCTCGGCAAGAAGAAGCTGAAGGGAGACAAATTTTGGAGGTAGTCTGAAATAGATTTCACTTCCCACGTCAGTATCACTCTGAAGCCTCAGTATTTCTTGAAAAGTCCACCCTCCCTCCATGAAGACAGCAAATTATCCAGTGTGTTTCCTTGGATGTCTCAGTCAAAGGAGACTACCTTGAGATAGCTTATGTGGGTGATGAGGCCAGTGTGATTATAGAAAAAGGAGAAAACTTCTCTTTTGTTACCATTTCCAAGTGAAAAGACAGATCCCTTCAGTAGTTTTGCTGCAGAGGTGTCATCACAGCAACAGATATGATCCATAGCTCTCATTTTTCCTTGGCTTTTGCCCTGTGGATAGGTGCATCAGTGGGATCTAAGCCCCATCTGTGCTTATCTTTGGAGCAGGCATTGCAAAAAGAGGCCCACTCTATAGAGCTGTGTGGTGAGAGGTAGGTAAAGAGCTTAGGCCAACCAGTGCCTCCCTCTGTGCTCAGTACAGAAATTGTCCATGCCTGTGCCCAATCCTGGAAACTATTGCAGTGCTGTTTCTTTTGAAGGCTTCATTCTCCCTGAAAACTGCTGTTGGGATTAACTTGTGCATGTGTCCTTGATTCAGCTGTGCAGTGTGGTAGAGCAGGGAAGTGTGGTAGCCCCTCATGGTTGTTGGTAGGAGTGGACAGTCAGGCTTAGCATCAAGCTGAGGACTTCCAGAACAAAGAGCCTGAGTCTCAGTGCTTTCACTGCAGTTGACTCCAGCTAGTGGCGGTAACTTCTGTTCCATAATACATCAAGCAGCACACAGATCCACTGGAGGAGAGCAGTGCAAAGCTAAGAGACCTGTTGAGAGTCTGCATCGTCTGGTTTGTGGCAGGTGAGTTCACACTTTGCGTATTAACTTTATCCTGCACCTAGTCTATAGTAGCAGAATAAGCGTACAATTTCCTTCTTCCCATATGTGCCCATGGAACATATGGGTCTGCGGTGGTGGATCTACATCTTTGCCAGATCAACAGTCCTGACTTCTCACCAGCCTTTGTTTATACTGTAGTCTGAGCAGAAAATATGAAGTTCTGAGCTTGCAGTCTGTCTGTCCAACTAACCTGGCCTCAGCCTGTGGGCTGGAGCCTTCTGATCTGCAGAAGAGCTGAACAAGATCCTGGTGAGGCACTGTGATGGGTCACCAAGTCAGTCCAATGGGAGCTTGATTAATGAATAAGAAAGAAATAGGAAAATTCTCTGTGATGGCTTTAATGCTTGAATATAGTTTTTAATTAATAGAACTGAAGCTTTAAGATACAGCCCTTTGTCATGCCAGAAAATTGCTGACTGATATTTTATTTACGTTAGCCCACTACCTTGCATGATAACTCCAGGTGGAATATGTTCCACTGAATGTTCCTTATAATTTCAGGACTTCCCTACCTGTGTGAAAATATATTTACTCCTTAGAAAACCATAGTTACAACTAGTCCCAAACCACATAGTCCCATGTCCTTGTGTTGAGCCCTGTTGAAGCCTGCTTGTCAATCCTCACCTGAGGTGAACCAGCATGTATTTATGCTACTGGGTTATTTATGTATCCGGGTTCATTGCTGGTAAAAGGGTGTGATGCAGACAAGTCTGTTTAAAGGATTCCCATTGTGGAATGTTATGAAGTTAAAGTATTAAATATTCTTGTCATAATTATTCATCTTGCCAATAGATAAGATTTCACTGTATTTTATCATTAGGTTACCACACAGGTTTCTTAAATAGTCACAAGTGCATGTAACCATATTCCTGTATCTACTAATAAAAGTACTCTACACTATAGAAGGGAACAAAATACAGTAGTTATAAGTGATACATAACACAGAAATAGTGTCCTAAATACCTTGATCCATATTTATACTACCATGTAGGAAAATGATGTCTTCTGCAAACCTTTTTTGTATTAAGAGTTATTCCTATGAACAATTATTCCCCAAATCTCCCTGCTGTGTGCTAATATTGTTTCTGGTAAAATCCACGTTATGTATTTGAGTGCTAACATTTACAGTGTATTTTCTAATTTGTTTTTAAGCCATGCTCAAATTAGCAATTAGCTAAAATAGTTGCTTTTGTAAATGGAATATAAGAATAGTTAATAATTTATATTTTTCTGATTCCAAAGTGCAACAGTGTGAAAATGAATGACTAATTTGTTGTTGATATGGAAAGGAATTTTAATCTTTTATGAGAACATCTTGGCTGTGGGTATCCTTATCTCTGAGAAGGAGAGCTGGAATTCTTCAGTGGGCAATGTATGAATATTGTCTGAGGCAGCATTGAAAGTAAAAATAATTTAGGAAGCAACAAGTAACAATTTCCTCTTCTGTGTCTAATATTTTTATCAGCTGCTTTCTAAGCAAATTGTTAGCCCATATGGAACTGAGTATTATTTCAGAAACATAGCCATTCATTTATTAATTGAACGTTTATCTGCTCCTGTTATAGGATTCAAAAGTCCATTATTACAAATAAGCTAAGAGAGAAATTTGCCTCATTTTTAAGAAATACTACTAAAAAAGGGGATTTCATGGTCAATATAAGCGTCACTGCTACTTCAGTTAGGATTTCAGTGAAGATGGTTGTCTTGTATTCTGGGGTCATTTACCTTTGTCTTGCAGTTAGGTTCATGCTTCCATTTAAAGATCAGCAGTGTGACTGTAAGTGCAGACCTGGTGCCTATAGGGGCAAATCAATGCTCACTTCTTCCATAATTGCTTGGGTTTAGATTTAGTGCTTCTCTTAACCGATTTCATGGCATTTTCCTTCTCTTAACAGAAATGTAGAAAAACATCTGTACCTTTTACCAGTTTTTCTAACAGTGCAGTTTCAATTTTGTTAGACTGTGGAGAAAGTGGAGATGGAAAGGACCCATTATACTTCTAGTTCATGGTCTTCATATCAAAATTGTTCCATATAGCCTATTCTCAAGTGCATTGAGCAATAGCACTGTAAATGGTTCTCCCACTTCTTCTACTGGTGTAGTATTTCATGTTCCTATAGACATCACTACTAAAAACTTTTCTTGATAACCCTAATTTAGCTCCATTTCAGACAAGTCACGTGCCTTTGTGCCTACAATAGGCAACATTCTCTCTCTGTTTTCAAGAGTCTTACTCCAATAACTTTCTGGAGTGAACAGTCCAGTGCCAGATAACATGGATGAAGATCTACCAGTTCAAGGAATCTAGGGGCCTAAGCAATTGTGAATTCAGATACTTGAAAGCTGTGAGAGTGACAACTTGAACTGTGCTGGAATTATTAGGTGTTCGTCATCTTTCACCAAAAGTACAGGAGGAGAAGTGGTGTGCGCCAACTATTCTATGGGACAAATAATCTTTTATTTTCTTGTAACAATTTATCTTTTTAATTTCTGTCTCTTTGTGTGCTCCCTTATAATGACTCCAGAGATGAAGGATGACACTGAGATGGGGAGAGAAAAGTAGGGTACCAAAAAGTCCAGTTCTTTCAGCAAATAGTCTGTCTTGCCTCCTTCATTCTTCCCTACATCTACCATACTGATGTCGTGCTGCTTCAGGTTGCTGAAAAGAATTTCCCTAGCAACTGGGGAGAGGAATTATTCAGCTCCATTTTCTTGCATACCCCCTACCCCAATAGTTTGGTGAGTAATTGGAACAAAAAGCCCTAAACTGTCCAGCTGGTTTTTTGTTTGTTTGTTTTCTCTCTTTTTGCACACACCAGAAAAATGGCGTCAGAGCACATACAGTATACAAGCTTTTTGTGCTTATATAGTAACATATACATAGAAGTACATATACGAACATTGCTGCTGCCCCATTTGTTTTATGCTGCAGAGTGGATGCAGACTCAGGTGTCATCTGGGTTTGGAGTCTTCCAGCTTGTGATTTCATCTTTGCAAATGCTGATTTTCGGAAGTCTGTTTATATGCACTGTAAACTGAAATGTTCAGTCTGAAATAGTTTCAGACATTAAACACTAATCAAAACATATTATGGTTGAATTATGCCTGCTTTCACTGTTATAAAAATTCTGCTAGTGAAATCACATTGTAATATTTTAGATTAGATGCCTAACACTTGCTTGTTCATGCACTTCCTTCACCCAGACAGGCCACCATGTTTGGGGAGCAGAACTTGGGACTCTAAAAAGCACACATTATTGCTGGAACAAATCAAACAAAATAAAGCCATTAGAATTACCATTTCCATGAGAGGCTTAACATTGGGGAATTTGTTGAAGTTAGTTGCCACCTTTAATTTGGTAGCTACCTTCAAAGATCATGCAATTCCTTTAAATTCCAGGATAAATGCCATTATACTACATTACAGAATGGAGGTCAGTGATCTTTTGAATGTCTCAGTGGGCAAAATAGGTGACAGGAAACAGTTCTGCCCACATAGAGATTCATCCAAGTCGTGCTATAAGGATTGGAAAGACTTTCATTGACTTCACTGGGAACTGGATGAGGCTCTAAACGTCAATAAAATCAAAGAAGTCTCACAGTGAATCAGCCTATCTGGCACACATTTTAAAAAAACGATTGTAAATTTTGAAAATGAGCCTTCTTGCAACATAGGCCAATTGGTCAGCTGCAAACTTGGCACAGCTGTGAAGCATGTGTCCTCGGCAGTCTGCAGGAACATGATGTTCTTTTTCGCTTCTGAGAGCTTTGGAGACTGAAAAAAAGGACTCAACCCAATGTTGAAGATTAAATGCTGAAATAATGGAGCTAAATACAGAAATCAACAAATACTTTACAAAGGTAACACTTCTTTTGGAAGAAAAGAAATTAACAAATCACCCAAAAGTTGAAATATTTTTAAGGCAAGTTCACTGCTTCATTGTGTGTCCTGGAAAAAAGAACAAAATTCAGAGAATTCTTTGGCAGAAGCTGATGGAATTTGACCTTTATATCAATGCACTGTAGAAATCAGGCAGAATTCCTGAAAAAAAAATAGTAAGCATGTAATTTTCATCCTTTAACCATCTGCGGGGGGAGTGAAACCCATCCAAAGAGAGAAGAAGCTACTGAGCCCTAGGCATCCAAACTGTTGTGCAGAAATGTTGCTGCTGTCTTCAAGTAGAAGTATAATCTTCCAGCACAGACTCTAGCTGATGATTTTAAAGCCTTGTGCAATGGGTACAAACTCCAGAAAGAACATGTAGGCTTTTAGCTGTATACAAAGACACAAGAATAAAAATGGCAGTCGAATATTGTGGTTGGTGTAATGTGCAAATAGAGCACAGCACATGCACACTGCAAAACTGGTTTTGATTGCCCTGATTTCCCACAAAGGAAGCTTCTCATGCTTAGAAAGCAGGAGTAATGTCATTAATGGCAATGGAGCTTCACCACAATAAAAGAAATGTGGGCTTCAGTATCTGTACCATGCTGCTAAACCATAATCTCAAGAGACCTCAAGTCTAGCATTCTTACAGCTCAGCATTCTGCAATTACATAGCAAAAGATACTTTGGAATTCCTTCTTTCATGTCTTTGGGGGTAGACTGCACTGGTAAAACAACATATCACCATATATATGATTAGTAACTAAATATCCCTGTGACCTAGATAGCTGCTTCTCTCCTGTAATTGTACCTTTCCAAGGAAAGTGAATTCCTCAAGAATATAGCTGCAGTTGTTAAAGGGACTTGAGAATTTGGTTTTCAAACAAAGATATTAAAAAGTCACTGTTTAAAAAACAAGTCTATGAAAATTTTAAATTAAAATTTTAATTTTGGTGTTTTAGAACCCCAAAGTTTCATCTGCCGTTTGTTTTGTTTTTTACTTCCAGCTAATGCATGTGATCAGGAGTTCTCATCTTCCTCCTCTGCTTCCCTGCTGTCTCCGAGTGCCTTGTGACTGTGTTCCACAGAGACCCAGCCTGACAAGTGCGGAAAAATACAGTAAAAGATTTTTTTAAAGGTCATTTTAAGTCTCCCATTTTCACTGATTCAAGCTGTTTTTTCAGTGATAGAAATTGACTGCTAGTAGCCTAAATTGACTCATAGATGCTAATGGTCCATTTCCACCTCTGTTTCTATGGAAATGGATGTCAGCCTGGAGAGTATATTTAAACATATACTTCATAAAAGCTGTCACCTACCTGATGTCCTTTTTCAGTAAAACCTAGCTTAGAAAGGTTTCTGGTAGTAAAAACAAAGCACTGCTGACTGTGGTTTCACCTGCTAGTTGAGTGCTGAGCACCTAAATGCATTTTTGAAACATATACAAAAGAAAATCCCAATTCCACTGGCTCCTAGATCCTGATTTGTCATTGTCTTGTATCCTGTGCAATAATTCACCATCTCAGAAAGTATGTATAAAACAATATGAATGTAGGATGGAAGAATAAAACATTACTGAAGTGGGATAAGATTGCTTTGTTTCTGCATTCAGTATTCTTGTAAAGAACAGTGCAAGATGTGAAGAAAACGGGGGAGAAAAAAAATGGAAAATTTAAAATATCTCCTCCTAAAGGGAGCACAGATATTGTTGGGTACCTTGGCTTTCCAGAGAGGTTTTGCAGGTAAAGTCTAATGCAACATTTCTTTCTAAAAGGTGTTGACTTGCAGCAACTTTTCCCTAGGAAAAGTAATTTTTTTTTTTCTGATTCATGGATAAAATTCTGTTTAGTTCAACAGACACCAGTATTTATGTAACTGAGAGCAAAATTTGTCCTAAATATATAGATTTGTCCTAAATATATAGATTGAGTATAAAATGCTTTTTTTTTTCTCCCCCCTCCACTCCCAGTGGAAGATTCAAGAATATAAAACTGATTACTGTTCACTTAAGAAATCCGATCCATGTCTCTGATCTGTGTATACATGTGCACACATGATCTCGGTCTCATATAAAATACAGAGGAAAGATAACATGGAATGAGTATTTTCACAGATTAATTAATTAATTTAATTAAGACTCATTAATATGACAAATAGAAGTCACTCTTCCACTTTTCTGATTAACTTCTCTGGCATAATGCGTGGAGGTAAAGAACACCTGTCCTGGCATGTGTGCTATTTCATCAGAGTTTGGAAAATTGCCACACTCTTGTTTTCATGACTCTTTGATGGGTTCTCCTATTGGCCATCACCTGTGTTTAGGTTATTTGAGTCAGGTGTAATCTAACATGGAGTGTGCATATTTAATATTTGTAACTGGGCATACTGCAAAGTCTCAACAGTGTAGCCCCTGGTAGGTTTAGCATACTGAGCATTTTGTGTAGTGCATGAACCACAGATTCCATATGTGGGTCTCATTGTCCAAAGTCTTGTCCTTCATGCCTCTCTCATTGCGTACTTTGTCCGTCCACTCCATTGATCAAGTGGCAACATACTTCATTGAAAACAGAGCACTGACCATTTTGAGCAGCTGACTTGACATTGATCTTAGTGTAAAGAAATCTTATTGCCAATTTGTCACAATGATTTTCTCTGAAAAAGACCTTTGTCCTGGAATAGTTCCCATCTGGAAGAAAGATGAACCATTATATGGCAAATTTGGATTTTCATATTCACTGGGATAGACTGGAGAGAAAATTCTTTCCTTGTTGGGTATTTTTAAAGCTTTTGGAAGTGGGGTAAGACAAAGAGCCTTGATTTTTTTTTTCTCCCCAAATGCTGTGATGTTATCTGAGGTAATGTTTCTTTTCATAAGCTACAGTCCCTCGAGAGATCACACTTATCTCGCTGAGCTTCTAGGATGTGTCACAAGAATCCCTGATCAAGATACCACAGAGAAAACTGAAGTCCCAGAGCATGAACATGCTTAACGCCTATTGGATTAATCAAATTTGGCAATGGTGAGAAAAGGAAGGATTCCGCTGAAAACCAATTGCGTTTTTAACATTATGTTGAAAAATTGTATTAGGCAAAAAACCAGTTTTCTGTTGAAATAAAGTTTGGACAAAAAAACCCTCTCAACCAGTCACATCTGAAAGGCTAACGCTCTGCTGATGGCAAAGTATTTGGTTGCTACTTTTGTACAGATGGCTGCATAACATTCACAGAAGGAACGATTCTAGGAGCCAGTTTTTCAAATGTCATCTTCTACATATGTAAGTGCAAATGGGTCCCTGCGTGTATCACTTGTGCATGCAAATGATAGAGCTAGCATTTGCACATCAAGCATAGATCAGCTTTGGGCATTATCCTACAGATGGACAGATAAGGTGTGAATTACATTTGTGCAAAGAAAGGCAAGCTACAAATCCCTTTAAAAAGGTGGTCTCTGGGTTTGTCTACTCCCAGCAACATAAAGCCACTGAGGTAAGCAGTTACTCCTACAGATTTTTGTGAAGATAATTTTTTTGTCTTCTTGGTATGCTCTTATTACCTTGTTTTCCAAAGATCTGGTACCATTTGGTGAGGCTTTGCATTGCAGAAACAAAGACAGTTTTTAAAATTAATATTGGCATGGGCTGTCAATAATTACCCACTTACCTCTGCACCAAAATTGGCAGGAAGAAAATGTGCTGGGTCCATATTAGGAGACTGGATTATTTAAAAACATTTTGTGATATCCTTATCTTTGAATCTGTCATTAATGATGCAACTTTGGCTGGGAAGTTACCTTATTTTTGCTCCTGAATAAATATAGTCCCTGTGTGATGTAAGGGGGTTTTTTAATCAGTCTATTTATTGCTGAGAATAGCTTTCTTACCAGAATAGCTAAGACTAAGAAATTTTGGGCCACACGTTCAGCAAGTCTAAACTGGTTCCATTGACTTCTCTACCAATTATTCACTCACAGACTGAAAATAAAGAGCTTCATTGAGACTCATAGTAATTTGGAATAGTGTTAAACTGCTAATAGGCTGCTATATATAGATGTGCAACTACAAATGTTGCACATTTGTTAGCTGGACATGCATCAAATATCACATTGAAAGTTTTATCACTGCTTCGCTGAGTAGTAGAGAAGTAGTGGGGTTTCACTCTTACTGGGAGTAGCAGCAGTTCCTCAAATAGTATCATTTTAAATGCGTAACATACAGTAAATTCCCTTTTGCCTAACTCATTTTACTTAGTATTTATATTTCAATGGAAAATGTCACAAACCTTTTCTCTGTATAAGCACAACTCTTTCCATGCCTTCTTTCTGAATATGATGAGAAAAGGGAGGCGGAGCATAAAATTTTCAGGTTTTATAGATAGTTATTATTAGCCTCACTTCAATTTGCGCAGTGTTTTTTAAGGTCCTTGGTTAATTGTGCCTTATTAGTTAATTTGCCAGCTATTTGACACCAGTAATGTTAACACAGGTGAAATTAAGTTCATGGAAAGTATTATGTTTCCAAAAAACAGACAGCTTAGCAAGTTCTCTGCCAGTCCAGTCATATGACAAAGGAAGACTTATCATGACACACTTGGTTTTCTAATTAGAGGTAAACCTTATAGTAAAAAGTGAGCTTTCCAACTGTTATAGTACTGCATTTTGGCTAGTGGGCCATAAACGTGTTTGTTGGCATTCAGATGTATAAGCAATTAAGAACATATATAATGACCCATGAAGAAGAAGAATTGACTGCAACTTTTGTTCGGACGCTGTGGGAGCACAGCTCAGATTAGTATTAACTTTAAGGCAGCACAGTTATTTTTACTGGTTTTATATCTTTGTGTGTGTGTTTGTGGCTAACTTAAAGAAGATAATTCCAGAGAGACAAGTTTCAGAAGGCTTGATGATTTTTTTTTCTTTTGCTATATTGATGAAATTGTAGGGCTTAAACAATGTCAGGTGTGGAAGATACTGAAGGAAACCTACTTCTGAGCCCAGGGAGAAGGACCAGAAGACCCGAACTAGTAGACAGTGAGTAAAGTTTTTCTAGAGGTAATAACATGCCAACCAACAAAGCATGCTGCTATCTGGCTGGATGTAGCAATAGCTAACACAGCTGTTTGTCTTCTGAATGGAGGGGATGAAATGAATAAAATGAACAGTTCCTTCCTGTCCTTCTCCCCATAAGTAGATTCAGAAAAGGGGCCTTGAGACTTTCTTCTTTCCCTTTGAACTAAAATCTTCAAGGCCTGTTTTTTCTGTCTTTCAATTTCTGTAGCCATCTGTAGAGTGACTATCACATAATCTTTGCTCAGAAAAATGCAAAGAAGTAGAGAAACTGGGCCTCATCATTAGTAATGAATAATTTTGAGTGGGAGAGAAATGGACAAAAGAAGCACTGTGGGACAATTAGCATTAAGATATTGAGCTTCGTGTTTCACTACATAGTCATCTCCAAAGGGTGGAATTTACAAATGGAGTGCATCCTGTAATTAATTTCTTAGACAGCATCTGAGAAGAACATTTCTTTCTGCCATTCTCCCTAAAGTCTTATCTCACCATGCATTTTACTGAACATGGAAGACAAATATCTGACATGAACAATAAAGCATGTTTCTCCTGCTTTGAAGCAAAATATTGGGCTAGATAATCTCCTGGGATCCCTTTCCTATCTCATTTTTGTTGATTTTATTGTTGCAGGCAACTCCCCATTGATCATACAGGTTTCTTTCAGTGATGGAAAAGCAAAATTACAATTAATTAAAATCAAAATCCTATCTAAATTCCATTCATAAATTCACTAGTCAGAAAGTAAAATGCAGCTGCAAAGAAAATGGTCCCTCTCTCTGCTTGGATCAGCATCACTCTGTTGCCAACAAATTCATTCCTTGATATGGAGATGCAGCTTCTTTCTCCAGTGCAAATCCTAGTTCTGGTCTCTTTTGCTCTCCCTTGTCAGTGGTAGGTGATTGATGAATTAATATTTGACATATTTGCAGCTAAGTAGGTTCAAGACCGGTTTGTACTATAACATGGAACTGTGCAGCTGATCTGAATTCTGGGCTGGGCATATAATTTCCAAAACAAGTGAGTAATTTCAATTTGTTTAGTGTACCTTTCTCTTATGGAATATAGGCATCCTCTTGTGAAGTATCTACAAAAGATGGAACTGTAACCAAGAACTGGCAGCTATTCAGAAGGGACACCAAACTAACATGAATTCATCTTAATCTTGAAGTTACCAAACGTCAAGACAAGTTATTGTAAATCCTGCCAAAATTACTGGATGCTTAGTACATGTGGTAGACACAAACCAGGCAGCATTCTGCAGTCAGACATGCTCTTAGAGTGCAAAGGCTACTCCTCCTCTTTCCAGTGCTGTTGCCCCATATAGTGAGTATAGGAACACTGAAGTCTCAGTGGCATTTCAATGTACATTTCTACACGCTGCTGAGTGCCAGGTTTCTTATATGCAACTCTTGAAATGGCAGGTGTCCTAGATGAGTAATTACTGTCCAAATTTCTTGAATTCAAGTTCTTTGACTCACAGGTAGCTGTTAAAGGCTTCAGGACAGTTTCAGAGTGAAACATTTATAGTAAGGTATGGAAGAATGACATTCTGAAATAAATGTGGCATAGCTCCTGAAGAAAGGCAGGTATAGGTCTACAGCTTGTTCTTTCAAACAGCAGTTACAACATCCTGTCACTGCTCTTCAAGTATGGAAAAGAAAATAATGCTGTAGCCTGAAAGTTTGAGCTGAGCAAAATGAGCAGCAGTTATTTTTTCCTCATTAGGCAATTTAAAAATATTTTTCCTCATTAGGTAATGAAACCTGACATTCTACTCCTTGGACTCTATACTGAGAAGTAAATGCAGGCATGGTAATTTTACAGTTAGCTCAGAGAGAAGCTCAGGCATGGAAATGTGGCAGAGAAGAGACTGCAGATAATTCTTTCTTTTCTTCTATATTTTCAATATGTCCTGATGGTACAAGAAAAATATCATGTTTTGTCCTTAAATTGTTAGGTGGATTTCAGCATGGAGGTGAGAGAGGCAACAGCCAGGTTTAGGTTTGTACTGAGAGCCATCTCACTCCACACTAACAGTGACCGCAAATGCCATTTCCTAAATTTTTAGCACTCATTGTTACTACCTGACTTCTGCGACTTGTATCTTTCATATTCAGACCCTAGTTGTAATGATTGCATAGACCTTCACCTTTCTCTCATGTACGTTTTACTGCATTATGCCCCTAATTGCAAAGTAAAACAGCTCTCCTGTACCTGACACTGTTTCCTCTTTCAGAGTATATCACCCCTCATTCAGTGGCATAACTTGGTAGCCTCTATAGTCAGTCCCAAAACAGCAGTCTCCTTAATGTTTTCCTGTACTCCTGGAGCTCTCTGGGACTTGTTCCTGGGAGTGGAATGCAGACTAATAAAATTCTGGAGTATGTGAGGTTTATAAATAAATTAAAATACTATAATCTGAAATACTTAGAAGAGTATTTGCCACGACTAACTGTAGGCATGCACAGATATATACCCCTTACCAGCTCTTTTTGACTTCTTTAAACAGTTGATCCACCCACTAGAGTACATGAATAAGACACTAGTGTGGAATGTTCTCTGTTCACAGCATGCATTGCTCTGCATTTTAGCCAACACCATTTGGAATCCCATTGGCAGATGCTCCTGGAGCTATGTAGGTGAGAAAATGTCTACTGTAGACTTCAACTTTCCCCAGAGAGTTTTACGAGCTTCCTGGTGGAAAAGAGTCTTCAGGTACTTTCACTGCCCTATGTCCAGTTTTAAAAGTATTTTAGTAAAAGAGAACTGAAATAAATTAATATATCCAACCCTAGTCAAGCATCTTCACTTAAACCTATGCAGATCTTCCAATGGTGGAACAGGAACTGTCATTTAGGAACTGCTATATTCCTCATTTGCTAATTGCTGTCCCACAACTACTTCAGCCTTATAAGCCAGTTTATGGCTTTGGAAATAGAAAAAAGAGCTCAAACTCAGATATAATAATCACTGAGTGATAAACAGGGTTTTTTTAATGCACTGTAGGTTGGACAAAGAGAAACCTCTTTTTCTGATAGATGACATTTTGTCCTAGATTTGTGGGGGTTTTGTTCAGGTTGTTTTTTTTCCCACTTGTTTTAATTTAAGTTAGCTGTTTTAAGTCAGAAATGTCAAATGACCAGTCTACTCAATTTGGTTTGCTTTTCTAAACATGATTAGAGATTCTACTATATCAGGTCTTTGTGATCCTGTTGCAGGGCATAGGTGAGGCAGAATGAAGCCTCCGGATCTGTGAAGGTGGTAGCTATACACGTGCCCCACTGTGTAGGTTGTGTGCCAGGCAGGTTTCAGGTTATACAGGAAGGTGTAAATCCCATGCCTGTCACTCAGGCTTTGTGCACAGAGGGGTGGATTTTTATTAGAAACAGACGTTTTCTCAAATCGGAATTGTTCAACACAACTTTTTGCACCTTCAGAGAACACAGGGCCTTCCTTATGTTTCTACAGCAATGGAAAGACACTCCAGCTCCCACTGCAGGGCGTTGTACAGCTTAGTCTACTGCTGACCGTATTTCTGCCTCAGATTTGCTACTGTGTCTTAAGTAGATACTTCTCTGTTTAGTTTTTTTTCCCCTCTGGCATTGATCCCATCACCAGGAGTTTCCATTTTCAGTCTGTAGCAGAAGGCTGCCACAAAATATGTTCAGCTTTCAGGACACATAGAATGTGTGAATTGATCAAGCTTGTCAGGTGGAAGAATGGGGCTTTGATAGGTTTAAATAGATGCTTGTGGTGGGTTGACCCTGGCTGGATGCCAGATGCCCACCAAATCTGCTCTATCACTCTCCTCCTCAGCTGGAGAGGAGAAGAAAATATAACAAAAGACTCATGGGTCAAGATAAGGACAAGGAGAGGTCACTCACCAATTAGTGTCGTGGGCAAAACAGACTCCACTTAGGGAGAAATTAATTTAATTTATTACCAATCAAATCAGAGTAGGATAATAAGAAACAAAACCTAAGCCTTAAAACACCTTCTCCCCACTCCTCCCTTCTTCCTGCATTTAACTTGACTCCTGAATTCTCCGACTCCTCCCCCAAAAGCACAGGCAGATGGGCAATGGGGGTTGTGGTCAATTCATCACACGTTGTCTCTACCACTCCTTCCTCCTCACAGGGAGGACTCCTCACACTCTTCCTCTGCTCTGGTGGGATGCCTCCCACAGGAGACAGTTCTTTATGAACTTCTCCAGTTTTGGTCCTTCCCACAGGCTGCAGTTCTTCACAAACTCCTCCAGCGTGGGTCCCTCCCACAGGGTCACAAGTCCTGCCAACAAACCTGCTCCAGCGTGAGCTCCTCTCTCCATGGGGCCACAGGTCCCGCTAGGAGCCTGCTCCAGCATGGAGTTCCCACGAGGTCACAGCCTCCTTTGGGCATCCCCCTGCTCTGGTGTGCGGTCCTCTACTGCCTGCAGGTGGATATCTGCTCCACTATGGACTTCCATGGGCTGCAGGGGGACAGCCTGCCTCACCGTGGTCTTCTGCAGAGGAGTTTCTGCTCCAGCACCTGGAGCGCCTCCTCCTCCTCCTTCTTCACTGACATTGGGGTCTGCAGGGTTGTTTCTCTCACATATTGTCACTCCTTTCTCCTGGATGCTGCAGTTGCTGTGCAGGTTGGATTCCCTACCCCACCCCTGCTTCTTATATATGTTACACCAGAGGTTCTACCACTGTCACTGATGGGCCGAGCCTTGGCCAGGGGCGGGTCCCTCTTGGAGCCGACTGGCATTGGCTCTATTGGACACAGGGGAAGCTTCTAGCAGCTTCTCACAGAAGCCACCCCAGTAGCCCCCTTGCTACCAAGCCTTGCCACACAAACCCAAAACACTCCTATAAATTCTACTTGTAGAAAAGATTGCTCCTATTAAAAAAGTTTGTATGAAAAATGTCTATGCTTTACTGGCACTAAAAAATAAAATTAATGTGGAATTAGAATTTCACAGCAAAGAGGACTATGGCCTGTTCCTTTCTGCAACAGGACAACTGTAAGTTTATGGAGGTTTATCCACTGAAGAAACATATGACAAGACAAGATGTACTGACTACCCAACTAGAAGACAGCTTATTTAAGTGCTGACTAACTAACTTTGGAAACATCCCAATAAAAATATGATGGTCAGAGACCAGAAGCACAGCTCATCAAGAGGGATGGGAATCAACTGTAGAATGAAATAAGACAAAACATGTAAAATTTCTTGTGGAGTGAATTCTTAAATCCCAAAGGGTTGCTTTTATCACTGTATTAATTTCGGTATTATCACAGTGCTTTATTATAATTTGGATTTTTTTTTTCCTAAATATAAAACAGGATGCTTAACATGAAATCCAGTTGTTACAGTAGAAAACTGCAGAAACACAATGAACTCCAAATGAATGCTTTTGTTTAATTGACGTGTTTTGACAGATCATAAATCAGTGAGAAAGTTTTATATCTTCTGTAATAGCTGCTGTACTGGTAATAATTTTTTTCTTATGCACCCTAAAAGCCAGAAGGCACAAAAGTGGCCCGCCGTTTAACATGTCTCCTTTTCTCTGGATCAGGCTACTTGGAAGTGTTTGCATCAGTGAACAGCAAGCTCCAAAAGCAGAACTTCTTTCACTTCTTTTCTACCTTAGCTGGAGTAACTTTTGAAAGCCAGTCTCTCTACGCTTTTAAAAGGTCTTCCATCACAGAGCTATTGCTGATATCACTAACACAATAACAAACTAATGCAGAAGGTGAGAACTTCCCTCAACAATACCAAGCGCTGGGCCTCCCAAATGCAATGATTTTTGTAGCAGTGTAGTTGCCCTGTGTAGCACCTGCTATCAGAAGCAATTGCTTCCAAATTGGTTAAGCTGTTCTACAATGAATGTCTCTTTGTATTTCTGGATGTTTCTAATGCCTGCAACCCTGTTTGTAAAGGCAAGACAATTCCCACTGGCACGAAAAAAATTGCAAATTTGTTTGCATGAAACAGATTGCAAGTCACAAAATAAATTGCAAATTTTCAAATTAATTGGAATGGTGGATAGAAAGTTTTTAATCTCCATTATGTGGAAAAATGAATACCCAGTAAGAACCTGACTTGTTCATTTGGAGGTAGAGCTCATAAATGCAACTGCAGAAATTGGAGCTGGAGAATGGAGATTCAGGGTCCAGTCCCCACCCACTGAAGTCATTGGCAAGTATCCCATTGCTGTTGAAGACGGTACAACTAGACACCATCTAGCACACTTTGTATCGATTTTAACTTTCCCAACTGAATGAGTAACAATGAATGGCTTGAGTCCCTGGCTTATTCAGGGCTGAGGTAATGTCCAAAATTAGCTTGCTCTTCCTGCATGTCCGTAGATAATTAAAGAACAGCTACATCAAGTTCAGTTGCCGTGAACAACAGGGGACTGAACCTACAGAATCTATGTGGTTAAGTGGATGAATCTGGTGATACAGCTTGACAGAAGTCCCGATTGCAGGTACTTACACAGTAAGTCACCTCTATCAGTATGAAGTACTTACAGCTCAGGGTATCTGAACCTAAGTCATCTAAACTGGGAGTTGCAGCAAACTCCACATATGTAACTAAGGCACAAAGCCTATGTCAAGTGGGTTATTTAAGCTTCCATCCCTAGTACAGCACCTCTTCTTTCCTCTGACTGAAACAAAAAGAGACACGCTTTGTAACCTGCATGGAGATAACTGAACTGACTTTGAAATTACTTTGTTGGCACAGGACAAATCCACATGAACTGGACAGAGGCAATGCTGGTTAAGCATCAAAATACCTTTAAGGTCCATGTATGAGGTCCATATATAAGGTCCTTAGCTAGTTTCTGTTCAAACACAGCCTTTACTCCAGTGCAGATGGTAGCCTTTCTACATGCTTGGGGGTTTTTTCTGCTGTAACTGTAAGTGGCTTGAGCTATTCTTTTTTTAATACTCAAACCCAAAGTATTTTGAAGCACTTTTAGATATTCCACTAGAATGATCAGCCAAAGTTGCTCGTTGCCTAAAAGTCCCCAGGTTCTTAAGTGTTCAAAGCCCAAAGATACATTCACCAAAAGGTCTGGTTTAAAGTTTCCTATTCATACTTTTTTTAACCTGCTTTTCTTACTATCTTTTATTAAAAAGATATTTTGGCAAGTGTAATTTACCCAACTTCTCTTCAAGCAACTTTCAAAACCTAGCTAATAGAAAGTATACTTGAAACTTTCAAATGCTTTGTTTTTCATGCTGTGGCCTTTTAAAGTGATCTTCAATTATAAAATAAGGCTGGCAACAAAATAAAATGTGCTTATCATACTTCTAAGACAACACAGCTCTTTCTAGTCCTGCTTCCAAATATTTCATTCATTTTTATTTATGGTGAAGTTAACAAACCTTTAGTAACCCAGTGCTGTCAGCTTCTCATAATTCCTTTTCTACTCCATGTAGTTCTTAATGCAGAATTGCAGAAACAGCATGAATGATGCATCACATCAGCCAGTCATAGCATTATACTTTCTTGGTGACTTATTAATACAATTAATCAGCAACATACATTCCTTAGCTTTGTTTTCTTTCTAGTAACAGTAGTTAAACAGGATTTGTTGTGTTCTCTTGGTGAAAACAATTTGGATTTTTTCCTGGGAAAGAAATGCAATGCCAATTCTTGATGTAGTGTAAAAACTGGATTTAAAAAATGCTTTGAATAATGCAATGAAGTTTATTGGCCATTAGAAATGCTTAGCATTTGTTTTAGCAGGGAGCAGGATGACAACGTGAGAACTGTTCAGGCAGAAACTGATGGAATACAAAATGTTCTTCCTAACCTCATGTCACACATAAATTATTAACATTCCTAAAAATTTCTTTCTCCCTCAGTCATCTACTGTTAATGCAAGAAGACTCATATTCTTCCTCATGCTTTCCTTTTACGCAGTCCATAATAAGGGACTTAGCTGTCAAAAAGGAGGGATTGTGCCAGCAGTTAATTGCAAGTACAGTAAAGTTCTTTGCTTTTAAGAATGACCCAAGGTCTCCAATCTATTCTCTATTTCATAATGTTAATTCCACTACCCAATGGAGTGCACAACTCAGGAAGTAAAAACTATGCCCTAATCCCAAACTTTCAACTAAATCATAAGCAACCCTTTCCTGCTCCATTCTTCTTCTCCCCTCCCTCCCAAAAAAATCCTGAAGGGGAAAGGTATATTGCTGTTCCCCTATCAGCAGACACTTACGATAAACCCTGGTAGAATATCCAACATTAACTCTTGTCATCCTGTATGTGGATGGCTATCAGTTACTTCAGTGACCCAAGTGACAGATCCGTGTGGATGAGCAGAAGCCTACTGTGGGGTCGGGGTTTCCAAGCTGGCAATGAACACAGCAGTACTCGCAAAGCAGTGTAAAAACCATTTGATTTTACACAGTCAGTGCTTTTGCCCTGAACAAGTCATTGTCTTCCATGCTCAGATCAGTGTTTTTGTTTAGTCCAGCCCCTCACTTTACCTGGATTTTTCCTTACTGCTATTGATCTGATAATGTCGATTACAGGTGGTGTACTTAACCAGACAACTTGAGATGGGACTTAAAAACCTGTGAATCAGTCTCCATGTAATTCAAGTATATGAATTCAGCAGTAAGTTCCTTCATCAGGTACTGGGACATGTAGGATGAAAACCTCTACAGAGAGCTGGAACTGGAACTAACTGGAACTGACCTCAGGTGTATCGCCCAAAGCTAAGATAATTCTGGATTTAATAATTCCCTCTAAACTTCTGTTCAGCATTTGTCAGCATACTGCACAGAGCCTAAAGCAATACCCTCCTCCTTGAGATGTTTTGATGTTCTGCTGTGACCACGGTTCATGCTGCACTGCTGCTCAGCACAGAAGGGAACTCCCTGTGTGCCAGCCACGATGATATCTGAGCAGCAACACTTCTCATTTTGTGGGTTTCCTATCAACAGCCAGCAGTTGCCCACTGGCCTCAGAACACACCTCACCAGTACTCAGCCACGTGTCTCCATGTGAATAGCACTGCTTATCTCAGCTGGCAGCAACGGCAACTGGTTTCCCAATCCAGCTGCAATCAAATGGGTCGTTGATCAGGTATTTTAATCACAAATATGGCAGTTAATGGCTGACAGACCCTGCAGATACTGCTGCTTTTGTCCTCCTTTGGTAGCTGTGCCATAGGGCAAGGTGTTTTTTCCACCAGGCACTGTGAACCCCGCATACAGCTCCATCTTGCTGTCTGAGTTTTGTGCTGCTTCCCCAGGCATCCACCTGATCTCTGGATCATTCTTCCCCTGCTTACCTTTGCTTTTGTTCCACACCAATAAGAGTTATCCCTTGATCCTTTTCCTCAGCTGTCCTTGTTCCTTGAAAGCTTCCTGTAGGATTGAATATATTTCTCTCAGTCTGTCCCATAAGGGGGACTAATTAGTTCCCCAGACAATTTGATCTTTAAATAAGAAGCCCTTAATGTCTTTGAAGTCAGACACAGAGATCAGGTTTACTCATCTGATTAAAATTTGTCTTCCATTTTTAGTTTCTTATACATTGTACAAGTCTTTCTGTATTATCCTTCTATCCAGGATCACAGTATACAGACAGATACCTATATTGTCTCTGCCATAGGCTGAGGGCTGGTGGCAGGGTCTCAGGCAGTTCCTAGTCTCCCATTAAGATAACAAAAGCTTTTGGTTCTTACTTTTCACCTTTCATCTACATCCCCCAGCTTGCTGTGTAAATAGGCTCTGAAGTTGTTTCATGTGTCTACAGAAGCACTTGCTGAGGACTCGAGGTGGGCACTGAAGCTTTTGCTGAAGTCTTTGTTTAGTGACCATAAATTTAAAGCTGGAAAAACAGCCTAGGTTCCAAAAAGGGTGAGTAAGAAGGACCTATATTTTTGGAGGTGGGTGCAGGCTGTATATGTAAGACATTTTGTCTTTCATAAGGAGGTTCCACACTAGTTCTGCTGTAATTATTCCAGGCAGAACTGCAATAAAATGGTAGTCCCAACAATATTATAATACATTTTACAGGAACAGTTGCAGATATTTTCTACAACTTCATCTATACCAACACAGTTGGGAACAATTTCCAGTTCATGCCTGTCAGCCCTGTTTTAATCCCATATCAAGGCAAGACAGACTTTGATGGGGATGAAAACTTTCTTTCTCTCTTCCAGTTCTTACAACATACCCCAGGCAGGAGTTATGCTGTGCTCCTGGTAGATGCCAGCCTCTGGCATTTATCAAAGTAAGTATTCCCTTGTAATATGGTGGCATGACATGGCTGAATGACTAGCATGGCATGCCTTCCTCTAACTGAGTACAAAGCTAGCTGAAGCAGGCAGTTGAGACACTGGATGTCATACAACCATCATGCTAAGGTGTTTATCAAGCTCCTGCTTGCAATAGTAGAATGATGCAACTTGCTACAGACCTGTGCTACACATTAGCTGAAAGCAAGTTCCTGCTAATTAATGAAATTATTTCAGGGTATTGCAATATCTGATCTTTCTTTGCCTTACCTATGGCTCAGGCAGAATGCAGGTTCCTTCATATGCTCTTCTTCAGAATGTCCTCACCAATATTCCTCTTAAATCAGCCCTGGAACTCAGCCTACATGCCCAGTTTAGTTACTGTCCACTGGCACCTTCAGTCTTTGGGGAAAATAAAGCCTACTTCTTTGAAGAGCTGCAGAATCTCCTCTGTAATGAACTAGTCTTGAAGATATGATTTCAATATGCTACCTCCCCTACCTATTTAATCATAACTATAAATAAATTTGTGTTCTTTTCCATCCAATTTGGAAAGATTAACATTGCGGACTGATGATCCAAAACATGTAACATCCCATGTATTTTCCCGTCCATATGGAAAAAACAGCTTTCTGTGTTCTTTGCCACCAAGTTCTTAGAAAGCCACAGCAAGATAAGAATGCTATTTAAACTTACTTTGCATCTAGGAACAGTATGAAACAAACAAACAAAAAAACCTGTCGAAACCCTTCATTACAACGTAAGTTCAAACCCTACCCTTTGAATTTCACTAGGAACTGCCTTCTCCTTTTCTGCTGCTGCAGACTGCTTTCTAGGAGGCTAATGAGTCCCAGGTGACTGTGACCTTTGCCACTTGACCGTTGCCTCTCCAGCCCGTAGCCCCAAGACTTTTCACCCTGGTCATGCCCTCACTATAGACCTTGTCACATGTGGTTAACTCATCAAACCCATACCATATTTGAAATCCTGTTATTAGATAACAGCATTAAAACCACCACCAACAGAAAATACTTTCAGCAAATGAAGTTTCAATTAATATCTGTGCTCTTAAAGGCAAGAGCTTGATTATTCATGGAGTGAGAACATACAAGTGTTGCAAACGCAGCTGAGGAATTAGTTAATGAGTTGTAATAATATATTGGTGGGAAAGGTTCCTGTTGCTTGTGCTGGATTAGGCATTGTCATGGAATATTATAGTATACTTCCTATATCGCATATGGTAACCATAATGTGCTGGAAGAGAGCTGTATCTATTTTGGTCATCCTTTGTGCTTGACAGCTCTCAAGGTGACACCAAATTATTCTTCTGATCTTATGGAATCCTGTGGAGCAGCTTCTTAAACATTGATCTAAGACATGTGAGAAGAGTTTCTCTTGAAGTAGTAGTGTCAGACAGCATATGGGAGTTAGTCTAAATGTAGCTCAGCTTTACCCTATAGAATCAGATTCATTAAGGGATTATCCAACAACCTTAAGTATCTGAGTTGCAGGTGTTTGAGCTCTGATGAATAGATATGCTCACCAACTTCTTTCACAGATAGAAGACTGACACATCTTGAATGAAAGTACAATCTCTAGAATTACACAATCTTGAATACACCTCCAGTTATTGTTCATATAATCCAGTCTAATATTTTCAGAAAACAATGTGGTCACCCTCTGAGGGAACGTATGTTTGAGCAAATACGACGGCCTCTCAGAGTCAGCCATGACAAATGATAGGAGGTGTGCACATCTGGCCTTAAATATATTTTAGAGTAGGAAGGAGTTTCAACAAGAATGAGGTAAAATTTTTAACTCAAAATATGTGTCACCTGAAAAACTGTGTATCTGACAACAATCTGTGTTTGGGGGTTTCACCTGTATTCAGTATGAGGTGGGTTGGGAGGCAACTAACTCAAATGTGGTGAGATTGCTGATACAAGGTGAGTATTACTACAAAAGCTGCATGGAAAGACAGCACACACTGTTGTAAGTCACTGACAGGTTGTTGATAACTAGAAATAGTTTATCAGGACTCCAAGGGGGGCTTGGCCTTTTCGTAATGCTAGTCAGTTCAGAGCATGTTCCTCCATAGCATAGTGCACTGTAGTCAGCTGAGAGCTACATCTTCCCTAATTAGATATCTGAATATTTTTTAGCATGGCTTGAACAAGATGCATGTGAAACTAGCTGCTCTAACATACTACTGTGAGGTGAATGTTCCTTTCCTAGAAAATATCAAAAACTCCTTCACAACATGAAGGGAGGTCTGTACTTTCAAGAAGCAGCAGAATTAGTTTGGAAGTTTAGTAAGGGAAAGAGCATTGGTCAGTAAAGACCAAGCAAATGGGTGTGATATGAAGGACCTGACTTGGAACTCCAGCTCAACAGGAGCTGTGAGCTAAGGGTGCGCGAGGTGATAGGATCTAATAGGATGTCTACAATGAAAATGAATTCACCCAAAAGAAAATCAAAGGAAATGGAGATAAAAAGAAATGGGAATAATACATGATTTTATGTAACAAATTTTACTAGAACTGGTCAGAAATTTCCATATTGATCTTTTTCTAATCAAAACTGTGAAATAAATAGCATGAAATCAAGTCACAGGAAGATACTGATCTGGGAATCTGGGAACACACTGGGAACTTTTCCTACAAGGAGACCTGCAAAAATTGCCTGCCAGACAGTTTTCTATCGGAAGTTTACCAGTTTCCTCATCTGTATGCTTGGCCAGCCACCTGTAATGCAGCCTCATGTTCATGACCTAAGTTTTAATAGGTTGGCACCCCTGGAAGCCCCCATCCTGCATGCAGCCCTGGAGGTCAGCAGTCCAAGAGTTTTCAGATTTGCTAGTTGCAACTAAGTGACAACTAAGAGCTGTCTTTGCTTCTGTTGTTAGTAGAAGTTTGATTTGAAATATCTGAAATGAAATGCTTGTCATGATTTCAAAATTAAATGTGGTGGGAATTTCCCCTTTGCAAATAAGCTTTGAAATTTCTGAAGACATTTTGGAACAATGTAGAATATCTTTCTCTCACAATTTTTTATTGCCTAATGGAAAGAAAATTCTTAACCTTTATCAGCTCTAGCAGTTTTATAACAGAATTGCCAACACTGCCCCACTCACTTGCTTTAGCAACGAAGTGGAGTTGTATCAGAAGATAAACTTGGCAGGGTCAGCGATACAGGCCATGCATGACTTCACATGGTTTGCTTTATGGTATTTTGTTTCCACCTTTCACTTTTTTTTTCCTTAATATGCACTACTCATGTCAGATTAAAAACCTTCTTCCTGAAAAGTGAATGAATAGCCATTGGCAAGCAATTAGCAAACACAAGAAAAGACAAAGGCACCAGAATGGGGAAAAGGTGAGTTACTCAGGATAAATATAGGCCAGGAAGATAAATTGCTTTTGAAAGTATGCTATGATGGTTTTTCAAACTTAAACTTTCTATGCATTACCAGGTAGTACATTTTTTAAGTTCTAAGCACAACTTCCTTTCCTAGATTTGCTTAAGGAAACTTAGAAAGCAAAAGGTAAGGGGAGATTGAACCTCTGAACTTTTCGGGATGGGAAAAGGAAAGGAGTAAATACTATTGCCAAAATAATTCTTTAAACAAACAAACGCACAAACCAAAACAACAAAACAATGGAACACTCAGGAATGCATGAAGGTTCCTGCTACTTTAAAGCAAGGTTGTTTTCCTGTTCGTACGTCCACTGAGCATCTAGGAAAGTCCCTGTCGCTTGAGCATCCCTCCAGTAGGTTGGACTTCTGACTTGACACTTGTGATACAATTATTACTCAGTGATATAAGAGAATGCCAACAAAGATCCTCTTTGCTTCTGGGTTGCAATCTTAAGCAACGATGTTCTGCAAGTGGCAATGCATTTCACTGCTGTACAAAATGTAGATCACAGCTGTGATGGCTTTTTATCCTCTCTGGCTGTAAAGAATGTTAGAAGGATGCTCTGAAGGTTGTAGGTCTAAAAGAAAGCCTTCTTTTTCAAAGTAAAAAGAAATCTTAGGTCACCAATTAAATCAAGAGCCTTTCGAGGTCAGCCTATCTCATGTCCTTCCTGTTTGCCAAACAGTACCTTGTTAAATTCATGAGGGAAAGAGTAATCACTTTTAGTAACATTCAGCTTTGTCAAACAGATTGTAAGAGAGACAGACATTGCAAAGGGCACTCACTCCAACAGCTGTGCAATTACCTTCTACATCTGACTACACCCCAATCTGGAAAAAAGCAGTGGGACTAATTCACCCGATTTCCCCTTGTCCAAACATAAAGGGAAGTGCAGTAGAACATATATATCCTATGCATTGCTTTAGCCATGTATGTTTCTCATGAGGAATATGCAATAAAATTAAATTTAAGATTGAAAAAAGGAAGCACAGATATACTTCTGCTATCTCTGATCCACTCAAGGGTCTTTCTTAAAAGCTGTGAGATTTGTCCAAACAAGATTATAATTTCACAGTAAGAGGGTAATTCAGATGCTCATCTCTTTCATATAATCAATGGTAATATTGAGAATTAAAGCATGATTTTGCCAGCAATATAAATGTTTGCAATCTCGGTTCTTTTAATGAACTTTGAAGAATGTTAGTTTCACTGTCTAGCAAAACAGATTTGCTCTGTATTCCCTGTGCAAGAATTTTTGTGCTCTGTGTTGCTTAGTTATGATGGTGGAAACACAGGGTTGTGTTGCCCAGGTTTTTGATGGAGAATTGTATCAGTATTCTGTGATTCTGGACTCTAGTTGGGAAAACAAATCCAGTGTCAGTGTATGCAGATGAAATAAGATTCAGAGGGTAATAAATGCTTTTGTTTGCTGTTGCAGTCAGCCACTGAGCACTCCTGTAGGACAGTGCAAATATAGGCTCTGTGTCATATTATTGGCTTTCAAGGCACGAGTATAGGATTCCTCATAGTGTTAAAGCCTTTCACAGTAAATGTCTACGCTATAAATTTTGATGTGCTTCCCAGCTGAATGGATGCTTTGAGTGGAGACAGACTGGCTGGAGCTGAAGTAGTTAGCTTTGATTTACTTCTTCTCTATTATTCGGTCCTATTGAGAATTTGGGGTAGTGATATCAAGGCATGTTGATTGGCTTCAGTTTATGGATTGAAATAAAATGAGTGCTATTTAACCTGGGTCAATACCATGCAACCTTGTAAGGTTATTAGTGGGATCAAGAAATGTGTAGATTTGTAAGACAGAGACAATGAAACATGATGTTTGCAAATAAATCCATTGACAGATGAGTTTTCCCTATTAATCATTCAGTGTGTGCTTTTTGTGCAAGTCCTTGAGGGGTCTTCAGATTTAGGGAAGTACTTGTGAAGAGTCTGTCTGTGTCCCATTTCTTAAGCCCTGTTTATATTTAGTCCGATTTGTAAAGTTTGGTTTGCATATGCTGGCCATATTCATGCAGTGCATTTCAGATGCTGCTTTTCCTAGAGCTAAAACAGTTCCTGCTCTCCAGCGTTCATAGGGTATTCCTCCTTGCTATAGTTTGTTAGCTGCAGATGTAGTGAGAGTGATTTAGTTACTCGTGGGCCTAAAATGGGTAATTTAAAATAAGTGATCCATTTTTTAAAACCTGTTCTGACACTGTAGGCTCCCTCAGTGCTATCTGGGTGCTTCTGATATTTCTTCTCAGATGAAATTGTAGATATTTATGGAGTCAAGTAATTTCCTCACTAATTCTATTTTACTTCCTTACTAAGAAGCAAAGTATGATTTCTCTTTTCTTCTGGAATCAACCAGTGACAACAGGGTTACTTTCCAGATAATTATTAATGAGATTGATTAACAGCTTTCAAGTCATTAATCCTGTGCAATGCTCCTCTGTTCTGCTACAAATTATAGGTCAATTTTAAAGGGCTATCAATATTGACACTTTTAAGTACTATGCAATAAAAAGGGTCAGTACTGGTGGGAAAGAAGAGATGGACGTGCAACTGTCTTGAGAAAGATCAGTGGCCCTAAAACCGAATAAGTCCTTGCCAGCAAGATTTCAGGGGGTGGTGTGTTAGCTATGTGTGAATCCTTAGGGGCCTTCTGAATAGGAATGCGTGTCAACTGTGGCAGCTATAAGTTATAGTCCTCCAAGCACATATTTGGTCCTCTGCTTATTTGTCATGCAGTCTGGTGGCCCAAGGTTAAGCCAGAATTAGGATATTTATATCCTGAATATTATTGTCACCAATCCACACCAACATTAGACACAGTTAAGCCGTATTTGGCCATTGCATTAGACACTGTGGACTCGAGGGAAATTTCCAAAAAGAAGAGCGGAAGGGCTGAGCGGTACCAGCTGTTACAATGCAGCAAAGTGACAATTAAACACTCTGCATGTATAATTCTGGTTAATATCTATGTATGCAGAAATCTGACCAGCTCTTACAGAAGCATCTGTTGTTACTGTGCACCATGCCATGCTGTTCTTGCTCAGGCAAAACTGTCAGTAACTGAAAGTGGAGCATGATCCCATGCTCTCAGGCCTTACTTTTCACTGTCCGTGCCCCAGAAATGAACTAATGTAAACAAGGTGAAATATAGAATCCTTATGGCCTTGCATTAAAATAGAAGTCTATAAATGAATCTCAGTTTATCCTTTCTCATCTCTGTCGATATTCTCGGACCCATCCTTCCCATAGACTGACAAAAATGCTTAGCATTTAACTGCAGAGCTATATCAGGCTTCAGCTGAATTTGAAATAGTAGCAACCCTCAAGCCTCTGGGTCTTTCAGAGACTATGAATATCCAAAGAGTGTGCACAGCACAGACCTCCAGACAGAGTGAAGCCACAGCAGACAATTTAGTCTGTCTCGCATGTCCTGAAGGCTAACATATTCAGATTCATGCTTGGCTTTTTATTCCAAATGTGGAATATAGGTGTGAATAAGGAGAAGTCTGCAGACAACTGGAAGTTTACAGAGTAAAACCAGATATAGCCCACTGAACTATTAAAGATAAGGGTTCCCATCCATTACAATTAATTCCTTTTTAGAAGACTGCTACTACAATTTTTAGATTATTTGCTCTGATTCGCTGGCTCTGTATTTTGGAAGCTGTATATAATGCTGGTTAGAATATTCTTAAGATGATATCTAAAAAAAAATTATATAATTGTGTCTTTTCTGTAAATGATTCATGTGTGAAAAGCCATGCATCCAGGTGCCAATGTGCACCAGCCAACCCAGGAGCAAGTGTTTGGAGAAGGTGAGGAGGACAGTCCTCGCAGATGCAGCTCCACAGATGTAAAACCAAGAGGTGCGCACCTGACCACATTCTTTGAAGTGGTTTCTGAACCAAATCAGCTTGAAAGAGCCTGGGAACAGCTTTCATCATCTATCTCCTTGGTGCCCTTCCTTGATTAGTTTCAATGAGCTTGAGAGTGAGGGCTGCAATAGGCTTGCGTGTGTACCACTCATTGTTCTGTCCCTCAGGCAGGATTCAGAGAAATGCAGGCAGTGAATCTTCTTTATTTTTAAGTATTTTGCATGGAAGACTAATATAACCACCTGTCCAATTGTCTATACACAACACACAAAATATATGTGTGGTTGTGTTGTAACTGACATAATTATTGTATTGGCAAAGTTCCAGTACCTGGTATAATTTAGATGTGCTGGACTATCAGTGCTATGCAGTGTCTTGTCTCTGAGCAGGCTAACTGTGCCGATATTTTTAGGTTCTTGCCACAATATTAAGTTTTAAATATACAATGGTCCTACTTTACACAGTAGAGTAGATCTAGGTGAATGTAGTTTATGTAAAGTTTCCAGAATTAATGATAATTATTCAGGATAATTATTCAGTTGCTCTTGTTTCTTGAAGCACTTTCTGATAGCTTCCACCACCAAGAATCATTTCCTGGAGATGCCCAGGATTTGTCCTGGTGCACATGGGCCTCTTGGAAGCCTGTCATCCAGCATTTAGGATCCATCTCCATGTGATAAAGGTATGTTGAGGTGTGAAGAGACCTGCAGCTCAGGGAGAAACTGGAAGACTCATTGCCTTCCACAAATAACGCAAGGCATTCTTGAGAAACCACTCCCTGGCTGTCCAGAAGCAGCCAAACTCCAAGATTTTTCTTTTGTGTTCCTTCATTGCTGTTGTAACAGTAGTGGTGATTAGCTTTTTACTTGGCAAGACTCATAACTTTGGATTGTGCTGGACTACTCTGCTTGTTTCAGAGACTCTGCTTTCTTAAAGGGCATGCTTTTTAATCTCCATAAGTAATTCTTCAGTGTCAGTAGCTGAGGTCATCTATTCTAATGCCAAGTCAATTGCCCATATGCACTATAACCAGACTGTTATTAAGACAAAAAGCCCAGTATCATGTTGAACCACTAAACGCATCATTTCTAGTAGCCTTGCATTCCACAGCAATGTCAGTGTGCTACTTCATGGGTATATTTGGGCACGTGTATTTCTAATTCTGGAACAACAAGTTTCAGAGACATTTGTTACTGTACTTTCAAAAATCTACTCTAAAATACAGAAGTCCCTCAAAACTGGATAAAACATTCTCAAGTCAATGATAATGACATACCATTTTGACAGCTCTCACAGTTTAACATCTCTCTTAAGGAGCTGATGACTACATCAGAATCTCATCTTTCACTAAAAAAATACATACATAATTAACACTCCACAAACTGGCCTAATGAGCAAAACATGAAAAAGGAACGTTGCAGGTTCAAACATCTTTAGGCAAATAAACAGGTCCCAGCAGGTATTTTTATTTAGAATCTCATTGTTTTTAAACCAACATCTTCAACTTTTTGTTAAATTGATCTTTTTTTTCTCCTTTTTTGAACACTTGAGGCTGGCAAACACACCAATAGTTCCATGGCAAGAAATTCTAAAGACATTCAAACTCTGTATTTTTATCACTGAAAAAATGTCATTGAGTAGCAAGATTTAGATGCCCACGTAATGTGCACAGAAGCATTTTTCTAGAACTGTTAGCATTTTACTGCTTAAGAATCATTATCTTTGTTTTATATTTGATGGAGAGACAGGAGCTGATGAATACAGATGGATTTTGATAAGCAAATCTATAGGGATACACATACCTGCAGCAGAAGGTAGCAGATGCACTTAAAATAAGACCAATTTTCATTTCCAAGATGAATGCAAAAAGTTTCAATACACAATTTTCAATTTCTGTTTACAAAATACATCTATGTTTGCAGTGTTCTTATATGCATAATGTCAGATACTTCCATTTTCCTTGGCATGGCATTTTTAGTTTAAATTAAGATTGTTCTACTACAGGCAATTCTGAAAACTAGGCAAATACTGCAGGCATTCTTATTTGGCAAAGGGACCTCTCAGTGCTGGGTATTAAAAATACAATTGTGGAGGTTGTTCCTTGATGTTGAGGAAGTAATGCACCACATATCATCAGCATTACAGTTAAGAATTTTTCAAAACTTATAACCAAAGAAATTCTATGCAGTCGTTAGCAAGCCTTATGTCAATCCTCAGAAAGAATAGGATAGGATGAAGCATCAATGGTACGGGCAATGTATGGTTTTGTGAATTTATTTTGAGGTTTTTACCTTTAGAGAGCTAAACCTTAAGAGAATCTTCTGAAATTCCTTAAATTCATTGTTAAGCTGCATGTTTTTCAGAATATCCTTCATATTTTGGGGGCTGACCCAGATGTAAAAATATCCAAATGAATAATATACAATTAGTAATACCAAGGAAGTGATATGCAGTAGACTTTTTATTGACACAACTGTTCAGCATTTTCTGTGCATGGCAAAGCCACACAGTACCTTTCAGAGCACTGTAAATTAGTTCAGGCTAAAACTTCTTAGCACCTCATGCTATCACAAACACTGCAATGAAACTACTCTGCAATTTTTGGGGAAAAATAATTTTTTGCCCAATGGAAATTCTTGGTCCTTGGATTATGAAGAATTTGACTTTGTAGTGACCCATAACATAAACATCCGTTGGAAATGACTTGTGAGGAGCTTAGTATGAAGTTGAGTAAGGAACAGCTATAAACTGCCAATGCAATGCAGTTAGAAAGGCAAGCATGATACTAGTGTGTATTAGGAGAAGTGCTTCCAACAGAAATGGAGTACTGTTACAGTCACAGTACCAAGAATGCATGAAACCTCTTTTATACAATTAAATTCAAACTTGGGTGTCATATTTGAGAAAGGTTAGTTCAAACTATAATGAGGGATGAATGGAGGGGAGTCAACCACTTCCCTGGGGAGATTATTCCAATGGGTGACTGTCCTCAATGTGAAGAATTTCCCTCTCATGTCCAATTGGAATCTCCCCAAGAGCAACTTGTGTCCATTCCCCCTTGTCCTCTCCATGGGACTCCTTGTAAAAAGGGAGTCTCCACCTTCTCTGTAGCTGCCCCTTAAGTACTGGTACACGGTGATGAGATCCCCTCTGAGCCTCCTTTTCTCAAGGCTGAACAAACCCAGCTCTCCCAGCCTATCCTCATGTGGCAGCTTCCCAGTCCTCTGATCATCTTGGTGGCCCTTCTCTGGACCCCTTCCAGCCTGTCCACATCCTTTTTGTATAGCGGGGATCAGAACTGTACACAGTACTCCAGGTGTGGCCTGACCAGCACTGAGCAGAGTGGGATGATGACTTCTTTATCTCTGCTGGTGATGCCCTTTTTGATGCAACCCAGCATCCTGTTGGCCTTCTTGGCTGCAGCAGCACACTGTTTGTTCATGTCCACCAGGACCCCCAGGTCCCTTTCCACAGAGCTGCTCTCCAGCCAGGTGCATCCCAGTCTGTGCTGCACTCCTGAATTATGTTTTACCAGGTGCATGATCTTACACTTGTCCTTGTTGAACTTCATAAGGTTCTTGTTGGCCCACTCCTCCAGCCTATCCAGATCTCCCTGCAGAGCAGCTCTCCCTTCTGGAATGTCTACTTCCCCACTCAGCTTGGTGTCATCAGCAAACTTCATCAGGCTACACTTGATGCCATTGTCCAGATCACTTATAAAGATATTGAATAACATTGGGCCCAATATTGATCCCTGGGGGACTCCACTTGTGACAGGTTGCCAGTTTGAGAAAGAGCTATTTACCACCACCCTTTGGGTGCGGCCTGTCAGCCAGTTCCCCACCCACTGCACAGACCACTTGTCTAGGTCGTAATGCATTAATTTCTCCAGGAGGAGACTGTGGGGGACCATATCAAAGGCCTTGGAGAAGTCTAGGTAGACAATGTCCACTGCCTTGCCCCATGTCAACCAGGTAAGTCACTTTGTCGTTTAAGGCCACCAGGTTTGTCAAGCATGAGCTGCCTTTAGTGAGGCCATGTTGGCTTTTCCCAATCACGTGCTTCATTTGACTTGTGATGGCCCCCAGGAGGACTCATTCCATAACTTTCCCAGGGATTAAAGTAAGGCTGATGGGCCTATAGTTACCTGGATCCTCCCTCGAGCCCTTCTTGTAGATAGGGGTAACATTTGCCTTCCTCCAGTCCTCTGGGACATCCCCCGTTCTCTATGACTTCTCAAAGATTGTGGAGAGCAGCCTTGCGATGATGTCAGCCAGCTCTCTCAACGCCCTCAGGTGGATGGCGTCAGGGCCCATTGATTTGTAGGGGTCAAGCTCCTGTAGTAATTCATGTACTAACTCTTCCTTCACCAATGGTGGGTTGGTGTTTGGTTCAATTGGCAATTTTGTTCCCAAAGCCTGGGACCCAACAGTGCTGGTAAAGACAGAGGTGAAGAAAGTGTTGAGGACCTCTGCCTTTTCAGCATCACTGGTGATTGATTCTCCTTTTCCGTTTAACAGTGGGCCTATGCTTTCCTTCTTTTTCTCCTTATGGTTGACATTTTCTTGTGAGAGAGGAAAACTCTGCCCTTTTCGGATTTGTTAGCAACCATACTTACACATTTCCAGACTGTACTGAGTGATACTGGTTTATACCTCTATTCCATTTGCTCTGCAAGGTCTTTATTCCACTTCTGAGTAAGTAGAGCACTGCTTTGCATATTGTCTATTATAGCAAATGCACGTTTTCTGCTTCATTCTGACTCTAAGCCAAAACATGTGGAAGAATAAGATGATGACAATGTCTTTATGTTATGGGGCTTTGAGCAGTGAATATTCAACACTCAGCCTTTAAACAACTAAAATAAGAAGCACAGAAGCAGAGCTAACACTTTTAGAAATCTAAAAAAAAATAGTGAAGGAACGACAATATGCATAGGGACTTTCCTACGTAAGGGAAGATTGTCCATGATTCAAGTATTATTGCTGAAAGTCATTTTTTGGGGAGGTAAAATATTGTTAGCTTTTAAGTGTACATTAGGAGAGGAAGCAAGAGTTAGATGAGCAGAAATGTGCAGTAAAATTAGACTGGGGGATGAGGTACAATTGGAAGTGTCTGTCCTTTTCTGTTTCCAGATTAGGATTCATTCTTAGTTGTCTTCTGCAAACTGTTTCAAACCTCTGATCCAATTTTCTGTATTTTTGGTTACCGTCCCAGACTACTTGCCACCTTATCTCCAATTCCACTTTAGCCTCCTCCTGTGTTTTCCATTTCCCTGTCTGTAGCTTGGATGCAGTGTCAAAATAGGCAACAGTGACACAGGAATGTTCCCTATGGCTCTCTTCTTGCCCAGTCCCTCATGTCTGCCTGGTGCACTTCTTACCATGTTGTGCCCATCCAGATCTCAGCTGCATGCCAGTGTTTCCTCACCCTGGGTGTCAGGAAGTGTTGCATCTGCTGCAGCAGGGCAGGCAGAGCAATATTCAAAGGAGCAGCACAGCTGTAAGACTTAGGAGAATTTCAAAAACAATCACCTTTTCTGTAGCCAAAATGTCCAGAGGTGGCAAATGGCAGAAAAGAGGACAGGAAGAAGGTATTGGTAGAGCTGGTTAAAAACTTTCTAACATTTTTCATGTCAATTTGTCAAAATGAAGCTGCCAGGGAGAAGGGAGCTGTTTCAACAAGTCTTCTGATTCAAAAACTGTCTTAAGTTTCCAAATTTATTGGAAGTTATTAACACCCTTCTCAGTCATTTGAAAAACACACATTTCAATTTACCCCTTAAGTTTACATTTTTCCTTAAAACTTTTAAGTCACTTATGATGACAAATAATTACCTTAAAATGGCCACAATGAAGACGAGAGTTTCTAACATGCCTAAATAAAATGATACAGTTCATCTGGTCCGAATTATTTTTCCCCAGTGTACCAGTTTATGATATTTTCCTACCCTTCAATTCCTGCCCCATTTCAGCATGGGAAAAAAGTTGCAAAATCTCAAAAAACTCATATGGAATGGGAGGATAATTTTCCAATTATATTTGGAGAGCAGAGATAACATGAATAATATTCTTTCCTCTTCTTTTAGTCTGCCTTTCCCTCAGTTTCTCTTCAGTCACATGAATAGGGCTATAGCTATCACAGTATGAAATGTCAGAGTTCACTTACTCAGAGATAAAGCTTCCTGCTATGTGATGAGAATAAACTTTTAATGTAATTTTTCAACTAAATACCTGTGATTACAGCACATGAAGAACTAAAAGTATAAAAAGGAATTAAAATCTGGGAACACATCTAAATATAATGCCCTGTTCAGTCCCAGAATGGCAAATTTGAAATAGCATCTCACCACATCCCTCATGCTTTTTGTTATATCTGAGGTCTTTTGGTTAACACAAATGGCTGTGCGACTATTGAAACTGGTATTCACAAAACAAAAAATTAATTCATGATCTGAAAGAAGAGAAAGCTACTGCATTTTTCTCCTCTGACTAAACTGAAAGTTGTTGTTGTATTTACAATATGCAGTATTCTGGAGAGAGAAGGAGGTTTGTGTGGGACTGGCCTCCCAGAAAGATCAAGCAGCAATGGTAACAACAACTTTGTTGTTTAGTGGTTTTCAGAGGCACATTCAAAGCCCTTACAGTAAGAGTACATAAAAATGCTTTAAAGAAACACAGCCAAATACTACATTTAAATCAGAAGTGAAAACATGGTTTAAAATATACTAGGAAACACATTCCAAAGAGACACCCTTCCAGGCTCTTGAATGATGCTAGAGAAGGTATCCGCAAGTTAGAGCTGAGTGGTCTTGACAATAAAACAGTCAAACATTATAAAAGTACTCTAAGAACCATTTTTAGAAACTTTTTTTTTCTAATTTTGCATAACACTAAGTACTTCTGTACAGTGCTAGAGCACAATGTAATTGCTAATTAAATGTTCTTCCCAAAACTTGTAAGAATAACCACACTGGCTACATGCATGCTGCTAAATGAAGAGGGTCCAGGAAGCAACCGAGAGCATTTCCCTCCTGATTGCTGAGACAAGTTGATTACTAAGCCTCTACTTTTCTCTATTTGAGCCAGTCAGACTGGCCTTGATCTTAGTTCTAAGGACAGGTATCTTCAGGGACCATTCCCCCCAAACACCAGTGTAGGTATTGCACCAGAGTTCACTCCCTCCACAGTACACAGTCCTCTAACGCAATCCTGTCAGTCCTTGCATCCCCTGATGTCCTTTCATACCTCCTTTCTACACCCTGGAGCATGCAGGCATTACCCTGAATTTCAGTCTATAAAAGTCCACTCTGGCATAGTACATTATTCACATTACTTTACACAGTCCCAGACCCTCTTTCCAGGAACCTTGACATTGTTTCCTGGGCCTCTTATGTTTGGTTGCATAGACATACCACTGGGTCAGGTGAAGGTCCATGCAGCCCAATATCCACCAGAACCGTTGCACACAGCCTCTTTGGCTAAGAATATAGGAGCAGGAGTATGAGAACACTAAAACTGATCAGAAAGTGATGCTTCTCTTCTTAAGCCCTAATACTTTGTCCTTGAGGATTTTCTGAGGTAGAGATTGTTTTCTTCTGTTTAGTAGCTTCTATGACATGAATACTTATCTATAATTAGGAGAAACTGAGCATGAACTTTGATTGGCCTAAATATGTGCAAATGATACTCCAGCCCTACTCCATACCCTGGTATTTGGAAGAAAATGAGAGTTTTAAACTGTTTTTACAATGTTGAGCTCTGAGAGTTTGTTTTGAAGGTATCTTCCACTGCTGTGAAGGCCACAGTTTTTTATTTTCTTGACCTAAAAGCTGTATTTCTCATGTTATCACTTGACTGTAGCAGCAAAGGATTTAGGAAGTTGACTGAGCTATTGTGAGACTTGGCCTCACTGAGAAGGCTGCAGAGCATCTGACCATAGGACCAGGATTTAAATTCAGAAGTTTCTTATTCCAGCACTGTACTTTTTCTGGTATTTTTTAGCAAAGATTTTCTAGGGCTTGAGGGTTTTTGAAACAGTAATGGCTTATAATCAACTGCTTTTGATATCTTTTGAAAAATACTATAATCTGTAAAATCTGACAGTAAAAACTGTCATTGCTTTTTGCATTAAAGCTAACACTGGCAAGAGTATTTCAAACAAGTTGAAGCCTGTTTATTGTCTCTCTTGGCAATGCCTGAGTCAGGGCAATGTAGTAATCTGTTCTGGAGAAATGCGGTTCTTAATATTACTTTTGGATGTAGATGAAGAAATTGAATTTATGAAAGCATTTTGTGTTGATGAGTATAATCTTTGTCCAATCTAGCAATCTTAACAGGCAATGCCAATCAAAATCAATATATTTTTTATATTTAAGGGCAATAAGAAAATATTACTGCAATTCATCAATAACAACAAAAAAATCCCTGTATTTTTCAGTTTGTCTTTCATAATCATTTGCCTGTTTCAGACTGGATAATGCTTTCTCTCTTTGTGGCACTCCCAACCCAGGTAGATTATGTGTGTATTTCCCTATTTATAGCACTGAAAACAAACACTTGAACATTCTATACGTTATTATAACTCAAACAGAAGTTGTGGATGAATACTGAAATTATTGACTGTAACTCTACAAACTGTTATTATGCTGAAGGTGTAACTATATGACTGTGATTGTCCCTTCTGGTTTTAAAATTCCTGACTAAATGTGGGTTACTAGCAGACTGTTCACTGGTGCACTTGAAGAAAAAAGGTGGATTCTGCACACTTTTCCTAAGTGAAAAACAGCTAGCCTCAAAAGGTAAACTAAATCACCATTAAACAAAGCTAAAGCCCAACAGAGTGGAGTATCCCCACAGACCGGGTGCTGATTACAAAATCAATTTGATGCTTTTTTGGAATGGTGCAAGAAATGGCTGAAAAGATTCCTTTGAACCACAAGAAAGGTTTTGTTTGCATTAATTTTCCTTGCTGGATCGAGGTTTAGACTGGTTCTCATTTTATCTGCACCCTGTTCCCCACCTTCACATGAGTACACACAAAGCGGGGGCTTCAAAGCTGACAGCACTGGCCTAACTCTGTTCTCATTAAAAGTGTTGGCAAAACTCCCAGTGGCTTCAACAGCAACAGGATTAGGCCAACTGTGAGTGCTTTGAAAAACTCACCCAAGGCAATAAATCTAGCATTAATTCACAAAAAGGAAAGCAAACAAAAAAGGTATGAAGAGAGGGGAAAGGAGAATCATCACTGGGTTACTCAAAGTCCTTTAACAGAAAAAGGACCCTAATTATATATTTCTGTGTAGAATCTCTCTGGCTGTTGCATGAGGGTTGGCATTTGACACTTACTCGTCTGCTTAAGTCTGTGCATGAGGGCCAAGAGAGAGAGGATCCTTCCCCTGTCACCATGTGCAGAAACTGCTGGTAATCACGCTGTTTACATGGTGCAAGAGCTCCGAGCTCACAGACCTGACTCACCGAGCAGCAGACCGGGGCTGGCTGGGGCTAGAACATGCTTCACCCTTTCCCACCGTGAAGCATGGGCTGCTCTGTCCTACAGTCTCCCGAGGCACTTAACTGTAATTTGTTGGACATATCTGCATCCAGTTGTTCTCAACTCATCTCACACATCATCTCTTTTACTGCTCAAATAATTGTTTGTGCCTGTCTTGGAATTACTTCAATTATGCTGGTGCATTTCTAGTACAGAGATAAATTACATAGCTGTGAACTTTGCCCATAATGGGGAGTGCACAGGAAACCATTCAAAAGGCACTTGACACTTCAGTCTCGGGTTATTTGCATTTCATTTATGACTTGGTATCCTCCTCATTTTATTTCATGCTCACCAAAGATATGGAATTATGAAGCCAAAACTGTAAAAATGTTGTTTGGTTCTTCTGGGTTTTTTTCACTAGAGACATGAACCTCGGAGAATTTTAAGATTCTTGTGTGAAAATTTGCATGTCCCATTGGGAACACTGAAAAATCCAAAGAGACAGATGTCCTTCAGGTGAAATATCCTGGTGGCAGAACTGTGCACTTCTTGTTAGATGGATGAAGAATGTCAGAGCTCCAACCTGGTAGTGGTTTATCTACTGTGCTGAAGATAGCATTGCTTCCCATGGGGTGGTAGCCATATGTAACTTTAATCTAACTTTCTAGGTTCTGAAGCTATAGCTCTCTGCAAAGTGGGATTCATGTTGCTTGTACATCTTGTTCCAGTTACTCTCATGAACTTTTTTTTTTTTTAAATAAGAAAAGAATTGGCTAGAATTCATCTGCCTTTGAGGAAGAAAATGAAATTGGACAGCTAGGTTCTTGGCAGTGCCTGGCAGGCATTGCCTGGACTTAATGAGAATAAAAATCATTTTGTATCAGTAGCTTAAACAATGGGTCAGATGCAATTTGTGGTTAAACTTGGCATCTTTATAGATTTGACAACGTCATCTCCATCACTAGAAACAGTAAATCTGATCTTTCAGAGATCGATAGAGCCAGGAGTTATTCTTCAAGTAACTTCAGTGCTCTGATAGTCCTTTGAAAGAGGATTCAGGGAGGTCCGGGGAAGGCATGACCCTTGATGTTGCTCATTAATTGTATTTGGCTGCACATTACTTACTCAGTATGGTGAAAAACATTTACTATGCAGTAAGGATTATTTTCTCAGCTTTAGTTACAAATGATTAAGTGATTGTCCTGTGCTTAGTGTATTTTGGGTATATGAAGATAGTTTGGTCCAAAGTAATGTGTCCTGGGCCACAGCTGTGTGCAGTGCTTTGCTTTCTATTGCAATGGGAAAATAATTTGGGTTTGAATCCAGCAGGACTGGATTTTTGCCACCATTTGCACTGAATAGCAGAACCTCCATCTGAACTTCTCTCTTTTCTTCCACCCTAATATGTCAGCAGGCTTTGCCATCTTCTCCAACTAGGCAAAGAGCAGTAGATTCAGGTCTGCACTGCCACAAAATGGGTAATGCTCAAAGCATTATTGGCACTCTTTCATGAAAAGGTGACTTTAGATACTGTCCAGACCCTTCTCACCTCTCACAAATGGTCATGATTTCTCACCTTTCACAAAGTGACTTGCCTCTCACAAATGCTGATTTTGTGGCTGATGTACATAGGTGGTATTTCCCTTTTCACTGCTCATGAGCTCCCTGCACTGCCCTGGAAAACTGAAGGGTCCATAGCATGCCAGTATCATTGTACAAGGACTTGTCCTGAATTTCAGAGGACAGTGCTCATATCTCCTGCTGCCTTCTGACAGGAGAAAAGGATTTTGTGTAACAGAGATGTTAGTACATATCTTGCCTCAGGCTCCTAATTGTCTGTGATTTTTATTTCAACCGATATTATTATGATAATCCCATCAGATTTTATTTGCAAATTCTTCCATTCACCCTTTATGTTATGAGAAGCTGAATCCAGGGTTCAAAACAGTAAAACAGAAATAGAAGATTCTGGCATCCCCTTTAAGCCACTAAGGCCTTCATATTTGCATTGTTGTAGATTCAAAGCCAGATATTCCTTTTTGGCCTTGTATTAGCATCATTCTTGCACAATTTCATGACCATAAGTGGTGTCTTTGTACATTTTCAATGTGAAAGCAAAACTACTGATGCATGATAAGCACAAACAGAATGTTTGGAAGAACAGTCTCTTGAAAGCATACCATTCATCTATCTGAAAATAACCTAGGAGTTTGACACTCACACAAAAATTACAGCTGGTGTTTTTGCCAAAGAAACGCTCCAAACTAGAATTCTGTATCTGGAGCTGGGCAAATAATTGATTTGGGGGGGGCACTGGCAGATCTACAAGAATTCATTTTCCGTCAACCTGGAAAGAAGTGTTTAGCCAAATAGAAAATAATAATTTATGATTAAGAACAAGGTTTGGGTTTTAGGAAGGGTTACTTGTTTCCTTGTTAATTCCTTGATAAAACTGAAGTAGATTTCCAAATGCTTAGAACTAAAAGTCAAACTATCTAAAAATGAAAATGCTGACATTTTTCCAGTTTTAAGACTTTTTTTCTTTAAGCAGCTGAGAAAAAATGGACACCATTGAATTACAGTTATTCAGGAAAAATTTAGGCCAAAATGCTGTGCCTATCTCTAGCTGTATATCAGATATCTTCACGTGACACATCTCCACTTTTTTAAATACACAGTGGGAACGTGCTGAAATACAAAACTTAGTGCAACTTCAGTAAAACTATGTAAAAGGGCAAGTCAGCACAAGAGACAAAAGGAACTATGATGCTCAGCTTTTAGGTAAAGCTATTAAGCTAGTGCAGATTTGAGTTCACATAAACCTTATTAAATCATGTGAGACTGCATAATTTTTTTTCCCTTTCTTTTAGTACACCCTTAGATACTTCTGACACATCTGCTTCTCCATGTGCTCAAAAGTCAATTGTGATCTGGGGGTGGGAAAAGGTAAATGTTGTTAGAATAGGAAATTACACATGATAAAATGCATTGTAATTTTTATATTTCCTTGATAGTCAGAACTCATTATTTATCTTAGTAACTCATTAAAAAAAGTAAAAGGTGGGCTTATTCCCTAAATAAGTTAGGTGGCAATTTGGATCAAATACACATTTGAGTATCCATAAAGTTCAATGTATACAACAAAAACCATATTCATAAATAATTTTTCCAATTGTTAATGTGTGCTTCAGCTTACTTTATACCCCTTTTCTACCCACCTTCCATTAATGTTCTAGCAGCCAAATTTGTACAGAGGAATACTTTTGGAAGTAGTGAATTTTAAATTATTATTGAGAACACTCAGAGAGAGTAAATTGCAGATTCAAAGTAACGATCATCTGCACTGAAAATATGGTGCATTAGTTGTTGTTGTTATTATTCCATCAATGAACATTACCAACATGTTAAAACAAAGCAACCTGAGATTTTAATGGCAACTATCACACAAAGGTGCAAACAACAAATATCTATAGGCTAAGGCAATGGCTATGAAAACAAAGAAGAATGCTAAAACAGGTATGAATTTGGGAAGGTTTTAGTTTGTTCACAGACAATTCACAAGTGAAATATAAACACACAGTGGAGAGGCGCTGCGGTGTACTGGTCACTTTTATGGTGACCAGTGCATAGTCAATATGAGAAGAATGACAAACTAACTGGTAGTTATGGAAAGTGGTTCCTTACTTTGGAGGAATGGTAATGTCAGTGAGTAGTTTTCCATTACCTTCACTGGTCTTTAGAGTAGGCCTTAAGGTAGTGGTTGTAGCAGCTAGGAAATTTAACTTTTACTGAAAATTCTACTTTGAAATGGAGGTTCAAATCTAGCCATTGTCATGCTGTGACTTGCTACAGGGAGACATCAGAGCTTCCTTACTGCATTTCTGCTTTCTGTAATCTTCAGTAAGCATCAGAGCATTCGAATAGTGGCATAAGATAGACTCTGCAAGTCTGATGCTGACAGTAGCCTGAAATAGCTGCAATACCCACAGCCTTGCTGGAAACCAACAGCATAGTGAGCTAATGAGCTCAGAGGTGAGATCTGAATGGTAGGATAAATGGTGTGGGCTGGAGTGGCTATTGCAACTGGGAGAGAGGACTGGTGAGTATCAGTAGAAGAGGCTGATGTATCAGGACTCTGTTTAGTGATCTGGTTAAAATTCACTGGTCTGAAAGGTAGGTGGAGATTAATGTGTCTTCCATAGGTTTAGCTTTCCAAGGTGCTGTTAATCACTTATTGGGGTATAGATGAACATTTCTTTTGAGAAAATGGAAATTCCCATTCAGATACGTGAGTGAAATTAAATGTTATTTTCTGCTGTTGCATTTGGATTGTAAAAGGAAAAGGTATGAAAGCTTGGCAAAGACTGAAATGCTCTGGGCTCATTCCTCTGCCATCTCCCATGAGATCTGAAGCTGGCTTTTGATTCTCCAGACACTAGAGTATGTCAATCCAGGAAAAACATATTTGAAAACTATCGTACATTCCTTTTCCAGAACTGAACTTGGTTTTCTGCTGAAGTGGTTTGAAGTAGGCTCTTAGCCAGCTCATATCTCAGCCCTTTGCTTCTGAGCACGAAACACATAGTCAGAATCCCCCGAACTGAACCAAGATAAAATTCCATCCTGGGGTACTGGAAGATAAAAATGGGTGAGTTTGGAGTTTCCTGACTCCATATAAACAGTAAAGATGTTGAAGTTCAGAATTTTTGAGCTCCGGATGAAGTATGTGGATTAAAGAGCAAGGCTGATATTGAGAAATAGACTTTTGTTTTAATGATACCTTAAAAAAGTCTCAAACAATCCTGGAGGGCTGTGCCTTCCCTGCCATTATGGAGTGCTCCCAAGAACATCCAGAAGAACAACGTGATGCCCACATCCATGTATGTCCAGCAGACTTTGATATCTTGCAGGCAACAGGAACATTGTGTAAGCACCTAAACAAGTAGTTGCAATGTACTAAGCCACTAAGTGAGCTCAGGAAGCAGCAGAGCCACATCCCTTTGACAGCAGCTTATGCCCATACTTTAGGCTGTGATTCTGAACAAATGTCTGGAGAGTGTATATGGGCTGCAGGATGCCCTAGAAATACCCTTCACACTGTAGCGTAGCTGTATCCCTTTGATCTTTCTTATGTTTTTATTTGCTAACCAGGCAAGATTTTGGCCTTGAAAACACATATAATCATTTTCTCTGCAGTCAAAAGGAGTTCAGAAACATATGCTACAAGCAATTTTAAAACAAAGTGTTCATTTCATAAAGCAGTTGAATGACTACCTGGCACATATTTGAACTCTGGCTGATAACTGTAGTATTTATTTTGATATTTTCCTGCTTCCAAGTCTGTGCACACTGATGAAGTCTTGACCACTTCATAAAAAGCAAAGAATGGTATTAATATTGCCAGCGGGAGGGTGTAAGCCACAACCATTTGAAAAAACTACATGGCTCTTCTTAGCTAAGCCTCCCACTGAGAGCTGATTGCTAGGGAAAAGAGAGGTGGGAATTAGCCACTTCGGTTATGAATGTCAAGCTTCTTGGAAGGTTTGAGTAACAAGAGGTGCTGAAAATTATGGCAACCAAACCCCCTTCTCCTGACACTAAGCTAGTCACTCTGTGACATTCTTGGCCTCTTCTAACCCAGTGTCTGGGAATCTGAGACTTAATCTTTGGTCTGCCACATGTTGGTGCAGAATATAGCTGCTGCAAAATGAGACCAACCTACAAATGGGGAAAAGATCTATTTTAAAATGATGAAACCCAGCCCCCTCATTCTTCCGTAGCACAGGCTTTTTTAGAACCAAATTTCAATCTCATACTGGCCATTTAATACTGCATGGGCTGTGTTTCTCACTCCAGACAGGCAGGAATGTTTTGCTGTTTGTCTTGATAGCCAGCATGCATGCCTATGCTGGGAGCACCTACTCATCATACAGTATGCAGTTCATATTCTCATTCTTCACATCAGGAAAACTCCGTCTGGGTTTGTTTAAATAGTAGACTGTATGGGAACTGAAATATTATCATGGTAATTAACATTTCATCAGAGTAACCAAGGCTTCAAATTTTCTTGCTTAGTTTTGTGAGATCATAGTTCAGGACCTGAATAGGTGATGACCTCCTGGTAGCCCTTGTAGTCCCTATCAACTTCCCATTTGGTCTGCACTGCTGAAAGCTTAGACAGGGTGGAGATCTCAAACACTGGCATGCCCTTCATTCACAGTCCGTGCAGTTTATGGTGGGACCATTGTCAGAGCAACAGAGATGCATTACTGCCACTGTCCCCTAAGCTCCCTTAGCTTGTGGTGGCCTGTACCACTCCAAGAAGCTACCTGCTTCTTCTCAGTACTGCTACTGTAATGTATGAGGAGGTGGATGTACCAGCATAACAGTAGCTTTACATGCCATAATACCTGATGCATTTGCAGTGTTGCTGGGTAACGGTCTCAGACTTTATATCTTTTTTATTATTAATGAAGTATATCATACCCTCAGCACAAGGTATCTTCCCGGAGATTTTAGTGTAACACTTTGAGGTAAAGTCCAGGAATGTGCCTTTTTCAGCTTGTGCAGAAATAAAGCTCACAGCCTTTAGTATCAACAGTCAGGCTGCTCTCTGGGATGTTGAGGTACCAGCATAGAAATATCATGAAGCAACAAGGTTCATCTCAGACCTGCTTTTCAACCCCTGCCGGCTCCCTGTGGCTCTGCCCTAAGATGTCTCTGTTTCGTCAATAGCTGACCCTCTGGGACTCCCTTGCACTTTCCAGTTTGTCCTACCCACCTCACTGATGGCAGAAGGTGTGATGTAACAGTCCATCCGTCCAGTGACAGATACCTTTGGTTTCACTCTTGCTCTTCTCCCAGTCTTGAAGACTTGTTACTACCCCACACGGAGTATATGAGCAGATCTTTGTCTCCTCTTTCCAAATTGTCCCTCTTCCTTGCATCTAAAGAGCAGGTCCTACCTAGCTGTTAGAAGCCTCAACAACTGCAGATAGGGGCCAAGTATTGGTACTTTAGCGTACAAGGTACTTGTGTCCCAAGGCCACATGCAGAGCAAGTTTTTGTCTCCGCAGAATGCACCTCTAGCATCCTGGATTTCACTCTCATGCATATCGTATAAGAAGCGAAAATGAGGGACAAGGGCTTGGCTCACTCTCTGTCATCTGGCAGAGTGCTCCTGGGCCGGCTGGACCTGCTCTCCATCAGAATGACCTAATTCGGCGTACATCCATATTGATCTGCATCATCATCAGTTCAGTGTTCGTTAATGCAACCAGGTGCAGAAAGCTTTCAGGGGAAATAAATGAAGAGAAAAAATATATGCTACCCTCTTTGAGTAGGAGTGGAATTAGATTCTTTTTGTGCACTTTAGTTGAAGCCTACTCAGTGACATTTTAAAAAGGCTGTGTGCACAGGCCCTGCCTCCCTCTCTCCCTCCCTCCCTCAGCTGCTGCAGCTGCATGAGGCTGTCATGATGGGGGTACAGTGAGGGGGGTGCCTCCCCTGTGCTGCAGGCTACCATCATGTAGCCTCTGCCACAGGCAGACAGCAAACCCTCCCTGCCACTGGGCAGGTTTGACTTCAGTTTTGGCACAACAGTTCAGGCCGGCAGTTTCTCCCACTGGGGAGACAGGTCAGTGTGGAGGCCCAGGGCATATTTCTTCTCTTAATTACACTGCTGTAATTGCATTTCTCTGGTGGAGTCATTCCCAGTTTTTTTCTGTGTAAATGAAAAGAGAGCATAGATGCTGAATTAATCTCACAGATTCCTCTCTGTGGATTACTCTGTATCAGGCGTAAGATGGTCCACAAAGAAGGAACAACCTTCTTGTATATCCCCACAGGCCCTTGAGAGGCTGTATGTGCTCACCACCTGCCTTGGGAGGAAAAAAGCTTGCCCCGTCTTGTTATGTTTCTGATTAGAATAAGAGCTGCTGGATTTGTTCATTTAAGAGAAGATATGCAGGTGTAGAAGCTCTTGATGACCATCAAAAGTTAATGAGATTGCTCTGTGCTGGAGGAACCAAGAGCCGTACACTCCCGACTGGTACAGACAGTGCACACTTCTTCATCCAAGACAGAGCACATAAGAAACGCATGATAGGGTGATTTGAAAGCTTTATGGGTGTTTAGCTGAGAAGATACACTATATGTCCCAAATAACACCATCATGCATTTTTAAGACTGGTAGGAGAAAGCACAAAGAATCGTGCTCTGAGATTCAGTACAGAATATTACTGGATGCTGATCTCATTTGATTTTATTCAAATCCCCTATTCTGTCTCCTTACAGGCACTGTCTCTGACCATTGCTGCTTCCATCACGTGACCACTGGAAACATAGCTGAACACAGCAGTAGGATATGTAATGAATAGAAAATGCACTGACATTAGGGAGATGCAAGCTATTTACAGATATTTGCCTTGTCCACAATACCACAAATATTTTGTTGTGTGATATTAATATCAGCCTTGGTTTTATGACTTGCTTCTAATTGCAAGAGGAGAATATAACAAAGATAACGAAAAGGAGACTTCTATAAAACGGAACAGAAGAAAAAACTGAGGGGAACTGTTATTCAATTCCAACACATAGTATGTGTAATGCACAGCCAAAGAATAGCAAAAATGAAACAGAGAACAAAGATTTTTGAGTTCCCTGTCATAGCTGCCATTCGGTGTACGTATCAAAAAAAGTAAGCACTCTGATGCATATTTCTGTCCCTCTCTCGGGAATTTGCTTCGCATGGTTAGTTATTCCAGTGTGCAGTTGCCATGAGGGATGCCCAACCCCTCAGTCACATTGATTCCCTCCCCATGTGGGCATACAATTACTGAAGGAAAAGAACTGTTCCAGGACAGAAGAAAGGAAGGAAGGAAAGTTTTACCATGTTGGCTTTTAGGAAATGAAAGAGGAGAAATATGTAGCACTCTCTTACGTGTTTCTGTATTAAAACACTGCAATAGTCTTCAATACTTGTATGAAATTTAGAAATGTACTGGGATAAATTCTTTTGCCTAAGCTTCTATTTTTGGCATTGAGGCTTTTCAGTTAAAACTAAACAACAGGGACAATGTTGGGGGTCAGGGAGTGGGGAGAGGAAAGTAGTGTGTAGGTGCTGTGATCCATTTACCAGTCCAGCTGACATGAATGTGCCCTAAGTCCTACTTGATCTTCTTAATACAGTGTAATCCTTAATTATCTATTTTGACACCTAATGAGCACACACGTTGTGTTCACTCACAAGGATGTATCTGTCTTGCCTTGCTAATCCCGTTATCCAGGCTGTGTCTCTGCTAACTCTACTGGTGCGAATGACTCACAGATGTAGTGTCTCTCTGTGCTGCTGTATCTCTGCCATGTAATCATAATAATTACTCTCCATCATGAAGAAGGTCTGGAAACAGTAAAATCTTCCACCTGTTGACATACAGTGAAGTCTGTGCATGTTTTTAATCCAGGGTATAGTTTGTCAGTCTGGTGTTGAGCTTAAAAGGCGATTGCAGACCTTTTAATGATATTGATGTTCTTGCTGTGAAGAGGCAACAGAGCACTGCTCTATTTGACACGGCACAGAGCTGTGTAGGGTGGGGGAAAGAACAGATGGTACTTACTCATGAGCAATCTGGCAAGGATTTTTCCTTGAGGAGAAAGAGAAACAATCCTTTCCTTAATGCCTGATGTTGCCAGGCTGTTCTACCTGAACAGCAGTGGGGCTGTAGTCTTTCTAAGTCTGCTGCAGCAACAGACTGGTGGAGCAGTCCCTGCACTTCCTCAAGCACAGAAGCAGATTCAGAGATTTATCCTTGCTAGATGACTTGTTCTGTGAGGGCTGAGCCTTAGTAAAAATTGAAGTCTGTATAAAAACCAGGGAATTAACCACCTTGTGGGATTTTTTAACACTTTTAATGAAATGTCTTAGCTCAGAAACTTGAGATGTGGTGATTGCAACTAAAATCCCTGCATTATCAATGTCTAGATGGCTGACAATACCACCGTGTAACTTGCTACATTCTCACTAGAGTGAAGACTAGGATGAACTTAGTAAAGCTGACATCGGTGGGATACAGAGGAACTTTCAGTATCCAGCTAAACCTGGGATAATTCAGAGGGATAACTAACCTCTCTGCAAAACAGCATAGCTCTTAAATAACTATGTGATTGACCCTTTCTCCAGCTCCATTGGGAACATAAGGTGAGCAAACCTTGGTAAAAGCAGTAGATGTCCTGCTTCTGACTGCAGCAGAGACCTCCATTTCAGCAGTGGCAGGTGGAAATTTGGAGCTTGTAAATTTGGGTTAGTGCTCAGCACATATCTAACTCTGAATCCATTGCAGTGAATGTAAGTTTTGTCACACAGCAGGAATAGCAATAAGCCAAAGCAATAAACAAACCATAAGCACTGGTAACACTGGGGGACTGCTAGTGGCATTGTGGGGACCGGGTTGTGACAGTGGTGGCTGCTACAGCACATCCACAGTCTCATGGAATTTGGTGTCATTTGTGATGACACACTTGCTATAGGAGTATACTCTTTAATGCAGGGGGCACACCAATCTTCCCTAAATTGTCCACACTTACCAGCAGGTCCTACAAGAGATGTTTGGGGCAAATCTACCCAGTGCAATGGAAGCTGTGGAATAAGTTCAGTGCCAGGAAAAGATACCAGGTCAGTTACTAAAAGCAGTCCTGGACACAGGTGTATTTTCTGTCTGTGGCCTAACATGCTGAAGTGACTGTGCAGGTCTCTCTTTGCAGTTATCATGTTCGATGTTAGTTTGAAAATTTCTGCACTATGTTCCAGCACACAATGGAGACAGGCACCTAGGTATCAGCATCTCCCTTGACTGAGATATGGATAAAAATGGTGGCACTTCCATCGCACTGCTATGTTTGCAAGTAACATAGTGTTGTGCTATTTATTTTGAACACTGTCTACTACTGGGAAGCTACCATGAACCTTCTGGAAGTCTTAGCTTGCTGTTCGATGAATACTGAAATCAGACACTTCTGTGGGTATTATGGTAAAGTCACATTTTGCTGAGCTTTTACAATGAAAGATTATAAAGACCTCAGTGTGAACAGGAGACAATATTCCCTATCAAGTTCATTCACCTTGTTAGTTAAGCACAGCTTGCATCCAACCTGGATTTCTAACTCATCAGCCATGCATGGCTTTGATGCTCCTCTGACACTCACCCTTTCCAATTGCTGAGACTTTCTTGGAGCCAAGGGCTAGGAGAGAGACCTCCCTGCTGGGCAACTGTGAGTTCCTGGGTACTGTCTAGACAGCAGATGGAGTCTATGCAAATTCTACGGAGGCTCAAGCTCAGATCTAGTGGCTAACAGCTAAGAGGCAGAGAGCAGAAGAGGAAAGACCATCTTCATACTCTGCCTAGTCTCTACAGCTGATATTGTGAGTGAGCCCAATCCATTTTGGAACAAGTCAGTCAGGTTGATTCACACCACCTCCCTGTTGTGGGTAAGCTGATCTCTTTGACTTTGGACTGAAAGGGAAAAGAAGTGCTTACGGTAACTGCTTCAGCTGATTGGTGATAACTAACTAGCAGCTGAGAGTTTAAGTGACAGCCTACATCCAGCCAGTTCTAGTAGAGCTGCAAGGGCAGTGTCTGCACTGGGGGAGAAGAAGAATTAACTTCTGCAGGGCAAATCTCAGTAATTACAGCTTCACTAGAATGGCTGATCTGGGATGTAGTCTGGAGTTATGCAGTTGCCACAGGAATTATTTAGCACAGTTTTTTAGAGATCTAGAAATAATGGTGTGAATAAAATAATAAAATGCAGGGTTAAATTAAAGTAAAATACTGACAGCAAGCTTTACTGCACTAACAGATAGGTGCCCTAAACATGAGGTGAAAGCCTTTATTCTGGTGACATTCATTTCTGGTTATTTTTAGGATTCACAGTGTGTTCTGAAATTGATAAGACAACAGTAGGTGTGAAAGAGATTTATTTGCAGGAAGATGGGCTGTATGACCTTTAGTTATTAGTTATCATGGAGACACAAAAGCTTTCTAGATGTCTCTCAAGAGATAAAAATACATGATGCATATCCTGTAAATCTGCATGCTCTGAATGGCTGTTGAAGGGAATAACAAGATAATTGTGGGCAGCTGAAAATTAAAAAAAAAAGACAAAACAATGCTTGTAAAATAAGAATTTTGCACATTATGGTAAAACCATGACAATTCACCCTTTGTATTATGATGAAAAAAACACTTTAAGATACAGTGGGTTCTTTTTATTGTGGAACCAGTTAAATGAGTCTCAGGGTCAGGTAAATAATAAGTGACTGCATAGAAAGAAAACAGGTCTGGAAAAGGAGCTTGAATTAGGAAAGGGTAAGGCAAGGCAAGGCATGCCAAACCAGGAGGGGCACTTGAAGCACGAGGCTCGGAGAAAGCTTCCATGCCTAGAGTCCCTGGGACGGTTAGACCTAAAGCATCAGATATCTCAGCTGTGGAGACCTTTATTTCCCATTCAAATGTCTAATCCTTTTCTGAAGTTCACAAAGCTGGCCTCAGAAGCGATCCCATGGCAAAGATTTCTTCCCACTGTCTACCCTGTGAGATGAGTTATTAAGCTGGGATGATTTTCAATAGCATTAAAATACGAAGTAGAGCGTACCTTTTTTGCTTAGCAAATATAGATACTATTTTTGTACAGTGTGTTTGCTTTTGGGAGTTTTTTTGGATACATTTCAAAGAGAATATAAATTGCGAGCATGTTTTATTGGTCAGGGCCATGTGCTGTTTGGTTGGGATTCGGTAGGTCAGGTTTTGTGGTGTTACTAGCTCTATCCGCCGAAGTGTTTTATCCTACACAAATGTGTTGTGTTGCTACAGTGCAGGAAGGTGCTGCTGCTGGACACTGGGAGGACAGATGCACAAGTACTTTTGTCTGAGGAAATGTTAAGAGTCGAGATGGGGAGGCAGGGACAGGGGTGATTATCTATGATAGTGAGCTGGAAGTTATAAAACAAAATGATCCATGTATTTGAGGAGCTGCTGTGTTTTACTGCCATATGTTGCTGTGTGGTGACTGAACTATAATTTTGCTGTCACCATGATGAGGAGGATAGCTTATGAGAACGTGCAGTGGAACAGCTCCTGGCCCAGACCAGACACAGCCATCCTGTCCATGCAGCTGCAGCTGCCACACCAGGGGCCTGGTGCGGCACTGCTATTTCTATGGATAACCCTTTAGCCAATCCCAAATGCCCCCAAGTCCATTGAATAGTACTCTGTTCAGAGAGACAGCATTGCACTGCAAAATTACGGCCTGACACAGATTTATGTTTAAACCACATTACACCATTTTGGCAGTGCCAGCAGGTCAATCAAGTGGGTATAAATGGGAGTCAGCATCTGAGGCAGCTCTAAAAGAACAAGGAAAGCTCTGGCAGCTGAGCAGTAAGTATTTGGGCTGTAGTATTTTCTTTTCTTTATTTTCATTGGCACATTGTGTAATTTATATGGCAGCTTGAGTATTTGTGGTGCTTTGTAACAGATAAAACATTCTACTAACCATGAAGGGAAATAGGACGTGAAGAGACAGAGAACTGTGCAGGTGGAGAGGATGCTTAAAACATATAGAAAAGAGAAAAAAAAGCCACTGAAGAAATTAAAGAAGGTATTCAGTGGCGTGGGAAATGGAAAGGCAGCAACACTGGGACAGGCTTAAGGAGAGAAGTGCAAGAGAGGGAAGACTGGAAACAAAGGAGCATTATCTTGGTGGCAGACAGAGAAAAGGAGGGGGAAATGCAGGGTAGCAAATAATTTGAGAGGGAATTGGCAGCAGTGGCTGCCAGCACTAAGGAGAGGCTGTCAATGATAGGCAAGTATGTGCTGCTTAAGTCTGTTTCAAATCCACTGTTGTCACAGGAAATTAATTCCTGGGCTTAAATATGATCCAGACTGCAGAGCTGGTAGAGCCTGGACATCCTTGAAGAAGCAGGTTGGTCAGAGGACCATAGGACACAGAGGTCTGTGCCTGCTCACGCAAAGTGAACAAAGGGAAAGAGTGTAAAATTTCTTTCTACAACTTGACAAAACAGAGAAGGGGTGGAGGATATGTGACAAAAAAGGTCCAGAAAGAAGAGGTTCTTTTTTTTTCCTAATCAGTAACTAGTGTTTTCTCATGTGCCTGTAACAAAAACTTGGATTATAGAAAGTTTGCAAAGTCTAAACTACCCTGATGTACTAACCCTGCACTACCACTACGAAAGATGTAGGAAGCAGGCTTTTCTAAGGAAAACAAAGGCTGGTAGTATGGCCTCATTGCTATGGAGCCAAAGTCCTGGTGTCATCAAGTTCAGTGGGAATGGGCACTACTGAGAAGTAGTAGTTTAGGATTTCCTTGTCTTGAATGCTTTTGTATAACTTTTGGTAGCTGGCATCCAGCCATTGTGGTAAGAATGGATATCCCTACGAACATTTACAATAGAAAATGATGATGGCTAATTGTAGTATGATGTTTACATAACTCTCCACAGACCAGTTTTATTTGTATTAAGTCACTACTTAATATAATTTAGAGTTCACATGGCATAATGTCCTGTTTATTTGGAACAAAATTTGGATTTTTGTTGTATGCCTCATCTTTTTAGAGCCATTCTGAGCGGGTTGCCATTATTCCTTGTTTAGTTTTAAGGGAGATAAGTCTGGTTTTGATCAGCTTTCTCCCTGTTCTGCTGGGAATTTCTGATTGACAGCTACATTCTTTTTGTTGTTAAGTATGAATGAATGATCATCTTAATGCATTGACGTTAGATAAAGATAGAGTATAATTCCACCCATGTTCAAAACACAGAGATGTTCAATCAACTCTGTTTCAACAGTGTTGAAAATACTCTGCTTCCATCAGGGTGACCCTTTTCATTTTTTCAAAATAGACTGAAGAGGCTCAAAGTATTTAACATCTCATACTTTGTTGAGACTCTGCTGATCAAAATTAATTACTTCTGGCTTGTACAGCTAGTTCACCGTAACATTTTCTCAGCTTTAAATCTGCTTTGAAGAAACCACACTGAATCAATTCAAAGTAGATAAGATATGCACATGAGCTATTCATCTCTCAAAATATGTTCTTTCCAAGAGATGGCCATTTGCTTATCAGGGGAAAATCAAAGATGCTTGTCCTCTGAATGTAGCAATGAAAACATACTCAGCGTAACAAGGATCAGAAACTGCATATTTGTGATCTGTTTCACTCTTTTAAAATCTGTTTGATTAGATCTTCTGTTAATTCTAATAAAGCAAACGAAACAACACTGAAACTTTCCTGATGCAAACCACACTCATATTTGCTCTCAGCTTTGCTTTCCTATGGCATGTTGACACTGGAGGCTTAGGAATTATCCATACATATTGGTAATGGTTATGTCTAGACTAGGAGCAGTATTACACTGTATGTACTTTTTGAAGTTGTAAAATATGGAATTTTCATAAACCACTTCCCTGCATTCACCATCATGTTAGTTGACTGTTTAGAGATGCAAAATTGTAACTCTTGCCAAGTCAGCACCAGTCAACTTCATTCCACTCTGCATCACTTTCCTCTTCTGATGGGTAAGGTAATTAATTAACTAAGGGTGATGGGTTTAGTATACATAGAGTCATGGTCTGGGTGTTGGAATATGCAACGTGATCTCTGTTGTAAAGTACATAAGTGAAGTCAAACTTACATCATCTGAGGGTTGGAAGGTTGAAGTCCACGGCTAAGAGAAAATGATGGAGGGCAACCTTGATCACCAATGACTTGCTCCTTGAATATCTCCAAAGTTTTTGAATCATAGCATGTCTTGTGGGTCCTCCCTGCCCTCTTATATTTATGTGACAGGCTGTACTGCATCAAAACTACAGTACTCTGTCACACAGTATTTTACTACAGTGTAAGATGGAATGAGGTTTAGGAAGAAGGCAAACAAAACCTCATTCTCTCTCAGCTGTATTACTAGGAAGGACAGTTGTCTCTTTAATGTTAAGAAAGTGTTTAGACATGTCTGCATAGCCATGAAGCCTTGCCACAAGACATAGTTTCCTGTATCATCTCAAATGGTTATATCTGAAGGGTAGGGGTGCTGGCCCTTCACCTCCATTTTGCTTTTCCTCTAGTATGCCTGCCCTTCCACATGCTGCATTAGTATAATTAACCTTGTTCTTTTCAGAACAGCTCTTTATGAAGAACAAACATGTTAATGTGCCATCCAGGATTTCAGAACTGTGGCCCTTCCATTTTCCTAGAATAGCTTTGAAGACTCTCTGGACGGGCTTTGTTGTGCACTGTCACCTGAGCCATTCAATGTCTCTTTGTGCATTGAGGTTCCATTTTGAATGTTATTTTGTTTCTGCTTTTAAAGCAGGACAATTTTTAAATAAAGGAAACATTACAGAACAGAATTAAATACTTAAGCTTCTAACTCCTCTTCAGGTTTCTAACTTCTTTCTAGGAGCCATAAATACTTTGTTGATCTGGACATTTGCTGGCATAGGGCCTATGTTCTTTTAGATGGTAGAATTAATAGATTCCTATCTCCCACACCTTGTTTTGGGGAAAGCATAGTTTCCTTTTAACTTGCAGTTTCTCAGCTTTGAGAAAATACCTCATTGACATGACCCATGCTGAATAAATAGAATGAAGAAAACAGTTTTTCTGCAGTTTCTGAGGAAGTTAAGTCTGTCCAAAGTCAGATTATCCCTTCAGCAGACTGGTTCTAACTCCAGTGGCTTTTTCTTTGTTTGTTTGGTTGTTTGGGTTTTTTTAACTTTCTTTAAAATATTGATAGCAATTATGTACTGCCTGAATCTTAATGTTAAGTATGTTCTTAAGTCACATTATATTTAAGCTATAATGTAGGTTGTCATAATTTCAAAGTTAATTTTATTCACACTTGTTTTTAAGAGGAGATAACAATGTAATTCAATTACACATCACCTTTAATGAGAAAACAGTTTTTCCTTAAAAAGAAGTCATCTACTCTCCTCTGCCTTAACATTCATTCAAAGCATATGGTTCTCATGGTCCTTTACATTACAGGTGAAAAAATACAATAAAGGCACATCACTGCCTGCACACTAGTGCTCTTAGATACAGGAATCTGTTTATTGTTAGCTTTGTTAAAGTGAACTGTCCCCGTAACAGTTTTAGTGCGCAGCTGGTAAATGTCGGACTGGTTTTGTTTCATTCCAGTGGATGATCACTTTTATATTAGATCTGTGCCTGCTGTGAAATTTCATATCATCAAGTTACACTCCTCGAATGCTGCTCTTTCCAGCCCTCGCTGCTTAATACAGGGCAGCACCTTCTTTCTTTCAGATGTTCTTACTGAACTGAACACCTTGTATTGTTGAGATCGTCTTTCTAATCACACTGCAAGTAACTCTCAGACTGGGGAGAAAGTTACCCCCTCTGCACTTGCTGAAAGCCAAAGTCCCTCAGAAGTTCTCCCTGAAGCACTGTCACAGATTCTTCAAATCCCGTGAAATGGAAGAAGGCTGTAACTATTCACAGGACTTGATGGCTAGGTATGGCTGCCATTTCAAGAAGATTTACACTAACATGAGTACTGTTCAAAATTTTTGCTGTGATCTTATAGTGCACATATTAGATTTACGGGCTGGAGACAGGCTTGAGCATAATTTATAAAATGTCAGATTTGTCTTTCTTTTAACAAGAAATTGTCACCAGTCCTTTAACAAGTCTCTCTTTTAATCTGAAACTATTCATTTTAAAGCAACATATTTCATAGGCTCCTTTGCACATTATCAGGAACTCATGCCTCTTTTCTCTTACCTACAGCAATAGAATCTTCCAGTTTCATCTTACAATTCAGGAAGAATTTTATGTCATCACAACATGAGAATTTGAAGAGGTAGTCGCCGTTGTTTTTCATGTGCTTTCCATTGTCATCAGCAGAAACAGAAACAAAGGACTTGTTGGATGTGTGCTGAAGGTAAAGATATCCTTTCACTGGGATTTTATTTTGCTGAAGCATTATCCAGCACTGGCCACTTTCTTTTGTATGAGGTAGTGAATCTGATGTGCTTGACCAAACATAATTGTTCTTGGGCCAGGCAGGTCTCATTATTGAGTAAAATGACTCTGAATGCTTGGGTAAGTTTTGAGGGTTTTCTGCACTCTCTTGCTCTTTTTGTGCTTCTGGGGAAAAAAAAGAAAAAAAACCCACACAACAAAACTGATGAACAAGAGGCAGTGACTCCAAGAGAAATGAACCACATCATTCCCGCTGTGGAGGCCCCAAATAGCACGTGAACTGGCATAGAAAACCGTGGGGGTGCAGTATGCCAGGACCACCCAAAAAGTGACTGAACTTAATTCTTTGTCATCAAGCATGGAGATGTGTGCCCTGGGTAGTCCCTTATGCAGTGCACACACCAGATTTCTTCATAAGCTTCTCTTGTGTCTGCTCTGTCTGCTGTGTGTTCATCAGGGGCTGCATCTCACCCTACCACCTTAATGTGTCTCTCTGCTGGTCACCTTCCCAACTTCTTGAAGAATAGTTTGGTTAGGTGGCAGAGGGTCTGTGAGGGCATTTCTAGTTGTAAGCTTTGTGGCTTTTCTTTGCATGAGGAGTAGTTGTGCTGCTTAGCTTCAAGCATGTGAAAAGCCAAGCTGAACAAAAGTTTTGTGTTCTGTTCTGAAAATAGTTCCGCATTCATTGTACCTCTTGCAAAAGCCAGTTCCATAAGATGCAACAACTGCCACAGGTCTGCCCCAGGGTGTCCCTGACCCTGGCACATGGATGAGCTCCTGAGCTTCCCTAGCTTATGGTTCTTCACCAGTGTCTGAAAAGCCTTCAGTATTGTATGAGTCTATGGGTCACAAAAATAAACAGATTCTTGAAACAAGCAGCGGGCTGTTGACTTAAACATAAAAGACAAGACAGCTAATCCCATGGAGGGGCAGAATAAAAGGGAACTACAGAGAAGTTTGTTTCTTCTTTCATACTATCTAAAATTTGTCCAATCATCCTTCCTTAACACTGAGTGCTTTCTTTGCTGCTTCATATGTAATTCTATTTCTGTTCTCTTTTCAAATCAGCTGTCAAAATCTCCACACATACAGTAACCTCAAAATGCATATTTCCCATTTAAGCATCGCTTGTGATTTTTGAGTAGTCCCTTGTGGTGCATGCTTACTGTTGTCTATGTAACAAAAGTTCCTTGCAAGTTAGCAACAAAGCTCAAGAAAAAGATGCATAAAAATAAGTGGAAATCCAATATTAATAAGAAGATGCTTTCCTGCTGGAAGATAGGGAGATACAGCCAGTGGCATGCTCAGGTATGAATTTAGCTTTAGACTGGACAGTGGGTTTCTGCTGAGTTCAAATAGCTAGACCTAGGGAGGAGGTGTGGATGAAAGACCTGGCAGGAACTGGAGTCAGGAAGCTATTCCTAGGGTTGGGGCTGCTCCTTTTTACCTCCATCAAGTGTGAGAGTAAGACCAGTGAGAATCTTAACCTTTGCCACTCCCTTGGTATCACCTTCCTTTTATTTGACCTGTATTAATATTTCACTTTTGCTTCTAATGTTTCTGACCTAAAGAGAAAGATATGGGCCTTGCAAGCTCAGGCTACTTTTTCCAGCTGTGCTAGCTGACCTGTTAAAATAAATTCTCTCCGTTTCCACAGACCTCTCTTCATCTATGTCTTCAGACCATCACAGCTTCTTCAAAAGTGCAGTTACCTCTGTGACAAGTATTTGAAAGGGCTTTCAACCAGTGACAGGCAAAGCAGATTTTTACAAGTCACTCCTTGGCGACCATCACCTTTTAATAACCTGGAAAATGACTCAGTAGATAAGAAGTGACTATTACAGTAAGATGTCCAATGAAAGCCTAACATTATCCTATTGCATTGTTCAAATGGTGTAGCAAAAGTATTTATGGTACATTTGCACAGTAAATGAACAGGAGAATACACATGAAAACTGTGGCAAAATAATGACCAAAAGAATTTTTAAGCTGTTGTACCAGACTAAACATAAAAAGAGGCTCACAAATTACACACAGAACTGATTCAGTGAGCTTCAGTGTAAATTCTCCATGGATTCTTAATTTTTTTGTTTGCTTGTGAAAAATTTAACTTTTCCTTGTTGCAGATTCATCTTAGGCAGGGTTTTGCTCTTATTTTACAATTCATGTATGATGTACCAAGAGAGGTAAAATGCCTGTGTTTCTATGAGATGAAGAGAAAGTTTTGCACTTTTTTTAGAACTGATGTAAACAGCCTCTTTAGTACTGTACATTTTTTGTTCCCAACAAAGCTTGTCCTTTAAATGACCTTTGAGAATTCTCCCGCAGATCGGTTACACACCTAATTAACAATTCTAAAAATCTCGGCAAAAGGTGCAAAGAGCACCAAGTGTTTCTGAACGTCAATTAGGAAATGCCATATTCAAGAAATCTGAAAAAGTGTTAGCTGTCTTTCTGTTACAGTTGTACTCCTACTAGCATCATTCACAAGCCCAACACTTTCTATATGTGTACTGGAATAGCACAAACCCCCAGAATATGAGGGGGAGTTGCCTAGTTACTTGTGATTTTAGTCCTATTTCAGCTGAAATCTATCCAGATGCAAATTATATCATGCGGTCACATTGATGAAACTCTCTTGAACATAGAGTCTGTAAAAATGAATGGTTTGCATTCACTGTGGTAATTTTTATCTTCTGACAGAAGGGACATAAGTGATATTCTTAATTCGTGTAACTCAAGACAAATTATGGACACAAGATACTGCAGATATGCTTCATTTTATCTGATTGTTCAGTTTCCAAAGAAAAACTGTATGATGGAAGTTGCTTCTGTAAGAGCAGACAGAAGCCTGTCTTTTATTATGACGTGCTGTATTTCTCAGGAAAGGGAAAAGTATTTCACGCTGCTTTGTTTTGACCGAGGCATGACAACTAATCTGTGGTATGTAGCAGCCAGACAACCAGCTTGTTATATGCCTATCACTTCACTATGGAGCATGCCTGGCAACACAGATACCCTGACTGCAAAATATCACAGGGGCTATTTCTCAGGAATGCAATGCTTCTGGCCCATCTTTAACTTAAGACTGCAACAGCTGGAAGTAGTGCATAAGATGTGCAAATACACATCAGAAATAGTCTAGTAAGGTAACTAAGGCTACAAAACAAAGTCTATTATTACAGCAAATTATTATACTATTGTAGCTGTTAAAGATACGGAAATAGCCCTACTTCCTTTCTCAAAAACTTCAAAAGCTACATTACATTCAAAATTCTTGAATGATCCTATAATCAACACCCCAATTTTCCAGGAGGCAGGTCAGGGAAAGGAAAACAAGAGGGGTTAACATACAGGGAGTGATAAAATAATGCCATAAGCACCAATACTGATCTCGTTCTCCATGAGATTCAAGGACATCTCTCTTACCTCAGTGAGTGCCTCCAGTGTGCTGACTCATAAATAACTTTTGCTTGGTTTTAGCCAGGCTTTCTAATGGAAGAAGACATTTCCGCTGGCATTGACCATATGCCTGCCTGCTATTTTTGCTGGCATTTCTTCCTCTCTCCATCCCAATAACTGTTCACAGATTTCAAGCAAGAGCGGTACAGAAGGAGACATCTGAGAGTGAGCAAGGGCAGACCTACAAGTTTTTTGAAACTCTGTTTCTGGGTGGAAGAGGGAGAATCAGATGAATACCCCATGGAGGGAACAGTGAGCTGAGCTGTGCTGTTATATATTGCTTTTGGCAGTGGCTGTCTGGGTTAAAACACCTGCTGCCCTTCATGGTGTGGAGGATAAGGTGGAAGAGAAGTGGGTTCTAGGGAGCTGGGTTTATTTCAAGGAAACTTCTAGGGGGGAAGTTTATGGGGCAATGCATACAAATCCTTAGAAGATGAAGCTTGCTTAGTTCTAGTTTTCACAGCACAGCTCATTTCATTTCCTCAAATTACTTTAGATTATGTATATACTTTCTGCTTTAATCTTGTTCATATTTTCTCAGCTTGTGTACTGGGAGCATTTTGAATCTGCTTTGAATGTAAGTTTGATTACATCAAAAGTAAGTCCTTACAAGTAAAACTTGCATTAAAAGGGAACATATTTGAAAAAAATGCACTTATATTGCAGGAGTGCAAAATACAGCTGCAATCAGATAGGGTTGCTTCTTATTTCAGCTGTAATTTCCAGGTTTTCACTGGCAGTTGCATGTGTAGCTAATTAATGGCAGTGTTCTTTCATCATGGTTAAAGGGAAGTTTGACTCAAAGCTTATTAACTATGATGAGTCTTTATTTTAATTACAGGGAAAATCACATAAGGAACTGTGAGAGATCTCTGTGTCTCCTCTCTATCAGGCTGCTAGCTCTCACTCACTCTTGCAGCTATGGCTTCAAATGAATGCTCTAATATCTTACAGGGCTTGTTACTTGCACACTAATCATCAGCATAAAAGGGAGCCTAAGACTATAATTGAAAATCACCCGTAAAAGGCAATACAGATAGGAAATGGAATATTTCATGAGCTTTCCTTCCAAATAAATGAGAAACCCATTCTTGGCTTTGTGCAGATGTCATGCAAACCACTTATGTGACATGCTAAACTTCTGTCCAGGTTACTGGCAGGATTCGGTTTGGACATAAACGGCAGCAGGCCAACAGTCTCACAAAATATTGGCTGAAGTTGGTGTTTTTAGCTCACTGGAGATCTAATTCTGTTACTGTCCAGAGATTCTTGGAAGAAGACCAAGTACACACCAGCTAGGATTACTATATGTACTCAAGCTGCAAAAAAGTGGCAAGTAGGCTGGACCCATGTTGTACTGACCGCCATGCAGCAGAAGAATATCACTGTCTGCTTCCTGGTGCTTTGTCACATGTATGAACTGATTCTTGGGGAGGAGCAAATGCCCTTGTTACCAGTGATTTACCTAGCTCAGCAGATTTTCCTTGACTGTAACTGAAAGGGACCAGCAGGGAGTCTGCTTGGCCTATCAGCAAGGTTTATGCCACTTTGCCATCTGACCTTGGCAAACATTGTCCCCTCCCCCTCACCAATGTCAGAAAAGTGCTGTTAATTGGAAATTTCGCAAGGCACAGCTACACCAATGGGTTTCAAAGCTGGAACTAGGTTTTGAATCGCTGCTCATCACACTTACAGATACTTTTCTGTCACTAGCAGTGTGTAATATTACTGTGCTTTTTTATTCAAGTAGCGTGCAAAAGTCCAAAACGGTGTCAAGGGACAGTTGTGCTGGATGCATTCAAAACACAGGCTTGGAAACAGTCCCTGCTGCTTTCCAGGCAAGAAAGAAATGGCGAATCAGAAGTGTTATTACGATCTGTATTTTGTAAAGGGTGATATGAGGAACAGAAGGGTCAAAATGCCGATACAAGGAAGCACATAGTGTCTCCAGCTTTTTTGCCACACTGTATTCCTGGAGAGGGGCACAAATCCCAGCTCTAGGCACCAAGCTGAGGAGTACTCTATCTCCCAGCCATGGCACACATTCTGTTTCTCTTTGTGGGGCGCAGCAGTGGCCAGGTCTCACCTGAATACCACAAAGGGATGTGGCTGAGTCATCCATTAGTGTCCCAGAATTGGGAAGTTTTCCTAGGACAGATGTAGCTGTTGATGTTCAGGTCAGTTGGATTGAGAAGTACCCTGCAGATAGACCTGCTGGCACCCGTGCAAATGGCAGCTCAGTCGAGGAGGTCCTGTCAAGTTTAAAATGACCAGATAGGCTTTGGACTTCAGGGTGAGTAAAAAGTCCTCTGATGTCTTTTTGCAATTGCAAGTGGTTTTTCAGATCCAGCCCTATTACCAAGGCCCAGACATGGTCTTGAGTATCTTGCTTCACTGTAGGAACCAAAGATCATCTGCCTTCCTTTCCTCACACGTGTTCTGGCTGTACCTGGAGGGTGCAACTGCTGTGGTGTCAGGCCTGTTCAGAGAGGAATGCTAAAATTAATGTGAAGGGGTGGTGCCATCAGAGCGGCAGCACAGCTTCCTGCCAGAGCAAGGCCTTGGGGATTTTGTTAACTCCCTTTCTGTCCATTTTCCCTCTTGATTTCCCTGTAGTAAGTTTTAAGCCTATTGGCCAGTTGCAGCCATATTTGGAGGAGGAGCGGAAGTGTTAAATAAATTCTTTTAAGGTTTATGAAAGTGAGTAGCCAGATAGAAGAGAGAACAAAATTAATGATTTTTCTGGGAGTTAAAACATAAGAAGTCCCCTTATGCATTTGGCAGTAGCCTGTTAGCAGAGCAGCAAGCCTTCAGCACCAATCCTACTGGCATGCATCGATGTGTGGCCAGGGCCAGCTTGGACCAAGTGCTAAGCATGCTCTTACCTGGTGAAGATGCATGCAAGCCTGGGGGTAGCTGGTATGCTTTGGCAGTAGATGAAGATTTAGGAGACAAAAACCACAGACCTGCATGAAAACAGGCTAAAGTAGCTCCTTGAGCAATGCACCTTAAAACAAAAAACTAATTTCAAAATGACAAGCTGAGCTCTTACTTTATTGCTGGCACCTCCCATGGCCACTAACAGGATTTTGGTGCTTTGATTGTGGTGGTAAATCTTTTTCTTTAAGTTTGTGTGCCACTTGGTTTTATCTTTTCCCTTCATCTTTATTTCCTTTTGCTGTATTCTTAGGGATTTACCTCACGCTATCCACCAAAAAACAAGGTCACTCTGAACTCTTACTGAAGGAAACCACCTCCTTACAGTAATCACCATATAAATCTGACTTTTGCCAAAATTCACCCAAATTTAAGAAGCTGCCATTTTTTATTTCCTCTTTGCAAAGCTGGAGTGTATAAAAGAAGGAAATAATAAAAGGAAGTAAATAATTATGTCTTATATAGCGCCATGAAGTAACCCTTGCAAATACTGACTTCTCAAGTGACTTCTCTGTGATGAATGTGATAAATCTTCTCTGTGATAAATCTTCCCTTCCATCAGCTGTCACCATGATACACAATGTATTACCTGCCTGCCCAACAATTCTTAAGACAATAAAATACAACATGATCTTATCTCAATCTGTATAGTGCCCAATTCAGCTTGCTTTCTAAAACTCTTCACAGAGTGAAATAGTAATCCTTGATTTACAGCCCAAAAAAAAGCAGGGGGAGGAAAGAAATTAATTGTCAAGGGAAGGGCGTGCAGATACGTTCCTAGAGCCAAGCATGGTGGGACTCAACGGAGCAGAGGGTTGAGGGTCCAGGTGGCTCGGGCAGGCAAGCTGGCGGTGGCTGCTTCAACAAGGGGAGATTGTGCTTCTGTGCAGAGAGGAGGCTGGTACCACATGAGCAGGAGGAGTGGGGTGAGGGCGAGCATAACGGAACCCAGTGTGTAAGGAAAGCACATCCTCAAGGGGTTTAAATGCATGGATCTATGGGGATTTTGATACTGATCTAGAAATGAAAGGGGGAGACTAGTGGACTAGTTGGAAGGGTAGATGTAAAGTGCTGTAGGGGAGAAAGGAGAGTAGGAAGGCTGGAAAGGAGATTTACAAAATTAGAAAATATAGCCAAGCCTGCCAAGTATCCAAACCAAGCAGCCAAACAACTTGCAGAGAGACATTAGCTTCCACAAATGACAGATAGCTGTGGCAGGAAATAAAGATAACATGAACTAGATGCAGTTTTTACAACTTGCAGCAGAAATGACTGTCAGATTATATATAGCATAGGCTAAATGTGCCTTAGGGCAATAAGGAAGTATTTTCTTACTCACACAAGGAACGGTCTCAGTGTGAGTCGGGTGTTGCCATCAGCTGAGCAGGGGAAGAAGGGAGCTATGATGCAGGACTTGCAGAGTTTCTTATGAGCCTGACACCTGCTTCCTTGACCAGCTGCCTGGAAAAACACATTTCAGTGTTGTTTTTTTTTTTTCTCAGATGAGGAAGGAAGTCTATACTACTTCACTTTCCCAGGGGAAATCACTTCTGGCAGAGTATCTGTCAACAGCATATTTCAGCAACGTATTAAAAAAGAAAATATCCCTATGTCAGAAATCTTCTGGATTAAAAAGGGAGGTCTAACCATAGGTCTTTCTTTAATAAGAGTAACCAATTTTTTTGCCCACAAAATGCACTGGCAGTAGAGATTTTGGAAGAGAAAAAGTGTTTTTCAAGAACCTCCTTAGGCACTTATATCAGATCATATTTCTTCTTGAACAAATGCCAGCACATTATTCAGAAATATATGTTGTCAGCTACAGAATTCTGTCAATTAGGTACCATCTTTTCAAATGAGGAAATCTTTTGAGGAGCTTTTGGAACTTTGAAACACTGGAGGAAAACAAAACAGTAAGTTAGGACAAATCTAGTGGTCTGTAGCAATGGATCTGTGGCTGCACAGAGGCTGCAGGATTTGTTCCCATGTTTGTGGAGTCCACAGCAGCAGCAGCTGCTGGTGCCACTCACTTGAGAGAGGAGCCCTGTGCCAGGGCTCCCACTATCAATGCCTGGCTTGAGATATACAGAAACAAACTGTGAAAAATCAGTCTGGTGTGAAGGCAAACAGCCTTTCTTTAAACATTTTTTTTTCTTTTAAAGCTGACTTCCTCTGACTATAAGCACTGCAATATTCCTATGAACATAAGTTAGCAAACAGCCATCATAAGCATAGGAGAGGTAGGCTTCCCTGCTCTCTCTTGCTTCTCTTTTTGCTGCTTCTAACCAGTTTGCCCAGATCAGCTGTTGTTGCACTGTAGTAGAAGAGGATGTAGGGGCTTTCTGCAGAAAGCTGTTGTAGGGTAGTTATGAGGGCCAGGAGAATGGTTCAGCTATCAGTTTGAGCAGGCAGACACAGTTTGCTCTTGGAGCTTACCTGTGGCACTTACCTCATGTTATCTGCACTAGCACAGCCTCATTTTCTTTTTTAGCTTGAAGTAGGAGCGGACAGAACTTTCATTTGCCCATGTGATGCTGTGTAAACACACAGTCTTGCAAAAAGGATTATTTCCATGCAGTGTGGACTGAGCTCATGTGGGATATGCTTACTTAGATCACAGCACTGGATGGCTAGGTTTGTGAAGAAATCAACAGATTTACAGTTTATACTGACAACTATTTAATGATGTTTTCCTCTGCTTAAGCACAGCAGAATTTCTTATCTGTTTATATAGGCTCCATTACCATAATAACTGTACTTTTTACAGTAATTAACAGGCTTAACTTAAGAGTACCCTTGAGACATAAGGCATATTCGTTTTTCTTTTATAGCTGAGAACCTGAGGCAAAAGGAATGAAGTGGCTCAAGGTCACTAAAGAAGCCCTGAATGCTTTACCACAGCTTCACAACTTCATCTGGCAGCTCTGTGAAGTCCTGTCTTGGATCACACCCAGGGCATCAGGGAAGCACCCTAGTGCTACTCTGGGCAGAAACCTCCAGGCTTATGGAGTCCGTCTGAGCATCACCCTTGGCAATGGCCATGTCAGAGGGGCTGTGATTTATCAACGCATCCAGCAAAAGAGGTCACTACAGCCTTTATCTCCACACCAGAGAATCTCTTTGCCTTCCTTGAAGTCTCCATGGAACAGAGAAGCAAAGTTGCATACACTGTTGTGATCAGGATGCTCAGCTCTGCTCAGATGCCAGCTGACAGCACAGGTCATTCACAGCAGCCATAAGCAGCCGCTGGTGGTTATGTGCATGCTCATGGCACCCCATTTTCTCCCTCCAGCTGCTGTCACTGCCAGGGCTGCCCCCAAAGAGCCATCCGGCATCTTGTATGTCTGCCCTTGCTCTGCTGAGCAGCGGTGTGGGGCAGACCCTGCTGCACCAGCTGGGAACAAAAAGCACATCTGCCAGCAGCTGCTGTGCAAGAATGGACATGCCTGCATGTGGAGGAAAGCCAGGCACCAGTGGTCTTGTCAAGGACATCAAAAATCCTTCGGGATACACAGACCTTGTCACCCGCACAGGCCTTCCCTTGGATACCCTTTTCTCCCCTTCGCTTGGCAAAGCTGCTTTGCTGGAGGGGTGGGACAGCTCAGGAGTGTGCAACCCACGCTACTTTGGCTTGTCAAAGAGGTCAGCCTGCCAGGTCTCCAGTTAGGGCAGAGAGGTAATGGCATCGCACTGGCCTTCCCTCAGAAAAATACCTCTGTACCTAAAAATGAAAACCAGGTGTGTATCATCTCACAAAGACACAAACCCTCCTGCACCCCTGCTTTTGTGCTGTGCAGCAGTTCCTTTTTCCTTGTCATCACTCCCTGAACTGGCATGCTGCGGCTTGCATTTGTGGACAAGCTGGAGGACATCACAGCACAGATGACTGACGGCTCTGCAAGCAGCGTCTATCCTCCTGTCCGCATCCTCCCCATGCTCAGGCAGCCATGCCAGGCCACGGGGCCACAGCTAGGGACTTCCACCCAAACCACTTTGTCACAAGACGCTTGATGTTTACTCTCATTTGGTTCTTCACCCTTCTGGAGAAGGTGAGGGATGCATCCCTTTGTCTGAGAATCAGTGGGATTCAAAGCATATCAGGGTTCATCAGTGTTAGACCCAGAGCTGTATTTGGGGAAACTCCTTCCCAGCTTTCCTTGGATCATCTCTGGAGCCATATCTCCCATGACCTTGGTCCAGGTGTTCCCAGGGATGGGAACACTAGGCAGGTGATGGTGGCAGCTGCAGAAAGGCAGGACAGCCACAGGGAACTTACAGTGCCATTATGTTTTCAGTTTTTTTCCCAGAATTTCTGTGAAGCAACTACACAGCCTTTTTCTTTCTAGGTCACATGCCTGGATCTCCCAGGTTGAGAGCTGTCGTTTTGTTCTGGAGGCTAGTCTGAAGGGACACAATGACAAACAGCTTTCTGCAGGGCTTGCGTTTCCTTCAGCAAAACACAACCAGTTCCAACACACATTCATTTGGAGGTGTTCAGCACTAGGTAAGCAGCTTTCTAAATACTTCTTCTCTGCCATTGCCATCTGCATTCCAGGCTTTTGGACCTGTCTTCCTGTTAGGTACCAGCTCCAAAGCACGCAGGAGTGGGGGACTTATCTGTCCGGTCCTCCACATGGCTCTGGGAGCGTGGGAGCTGCGGAGGGGCTGGCTCTGGCCAGTGGCCTCTGCAAGTGAGGAAATTAAACATGGGTTGTCCTGGAGAGCAATGACTTTTTTTTGCCTCCTGTTGGGGACGAAGTGTGCTTTACCTGACAATGAGCAGCTTGTTCCCTGACTCAGCACCCAGGCAGGAACCTTCTGTCTAAAATTAGCCTTGTGCATATCCAAATATACATACGCACATGTGCATATAGGCACGCACATGCATATATCTTCGGGACTACTGCCAGCCTACCAGACCTGTGTGGGATGCCAGGTGCGGGCACAAACAGGTACTGCTGCTGCCTAAGAGGGGCCATGGGAATGAGTGGTTGACAGCTTGGAGAACTGGTTTCTGGCTCACATTCCCTCTCCCTCTTTGCATCCCCTTCTTTTCTTCCCTCTTTTTTTTTTTTTTCTATCAGGGGCTGGTTAGTGTGGTTTGCCTCTGAAGGTGACTGACGACTGATGTGTTGTTAAAGTTGGGGTGAAAGCTATATTGTTTGCCCCAGCAAAGCTATATTGTTTGCCCCAGCATTGGAGAAGTCTCAGCTTGAAATCTGGCCTGGTTGGCAGCCTCATGAGCCTGTAGAGACCTTCCTTAGTCTACTCAGAAGCACACTCTGTCACAGAAAATTTAGGCCAGCTGAAGAGGCATATTTCAGACAGAAATCTGTACTGGCCATGAAAGATGCAGTTTAGCCTAGAGGCTCAATTCACAGAAGGCTTAATCTAACTCTTTTAGGCTTTTAGATTAGTTGTATGCTGTTTTATTAAGAAGTTGCGTTAGGAATCTATGGAGTGTTACTACCAGAAAAAAGTATTCATAATACTCTTTTTCCCTGCTGTTTCTCCTCTTATACTGGAACCAGCACTCCATCTTCAATATGCAAAACTTATGTATGTGGGCGTGCTGTGACTGCTAATGCCGAACAGGTGACAGCAGTATCCAAGTTCCCCTGCTTGGTTCTTTGCTGCTTCTGCCTATTCTTGGAAGTAGACCCTTGTTTCCACATTTTCTAGAATAATCACAGATTAAGAACCTCTCCTTTGAGATGCTCTCCTTTGAGTCTTCTGCAGCTTCAAATCACTTATTTGGGAGTTTCTGTATGATCCTAAACACACACCCTACAAAGTGACCTAAACTGCTTGTGTTGAAGACAGAACCTTTTTTCCTAAAATAAGGTGCTACTTGTGCCTCCTGGCAATCCTAGATGAACACCTTATCTTCCAAACACTTTGTGTTAAGTAAGCTTGAAAGAAATCTGGGAAGGAGGGAAAAAACCTGGAAAGAACAAGGTGGTTGATGTGAAGGACAAATTAAATATTTTAATATCCTTTTTTCCCCACTGTAAGTTTTTTTTTGCTTTTTTCCTAGCCAATTTCATTTTTCTAAATAAAGCACATACCTCCACTCATATGGTTTTTCTTATATGTGCTCACATGTACTGTTTCATCCCTGTTAGAATTGCAGTGTCTATGGGTATAACAATTTCCTTTTCCACTTCTACTCATCATCTAGCCTTTCTACTCATTATCAAGCAATGGTGTGTTGACAATCCAAGTTAATAACTTACCTTCCTATACTTATCTTTCTTATCTTGTACCTAAGAACTACCAAATGCCAGAAGGAATATCTGCCACTAGATGAGAAAGGGTGGGATAATAGAAGTCATAATTACAGATCTAATTTTGCATATATCTAATAAAACAAAGTCAGATGTTGTAAAAGCAGATCACCAAGGAAGTCAGACTGGCTTTGTGGCCTGTCTTCCTTTTGGGAAGTCCCATACTGTCAGAACATATTTTAACATATGTTCTTCACTGGCATTTTCCCTAATAGAATGAAGAAAAGTCATGATTAAGGACATACAGAAGTTTTGCCAGCAAATAATTAACTGACATAACTTGTGAATAAATGTACAACAGGCCATATAATTGAGACTCCAGACAAATAATATAGATAAAACTAGAATTGGATTCTGGGAACAGGGCTAAGTCCAGTCTTAGTTAATAGTCACACAGAGGTTGAGGACATCTTACACAGTTTCCAGAGACACAAATGAAGAGAACTGTGAACAGAATTGCACTGAGAAATCAGACATGTATAGACACATAGAAACACTACCTGTTTGCAATCTCATATATAAAATAACAAATTGAGAAAAAGACAAAAAATTTTTACTAAAATACGTGAGAAAAAATAATCCCAGACACAGGTATTAATTCTTCAGGTAGTATGGCAGATCTAGATGTAGGCATGAAATTAAGCAAGTGTTACTGCTTAAAAATTAGCTGGTGCAGTACTAAGTACACAATGTTGTCTTGTAAAATGGGGGGGAAAAAAATCATTTTTACAGAGCTCTGAGATATAGGATAAAACTTTATTTAATCAAAATAAATTTTTAAAAGTCCCATTGAATGCAAATGGGCTAAGATTTTACCCTTACTATCTGCTTTTGGACAGCAGCAGAAATAATAGAAAAAAGTAAAATAATTTGGGGTTTAGATGTGATTTAAGAGGGAAGATTAAGCTTTAAATATGAATTATTATTTTAAAGATTACAAAAGGGAATGCTTTGTATATTTAAAAGTTGTAAAGCTCAAGTTTGAATCAAATGATAACCATCACATGAGAGCTTACTGTGGAATAACAGGGTGAAATTAAGGTAGCAGGTGTTTTGCCTGAGTATTAGTAAAATCTTCATACAATAAATTGAGCAGTGCTGCATGGTAAGCTTGTTCTTAGGATTTGCTCTGGAAGTAGCCTGGCATGCCAGCTGCACTGAGGGGTGATGCTGTGCGAAGAACACAGGGCAACTGCACCGCCAGGTTGCTGAAGGTGGAAAGGGCTCTGCAGGTCATCTGGTTCAGCCTCCTGCTTCAAGGAGGTCTGATTTCAAAGCCAGCTCACTTTGCTCAGGAATTTTTTCAATCACATCTTGACAGTCTCCAAGGATGAAGATTGCACAACGTTTCTGGGCAACCTATCCTGTCCTTAAACCACTTGCATGGCAAGATTTTTTCCCCCTTGTATCCCACTGGAACTTCCCTTGCTGCAATTTGTGACTATTGCCTCTAGTCCCTCTCCTGTGTGCTTGGTCTGATACATATCTTTTGTCTGTAACTGTCCACAGGATCCACTTTCTAAGATTCCCGTGCCCTCAGATAAAAAGGAATTTTTCTATATAGGATACTAGAATTTTTCACACAGAAATATTAGTGAAAAATAATCTGCTAGAAAGCTGAATACCATGAAGGGTAAGCAGCTGAAAGCAGTATAATCATGAGATGCTTTCTGCCAGTTCTCAAAACACACTCAGAGCATGTCCTTGTTTGGGATGTAGGTTTACAGGTCACAAGTAGCAACTCTTTAAAAAAATCACAGAAAGACTACTTCATGGCTCTGAAATAAGCACCAAGGAATTTGTGGGAATTACCACAGCCATGTGAATTCCTGTTCCTCGTCCCTGCACCAGTGGAATATGGTAGTGCTACTGTAAATCACGTAAGGAGCATCTGCAGTGTGGGCTTGCAGATCCATGCAAGAGGAGCACTTAAACTGCCCAGACAGCTGGGGTTGTGACAGTCTATTTTCATTATTTAATGAAAAAGACGGCCATCAAATACCTAGGATCTTCAGAAGTTTTGTTGAGACAACCTCAGGTTATGCATGCTGGTGTGGTATTTTTTTGTCTTGCTGTAGTCTCTCCCAGGGACCCTTTTAGCTGGAATTATGCTTATTTGTGTGCAAGGGAGGTCTGTTTTTAAAATCCACAGTCCCTCTCCTTTTCTACATGCCAGTCTACAAGTGGTAGTTCTGAGGTAGAAGCATCACACTGAGTGGGAGACAATTTCTATAAATGCCCTAAGATCTTCACCTACTTCAATGTTGCGGTAGATTTAGGTACTTAATGAGGATGCAGTTTGGCTTAAACTCCCTTACTCTGATACCCTGAATGAGCAGATTTTTGCCATAATGCTTTTTAGATTTGTTATGGCATGTATTTGTTGTTTTATATATATCATTGCATAGGATCTGCCATGCATACTTTTTGAAGTACATGGATAATACTTTACATATACAATCTGAAAGCTAAATCCCCTTGTCAGATACAAGTCCAGAAGATTTCTACTGCTTTCCACTAAGAACAAAACCTGAAAATTGGGTTTCTTTATTACCTTCTTCACTACTCCACTGTGAAAGATGCAGGCACGCTTGCAAAAGGTATTGCAAGTCAGAAAACTGGAAATTTTGAGTGTTGCCTTCTGTATGTATATTCAAAACTGAGAACAGTTTGACCAGCAAACATGGCTAATTTCTCTAGTGTTTCTATTTCTATTTTTCATTATTCACATTAGGAATTTATCTGAGACTTCTGTTTTAAATAATATTGCTGGATGACAAAAACAATTAAAAACTGAAACTGAACTTTTAGAACTGCAAGATAGTCACCGTTTTGGTAGAAACTATTTTAAAATAGGATTTTTTCTTGTGGGTTCATAAAACTAATGTTTGTTAGTGAAGGTAAACTGCTACATGACTGTAAATACAGAACAGTAATATTTTTGTATGTATAGTGAAAAGCATGAGGTCACTTCTGCAGCTTTTGTAGTTTCATTTTAGTTTTAAAAAAAGTCTCCTGAAATACAGGCAACTTAAAATTTAAGACCACTGTGAAGTTTCAGAACATGAAGGCTATTCATAAGTTATTGCTAGGCATAACTTATTGATGTTTAGACATCAGTGGAATGGAAATACTTTTCTTCTGTCTTAACTTGCTGTTGTTTACTTAGCAAAACATGTTGCTGCTAAAACTTTCCATCACATACACATGCATGGATGGAATGGGATTCTGGAGTCTCAAGGCAGAACTTTCAAATCAAATTGAACTTCTGCTCTGTCCTGTTCTTTGCACTGGAACTTCTGTGCATCATTGAGTGGTAACAGCTTTCCAGGTTTACAGAGGAGTGTTATCTTTTGATTTTCATTGAGGCATAAATGAGGCTTAGCTATCTCTCTTTTTGATGTCAAAAGACTGCCAAAACATTATGCCAGGCAGGAAAAAGAGTCACAGTTTTGGCAGATACTAGATAAACATCCATAAGCCATAGATAATACCACATTATTGACATTGTGTGTGTGGTACTGCCTACACCTCTCTAATTAGGAAATAAAGTCTGATGGCTATTTGGGACCAGTCATTGCTATAAAGTGGAAAAAGAGTCTGAATGTGGATCTAGAATAAAAGCCATAAGACTGGATAAAAACTCTAGGAAACAGGGCAGTGCAGCAGCCTCTGGAGAAGGATACCTGAGGACAGCCTAGAGAAAGGAGTTGCAGCCTGTGGGGAACAGTTACACAGGCACAGGACAGCCTCTGTGAATGAGATTGACTGCAGCAATGCTGTGCTGTTTGTGGGGGCAGGAGGGCTGATTTGTGCTGTAACTCTAAGATTCTTTTTAACTCCTTATTATCTCTCTTAAGAAGAAGATAAATCTATTGCTTTGGGTGATCTTTCGGTCATGTTTCCCCATCCTTTCCCATTCTGTTGTTCTGTTGATGAATAAACAAAGCTCTCTATTTTCATTGCAGCTGTTAAGAAACAAGTGCACTCTCTATACCTTAGCAAGTTGTGGAAATCACTTAGTTGCTTGGCATTTGCTTCATGCACTATAATGCTCCAAGGAACTAGTGTTTTCAGTGATCCCACAGTGAAGAAGCGATACTAAAAGGTTCCATTGATGACTTCTTGTTTTCTTTTAAACCAGATAACAAGTGGGTCACAGTCTATAGTTTGCTGCTACTTAATGTCTCTTGAGTTGAGCACAGTCTTAGTCAATCTGGAAATTTCTAAATTTTCTTCTAAGGAAACATATTACCTAGGCCTTTGGAACAGACTGTTTCTCAGATTCTTCTAGGATAAGGTATTAGCCAAATGATTATTCAAGTTTTAGATCAAACACTTCTTAACACCTAATGCAATCTGCATTTTAAAGTAAAAAACAGTTAGTGAGGGGAGGAAGTTCATTCTGCTATCCTGAGTAAGTCAGAGGACATCCAAAAGCATATCGGCAAAGCTGCAGCGATGAATAGTCTCAGCTTTTCCATACAGTCCCATCACCAGCAATCAGAGTGAGTCTTTGCATCCTCTCCAGGCTGCAACATCTTCTGTTTCTCCCCATTGCCTACCCCAGCCTTCCTGCTTCCCTAGCTCCTCCTCACCAGCTCTGGGGACCAGAAAGTAAAAAAGCTGGATTTTGCAGTCTGCCTAAGTATCTATATAAACAAACGGACAAACTGTGCATCCTTGGTCTTGGGGGAGAGCCCAGATTAAGTGAATGGTGTAGTCACATCCAGTGTGCTCTATGTCATGACAGGAGCTCTTGCTGAGGAGCTTGCATGGAATGGAATTACATGAAATGATGAAGAGAGGGAGGATTAGTGGGTAATCCCAGATTCAAATCTGAGTGCAAATGGAATCCATATGAATCCAGCCAAGTTGTGGAAGCGGCTGCCCAGGGTTAGCTGTCTGACACATAGCTTTTAGTGTTATTAAAATTATCACTGTATTTGCTGTCCTTCTGAAATGGATATAAGGGTGTTTCCCAATTGTATTGCACACTTCCGGCCTGTATGCAAAATAACCAGAATGCAGCCCATGACAGGCCCAGCAGCAACTTACACAGGGTGCTTTGGCCTCTCTCAGGCTTGCTCCTCACAGCACCCCCCGTCTTGGATCTCACAGACCCTAGCCCTACATGTGGGGAAAGGCTGGCGTGAGCACCCCATCGCTGGGAGGTGTCGTGAGGCTGGCAGTGGCTTAGCTAACACCAGTGTGCAAGGTAGCGTCCTGGCCACTGTATCACCAGCTCAGCTAGACCTGTTGGCAGCCTCTCTCCAGTCAGCTATTGAAGAAGGAACAGTCAAATCCCTGTCTTCTCTACATGTGACAAGGATAAGCCCTGAAGACCTGGGCAGTAGTCAAGGCATGTGACCCACTTAATTCGTTTGTGGAGCAGCAGCCCTGTGCTCATGCAGGGAGTTTCTCTTGGGCTGGGATCACACTGTGTGATGCAGGGGAAATAAACTGTGTCAGGGCTTATTTTGTGGCAGGTTCATAAATAGCTTAGATGGCAAAGGAGAAGAAGAAAGAGCTTAGCTGATACCATAAACTGTAAGTTGGCAAATATAAGAACCCTCTAAAACTCAATTTGTAGTTCTAGAAAGCAGGCATTCTTTATTATGGTGCTGGGCACACAGGGGATCACTCCACCTAGTGTGTGCACCGAGTTGGTCGACTACAGGTGTTACATGCAATCAAAATATATGTATTAATTAAATTTCTAGGAAATAATTACGCATTAATACTATTCTTGGAATTCATTAACATATGCAAATGTCCTTAACACATGCGCATTCATGTTCACTGGTGGTCTTCCATGATCCTCTGATGGTCATCAGTAGTCTTCCTCACTGTGTCCACTGGTTGAACTCAGTCTCTGGGCATGCTTAGTTCATTTTTGTCTTGGTTACACAATTCTTACTGATACTAAACTAACTTATTCTGTTACATTTCCCTTTTTTATTCTATTCAAGGGTACAGTGTCTCCAGACTCCCTTCTGCCTAATCACATATAACAAGTTCTAAGACTATCTTATTTGTAAAGTATTCCAAGTATTTAAAAACTTAGCTATGTTGCTCAAATTAGAGGAGGCTGTATGTTCTTCTGAAGCTGGTATCAGGTGTCATAGCAAAAATATCTGAAGCGTCCATTAAGATCAGTGTAAGCCAGTGTTGCTGCCCTTCCAGGAACATCCTCCTCCATTCCCTGCTTTACAGATCCAGCAGTGGAGCTGTGCATGAACTTCCCTAATACTATGCCCAGAAAGGTACCACCTCCACCACAGGTGTGAAACCCATTAATGTCCCCACATTTTGACTAGCTACAAAACTCTCCTTGCTTGACAGTGTCAGTAGTGGGTCCGAGGTGCCCTGCTTTGGACAGATTTCATACAAACTACTATGATTCAAAGACACTTTGCCACTAGCAGTCTTCCTGGATCAATGGGGTGTTGGTGGATTTTTTTCTTCCTGAATAAACTCATTTGTTCTCTTTTCTGGTGTCCTTGAAAGCCCCTGAAGAGAAGGCAGGATGTACTGGCAACGTGTTTCTCTTTGTCTGTGCTTGCCATGGGTTCTTCTCTTGCTCTATTCATCTCTGCATGTTTTAACACCTTTTTTTACCCTTGCTTTTGGAAAGATATCAGGACTTTCTCATGCCATCTTGAGTTCTCTTTTTAGCCAGGCAGCATGTGTAGTCTTGACTTTGCCTTCTTGCAAAGCTTTTCTGCTTTTTCTCTTTGGGGTTTTCTTTCTCCCTTTTTCTATTCCCCCTTGTTTTTTGTTTTCTGGGTTTTTTTAATTTATTTTCTGCCTTCATCTTCAAATATTGTACAAAGGGGAAGCTACTAGTGTTGGGAAAACACAAGCAAACCCTTCACATCTAGCTGTGTTTTCTGGAACAGTGCTCGGGTGCTGCCACTTTTTTTGGAAACAGTGCCCAGCTGGGCTGTGTTCATAATGTCAGGTTGGTTTATACCCTGTTTTGTTTTTGAGTCCTGATTTCCACACTTCATCCAGAATGTGTGCTTTTTGCCTTACCCACCCTGCACACAAGTTCTTCTTTGTAAAAGCAAAATTCTGTCACACACAAATTGATTTTCAGGTATGGTTGGCTTGTATGACGGTACACCATCTGTGTGTTTGCCGTTGCTTTCTGTGCATTTTCTGTAGTTTGTGGCCCCTTTTGCAGGCAAAGTTGCTGGCTCAGAGGGATATGGTCTCCAGTACTCCTTGAATAGATTATTCATAAAGAACTGCAGAGTAACTAGCCAGTGTCTCCACTAATGTTTACTCTATCTGCCTAAACTCAGATACTCTACCTATTGTGTTCTGGTTTTGGGAAGATGTAATTCCCTCTATGGTATCTCTATGTCAGTTTGGTTTTACTGTTAAGTGGATCAGCTTTTATCTCTCACTCTTGTGTAGCATGACTGCTGCTTTTTCTTTCATCTGCCTATTTCAATGGAAAGACTTTTATAAAAAACTCTTCTGATTTCTGGTGAGTTTCTTACCTCCATACTCATCCTGCTTAATTTTTCAAATGTGATGAGAAGCCACATCTCCCAATTAAGTTTATGTGACCCCGATGATGCCCAACTTTTAAAAAAAATCAGCAAAATTGTCTTTCATCAGGAATTTCAACTAGCACTCAAACATATTTTTTCACCAAATGCTGAAGTCTAATTTTAGTCAAAGATGTTGGCATATATGTAGATCCAACAGATGATGAGATTGGTTATGTAAATCTTTCATAGTGGATTGTCTGCTTAAACCAGAAGAATATCAAAAGCTGGAGATGCAAGCTGTTACATTGCTGTTTCCTCTCTCTGCAGCTCTTTTTCTGTAGTTTTTCCCCAAATTTCTTACTCATATTGCAGATTATGCTTTTACTAGAGACAAGATGAGATCATAGAATCATAGAATCATAGAATATCTAAAGCTGGAAGAGACACGTAAGATGATTGAGTCCAACTCCCTAATTCTCAGAGAGCTACCTGAAACTAAACCAAATGACTAAAAGTGTTGACCAGATGCTCCTTGAACTCTGACAGGCTTGGTGCCGTGACCACATCCCTGGGGAGCCTGTTCCAGTGACCAACCACCCTCTCAGTGAAGAACCTTTTCCTAATGCCCAATCTGAACTTCCCCTGACGCAGCTTCATTCCATCTCCTTGTGTCCTATCGCTGGTCAGCAGAGAGAGGAGATCAGCACGCCCCCTTCCGCTGCCCCCCATGAGGAAGTTGTTTTAGGCTGCGATGAGGTCGCCCCTCAGCCTTCTCTTCTCCAAGCTGAGCAAACCAAGTGACCTCAGCTGCTCCTCCTAAGTCTTGTGCTTGAGATCTGTCACCATCTTTGACACCGTCCTCTGAACACACTCTAATAGTCTGATGTCCTTCCATTGAGGCGCACAAACCTGCACACAGTACTCGAGGTGGGGCCGCACCCATGTGGTGTAGAGTGGCACAATCGCTTCCCTCGACCGGCTGGCTATGCTGTGCTTGATGTGCACCAGGACATGGTTGGTCCTTTTGGCTGACAAGGCACACAGTGGACTCATATTCAACCTGCCATCAACCCCATCAACCCAAACCCCCACGTCTCTTCCTGCAGAGCTGCTCTCCAGCCTCTCGTTCCCCAGTTTGTATGTATAACCAGGATTACCCCTTGCCAGCTGGAGAATCTGGCATTTGCTCTGGTTAAATTTTGTATGGTTGCTGATTGCCCAGCTCTCTAGTCTATCCGGATGTCTCTGTACGACCTCTCTACCTTTGAGGGAGTCCACAGCTCCTCCTAGTAGAGTATCACCAGCAAACTTAGTTAATGTCCATTGGACTCCTGTGTCGAGATCATTTATAAAAACGTTAAAGAGCACTGGCCTTAAAACCAAGCCCTAGGGAACCCACTGGTGAGTGGCTGCCAGCCTGATGTCTATACCTCTATTGTCTCTACCTCATTTACTATACCTCTTTGAGCCTGACCCATCAGCCAGTTGCTCACCCAACGTATTACAGGCTTGTCTAGCTGTGTGCTGGATGTTCTGTCCAGAGGATACTGCGAGAGACAGTATCAAAAGCTTTGCTAAAATCCAAAACCACCACATCTACTGGCTTCCCTTGGTCAGCTAGATGGGGGATGTGTCGTAAAAGGAAATGAAGTTAGTTAAGCAGGAGTTCCCCCTCATGAATCCATGCTGGCTGTGACCAATGACTCACAGGTGTTTTTCAGTAACTCCCAGAGTAACCTTCTCCATAATTTTACCAGGCACTGAATTGAGACTGACGGGCTTGTAATTGCCAGAGAAGATCTGTGGTAGCCCTGGCACTCTAGTCCTGCCTTATCTGACTACTTCAGAACCCAGCATGTATTTATACTCACAAAAGAACTTTCCCAGTGGGATAGAAAAGTGCCTTTGTCCCCAGTAAATGAGGAACTAAAGGACAGATAGCAGAATGATTATGATAACTGAAAGCTGGGACTTCCATGCAAGGAAACACCCAAATCACCACTTCTTTTCAAAAGAAGTCCAGATTTTTATCTTTTTTCTGAAGAAATATTTGAAAAATGGGAATTTTGAAACTGATAGCTTTTTGACAATTTCTGATTTTTTGCCAGGAATCCTAAGTTCCTGACTGCCGGGGATCCCATATGCCTTGCCAAGGAGCCACTAGCCCAGCCTTGGTGTTGTTCTGACAGAGCTAGATTCATCAGCTTCTGTGTCTCCAGATTTTTGACTTGGAGCTGAGTCTCTGGGCATAACACAAGTAGATGTTGCTAATTTTTTGCAAATATTCTTTATTCTTACTGGTCAATGCAAAACTAGAATAATCAAAAGAGTCAATGTAGATATCCAGATGATACCTGAAGAGTAAACTGCCTATCACAAAATTAAAGGTGCACCTAGGCCAGATTCAATATCATGAAAAATAATTGTCAGAAGTATTACTAAAATTAACTGAAGTTTAATGGTTATAACGCAGCACAAAATATTTTTTCCTATATTCAACATCACATTTCTGTTACCAAAACAAACTTCATTACATTGTTACTGTCTCTTCCTGAAAAGAGAATATACATGGAAAGTTCTTCTTTTTTAGCTGTAAAAATGGTCTAAACAATCAGTGAGATGAACTATTGAAAAAGTCACCAATCAGGAATATGATTATTGCACTGTCATGTATCTTGTTGCATAATATGACAAGTGCAATATACAAACCCACCCTCTCTGTTTTCCTTAAGTGATTTCTTTAAATATAGTAGGAAGAAAAGGACATCTTTAAGTAGTGTCTCCATTATACTTTCATTATCTGTGTAAAAGTGACAATCTGTTCTCATGTTTCCTGATAGAGAAAATTACCTGCAGAGGTGGGAATTTCTTCCTCCCCATCATATCCAGTGAATTGTATTTTCAGGGAAATTCATAGGCCTAAATTTTCTCTGCCTTATCATAAACTCATCTAAAATTGGAGATATGTTTAGAAAAAAACAAACAAACAAACACAAACAAAACAGTATTCAAGCCATGTAAATAATTGATTTTCTGGTTTGTGGCAGTTCTTCCAACAGCTGTGAAAAAAATCAGGCTGGGTCAAAAACAAATATATTTTTTCAACATCTTCAACAAGCTGAAAGATTGCAGAAAATGTTTTTGTTGTAGTTTAAACTCACAAAAGCTAATGTGTTGCTAATATTTCACACAATCTTGCATTTTGCTTGTGAATATTTTATAGAATTAAACAAAACATTGGATAGAATGTCCCAGTAAAATATCAGTGAATGGAAAAATAAATCCCTTCTGCATGCAAAACAAATACAAACACCCTCTTTTATTTCTCTTTCCATGCTCAATTCCTTCTTCCCTGTATTCTGATTAAACAAGTTAGCTTCTTTGAAATTAATTTTAAATGTTGGAAGTATTGTACATTTTCTACCAGAAAAGTCTTGGCCACAATATCTCGCCCAGTTCTCTTCAGGCTATTGATGGAATATTATTGCAAAGTGCTTTTGAAAGTCTGTCCAGTCATGTCAGACTGGAAGCTGTTATAGGCAGAGCATATCTGAATAGGCACTTATTTGTGTGCCTCATTGGAAGCAGAGGTTTGAAAATTTGGCCTCAGAGATACTAATTTCTTGGAAACCAGGAGACAACTGGCGAGTACACGAAACTATTGATATAAGCTGTCATGCCATTCGAGCCAGATGGCCTACATATGAAGATTTATAGTTTTTCACACATCTCCAATGTTCTTAGCGCTGTATAATAAACAGAAAAAGAAGACATGGTCCTGCCCCTGTTTTTCCTGGAAGTCTGTATTTGAAACAGCATGTCATATTCAGGGATGTCCACCTGTGACACTGCCTGTCACCTGAGAATGCTAGTAATTTTTTAATTCTACTCTTGTTTCTAAATTTATTACAGGAACATAACTTCAAAGGGTACAATTTATTTTTTAACTGAACTTCTATTTAAAGCCCTTCTTTTCTAAATTTGATCTTCCCCTGCATCCTGGTTGAGAGTGCAGTGTACTCAATAATGCCATAACATGGTAGCTTTTTGTTGTGAACTTCAGGCTAATGGACGCTGCTCACAATCCTATTTTTGAGAGTGAATTTTCTCCTGCTGCTTATCTTTTTAGTGAGCCATCTGGCAGATTTAGGATGCTAACCAATGGAGTTGTACTGTGCCACGTATTAATATGGATCTCATGAATCACTCAACAGGTCAGATTTAGAAAAATAAGACTTTTGCAGCAGACTTCCACTAAAAATACAATGTCTAGCTAATTAACAGATCCCCTCCCTGCCAAAATGTGCAAAAGAAGTATAGGGGTAACACCTCATTAGAATAAAATACAGGGATAGGAATGATAAGGGCTTGTGGTTATTTAAGTTAGATGGTATTGCAATATGACTTCATCAAAAGTGTTACTGCCTTTCACTTCAAAGGCCCTCAGTGCAAAAACACCCCTGTTGGAACTCTTTGCGCAAGGAGTTAAAGCTGCCAATGGACAACCAATACCTTTCCTAGCTGGTAAAGATCTTGTGTACATGCAAACACTCCCTTTACATTGTCTGTGCTGTCCAGTCTTTCTTCAATTTCTCTGGTCCGGGGCAGCTGCAGAAAGAGGAGCTAAGCCTCTGTGTTTAGCTTGTGGGTGGTGAGCTAGCAGCAACCTCAGAGTCTGGGGAAGGAAGAGGAAATGTGCTGTTAAGTAGCTGTTCTTGAATAGGCACGATCAAGTGGAGCTGTTCCTTCACCAGAGGCACAGCAAAGTCACAGCTGTTTTTTTTGGTTGGTTGGTTGGTTGGTTGTTTTTTTCTGAGGTGTGAAATTACCTCTGTGCTCTTTGAATGAACAAAGACTGCTGTAAATACCTAAGTGACCCCAGATGGTCTGTCTTGATTCCTTTTCCCATTGAGAAACTGGTCCAAAGCCCCTGTATTTACTGATGGGAGGCAAAAAAGATGAGAAGACAAATCCTGGTTCCTGCCCACACCTCCCCTCCTCTTGCTCTGGAAAACATCAAACATGAACACTCAAAAGCATCCAAATCTAGGATGAGGCCTTTTAGCCCCTTTTCAAAGTTTTCCTTTCCTTGTTCTCCTTCCTCATAGTTTGTTCCTGTGCTTTTAACTCTCTTTAGCAGTATCTCATGTTTTGCAGCATACTTTTATACAAATACATTTCTATATACATGTGTATATCTTTACCCATATCCATATGGATTTAAATGGTTTCATGTATTTTGTGCATGGCTAGTGTTGCTGTTGGGCCATGCCTCTTTCTCCCAGGAAAGCAGCAATGCTCCATTGAGCTCATAAGTGGGTCAAACATCCTAGTACCTTTTGTCCACTTCTTCCTTTTTAGTGGGCAATGGTGAGCATGAGTTCTTCCTTGGCTCTCAGACTGCCTCTAGGAAAACATCCATGATATCATAGTGAGAGTATGGGAATGAATATGAGTGTTGGTATATTAAGGAACTCTGTGCTAAAGGTAACTAGTGGGATGTTTTTTTTTCTCAAAAGCCATGTGAGAGCTCAGGATGACTTTTCCTCTGTTATGTGAAAACCCCTCTTTTCCTGCGTAGGTGCATGAGTCAAAGTCTTTCTGGAGGTGCTCTGAATGCAAGACTCATTTCCAGAAACCTGAGAGAGTGGTAACGCCCTTGGAAGGTGAAGAAGCAGCTCAGAAGTCACATTTCCCAGCAGGGAGTACACGCTCTATGAAATCCTTCAGTATAATAAAACCAGGTAATGGAAATGCCACATTGGGCTGTCTCTTTTTGCTGTTGAGCAATTGCCTAATGAATGGTGTCATAAACTATCTTTCTAATGTGGGGTTTTACACCTTCTGCATGGATTAACTCTCATTAAGTATCAAGCCTAGCTCTTCAGTTGCAGAGGATGTAGTACCTGGCAGCAAAGGCTGAGAAAGTCTTGACAGCTGTGAAGTTGTGAGGGTTGTGTTTGACAGTCCTGAAGCCCCGTACCTGGGCAGGCAGTGTGGGCAGAGACTGTTTCTGCCTCTTTGCAAAGGGACCGTGAAGGCTCCCTGTCATGCCTGGGTCCCTCCTGTGTGCTCTGGTCTGAGTGCCCCCCTTCAACTTACTCGACCACTTCTGTGACTAACCTGACCAATTCTACTGCCTGGGTACACAGAAGGCTCCTTCCACATTGCCCTGCGACCTATCCTTCCCTGCATGGTGGACTCAACTCTCTTTTTCCTTGGCTGTTTTGGTCAATGGAGGTTGTTATCATCTATGCAAGATCGGTAGCTCTCAAAGGGTTACAAATCGTGGTTCCTGCCCTACAGACCAATGTGCTGGTACATGCTAAAACAAGGTAGGTAAGGACAGAAATTAGGTGAGAGCAAGGAGAGAGCTAACATACAAACGGAGGACAGTGTAGTTGTCTTTGGGTAGTCAAGCACAGAGCTCAACATCTGCTTTTTTTGCCTACATCTATGGGTGGTGGAAGAAATATTAAACCGCTATGCTATCATTCCTAATCCTGCTCTTTCATTAGATGCCACATGATTTGGCTTTGCAATGGGCAAACAAGACTGAATAAAAAGGAAATAACTTTGCAGAGGCTGGTTTGCTTATCAGAGAAATTGGCTTGCTCTACCTTTAAGTAAGCTTGTGATTTATTGTGTTTATCTAGCAGATAAGTTGAAGCAACTTAAAGCAGTTGGCCAAGAAAATCCCCAGCACATTGTACTTCCCTATAAGTGGAGAAGACATGTGCAAACATGAATGAACACCACTTAGGGCCTTCTTCCTGATCTTGCACATTCCTGCACAGAGTCACTCTGCTTTACATGCAGTTGAACTGAATAAATGGCCTGTCTTGAATTACATTTTGGATAAACTGGGTGTGTAATGTATCCAGCCAGCCTTGGTGTTCATGACTGTCACTTCTATAACTCAGCAGCGTATTTCTTAGGCATTCCCAGGTTCAGAGACATCTCCCAGGGACAATCTGTTCTTATAAACAAATAAGAAATGTGGTGGAGGAAGATGGCAGGGTGGAGGCAAACCAGTGCTTGATAGGCATATTGTCTATATTGTATAAGCATTTCAGTTCTGAGGGCAAAATAAGGGATATCTATTCAGGTTTTAATTGTTTTCTACATCTCTTAAAAATATTCTGTGATAGTAATGAAGGGCAGAAATTATTCTACTGTTCTGCCATCCTTGGATGGCTTCCTGCCCTAAGACCCAGAGGAATGGAGTAGCTCACAGTCTCTACCACTCTTTTCCCAAAAATGTCTCTGCTTCATGGTGGCAATGAGTAACAATCTCCTTCTTTGCATGCACTAGGCCAGAGTTTCCCTCACCCACCTCTGCAATAACATTGTCTGGCTCCAGGAGTGAAGGCAGCAGCTTTTCAAACATTAGAAGCAACAACCCAAGTACATCAAAATATCTGAGCAGTGCGACTTGTTGGTTGTCAGGATTTGAAATAATTTCTCCCGTTCAAGCCCTAGATCAACAGTCTGGCAGAATTATGTACTTCAAGCAAGACACAGATCTATAGCATAAAAACTTGTTCCACACAGCAAGGAACCTTTTTCCTTCCCAGTCCCCTCTCCAGTACTGTCCTCTTTCCCCAGGCCTCACAACTTTGTATTTGGTTTGAAAAGATTTCTTCTTTAGTTACTCCCAAACCGCCCCAGATCTTAGGAGGCAATTCAAGTGCTTCTTCCCTCTCTTCCTTGTCCCACCACTCCGAAGGCTGTCACTGGAGGTCACAGCTATTACCTTCACATTCTTTATCACATTAAACTGCCTCTTTTCCTCCTGGTGTATTGTCAAAAGCAGTGGCCTGTCTTTCTCCTCCTAGGAAAACACCAAGAGCACAAGCAGAGCTGAGTCCTGCACAAGGACGACCAAGTCTTTCCATTAATTGTCATTTCCTTCAAAAAAAGGGCCATGAGTCAGAAAAAGGCGGAAAAAAGGCATAGGCAAAACTGGCATAACAGAGCATCTTCTTCCTTCCATGAAATCAAGCTTATTTCTGTCAGCGCTTAAGCCTCAGCAAGGTTGAGTTGCCATGGAAAGTATGAGTTAAAAAAAGAGATGAATAGACAAGAAAAAAGAGAATGAAAATGTCCCCTGCTTTAGGTCTAAGATCCATACATCGCTTAAAAACTTTTTATAACCTCTCACTGGTCATTGTTCTTTAATTCACTTCAAGGTGTATCTGCTCATGTCCATAGTCAGTACTCCAACACCCAAACACAGACCAGATGCACTTGCGTATCACGGGACAAAAAGCTTTAAGATGACAAAGTTGGTGATTCTGATTTGCCTGTTTTGACCTCCTCTGTGGTGCCTGCCTGTCACTCTGTTTCTTAATGTGATCCTTTTGGAGGACCTTTGACCTAACCTGCAGATGACTTTGCACTTTTATTACTCAACAGCTTAATATTTTCAGCTATGTAGCTGGTTCTTAAAAATGAGATGAATGCAACTGCAGAAGTCATGAAAGAACCACAGGAAATTTGTACCACATTTTCTTGAAGCATTTGCAAAACCATTATGAAGAAGGTCTAAACCAAGCAGTCTAAATCTCATTCTGTGCCACAGCAATTGGTAGAGTCCACAGTGAGGACTCAGTCCATTTCTTCATACCACAGAGGATCTGGGACTCTGATTTCACAGGTAATAACAATAAAGTGCCTTCTTCACCTAAGAGCTCATTAGAAAGAGTGATGGGCATGCAGCCGGTTGGCATGGCAAGGAGTGGTAAGGTTTATGCTTGGTGTGACAGCAGGGTAAGTGAAGATATTCCTGAACTGGTCTAATTTTGGTGAGTGATCTGACTGATTTTGTAGGAAAATGAACCTACTGCTAAGCAAAGTTGTTTTACTGCAAAAACCTTCTACAGCACATGGGCCTCAGAAGCTACAGTGCAGTTTCCAAAGCTTTGTAACACTACAGAAATGGAAAATTAGTAGTGGGGAATTTGAAATGTCATAAATGCATATTCCACTGGAATAAAGAGGTGGTATTGTTTAGCTTATGACTCACTTCTGGCATTGTGCTTTTGCTGAACAATAGTGTAATTGCTTCTTTAAAGGCCTGCACAAATTGCCTGTACAACTGGAGAGCCGGGGATGGAAAGCATTAAGATAAGAGCCCAGAGAGGAACTTCAAGGTGTTACTCCAACCTCTCTGACCTTCTTGGTGTCATACATTGCAAACACTACAAAACATGCTGAGTCTTCAAAGTGTCCTGAGAAAAGAGCCAAAGTAAATTAACACAGTGGGACAAGGTTAAAGGCATGTTTGAAATAACCAAGTTTAACCTAGCTCTCTCACATGTGATTGTCTAAATGGAGATCAAACTCCTTCGATTTGTGTCTTCTTACCAACAAGTGACTTGCAGCCCCTACACACCACCTGAATTCAGCCAAATCCATCAGTTATGCTCAGCCAACTGTGCCTAAGGCTCTTTCATAATGCTCTGGATACCTGCATTAACATGTCAAGCATTATTCTTTGAATAGCAGGCACAGGCCACAGAGAGCTTAATATCTTTTTTTTTTTTGCCAGGGCTTCTTGAAGCTAACGTCAGCAGGTGAAAACATTCTTGCCTGTATTTGTGCTCATAATAACACACTTCCATTGACACTGAGGCAAACCTAGCTTGCTTGCACAGTATTTTTGACTCCTAACATGATGAGAAAATGCCAATGCTACCAGCATGTTGAGGTGCACTGAAATGGGGCATGAAAATGCTTACATTTTGCTTTGCTTTTGTATGTGCCAGCAGTGCTACAAATAACAAGGTATTTGTAGCAGTTCCAGTTTCCTCCGTTTTCAGGGTAAACCCTGATGTTCCTGGAAGACGTGTTTAATTAGGTGGATCTAGCCTGCTCTTGAGAAGTGTGGTGAGGAGATTTTTGTGGCCTTCAGCTCCCTGTGAGGAGCAAATCTCAGAGATCACTGGTGCATGAGGCTGCTTAGCACAGCAGCCAGGCTCAGCTCTGCCCCGAGATATGCCTGTGCTCAGGCCATGCTGCCAGTACATATTGTTCTTGTTTAGATATCCACTGATTCTGCAGGAGGAGAACAAAACAGAAAGAAGCTTTTTGCTTTGCTTCCAGGTTTCTCTTCTCATGGCCCAAAGCAGAAGTGTTTTCATTAGTTTTTCAGTAGCCTTCTGAATGTTTCTTCCCTGCAAGAGTTGAAAGGACTAGACAAGCCTGGCTTTCATTGACGTTTAACTGCTTGTGGCTGCCTGGCAGAGATGCTTTTTCAGATGGATAGAGGAAGCAATGTGAGGCTGACTGCATCTTCAATGGAGATAAGCGAGCACATCTGTTATTCCTACATGGCACTTGCCAGCATTGGCCAATTCTGTAATCTCTTGGTTTTTTCAGCAGTCCCTGAAGGCAGACATTCCCACTGAAGCAGCCCTGTCACTGTGCGTGCCTTCTCAACAAGAATTCTCTGGATTGGGGTGCTTGCCTAAGTATTTGCAGGATATCAGTATCAGGTTTCTTTTGGTGAAGTGATTAATTATATCAGATGAAGGCACAGGAAACATTGAAGCAGGAAAGCAAGTGAAGGCATGCAGAAGTACAGATTACAGCAGATTCACAATAGGTGTGCATAACAATAGATTAAGAGCTTAATGGACAAAGGAAGACTATGGAGAGCTATAGCTAGGACAAAAATAAGCAGTAAACCCAGCAACAACAAAACCTAAAAATACCATGTTGATTATGACCAACCAGACTTTCAGAAAAGCTTCTAATTTCTCTGTCTTTAAATCTTTTGCAAACTGCTACCTGTAAGCAGTTCTGTATAAGTGCTGAATGTTAATATACTTTTATTTAATCGAAGTCTAAAGTAAACAATCAACCAAACAACAGTCAAATAATCTGTCTGCATAGCAGACCACTGGGATAGGAAAACTTAGGCTGCAAGGACTGCTACCAAATGTAAATTTTATGGTTCAGAGCATCCCTTGCCAGGGGACAAGACCCCCCTGTCAACTCTCCTCAGGGCAAACCTAAGGAAGAGTTGCTCATCATGTCATTATCTTACCCACTGGTCAAAAGATAGAGGCAGCCTGTTCTCCAGGTAGACTGCCTGCCTGTGCATCACTGCTGGGGCACAAAATTTGAACAATCACTACGAGACCTTTGCCATACTCTGCAATGTTGACTCTAGGACCATACAGCAAGAACATCCCAGAGATGTCACAACAAGATGCAGGCTGAGGTGTGGGGTTTTTAGCTACCCCTTAAGCCATGCTGGACTTCTAATACAACTAACAACCCAGGCAGAGGTGGGAAATAATGCAGAGATGTGGTCATCTGTGCAAACACACAGTAAATTGTACTACCTGTGTGGCACATGCTGCTGATTCAAGACAAGACCTAATAAATGATTGAGCAAAGGAATTGAAGGATGCAGGGGGAAGATTAAAGCAGCAGGGATAGGGAAGTCATTCTTGCAGAAGTTTGCACACTTGCACCTGGGCATTTGGCAGTCATTTGTTGTTTAATTATATTCAAAACTTGTCAAATAATTTTAAAAGGTAGTAATATCTTCTAATTAGAAATTTATAATCAGAGTGGGCTTTAAGGAAAGGTCTGAGATCACAAAGAACAGCCTTAGAGGAGACCTCCGGAAAGCTGTGTGTTCAAAAAGGACAAAGTGAAGAAAACATGAAGGTATCTTTTGGGCAAAAGGTCAAATGGGCACTGGAGACCGATGTCACTACAGAGGTGGGAGGATACACATAATAATTGAGAAACTGGCTGAGCTCTTGCACTGAGTGGTATTAAAGTATTAATGTCTGAAAATTTGAACTTGGGAAGCCAGGTGAGGATCACAAAGAGAAAGTTTATTTTTTCAGAAAGACAAGGCTGGAAGATGATCTCAGAAACTTCTTTATATGTGTGATGTGTTTTTTAGATCCCCAGCAGAATGCTGAAATAGGCATGTGTGAAGATGAAGATCTGAAAGTTTTAGAAATACGAACAGAAAAAAGAGAGCTGAATGCTGATGATGGTATGTAGGAGTGAGCGTCAGCACTTTCACACTGCTTAGATGTTAAAGTGAGTGGAAGGAACATTGTGAATCTATGAAAAGATAAAGAGTAGGAATAGAGGAAAATTAAGAGGGAAGTGAAAGGACTGAGTTTTGACAGTACTAGGCCATCTCTTTAAAACATGTTTAATGGTGAAACTTCACTGATGTCAGCAGAGCTAATCTCATTTCCCACAAGCTAAGGATGTTCGATTGCCTAAAAGAGATGTAGGTTAGGAAGTGGAGACTGTGGGGACAGGCAAAAGCTGGAATAGTTTGCTGTGGTGAGCTGTGTCCACTCGAACATCAGAAGTCTTAAAGCCCAGGTTAGACAGACTATTGTCAGGACTGACAGACATAGGTGTGGCTCAGCCTGCCACGGGGCAGGAGGGTGGATAGAGGCTTTAGCTCATATAGTTTGAAGAAATGGGATACAAATGGGGCTGAGGACATGGCAGCTCAGTTAAGCGCCAGATGAGTTGAGTCCTGCTCTTTCCAAGGACAGCATGGATACTTCATGCAGAAGTTATTGCTAGGATAAAGCCAGTAACCTGAACAAAAAGTTCTCTCCTATGGACTGACCTGTGAAAATCTACTCTCATGCCTGCATTTTGCCCAGCAGTGACTAAGAGCGGGCAATAAAATCCCTTCCTCTCATTGGACACTAAAATCTTCCTGTAAAGAAAGAAAATCTAGATGAATTAGACTGCCGACAACTCAAAACAATTTTTTGTTGTTGGGAAGTTACATCTGAGACTGTCTGGAAAAGCAAATATGATGGAGACTAGAACAATAGCAACATTCAGATGGAAGTCCACCAGTTGCATCCCCTGATGCAAACAGATTTTGTGAAGGGCTTCTTTCAAAAGCACTTTGCACACAAACACACATCGTTTGGAGGTAGCTTTAGCATTCATGTGGAACAGAATTTTTTTTTTAATCCAAGGAATTTGCTTCAGAGAAAACCATTCTTTTTTTATAAAGCAGGAGAAAGCAAGCTGCTTTTCTCTGAAAAGGTCTGTTTTGCCTGAATTGTACTGCTGGTTCCAAGTGAATTGTGAGGACTAGAGGGGGAACAGAAAAGCTTAATTTTTTTTCATAGACATGCACAAGTTCAGACACATGCATTTCAGAATCGGTAGTTGGATTGGAAGTATAACTCTGTCCCAATTCTGACAATAAAATATTTGTACCAAGTTGTCAAAGTATAAAATGCACACCCTGCAGAAAAATTCTGTTACCAAGGACAGTTAAGGCAGATGTTAAGGAAGTAACTTGGAGCAAAAAGGAAGACAGCCAGTTTTCTGAATGGATTTATTCTGTTTCAAATCACTTACTACCAGGGAGCCTGACCATACAGGTCTGGTTTTACTGCATATATTCTTCATCATAAAAAGACATAAAATGAGCCACAAAGGCTTGAACCACATGTGTCGGATCAGGATCAAACTCCAGGGTTTTTCTAATCCAAGGCTTTGCTGTATCACATTTCATACAGAATAGCTAGATTTGGGTTCCAGGTCTGACTTCCTTCATCTACAGGGAAATCTTTGGCTGAGTGTTTTTCCTGTGGTGTCTTCTCCCAAGATATCACAAAAAAAAAATGAATAGAAGCTGGCATGTGTCAGATATAAAAGAAGGCAGACAACTGTAGGAAACATTTGTAATTAAAAGATTTAGTTTAGACTCACTTTTATCAGTGCTTACAATTCAAACCTTCATTACCGATACTGGTTTTGTCTGAGAAGTTTCACAGCTTTATTCTGACAAGTCCTAATCTGGGCATAAGAGGAGAGGACAGCTACATGTATGAGTAGATGGGACTCCAACATGTCAGCCAAATGTAGTCTCCTGATGGAGTGAACATCTTTATACAGGCTAATAGAAAAATAAGGGAATTAAGAGCAGGCTGGGAGCATTTTGGGGAGGAAGAGGGTAGCCCTGGGCCCCATACAGCTCTCTGGCTATCTGGAGTTTTCCAGAGAGCTTGGTTGGGCAGAGACCTTCACTTTGGGTAGCAAGTCCAGGAGCTGGACCACAGAGACCAGTGCATGCTATCCCTCTTCTCTCTTTGTCTTTGCCCATGCTCAGATGGTGTGTGTTGTGGACCCCAGTTCTCCTGCCCTTGATTATGCTGCCAGCCCACTCCTCTGCCCAACTTGCAGTGTAAAGACCTGCTGGCAAGGCCAGCACCTATATGCCCACTGATGTGGAGGACAGGGCTTGCACTTGCTGCTTGAAGAGCTGTACCTCAGTTACCAACACAAGCAAAGAGAATCCATAGTTTCTCCATGCACCCTTGGCTCTCTGAGCAGCTGCAGGTCATCCTTTTGCAAGGCTTCATCGGTGCCCTGAGAAGCACATAGACCCCACTCATCCTGGGAAATTTCCTCCTCAGTCAGGGCACCAACATGGTTTTAAATTGAGGGAGGACACAAAAAGGATGGCTAATGTGGGAAGAAGGACCATTTATTTTGGCTGAGAGCCCTCATCTCTCCAGACAAGAATGGGAAGAGAGCAGCACAACCTATCCTTTAAGGCTGTCACCTGAGGGTCTTCTTCACCTCAGACATGCTTCCACATCTGTTCATCACTCACTGCTACACTGCAGTGGGCTTAGGTGGGAGGTGATGAAAAAGGTTTGTGTTGATTCCTTTGTTCCCTTTTCCTGGGCTGTGCAACATGACAGTGACATTTCCCTTCCCTGCTTGTGATAACAAGCCTATCTCCACCAATACTGGCCCCAAATCGCCACCACATTCTTCTTGCAGCAAGCACGAATTAACCAGTGAGGAAGCAATGCTAAGTATCAGGAAGGCTTCTAGGCTAACAGGTCATGCTGCACAAAGTAAGAAAAAACATGAAAAACTAAAAAAAAAAAACCCAGAGATTCCCTGCCTTCAGTAGAGCATTACTCAGTCATAAGCTATGTACTTCTGAGCTGCTTTTGCTCCCCTGCCAAGACTCTGAGAGAGGGAAAATCAGGACAAATATGTGAAAAGAAGAATAAAGAATAATATAAAGAACAGAAAAAACCCAGCATGTCTCAGACCAACCTTAACTCCCCCCACTGCTGTTTACCCATCTGACGTTTTGCCAGTGACGGCAATAGAAACTATGTGCTTAAACTGTATTTCAAAAAATTGACAGCTCCAGAGCATCTCCAGTTTCTCCCCTTGCCTTGTCCTGTTGTGTAACTGCATGTCAGGCCAGGAGCCAGAGCTGACATCACATTGCAGAGGACTGCCCTGGGTCTTGCATAACCTTAACAGGACAGCCACTTGGAAAGTGTTTATGTGCCATTAGAGAGGTTGCTCTTCTAGCCACTCTACTGCATTAGTGGAACAGAGTCTTTATAGACCAGGCAGAAGTATTAATTGCATTTGTATCATTGACGTCCACCATGAGGTATTTCAGTGGGCCCTGATACTTCAGGTCCTGTTACCATCACCTTAGGAGCAAAATTCTAGCTGTGGTAAGTGATTGCAACTGACTGCAGCACTGTTGAATTTTTTTCCCAGGAGGGTGGTGTTACCTTAACGTGGCTTGTGATTACTACATGGGGGCATTGTCAAAAAGATGATCAGCAGGCTGCAGGTAGGCTTAGGGTCCATGCCCAACATCATATGGTTTAGGTCTCTGAATAACAGCATCCCTGTTTGCCAGTGGTATGCTTACTGCTTCCAAAACCTCTAATGTGCTGTTCTTACTGGCTGTTATCTATGTTGCAATAGGTGGTAGCAGCCTGTAGAAATGCAAGTGTGAGGGAACTAGGGAAGGAGTAAAATACATGCAGCTATGCTTGAAAAATGTGTCTTTCCCCTCCCCATTCCCACTGTGACACTCAGATCCACTTTCCTGCTCTGTAATAGGCAGAGGCCAGGTAGACACTAGTTCTAGGACATGCTGCTTTCCTCACCTCACTGTTGGGATGGGTCCTGAAGCAAATTAAGATTATTAAATCCTGGTGCAAATTAAGAGCTGCCAGCCTGTATCTGCCCTTAGCACTGCCTTTCTCCTTGAAAGGAAGGATTCAGGATGTGGGCATGGAAATGAAACACAGCAGATGGCTATGCTGCCTTTGCAATGCAGAAGGTGACAACAAGCTCCCTCTAGCTCTGCTTTCAGGCTGGCTCTTATCTTCCTGGCTCCTATATGTTTCACGGTGAGTGGACACACGCACCTTCTCATGTGCCCGAGGAAGATAGGATGTTATTCAGAAAAGAAAAAAAAACAGAGGGGAATAAGGTAACAGAAAGAATCCCCCATTAGCTGAGATGAGGCTCAAGCATCCTACACTACAATGTAATCTCCTTGTACAGGTCCAGATGAACTCACTCCAAATAGTATCAAGAGAAAAATGACTGCCTGTTTTTCTTCCAAGCGTTACATTACGTCCCTTCTTATTTAGCAGGGTGATGGTGTTATTTTTAGGGTATTAAACAAGATGTAACAGTTCTCTGTCTCGTTCTCTTTCTGTATTGTATCTAAACAATTTTAAAGATGACAGCTACCAACATTCACTGAGTGAAGATTTGTTTTGGTAAATTTGTTCTTGCCATAATTATGCTGACAAGCCCTCAGAAGAAAGATCTCTCCTAAAAACTTTGAGTGAGATGCTTTGACTGTACTCTTAGGCTGAGTGAGAGGAATTCTGCTTTGCTGCAGAAATCTATCATATACTACAGGCTGTTGCCAATCTGCTTCCATATGGTTCCAGCAATTCTCACTTTCTTAGCAGAGCAAGTTGGGGCAAAGGAAAATATTGGGCAATGTATTCTCCAGCATGTCCCCGCATCTTCTTTTTTTTGGCCACAACATTTCTTCTTTGGCAGGAGCAATGAGAATGCTTTTAAAATGGATGAATTACCACACGACAAGAAATCAGTTCACAGAAGAACAGTTTGCCCCATGGATCGTGATGATTTTATAACAATCTATAAAAGTTCTACTACCAAAAATGCCAAACAAACCCTGAATAGCTTTGGCTTAAAGAGCTCTACCTTTAGCTGGTTACCCACAACGTTGTACAGGATTTACAAGGGCATTAAGTATCTAAACAAAGTACTCCAGGCTCTGTAATTTTCAAATAACAGCTGATTTTAATTTTTTCTTTGGCATTTATACACACATCCTATTGCAAGTTGATTCATTTATTTCTGTACTGGAAAAAATGTTAAAGCTGGAATGGGAAGTCAAGAATGTGGGAATTCATACATTGCGTGCATATGTGGTTTAGCGGTGTGTGCCATTTGTACACATCACTTACTGGGGAAGTTAAATCAGTTTTGGATACAAATTTCAGCAACTGCTTCCAAAACTCCATCAACTTCAAAACTTTGAAGTTACATTCTCCACAACCTGTTATTGAAATATTTCTTGCCAGCTCAGAGCAAGCACCATTTCTGAAGCAGAAATTTTTCTTCTTTTGCCCTGTAGGATGCAAAGTGATGCTCTTTACTTGCATTTACAGACTGGCTCCCCCAAACTGGAGTTGACTGTCTTCTTTCTGTTAGGAACACAGTGGCTCTGTGTACTGAAGGATTTTGTTTTTCATTTTTTTGACTTCTCAGACTTCCTTCATCATCACTTATGAAAATGAATGCCATGCTCTTCCATGTGCAAACAGGATTTCATTCATTTATGCAGTTATTAAGGAAGCCTTGGAGTTGTGGACATGCACACAAGGCTCTGATGGTCTCAGCAAATTACTGTTCCTTTGTGGTGGGTGCCTAATGCAGTAGTGACACAGAACTTACATGGCAAAGGAATTAAAAAATATCTTTAGCACTGGCTACCAGATGACTGAAGAGCAGGTTTCAATAAAAGGAGTCATGACTCATGCATCAGTTTGCAAAATCGCCACCTGTCACTGGGAGGAACAGCTTTTTGTTTGCTCCTTTCAGTCTGCCTCCTACACTGGGGAACAGACTGGACACCGTAGGAGCTGGTGTCTCTTTGCGCTGGGAAGCTGTGGCTCCCCACTGAATTTGCTGTTTCAGAAGTGGGTCTGCTACAGTTACCCTACTCACTGGTAGTCCCTCGCCTCACTGGGCTAAGTGGCCCCATGCCACCTGCACAAACAACCTTCAGCAGGGTCATTGCAGCCTTGGGGTGGTAGGGCCAGTTAGGTCCCTGTGCTGGCATGAGCTGGGAGGGTGCTCCGTGACTCAGAGCAGCCTTCTCTAGAGCTGCTGAGCTTGGTGGACTCCTAAGTGTTCAAAAAGTGCTTCTCCAGAGAGGTTGGTTCAACCAGCAGCTGCATTAGTGAAGGGTTTAATTTAACAGCTTATGTCCTCTCCCTCTGTTGGTGCCGCTTCGTCTGTGTCCAGCCTCCCTTGCCCCATACCTCCACAGCTCTCGCCAAACATGCAGGCTTTTCAGTGCATTTCCCCTCGTTCCTGTTATAAAAAATCCAGCTGATGCAAAGATTGCCTCTCTAGGGAAACACATCTTTGCTTGGCAATCATTGTCACTGTAACCTTCCCAATGGAGTTTAATTATGTGCTTGCTATTAAGCAATTATGCATTATCAGGAACAGAGTAAATCAAGCCTTTTATCTCCACTAACAGGATATTTCCTGTGAGCATTCCTGCCAAAAGAACCTAGGGGAAAGATGGGATGATTTTGCATGTTATGTAAGTGTGTTTGTTTAGGGAGCTCACAGCACTGTGCGTTGGACGCAGCCACCTCTGCTCCAGCTCCAGCGCGGTCACCCAGCTCCCATCCCATGTGACCAGGGGAACCGGACCTGCACAGTAGTGAATGATTGGGTGGCTGTGAACAACAGCCCCTTTTACGGTGTGCTGCCAAGCACTGCTCAGAAGCAGGGAAATCAGTTTCAAAGATGCTACACACTCGCAGATAAAATTCCTCCGGCTCAGTCGGATGGTTGCCCTGTTCTGAAGGGGCTTATTTTGGAGAGAGGGGGATCTCAGAGCTGCTGTGCAGATAAAAGAGGAAAGAGGCCACCCATGCTCCTGCTGGCTCTGCATTCAATTAGCTTACTCACTGATGGGCTAGCACTGCAGAATGGATTTTCCCACTGATTGATCTCTTAATGTAAATGAGCTCTGGTTTTAAACTCAAACCATACATACTTTTTTCCCCTTGGAGCTGTTCTCTCATAATCTGCTCAGAGTATACTTCTCCTCTAGCTAGGATCTGCAGCACCATTGCAGCTGAGGACCTGCATTATTGTTATTGATATAAACAGCAATGAGATGGCCATTTGCCTCAAAATGCCTGTATTTATTTATTCTTTTTCTTGTTTCTCTTCTTATACTATTTGAGAAGACCTTGAAAATTTGTCCCGTGCAGCTCTTTCCTCTTTTTCCTCCAGACTCTTTACGCAGGAATAATTAATATATAACATGTATGAAATTTTTCCATATATGTCTACAAAAGCATGACTAGCCAATATTAGTGGCATTTTAAGAAAACTGAGATTCATTCGTGTGTTATAAAATTTAAGTTTAAAAGAGAGATTGTCCTTTTTTGAACACAATATATGTCTCTGTTTTGGCATATTACTCTTCTGTGTGATTCACATGTTCGCTGTTGTCTTTTCAGACCTTGATCAGGAACTTTACCTTCTGTATCTGCAGGAATAATGATTTAGTGCCTAGTGGATCACTTCTCCAGAGCCAAAATATCACCTGAACAGAGGCTTTGGGATCTGAAATAGTTAAAAAAAGCAGTAAATATAGTAGAAGACATTAATAGTGCTAAAAGCTACTGGGAAACAAGGCTTAGATTCTTTTACACAATTTATTAGTAACAGCTATACCTAAGAAAATTAATCTGCTACAGGAATTTAAGCGGAATAATCTTTAATGGGATTATGTTCACCTTTCAAAGCAGATTGGGTCAGTACTTCACAACCCAAAGTCTCTTCTCCAAACCCTAATTTCTTTGTGCTCAGAGAAACAGATGCAGCTAGATACCATGGTAAAAAGGCATTGATTCTGAATAATATTACAGTTGCCTTCTTAAAAAGAGGAAAAGACAAAAGCAACTTTTTAAACTTGCTCTTGTCATAAAATTGACATTTTCCTTAGCCAAGTGTGGCATTTCAGAATACTGCTATTTAACGTCTAATAACATTCAAATAGGAGCTTCATAACAAATATTTATGAAGACAGTAGCTCATGAGTTTTGAGATTATTTCTATCACAAGCAACATAATAACTCTGTCACTTTTGGTTTCTATACAAAATCTGGCAAGCAAAACCCTCAGGTATGACTGAAGATACTGTAAATTTTTGCTGTCAAGAGTAAGTCCAATTGCATTTGGATATATAGGTTTTAAAATAATAATCAGGATTGTTTGGATTAAAATCATGCTTTGGTGAACTGAACATCTACTTACGCTACTTTGTACCTTGTTTTCTTTTGCATAGGAATGGATGGTCATTGGAAATAGTGAAATAACCCCCAGTCAGTGAAAGAGTGGATAGTTTCTGTAATGATTTGATGTAAATCTGAGGTGCAAGAACCTGAAGTGGGAACTGGTCTGCAGTGTGGTGGTGTAGGCTATTATGGATGTTGGTGGTCACAGGCAGTGTTGACAGCTCTTCTGTTCAGAGCTGACTGCATCTCACATGCAGCCTTTCCCATCACACCTGGGGGCACCAGTTTTTCAGGATATGATTTGGGAACTTCCAGAAGTTTTGGGGGCAATGGGTCAGTAATCTGATGCTTATTTAGGACATCAGTGTTGTGCCTGAATTGTTTCTTGAAGAACACTAAGTATTAAGGTAAGAAGAATTCTTTAGTATGATCCTAAAATGTCTTGTGATAGAAATCCTTGGGATTTGGTTAAAAATAGCAGGCTGGCCAGATGGTACTTAGAGGCATCTGTGGAGATTCGAGATAGATGCCTGTTGACCAAAATCAGAAGTGCCACAGAGGAAGATGGTCTGCCAGTGGTGTCCCTCAGCCCTGTGGGGCAGAAGGTGAATGTATGTGTCCATGCAGAGAGCTTGAGAGCTGCCAGTTCCTGTCCAGAACCTTCCTCCACTTTGTGCCCAGTCCACCTGGAGCTGTGTGTGAGCTTAATGGAAATAAATCTAGCATAAATGGATAAGGAGAACAAGTGGTTGGAAAGCTGGAAAGGGGAAACTTCCCTCTTGACGATGCAGCAAGACTGTCCCTGTGTCAAATGTCCTTTTGTCCCAAAGCTCACCCACCCCTCACCCGTGTTATCCACCCCCAGCCACCTCCTGCCTCCTGCCAGCGCTTCACTTCAGTCTCCCTTCCTGCTTCCCATGGCCCTTGGGAACTAAGCCTGTGGTTCCTCTGCAACAGCTGGACAGGGTCCCAAGACCTCGCAGACATCCCTGCTTCTCCTCAGTGACACCCACAGGGGCAAAAAGTCATAGGAGTTGAAGAGTCAGCATCTGCAGTGCTGAGTTGTTTGATTTCTTTTACAGCAGGACTCATTCCCATGGCTTCAGTTTGTTCTACAGCCCAAAATAGCTGTAAGGCCATGCACATCATGTATGTGGCGAAATGACACCTCACCTCACCCATACCCAAACTTAGAAGCTTTTCTGCAGAATGAGGGTGCTTGAAAGCATGGCCACAAGCTGCGACAGGCTGCCTGCACTCAGCAGCCGCATGGATGAAGTCAGTTTTGTGCTTCCAAAGATTTTTACCAAATTTTGTGTTAGGTCATGACGTGTGTGTGCAGGAGTCCCATGATATCATTACTTTAAGCAATAAAATATGACAGAGAAACCCTGTGAAAGTCATCATCTTCTCCTTATAGAGGACCCAGGAAATTTTCATTATTTCAAATTTCAGAGCCTGTCATTGTTATCTATTTGGCCTTTGAACTGTGGATGAAAAAGCCCTGGAAGTGTTCAAGGCCAGGTTGGATGGGGCTTTGAGCAACGTGGTCTAGTGGAAGGTGTCCCTGCCCATGGCAGGGGGGTTGGAACTAGATGATCTGTAAGGTACCTTCCAGCCCAAACCATTCTATGATTCTATGGTTCTTTGAAAATGTGCACTGTATACAAACTGGTGGACATGCAGTGCCTCATCTAAGCACAAAAAACAGTACTTTGAGTCTCTCAAGGCTGTTCACTTGCCCTTTGGAGGCATTTATTGCATCCTTTCTCTCTGTTTCATTCCTCTTACAGTTAGGATTAAAATATTTACTCTAATACAAATATTTAAAGAAATTTAGTTCTCCTGAAGTCTGGGAGTAGCAAAATCAACAAATGAGGGAGAAGTCTGAAGTGAATGAGAGAACAAAACCTCGCGTATTACAGCAAAAATGTAATTTCAAGTGACGACCTTATAAGAACCAAAAGACCAAAAGACAGTAGCAAATTTCCTTGGTCGTTTCAAGATAAGAAGAAAATAAAATTACAAACACTCCACTGAAGAATAGTAATAGAATTAGGCAATTATCAAGAAAATATAACAGGAAATTATCAAGAAAACACACTTAGAGGGAGAGGAGTTCAAGCAAGCTTCTTGCATGATAAAATGGTAGTGTCCTTAATCAAAAGCTGCAGTATCAGTAAGCTGTTGACTAGAAATACTAGGAAAATACACTGTCTTTATTATCCACTCTCCCATGGCTTATATAGCACATTATCTTATAGAAACACACAATGAACATGCCAGATTTTCTAAGAATCAATTATATGTATGTCCCAGTGGAAAGGTGGGACAACATCTATGAGAAGAGCAGTCAGATGGTCAGATATAGGCCTTATAGAACCTTGTTTTTCATTTTTTCCTAAACTTATTCCTACCAAATTTCTATCTCCTTCCAATCCAGTTTTATAAAGACTTCAGCAGCATGCCACATGTTCAGTAGTTCAGAGATCATGGGCAAAGGGTATCTGATTTTCACAATAAATCTGTTCTTTCTGTGCTCAGAGCACCTTTGGGGAAGCCATACATCCTGCCCAGCCAGAGTGGAGAGGGGGCAGGTTTCTCACAAGATTTTCCTTGCATGCTCCTTGTCTGGAAGTAAATATGTCAAAATGGGACCTCAGTGCTTGAGACTGGATCAATAAAATAATTTCATGCCTTGCAAAGGGATAATGCAACTGCTCCCATCAAAGCATCAATGTCCTGGTAACTTTAATATTTCATCAGAAGGGAGTACTTGCCTTCTAAGACTGTTGCGAGGTAGGTCCAATTTCCTGAGCACCCATCATTATGGAAATGCTAGCAAAGGCCAAAGTCAAAGCTGTACCTCTTCTGTCCTGCCAGTGCTAGAGCTGGTACGAGGGGAGGGGAGGCTTGGGATGGCTTTTTCCTTTTCTGGGGATGACTAGGGAGGGACGTGATGGCAAGGGCCAAGGTGCACCTTGTGCTGCCTTTTTTCTGCAGTCAGGCTCATGCTAAGACAGTGTTCAGCCTTCAGGAAGGTTCATGTGTGATAATGTGGCAGAGTCAGGGCTCACTAGCTTGAGATCACAGATTAAAAGAAATTTTAAAAGAAAGCAGAGATGTTTTGGCTCATATATTCTGAATCATTTCATTTAGCTTGCAAAGTTTGAAGAAAATATTTTGCTGTTTTGGCACCAGCTATTTTGGCACTTCCAATTCCATTTTGAAGCCTGATAATTTGACTTGTCCAGATGCAAAAAACCCCAGTCCAGATGCAGTATCAAAACTGTCATGTGTAAGAAGATCTGATTTTGACCATCCCGTCTGCATACAGCACCTGATGGAAAAAATAAGGTGGCATTTCTGTGCTACCCCAAGAGACTGCAATTCCTTTGCAACAGATCTCCACAGCAATATCCCTTAGTGTCTGGGCTCTGGACTTTCTGCTTGTTGAGCAGTCCAGAGTTTTCATACATGACCTTTTTCCCATATTTCTGATGCCAAAAATGCATGCTAGGATCCCTGTCTCTGCATCACACTTCTGCCTGCAGCTGGGACCATCCTAGTTGGGGTCCCATTGCCTTTGTACATGGGTAGAGGAATAGTGGGCCCAGCAAAGTGTAACTAGTACTACATGGCAGTGACAGATCCTTGGTTTTCACTTGCGAAAATTCAAGGCAAAGTTTAATAACTGGATAGCAATGAGCTTTATCTAAGCCAGCAACCTACAAGGTGAAAGGTTCCATAACCCATTACTACTTTCCTGAATCATCCATCCCTTCTTCTTATGCAAAAAATTCTTGCAGCTTTGTAACAGCAGCAGAAGCTGTTGGAGTCAGAAACCCTTAACGAAATCATGGAGGAGCACAAGAACTGGATAAGTCATGCAGTATTTTTCTTCCAGTGTTTCTCTGTCTGGCAAAAGCTCCACATACATTTGCTTTCTATGCTGTACCTTGGTTATCCAAACTTCTTGCATGCTATACATATCCTCCTTCTGGTTTGGCTGTGACGGCTTTTATTGAGCTCTCTCTACCACCTTTATAGATCATTACATAGCCAGATAAATATGAATCCCTTTACTCTGATCATCAACATCACAAAGCGTCTCCCTCAGAAAGAATAACTCGATAGTTAAAAAAATGACAAAGATGCACAACTTCATCACACACTCACAATTTACTGTTGCTGTTGCTGCAGAGCTGTGTGGGAAAAGCAGTCTGGTGCTCTGGAGTTCAGATCTGCAGCAGTGCATTCAAGATGTCTGAGCTCTTGAGAGCATTTGCTGGTACAGTGAATTAAATTTAAAGCTGTGCAAATCCAGCTTTGGATTTAGATTTGTGAGATTCACCTTTGCCCTGGCCTTGGATGGAGATTTGGATGCCTGTCTTGTGCAGATATGTGGGCAGTTTGCATTTTGTGCTACTTTTCAGCATACTGAAAGGGTATAATTCCTACAAGGAATACTTTACCAACTAGTTATTATTTCAGGCTATGGTATCTGCTTAAGGATATGTCCCCTCTTTTCTGTAAGATCAAGCTTTAAGGTGCTTGTGATAAGAATAATTTCAGTGGAATAGCCTAGATGCAAATAGCAAACTGGGAGAATACCATCAAACACTATGTTGTAGACAAAAATCTGAGTAAGTGGATCAATTTATAGACTTCATGTAAACTGTAATAGACAGACAGCAAGACCAATGTTGCTCATCAGGGAACTTCAGATTTGCACTGTGATGGTTTTTGGGTTTTCCATTTCTTTCATGAGGACGGGTGGCGGTGAAGCTGAGAAGAGAGGTTCTGGATGTCCAGAAAGATGCTGGAAACCACTGTATCAGGAAAGACCTTCCTGAGATGTTTTAACAGTTAAGAACTGAACCCAGCCTTGTGATAGGAGATGCCCTCACAGAGCATATGAAACCAGGAGAACCCTTCTGTGTCCTATATGTGGCCCGCACCCTCCACCGCATCCTTCCACCCCATAATTAGCACCCAGACACAGGCATCAATGGCAAAAGCTGCATCTCTTTCCTAATCTGGTTTCAAAATACTCCACCATCTCAGCCATCCAGACTTCCTGTGCTAATGGTTGCCATGACAGGAATTCTCTCTTTGATCCCTATTTGGGGACATGATTCCATCTGCAGCAGTGATTACACTGGCCACAGCTTCCTGCTGAGAACTGTCTGTCTGCTAAAAGGAAAACGGAAAGAAAAATGGAAAGCCAGCCAAGGTCCTTGCTATATTCAGTACAGAGTAACACTATACACAGGCAAAAAATATAATAAATAAGGTTAAATAGTATAAAAAAAAGTAAAGTAAAATAAAGTAAGATATGCTAGAAGCTAATTCTGCCCTTGCAAAAAAGACAAGAATGGTAATAATGTAATTTTTCAGACTGTATATGCATCACAGACTGTAAGCAATAAATTAATCTTGTTGAATCTAAGAGGAATGAAGATGAATTAGTAGCCTCTGATCTTGATTTGAGGAGAAACCCCTTGGGGCAAAACCTAAAAAGGGCATCCACTGATGGCAAATTTCTCAGATATCAGGAGCTAAAAGGCGCCTCCTGCAGTAGACCAGAGCCTGCCAGCTGCCAGCACCCATATGCTTTGTACCCACTCTAGCTGCCTCACTGCCTTCCAGCCACAGGACAGGGGGATCAGCATGGCATCAGTGCTCCCTGAACAGACAGGTATATCCCTTGCACTACCACTGTGGCCTTTTTTTGACTCATCTGCCATCAGATCAGACTGCATTGAGATCCTGAGCACCAGCAGGTCCCAGTGGTGGCTTTGCAGCAGGGCTGAGCAGGAGCAGACACAGCAGGTGAAGGGGACCGAACATTGTCAATGCCTTTGTCTGCTCAAACCCCACAGCTCCAGCACATGGACCTCTCACCCCTTCTCATACAGTCTTGCCTCTGTTGTTGCTTTGCCTACACAGTCACACTGTTGTTATATAATATTCTATATATATTGTTACATTAAAACACCCCAATTATAGGCTCCAGGTCAGGCTGCAGTTAAGCAAAAACCACTGCAGTGATTGCCAGGATCCCAGTGGTATTTTCCCATGCACTGTGACTCTGCAGAGCACAATCTGTGTATCTTGGAGAAACATGACAGGAGAAGGTGGTAATTAAGAGCCTGGTGATACAAACAGGCATTTTGGTAGGTTTGCCGCAGTCAGAGAGCTCTGTGGATTCACATTAGCTGAAGATTTGGACCTGGTTCAGCCAGAAAATAAGACAGGAAAAAGGAAAACCAAGAATTGTGGGAAAAGAGCAGCTCATTGAAATGATATCCTTCTCCACCTATGAAATACAAACGGAAATGCCAGATTTGGGACCAGTTTCCCCTCTCTTCCTTATCCCTTTCCCAAAGCCAATGTGAAAGTGTGTTCCCCAGCCCCAGGCAGGAATGCAGAGCTGGAAATGATATCGAAAGCAGTCAGTGGGATGGTACAGATGGAAAATTGGAAGACATGCGAACACTCACTGAGATTCCCAGGCATTATACGCTCACAGGGGCACACACAACTGTAGGTAGGAAGCCAACTTTTGGCATGCTAAGCGCAGCAGATGTCTGTCTGAGCTTCCTAATTCTACCAAAAGCTCTGCTGCTTTTAAGCCTACTTCGTCCACATCGATGCTCCCTTCCCTTGATTTTTTTCTGCCATTCTTGTTCATGTAAATACCTTACCAACGGAGGAGGATAAGGCTTACAGAAGGTGATAAGTGCAGCTCCTTCCTCTGTGGACTTAGGATTTCTTTCTGTCTTTCTCTTCCACCAGCTGCATGTCTCCACGAGGGTTTGCATACCCAGGCTGTCTTTGCTTCCAAGCTTAGTGATATTAAAGAAAACTCACAAAGAAATCTCCTAATCAGAGCTTGCCGGGAAGAGAACTCAAAGCAGAGGATGATGTAGTGCACATAAAAATTGTGGAACTGAATAAAGAATCAAGAATGGGTTTTGGATATCTCAATCACCAGCTGAAATGCCAAGAGCAATATGAAATAAAGCAACAACTGTGAAAATGAGAGGAAACAAAGTACATTTCCCTTTCTTCCTGATAGAGTCAGTTTTGGACTCTTCAGTGACAGACTATTAATTTTCTGTGTGTTTTGGCATCTGAAACCTTATGGACACACAGAGACATACATTCTGCTGAAGCTTAAAGCTTAGTTTTAATGTTAAGAAGTCAAGGGCTTTCATATCAATAGCTCTTTGTACACACTGTAAAAATATAGATATTTTTAAATGCCCTTAAAACTCAAGCTATTACCATCCCCATCTGGATTCCCCACAGTGAAGCAGAAATGCAAACTTTCATCATCATATATCCATGCTGGTCAAATCATCTTGCCAGAGGAGGCTTCTGGGAAGCACTATGGATTCACAGAAGATGGGACAGACACATTGGCTCTGTTGGGTTTTGGACTGTCACTCAGCCACTCCCGCCCTTAACCAAAGGCCACACGTTCTGTTTTTCTGGCATGCTACAGTCAAGGCTTAAACAAGCTCCCCAAGAGCTGCCTTTTTGGTCCCTGAGGTTTGAACTGGGGGCTTGACCCTGCTTGAGATGGCCTGGTGGCTTCCCCAGAGCTCCTTTTTTTCTGTTTTGTTTTGGCTTAGGCATCCTACAGGCTCCCAGGCTTTCCTCTGCTTCCCCTTCTGCATTCATCTCTTGGCTCCCTGAGAGGGTGTAAGTCCTTATGTCTGTGCTCTTTTGTTTCTTCATTTGCTCTGCTGATCTGTACATGATTTTCCTTTGTTTGCTGAAACGTTTTCTGCTCTCCCCTCAAAGACTGCCTGCTGAGCTGATGCCACCGCCGTGGAGCTTGGCCACCTCACTCACTTGAGGCAGAAAATGGCAAGCCTGACAGCGAAGCAGGGTGGTGATGGACCAGCTGCTGGCTGCTGCTGGGAGTGGCTTTTCCCATGGCTGGGGTGTGCTGTCTTTGCTGCGCCTGGGACCCTCACCATGCCTTTGTTAGCAGGCTTACACATCCATCCCTTAAGTGCCATGGAGCTCATGCAGTACTTGTGCTGAGCAGGGGAGAAAGCCAGCATGGCTCAGGATAGCAGGGCGCTGGGGATCAGGGCAATTGGAGGAGCCATGTGTTGACTGTCTGTAGGAAATGAGGACCTGCAGAGTTGGCCAGAGAAAACCTTTGCCTATTCCAGACAGCTGTCTTTGCCCTGGGTACTGCATAGGGAAGGTAAAGCAACACTTAGTTATGCTGCAGAAGTACCCAAAGAACTCACTCAAGTTCAGACTGATCCTTGTCGTGGCTCACTATCAATCTGAGGGCAACCATGAATAGGCCTGCAGTCAAACACACCTTTCACAGACCTACCTTTGTTTGCTGTTTTTCTTGGTAGTCTGACATCTGTTTCTGGCTACACTTAGACGTGTTTGTAAAGGCTGATTGCTTTTAGATCCTATCATCTGGCCTGGAGATGGAATAAGACTGCCTCTCAAACTCACAGAGCAACCTGGGGTGGATCTGCACAGGGGCCACAGTGAAAGAAGAGGCAGAGATCAGAGCTTCTTCGGGAAAACACAAGTCCTTTGTATTACGTTCCTCGAGTTTTGAAAGAAAACAATTTATTTCAAATCACCACAAAAAGAGAAATTCACAAGAATGAGCAGACTAGAAGCCTCATGATTTTTGCCACTCAATACCCCAAAATAAAGCAGGTGCCTTCTCATTCACCAGTAGCTATCTGCAAGGCAGTCATCAATATCTGTCAGGCAGCACAGGATGGATGGGATGCTGCTGTGGTCGGAGGTGGGAACCTCCAGGAAGAGCTTCCTTCGCCAAGGAAGGTGGGACTCTCCACTTGGACTGCGCAGCTGCCTTTTTGAGGGCTGAAGTCTGATGCCCCAGACCCCGTCACAGTGGACTTTTGGACAGAGGATGCACAGCCTCCTCCGTATGCCATTACTACAGGAGGTTTGCACAGAAGTCGGCTTTTGCTTCGGCAAGCAAAGGCAGGAAAACAACTGTTGAAGTAGAAATATAGTCAAGAGTAAACAGAAATAATTTCCAGTTTGGGCAGTGCTGTGTTTACCTATTTTTTCATGTATGTGGAGCAGGTGAGTTTACTGCTTGTTTTATCACCTAAAAAACTCTGTTCAAAAAGTTGATTCCAACTTCCTAACTCTCATAGAAGTATTTGTTCCATGCCCATTTTCTGGCCTTTTTTATTATCTACTTTCTACAGAGACATTTTACAACTGTAGTCAATCAGATGTCCTATTGCCTGTTTTCCTATATAAAATCCCACATACAAAAAAACACCTTAACAGGAGCTGGATTGCAGTATGTGCTTATTTACTAGAAAGCCAGTCTTTGAGAAATGTAGTCACGACTCCCAGCAACTGCAAAATACATCTCCAGCTCTGCCAGTTAGGAAGTCTGCCTGTTCAACCCATGAAGCTGATGGTGCTTCAGGAACCTTCAGACCTGTTCAATAAATTGTGCTGATCTTTTCATCTTCTCGATTTCCTGAGTCATCCCAGCTCTGGACCTCAGCTGCCATATGGAATCCCGCTTTGTAATACAATCTGAAACACACTTTCAGCTTATAAATGTGTTTGTGTTTAGAACTACAAAGGACACTCCTGGCTGTTCAGTAGAGCTTTTTTTTTTTTCTTTTTAAATACATATATTTATGAATTAAAACATCAAGCCACTTGGTATGTTATTGTGTTCATACCAGTATGATTCTCATGTGATTTCTTAAGAATAATAATAAAAGTGCTGATTTAAATAGATGATCCTCAGTTAGAAATTCCTTTTAATCTCATATTTTCTAGATAGTGCTTTGCTGAATATATTTTCTTGCAGCTTTTAAGAGAAATTTAAAAATCTTTAAAACATATGCTAATGCATCACACTGTGAGTTTAAAAAAAGCAGCTGGCAAGTAATGTGTCTCATTCTCACCACTGGTTTTGTAAAAGATTTTTTTTTCTTAGACTCCACCTATTTTTGAACCTTCCAGCAAAACTGAAATGGTGTTTTTCATTAGTTAACTGTAGCTGCTTGCATATTGGTGCCATCAGAGCAGAGCAGAAGACCAATCTGCAGTGCTTGCATATCTTGGTAACTGTAGCTTGGACTTCAGTGAATAATTTGAAAGTTGCACACATGTAAGCCTGACTTACATCCTTCTTTTTCAAAAACATTTCAGGATTTTCTAAGTTTCAGCTCTGAAAGGCTCAATTTATTTTCTTAATTCTGTGTACATGTCAGACGTTATGAAAAATGGAGAAGGGAAAACCCAGCACAGGCTTAGCTAGCCTGTGCTGTACACAGGACAAAGCAAGCTCTTAAAATCTCAACTTGTAATAGTGCAAGGAGGCCAATGGGTGTTTCTGCTGCCCTCCAGACCAGCTTTGGCCATAGCTTACTGCAGCTGAGGCAATGCTGCAGCGTGGCACAGGACTAGGTGCTGATGCCACATAGCCAGGAGTGTCCATCCAGCCTTGGAACATGCCTGGATCATGGCAGATATATGTGCCAAGGACTTTCAGCCTTTGTCCTCCACAAAAATAGGCCCAGAAGAGAAAACACCTATCCTGTGGTCTGTCAGCAGTGAGTACTGCAGGACTGGGAAGCCACACAGAGAAAACCCTGAACACCAGAAATGCTGTCCCATGCCAAACCTCACTGCCCCAGCTGGGTACGATGCTCGGGCTGGAACCAAGAAAGCAGAGATGTACCAAGCAGCATTTTCCCCAGCTTTTGAGGAGCACCCACTTCCTTCCAGGGCGGCTACATCAAATAGTTCAGAAACTTGCTTCTCCTCCTCTGAGACAATGCCAGCACCTTGCTTCTGTTTGTCACCTCTGAGGGACCAGCCAGGTTGCTGTGGAGAGCAAATGCAGCTCCTGTTACTGTGTGTTGGTCTGGAGGATTTCCAGAAAATCAGAGGGACTGTGCTGTGGGCAGGGGGGGATTGCAAAGAGCTGGGGTCTTGTGCCACCAGGGACTAAGGGCAGGCGCCTGGGTGGGATTGAAATGGGTGCTGCCCTGGAGGGGTCCTTCTAACCCCATCCTGCCCCAGTGCCTGCAGCTCTCCGCAGCTGTGGGTGCCATGACACATCATGGAGGTACTGGGCTTCTGCAGCACAGATGTGGTGCCGTGCTGCCTTGGACCCACAAAGAGTGGAAGGACATCAAAAGAGCATATGCCTCAGCAACGGCCCTTTCCCGGCCAGCTGTCCCGTCTGCTCAGAGCCATATGCACACCCAGCCCCCCAGGCCCTTCTAGAAAGGAGCTTTATTTGAACTGGGATGGGCTGGCACAAAGGTGCAGCCTGCTGTCCTGGCACACCAATTGGCCTGCCCTCGCTGCCTGCACCTTTACACCCAATGAATTACTAAAGCAGCAGTGGGGGAGGCAGTAGTACAAATCAGGGGTGGGGTATTCATTTGCACCTTGGAGTCAGCACAGAGGAAGGGAGCTGAGCTGGTCAGAGGTGAGGAGTGATTTGTACATAAAGAGAGGTTAAATGAACGGCTTTTCAGCCTGAAAAAGAAGCAGCACTGAGGCAGTGTGGCAGAGGCCTCCAAACTAACAGAGAAGGAGAATAGGGATCATTTAATTTGTTGTATCACATGGCACAAGTACTAAGTGGCACAAAGGAAGAACAAAAACCCTAGAGCAAACCCCTTTTCAGCCAGCACAGAGTCAAACCCTAAAACTCATTGTCAGAGGATAATCTGCCAAAAAGCTTAAGCAGTGGAAAAGTGCTAGACAAAGGAGACAACAAGCGAAGACCATGCAATCTTAATCTTGGGAGGCCTTTAAACTCTCAAATACTAGGGACAGGTACTCCATTCTTTATACTTCTATAAGCATCCAGTACTGTTAGAAATGGGGCAGTGGACTAAATGGATCTGTGGACTGATTCAGTACAGCTGTTTCACTGGCATGTTCACAGAACAGTTGCAAGATTATTTAATATTTGTTGTGGATTATTCTACATTTCCAAATCATGTTTTTTGCAAATGTATATAAAGGAACTAATTTACTACCATAAAAAATAGGCCGTGATCATGTGTTTGAAATCACTGTGAAGTTAATGAGGAAGAAGTCTACTCCTCATTATAAGTATATCAGGATGACGAGAAAGGAAAACAAACAAAAATGCAAACTGGTCTAATTCCAAAGAGGGCAGCAAATCACAGCACTTTTTTTATTCCTGATGAACAAGTAATGCAGTTGGGATAACAATCCCCAAAATCTCATGGAGTAGGAAATAATCACCTTTATTCCAGATTATTTCTTGTTCCTAAACTGTAGCTTTGGAGATCCAAAATCTGGGAAGAGAGGAAGCAGATATAAGAATGCATTGGTCAGCTGGTGATAAGTGATATCATTGCCAAGGGTTTGTTACACTGAAGCAATGGAAACCATCCTGCAGTTTTTGTGTGGCTCAGATTTTTGAACAGGGGGAAAAGAACTGCAATTTTGTTAAACTGAGTGGTGAAAGCCCTGCACACTGGGAGCAGACTTTAATTAATTCCTGTGAGATGAAACTGAAGCAGTTACAGGGGCTTAGTTATAGGTGGCATTTTTAGGCTCAGTTTCTGCTTTCTGTAGTTTTCTTCTTCTGTGCTCTTTAATAAAGCCATGCACCTCTGTGGATTATTTGCTAGGGGCAAATGAATCTGAAGCTACACATGAGGTGGGGACCAGTAGTCAACTGGCTAATGTGTTAGATAGACCCAACTGCTAGGTAATGGTCATGTTATGTAAAGGCACTGAATAAATTTACCTAGCATAAAACTACTCTTATCTTTATAGCAAGGTTAGCATCACAAGTCTGATGCTTATACAACTCTAATCAGGCAGGCACTTGGCAGAAAAATGTTCCTCTGGACAATGCACTCTACTCAGTTATATGGTGCTGTACCACCACAGAGCCATTGGTTTCTGAGAAAATACTGTGCTCTGAGATGACGTGGAGTGAAGCATGGCCCCTTGTGAGATGATGATCTGAGGTCCATGTTCTCCATATTTCTTCTCTGTACTCCTGGTCATAGCACCCCCACTGGCCCAGCTGCCTGCTGGAGGATATGGCTGCAGCCTCTTCAGCCTTCCTCTGGATGAGTCCCACCTGACCAGAACCTGGCCTCAGGCAAGTTAAAGACCAGTTAAATTTTTGCCTGTGTTTGCTTGGCAGTCCCAGGGCAGCTGTTAGAGCAACTTCCTCTGGAGAACTGCAGGCCAGAGTCCTGCAAAGGAAAGGGGAAGAATTTTGAAGAATGGAGATGTGTACAGTACCCCAGTCAGACCTGCCTACTGTACTGCCAGTGCCAGGCCCTGTCCTGCCACCACTCAGCTTGCGAGGGCTAATTGCTGTCATAAGCATCCCTTGAATTACACCTGCCAGGGTAATGTCTATGGCCAGATGTGGTGACACTGGAAGAAGGTCCCTTGTGTCCTGGAGTAGCCACAGAGCAGTTTCCTAGGAAGGGGTGGCTTCTCCAAACCCCATTCCCCCTCTATGCATGGCATTAAAGTAACAGCACAGAAGATGCTGTGAATGTAACTGCCCATTTCTTTGCCACCACTGAAGACCTCCCATTAATCCTTATTTAAAGGAGCAAAACATGCTTTTGTGACTTGTGCCTGAGCTTGACCTTGCTTTGAAGCACTTTCATACGTCATCCATACTGACTTCTCTGTATCAGAGACAGGACTGGAGAACAGAGTGCATCTGCACTGAAACTGCTCAGAAACCATTTTGCCTGGGAAAAAAAAACTCACCAAGAGCAACTTTTCATTGTCAGATTTCTGAGCAGAATATCTGACACTTGAATGTTTTGTCTGAGGACCAAAACTTTCTTGGCTTTGGGATGTCCATTTGAACAGAAATTAAGCAGATGACTTGGGGGAAATGGACACTTCCTGTGAACCACTGCTTTCATGAAATGTGGCTTCATACTGAAACATGCTTATCCATAACATTTATTGACCAAGGGTCCTGGCACATATATTTTAGAATGGATGTCAGGGGTGGTTTACAGGTCCAAAAGATTATGATCAGCACACGACCTAAAGGAGCAGCAATGCCCCAGCAGTGAACTGAGTTCTAATGTTACTACAGACGGGGAGTCCGAACTAAGCCACAACTACAAGCCTTGGGACCAATATCTATTGCTCAACCTTAAATCATCTCCTATAAAGCAAAGGGAAGCAATTTTTTTTGTGCAAGAAGAGGTAAATTCCTAGTTGTAGTTCATTAATTAAGGAAAAAATCTGTACTTCAGAGAGTGGAAACTATCTACTAGCACGTTATGCTTGTCCATGACAAATAAAGTGACCTCTTTGGTTGGAATAATACCCCCTGTAATTCACCACTCTGACACACCACAATTGCAAAGGAAGTTGGAGGGAGGAATAGAAGGAGCACTCTTCTGCACATTACTCACAAAATAAAGCCATCTGTACAGACAGCTCTCCAAAATAGGTCATCACCCTTTTTAGACTAGTAAGGAAGCACAGTTTGAGCACATTTTATTATCTCCCTAGAGATCCTTGATCTTGATTTTCCCACAGTGGGAAAATGTTGGGCTTTTTGAGTTTAGCTCCCCGCCTTCCCTTCCCCACTAGGGCTTAGATGCTCTACTGAGTAATTTTAAGCACCTTTTGCTTGAAGAAAACCCATACAATCAGAGAAAATCTCAAGCTGGAAGACACCCATAAGGATGATTGAGTCCAACTCCCTAATTCTCAGAGAGCTACCTGAAACTAAACCAAATGACTAAAAGTGTTGACCAGATGCTCCTTGAACTCTGACAGGCTTGGTGCCGTGACCACATCCCTGGGGAGCCTGTTCCAGTGACCAACCACCCTCTCAGTGAAGAACCTTTTCCTAATGCCCAATCTGAACTTCCCCTGACGCAGCTTCATTCCATCTCCTTGTGTCCTATCGCTGGTCAGCAGAGAGAGGAGATCAGCACGCCCCCTTCCGCTGCCCCCCATGAGGAAGTTGTTTTAGGCTGCGATGAGGTCACCCCTCAGCCTTCTCTTCTCCAAGCTGAGCAAACCAAGTGACCTCAGCTGCTCCTCCTAAGTCTTGTGCTTGAGATCTGTCACCATCTTTGACACCGTCCTCTGAACACACTCTAATAGTCTGATGTCCTTCCATTGAGGCGCACAAACCTGCACACAGTACTCGAGGTGGGGCCGCACCCATGTGGTGTAGAGTGGCACAATCGCTTCCCTCGACCGGCTGGCTATGCTGTGCTTGATGTGCACCAGGACATGGTTGGTCCTTTTGGCTGACAAGGCACACAGTGGACTCATATTCAACCTGCCATCAACCCCATCAACCCAAACCCCCACGTCTCTTCCTGCAGAGCTGCTCTCCAGCCTCTCGTTCCCCAGTTTGTATGTATAACCAGGATTACCCCTTGCCAGCTGGAGAATCTGGCATTTGCTCTGGTTAAATTTTGTATGGTTGCTGATTGCCCAGCTCTCTAGTCTATCCGGATGTCTCTGTACGACCTCTCTACCTTTGAGGGAGTCCACAGCTCCTCCTAGTAGAGTATCACCAGCAAACTTAGTTAATGTCCATTGGACTCCTGTGTCGAGATCATTTATAAAAACGTTAAAGGGCACTGGCCTTAAAACCAAGCCCTAGGGAACCCACTGGTGAGTGGCTGCCAGCCTGATGTCTATACCTCTATTGTCTCTACCTCATTTACTATACCTCTTTGAGCCTGACCCATCAGCCAGTTGCTCACCCAACGTATTACAGGCTTGTCTAGCTGTGTGCTGGATGTTCTGTCCAGAGGATACTGCGAGAGACAGTATCAAAAGCTTTGCTAAAATCCAAAACCACCACATCTACTGGCTTCCCTTGGTCAGCTAGATGGGGGATGTGTCGTAAAAGGAAATGAAGTTAGTTAAGCAGGAGTTCCCCCTCATGAATCCATGCTGGCTGTGACCAATGACTCACAGGTGTTTTTCAGTAACTCCCAGAGTAACCTTCTCCATAATTTTACCAGGCACTGAATTGAGACTGACAGGCCTGTAATTGCCAGGGTCTTTCTTCTTACCCTTCTTGAAAACTGAGATATTTGTCAGCTTCCATTTGACTGGGACCTCTCCAGAGTCCCCAGTCCGTTGGAAAACAATGGAGAGATGTCCCATGATAACAGAGCCAGCTCTTTCAGTAATCTGGGATGAATGCAGTTGTGCCTCATAGATCTATGTGCATACATCTGGAGCAGCAAATCTCAAGTAATTCAGAGTTGTCTGGGAGTTTATCAGCCCCCCAGTCATGGTCTTCCAACAGAAGGCTCTGAGGGTCCCAGAGCCCATCATTGGTGTTGAAGACAGAGGCAAAGAAGGCATTAAATGCCTCTGGTTTTTTTACATCCCTGTTCGTGAGGTGACAGACCTTGTCAAGCATTGGACCAATGTTATATTTCATTCTCCTTTTGCTATTAACAGATCTTAAAAACCCCTTCTTTTTTTCTCCTTCACAGTGCTGGCTTGAACTTTGAGCTTTGGTCACACGAATTTTCTCACTTTGGTGGTGGATAGCGTCTCTGTAGTCTTGCCATGTCACTTGTCCCTCCTTCCAATGTCTGTAGACTTTCCTTTTCTGCCTAAGCTCTAGAAGTAGTCCTTTGCTCAGCCAAGTTGGCCTTCTGCTCCACTTGCTTGGAATTGCCTGCCTCTGTGCTCTTAAGAGATGGGTCTTAAAACCTGACTAGCATTCATGGATCTCAATACCTTAAAAAGCAGATTCCTAGGGGACCTGCCTAACTAGCTCCTTCAGCAGCCTGAATTCTGCTTTCCCCATATCCAGGGGTGAAGTTTTGCTGCCAGTTTTTCCTCTATCACCAACGATTTGAAACTCAACTACTTGGTCACCGTGACCAAGGCAGATACCAATCATCACTTCATAAGTCCCTCTTTGTATACAAAAAACAAATCTAGGAGGGTACCTTTCCTAGTCAGCTCCCTTAGTACCTGAACAAAGAAGTAATCTTCAACATGCTTCAGAAATTTGCTGGACTTCTTTGTGTCTGCTGTATGATATTCCCAGTTGATGTCTGGGAAGTTAAAATCACCCGTAAGGGCAAGGAACATTGATCTAGAGATATCCATGTATAATAAATCATTGGTGTCATCATCCTGGTTGTGTGGTCAATAGTAGACTCCCACAACATCTGTTTTATTTGTTTTGCCCTTCATCCTTACCCAGAGGCTTTCAACCATGTCATTGCCAACTGAAAGTGCCATACAATCCAACCCCTTTCTTACCTACAGTGCCACTCCCCAACCTCACTTGCCCTGCCTATAACCATCCATCATGGCACCCTAGTCACAGGACTCATCCCACCAGTTTCGCATATGGCAATGATGTTGTAGCTCTGGGACTGGGCCAAAGCTAGCTCCTTTTGTTTCTTCCTCATGCTGGGTGCATTGGTATAAAAGCATTTCAAATGTATTCCAGTGCTCAGCACATCACGGAGCAAACCAAAGGACCTTGCTAGCACACCATCCCTCAAACATTGGCCTGCCCGCCCAGGCTTACCTCTAGCAAGCCTAATTTTATCCCTTTCCTCCTTCAAATATAGTTTAAAGCTCTTCCAATGAGTGCTGTTAACACCCGTGCAAAGATCCTTTCTCCCTTTGAGGCAGTTATCCCTATCCATTGCAGGCAGGCTTGGTGTCATGTAGACCATCTCATGATCAAAAAAACCGAAAACTCTGCCAGTGACAGCAGTTGCAGAGCCGGGTATTGTTCTGCTGTGTCTTCCTGTTTCTTCCCTCATCAATCCCTGCAACTGAAAGGGTAGAGGAGAACACTACTTGGGCTCCCAATCCTTTAACCAGTTATCCCAAGCCCTGAGTCTCTCTTATTTGCCCTTGGACTTCTTATTGCAACTTAATTGCTGTCTACATGAAAAATCAATAATGGATAATAATCCAAGGGCCGTACCAGGGTAGGAAGTTTTCTCCTCACATCTTTAACCCAGGCCCCAAGGAAGCAGCAGACTTCCCTAAGAAGTGGGTCCAGCCTGCACACTGGGCTTTCTGTTCTCCTCGGAAGAGAGTCTCCTATGACAATGACTTGTCTTTTTTAATTCATGGAAGCAGTTTTGACACAAGGCATAGCCTGATTTAACCTTGGTGACACCACCAGCCTAGATGAACAATCATCCTTGCTGTTCAGTTCCACTTCCAGAGCCTCATACCTATTTTGCAACAGCACCTGTGAAGGTGGGGTAGCCATGGAGGAGAAGTCTCTGGTGCCCTGGGCAGGAACTTATCACCATTTCCTTCTGTCCCTTAAGTCACCATGTTCTGCTGGTTGGAGAGAGGATAGGGAATCCTCAGTATCAACCAAACTATCAGAGATCTCCCATACTGCACCCACTCATTGGGCCCAAATGACCACTTGAATTTAAAGCTCTTTGATTCCCTGTGTACCATCCAGTTAGCCATAGCAAGGAAATAGTTTTAAGTGTTTATACAAATTACTGCTGTGCTAAGGTGTAAAAAAGTATTTTCAGGTGATGTTTGCAAAATGTGCAGGGTACGCTCTTGAGAGAAAGTATCCTCTGGAGAAATAGCTACAGAGTCAAAGAAGAGACCCAAGCATTCTTAGAATGAGAGGATAAACCTGAAAATTGTGAGGGCTGTGACAGTTCCTTCTCCCTTGACAGGAGAGCTACCTGGAGAAAGCTCCCTTCTCTGCAAATATAAGGTTAATTAATTTGAAATAACCTAATAAATAGCAAACTGTGAACTTCACAAGACACTGTCAAAGATCCATGGAGTTGCCATGGGGATTTCAAGGGAGCATTGATTAGTCTCTCCTCCAAATGATTGGGGTTTATCGTCCATTTTTGTGACCACTTTTCTACAGAGAAATACAAGTCAACCCAGAGGCATAAAAAGCTTTGGATTTTATTCCCAACCTGCAGCAAAGGACTGGAGAGGCAGAAAGCAGCAGCAACTGCAACTGAATTAACTGATTAGGATTGGGAAAGTGCTGTTGTGTATATATCTGGGCATGCCTCTGCATGCAGATACAGATTCATGTCATGGGGCAGCACCTGACCAGATGCTCTAGTTTAACCAGGACAAACCTATTAGTTAATCTGCTGGCTTTTTTCAATTTTTGTCAGGAATCTGTGCTGTCTTATACCACAATCACAGTTGGAATCCACCAATAAAAGGCAACTTGTCACTTGCTGCTCTGTACCTATTTGTCTGTGGTTTACACAGGCATGGTTGCCACAGAAGCAAAATGAGGTATTTCCACTTTCAAAATGTATTCAATGTTCATTTGCTGCGTGCTTTTTCCCTCCACCAGTGTTGCTCTTTTAAAGGTCCCACCTCTCTCACTGCTTCCCTTTTTCATGTTCCCTTGCCCTGGTGGGATAGGATTTTTCCTCTTTCTTCCACTGTTGCCTGCATGGGTCACCTCTTTTCCTAATTAAAGGTGGCAGAAGTACACAGCAATGACTGTGTTGTTATTTCCAGGGGCAAATGCTGATAATGGACACTTGTATGAAACTCTGTTTTCTTCATACAAATGTAAGAGTCTTGTTCTCAGCAGAAGCATACTTCGAGCTCACTGTTTAATTGAGGAGTCAGTAAAGAAATAGATGTTTTACTCTTTCTCCAAACACAGAGTTTGAGCAGTCTTGTCAACTCCCACAACATCTGCAAAGTCCTACCTTAGCCAAAAGGGGATAGGTGGATAGCAGCACTACTGCAGCTGAGATGAGCAGAAGGCCTGGGACTGGGTGAGCTGGGTTTTCAGGTCTTTTCTCTTATTGTTTTGTTTGAGTTTTATGGACCCTAGCTCAAAATCACAGAAGATTACAAATAGTCTGACTAGCCAGAACTTGAGAACACTAAAAATCCGAGACTTTCAAGGACACTAGAAAAGGGGGAATAGGAGTTGGTGGTGCAAGAATGGGGAGTGAAGGTGACTCAAGTGCTGAGACTGTTTTTTTTAGTGGGTGAACAGATCTGCTGCATTTTAGCTCCGGTGTGGGCATTGCTGTCAGCATTTTATTTCCTGAAACCCAGAAGAAATTAAGCAAACATCAGCAGAATGCATTTACTGTATTCTTTCCCCTCTGCTCTGTGCCTTCCTCATACATGCTGAACTACATTTCCGTTGTTATCCTTCACTCTGAATGGAAAGATTCAAGTATGTGAGTCTTGGGGCCAGTCCCCCAGCAAGGCACCAAAAGAGACTGAAGAACTGTGGAGTCTCCCTGAGCCAACCACTCACTGGCTTTGGCTCTCTGGTGCCTGCAGCCATAAAAAAATTCTTGCAGAGAACCTTTGTTACATTGCATTTGATTTATGTTTCCAGTTAGAGTAGATTTTTTTAGCTCATTTCCCAGCTCTGCTTTATTGCTGTTTACATGCCATCTCTATTTCCCAGTTGAATTTAATAAGCAGGTTACTTTTTAAGGGTGTCTTTCTTTTGTGGAGTCTGGCTCAGATTCCAAGATGAAGGACAAAATGGATACTTACAGGGCTTAGCCCTTTACTTTTAGGGTGTGAAGGGAGCTTGGTGCCACTCTTCTGGCTGCACTTAAGGAACAGAATTCTCTATTAACAACTCCAAAGAAATCTCTTTGTGCTGCACATTTCTATTGTTTCTTCTAAAGATTTTATGCACTCCATTCACCCCAGAGTTCCCATAAAATGCCTCACGGTATATTCCTCAATAACCAAGTAATAATCAGTATTATGATTGTGTCTTCTGATAATGAACAAAATTCTTCACATATACACACACTGTTAGCCTGAGCAGCAATATAATTATCATCTGACTTGTTGAGTCAAAGAACAGGTCTTTCAGGAATCCTTTACTGCTAAAGCAACAGCCAAGCCTCACCCTTCTCATGGCCAAGTGTTTCTTAAGGAATTTTCCAGGCCAACCTCTACATAAGTAGGTAGCAGGAGACAGACCTATGTCAAGGACATCTAGTATAGGTGCTTCATAAATTTCCCATTGCACATTTTCTATACTTTTTGTGAGTACCATTCGGTAAATTGCCTATGACGTTAGATGTGAAAATAAGAAATGAGGTCATCACTAGGGATAATTATCATGGAAAAGATTCATGTAGTGGTGCTTTAGGCTGCAGATAACACAAGATTACTGTCTCCAACTGCTCTGTAAAAAAGTAGTCACAAAAAGCCGTTGGAAGGAGCACTGGAAGTGAAAGGCTTAAACTGCAGCAAAGAAGATTTAGGTTGAGAGTGGTACCTACTTTTCTTTACCTGTAAGGAGAAGGAAGCAGGGCACTCCATTGCCTAGGAAGGTCGTGAGGTCCATCTGTAAGAACTTTCCAAGAACAGGTTAGACAAGCATCTGTCAGAAATGACGCAAGTGTAATTGCTTCTGCCTGTTGGGCTGAGGGAAAGACTAAGCTACCTCTCGAGACCTATTCCAGCCCATCTGCGCCCCTGTGTGTGCAGTTTTGCCATTTAAAGAACTCCTTCACCCCGGAGTGAAAACAGGATTCACTTATTAAAAGCATCCCAATGTGTGAACAAGACTATACCAGTTTTGGCACATAAATCCATTTTGATCTTATTAGATCATTTCAGGTGCTGCAGAAGCAGAAGAAATCTGACTTACAGTTGTATGCAGAAACAGGAAACTCTAATAATAATTTTGCATTCAGTCAGCTTGCATGTTTGCTTAACTGTATGTTCTTCTCCATGCATGTTCAAAGAGAAAAAGGACCATGGGCAATGTGTAAGAATCCCTAAGTAACCAGGATTCTCAGCACTTCCATGACACCATGTCACTTCTCCATTGGCTGTCCTGACACACTCACCTCCTGGTCTGTGTCAGTTTGTGCTGCTCTGTAGTTTTCTTGGGAGGGAAGCTCGCCACAGGCAAAGCCCTTCCTGCTCTCGTCAGGCTCTTTCTGGCTGTCCTGCTTTACACCTTTTGCTTAGGTTGGTTGGATGAAAGCTGTGTGTCTATGTAAAGAGGAAGGTCCAACTCAATTTAAAGAGAGATGAAGATTTGGAACATTTGTCATAATCAAATCTGCATCTTGACTGCTGTTAAGTGTAGTCTACTGGTTGGCATGGTAACAGCTAACAACATTGAGAGTGCATGTCCTTTTTTCTTCTGTTACAATGCCTGAGACTTTCAAAAGAGATCATGGAGAAGGAGTGGTGGGTGATGATAGGGAAGAAAAGTCAGAAGTGAAACATTGGGATACACCAGTTTCTTTGAAAATTGCAGCTGTAACTTGTCTATTTATCTGCTGTTTATCAGACTGGAGACATTCACTGCTACCTGTTTCATGACCTGCATTGCAGGGAAACTCCACCTGCTCCCTGGTTTGAGCCTGAATCCTCTGCAGGACCACACACTAGTGAAAAGGAACCTCGAGTTGTTCCTGCAAAGCCTCCATGGCTGGAATTCTCACAGATGTGCTTTGCTTGTTCTGGCTACTCATTAGCACCTGCAGGCTACAACTCACTTTATCTTTCAGGTTTGAACAGAGTTCACCAAGGTGCAGAGTATGAGACAAGACACTTAATGAAAACCATATGGGACTTCTCTGTGATCTGGATTGGCTCGTCTTACTTCAGGCTGTAAGCAGGATCAGTTCACCTCAGTTCATTAGCAACTAGTTCCTCTGAGAAAGAATCTGTATGTGAAATAACCTGATGCATCTGGAGAGACTCAAGTTTAAAAAAAGGAAAGAAAACAATGATGTCCTTCGTTGAGTCAGCATCTTTCTAACACAGACAATGTCCTGAAACACATAGTACCTGCTGTAATTCTTGTAATTCCTTCTGGTATTACAAAAGGAAATGAATTTGCTTCCTGATATATAAATTCTCCCATACTATTGGACAGGCCTAAATTATCTTTGGGTGAGGGCATATACACAATAGATACTTTTTCAGAAATCCCTTTGGCATGAATTTGCTTAATATTATCATTTGTGTGTTGCACTCTTTTCAGATTCGCAAAGACAAATCAGTAATTTTAATGGAATCCTAGTGCCTTCCCAATAAATAACATCTTAGTCCTGAGCAATGACTACACTATAGTTCACCAGGTCTCTTATTTAGCCATTTCATATTTGAAACACAAAATTTTGCATAGAGGTTATTTGAAATATTTTAATATGGTTTTTCTCTTTTTGGATGTTATTTATCCATCTTGGAACTGAAAAATTTATTGTGAGAATTGAGTTAAATAGTGTTTGGCAAGCGAAAACCAGGGATGCAGTTAAGTAACACTCTAAAAAGAGATAAACATGAAGTCTAGCATGAGCTGACCATACCAAGAATGCACGTGTCTTCATCTTTGCCACCTTGGTTGTTCCCCTTCCTATTGCTGTATGGAGTTTGGGCTACTCTTTGCCTGGAGCCTGGTTTTGGGTGAAGGTTAAGATCCTCTCCCCCTTGTCTGGAAAAACACATGTCACTTCTGTCTGCCAAGTCACAGGATCTAAGCTCCAACTGTGGCATGAATACAGGGCAGCTCTAAGCAATGTGTGCATACATGTCAACTCTACAGGTGTGCAACACGAAGCCAGAAACCTGCAATCAGGCAAATAGAAAAATTTACATTGTAGAGACGCTACATGGAACATTCATTCTTGCAACATACAACGTTCGTCTTTGACCTGAAGGTTTTGCGTAAAACTCCAAGTATCCAGAACGCTTTGTGGCTTGAAATGTCTTTTTTGAAACATTGCTTTTTCAGACTTCTGCTGGCACTGATATGCCAAGAGCATGAGTTTAACATACGTTGGGAGCACATAAAATCACTGTAGCAGAAAAGCAAATGTATGGGCAATGGGTGGCACTGAGAAGCATCATATGTCAGCCCTGGCATCAGTAAGATTAAAGTGTCAATGAAAAAGGATTAGTGGAGTAAAAGAAGGGAAAAGTGAAAAGCAAATAAGATAAGAAAGAGTATGCGAAAACATGACTTATGCTGGCATAGTTTGTCAGATACAGTAACAATTATTCTGGCAGAGCTTTTCTAAATAAACACATACTATAGGCTTTTGATTAAATTCCACCCAGGAGTGACAAGTTTGTACATAATTTCAAAGCCCTTACAACACAGCCATACATACATCATATGAAAGTAGATATAAACTGTTTCTGTCATTCTTTTGCAAAAGGTAGCTTCATACAGGACCAGTCCTGAAATAAATAGCATTTTTTTCCCCTCCTCCTGCAAGGTCTAGTAAAAATTAGGTCTCTGAATGCAAACTCAGCTTCTAAAGCGGTATCAGTATTCATCGCTGGGAATAAAAACGTGAATTACAGCTGAGTACATTCAGTATGCCAGCTGGTGAATAAAGAAAAACAGCTGCTGGTGGCCACCAACTGTGAAGCTCATGTGGACAGTGTTATGTTCAGAACATAAAATGAACAAGTTGCATGCTGGCATGGAGTCTGTTGCAACAAAAGTGCCCAATGCCATGTAAAACTTTACAAATGGAGTCCAACTGTACAGATTCAATGTCTTTTAGAAGCAATGCAGACAGAAATATTGTAGCTGTTGCTACACAACTGCTGCAGATAGCATGGGCCTTGTCTTGTACCATGAGCTGGAACCAAATGTGAACTATGCACTTCCAATATAGGGTTTATATCTGATTCCTGCTAACCTGGCAAAAATGATATTCAGAACTGGTAAGCCATTACACCACTCTTCAATATCCATATCTTAGCTTAAGCAAGAGAAGCTTTTCAAGATCTTTTTTTATTTTAGAACACTTTACACCAGAACTGGGATCCATGATTTGGAGTGAAAACATGAGTCCACATTAAAGAAAGGCAATACTCTGTTCTCCAGCATAAGTATATGGACTGCTCTGCCACCTTGGCAATTTCCATCTCCCAGTTACAGGAAAGGAGGGTTGGCTCCTCCCACACTTTGATTGTGCGCATTACAGGGGAGTCCAAGGTCCACAGCAGTACCAGGTATATCCTGTGAATTCAGATCTATGATCTGCATGGGAAGTGTGAAAGTCCATGTGACCATATCTCCAACATGGTGGCAGCGTGCAGGAGGATGGGATCACTTGATAAGTACATCTTTTCATGGGTGATGGATGACAGAAGCACCCCTTGCAGCACAGCCTGTTTTAACACAGGGATGTGTCTTCTCCAGGGACAAGACCACACCTCAGCATCTTTTATCCCTGTTATCTGCTGCTGTATGTAAGCCTTGCGCACTGTTGTGCGAGTGGGAGGCTGTGAGCCAGGCATGCTGTGCAGAAGGCTTGATGGCTCTTCAAAGGACAGCAATTCATTGCGATGCTATAATACTTGCATAGGGCAACGTCTTACTTCTTCCTTATTTACTAGTGATTAACATTTCTCCCTGGCATTTCTTTTGCCTCTACCCCTGGTTGTGGGACTCCTTGTTAAACTTTCCCCTGCAGGCCACTACAGGCTGAACATTTTTGAGCAATTAGTTGTTTCTTCTCTCACCCATATCCAGAGTATGGTCTCTTTCCTCCTCAGAAGGTCATTTCTTAAGCTACTTCAGATATTTCCTATTTCTAATGCAGCAGTTGCCTGCCAGACAGAAATACAGATGCTGTGTGCCAAGGCTGAGACATTTCTCTCTGAGTGCACAAAATGCATTTCTGATCGACACCTCCTCTAGAGACAGTCATTGCACTTTGGAAGCTCCTCCCATCTAGGACATTTTCACTCATTAAAAGGTGTTCCCCATTTTAAATACCAGAGACATCTCCCACCAGAGCCCTCTTAGAGGCTCATGTGACCCTCGTGACTGCCATATCTGACATTTCCAGTACTTCTCCTGAACATCTCTCTGCAGGAGTTTCATAGACATGTAGCTTGTTTCATAGACAATTGAACTGGGGTGCAGAAAGGGATTGAGCTCACCTCACTTCACGTACCCCCAAGATCAGGCATCTAATCAGAGCTAGTCATCTAGGCTCTCTCTACAGTCAATGAAGAAAGACATGTACCTCTAGAGTATGATTCATTCCTCCTTCCTTGGACAACTACCCTAAAATAGGTTGAGCTGTACTCTGGAGATGCCTGTATGCCTGCCTGAATGGTAGAGGAGACCTAAATAACTAGCTTACCAGAGATACCTATCTGCAGGATGGCTTCAGCTAAGTGCTGGGCTCCTGGTCCAAGTGATGCACCCAAGCTCAAGTGGGGAATCTGGGACAGAGTCAGGGGTCAGACTCTTTACCCCACCTACTGGGCACCTGCCCAACCAGAGGGACCTTATTCTCAACAGAGACATTTTTTAAAGCAGAAAAATGTTAAATCTTTCTCCCTGTGCCTCTGACACCATCATTGTCCCATCCAAATAATTTTGAAATCCAAAAGCTACCATTAAAACACAGAAGTAGAGTTTTTCCACTGTCATTTTGTTCTTACTTCAAAACAGCAAAAACAACAGCAACAAAACCCACAAGCAGGAAAATTTAGGAAGAAAAAGCTCAAGGCTAAGGAATGGTTTCTATCTAATTTGAATTCAAATAAGTTTTTCATTATTTTTAAATTTAATTACAGCCTTCAAATGTATAAAATTGCATGTGAAAATAGTACACAGAGCTTAAACATACCCTAGAACACCAGACAGAATCACAGACACTGCTAATTTTCAGGCATGCTTTTGTCTTGTTCAGCATAACATCATAATACCTTCCTTTGTGCCCTCAGCCTGACTAAGCAGATGGAGAAATGTCTTTTATATACCTTAAAAACATATATAAATATGGCCCTATCTGAGGTTCAGTGAGCAGATTTGACCCTTGGAGGGGATGCTGGGACTCATTTGCAGTTATAAAGCACCCTGCAGAATGTAACTGGAACCAATCATTTTCCAGAAGTACTGTTTAACTAACCATAATTGTTCTTATATCACATATATAATTTCCTAGTAAATGCGATTGGAGATTCTCAGAACTCTCTGTATCTCAGCATTAAAATACAGTGCAAGTGTCTCAAAGGCCTTTCTATAACACCCCCTTCCGGTCCTGCTGAACCCTCTTGGCTCATTCCCATTACATTTTCAACAATGTTATTTATAGGATTAAAGGCCCATGACATGATCCAAATGCAGTGACGGTTTCTCCTCCTTTGCTCAGTGCTTTCACAGAAGTCTATCTTGTTATTTCTCAGAGAATACAAGTGAGAGTGGGGGGTAATAGTGAACTGCAGCAGTTTTACAACTCCTGAAAGGAATTTCATGCAATAAGTGAAAGGTAGCTCTTTCACCCACAGGATTTCAAGCCTTTTGAGAGTAGTAAAGATGTCAGAACATCTTCAAAAAGTCTTTAAATGGATTATCTTTGAAGTATTAGGTAACTCAATTCAATGGGTCATTAATAGCTCTCACAACAGCCTACAAGCAATAATGAGCAGTTATGGAGCTGAATGGGGCAGTTCACATCCTTCCAAAGACCTGCATTTAATATGTTTGTTTGCTTGTCAAATAAGACAGACTTGCAGGGCTCTGAGATGTACCCAACATTTAACTTGCAGCCAGAAAGGTGAAAAATGTACAAGTGTTTCTTCTTTTCGTTTTTCTTTTTTTTTTTTAGTAATGGAGTTCAAATTCTTGTTCTGTGCTTCCCTAGAGTGCATCTGTCAAGAATTTAATGGTGGATTGTGAATTAATTCTAACTCCAAATATGTGTCATCCCAGACTAAGAAAATCTGGGGGTTTGTTCTGCTTCTAGCTCAATGTTGTATTCATTTTCATTGTCACAGATATTTCAATTATTGTGTGTGCAGGCTTGTGTATAACACACACCACCTCCAGTGACAGTTTGCACATATAGTTTCTGCTTGCCCCTTGGTGCTCAGACATCAGAATTTCTCACACAATTCATTCATGGATGTGTACAGTTCTGGTCATGGAGATTACATCATGTGGTGGTTCTCAGAAGACACAAGCAGCTTTTCCTTCAGTGACTAATGTGCATAACGTATTTTTCTTCTAATTGTCAAAGAAAAATATAATACTGTATTGGGTTTCCATGGCAAGGTTTTGGTAGCAGGGGGGCTACTGGGGTGGCTCCTGTGAGAAACTGCTACAGCCTTCCTCTATGTCCAGTAGAGCCAATGCCAGATGGCTCTAGGACAGGCCTACTGCTGACCAAGGCTGAGCCCATCAGCAATGGTGGTAGTGCCTCAGTGATAATATATTTAAGAAGGGGGGAAGAAACTGCACAACAGCAACAGCAGCCAAAGAGAGGATATGTGGGAGAAACAACCCTACAGATACCCAGGTCAGTGAAGAAGGAGGGTAGGAGGTGCTCCAGGTGCTGGAGCAGAGATTCCCCTGCAGCCCATGGTGAAGCAGGTGTTGCCCTGCATCCCATGGAGGTTAACAGCTGAGCAGGTATCCACCTGCCGCCCATGGAGGTCCCCACGGCAGAGCAGGGGGATGTACTCAAAGGAGTCTGTGATCCCATGGAAAGCCTGCATTAGAGCAGGGTCCTGACAGGACCTGTGGCCCCATGGAGAGGAGCCCATGCTGGAGCAGGTTTGCTGGCAGGACTTATGACACTGTGGGGGACCCATGATGGAGCAGTCTGTTCCCAAAGGACTGCACCTCATGGGAGGAACCCATGCTGGATCAGTTTGTGAAGAACTACAGCCCATGAGAAAGATTCATGTTAGAGAAGTTCATGGAGGTCTGTCTCCCATGGATGGGGCCCCATGCTGGCAGGAGAAGAGTGTGAAGGAGTCCTCCTGCTGAGGAGGAAGGAGCAGCAGAAACAATATTTGATGGACTGACTGCAACCCCCATTGCCCATCCCCCTAAGCCACCTGAGGGGAGGTTGTACAGAAATCAGAAGTGAAGTTGAACCCAGGAAAAAGGGAGGGGTGGGAGAAGGTGTTTTAAAGTTTAGGTTTTATTTCTCATTATCCTACTCTGATTTTGATTGGTAATAAAATTAAACTGATTTCCTCAAGTGGAGTCTGTTTTGCCCAAGATGCTAATTGCTGAGTTATCTCTCCCTGCCCTTATCTCAACTCATGATTCTTTCTTTATATTTTCTGGAATTTTCTGGAAAATTAAGAAAGTACAGTGTGTTATTGCCATGAGGAAGTTAAATTCCCTGCCTACAAAAATGCAGAAAGGAGTTAAGTTGCGCTACCCGCTGTTTCCAGGCACAGAGAGCTAAGCATGGCTCCTGTTGGAGCTGCTCCTAACCTGCAGGGCAGGATGCCGTTCGCTGGAGACATGGCTTTGGCGGTCTCTGAGCCAGACCCTACCTAGTCCCTGCCATCCCTGGCCCCTTGCTGCTGGTTTGCATCCCAACCCAGCAGGGTCAGCCACCAGCTTCCGAAGTGATGAGCAGCTACCTGGGCCCCTCCCACCACTAAGGGATTGAAAAGACCCTATGCAGCCAACTTGATAAGAACCAGAAGCAAAAAAAAAGGTGCATGATCCTCCCTCGTACTGGTGCAAAGTGCCACCAACAAGCCAGTAAACTCACCAAGCGTTTGTGTCTAGGTCTCATGCTGTCTGTCACAGCATCTTCCCTTTTGTGTGCTTGGGATTTTGGTTTCACCTTTGGAAAAACATCTCCAACCTACAGTCAAAATGATCCATCCTCCATTAGTGAAGTTCATGATAACTTGGCTTTGTTCCCGCTTGGAAAATGTCCTCTGCACTAACAAGCCACTGGCCAAATTTCTCTGTGGGCAGCCTGAAACTGCCAGACAGAAATGAGATCTGTAAAACTGAGCTGACAGCACGAGGTCTATATAGACTTTTCCAGGCCATTTGCCAGGCCCTAGTGGCCTAGTTTTAGGAAGACAAATTGAAACCATAACTAGCAAGCTAAGCTCTCCTCAAACCCTTTTAGAGTGACAAAACTCTGCCCTTGCCAGGTCTAGCCCATGGTACTGAAATAGTTGCCAATGGCTCTAAAATGATGTAGCAGAAGTCAGGGAGATGTCAATAGATGCAAATCTGAGAGACCCTCTAGCCACTTCTCCTCCTGTGTGAGGCTTCCCAGAGAGATGGAGCAGTGACAGGTTCTGGGATTTCCCTTCATGTGTCCTGGAAGTTATCTGCTGGATACCAAAAAGGAAGAAAACAAGTCCCCAGAATCCAGCAGTGGTAGAAGTGCATGCCTGGGAGACAGCATGAGAGAAAAACTAACCCAGAACATGCTCTCTTCCCGTGTCCCTCTGGATTTGATCTTGCAGCCTGCTCCTCCCCACCAGGTCACCCTCCTCTCAGCAGTGCCCACTACCACTGCTGCCTTTCACATCCCATGGGCAGTCCTGGGGTCCGGCTTGCCTAGGGACTGATTTTTAAAAGCCAGGACCTTTAAAGCACTATATGTTATCCACACCTGGTTTTGTATGCACAGAAATCCATGTAGGATGCAAATCTACAACAACTTTTAGACAAGCATCTCAAATACCACTTGGAGGTGACAAAGTATTTGTGTTTAAGAGAACAACATGTCCTTTCAAGGGTAAAGGAAGATATTGCCATTACTTGGCATTAATCAGTGTTCTCTTTTCCTTTTGAATGAACATATGCAGGAATTACTAGGGCCAGAAAGTCGTTTTATTTAGGTGGTGGCACTCTTCTGTTGTTAGTGCGCTGTATTTCTTGTATTGTGGAATAAAGGGGAACTACAAGTACTTTGTGTCCTCAAGTATTAGTGCATATCAAACAGAAAAATACATGAGATCTGGTGTTGCAAAAGCAAACTATGCTTATGAGATATACAAATAACTACAGAGCGCAGCTCTCTGAAGACTTAATGCATTTATTTATAGTTGACTGATTTGGGACTAAAATATTGGAACACGTTCACATGTTCTTGTTTCTCCTGCCTCAGCTATAGTTGTTTTATCCTTTTTTTTCTTTTTGACAGCAACCAAAGGAAAGAGAACCCTTTTTAACCACAGCACTTGTCCCCTTTCCAAGGCATAAAAAATAAATAAACATTTTTTTAAGCACAACCACAAATCAAGGGGAGGACCTTTTCTATCCAGCAGTCTTTCATCCTGGAAAATTAGACAACAATATTGACTCTCTCACACAGAACTCTGGTGCACTATAGATATCTATCAGTAGAAAGGGAGGAAGGCAACAGAAAAGCAGATAGTTAACATCTTAAGGGAGAGAACAACATTTTGATTCTTCAGCATGCAGTGCAGCAGCCCAGCTTGGAACAGAAATGCTTGGGCGTAGAGAAATAGAATAATAGGTACTCCCTGGACAGCTTCCTTACCTTAACCACAGTTCCCCCAGTCCATAGCTTTATATTCTTGAACTCTTGCCTTTCTCCCTGGTGCATAAAACACACGTATACCGTTAGCATTTTGTCTGCAATTAGAAAACAGTTCCCAGTGTTGATTTTGATGCTAATCTGTGATATTTGGGCACTTGCTGCTGCATATCTTGAAAAATCCCTGGCACGGAAGTAATTGTGGTTTTTAATATGCTTGTCTGTATATTACCTAGTTTGGTGGAGAACCTTGCATAAATCTTTTCCTGTATGTCTAGGTTTGCATTTTGGATAGATTATCCTTCCCTGCTTTTTGACAAAGCTTCGCAAAGTATCAGAAGATGAGGCTGTTTCTCAAGAGTACACTTTGTGCTGTGTATAAAACAACATTAGTGACAGGGTGTGCTTTTTTCAGTTGGAACTGACATTTGATACGTTAGCCAAACAGGAACCGCAGCCAGATCATAATTGGATATGTATTTTCAACATCCTCAGCCCCTCAGCCAATTGGCTGGGGCTCCAGGAGGCTTATTAGTAGAAATGCAGCTTTATCTATTTTGCTCATCTGACTAAAGTGAAACTATCAAAGAAGGAGCCAAAATGAGGGAAAGAGGGAAAGAGAGAAATACCAGACCTTAGGCGGCAAGCTGCAGTTCAAGAAAATTATGGCTTATTAGGCTTTGCAGGCAATGGCAACGTGCAGAAAAGGTAACACAGAATGGCTTTAAGATGAAGAGTATTTTAAAGCTGTACATATTTGTCATAACAAAACACTTAATGTCCTAAAGGAAGATTCCATAGGGAAATATTGGCCAAAACCTAGAGACTTCCATTCTGTTTTCATTTGCTGCTAAAGCAGGTTGAAAAAATGTTGCCACTGAATGCATTTGCAAAATCACACCAAGTCCTTTTCATTTTGTCAGATGTCATTGCATGTCTGGAAGAACAGTTTATATATGATGTCACACAGAGAAGAAAATTATTAATTTAGATTTAATCCACAGATTTTTGTTCAAAATGAGGTATGTTCAAAATGTTCAAAGGCTATGTTCAAAACAAAGTATATTAAAAATCCTTCCATCTTGTATGGTTCATTCTGATGAGAAGCTTAGTGCATTTTAGTGAGTAAGAATGACTATGCAAAGGTATGGCAGGACCTGGGTAAATAGCTGTTGTAAAAGGCATGGAACAGGAGAAGTTTTGCAGGAAAATTTGAACCATGTACAAATTATAAGCCCAGCATTTCTGAAAAGAAATCCTGCGAAATAGGTCCAAGCAAAGACTCCTGCTAAAGCAAAGCAGCATGTGGATACACCCACGCAGAGCTCATTGCAAAATAAGAGCTTGTATGTTCATTTAGCAAACTTGCAAGCTCTAAGACACTTGAGCAAACTGTGCTTTCACATGCCTACTTCCAGCTGCTATCAGCTGATGCCTTTGCCATGTGTGAACTGATAGGTTCTGCACTGGCTTGACATACCACCGAAGCAATGAATCAGGAGTGACTGGCAAAAGTGGTAGCTATAACGAATGTGGAAGTGGCAATCAGCCATCATTCACTGCTGGACAATAGTATGAATACTAAAAAGAAAGGTCACCACCCAAAAATTTTCCATGAACAGTTCAACTACCATAATATGGAACTGCTTAGAAAAGGTTTTTCTGGGCTTTTTTCTTTTAAGCAAAGCAAAAATTATCAAACCCAGATCAGACAGTGGTCTAAATGGTTTAGTATTTTGTACCTGACAGTGATCAGTACCAGATGCGATCTAGAAGCATTAGGAGTTGACTACACTCCTAGGTTTCCTTCTTAAGTGGTTAGAATTAATATAAAAGACAGAGAGGTATGTCTGAGCACTTAGTTAATTCTAAAGCCAGTGAGACATCCATCTTTTAGCCCACAGCACAAGGGAGGTAATTTAAACTAGTTCATCAAAACACTCAAAGAATCAGAGTCAAGCAAGTTGAATTTCACCTCCCACCTACCACTGGTGAAGTTCAGTCACACAGTGGCCATGAGGTTGAGATGAAGTGTGGTCATTTGCTCTTCTCTGTTTTTTTTCCTATGTCTGAACCCCATGTGGAGTAACTGGGAAGGTCTGTCTGAAGGTCTCTCATGGCATCACAAGCAGTGGTGTGCCTGGTTTCCTCTGAGCCACAGCTCTCGAATGAAATGTGACAGGCATCAGGGTCTTACCCCTTCAGGGAATTCCATCTGGCAATGGCTGTTCAGTCTCTATCTTAAATATTCCACTTCCAGAGGTGTTCTTGATATATAAATGAGAGGCTGAAGGGGTGTTTTTAAACCAGAGCAAATTCACTTCTACAAACAAAGTCCTCTGCAAAGCCCCATTGCTCTTCCCATGGTATAGTGCTACCTTCCTTCTCTTCCCTTTTTCAGCTGCTCCCAGTATTGCCTGTGAAGCCAATGGATAATCTGTTTCCCCTTGGTCAGAGCTTTCTATTTTGCCCTGCTGCATTGACCACTGAATCCCTGGCCACAAAGCTGTGCCCCACTGGGGGATGGGGATGCTTCCCAAACCCTGCCTTTCCACTTCTCATAGGAGATAAAGGCCTGGAAATTCAGCCACTTTCATGGTTTAAATAACAAGTTAACTTCACAACTAGGGTGGGCTAAAACCAGGCAAGCAGCAATTTGATCACTTATAATCATCTGGCCATACCCTTGGCTAATTTCTAATCCATAACATCATATTACCAAGCCAGACAATATTTACAGTTTTTCATTAGCTCTGGAGAAGGAGGGGCTAAAGTCCAAACAAAGTTGTTCTACAGAATTCACTGTTTTGCTCATATTCACAAATAATTCAAACAAGCCCTTAGCATTAAGCACATGGGGTCTTTAAAAGGTAGGGATTTAAGCATGTGCAGAATAGAATTTTCACAACATGTTGTCTTGTTTCCTTCTGCAGTGCTCCTAATCTACCTTTACATGGAGCATCATTTTATGGTAGATGCTAAAATTATTTAAACATGCCTACTGAAAATCATTCTCTTAATGTGTACAGGTAGCTGACTAGACATCATCTCTGGTAAAATCTCTTTACAACGATGTGCTACCAAAGAGTTTTGTTGTTTACACCACAGGCATAAGAAGCGAGAACTGGCTAAAGCCACAGAGTTCATTGGCATCAAAGCTGACCATACTTTCAGATTTTCCAGGCTAAAACTCAGTGATTCGTGCGTTGTCCAAATTGGCTACTGTGAAATATCTTCTTTAATTCATCATTTTTGTAATATTATTCAAGAGTTGTTAATCTTTTCTCTCCCCTGCAGATGATTTTTGTTCTGCTGATCAGTTGCCGGGCCTTTTGTTCATCTCATCTAGTGAAGATATGAAAGAGAGAAGGATAGGTAATGGGCAACAAATACTAACCACATGCTTCTGATAAGAACTCTCAGGTGGTTAATCCATCATGCTGAAATACATGAAACTTCTGAGATGTGTAACAATTATTCATAATCACTTTGTTACTGGGCTGTAGTTAATGCAGACCAACTACTAACAGGTAAGAAAGTAGGTACAAGGGTCAGAATCACTTCAGGAAGCCAAAGGAATGAGGGCAACAAAATAATATCTCCAAGGAGAGGATAGTATAATGATTAATTAATTTGCTGTAAGCCCACACTGTAATTACAGTGCTGGTAGCCTGCAAACAGAGCCTGGAAGCAAAACCTCCATATGGCTTCTTCATCCCCTGTTACAAGTCAAAATTTTGATGCCCCTAGAAAAAACCCAGAACTCCACTTCTGAGCCTGTGAACAATGGCAGCACAAGGGGCCCTGCAAATGCATGAGGATGCTTGCTGCCGAGCAAGGTCGTTATGGAGTTTGCACCATACCATAATGGCATATACCTTTCAATAACCACAAGCGCACGAAATGCACACACAAATTGTGGTAACTGCAGTTTGGAGCTGCATGGTGAATGTTTTATAGTACGACTGAGTTAAACTCAAATCAAACAAGTAAGCCATGATGTATTTCTCTGTTTAGCAGATACTTTGACCAGGCCCAAGATGGTATCTTCAAATAATTGGGGCGGTGTTGTGAATTACGCCTTCTTTTTCAAAAATTGTCTATCAGCTTATCTTTGCTCTTTTGTGGATCCCATTATTAGCAGAACTGGAAAATTCCCAGTATGATGTAGAGTTTATACTCAATACAAAACATATTTAATTATCTTTGGCTTGTCTTAAAAGCAAAGTGCTTCAGTCAGATGAAGTCCTGTTGACTATAGCTGCAGTTTGAAAAAGTTGCTTTCAATATAATGGATCTTTGTCCAAAAGGGAATGCAGGAAGTAAAATTAAAATCTCCAGGAACAGCGCTCAGAATTTAATACTTTGCCCTAAGTGTGGGTTTGGCCCGAGGAAAGACTGCAAGCTGCCTAACTGGCTATATAATCATGGAATCATAGAATAGTTTAGGTTGGAAGGGACCTTTAAAGGTCATCTAGTCCAACCCCCCTGCAATAAGCAGGCCATCTTAACTAGATCAGGTTGCTCAGAGCCCCATCCAACCTGATCTTGAATGTTTCCAGGGATGGGGCATCTACCACCTCTCTGGGCAACCTGTGCCAGTGTTTCACCACCCTCATTGTAAAAAATGTCTTCCTTATATCCAGTCTAAATCTACCCTCCTTTAGTTTAAAACCATTAGCCCTTGTCCTTTCACAACAGGCCTTGCTAAAAAGATTGTCCCCATCCTTCCTATAGTCCCCCTTTAAGTACTGGAAGGCCACAACAAGGTCTCCCCGCAGCCTTTTCTTCTCTGGGCTAAACAACCCCAACACTCTCAGCCTGTCTTCACAGGAGATGTGCTCCAGCCCTCAGATCATTTTTGTGGCCCTCCTCTTGAGCCGCTCCAACAGCTGCATGTCCTTGTGCTGGGGTGTCTAGAGCTGGACGCAGCACTCCAGGTGGGGTCTCACCAGAGCAGAGTAGAGGGGCAGAATCACCTCCCTCGACCTTCTGGCCATGCTGCTTTTGATGCAGCCCAGGATATGGTTGGCCTTCTGGGCTCTGAGTGGAGATTGCTAGCTCATGCCTAGGTTTTCATGCATCATCACTCCCAAGTCCTTCTCAGCATGGCTGTTCTCAACCCCTTCATCCCCCAGCCTGTACTGATACCATGGGTTTCCCTGACCCAGGTGCAGGTCCTTGCACTTGGCCTTGTTGAACATCATGAGGTTCACGTGGGCCCACTTCTCAAGCTTGTCTGGGTCCCTCTGGATGGCATCCCGTCCCTCAGGCATGTCAACCGCATCACTCAGCTTGGTGTCATCTGCAAACTTGCTGAGGGTGCACTCGAGCCCACTGTCTATGTCACTGTTGAAGATACTAAACAGTACTGGTCCCAGTATGGACCCCATAGGCAAGCAGCAGTGGGGTGCAGGTCCACCCTGCTGGCTGCGAGTGGGGCCCGGTGAAACTTGGAGAGGAAAGCTATGGCATGTCAGCTTACAGGGACGCATTGGACCATGCCAGCTTTTTTGCCTTGAAGCAGCTTGGTGTGTCAAACAACCTGAGTTTAGCCATTAAAATGATTGCAAGCTAGATTGCAAAGCACTACAAGCTGGCTTCACACAAACAACGGGAAGGCAAAGTCTGTAGGATTGTTGCCATCAGCTGAACCCTACCAGCCAGGCGAGGCTGCTAGGAATGAGTTCTCAGCTACATCCAGGAGGTGGGAAGTCTGGGGGCTGTTCCACAGCACAGGGCCCTGAGGAGGATCTGTGGTGCAGGCTGCACACGTGCAGTGAGCTGGCCCTGAAGGCTGTGCCCCTAACACTCGCACGGCTGGCAGCAGCAGGGAGAGGATGAGCAGCCGTGCAAGCTCCGGGAAAAGGAGCCTTTGCTTTTTCACTGATGTCAAGCCAGGGCAGTGGCACTGGTTTTGATGGTGTTTGTTCAGATTTGTCTGAGGGCTGAGACCCCAGCCCAGACCTGGGGCCCCAGGAAAGCTGTGTAAAATAAAAGCAGATTCGGGGAGAGTGAAGGGAAACGCAGAGGAGTGTGGAGATGTTTATTATGTACATCCTGGGGCCTGTGATGTTCCCAGCTCCTCTTTTGCACTGAGGTGGGTGGGAACATACCACCAGGAATGAAGGAGCAATGCCCCTTTCAGTATCCTTTGGTCAGCCTTAGGCACAGTCCTCCAGCCCAGCTTATGCATGCAGTCTGCAGGCACTCGGCTGAATGGGCTGGCTCTGGAGCCTTTCTGAAATGCTGTGCCAAGGCCCTGGGCACATGCAAGGGTAAAGAGCCCTGTCTAGCTCTGCAAGAGGCAGAATGGGGGAACAGTCCCATTGCCAGCTCCACTGATGCTCGTCACGTGCTTAAAATCAAGCATATTATCACTTGCTCGCTCTGCTGGTTTGCAGCTAGATTCCTGGAGATAAGGGTGGTGCTTGGAGTGGTTCACAAATGGATAGCTGTATGACTTGGAGGGAGGCTATCTGAAAAAACACTGCCTTGTCCCCTAAAGCACACGTACCAGCCCTAGATCAGAGTTCTGTGGAGGCGGTGCAGGTTCAGGCTGAAGGACTGATCGCCAATTTTACATTGTAATAAAGAAGTAAAAAGATGCTGTGGAAAATCATCACATCCACTTCAAAGTACCTGGTGAGCAAGATGCCATTAACTTGGCAGTTGACATCTCCATGAAGGAAGCACTCCTGCCAGTACATGTCCTGCTGCAGCACAGCATGTGCTAGGGTTAGACAATACCCTGAGAGGAGAGCTGGTGGAGTGACTAGAAAAGGTGTATGCTGGCCCACGGCATGATTTACAGACCCAAACTCTGGGCATGATGACGAGGTCTGTAGAGCGCTACAGCCAGTTTGCACAGCCGAACTACTCCTCCCTGCACTGCCCTCATCCGCCGGCACTGGTGCAGCTGCCAGACAACTCCTGCTTCAGCATGTTGCGTTATGCGGTGTCTTGTGTGTTGCAACAGAATTTAGGTTATATCAAGATGAAAACCTAATTGTTCTCAACAGCAGTGTAACTTTAATAGCTGCCTCCAGGAGCAACCCATCTGTATGTGAGGTTTATGCCAGAGACTCAGGAAATAACATATCGGTTTTCTTTATCTCCCTTCTCTGGGCTTGCTGAGGAGTAGGCTGTGGATTTACCTTCTAGCCCAGAATGAAGGATAGTTTACTCCATGGGACAAGGTAGGGATTGCATTGTGATTCAACTACTGTCTGAACTATGTTTCTCTGCAGCTCCATGCCCAGCCCAGGCTGCTGCTGGCTCAGACTGGCCCTGGGAGCTGGCAAGGACACCAGCACACCATGCAGGAGCCACAAGGTGCAGTTCTTCCCTGAGACCTGTCCCCACAGCCCCTACCTAGCGTGGGCCACCAGGAGCATCCATGGAGCAGCAGAGACATCACCACAGATGGGGAGAGGCAGGAGGTCTGTGCAGTGGAGGTGAGGTAGATACTTTCCCTGTACTAGAGAGAGTTACAGAACAGGCTCAGCCTCCAAAGATTCATTTACAATTAGTGTCCACTCCCTGCAGCAGGCTCGGGGCCAGCTAGCAGCTGCTGCAAGAAGGAAGAGAGATGTACGGCACCACCACCAGTGGCCCAGCAGCTGGGCACTGCCTGCTGGAGGCAGTCCCTCCTCCCTAAAGGGCAAGCAGCTGGGACATGGACAGCATTGGGACGGGATGTCAGAGGTCCCCTTCTCCTACGCAGGGTCCCACAGAAGTAAGCTGAGCGCCCTGGTTGGTATTAGAGTGTGGTGGTGCAATAGCTGGGCCCTGTTTTGACTGTGTGAGCACCACTGTTGACCCCAGTTCTCCATTTCTGCAGCAGAGAATAGCTTTTTGGTGAAACGTGAGTATGAAAGAGGAAAATGCTTTCACTAAAAATAAAGGGTTCAGGGAAAGTAGCAAGGGCTTGGAAACTCAAATCATTCTCTTTAAAGACAGCAACAGAGAAAAAAGTTAATGAACACTGATTTTTAGTGTAACTTTGTCACAAACACAGGTTCCCATGTGCTCCTGAAAGCCAGCTTATTTCTGCCCTAATGAGCAAGCTGAAACAGAGCCTTGCATATGCTGCCAAAGGCAAAGCCAGAATACTCCAACACAATAAAAATTCTCCATTGCCCTCAAGCTTTTGTCTAAAATTGTATCCAAACCCAAACTGAATTATTTCTGAAAGGGTAATTACTTCTTGATTACTTTTTACCAACCTCTAGGCTCCAGGCTCCAGGCAGAAGTCAAACTGTCAGATGTCGAAAGGGAGAGAAAGAAAATGTTCATACAGTGACTCTAGCCCAGATGGAAGAAAGAAGTGCAATAAATCTTTTCTTGTGGGAGCTCCAGACCGCTTTCCAGAGGCTTCTGATGCATTTCTGATACGCCTCCAAACCTTGACAGGATGCTGACCTGCCCTTGCTGCACGACGTGGGAGAGGACGGGAGAGCTTGGCACCAGCGGTGCATTGCAGAGGTTAGAGCACATGGAGGGCAGACAGTTTCCATCAAGTTGCTCTTTGGTCTCATGTGGAGGTGGGCTAGGAAGGGATCTCGTCTTTATCTCCCACCCCAACCACAAGCCAGTACAGACCGAGGGGTCACTCACTCTGCAAAGCACTGCTCACCACCAGTGAGTTGCCCAGCTATTGTTGGTGCAGTGCAGAAGGGAATTGGGTTGCACTACCCTTCCCAGATGTTGCCCACCAGACCTTGGCCAGACCAGGTGGCACATTTTCAAACCTTCCCCCCTCTCTGAGTCTCACTCCTCACAGCAAACACTTCAGGAAAGAGGGCTTGAATTCTTCCCTATTTGGCTACATGTTGCCTGGGCATGATAGCAACCTTGCAAACTGCCTGGCCAATTTTCCACATCACCCTGGACAGCACATGAACCAACTGCATGCAGACATCTCCACTGGGGAGGCTGGGGATTTTGCAGCCCAGCGCATCACCTTCCTGGTGCCTGCTTTCCAAGCTAGGCAGTCCTACCGTTGATCACTCTCTACACTGAAACCTCTTTGTATTCCTGAATCTTCCTTACCACACTTTTTTTTTTAACCTTTTCCTTTCTGAGCAGGGGTAATGGGTACTGGACATGGCATTTCTGGAATAAGTATTTTTCCATCTTCTATGGTGGCATGTGATCCTTTCTCTTTTATTTGTTACTCATTTTAAGAGATCCGTACATCCAGCTTTCTTACTATGGAGCTGGTGCTAGCAAAGAATTGTCTTCTGTGATTCCAGTCTTCCTCTATTTCTTTTTGACAGACATTTGCTCATTTAGAGTCTGCCCATATGTATGTAAGGCTAGGGTTGTTTTTACCTGCATGCATAATGCAAAAGGCTCTTTTTGACATTAAATTTCATCATGGCAGTTTTACTGCCCAGTCATTCATTGTCAGTGAACATTGAGAAAGTAATTTTTCCCCAGTAAAGCTAACAGAATTATGTATGGCTTTTCCTTTGTGGAGCAAATTTCACCAGTGCTGCAGCCCTTGACCAGATGTCTTGGTTATAGCTGCTGTATTTGAGTGAAGAATGCTGCAAGGAACATGAAGCTTAATTAATTCTTAGAAGAAAAAGTCTGATCCTGAACATCTTTTATTCCTTTAAGTGTTTGAAATGATGGCTTCCTTCCTTCACTTCTCTTTGATTCAGCAGATGCTATGTTGCATCAGAACTAGTTTGGGTAATATTTCACACAAAGTCACCAAGCACTGGTTGGGTTGGATTTATTTCCATAAGTTTCTGCAATCACAAGGGTACCATATATTTCATATTCCTCAGTATATCAAAGCCTAGTGGCAGCATGTGAAGTGTCTGTCTGTGTGTATGTGTGTGGGTGTGAGTCCTTGTCTAGGATGAGAAAGGAAAATCGGAGCAGGGAACACCGCATAAATTGGTGCATTATGTGGGACCTAAGGCTCCCATCTCACATATCAACCCTATCATCTCAAAGAGGCACGGGGGAAGAACCACAAAATTATGTTTTCACAAAACAGTAGAGCACAAGTAGGCCTGGTTGAGGGAAAGCAAGGCTCCTGGACTCACTGTAGTGGATACTAACATCAGGCAGGACATAAGGGAGCTGCCAGGGGCTTTTAGGCCAAGAATAAGGTCAATGGACTTCTTAAGAAAGCCAAAGCCAAGGAGAAAGCTCAAAGAAGATCTGCTTTGCACTCTTGACTGAAAGATCCATTTTCAATAGAAAGATGCCCATTTGGATCTTAGTCCAAGTTCCTCGTGTCTGGGTGAGGACTGGCAGACAATTCAGCCTGCTCATGGATCCAGAATGACAATAGTGTGTAACAAACAGGAATAATTATTATTACTAACTCTGAAACATGCAAAACCTACAAGAAACATATGTAGCTCAGAGAGATGCTCATCATCAAACCATAACAGTTTCATTTGTCCTGAATAGCAGCTGTATGGGGAAGCCGGAATTCAACTAACAGAAAATCATAGGAAATAGAAAAGTGCAGCTTTGACTAGAAAATGACAATACTCCATGGCTTCCAATTCATGCAGCTGTATTCCAGTGGTATCAAAGTATTTTGTGGTGTTGTCTTCACATATTTCTTCAGTTACTGATTTTTCTTCTTAGGCTAAACAGCTATTCTGTTCAAATTCCCTCCTATTTTTCAAATAATTTAAAGACTTCTCACAGCAGGTCATTCCTGTGAAAATGATACATGACTAATAAATTCATATTTATCATGTTTACTGTGTATCTCAACATCCATTTTTAGTGCATCCTCCCTTTTTATTTTAGAGAAGGTCTGTAAGCCTTTTGATGCCATGTGACTCTTTCTCATACTCATAATTAATTTCATTTAGAAAGAGTTAAAATGAACTAGTAGGTGAGTATTCACACTGAATAGAAATAGAAGAGAAAGAAAACATGTAGAAAAGGTTAAACTAATATTTTATTTTAATCAGGTCTTTTATTTTTCCTTCAAATGTTAATAAAAAGAATACACACAGTCATCGTGGTTTCATTTCCTTCAGGAGCTGCACAGACTGAGTGTTGTATCAGGTGCTACAGGGGCTTCTGTGGGAAGTGTGGTTTCTTTGTTTGCCCTTTATATGTCATCAGGCAGTGCATGAAATCTGAGTAACTTCTTGAGACAGGACCTGTGAGTTCACACACACACACACACACACGCCCCAGTTTTCCAGTTTTTACTGAGGCAGGGTGGAGAGGCAGATGTTGGTGGCTGTGGGGAGAAAGCCAGTGGAAGATGAGAGGGTGAGGAAGGAAGATGCAAAATCAACCCCATAACCCCTAAACTTGGGGTCAGTGCAGGACCTCAAGGCTCATGGTGGCAGGGCAGTCTCCACAAACAGGCTCAGATTTCAGTAATCTCCATTTTGATGAGAAATGGGCAGAAACAGGAACAATTTTGATTTAGCAACAGCTCTTTGGCCAGTTGCTTAACTCAAGTGGCTTGGATCAGGGAGCTGTTTTATTAAAACAAACCACATTTGCCTGGGTGCATGCTTCAGATAGCTGGCTCTGGTTTGGGCTCGTTTTCATGTACAGCCACAGGCTCATGCTTTCTTGCTGGCTTCTTTTTGCAGCTCGCTCTGCCTTAGCCTGTGGCCGCTAAAAGAGCGTTTAATTGTTAGAAAATGAGGGAATTGGGTTTATTTACTGGGAGTGACCAAGTTAGAGCAGAAGCAAGGGGGAGGAAACACATCTAATATAGTTTATAATTTTGAATAAACACTGAAACAACTGCTAGCCATCCCCTGCATACTTCACTCCTTGGATCAACAGAGGAGTCCTGCCAGACATCAGATTATATATTCCACAGCTGAAGTGTTTGCATAACTTTTCAGTGGCTACCATTTAAAGAAAGAAAACCACTGATGGGCCTTTTCTTAATATATTCCCCCAAGTTTGACATGTTCACGGTGTACTGCCAGCAATCATTTTGTATTTGGAAGGCAAAGTTACTCATATCTCTTCCATGGCTCCTGTGCCAGCTAGCAAGACAGGACTGGCCTTCCCTGTTTTCACAATCTGAGCATTCGACTGCAGACAGTGCTGTGGGGTGCCCAGCCCTCCTCACCCACGGGGGGTTCCTGCCTCCCATCTCAGCAGAGTGTGGAGTTGTTGGAGTGCCAGTCATGTGTTATTGATAATGATACCTAGAAAATGTTCATTTGGCTGTTTTTGTTGGTTGCCCAGTGACTCAAAAGAAATAGTCTGATATTTCTCTTTGGAGGAAAGGAAAACTTAACTACATCCAAATTCAACATTGGCTTTTGCACCATTCCTATCACTGCCCAGTTTTTGTCCTTACTAAGGAGTTATCCAAGAAGCAGATTTCCTTTTCTGAGCAGAAGGTGCTCAGATAAGCCTTCCCACTCTGTGGCTATTGAGCACATGCCTCAATATAGCTTTGCTCCTTTTGAGCTTTTTTTTGCCAGCCATCACCCTTCCTGGATTGCTCAAATTATTGCTTGGCCAAATCCTTGCAACCCATGTGTCTTCCCCTTGCAGCAGGCCAGTGCTTGGGCAGCCTGGGCCACTCTCCCACTGATAAGGGTGAGTGGAGTTTTCATATTGGAGAAGGTCATTTTCTATTTTTGCTGCAAGCCAAAGCTACCAGGTATCATCTCTGAAATGACAGGCTGTATGCCAAGTGAGAATTCACAAATGAACCCTGTAATAAGATAGTGTATCACAATCAGTGAAAAAAATGGGTCTGGGAAGATAATTAGCATGCTGTTTAACTGTTTTTGATTGCCCTATTAAAGGGCTGAGACCTTTGATGTTCTTCCACAGCTGAGACGTACAAAGACCGTGTGTCTGCCTTGCTTTGAAGACTTCATATAGATATTTTCCCCTCTCCATTTCTCTTCTGTTCCATAAAAGAAAGCAGGGTTTGAAGTTAGAGCAAACAAGCAGTGTTTCCTAGAGATTTTCTTAGAAAATGCCCTTTTTGAGAATGCTAACCACCTCCTCTTTTCAGGGGAAAAGGTAGCCTCATACCGCAAGTTAAATACAATGAACAATGAGATGGCATGCACTGGAGGGAGATGAATGGTTTAGGAAGAAGAGAAATTACATACTTTTTTAGCACCTGTTAAACCTGTGGGAAGTTTCTCTACACACTGCTGAAGAGTTATGGCATTTCACCCTAACAGTACCAGGGATTTCACCCCCAGGGATTTCCAGTAGTGGATATAGTCATTTACGTGAATGCATTTTTAAATCCCCAACTCCTAAGAAATGAGACACTGTCATATAAATGGGGACTATTATTTATGTCTGCTGACACTAACTTTGAACATCCTGCTTGGTGCAGGATGTTAGACAAAATGACCTCCCTATTTCTCCTACAATTGAATTTTTTTCTACAATTTTCATTAGCTCAGAAACCCATTCTCTACCTGCTGTTAGTGTCAGTCAGTATCTTCAGACAAGCTGTTGCATATTTCTACATTTTTCTTGTCCTGTCTATTCAGACATAAACACATTTTCTCCTTCTATTTGCATCTTAATAGGGACACTATGGATGTAGACTACAAGAGCACACTCTCTAAAGCAACATGCTATAACGTCCAAGAGATCCATCATTCCAAAGACAGGATGCTGCTCTGAAGGTAGCAGGCTTTTGGCTACCTTCAGGTTCACCCATTCCTAACCCCTGCAGTATCGATTCTCTTCCATCTCCTGTACCATTAATTTTGGGTTAGGAGAGTGCTACAAAAGGGTTAGTTATTACGTGGCAGCACTGGGGGTGGTTATGCAAGGAACCAGCTGGCTATCACCCAAAAGGCTGGTACCCCTCTGAATGGTCATCTCAACACAGCAGCAATGAAGTTCAACCTCCTTCTTGCTGATTGATTTATCATCATGTCCTGTGGCATTTGAGCCTTGCTGTGTGCCAAACTTAATGTCCATGCCAGTTTCCCCAACTAGTTGGTTTTCCACCAGCTTTTCATCACCTGAGCAGACTTGAGGAGCAGTGCACCACCACCACAGATTGAAGCTTGAAGGGTGCCTTTGTACCCAAATTCACCAACTCATAGACAAGGCATCAGAGTCCCCAGACAGCCCTCTGCTCTGTAAATGACAAAGGGAATCCCAGCACAGGATTTCTAAAATCTTGTCAGGTTCCAAATAGGGTAGAATAAGTCACAGGAACAGATCTAGCTATCTTATATCTGAAAAGGCATGAACACAGCTTAACTTTGCCTAAGAACTTGGCTGAATCCCATGTAGGTTCACTATAGGTACCATGCAAAAAGTCAAAGCCCTGCAGTGTATATTGGGTTGGGGCTGAGAATCCCTCTTCTTAACTTGCAAACTGTGCTTCAAAGCATTTTTTTTCAGGTTAAAACCATCTAACTTTGGCTGTGCTCCATTTTTTAGGCTGTACCGTATTTCACTGGATTCCTTTTCACATGTGGTTTAACAACACCCCCACACCAGCTCTTAAGTGCTGCAGAAATCAGGGAGTGGAACAGCACAAACAAGCTGGACACTGTGAGGGAGGGAGAGCTTGCAAGAGGGCTTATGCAGAGGCAGATGCCAGATAAATATAGATTTCTGTTAACTTCTTGCAAGAAAAAATAAAAATAAATACTCTAAAAATAGAGCATTATATAGCCTAGCTGAACCTATCAGCTTCATCAGTTCTCATTACCAGTGGCCACCATCACTTTGTTAACAGCTATGCAACTGGTGCTTTTATAAAGTTATTTTCTCATGGGCTATGTGACATCCATCTTCTCTAAACAGACACCCCTTACACACAGGCACATACATGCCATTTAGGTGGGACATTTTTGCAAGTTCTTCCTCTGTAAGGTTTACACAGAACCAAAGGATTACTCTTAAGCTCATCATTAGTCTAATGAAGCAATATTTCATACTGCTAGGTCATTCACTAGGAAGCATGGCTTAAAAGTATTCTTGTGACTACACATTTTTCTCAGGGTTAAATTCTCTCACACTCTTCCTAAAAAAATGTTTGCAAAGGAAGGAAGGAGGGAGGGACTAAGTGCACGAGCTCAGATGGTGGGAGGAGATGTGCTGATGCAAGCAGAGCTGTGGTCACTGCTGTGTCACCGTGGTCAGTGGCTCTCCCGTCTTTATGCAGACTTTCGCAGAACAGTTGGCCCATTCATTTGAAAGAGCCAGGGGCCAGAGAATACATACAATTTGCAAAAGGGTCATGGGCTGTTTTCAGGAGAGCTGCTTTAGGTGACAATTGAATAGAAGTCCAGCACCAGCTCATCATTCCATGGTGGAGTTCCACCACTGATCCAAGGGAAAAGACACAGCCTTAGAAGTAAGAAGCATTTTAAAAATTGATGGCAGTCTTTATCCTAGTAAACCCTTTGGTTCTGGCCTGGGTGCAAACCACAACAAGAATGTACTCTTGCTTGGAAGCAGTAAATGCTTCTCTTCTCTGGGCAGAGAAGGAGCCATGCTTCAGCAGCTTTAGATAATAAGCAGAGGGTGTTAGCATTGTGCATTGTCCTCTCAAGGTAATATACTCGGACTGCTGTGGTGACTGAGTCAGTCAGCTACTCTGGATGGGCTCTTAACTGACTAGAGGAAGCAAATGGAACAACAAAAGTCAGTTAAAAAATCAGTTAGGCTCCCAGAAGTTTTTCAAAGGTGCTTGAGACCACTGATGGATGCCTACAGAGAGACAGAAAACAATTGACTTCCCACTGCAATAGGCTTTGATTTCTGTAGAGTTAACAGCAGAAAAGATGTTTAAAATTTAAATTAAAGATAGGTGAAAAGGAAAGCTTGAAGAATCTAAATCTATATGCAGATTTTAACCTATAAATATAGATTATATATATGTTCTGAATAGAGTGTTACAGGAGTTAAATGATGAGCTTACTGAACCACTAGCAGTGTTGGAAAAACCTAGGTTCACAAGTCTTCTGCATTTTGTCACACTCAGAAACCTTTAGGCCAGATGTCACCACCGTCACTAGCAGTGAGTCATCTGTCATTTTGGCTGTTGTCTCACTGAAAGTGAGTGGAAAAACAGTGAAATCAGGCAAGTATTTTGCTAAGGATTTCACTTAGTGACTACTGATAAAGGCAAAATTGCTTTTGCATCTATATATGCTTGAAGATATTTATCTAGTGTTAGGTTTTTGGCTTCAGTTTTCTGAAGATTGGCTACCAGTTGGTATATATACAGCTTTCACTTGCAAACTTGGTTTCACTTTAAGAGTTGGCTCACATTTCTTTTTTTTTATATTTGTTGTGGTAGAGTTCACTGCCATATTCATCTGCAGGAAGGAAAGGAAGACTGGCACCTGCAAGTCTGCCTCTGAATCAGCAAGGTATTAAAAACAATTAACAAATAAATGGTCTGTTTTCCAAGCAGAACAATGAAATTCCTGCCATCTAGATAAGAAATCGTTGTTCAAGCCTGGCCTCTTGGTGGCTAACCTAGCAAAAGACAGGTGGAGGAAGCCCTTGATTATCTGATGGGTAGGTGTTGAAGTTGACCTGTCAGAGGAGTCTGAAGTTATAAAAAGACAAAATCTGCTGAGACAAGGCACAGAGGCCGGACCAAACAGCAAGGAGAAGCTGAGCGAATGCAGCAGCTTCATTGCCTTCCCACACAGCTATTACCTCTTGGAGTGAAAGGGGTACATGGGGTTATGTTGGTTTTTTGGTGCTTCTTAGGCACCATCTGCATGCAAAATGCAAACAGCTCAGGCAGCTTCTTCGCATGGTCTGTGCATTCCTGCATGGGCCGCCCAGTGCTGCCTGGGGGTGAGGGCAGGAGGGCAGGTTTAGGACAGCATGCCTGTGCAGCCAGTGCCCTTTGGAGGCCTGGGCTTGGCACAGAGGATCCCAAAGGGCACTGGGCCAGCAGGTTGCTGTGACAGGGGCCAGAGCTGGTGACCTGAGCAAAAGCCTGCCAAAGTCTAGAAGCTGCTAAAGCAGATTGGCCTTGAGATACTGGTCTGAGCAGTCATGTGGAGTAATTGGTCTGGCCTGAGACAAAGAGTCATTAATCTCTGAAAACACCCCTGGCTGGTAGTGAAGCTGGGCTGGGCAAGGCTGTTTGCAGCCTGTGGCTTCATGCTGCAGCTGCACCCAAGCTTTCTCTCTGGTGGGGACACAACCATGCCAGACAGGATCACCAGCAGTAAGCAGTTGCTCTGCAGGGTCAGGAGAGGCCCATAGTCCTTGCCCTGCCCTGTGGGCAGGTGGGAAGGCACTTCTTAGCACTTTCTCTCTGCTATGATGCAAAGAAAACCTGCAGTGACAGCAAGTGAAGTGCTGGTTCTGTTTTCCATTTCTTGCTAGCATGCACACAGGCATCCCATGTGCTGGAACTGCTCCCAAGAGCCCCTGCTGCCTCTTCCTTGAAGGAACAGTACACCCACAGCATGGCTTATGGTCCTGCATGGCCAAGAAGGCACCAGGCAGGGTACTTTCATTCACACAGAGCACAGCTGAAGGAAACTGCTCCAGACCCACCTTCTGATCCCAGGATTTTCTCATGTCCTCCAGCTCTACTGTTCATCTTCGCATGAAGCTTTACTTTATTTCCACTGAAACTCTCACATAAGAGGGCATTGAAAGTCTCCATTGCCTACTCTCACACCAGTTGCCCTAGCAGCACATCTGGACAGCAGGATGAGGCAACCACTCTTTGTTGCCTTGTCCTTGATAAGCCAATGTGAAACATATCCCTTCACCTAAGCTCTCTATGTCTTGAAGTGGATAAATATATAGTGTATAAACATTTTCTGAATGAGCTGCACTCTCTCAGTTCCTACTTTTGCCTCAGCTGAAGTGCTCTCCCGCTACTGCATTTTTCACTGACATCTTGAATTCCTGTATTCTGGAGACCATCACATCCTGCCTCACTCACCACCTGGTCAGGTGTGAAATTGTGACTTCTGTCCCAGTCTCACCAGTGAGAGCAGACTGGCTATGCTCACAGCATTCCCCGCCCTCCTGACCCAAGGCGCCACCACCTGTGTATGGGAGGGCACCATGAGGCTCTGACCCAATGCACAGCATGGTGCAATGGGGACAGGAAGACCAGTTTTGATGGGAGCTACCACTGCATCTGCCAGTGGCGTGGCAGGTAGAACAGAATGCTGTATTTGCAGTTACATAGGAAAATGTCCCCCACAGCAAACCTCAGAGAGAGAGCCTGGACCACAGAGGGGCAGACATCTGCTTATCCTGGATGGGTGAGGCTGGCAGAGCCCCAGCACTCAGCATGGCACACTTGACCTTCCCATGTCCATAATCTGATCACACGTGATGAGGTCACCCAGGCATGACCGTTTTCAGCAGTGCAAGTGACTGCGATAACCCAGGTCTGCTGATGTCTGAGCTGTCTCATTGGTTTGCCTGATCCAAGCAATCCAGGTACATCTGAGTAGATTTATTTTCCAAGCTCTTGTGCTCTGTCAGAAGCAATCTGCTTCAGACATTGGTCATTAGTGTCATTGCTCTTATGCTGGGTTTCACCATTGCACCTCTACCTGCTGTGTCAAGCAGGATCCAGAAGTGAGGGAGAAAGGGCCATAGCAGCTTTAAACTGTCCCTCAGATTTTCTGCAGCTGCAGAGACTCTACTCAGTCTGGTTTTCCAATAATTCCTCAGTAATACCAACATTTCTTGAAGGTGAGGTATAACTTTGGGAAGTAACATATACTTTCTTATACGTTTTCCAATTCAGTTTCATAGCCCAGCAACCACATGCCATGGACTGCCAACCCTTTCTTCAGAGCTTTGTTGGCTGTCCTTGATTTACATGACCGAAGTATCATAGCTGAAATCCCAGATTGGTCACTTCTTCCTGAGCTTCCATGAATTAATTAAAAACATAATCCATTGAAAAAACAATATTTTTCAGAAGAATAGAGCCCTTACCCAAATGTCATATACCTGTGGTGAAGTGTAACAAAGTTCTGTATATGCTGCTGTTTGGCTATTTGATATAATTTTGCAAATTTAGTGAACATTGGTGGTTTTGTTTTATTTTATTTTATTTTGTTTTGTTTTATTTTACTTCATTTGTTTAATTTGGTGCACTAAGTTTCTTTGATCACAATACGTGTCAGGCTCAGCCATGAGTTCCTTTCCCAGATTTTCTTTGCTGTGCTGCTTGAAGCTAAACATAATCATAGGACTGGTGCAATACCTAAAAAGTCTTGCAAATTTAGCCTCAGTAAAGCAAAATTAGTGTCATCTGTTTTCAGGCCTTTGTTGAATTCATTTCCTAGAAACGCTCCAGTAAATACTGGCAACACATAATCAAAGAGAAGTAAATTTGAATTAATCCTGACAAAACTTTTATAAAGTTAATTATAAGCTCATAATTGTACCTGTCTGCAGCTAAAATCTTATTTTAGGAAATATACATATACAGCAAGACAGCAGAAACATTTCTATGCATTACTTTGTGCCTAGTTAAGTGTTACTGATATACTTCCAATGTTAGATGCTTGGAACAAGCTCTTCGCAGTCACCAGGTCGATAATTTTTGTAGGATTGTACTCCTTCTGTAACCGATTCTGAATAGCAAAGGCATTCAGTAAAGCTGCAGGCATGAAGAGCAGCTAAAAATGAGGAAAAAAAAATGCAGCTTATATCCCACTTGTTAGACTGCATATTGGCATTTTTTTGCAATGCGTGCCAAAAGCACAAAGAGTGCCTATAAAACAAAAGTGCCCAGCCTACAGATGAGATATCTACTGCTGTGCAGACATCCTCCCATGAGGAAGTAATTGTTCACAGGGTGCTGAAAGTAATGTTACTGCCATTCACCTGCTTCCATGTTTCCTCTCCCAAGAGCATAGGAAGCAGGAGTGCAGCATGTCCTACCTCCAACCCCAAAAGCAGGGATGCATGACTGCCTGACAGCCATCCTCAGCGACATGTCAGCGCTCACTGTAAGAGAGCAGACACAGGCCCATTAAGAAAAAAGAAACTGCACAGCAGGCCGGTGCCCCAAGGATCCCCAGCACGCGGCAGGCATGCAACAGGAGCCCATGGGTCCATGGCTTTCGTTCAGCACAGGAGGACTATCAGGGCATGAGGATGGCAGAAATCCTTTCTGCTGCTGGCGCAAGCGGATCTGCCCCTTGGTAATGTTGATCCTGAAGTCAGCAGGATGAGGTACTGGCTGGGAGTTAAGCACACGCTTGCATGCACAGCTGGTTTGGTGCCAGCACAGTGCAGGGCTGAACCCAGGCTCCTGCCTCCAGTGGTGGTACTCAAGGAAAGGTGAGTGGCATACGAATCTCTGGGCATCCACTGAAATGTTTGCAACAACCCAACACCTCAGGATAATTATATATATATTTTTGAGTGAATATTGAGTGGTGAGGAAGATAAAAAATGACACATGTAGGATGACACATTTAGGTCCTACACATACAGAAGTGCAGCAAAGTTAATGTTTGTGCTCAGTCTACAAATACCCTTAGCTCTTCATAGCCTTTGCCTTACATGTATGCACACACACACACACATATATATATGTATAAGCCCTTCACATTATTAGCTTGTAGGTTAGCCCCAAATACTTGTGTGGGAGCAGGTCAAAGGAGTCAGAGCTCGAGTTTCCACTCCAGAGGCCTCTCCGGGGAATCTGCCCAAGTGCAACAGGCAGGAGAGACAAAGCAGCCACATGCTGCCTTTGCTGTGGCGAGCCACATGAGTCCCCCCAGGACAGCACCACATCACTCCGATGCAGAGCTGCCCAACAGGTGGCCTGGATGTCTTTCTGTTACATCTTTAACATTAAATGCCCTGGCTGCAGCCTAAAACTGACGGAGCAATCTTTATTCTAAATGCAGGAAGTGCATTTCATTTGCATGGCTCTGATGGGATTAAAGGAGGCATTAGAGTAATTAAGGTCAGAGGAGTTTGCCATTTACTAAATCCCTAAATCCACCTCCAATCCAACGTAATTCAGTAATATCATGGGGCAAAAGGTCACTGCAACAATTTATGCCTGACTAGCCTTCCATGACAAAAAAGTAAACCCTTTTTTGGACAAAGAGCTGTTTTGGACATGACATTATTTTCCACACAGGCATCACAAGAAACTTTGCCACAGCTACCATCTGAATGTATTAACTACCCTATGCCTTGAGTTAGGGTTTTTTTCTGATTTTGGATGGGAAAATAAATAATACCTTTTATGCCTATGAGCTCATATGGTTTCAAATTTAAAAAAGAAAAAGCCCAGCTGACACAGATCTTAAATATGCATTCCCATAAATTTCTTCCCAAGTTTTAAATATTAAGGGAACCCTCTGTTAAAATGAGAATTAAAAATGCACAGGGAACATTTGGAAAATAATGTATTATTGAATATTTTGTGTTCTTATGAGTAAGCTTGCAGCAGTTATTACTTTCAATTAAATGTACATGCGCCTGACACTGCTGAAGGCTTTAACTCCCAAGGCTTCATTGTTATCTGCAATCCAAAGCTGTTCGATTCAATTGAATAAGCCCTGAAACAGAGTAATGCTGAGCAAAGCTTCTCTGGGGACAGACGCACATGCATTTATTGCCTTTTGCAAGTTCAGTTAGCTCCAAGACAAACAGATCATGCTGGGTGTCCTTCTCCACTCACAGCCTTTAGGCCCAGCTTACTGTACATTATGTCACCCCAAAGCAGTCCTGGAGGGACTTGCAGTGCCCCGTGCCAGAGGAATAGGTGCTTTGCTGGACAGAAAAGGGGGTTGCAGAGCTCTCCGTCAGGTAATCGCATTGTAATATTTTAGTGATGACCCTGCCACTATGTCAGACTTGACCCATCTTGTCTCTGAGAAGTTCCAGGTGGCTGCTTCAAATATCCAAGCAAAATAAGGGGAGTTCAAGGATGGAAAAAATTGTTTTGAAACTGAGGAGATTCACTGAAACTGCTTTATGTGTTCTATGGACAAAGAAATCGTGGATTCAAAACTGGTGGAAGTAATTAAAGTTACTTCAGACCTGCTAAGTGTTGTCAGAAAGTTGTCATGTTTTCTTGAGGCAGCTTTGGTGACACACTTGGACCCATCAGTGACCCCTATGTTGCTCCACCCCGGCGTCTGATGGAGTGGGTAGTGGTCTTAGTAGTGGGACTGCATACACAAGTGGGAATTAAACCCCAAGCAACAAATTTCATGCTAATGATAATCAAGAATTAGAAGGAATTATTTTGCTTCTAAGTAACAAGGAGCAGTGCAAGGCCCCAGTCATAGCCAGGTGCTGCAGCACAGCTACATGCAAGGAAACAAACAGGGGGGGTTTCTAGCAAGGGATTTAGTATGTTGCTCCTGCACAGCTTTGCCCCTGGAATAGACAGCCTAGGGAGTGCAAGGAGGCCAAGGGACAACTTTCCTCAGCCGCTTGCTTGTCATCTTCCATTTACATAAAGCAGCAATTTTGTTGAAACTCATGGTTTTGTTATTTCCCCAAACAAGATATTTTTCTCTAGCTCCCCACTTGCAGGGGTGCTGCCTCAATCCTGGCAGACCCTTGTCTGGCTGTAGTGCAGGGGCAGGGGGTGGGGGGTGGGGGAGGCAGGCGCGGAGGGGCTGTTTGTGTGCACGTCCCCACACTTCCTCTTGCCAGAGGCTGATGCAACACTGATTTCAGGAGAAGCCCCACAGGCAGAAACTGACCCTGCCTTGCTGGTTCAGGGACCACTGGACAAAAAGTTAAGAATAAATCAAGTCATCCTTGGCTATAAAGAGGCCAACATAGTGAGAAGAGAAAACAGAGCTGATGTGGCAGGTAATGAACGGCATCCTGCTGGCGCTCAGGCTTTGCTGGTGTCTGATCTCCTGGCACAAGGCAAAGATGTGCCCTGCCCCTGACAAAAGACCCCCACACAGCTGTGCTGCAACTGCATGTGCTCACCCAGCCTTGCTGTCACCCTCCTTGCTCCTGGAGCTCTGGCATCTCTGTGCTGAGAAGATCTGGGACTAATGACCTGAATTAATTTCCAGATGCAAAAAATGGCTAGATCTGCAAATAGCTGGCTAGGTGTTGCCCAGGATGTCCCCCACACAGCAGCTTCCCTGTGACCCTGTCCCAGTAATATCTAAAGGCAGGGGCGGCTCTGCTGAGGGTGCTCTGAGTGTGGGCTTTCTGTGCTGTAAAGACCTGGTAAGATTGTACTATCCCAACCACATTATTGCAACATTTTCTCCACCCAAGAAGCCAAAGAGGCAGGTATTTTGGGATTGTTTTTGGAAATACATTTTCCAATTGAATAAAGAAGAAAAAGAAGGAATCTGCTCGATGTCCAAAAGGATGCAACTTCACAAAGATGATGTAAACAAAGAGAGAAAAGCAGGCTGTGAAGCAGAGGACACTTGAAAGCTTCTCTTAATCAGAGGAACCAACATAGCTTTTTGACCACTGACTGTTCCCAGCATCACTGAAAAAGTAGGTGAGATGTCTGTGTTAAGTAAACAGCATCTGCCATCTCCATGGGCTGTTTGAAAGTGCTGACTAGCTGGTGAAGAGATTAGCACCGTCTGACTCCTCTACTAATAACTGATTCGTTACCCAGGCTTGGCACTGCCTTCCTAATTGTCAGTTAGAACTGCTGACATCTTGAATATTGCTTTTCAGATGTAAATAATATTTATTTGAGGGTGCTGTGGCTTCTGTTTTGATCCTGCAAGTTCAGGTGAGTTCACTCACCTGAAAGGACCAAAACAAGTTTTACCTGGGATGGTATATCCATTTCTTAACTCTTGTGTCATTACAATTATCTCCCTTACAAAAGCATATTTTAAATCATATGCCTGAAATTTCGGTATCTTCAGTTTGGCTGGGATGGGTAAAGCTGCTTCACGATGGGTTTAGTCTCTGGAAAACCATTAGGCAGCTCTTCAGAGTGCTGAAGAGTGATGTTTGAGTAGTTGTGAGCAGGGCCATGACTAGAAACAACTTTTTGGAGGCAAAAATGCAGACAATTCCACATTGTTTTCAGAAAAAAATCAAATGCTGAAAGGACACAGGTATGCTTTGTCTTTGATTTTTTAATGTAGATTATATACCAGCTAAAGAAACTGCCTTTTCTAAAATTCTTATTACGGTTATTCACGCCACTGTCTTTTAAAATAGTCTGGGAAAAATGTTCTTATGAAAAGCATAAGCATGTAGTTAAAAATATGAAGTAACCAAGAGTAGTGTTTTTATTCTGCTTTCCCATATTTTAATTTCTTTATGCTTTTTTACTACATCTCTGATGAACAGATGGCCGCTAGCTCCTGACAACGATACTTCACTAGTCTTGGCATGATGATGATGGTTCAATCACCCTTTAATCCCAAGGCAGTTAATGGCTGAAAGCAGCAGATGAGGTCACTCGTGTTGACCAGATTGTGCAAATCTATATGTGGGGATTTTTAGACTGATTCCTTTGAAAGCTTTTTAATTTGAATGTGCAACATTCGTGTGTCAGTCATTTTGAGTCTCATCACAAATCCTCATGCTGTCCTCCTATGATCCTCCCGTCTGGTGAAAAAACCTTCACATTTTTCACCTGCAAAATAAAAATTTCTCCCAGAAATGGTGGGTTTTCAATGAAAACTGCTCCTGTGACTCAGTCACTCCAGCAGATGTGATACCTGCTCTCTATTCACACCTGGAGGCCAAGACACAGCCCGGAGACCCTGTGCATCACACCCTCGCTACCTGGGCACTGTGAATCTCTGAGCATGGGGCAGGCACCAGGGGAGCCATTTCTCCCTCAGGGGCCACCAGCAGGAAGCAGGCAATCCATCCTGCAGGCAGCACACAGCGGGAATGGGAATCACACCCTGACTTGCTCTCACTTCACCCGGCGTACAGCTTTGAAATGTCCCCATTTCCTACACACCATAATTCCAAGCAATTTCTCCATTTAGAAGAAAAGTATTTAGTGAGGAAGGAAAACAGCACAGCACTGATCAACACTGCTATTTTGATTGTTCCCTAAATTAGAAAAATACAGGATAATTTTACTTGCCTTCAGGCAAGTGCTTTGGTCTCTGGTGAAATGGTGGGCACTCGCCTCAGAGCTAAAACCACTGCTCATGCAGCAAAAGCCCCGGAGATGTCAGACGCATCCACCCAGACAGATCTGGTGAGAAAGGAAACATCAGTAGAGGCGGTGGGTTGCGGCAAATGCCCAAACACCTCTCCTGACGGAAAGGTAAGTACCTGCCTGAGGCGTGCACAGGTCGACAACCTGTTAAGTCAGGTGGCTGAACTGCAGGAAATGGTTAAGAGGCTGCGCAGCATTAGAGGAGCTGAGGCAGAGATAGACAGGTGGCTTCAGAATCATGTTCCTGTGGCAGACACCGCCGAGAATGAGGCACCGTGGACCCTGGTGACTCACAGAAGCAGGATTCCACATCAGCCTGCACCCTCCACCATGAGAATCAGAAAGAGATATGAAGCCTTAACAACTGAGGATACCCATGAGCAAGGTCTGCAAAGTCCCCTGCAAGGGGAAACTGTACCAGCAACATACAGTGGACATCATAAAAAGAAATGATGAGTGCTTGTGGTGGGTGACTCTCAGTTGAAGGGTACTGAGGCATCCATCTGCCAACCCGACAGGGAGTCATGAGAGGTATGCTGCCTTCCAGGAGCCAAGGTCTGAGACGTTGCCAAGAGGGTGCCACAGCTCATCAGGAGAACAGACTACTATCCACCACTACCATTTCATGTAGGCATGAGCGACACTGAGAGCCGTAACCTGGGTAAAATCAAGGAAGACTTTCGAGCCCTGGGGGAGCAAGTGAAAAACATTGGTGCCCAAGTGATCTGCTCTTCCATTTTGCCAGTTCGAGGGAAGGGAGCAGGCAGAAACAGGCGCATAATGTATATCAACTCCTGGCTACGTGGCTGGTACCACCATGAGGAGTTTGGCTTTTATGACAATGGGGTGTTCTTCAATGATGACAACATGCTAGGGAAGGATGGAATCCATCTGTCTAAAAGGGGTAAGGGAATCTTCAGCAGCAGGCTGGCTAACTTGGGAAGGAGGGCTTTAAACTGAAGGACCTGGGAGGTGGGATCCGTTGCGAAAACACTCACACCAGCACATCCAGCAGGGGAGTAAGTCAGGCCAAGCAGTGCGGTGATAAAGGTTCCTTAGCTGTTTCCCAAGAGGTGAAACAGAAGAGGAATCACCTCAAGTGTATGTATACAAATGCACGCAGACTAGGTAACAAACAGGAGGAACTGGAGCTCCACGCCCACTCAGAAGGGTATGACATCATAGGAGTAACTGAAACATGGTGGGACAACTCAAATGACTGGGGGATCACAATGGATGGTTACAGGCTCTTTCGTAGGGACAGGCAGGGTAGAAGAGGTGGAGGAGTTGCGCTCTACATTAAGAAACACCTTGAATGTATCAAAGTCAACTATGGTGATTGTGACTGCTCTATTGAATGCCTCTGGGTTAAAGTCAAAGGGGTTGTCTCCAAGCAGGACCTCACAGTGGGCACCTGTTATCGACCTCCTAACCACGACGACGAAGCTGAAGAAGTGATATTTGGGGCACTAATGCAAGCTGCTGGCCAACAGAACCTGGTCCTGATGAGTGACTTCAACTACCCAGACATCTCCTGGAAGAACAATACGGCAGCTCGCATGTCATCCACCAAGTTCCTGGAATGTATCGAGGACTGTTTCCTGATACAAAAGTTAGATGTGCCAACTAGGAATGAGGCACTGCTGGACTTGCTATTCACAAACTGAGAAAGCCTGCTTTGTAATATCTCGGTGAGTGATAACTTTGGCTGCAGTGATCATAACAAAGTGGAGTTTGAGATCCTGCTGACCGTGCTGAAGGTCAGCTCTAAGACAAGGGCTCTGGATTTTAGAAGAGCAAACTTCAATTCACTCAGGGCTCAGCTGTGAGGGATTCGATGGGACGCTTCCGTGCAAGACACATGAGCTGGTGAGTGCTGGGAATTCTTCAAGAACTCTCTATTGGAAACACAAAGCAAATTTATCCCCTACAAAGGAAAGAGAAGTAAGTGGAGCAAGAGGCCCCCTTGGCTCAACCATGACCTCCTGGGTCTACTCAAATCCAAAAGGGAAGCATACCAGCGATGGAGAAGTGGAGGATTACCCATCAAGGGCTACAAGGGCATTGACAGAGTGTGCAGAGATGCAGTTAGAAAAGCAAAAGCCCAGCTCGAATTGAAACTGGCTGTAGATGTCAAAAATAACAAGAAAGGTTTCTTCAGACATGTCAACCATAAGCAGAAAAATAAGGAAAACATAGGCCCACTCATAAATGGAAAAGGAAAGTCAATCACCAATGATGCTGAAAAGGCAGAGGTCCTCAACACTTTCTTCACCTCTGTCTTTACCAGCACTGTTGGGTCCCAGGCTTTGGGAACAAAATTGCCAATTGAACCAAACACGGACCCACCATTGGTGAAGGAAGAGTTAGTACATGAATTACTACAGGAGCTTGACCCCTACAAATCAATGGGCCCTGACGCCATCCACCCAAGGGTGTTGAGAGAGCTGGCTGACATCATCTCAAGGCCACTCTTCGTAGTCTTCAAGAAGTCATGGAGAACAGGGGATGTCCCAGAGGACTGGAGGAAGGCAAATGTTACCCCTGTCTACAAGAAAGGCTTGAGGGAGGATCCAGGTAACTATAGGCCCATCAGCCTTACTTCAGTCCCTGGGGAAGTTATGGAATGAATCCTCCTGGGGGCCATCACAAGTCAAATGAAGCACGTGATTGGGAAAAGCCAACATGGCCTCACTAAAGGCATACCGTGCTTGACAAGTCTGGTGGCCTTCTATGACAAAGTGACTTGCCTGGTTCACGTGGGTCGGGCAGCGGACATTGTCTACCTGGACTTCTCCAAGGCCTCTGATACGGTCCCCCACAGTCTCCTCCTGGAGAATTAATGCGTTATGGCCTGGACAAGTGGTCTGTGCAGTGGGTGGGGAACTGGCTGACAGGCCGCACCCAAAGGGTGGTGATAAAGAGCTCCTTTTCAAAGTGGCAACCTGTCACAAGTGGAGTCCCCCAGGGATCAATATTGGGCCCAATGTTATTCAATATCTTTATAAGTGATCTGGACAATGGCATCAAGTGTAGCCTGATGAAGTTTGCTGATGACACCAAATTGAGTGGGGAAGTAGACATTCCAGAAGGGAGAGTTGCTCTGCAGGAAGATCTGGATAGGCTGGAAAAGTGGGCCAACAAGAACCTTATGAAGTTCAACAAGGACAAGTGTAAGGTCTTGCACCTGGGAAAATATAATTCAGGAGGGCAGCACAGACTGGGATCCACCTGGCTGGAGAGCAGCTCTGTGGAAAGGGACCTGGGGGTCGTGGTGGACAGAAAGCTCAACGTGAGCAAACAGTGTGCTGCTGCAGCCAAGAAGGCCAACAGGATGCTGGGTTGCATCAAAAAGGGCATCACCAGCAGAGATAAAGAAGTCATCATCCCACTCTGCTCAGTGCTGGTCAAGCCACACCTGGAGTACTGTGTAGAGTTCTTGTCCCCTCTATACAAAAAGGATGTGGACAGGCTGGAAGGGGTCCAGAGAAGGGCCACCAAGATGATCAGAGGACTGGGAAGCTGCCACACGAGGATAGGCTGGGAGAACTGGGTTTGTTCGGCCTTGAGAAAAGGAGGCTCAGAGGGGATCTCATCACCATGTACCAGTACTTAAGGGCAGCTACAAAGAAGATGGAGACTCCCATTTTACAAGGAGTCCCATGGAGAGGACAAGGGGGAATGGACACAGGTTGCTCTTGGGGAGAATCTGCTTGGACATGAGAGGGAAATTCTTCACAGTGAGAAGAGTCAACCATTGGAATAATCTCCCCAGGGAAGTGGTTGACTCGGCCACATTGGACACCTTCAAGATTAGTCTGGACAGGGTGCTGGGCCACCTTGTCTAGCCTCCGGTCTTGCTAGAAAGGTGGGACTAGATGATCTTTGAGGTACCTTCCAACCTGTGACTCTGTGATTCTGTGATTCTTTCCTGCCTGCTTGCATTTTACCTTTTTCCTATGATTGTATGGGCACTGAGCAATCTATCTCTCTAATGAATATACATAGTAGCGGTAGGTGGGGAGTTGCTTATTTGCATCCTTTGCACCTCTATGTGAAATTCATTAACAGATTATGTTAAACAGAAAGGCTCTTGGAAGATGGACAAAACACTTGCAAACCCATGCCGTCACAGCCGGATGAGTATCATATGTAGTGCTGAGCTGTGGAGTCATAGTTCAGCCCTTAACCAGGCAAAACTCCTCATGCAGCCAACAGCTGGGAATAGGCTGAGGTTTGCAAAGAGAGGCATTAAGCTGGGAACCATTGCCTTGTACAGCAAAAGCTGTGGCTCCCGCAGCTGGTTGAGAAACACCCAGTTTTAGCAACTGTCTCAAAGAGTCAAGTAAACAGGTACTCTGACAGATGCTGCTGACAACACCTGGGGAAACAACAACACAAAAACACAATGAAAGGGCAAAACAAAAAGGCAGACAGGTTTAGCTATGCATAGAAAGTATTCACACCCTCAGGGCGTGTTGCATAAATGTTTGGATAGCTACACTAAACCTCTTTATAGAGGAAAATATGTACCAAAAAATGAATAAACTACATTTTATTTGTAGACAGGAGTACTAACTAAGGTAGAATCTCCATTTTCTGTGATTATTATCTTCTCCTTCCTATACCCACATGGCTTTAATCCCCTTTATATCATAGACACTTTCTGCATGTAAGGATATGTACCTCAGCACAATAAACAGGCGGAGCAGCAACCCAGTTTTTCTTCCTAAACATCACCTTGCCATTTTTCACAAAGGCTTTTCCATAAGGCTTTTCTAAGAGATCTCTGAAATCATCTTTGTGAATTGTTGACTTGCCTACAGCCTTTCAAATTCATCACTATCCACCCATTGTGTTTAGGTTCTGTTAGTCAAAAGTTCACATTGTACAGAAAGTACCAGTGTCATGTGGCACATGACATAAATTTAGTTGGCTCTCAAGTTGGACAAATCCAGTCCTTCACTTTGGTGAAAGAACATCCTGTGACATGCTCACCCATGTGATCTGTGAGTATTTACAAATCATTTGTAGCCCAAAAACAATCTTTTGTTGGAATTCATGTCTTGTCTAGAATAGGAGTGAAATTCAAAGACTTTACAATGTGTTTACAAGCAATCTACAAACAGTAAAGAGGGCCAGAGTAATGTGTGTGTATCCATTGTAATTAGATCACAATTTACATCTGTACGCTGAACTTACACAGATAGTTTTAAGTTTAGTTTTGAAAGAAATTGCTGCCTTGAATGCTACAATTATCTTCCACAGGTTTTCCACTGAATAGTAATGTTGACAAGGACCAAATAAATTGAAAATATTTAAATGTCATTGCATCATATAATCAACAAATAAAATAGTCACTGCATAAAATATGCTTACATGGAAAGATCAGTCTGCTTTACTCTGATTTAATTATTTCCATCAAAAATAAATGTTGAGGTCATTGAGAGTTTTGCCACTGACTTCAATGGGGCTTAGGATTTCCTTCTAAGAACTGATTAGTGGGAAGGTCAGATCTCATACAGAAAACTAAATACAGACATTACACGTTGGCATTATGAACTCCTTCATACTTTTGAATGATTAACATTTTGCATGGTATTTCTTTTCAATGCTATGTTAGATGCTGACTTTGTTCAGACCTTTAAAACAAGTCAGTAAGATGGGAGTGAAGTTACATTAAATATTAAAGCCATTCATCACAAGGCCAGGGGCATTTATTACTAGGCCCAGGAATGAGTGGCTCTAAAACTGTGCCTGGAGTACCATGCAGGAGGTGGTTATAAATATGCCTTTCTTTCTTTTTTCTTTCTTTTTTTTTTTTTTTTGAGATGGAATGGGTGGAAACTTGAATCTGCACAAGTTATCAAATCTCTTTTTCCACTTAATCCAAATAGTTTTACCTCCCACCTTGTGCAGCTACTTCTTAGGAGGGACAAGGGTCCATATTACACTAACAGAAAGAGTTTGTCTTATACAATCATTTAAACTATCAGCTAAACTATCCTGTGGTTCAACTATTAGAAATACCACCAGAAGACCCCAATTCCTTTTCTTGTTTTCCCTTGTCCTTTCTGTCCAAACATGTTGACTCACATGAGGTGGTCTTTAGTACTAAACTTTGAGGTGTCACCTTCCTAAGTTTTATCTCACTGTAAAGCGAGAAAAAAGTGTTCAACAGATATCTTGATGTAAAAACTGTAATCAGATACCTTTAATGTTTATTCTGAATAAATATTGTTCCTGAAAACATGCTTCTTGTTGACTGTTTGTAAAAGGTCTGTAGCACCTACATGATACAGAACAGGGAAAGGACAGGGAAGAGAAAGTGCTGAAGAATGGGGAAACTTACATTTTCATATTCTGGTTCTCCAGAAGTAAGTTTGCAGCCAGTCTTTTCTGTTGAAAGCTAAAGAGGATTCAATTCCAGAAATATCCTGGCTCAAGAATGGTTCTTATAGGGATCGCTCCTTTGCTACTATAAATGCCGTTACACTCAAGTAACCGATGCATGATAGAAGGGAGGGACACCATCCCAACAGGGCTTCTAAAAAGAAATAACAGTTGAAGCTATTTGTTGCTGCGTAAAAAAAGATTCTTGTGATCATTTTTCTCCAAGTAGAATAATTTTTTAGAATAGCCATCATTATTTTGATGGCACTACTATTTTGAGGACTGGTTGCCAGGTCTGGAAAAGATGGACATGAGAGTTACCAAACAGGAAAAGAGGTGGTGAGTGGAGACCTCTTATCAACAGCAAGTATGTTGAATCTCACCCAGAATATCACTCTGGTTAAAAATTGGTTCTGGAGTGCTCACATCTGCTGAGATTATTGTGTAGGCAAAGACCACAGCTTTCTCCAAATCATGCTCACACAGAGGCTGCTGCAGGCAGCTCATGAAGATGATGTTGTTTCCTGACCTGTAGACACTTTTCTTGTTATACAGCTGTGCTGAATGCTCCCAGGGAATCCAGGATGAAATCCAAAAGTAAGCAAATTTTCAGGCAGCCTGCTATGATTCATGATGCAATGAAACCTTCCAGTTACCAACTGTAATAGCAAGAAGGAAGTCAACCAATTGGAAAAAGCCATAAATACAAGGATCCCCAGTTTCATTACACGCAAATGTCATTCTACATGATATACTGATAAGCGAATATGAAAAATGCAAAGTATTTGAAGGCAAATACAGGATAGAACTCCATCGGGATTTAATTTTTGACAGGATATCCTGTGTGAATTACTACTGTCCTTAGTACAAGAGCTGGTGTTAACAGAGCCTTTTTTATACCTGCTTCTAAAGGTGATGATCCAGCTTCCCTCCATCATCTCTTGCAGATATGAAGCCATAATCAAACACAAATCAGACATCTCTTTTTCAAGTCTGTGCCTAATTAATTTCCATGTAAGCAGGAGCGTTGCATGTATGGAGGCCAGGCCCTGCCATGCTCCCAGCCCTGGGCTCCCCTGTCCCCCTGAGCACCACAGTGCAGTTAATGGGTCTGAACCTGCCACTGCTTGCAAAGGTGTAATCTTGCCATGAACTCACTACATCAAGAGATATCTTAGCTATGCCAAAACAGCTGCAAGGTGCAGGAGAAACTTGAGCAGATAAGATTTCTATCAAGAAGATATTTCTAGTCTAGCAGCCTCACCACAGACTCACTGCTTTCTCTCTCAAGCAAGAGAACAAAGCCATTTTTCTCGTGTTCCTGCAGTTATTGATGTGGTATGTTTCTGAAAGTTTATTTTGATTTGAGCATTGCCCGGAATAATTCTGTCTGCATCAGCAAATGAAGACAACCTCCTTTCTGGCCCCTCTTCCAGCAAATACTTTTGTTCAAGTTCATATTGCTGGAAAAGTTGGATTGAATACAGCATATTTGTTGCATACACATACTTCTCCCCAACCTGTATGAGAGTTCAAGCGCTGTATGTTTCAACTCTTATTTCCCGCAGATTGTCAGGCAACCTTATTTTTCATCTGTATTTCGTTTAGGGGCCTCATGACTTAGACGTTGTCCTCCCGGGATCTTCCCCCGTTCACTACCACACTCTTGCTTTTCCAAGATATTTTTCACTTAACTCCAGCAAAAATATCACTAGTGCCCTTTTCTGTTCGTAGCAGCTTCCAGCCACACAGCACTGCTCTGCTTCCTGAGTTAAGGATCCAGCCTAGGACTGTGGGCTCAGTCTCTCCAAGCCCTGCTGAACAATGAGAACACCATCTTCCCCACCTCTTTTTAGAATAACAACACAACAGACAGCCCATTCATGACCAAGACAGTACCAGTTCAGAACTTCTCAATTGTTTTTCCATTAAAGTACAAACTTTCCCAGGTCAAACTGGGGGGAAAAAAGTTTGCTTTAAGGCAACAAAACCCAAGGAGGAGCATTCTCTTTTTCACATGCCTTTAATGGTGGTCTGACAAAGTTGGCACTTAAAAATCAGCAATTCCCTTCTGGACTAACAGCTGTTTCTCAGTCACTTAAAATAAAAGCAATGCCTCACTTTGACTGAAAATAGAGGAAAGTCAACATTGGCTAGAAAGTAACTCCCTCCCCCCCCCCCCAAGCCTGTGCTCTAGATGCTCACTCTCTGTGCTCCTTTTGCTATATTGAAAGTCCTCTGTCCTCTTAATCTAACCATCAGCAGCAATAGGAAGAGCACCCTTCTGCACTGCAAGACCTGCAGCAAACCTATCTGGGTGTGACCTGCATGCAGCACGCTATGAGAAGAGCTTTTCTGTGTGCTGGGGCAAGGTATGAGGAACAACTTCACTACTGCAGAGTCCTTAATTCAGAATTTATAGCAAAGAAGAAATATGTAGCAGGCCAGGTGAGAAAAAAAAAACCAAACACAAAACCAAAAACAAAAATAAAAACCCACCAGCTTCCCTGATGTTTGGTCTGCAGTAAAAGTCATGAAAGGTTTTCTGCTAAGACCTAAGATAGATTTCTAAGCGCCCAGTGCTTCCTGGTCAAAAGCTTCAGGACAGATGGCTCCCTTCTTCCCTCCTCAGTTCCCTGGAACACAGGGGCCCTGGGGGCCAATGAGACACACAGACTCCCTGCTGAAGGAGCACATCCTCAGAGTGCTGTGACGACCACGTCTAGCTGACACCTGGTGCTATCTTTATGAAAGAACAGATCTGCCAGCTCACTGCTGCCCTGAGGTACCCCAGGTTTTGTTAAGGCCGAGGTGGGAGAAAAATGCCAAAACATCTGATAATTCTCGCTGGAATGATGTTTTATAACATCCCTGTGCCTGTGAAAAAAAAAATTAAAGTGAAGTCATACACAGAAAAACTGTAAAAGCAGGGCAGAATGCAATTCAGCAGCATCCTTGTTAGCACACTCAGCACTGCAGCCTGGGATTATTTCTCTGGGGAGGGAGGCAGTTTTCATCCTCTGAGCTACTGGCCTATAAAATAGTCATTACCATCATTATATGGAAGTTTATATCCAAAGCTAAAGTTCAGCCAGCAATGTCTAGCAAAATTGCAACACTTTCTAAACAGCAAGGATGCCAACTTCAACACTTCTTACTCAAATGTTTTTATGTTGTGTCATAGCTATCCTTGCTACCAGAGAACTCTGAGTGTAGACCAAATTTATACACATGCATATGTATATATACATCTGTTTAGTTACCAGTGCTCCTCCTAGGTGTTTGGGCTGGGAACCAACCACATAATGGCCTTTTGGCAGCAGGCAGTGCAAGAGGGACCTGGGTGTGCAGGGTGCCTTAGACATGACCTGCAGCCTGCAAAGGTCTCTCTTCCAATGTAGTTTTACAGCTTCTGAAATCTTTATCACAATCTCTTTCTTGTGTTACTCTGCACTCCTTGAAGCTTTCATTAGTAGGGGATATTGCTGGCTGAAGTGGTGCACCAACACCCTCCTCAGTGAGATTTTTTCTGGAATACATCTTCCCTTGGTGTGACTATGGCAAGCCCATGACTGGGGAGAGCATGCCTCCCCAGAAAAGAAGGACCTCTCTTGGCCTTCAGCAGACATGCCTTTAACACACGTGGGTGCTCTGGTACTTCTGAGCTGAGAAGAGAGGTTGTGGTGAGAACATCAGGAGCTGCCATGAGAAGAGCTGCACTAACAGAGACGCAGTTCTTCTCTGGCTTCCTCGGAAACAGCCTTTCTGCTTTTCCTGGACCCTAACTAGATCCTGCAGCATTTTCTGCTTCATTTCAAAGGCCTTTGTGGTGCCCAGGCCTGTGACTTCTGACCCTGCAGACTTCTGCCTTGGAAGCGCATAATCTACGCCAAAGTCTAAGTTGTGAAAGGAGAGGAAGGCAGTGATCATTTTCCCTGAAAATGGGTCACAAGTTTTCACCCTGCCCTGCATGCCTGTGGGCTACCTGACTTTAATTTATTAAGTTTTTACATGCACGTGGTCAAATTTATCCTTGCTAACACCATTCAAACAAAGGCAATGTCACTGAACCCCTGGCTCAGGGCCAGAAGCTGGCATTTAGACCATAAGCTGGTGAAATATTTCATGGTACTAAATGACTTGTGTAACCAAATGACATTTTAATCTATACACATCCAGAGCCCCAAGTGCCTCCCTGTTCAAGATGGTTTTATATTGTTGTGGTGCTACAACTCCGGGAGAGCCATTCCTGGATTATGTCCATGAAAATGAAATACAGTAAAAGAGCACTGCTCCCATGTGTGGGCTTTGGGTTACAGACCCTTTCTCTTGCACTGAATCTTTGCAGCCTTTACTTAAACTGTCCTTATGGTTCAATATATAGAAAACGCCCTTTTAGTCTGGTATCTACTCTTCTTAAAGTAGATGCACAGAATGGCCGTGAGGCGGATGTTAGATGTGCCAAATATCTCAGTGCATTGCAACGTGGGGAAACAGGCCCAAGGTGTTCAGTAACTAAGAGATGACTGTATTCTTTGGTGTGCACACACCTTTGCTCTTTGGACCTTCAGGTTTGTGGGCAGATTGATGCACTGGGTGAAGTGATAGCTTTTACAAACATGACCAGAAATTTTCAACCTCTTACCATCTGGCAATATTATTTGCTGGTGGGAGGCAGGGAGGACTTTGGCACAAACCATATCCATCCAGTCTAACATAATAATTTCATTTTGCATATATCTTAATCCCACCTTCCTGTTTTTTGCACAGCTTTGAAACACTTGTATGGTTATATAACAACGTTTTCTGCCATCCTGTTTATAATTATCCCTAGTGCTCACATCGAAGAGCACTATCTGCCTTTGGTTCTTCTGTGATATCGCAGTGCAAGGAAAGTAATGGCAAACACAAACTAGGAACATCCCATTGCCTTGTTAGCTGTGTGCCAGAAGGCAAAGTGGGGAGGAGGTGGGAGTAGCCCCAGGGCTGTATCCTTGTCCCTGCCAATGTCTTGAAAAATCACATTGCAGACAGTCAACAAGGCTCCTGAGGGTACATGCATGCACCACAGGAGGTAATACACTACCATACATGATTAATAAAAGAAGGAAATCAAATAGCCCCTTCAGGAAGGCCCCTCCAAGTACTAGAAATGTGTATCAGTTATTTCATTTCAGAGTAAAATAAAAAACGTCCATGTTTTAAAACTCAGTGTCTGAGGGCAAAGTGGGAGGCCCATTCTCTCAGGATCCAGCACTAATGGAGACACTTTCCAGAGGATCGTGTCTTACTGGATATACCCAGACACTTGCATATTTTGTAGGTGCTGCTGGCGCAGGGAAGAAATATTTGGTACAGGAATTCACCTGGTGACATCCCTTGCTTAATAAAGATTGTAGAGCACAAAAACATCTCTCACAGTGAGGAGAGACAGTGGTTAAAGTGTTGGAAGCAGGAGAACTAGTAGATGAAAACCCAAACTGCTGGAAGACGTGCTCAAGCAGACCCCAGGTAGGTGCCCAGTGCCACAGCCCTCGGTGCTGGCTCCTGTCACAGTGCTCTGTCAACAGACCAGGCTGCTCTCATACACTCTGCCAAATACCTGAGAGGGTACAGATCCCCTGGGAAACAAAAGAAAAAGTGAAGGGAATTGGCAACATTCTCAGATTATAAAGACTGCTAGGATATAGTACAAAAACAGTGGAATAAACAGAGGTGGAACTGGCATTCCTGCTACACAAAATGTGCCAGAATTTCTAAGACTTGGCTGCCTGAACTTTAGCCCTGGTTGCAAACTTCCATATAACTATGGTAATGAGTATTTTTCAGGCCAATAACAATAGCTCATGGGATGAAGAGGAGGATTTACCCATGCAAATTATCTTGATCTCCAGTGCAATGCTGGGTATGTTTTTGTAGGAATGTAGCCATGTGTTAAGTTTTCTAACCTCAAATTCTATATATACATCACTGCACAACGTTTGGTTGCACATGGTTTTTACAGCTTGCATGCTTAATTACGTAATGATTTATGGCTGTCATTAAACACTGCTACTCTGTGGTTGAGAGGCTCCAGGAGCAAATGGAAGTGACTTGGAACAGCTCCATCTCTTTGCCTGGTGAGGAATGGATCAATTCAGAGGTGCAGGCACTCCTCCATGTCCTTATTGTCTGCCCATGTGTGTCTACAGAGCCTGTGCTCCGTCAGAGCAGAATAAGCAAACAAGGACACACAGGACTGAGCTAGCTCCTGCTTCGTCACATCTGACTTAAACTCAGCCTTTTCCCCAAGCGAGGCAGGCCCTCCATGTTCCCCTCACAAGACTCCTGCACATTGCCACATTGTTCTCCACAGACTTGGGAAAGGGGCAGTCTGGTGAGCTCCCACAGAGGCTAAAGGAGTATTTCGTATAGGGGAAGAGTTAGTATTGTTGTGAAAGTGGTATTGCAGAAAGCAAGTTTCAAATTTCCCAGTATTGAGAGGTTTAAGTCAATTATACTTCAAGCCTTTAAGCATTGACTTCACATTCTGGAAAGTATCAGCAACCACTAACCTTACTTTATAGCAATTCATTTTTTGGATGCTTCAAAGACATGGCAGCAATGCTGCTTTTACTATGCAGTCTGATGGCTCCCATCAAACCAGTCATCTCATCCTAGTGCCACGTAGATGAACTGTGGCAGGGAGAGGGCTGGGGAAATGTGGCCATGTGAGGCAGCTGCCTGGAACCTGCACACAGGCACACCTTTCCCTCTCTTGCACCTCTCCTTGGCACAGCAAACTTCTGCACAGCAGAGAATCGGTATGTCCAGCAGGCATATACTCAGTCCCACAAACAGCTCTGAGCAGACTTGCTTTGGGCAAGGAGGGAGGGAGGCAAACCAAGGGGGACCCCAGAGGTGAGCTTGCTTGCTTGCTCCAGGACAGGCAGTGTATGGCTCTGCCAGTGCTGCACTGTGCCCACATATGCTGCAGGCACGATGGGCCCTGTGCGAGTTCACAGCTCTGTGTGTGTCCCTCAGCGAAGGGTCTCTGAAGAAATACCAGATGCTAAGTCTCTGCAAAAAGAGGCAGTGAAGCATTTGGACTGTGATAACAGACATACTTGAAGACTGGTGCAAGGTCAGAAAGCCTATTTGTGGAGGGGTTGGCGGTTGCGGTTTTTTCCCTGCTATGCACTGCAGAAGTTGTAAGAGTCTGGCAAATGCTATAAGCAGCTCTCTTTCTGTGGTCCATACCTCAGGGACTCTCTAACAGAAGGACTCCTTATTTCCACCAAACACTCCTGTTGCAGAAAATCAGTATTTGGTTTTATTGGGGTTGGGCAGGTTGGAGGTTTTAGAGCAATCTGGATATGAAAAGCAGCTGCATATGTGCATGAGGCTGTGTCAAGTGATCCCAGACTAAATTTATCCTCTGGTCCTGCTCAGGCATAGCAACTTTCAGAAGAGATCAAGCATGCTTGTGGGTCTCAGAGCCCATTGAAACATTGCCTTTGAGAATGACAGCTTTGCTGTCACAGCTGAAGTGTGACAAGAAGCCCTTGCAGCTTGCAGGTGGAAAGTTAGCGATGCTGCAATTCATACCCACAGAGCTGCCAGCAGCCCCCCAGAGGTTCACAAATGATGTCCTGCTGTGTATGCAGCCCTAATTTCTTTTACCTTGTCACCTTAATCCAGTGAGATCCAATCTGTAACCCCATTATTTTTTCTAGTATTACCTCCCTAAGAGTCCTTGGATATCAACCACAATACCATACTAAACACCATATTCCATGCCTAACAGCATGGAGAGTATCAGAGCCACAGTACCATATCCAGATTTGTGCAACCAGCAATCAAAGTACTGTAACAGCAGTAACACTGAGATGGCATATGATTCTTTTAAGAAGTGGTTGCATCTTAGTAGTTCCATGCTCAAATTACCTCAAATTTGGCTACTAATCCACGCTTGGAGGGCAACTTTCAAGTGAATTGTGCTATTCATATGAATTATTTGGATATGTCTGCATATAGGGGAAGATGGATGAGCTGGATCCCAAACCAACAGAGCTGCCCTAAACAGAAGACATGCTGCTGATTTTCAAACTTATATCCATACATGCTGTGTCATTGACATGAAGGTTCAGTCAGAGCTTGCTCAGGACCCAGCAGGGCACCGTACCATCCTGTACAGACATACCTTCAGAATACAGACAATACTGTAAAATAGTATGTTAACCTCATTTTTAGTCTGACTTCCTAAGGAAACTAAACTTCTGTAATAGTGTTTGTATCTGTCAATCCCACAATCTTCTCAAAAGTTTTTAAACCTGTAGGCTTCCATGCCAGTTAAATTGGATAGAGGCAGAGGCAACATGTGGCTACACAAAAGGAAGGAAACCCAAAGGAACATTCCCGGTGAAGGAAGGGCTGCAGTGTGAACTCACCTCCAGTGCTGGAGAACAGGGAGGGTGCATGGGAGAGAGACCCAGAAAACCAGGCTGGCAGTGCGCCAGGATGGCTTGCAACAGAGAGTGTGAATGCCAGCCCTGGAGAGTAGAAGTGGGGAGCTTTGAGCGAACCCTCCTCCCACACATTTTAACGTGTTTCAGCATCCATGCTGCAACAGTCAGGCCCCTACTCTGTGGGGACCCACACTCATGCACAAACCTTAAACAAAACAAAACAAATTCAGGGACTGGGGAAGGAATACTGCCAATTTTCTAAAATTGTGTGAGCCTTGATATAGGAGACAGGGTTTAGTCTGGATGATTTATGAGTGCCCAGGCTACTCCTGCCAGGCTAGGACAGGATTTCTGCCCTGGAGCAGGAAAGCCTTGGTTTTCTCTGGCAGCTTCAGAAAACCAGAGAAATTCCTACTGGCCATTTCTAACAGCCTCCTAGCAAGGCAGAGACCAGGGACATGTGGAAGCAGAGCCAGCCAGCATGGGTCTGGCAAGACACATTAGCCTGGCTTCAACACCTCTCCAATGGTGCGATTGCAGCTCAGTTCAGAACTGTGAACAGGTGCCCTCTGCAGCTGTGAACAGGTGCCCTCAGGCTCCAGAAAGATGGATAGAGAAAAACAGGAGTGTGATTTATGCCACATCTTCTTATCTCCTTTTATTGCTGCCAGGATGCAAATTAGTCATAGCTTGAGTAAGTGATTACATAAGCATAATACTCATTTTGTTCATATTTCTCCAAAGAAATCAGTAAATTTTTAGAACTTGGACTTGCAGAATAATTTTCCAGGCTTATGGACTATTGGCAACTGGGGTGAAGTCATTTGTCATTTCACAACGAAGATAATCTGGTTAACAAACCAAATTTCTTCCACAAGAAAGAAGCAACAGTAAGCAAATAGGCAGTTGCAATCAAAAGCCATGAGAAGGTTTGGAGGAGAAAATAGATTTGGTTCAGTCCATTGTTTTTTGCACAGAATTCTCTAAAGCTGCCTGAAAATTCATTTGTTCCCATCCAGAATATGCTGTTATTCAAAGACAGAGGGAGAGACCGCACATTCACAGATGGAAAAGGTCTTGAGGGAGTTCAGTACACAAATGCCTAAAACCCTTAATCCTGTGAGCTTTCAGTAGCCCCAGAAGACCCATCAGGGTGCACATCTCCCCCTGACTGCCCCCTCATGTGCGTTGCTGGATGATATGCACACAACATTCACTGGAAGAAAAAATAGGTTTGATGAGAACATTTGGTGCTGCATCCATTTTCTGAGTGCAACAATAGGACAGAGGGAAGAAGCTTTTGTAGTACGTGTGAAGTCCACTTAAAGCAGCCTAGAATGACTTGAACTATGCCAATGAAGTAGATCCATGGGGTCTTTGGCCAGCCCTGGCTCCACTCCTCCTCATTGCTATGTGCCCTCTTGCGAAGAGGTAGCTCCTTGAATTCCTGTTTGAGTTGAGGCAGGACCTGCCTGATGCCTCTTCAAGCACTGGGCTTCTTCTGGCTGCAAACCCAGAGCTTGTAGAAGGCTAACACTTTTAATGCTTGTCTTAAACCTGGGAGCAGGAACAGGGCTCATTCTGTAAATAAAGTGAAATTCTTTTACCTTCCCAAGGAATATTCTCAGCTATAATCACTCTGGCTGGGGACAGGCTGATAAATACCTCAGGAATCTCAGGTGGACAGTTTTATTATATGTTTCTTGCAGCAGACAGCCTAACACACAGAGGGGATGAAAGACGATACCTAAGCATAGGTCTGCCAAAGGTGTCCAGCACACAGCCCCTCATCTGTAAGCACTAAGCAAATACAGACCCACACAAGCTCCTCTATCTCCCCCGCAAAATTTGTCATCTTCAGGCTGTATGATGCCAATCTGCAGTTACCCCATGGAGACAAGCAGCTGCAACAGACCTGCAAAGGTCGCTGCACAGGACACAACGGAGTTCATGGTAGTCTTGCTGCTGAAATACCCTTTAGCATGGGGTCTGTGGCAAGGAGGGCAGCAGGCACTCGGCAGCCATCAACTTCTCCTGCCCATCCTCAGGGAGGTGTTGGTCCAGCGGGTTTCTCTAGGAGTGCCCAGCCCTTCCCAGCAGCTTCTCCCCATCTTCTCTTCAGGCTCACCACAATGCCCCTGCAACCACCTCACACCCCTCAGGCAATGATTCTCCAACTGAGGTCACTGGGAGAGAGCGGAACAAAACAGACTATGCTGAAGTATATGAGGAATGTGTCTTTCCCCAAGTTTTATGCCTGAGGAGTACCTGAGGAGAGACAGGCATCTAAAAAACATAGCTAAACAACTAGCAAGGATATGCTTTGCATCCTACCAGTCCCAGCAATCTCTTTTTACTGCTGATTACCCTCTCCCTCCACACAGGGCTGTCCCCAGGATTTGTCTCAAGATGACACAAGCATTACAAAAGAAAAGAAGAAGGGAGGTGTGAAAAAAGGCCTTTGAAACCAGACAATTGGAGGAAAAAGGACCTTCTTTGCTATTCAGTGGCCAAAGAGTCAGAGCACTTGCTTAGAGCAAGGGAAACCGTGGCCAGGTCCTTCCTCAGCTTGATGGGATTCACCCCAAAAGCTCCCTGCGAAACATCTTCCCACACCAGTGTGTTCAAGAGAGCTGTGGCTTCCTCACTTACAGCCCTTCTGCTTTGGCTCAACATGTATTTGCCAGATTGGAAAGAAATGGCCCTCGCCATCTTCCTCTCCTTCAATGCTATCCCAAAAGAGCATCTTAGGAAGAAGATGACACAAACAAACACCAACACCTGCTAACACCATATCACGCAGCACCATGCTGCCTGCATGTCAGGTCTCTATCCTCCCAGGTACAGTCTCCAGCAGGAGAGCCCCAAGCCCTCCCTTCTTTTGGGATACCACTAGCAAGTGCTGGGTGTGATGGGGATGGCCATGCTTTCCCCCATGCTCGCTGTGGGTACCTGCTGCAGCAAGCTCCACGGGAAGGGGTGTGGTGAAGTCAGTTCCACACTGTCGAGGCTGGGGCAGAGCCACCCACAGCAGAAGACAACCCAGTGCCAAGGAACAGGAAATGCTGGAAACCCCACAAGTCCCTTCAGGCAGCTCCCCATGTCAGAGGAGGGTTTGTGCATTGAAATGTCAGACCTGGGAGCCATCTGTGGCAGCCAGGACTTTCACGCTTCTTCGGATAAGGCAAGCAGTCACTGCAGACTTCCTGGAGACTTACTGGAGACTGTCTCATGGCCATCAGCTGGAGGCAGCACTGTCACTGCTAGCCTGAGCTGCATGTGATCTACATACAGGATTTCAGGTACTAAACAGCTGTAGATAAATATAGTAAGGAATATTTCAATGTTGAGGAGATGATGAGTATAGCAGTCCAACTAACACTTCTTCTTTTTAATTTAATTTTTTCTATACACAAGAAGTTAAGGCAACAGCCAAAACTGTATTCTGTGGAGCTAGAGTGATCTCTACATTAAATTAAGGGCCACAGTAGACCTCCTAGAGCATGCTTGGCCTCCATCTGTGTTGAACAATTTCAGTCCCTCCTCTCCACTCGTCTGAGGAGTTTAAATCCTGAGACATTTAAGGCCTAATCCAGCAAAGTGCTTTGGCATGTGCTTACCCCTAACAGCACAAAAAGTTTTGCTGGAACCAGTAATAAGAGAAGCCAATTTTAGTTTTAATTTATTTAAGACTTATTTAGTTGATGTAGTTGGAGAAAACAAGAATTAAAAGAGCTATGAACTTTTATTCCGTATACCTAGATTATATTACACTAACATTCATATCTTTATAGCTCAGCTGCACCAGCCATTTTGCTGCACATGCCTGAAATTTGGAGGTTAGCTACATCTAGGATGCTTCAGGGGCAAAAGAGTGTTGTTTAAAAATGCCTGAATCAATTTCATTAGCATAAGATAGTCTTTTCCGCTTTATTATGTAAACTGGTTGCTGTACAGTGAAGCAGCTCGAGAGCAGCTGCCTTTCATTGATAGGTAAATTGTCTCCCTTAAATTATGGAGAGGTGATGGACTGTATATAAGCACCTTTTAGATTATATTTTTAAAAAGCAGAAGCACAACATATTCTTAAATAACCACTAACCTTCAGCCAACTGGATTTCTTTGCAGTTCTGTACAAACAATGATTTGTTTCCAAGCTGAGATTTGATATACTGAGTTCCAGCCCCGAGCACAATTCTGAAGCCAAGCTCAAACTTCCTGAAAATGAAAATTCATTATGAAACATAAACAAGCCTTTAACCATGACATGGAGAATAGGAACAAGAGGTGAAATCATTCTGCTCTGATAAGAATAATTTTTCTTTGCTGTTGAATCATTGTTTTAGACTGAACATGTGAAAAGAATTAGGTTACTCTTACCTTCCCTGTCACAGATTTGGACAAGAAATTAAAACTTAACAGAAGGTAGACTAAAATTAGCTCAAAATGCCACATCCATATGATAACCCAGAAATAAAAACCACAGGAGTGTCCATTGTGATTTAAATCTAAACCAGAACGGGATTAGGTTTTAAATGGTTCTCATTGCATTAACTGTGGGTCTGTGTGCTCTGCTTGTCTGCTTGCTGACTGCTTCTCAATCTGCTGGAGGAAGCCCAGCCCTGATCTTAGTTCTACTGGGATCACAGTTCCCAAATTTTACCCACAGGCTTTCATAGTCTTTTGAAGACTCAGCCTTCTGTCTGGCAAAGACACTGACACCACAGCTGCCATGCAGGTGCCAGGCCAGACATACACCCCTTCCCAGCAACTCCGACTGACTGACGCTTCAGCTCACAGTTCAGCATGCTGCATACTGTCTTTGTCCAAGGGACACATCTGGGCTATTTGTTGAGTGACAAAAGAGTTGCCTTGGGCATACTGAGCTGTTGATTGCAGGAGCCCACCTCTCTCCACTAGGCACAGCAGAAGCCTAGGCAGGTGCCACCAGCATTGTCCCACAGCAAGGTCACCTGTCTGCCTAGATACCTCCAGAGTCAGAGAATGCTGCCTCCAACAGATTTGACTGCAGGGACAAGACAACTTCCCATCTTTGACATAAGCAGGGGGGCTCCATGAATGCAGCTTTGTGCCGTGGTCTGGTGTCAGCAGTTTTGTCCTGAAGATACAGAAGGAAGGCTGAAAATGACCCTACTGGAGGACTAAGACTCTCTTTGGTGCATAAGTGCCCGTGGGTGCTTACTTAGACCCCGACTGCAAGCTGGGACAAGTCACAAGCTTGGGGTGGCCTGGAGAGTTGGCCTGCCGCTGTCGTTAGCAGTGAAGTTGGCACAGTGACAGAGTGTCCTGGGCCAGTGCAGGCCCTGGCAGCAAAGGGGCTACACCTCCAGGCACCACTGCAGTCCAGCACTGCCCATCACCTGCTCCCCTGGTACCAGGACATGAGGAAGGGTCAAACACCCAGAACATCTAATGCCTGCTTGCAGCCTGCTGTGCTGTTTACTGGTCAGTGGCCAAGAAGCCCCCTTCCCACATACCTTGACACATTCTGGTGGCAAAAAAACAGGGTATAACATGGCTTTTGTTCCTAGCAAGGAAGTGAGCAGCATTCAGGTATGAAGGCACACGTGCAGAGCAGACCAGAGCGTGCCGGTTGCCTGTGCTCACTTGTACCCACTCATCCTCCCACAGATGAGCAAGAATAGTACCTGATCACGTTGCACATGTGGCTTGCCTTCCCCTATTAAAAGCACTGCAACTTTCAGCACAAATAATGCTTCAGAACTTCTCTTCCAGTCCCACAAATGGCAGGATCCTACACTCCTGTGTTTGTGAAGAGTCAGTTCATCCCTCAACAGCAGCCAACAGGACCAGTGTATACCCAGCAGGGTTCATCTTCAGAGCTTCCTCTTCAGCTCGCCTTTCTGGCAGCCAAACAATTTCACCCCCTTGCAGGCACATGGAGGCATAAAGACAGGATGATCCAGTCCCAGAGCTTGTGTTTGCTTCAGAGAAGCCAGAATTTTGGCACCTTTGCAATGCTTTGGCTGCTGAAGATTCCATACGCTGTTGCTGTGGCAAATATCAATTTTACAGCTAGGTATGCCTCCTGTGCAGCAGCCCCTGCTGCTGATCTGCTAACTCTGAGCTGGTTGGTGGGAAAGCACAGGCACTGTGAGGAGCTTTAGTCCATGTCTTCTCCATGTTCAAAGCAGGATTGGGGTTAGACCAGCACATTTGTCCAAGGATTTTCTGATCCTCCTTTATTGCCCGGTCATATCCTCTGTCTTTCTCATGGACCTAGAACAGTGCTGGCAGTGCAGAGGAACCAGGGTCCCTGGCGTGGTGTCATCCTTGCTCTACAGCAGAACTGGGCCCTGCTCTTCCTGGCTTCTACACAGGCCAGGCAAGCTAAATTGATGGGCACTGTCATTGCACCCAAATTGCTGCAGTGCATGCAGCTGAGGTTCTAAGTGTATTTCTGAGTCTTACAGCAGGAGGCACGTTCAAACACAGTGCTTCTTATTGTCTTGTGTAGTACTGGTGTTTGCATGCTGGTAAACATCCAAGCTACTGGGCTGATCACTTAGTGAATTTTTGGTTACCTCTTGTGGATTAACATTGGAAAGAGAAGATCCAGGTTTCCAGCTCAGCTTTAGTCCCACAGTATCTTGGTGTCCCACAATGCCCTGACAGAGGCCTGCCATGGGTTTGGAGTTCACAGGTCACATGAATTCCTGGCATGAAGTTACCTGGAAGAAGACAATGCTACCAATTTCTGTGTTAGCACTTCATTCATTTAATTTTTACAATATACCTTTGTGCAGGATAGTCTTTGCTGATTGTCTGTTTTACACCCCTGGAGACTTAGGGCTTTGTTTTTATTTACACAAAAGCTGCTTGTGATAAACTAGGAAATGCCTGTATTATCTTGTGGGAAAAGGAGAGTGTTGAAGCATGTCTGATTGTGATGCTTACATGCTGTGGATCAAAAATCGCTACTAACAGAACCAAGCAGGAAAGGTAGTACACAAGCCCAGATAAGGAGCATCCAGCTGTTGTGGTTTAACCCACATGTTGCAGCCCCTATCACGGTCCTGTTGCCCAAAGCCAGAGCTCAGCTGGTGCTGGAACAGTACAGACACCATGGCTACTTTGGTTGTTTGAAAGAGTGTGAGGAAAAGCCATCATTTGCAAATGGTCCTGTCACTTCTGCTGGCTGGCATGAGGGACAATACTTAACAGTAGCACAGGTGCTCATGTAGGGAATATGCTCATGGCACATTGTCACTGATGGACGTTGGCCTGGGTAGGGGGAGCACAGCAAAGTCATCCACACCAACCACAGCAGGAGAGGGGAGAGGGGCCAGGGCTATCTAGAAGAGGTTAAAAGGGAGGTAGACACCAGACAATGTGCCTAAACAGCTCCCATCTCTCACCCCATTTCTCATGACTTAGGACTTTACGCTCAGCAGGAACTAAGTTAAAGTCAGCCCACACTGCCTCGGTGCTGTGATTCTCTACCTCTAACAGCTATATGGATATCCCTTTCTGATATGCAAATTATATGGCTCTTAAAGAAAGTTCTTTGGTTTTCTTAAGTGTGTTTAGTGCACAACTCTTAAATCGTAGACTTCTGTCCTTGCAAATAACTTTCAACACAATTACTGGGTGCAAATGAGGATATAGTCTGCAAATGATCAATTACTTGATTGCAGCAAATCATGCTGGTAGATGTCTGTGTAGTCTCACTTGAATCCACAAGGAGTTGCAGGTCCAATTACTGAACATATTAAAATCATAACAGGCAAAACAGGAAGCAAAGTAAAGGATGCTTAAAAAATTGGAGGCAGCATTTTGTGGGCAGAAAACCAAGCCTGCTATCCTCTTCACCCTTACATGTAGGAACTATTACTATAGCTCATTAAGAGACTGGCTGATACCTAGATTTCTTTGTCTTTGCACTTTTTCCTCTGTACATGTGCAAGCTAAAAATTTTGCATAGTTATATAAAATCAACTTTTCTTTTTTCTGGTTTTAATGCAATTGCTGTCTACAAAGAGAGTTACATTTATTTGGTTATGACTATCTCTCAGCTAAAGTTTTTCCTTTTTACATGCTACTTCAGCACAGCATATTGTCAAGTACTTACTCAAATGCACAAGTTAAGGAAGAAACACTGCATGTCACAACTTTTAGATACATACTTACATTATGCATACTAGCACTGGACCACAGAGCTCTTAAAAACTCTCTCAAGAAATGCCACTTTTTATTCATTGCTAGATCAAAAATGTCTCAAGTACAATAATTTAAAAAAATAAATTATGTTTCTTTGGTAAATACCTTTTGCTCAATAGATTAACAGTGAATATGCAAGACACAAAGCACCATTTCCCATGTCCTGATCCAAAGCATGAACAAGACTACATAGTTATGGGCCTTACAGAATGATCTTTTTTGGAAGAACCTGGTTGCCGTGCCCCCTCCATTGTTTGTGCTGGAGTGTCTTGGCTGGCTGTAAGAAGAGTTCTCTGTTTCTTTTAAAAACCACAGTAGCACACAGGAGAATCAAATCCCCTGAGTAAGGAATGGCTTATGAAAGGACAGCAATTACTTCTTTCAAAAACATTTTTTTTTGGGAATAAAAGCCACAAGGTCAGAAGTTTACCTCTAAGTACAACTTTTTGGACAGGACAGTGCAGATTTGACTCGCAGGGATTACTACATTATGCAGCATGTCAGTGCCAAGCCCAGGACAATGCCACACCAGCCTGAGTCTTACCCATGGTACTGCAGGCGGAGCTGAGCCCTCTGTGCAGAGGAAGAAACCAGCATCCTCAGGAACTGAGCATCCTCAGGAATGTGCTGTTCAGTGCCATCCCCACAGCAGGAGTTCACAGAGGCCTCAGAGGCTCATAGACATAGCTGTTAGGAGTAGCATGTCACTGAGACTCCTGTTCAGGTAGCAGCTCTCTGTGAAGAGCTGCCTAGGAAAGACCTTGTCATTCTGCAGCCATAACAACTAGCACACAGAAAGCCCCAAGTCCAGCCATGGAAATCTTTGTTTACTGATTGCAAAGGACAGGACAGACACACAGTCACTCTGAGCATCCCTCTCTCCTTTAAACAACCATGCTGACTACAGTGTGAGGCAGAGGTGAGCAAATAACTTCATTTTTTTCCCATCAGTTAAACTAACCAAGGACACTAAACAGTGTAGCAGCACATGCTGCCTCAATTCGACTGAGCAAGCGAGCAGCCTCCCTGATCACTTACTAATCCAGCTTCCTCAATGATTCTGCACTCTCAAATGATTTTCTACAAGGAATTCTTCTCCAGAAAACTTAATATTAAAAGAAAAGACAGCATGTGGGTGTAACTGATCATTTTGAAGATATTTATAACTCTCCTGCTAGAAGCTTGTGCTGTTGGACTCAAGACATCAAGCAATCCTAGCTCTAGCGACTGAGTAGAAAGATGGCAATAACAGACCTCTGCCTATGTTTAACACAATTGGAGGAAGATGTGAGGTGTCAAAATGAGTTTGTTTCACCCTTGCCTTGGACTTTGGTATATGCCTAAGGATTTTTCTTGCTCTGGATAATGTAGCAATTCCCAAATGAACAGGGTTTCTGTTCCACACAGCAGTGTTTGCTCTCTCTCTCCGTCTCCCTCCATATGTATTTGTTAAATACGCAGTCACATTGTCATATCATCCCTTTCTGGTCCTCTGCTGTGACACTTCAGCTGGCACGCTGACCTCAGAAGACAGAAGCAACTTCCTGAGATGGTCTCATCTGCTCTAAGCACTGCCATTCTTCATCCCAGGATCTTGCACTTTGTCTAAACACGCAAATGATCAACAGCTTGGCAGGTCAGTGTTTTGATGAAATTATCTTCATCCCTCTGAATCCTGATACTTAATGATGATTCTCTGGCAACCTCTGTCTTCAGTGCAAAAGAGACTGCATTTTTATATCAGGATAACTATCTCATAGTGAAATGTGATCCATTAGCCATTTTCCTATTATAGCTAGTTGGACAAAAACTAAGATCATGCATGAATTTGCCATGAACTTTTACAGTAAGAACATGGTACTGTGTTGGAAATTATTGCCTAGAGACATTCTTGACCCTTCATCCTTGTAGGTTTTCAAGGCTCAGCTAGACAAAGCTGTGGCTGACCTGGCCTAGTGTTGGACGATCCTCCCATTTTGAGCAAGAGTTTTAACTGGGTGATTTCCAGAGATCCCTTCCAAGGAATGTGTCTAAGCTTCTATGAATTTATGTCTATAGAAAAGTAAAACCTACATGTATACTGTCTCTGTAAGTCTCTGTTAGTTATCTTGACATAAAACCCAAACCATTTATTTTAATTGGAGATAAACTTGCACAAGAATGATCGGCCATCTTAAAAGAGTGGTGGCTGCAGCTGTTCTATTAACGCAGCAAGATGGCAAATGAATAATGGCACCATTTTTATAATCCTGTTCTATCTATGGAAATATTTGATTGTTTTCTAATGACTTTTTAATCAGCTTATGTGAAAGACATTACAAGCAGGAAACCTCAATAGGAACCTCAGCAATAAAGCAGGAAGAGATGTATGTCTGCATCTCCATTTGCAAAGAAATTTAGCCTGATTTATTGGAGATGACTTCCACTACCTCATGCCTTGTACAAGCATGTGCGAAGTGGGGGCAAAGGGAGTGTAAAATCTGACACAGTCTTCCAAAATGCAGCATGTCTTCCAGTGCCCGTACAAAGACAGTAGCTAAGGATATTTTTCCTGATTTCTCAAAAAAAAGCACAAATAAATAATCTCAGGCTGCTCTGGTGTGAACTTAGCCTTGTCTACAGTTGAAACTATTACTGGAGATTAGATGCTGAGAAAAATCCTAAATGAAAGGCTTGGGAAAATAATTTGCAAAAAAATTCCTCCCAGGCAGGCTTTATAAACCCCAAACCAGCCAAAATATTTCTTATTGCTTCCATTCCACATAGCATTAAGGGCCTGTCTTACTTTCTGTCTGCCTGAAAGATGCAGTGAAACTGTAAAAAAGTTCTTTGCCACTCAAGAAAAGTAAAAGGTCTGTATCAAATTGCTGGTTTTCCTAACTCCACTTCTAAGTATAACATTTACAGTGAAGCACATACAAAGAAACTTTCTATAAATATAACACTAAAGACAATATTTAGTCAGTCATTGAGAAATGAACAAAGATTTTTCCACTTGTGTTATTGTAGCTGGTAAAGGTTTACATTCTGATTCTTATAAAAGCATTTGTATAGTGCTATAAATTTACAAAGCACTTTCCAAACACAGATAAGACATATTCCCTGTCAAAAATGTCATGGAAGACAAATGCAAGAGGAGATGCAGGAGGAATCCTTAGAAATAATTAGGGACTACAGAGTCTTGAAAGTACGTGTTAGCCACTTACTGGTGCTCTGGAAAACACACAGCCTGATTCTTCAGTTTCTTGCATCAGCTCATAGAAGTCCAAATCAATTGCTTGAGGGACCTGGTTTCTGCCTGACACCAATAAAAGCAGAAGGATCCTGCTTCTTTCATTCTGGCACCAAAAATGATTTTGAAATTAGCAGCAGGTAGAAAACTGACCACTAGACTTGAACCAGAGATTCAAAACTGGGTATGTTAAAAACCAAACAAAAATCTTAAATATCCTGAACCAAAAACCAAACCAGAATTTTATGACAAAGACCATTTCTAAAATGGCCTTTTCCAGAATAAGATATCAAAACATTGTTAAGAGGCTCAATCTTGAATCCAGTTTTGGATCCAGACTTCTGTCCTAGGCCAACTACACTGGGGATTTAAGGATGCTTTCCATGCTGTCCCATGGCTGCTTAGACCTGGAAGCTCAGGGCTTCTCGAAGTCACTGAGCTAGCACAAAACAGTTGCAGCATTCTGCAGAATTAACACTAGAAATCTTTGTTAGAACAACTTTGCTCAAGCTATATATTTCTTCTCTTCTTACTGGATTTTGCTGCTGTAGCAGTTCTTTGAAATACTCTATTTCATTTTAGATGAGTTAATGAACTAGTAAAACTCCATTCTATGAAAGCTTGTTTAAAAGTCTCAGCTTTAAAATCTTTAAAATACTGCTGTTAAGCTCTACAATTTATTCCCAGCGACTGGGCTTGGGTCTTCAGCTGGGAAACCTTTTGTCCAGCTTTGTTACTTTAAATATTAAACTCTCCTGCAATCACAGTACCCTCCAACAACAGGGAAGGAAATGAAAGTGCTTCAAACAAACAAGAAAACAAACAAAAACTGAACAAGAGATTCAGAGGGAAAAAGTGCCCTGAATGTGTCTTTTCTGCATCCAAATCATGATCTGAAAACTACTCTTCAGTTTAAAGCAACCTTTGCACAGCTCTTTCCAATTTCCAAACTGGCATCAGCAGCTTATGGTGAGCCCCACATCCATTTTCTGGTGCATCACTATTTCCTGAGACAGTGAAAGTTAAAATGCAAGTCTGTGTGGTGTATAAAAAAATTATAATAAACATTGTCAGAGCCCTTTGGATAGCTCACTTCCTTTATTAACCTTTCTGTCAGCAGGAGCACTGGCCAGATTTCAGTAAAGGAAAAGTTTCAGAATTTCTCATGGGAAAAATGTTGGCTTTTCTGACAGTATTAAGAAAGAATATTAATATAAAAATAATTCAAATCTGCACATTGGGGCCAAGCCCTTTTACAGCTCTGCAGTGATCTCTGAGCGCCTCAGACCCCACATTTTCAGTTGCATGAAGCAAACACCTGTGGGGTTTTGGTACTCTGCCCTGCTGAAGTGTGGAAAGTTGAAAGATTTCCAGGGAACAAAGCCATTGTCCCATCCGTTCCTTATCACATGCCTCCTTCACACACAATACATTTCCAGTTCTCCTAAAGCTACTACTACTTCCTTAGTCATCTTTCGAGTCTCCTAACAAATGGGGGTGACAGTGGTAGCATCAGCCTCTCCACTCACTGTGCCTCCTAGAGTCCCTGTGTTACACCTCAGGTACATCCCCACCCTCTTAGTGGTGCCCAGTAGTGGATTCAGCATTCATGGATGGCTTTTAGGGTATTATCTAGCACAGGGAGTCTAGGACAGATGATGGCATGACTCGCTTCAGTCCAGTCAGCGTGATTTTAGCTTGTGCCTTCCTTCTGAAATGAGAGGAAAATGTTAGAGGTACAAGACATGCAGAGAAAGTAGAAGATATCTACCTGGGGCTGAAATTCAATGGAAAGGACCCTGGCTTACACAGAAAAGCAAGAGGGAATAACCAGAGAGCTAACACTCCAGCAGAGCTGGAGTGGTGGGTATCAGCTTGTGAAACTGAAGTATTTGGTGAAACTAGTAGGTGGATTTGTTGTGAATAACTTTGTCAGCACTTCTCATCCCCTATATCCCCCGGAATCCTTCTGTACTTTAGTGATTTAACTGAAAATAGTCTCCAGTCTAGTAGTATCAAATAACAAGTAAAACTAGTATAATTTCATTAGAATTATAGAAACATGGAATAACAGAACCATGGAATAGTTTGGGTTGGAAGGGACCATTAAAGATCATCTAGTCCAACTCCCCTGCAATGTGCAAGCACATCTTCAAACAGATCAGGTTGCTCAGAGCCCCGTTCAACCTGACCTTGAATGTTTCCAGGCATGGGACACCTACCACACCTCTGGGCAACCTCTGCCAGTGTTTCACCACTGTCAATGAAAATATTTCTTCCTTATATTTAGTTAAAATCTACACTCTTTTAGTTTGAAACCATTACCCCTTGTCCTGTTGCTACAGGCCCTACTAAAAAGTTTTTCTTCATCTTTCTTAGAAGCCCCCTTTAAGTATTGAAAGATCACAATAAGGTCTCCCCAGATCCTCTTCTTCTGCAGACTGGACAGCCCCAACTCTCTCAGTCTGCCCTCACAACAGAGGTGCTCCAGCCCTTTGATCATTCTTGTGGCCCTCCTCTGGACCCACTCCAACAGGTCCATGTCTGTCCTGTGTTGAGGGTTCCAGAGCTTGACACAGCGCTGCAGGTGGGGTCTCACCAGAGCAGAGCAGAGCAGCAGAATCACCTCCCTTGACCTGCTGGCCACAAATCAACATTGATCCATTTGTGGCCAAGACAACTGCTAATGTTAAAGGTAAGATTGGAAGAGAATTCAAAGACCAAGTTCAGGTTCCATGACTCATGGTCTATATGCAGGCAGTAATTAGCCAAAGTTTACCTCCTCTTGTTCAAACTTTTGGGGCTGCAAACAACACTTTTCATAGTACTCTATAGCAAAAGAGGAACAACAAGAATAGTCTCAAAACCAAAACTTGCCAAAGTTCACCTAATATTCAAAATGCTTGCAGTGCTCCTAAGTGACCTGCCAGTCTTCACAACCAGGAGATGCTGTGCAGAATCTATGCCAGGTTTTCAAAGGCAGTTTGGTGTCTGAAGATACAGGGAAGTATCTAGCAGGGTTTACAAATGTGGCAGTCACTAATTTGGCCTGTAACTTAAGATTAATGGCACCCATCTGCTAGGGTGCTTTTAAAATTCAATGAAGATGTTTTCTGCATTTTAAGACAAGGTAAATTTGAAAACTGGACCTTTTACTGTCTGGTGAGATGCTCAGTTTAGCAGAGCCTGCGGCCAGCACCTATATATTCCTGGGCATCTGAAGTTGCAGACCCAAGCTCAGGCTGCACAGAATGCTCAAGGAACCTCCAAGGTGGCTTAAAATTACCTTTGGATCTGGCTTCCAACTAGTATTCATTTCCTCTTGCTAGAGTCTTGTAAATGAGTCCTGACTGTGATTGTAAGGCACATGAACATTCTATTTGTCCTGCCATATCTTGAGTTAGGTCTTGATTTGGTAATTACATGTTTATCACACTAAGAAGCAAAGCAAGTAATTGGGCTTTTTTTTTTTCTGTAAATCCAGCAGTATAAACTAAAGTTAGTGTTTCTAAAACAAGTCATTTTATAAATATTGAGAACCAAAGAGCATGTATGGAAAAACCTTTCCAAATGAATTGGCCTGCATTTTTTTCTGTGAAGTATTTTTTTCACTGGGTTTTCCCAAGGCCTTTGTAAAGAAATCAACTGTCACTTGGCCAGCTTGGTATTCCCAGCAAGCTGGTTCTATTTGGGAGCAGCTGACAAGGCTGCTGGAGATCATTTAATGGTCATCAGAGAGATTCAGGTTACTCTGTGGTGCCACTGAAGCTGCATACATTCCTTTAGGTTGATTTTGACCCTAAGTAAATTCTGAGAATCCTTCAATTTTGACAAAAAGACATTTGTACTGCTCTGTAAAAACTTTCTACAAAACTTGGGAACCTCGAATACCTTGAATAGTCAGTTGGTATTATTTATCCAGGCCATTGTATGCAGCCACACTTCTTATTCATCCCTTTAGACACAAACCTTGATTTTTACATGGTGCTACAGGGGAGAGATGTTTCTTACTCATTTCCTACAGCTTAGCCTGCAGAAGCACCATGCAGCACTGCCTTTACATAGGTATTGATATTGAAGACAGGCCAAGAATGAACACCATTTAAATACCAACTTTGTTCTACTGGGGGGAAAGAACCCAAAAAAAACCCACTAAAACCAAAAACCCAGAAGCCTTCCATGCTCATCTTTTGCCAAGTTCATACTAGCGCACCCATTTAAGGTCAACCCGACTTATATTTTAAAAGTATCGTTGCCTGTCCCGGTGGTGGAGGAGATGTCGCATCAAAAGAAGGCATAAATCTACAGCCATTCTCTTCACAAACTTTGGAATCTCTAGTGACCCTGCCCAGCACTGTTTCATTAATGAGTTACAGCAAGTTACATATGTATCATATCTTTCCTCTGCATTTGCCCCTTTGGGGAGGAGCTACCACTAGGAAAGCAAGTCTTAAACTGTAGTCAGAAAATGTCAATTGCCATGAGGAGAGGTGACAGATCACATCATTTTGGCTTTCCTCCCTGTCCCCAGCTGCTAAAATCACATTACAAAATAGCTGTGATGCACAGAATTCTTTTCCCCAATATTATTTCATCCTTTAAGCTACGGACACTATTCTCAGAAGACTATAGCTGAGAATGGAAGAAGAAAAAACAATTTTCCTAAGCTTTGGAGCTCTTGAACCTGTGTGGAGACCTGTCTCTTATGAAGTCACTCTCAGGATTTCAGTTCAGAGTATCTCACATTACTTTTCTCAGCTTTTTGCATTTCAAGATATTTAGCACTGGCCTAGCACATGCTAGGTACCTTAGAGCTGTACGTGCGATCACATAGTTAGGATAACTCACCTGTGAGGCAAATGGCATCACCACCTTGCCACTGCATCCAGTAATTAAATTTGAAATGTATAAGCAACTTTGGGAGCAGAATCAGGACCCCAACGTCTTCCCTCCCATCTGATAGCCATATCCTCCTCCCTTGGCACACCTCCCTCCACCATCCCTGTTGGTTTCTTGAATAAGTAGTTGCTGTAACTCTTTTTTATTACAACTTTAATCCTTTTGATGCAAGTTAGGTGTGCCCTGGGAACACCTTCTGGACAGAGTTCTCCTGTTTACAAAGACAGTAGTCTTGGGTATCAGTTTGATTTTAAACTTCTCTGCCATGCCGAAGTTGGGGAACATTGGGAATAAAAAGAAGCAAAACATGAGCCATCTAGGAAACTTTCCATTAAAAAGTGAGATGCCAATGTAGTTTAGGTGAGCAGGTCATTTCAAAATGTTTCAGGATTATATATCTAAATTATGCTTAAGTCCAAGATGAAATGCGTAAATCTATTCCTGGATGTAGCTGTTAGGGCCATAGGAAAATTTATGGGTGTCAGCCTTAATGTGTATGGATACTCGGCACCTCTGGATTAGACAACAAACTGATAAACTTATAGAATATTTTAAGAGAAAATTTCAGTGCCCAAAGAGACAGTTAGGTATGAGCTGACAAGGGAGGCTTTTTGTAGATCTCAATATTTCCCTGTCTGCTGTTCAAAACCCTTACAGCTTATCTATTACACAACTCACATTAAAACATTTCCAGCAAACATTCAACAAGCCCTGTTTTGCAAGACAGCGCTACCACAGTTGCATTGTTTTTGATTGCTTCAAAACAGTAGTGGTATACATTTACTTACATGTAAGGAGATATAAACACAACACATACATGCACACATACACATAGATGAGCACTGTCAGATTAAAAGAATTAAAAATACTACCACATCATATTTTTCAGCCTGCCTCTCACCAACTAGAAAAAAAGAAATTCTGGAATAATGAAAGAATCAAGTCAAATTAACAAGCCAAATTCTCAACTAATGTAAGATGTCAGAGCTACTAGATGAAGGTTGGGTCAGCATATTGAAAATGAAGTAAAATTTCAGGGAAAATTTCATGTATCATGTTATCCTTTCTAGTTCATAATATTTTTCCAAGTATGCAATTTCAGACATATTCCTCATCATGGGAAATCAACAGATTGTAGGCAGCATTTATTTCCTTTCTTTTATTCTTCTGATCTTCTCTGTGCTTGCATTATCTCTGCTTCTTCACCACTCCACCTGACAGTCTTGGTCTACTGATAATTCCTGTTGTGGCTATCTATATTTACAGTTGGGCAATATTTAAAATCTCAAAGGTAAACTCATACCTGTTTCTTATGCTCTTCAGCATATTAATATGCTGAATATGTCTATGTCCACACCAGCAATACAGCTTGTGCTCTGATTCCAAAAGCTTGTTAATTTGCCCTGTGTCCTTAGGCAAAATTTGCCAGTTCCCTGAAAACTTGAGAAAAACTCTTACTCTCTGGGGATATGTGCTCAAGACCAGTGTCCCGGTGCAGCTAAATTCCCTTCCTTTCTTTCCTTGCTTTACAGAAAAAAGGGTAAAGATATTTTCCTGCCCTGTTCTGTTGACATTGTAGATCTGACTGCTGCCTTTGACCACCTAAAATGTTTTGCTGCAAGCTTAAAGGAGTGGAGAAAGCACCTGCATCCACTTTATTACTATTTATCAAATTGCATAGCTGCACTGTCAAAACACTGGGGATGTGGTGGACCTCTATGAGTAACACTGCTTCAATTGAATAATTACATCACCAAGGACAAAAAGTATTTTGTATGACCCCTATTTTACTTGGGTCATGAATAAAGTCTTACAAAAGTTATGATCACCGCAAAATGGAAAAACCTAAATGTTAGAATAAGTCACAAAGCACACAGTGTTCCAAAGAATAAGCCAAAGTCCTAATTACAACATGAAAGGAACACATAATTTGCCCACAGAGAAAGGAACCCTTGTCCCCAGAATTTGTTTAGTACCATAAATACATGGAGCATCACATAGCCCAGACACAAAGTATGTACTTCAGGCAACCAGTGAAAAACCAAGATGGCAAAAATTCAAGTGTAGTTGCTTGCCACAGGAGCTATGAATTTTCCTAATTCCTTCTTTTACCTTTTCAGAAAAAGTTCTGGTTCCACATGCAGACAATATTAACTGTTCTCTTTGGGTTTTACACAAGCTTCGCTGCCACGGTGTCTTCTGAACAGCAGCTACAAATAGCTTCATTGATACCTGATTATGTTAAGATTTTCATTAGATCAGATTGTTTAGAAAAGGAAAGGCAGTATTGATTCAGCTTTGGCCAGTCAGGGATTGTAGCCTGAGTTCAACATGATTCTTTGCTATGGAGAGCCAGAATTGTTCACAAGTTCATGCCGCCATTCAGAAAGAAATTCCTTGGTGTGCAACCATCCCAGTTTATCAATGTCTGACCAGTAGGTCATCGGAGACCCACCATCTGGTCTAAGGAGCAGAATATTGATTTCACCATGGGTACCTGAGAAAAGGACACTTGAATGAGAGTATGTACAACAGTGAGAGAAGTCACAGCTGCAGGGGAGAATCTTCATTTTTAGTGTCATGATCAATGGTCACCTGGTCAGATGAGGGCCCTGATCTTTCTTGTCCCCCCTCTTTTTGTCTTTCCAGCCATTCAACTTCCCACTACTTTTTCTCCATTTATGCTATGTAATATCAGGAGGATTTTCTGCTTATTCAAGAGACACTGGAAGTAACACAGGAAAAACACGTGTTTTGGCCGTTCAATAGACCTGATTGAGAGACCGCCTTTCATCATCTCCAACACCTTCTCATTATGCAGTCCCCAGGCTCTCCAGTGCCCCCTTCCCTGGACACTTCATATTATTTTTTTTCTAGTTCATAATAATGCCTAGTTTGGTGATGACTCCCCCTCTCTGCTTCTTTCAACATACTATCTCACTCCTATGTCTCCTCTTCCTTATGAAATTACTCCAACATTACTAGGCACACGGCAAGTGCTGATGACTATTACTTGCAGTCACAGCTGATCTAGCTGATTTTCTTCCTCTGTAGCTGCAGCTTATAATGAACACATAGAGCAATTTCCAGCTGTTCTCCTCAGACAAGAAATAGAAAGCACGGAAAGAAAGAGTCAGAGATGTATCCTGCCAGCTCTCACCAGACCACAAGTAAATGCCTTATGAACCAGGGCAGAACCAGGAGCCACAGCCTGAGCCTTAGCAGGTCTCCATTACTTCTAATTATGTATTGGGTTTGCCCCACAGAGACTTCCCTTTCCTTCTGAGGGACAGGATGACTAGAAGACAATCCTCATCACACCTTCTCTGTAATCACACCTAGCCAAGTGCCTCTGTTTCATTCTTGGAAAATTTCCCCATTAGCCTGTTCCTCCACACTTAAATATTTTTGTGGTTCTTTTAATAGTACAACAGGAAATACAACCAAAGTAGATGGAGTAAAGTTGAGCTGACTTTGAGAAGTCCAGATGTTTGGAAGGTATACAAACGTCTAGATTAAAACCACTTTTTGGTCTAGAAGTCAATCTGGAAAAGCAGACCAAGGATACGAACAAAGCTAGTTTGGGTAGATTTTCTGATTTTATCTCTCTTGGAAATGCTAGAAAACCAGCCTTTTGACATTTCCATTTGGAGTCCCACAAAAATCAAGGAAGTGAAAAGGCAGAGGAAACCATAAAAGTCAGTGGTTGGTTTGTTTGAGGCTTGAGAAGAGACAGCAGTTTATATCTCTGCCATTTGCTCATCCCTAATTTAGGACTTCTGTCAAGCTAAAGTTTCTTTTAAAGTACAGCTCTTAGTCAGCCTCTCTGTGATACCTGCTGTGATAAGCAGTGGTCAGCTGAAGCTTAATCTGGGCACTTGAGTTCTTATTTGTCCCTTCAAGTCCTCTCTCTCTCAGGTGTCCCTATGGTCACAATGAAAAGCAGCTTCAGTCCTGCTTGACACCTCACGGGGCCAAGAGCAACACCTTCAACCCACAGACACTCACTACTCAGCCCAGGTGTCCAGAGCACTTCAAAATCTTCCATCTGGCTTCAGCCAACCTGCCTAAGACACTACCAGTGTCACCCACAGCATGACCAAACTATGCCATTTGCCAGCTTCTCTCCTGAGGACAGCAATGCCTCTTTCTCCAGCATTGCCATATGAGGCCACGTCCCACTTTCAGCACTCATAACACTGCTGTGAAGATCATTCCCCAGTTGCTTATTTATATCAGGCTACCTCCATGGGCTAGTCCTTGCCTTCTAAATCCAGGATGTGTCACCTCAGCTTTAAAGCTTCTTGGGCTATATCCCAAGCCTCACCCACCTCTCACTTGCTGACTTCTGCATCCAGGAGGGCATTTTCAAACCAAAGTTTGTTTTTGCTTCCATATTTTCCTTTCTTCCAGACAACTTCCCTAAGTAAATGCCCATGGCATTATCTCCTCATCTTTCTTTGAATCCTGCCTTAAAGACTGACTCTGCTCTGAAACCAGCAAAAGTCTTGTCACTGGCCAGAGTACCTGTTTGCAGATACAACAGCAATTTTTGCTGCCCAAAGTACAGCAGTACAGAAAAAGAGGCAAACTTTCCTTTCATGAGAGACAAGGCTGGTGGGTGAGATCCTGGCACAGACAAAACATAGGCCGCCTCTCCCATCTTTCACTCTTTGCCTAGGCCAGGCACCCCAGCAACAGCATCTTTTGCAGAGCCCGTGAGGCACAGGGATGGTACGAGGTGGCAGCAGGACAGCCTGCAAAGCCGGGACACATGCCAGCACAGCAGAGCCACAGCTCAGGACTCACCCCACACTGTGGTCAAAGCTCAGCAGTCACCCCAAACCCTTTGATGAGAACATCACGTATTCCACAAGCTCTTTCTTCTTTATTTTTGATTTTTCCACTCATCTCTTTCTTAAGAACAGAGGGAGGTCAAAAATGCATCTCAGAGAGGTTTTTGATAATCTGAAGCCCACTGGAATTTTTCTACAGACCTCAGAAAGGGTTTTTGCTGGGGACCACAAATAATGTGCTGCCTTTTGAGTTCCCATAAGGATTTTTGCTCAGAGCATAAACATAAATCACTGCGAATATGGCTTCCGCTGAGCGAGCATACATCTCATTCACAGTAAGCAGTGCCTGTGTCAATTGTCCATTTAAAAAAATCTGTAATTTGGGCAAATTTACATGCCAGGTGCAAGACAGCCGTGTTTAGTATAAATGTAGAGTATGCATTTTATTTTTATATGATTGTAGTTACAAATTTATATGTAAATATAAATCTAAAAGTATGCATTTAGAAACCTGTATACTTTAAACATATACATACAAAGAGAGTTTCACAGGCTTACCTTTAGGGCAGCCCAGGGCACAGGATGCCAAACCACACAACCCATAACCTTTTCTTTGTAGGAGACCTCATGTTTAAAAGCCAAGTGTCTTTAAATTGAGAGGCAACTCTGTATTAACAAAGACATGGGGCAACTCAAGCAGGAGTTGTAAGCTTTTCTGGGATACTTCATGAGCTACTGTTGACTGGACAGTGTGGTGGCAGTTTGTGATACTGTTTGCAATCCTTAGAACCACATTTCTGGTACAAATGTAACTGTGCATTGGGAATAACTTGTTTCTCATTCATCACGATCTGTGCTTCATCAGAATTTCACCCTCAACTCCCTTTTCTAAACTGCTGCATGGAATTTATTTTCTTTAGTCTGGGGGCAGATGGTTGCTTTTAGAATCCTGAAGTCCTTATGGGAACACCCCACTGATTTCCATAAGGGATCTCACCAGACCAAGAGCACAGGCTTTGATCCACCACAAGGAACAGGAAAAGGCAGAATCAATTACAAATTGTTCCCCTCTGCTTTACTAACCTCTAAACTTTGGAGTTGGAGGTAAGGAGCATGGGGGGCTGGGGGGAGATCAGCAACCATCTGCAACAGCTATCCTTTCCCCTCTGAAACAAGTCAGAAATACAGCCTGAGTCTGCCCTGGATAGCAAGCTTCCACCTGCACCATCAGTGGTGCTGGGGATGCCCTGGCCATGCAAATCATACCACCCATACAAACTGCATCCCCAAAGTTTCACAGAGCCAGAACTATGCCTACAAACCTGGTAAAGAACCACACCACTTTGGTGGCTTCACAGTCCTGGGCTGAGCAGGGACCTGAAGGCAATTCTTGCTTCTGCCAAGCCCCTGGGACTTGGGACTAGTTGCCCACCCTCTCTCTGCCATACTTTTTCCATCTGTGAAATTAATTTCCATTTTTATTCCCAGTTAACAGGAGGAGAGGAGGAGGAGTTTTGATAGAAGGGTATAAATACATGATCATACCCTGCAAAACACTCAGAAAATTATAGATTGAATTAATTTAATTGTTTTGACTCAGACAACTCTTTCTTGAGCAATAAATGTTTAATTTCAGCATCCTGTTAATGAACTTTGACATGATAGAAATCCTTTATTTAGGTGTTTATCTAAAGTTTATGTTTTCAAATGGTTAAAGGAAAAGAATCAAGAAATAATTGCTGCTGAGGCAAAGCAAAATGTTTGCTTTACTTGTCATTAATTTATTGTCACCTCTTTTTTCTATTCATGTGAAAAACCCATCTGCAGACCATCTCTCAGCGAATTACCCTCTTCCCTTCCCTCCCGTTTTACAGTTCGGCCAACAAACAGCAGAAGCAGCAGCACAGCACTTCAGGAGCTGTCAGCCAGGTGTGCAGAGTCCTTGCACAACAGGACCATAAGGAAAGCATGGGTCTCGAGGCTTGACTGGAAAACTACAAAAAAAACCCCACAAATAAAATCAACAGCAGCAGTAATGCATCCTTCAGAGGAACAGTGAGGCATAGAAAGACATCACTGTAAGGGAGTAAGGTTTTCAAACTAATATTTAGCATCAGGAACTAGAAGAGATTCACAGCTTTACCAAGCTAACAATAAAAAAATTAAACTAGAAAACAAGATCATTAAATAGTGGTTCCTAGATCAGTGATACTAAGCAAAGTGGTAAAAAAGGGTATAGACAATCAGTGTTTTTCAAGTTAATGTTTTCAGTCTATAATTAAGATATTGAATTATTACACAAATAAACAATTGGGGTTTTTCATTTCTCAATGATCTCAGGGAAGGTATAACAACCACAGGAAAAGTAACAATGGCTCAGAGCTCAAAAGCTGAAAAGAAGGCAAAATGAAGGCTAAAGGGAAAGGACAAGGGGCAGCTTGCAGAGAGGGCACAAGAGAATGAAGGCAAATGCATACATTTTCTGTGTATTGGTTTTCCCACCTACAAGTTAAACACCTAATAAGCTTTCCTCAAAAGTTAGGAAAATCAGTTTCTAGCTGCTTATCTAGAAATCGTAAATAATGTCATAACATTTTCAGGTGAAATGTATTAGTTAATTTTGCATCTGTGAAAGATGTTTTCAATCCTGAACTCTATTTTTGAAAGATATGGGAAGATATGAAAACTAATAATGCCTGATATTGGAATTCTACAAGTTATATGTTCCTGGGATTTCTCCTTCTTCACTTTTTTTTTTCTTTTTCCTGAAAGGCTATGCCTTTGTTCAAAACCTCCAAGCCCTTTCCTACCTATCTTTAAGCATAGCAGATATGTGTGTGTATGTGTTTATTTTGGCCTATGGCTACATAGAAAGGAAATTAAAAGTTCTATTGAAAAATCTCATTTGTAATAATGATCTTTTGGGGGATTTATTTTTCACTTTCTTAGGAAAATCCAATCTATTTGATGGCAAAGACCCTCTGCTGGAAATGCCCGAAAAGGTGCACATGATGGCATCTCTATTGATGAGCTAAAGGCAACGAAAAACACCAAGTTTCCCTGCAAGCCACAGACAGGTTCTCAGGCACCTTGGGCACCATCTCAACTTCGAATAGCAGTTTTTAAGTACAAACTGTTGCACAGTTTGTACTAAGCTAATCCTGTGGGAATACATTTGGTTTTGATCGCAAAATACTGAATACATAATACAAGTCTCCACTGCCCTCCCAAGCAAACAAGCTTGCCCTTCCAGCTGGCACTGGATCCTGCCCCCCACACCCTGGGGTGCCCAAGGGGGTGTTCAGCTCTGGCACAGTGTGCACATGTGTCCCCGTCTAAGGCTGGTGGGGAAGGCGGGTGTTTACAGCAGCTCCTTTCCTCTTGTGTTCCACATGGGCATGATTGCCATGATGGTGTTGTGGTGAGATCCACAGGATGGGAAGAGATGGGACTGTATGGGGAGGATGGGGGCATTCAGTTATGAAGAGAGCATCTGTTGCAAACATGTATGCAGAGAAATACCATGAAGGAGGCTGCCCAGGGCATTTTGTGTTTATTTTCATGTTTTGAAGAATAAAAGGCATTATCTGAATGGGTTTAAGTAACAACACAGTTGTGAACTCAGTATGCTCTGGAGGTTTAAGTGATATAGATCTGCATCATGATATTCACAGTGACCCATTAAATAATTTTCAGTTTGTAGCAGTTAATTCACAGGTGCCAGGTATTTGCTAATATAAATTATTTTCATGTAATTAAAGACTTCAAGTTCAATACTTGAGCAACAGCACCCAGATAGTCTTGACTGCAAAGAAAAAAAGTCTTTGCAATGCTTTATCCTGTATAAGACAAATCCCAGGCTGTGGCATGCACAGGAAAAAGATAATCAGAGAAAACTTCCAAGGTATCCTGACCCACTGGCTGGCATATCTTAGCTCTGCCCCATCATGGAGCCAGTGTTTAGCAGGGACCAGGGGGTCTGTTGCACTGGCTGGCAGCACCCCGTTCCCTGTGCCTGTTGTCTTCCATAAGCACAGTCACCATGCTGGGGGAAAGTGTTGCCTGTTTAGCCTGGGCCTGCACAGGCACAGGGTTCCCGTCATGGGGGTGAACCCCGAGGCCAGCATGGGTGTGGGTGCAACAGTAGGGTTGGTGGAAGAGCTGTAGCACAGCCCCTGCTCTGCCAGCTCAGCCCAGTGTTTCTCCTGTGCTCAAGGACACTGCAGGACACTGTCTGGCTCCTGCAAAAAGGGGTGGCTCTGACCTCATGTTCCCAACTCCTCCTTGTGCCAGAGCTACCAAGCTTGTGGCTCTGCTGATAGTCAGAGCAGAGACCTGATCTGGCAGAAGAGTAACTGGGAGTAAACCCAAAGCTTCATTTTCAACTAAACCAGGTTGTAAATCCATTCTGACATGGAGTGGTACAAATAAAGTGCAGAAGAAAAGAGGCAACACAACTTGGTGAAGGAAGGACTATTTCTTGAAGCAGCAGTAACATAACTTCAGCATAAAGTGATTTCTGGGTTACTCATAAAGATGGGAATAAATGCTCCTCTAACCTCACTCTTCAATCTGTGGATGGGCCATGCAATTTAAGAACAGCAAGGCAATAACATTATGGGTGTTGCAATGGGCTCCGTAAGAATCTGGGTTCAGTAACTAGCTCATCTCCACCTCACTGCAGGTTTGTCACCAACCCACCCACACACCTCTTTTCCTTATTTAACCACAGAGCTATTCCTCCCTTGCCTGCAAGGGACAAAAACCCAATGAGTGGCCTAGAAGAGTAAGAAAAATAATATTTAATCTAGTTCAATGGAAACAAAGTAACAGCATTCCTGTCTGAGTAAAGCAAAATTGTCTCAACACACAAAGCCAACCTGCTTTGAATGAATGTGCAATCTCAGGTTCCCTAGTACTGACAGTCCTGTGAATCCTGTATAAACAGAGAAAACAGAGCTGAATACAACCAGTTCCAGATAAACAACACATTCCTGTACAGAGTCAATAAAATGCTCTTGCACACAAAATATCTTTTGAAATACTCTCTGCTGCTTGCAGCTTTCACAGAACAAGGGTGAAATTTCTGCAACACATTTATTTTCATGGCACCATTCAGAGTCCTTAAACCCAAGCCTCTGCTCAGGGCAGAGCTAGCTTTGAAGCTGCATACTGAAGTTTGATACTGGACCGAGTTGGCCAGGGCCTTAGAGCATCTGAAAGGCTGGGTATACCAGTCTTCTCCGGGCAACCAATGTTTGACAGAGGTTCTGGCAGAGGCACTCCAACTATTATATAATCCATCTAAAGGCCAAAGAGGCCAAGAATATAGAAAGCTCTGGCACAAAATTCCACATTCATACACTTAAACCAGGGCCAGCAATGGGAGTCTCAAGCCAGCCTGGTGCCAGTCAGTGAGCAGGAGGGCAACTTGGCCTGTCAAAATCTGAGAAACCTGAATTTTCAGTCAGTTGTGGTTTGTGTTAGCTGATGGGAGACTGGAAGACCTGGATCTCACTCTCCCTCTTTCTCAGACCCATCCCTTGTGCCTGAAGTCAGCTTTTAGCTTGAGCAGACACTTGGGCTCAGCTGCTTGGCTCTATCCCTGCCACCCCAAAAAGTGACTTAGGGGGAGAGGACCATGCTCCGGCCACTGGCACGGACATGGGCTAGAATGCTTCTGGCTTTTGCCTTTTCCAGCTGAAGCCTTTGCTGAAGAGCAGCGGGTAGCACACACCAGCAGCTTCCTACCCCCTGGAGGGACACCTCTTCACCCAGCAAGGAAAGTCACAGGGGGTTGCCTTCATTTTTTTAAGAAGTTTAATTTAGATCATGTTTCAAAGGGACACCAAGATGCTGGGCTTGTTGTGGGTGTGATGCAAGGGAAGGATGCTTCCTTCTGGCAAGAAGCAGCTAGAAAATGCAGAAGGAACTGAGAATTAAGAAACCAGAGTGAATAATGAGGTGTACAGGCTTGTTTACATCTAGATCAACAGAGACTGTGTTGTTGGGTTTACTGAAGCCACACTTTCACCCAAGAACCAGTAGTACCAGGGGAAGGGATAGCAGAAAGACTTCATTATCCAAATAAACAGGATCATTCAGTTTCTTCAACTTACTTCAAACTGGAGGCTAATATTCAAATAATTAAAAGGCTGTTATGCATTGGTCATCATGATCTGTGACTCATGCTTTTCACAGTTCAATCAAGTTACTTTTAAATCAGTCAACAGACTTCTTACTAATTGCTAGAGCGTGTCAGGGCTTCCTACTGGTTTCAAGAGAACATTTTACAGTTACGGCCTGCTCTCATTCTCAAGGTCTCTCAATGCTGATTTCTCTGCAAACTTAGCCCTACCGCACTGAGCTTGTAAGTCTTCAGAAAGGCAAATATTTATGGTAGCAACAAGGTACTAAAAAAGGAATTAAAAACCAAGAAGCCACTGCCTCTCTAACTCTTATAGCTCCCTTGCCTGCAGTGCTGGGAAGCTTTCTGAGGGGTCCGTTTCGACTCGGCAGCAGCTTTCTTGCTGAGACTGAACACAGTAACCAAAAGGAAAATGGTTTTCCTTTTTGCTAACAAAAGAGAGACCTTGTAACTGTTGCTTCTGCAAGTAACAAACCTCTGACCTTCAAAAAAGTGTGCCTAAAATTGCTGCAGATCCTTTTTCTTAGGTACACAGCGGGGAGTGTTTCTGTGGACTCTAGTAGAGTGCAATGAGAACTGCTGCAAATTATCACCCAATGCATGTTTAGCACCGTACATACACAACCGGGTTCTGCAAGGAATATTTGCTATTAAATGTGATGAATATCTACTTAATCATTAACGCATAATAACTTTCATCATATACTAGGAATCCTAGATTTCCCAGCATTAATTAACCTACAGAAGTCATGACCAGAAGATATAACTGATATCAGCAATTTAATATGATTCAAAATACATATGAATAATGAGAATGTTCGCAGTGATATTATACAATAAGCTATTTCATATGAATTGGGGCTGGGGGGAGGGGGAGACTATGTTATAACATCAACCATGTATTTGGTAAGAGGGTTAATCAGAAGCTTCCCAGCTGGCTGGCTGTTTCCTGACTGCCTATTATGGATTTATTTCTCCCTCTTCCTTCCAAGGGTGAGGTGCTGGCCTCTCCACTCCGGACTGCTGTGCTGGACAGAGCAGTTAAGATATTTGGCAATTTCCAAGTGACTATTAAATTACCCATGTGTATTTTTGACCTAGTTATAAAGTATAATCTCTGGGCAGTATCCAGGAGAACACAGAAGACAGATAATAAATTGCAGATCCTGTGTCGAAAATCCAACCCTGGCAGTAAGCTAGGCTAATCTTCTGACAGTTGTTTTCACAGCCTTTTTAACCCAAAGGAGCAGGGAGCAGCAAAGCACACATCTCTGCACTGGAGCTGGGCAAGCAGGCTACTCTGTCGGCACTGGGACTGCCTGCTCCACAGCACCATTGAATGAAATGGAAAATTATTCTTCAGATAAACACTCTTGAAGAAATATGGTAATTCAGCATCAACTGGGAACGGGGATGGGTTAAGAAAAAAAGGATTGCTTTATTCTTTTGTTACTTTTGCAAATTTTGTTACTCTATTTGGAAATGTCCAAATGTTGCCAATTTTTCATCAGCTTTGGGGATGTTTTTCATACCCACTTCTCTATCTTTCCACAAGCAAAATGGAAGGAAAAGAGAGGTAAAGAAGTGAAAAACAAAGTTTTATTGATATTTTTTCAAAGAAAAAGCCAACATTCCCAGCAAAATTTTTTGTTTCCTTCAAAAACTGTTGAGTGAACCTTGTGGGCAGCTCTATTTATAATTGTTGGATTCCCCATGAATAAGAAAGCAAGAGCTTAATCCTGTACCAAAACCAATACGACACTAGAGAGTCTGCCATCCAGCAAATTCAATGCACAGGCTACCAGGGTCCTGATGCCTTCATTACTAAAGCTTAACTTTCTCATGGGCATGGTTATGCCAAGACCCATGTTTTATTTTCCTTCCATGAAATCTAGCTCCTGCAAATGAAATCACTGCCAGCAAAAAGCAGTGCAGCCTCCCATTCAGACACTATTATTCTTGACAAGTGGAAACATGAAAATTTGCTTTGAGCCCTCCCCTGCCTTCCCTGTTTTTCATTTTCCACCTTTTATGAAATTCAGACTTTGTTTTCAGTGTGGCCTGTATTATGTCCAGTGTTTCTTCTTCCAGCAAGGATGGCCCAGCCAGCAGCAGCCCACTTCGGCAAACAGTAGGTGACATAGCACACCTCCTTCCCAGTGGGAAGGGCCCTCCTCCACCAGGGAAATGGTCCGGCTGCAGCTGGCAGAGCTTTCTGCAGTGAGAGCAGCCAACATGTTCCAGGTTTGCTGCATCGCCATTGCACAATGGCATAGGCAGCACTGCTGAGCAGTGGGAGGGGTGAGTGCCACTATGGCTGAAAGCCTCATCTCAGCAGGTCATTGTCTCTGCCCAGTGCTGGAAGAGGGCCTATGCCTGAGCCTGCATGGCCACCTCTGCTGATGCTCAGGGATAAAGATGTCATCATACCTCCTCTTGACGAGGGGGAGAACTGCCCTTTAACAAATTTTCATTGCTGTTAAAAGGACTAAACTTTTGACTAGATAAAGCTTTCTCTGAAGTTTGAGACCCCAGTCACATTAATTCTGTCACAGGCATGGGACAGCAGAAAGAAGACAAACATGGGAGCAGGAAGAGGCTCAGTAAAAAGGAAAAGAGAAGTCAAAGACAAATATTTTTAAAGAAGATTTCTACACACAGACTGTGTACCCATTCAGGCTAGCTAATGTGATAGTCTGTATGAACACTCTTGATTTTAAGGGTGCCTTTTTCCACTTTAGCTTAAGCCGGTTCCCAATCAACTAATGCAAAGCTGAGATAAACCTGGATTAAATGAAGACTGGAATGTACAGAGAAGGACTACTTGGAAATTGTGTCCCAAGGCACACCCTTACTTCATCTGGCTGATGCACTGATTTATATGATGGTGTTTCAGGGTGGAAAGTATATATTAATAAAAAACATTTAATCAAATGTACGGGACATTTTGGAAGACCTTTCTTTGGTTGATTTTTGTAAAGCATTTCATGAGACTGGGATCCTTGAGAAATACTAGAAACAAGAAAAATGCTAAAGTATACTAAAATGATGGCAATAGTCATTTTACCTAGATGAGAACAAAGAGCTGCATGCAATCTGAATGGCAGAGGATCAAAAAAGGACCTGATTTTTTATAACTTTCATGCTAATAAAAAAACCAACTACTTTTCCCCTTAATAACCAGTATTTCCAATGTAATAGAACAATCCAGGGAAGGAATATATCCTGAAGTGTTATGGGTGACTTCACAAGTCCTGAAAGATCAGACAAATTACTCATAGCCCAGCAGCTGGGGATACAAGGCAGACTTTCTGGACTCCCCAGTGTGGACATATGACCCACACCAATGCCCAGGAGACCAGATCACTCAGGGTCCTGGGTGCGGGGTGTCCAGCTGCCTGGTCTGAGGTAGGCAGCTTGAACTCAGCTCTGATTTGCAGCAGTCATAACCTATTTAAAGGCCTGATTTCATTCGCAAATAAAGTTGTGCTGTCTGGGTTGCAAAACATACTTCCATTGTGTTGGAAAGTATACCAGAGAGATTAGTTGAATAGCCAAAGACTGGCTTTATCATCTTTTCACAGAGTGTACCCTTCCCTGCTGGCATCACAGTGACAAGCAAACAGAATAGGTTTGCACTTTCTCTTCCAATACTGTAAAAACCTCCAGGGGGAAGAACCCCTCCTCGGTCTCTTTCAGATGAGGAGATGGAAAGGTCAGATGAGATTATACTGAGCTTTGTTTCAGGGCCACAAGACACACACTTCGTATCATTAATCCTCCATGGCTATTCCTATGCTCCAGACCTGCTTGGTATTCATTCCACTTGCAAAGAATAATGATAACTGTAGCTATCTTCAGTCAAAAGCACACAAATCACAACTATTAGTTATTCCATTTCAAGTTAGCATTGTCCCAGATTTAATACCAGAACTAATCTTTTATACAGATATATATAAAATTGCCTGTGACACACTAGCAATAGATTTCAGCATTTTAAATTCCTGTTCTCAGCGTACCACTAAGAGAGATTCATGTGAGAAAATAAGCTGTAGTTAGGTTGGCCAGACAAAACTGTGGAGAAATCTATAAAAGCATGCTCAAGTTTATGTCTGGGACGTCCTGCCACCATGCTAGGGCAGCAGAGAGGAGATCTGAAGAATTTAGGCTTTTCCCATCTTGAACAATGTCCTGCTCCAACTATACAACAAAATGTCATCCACTGAGTCCACTTGAACAATTTTTAAATAAACAAATGTATGTGAGAGCAAAATCTAGCTGGTTGAATGTTAATGGAAAGCAATTATAAGGGACTGGCTGGCAACTTCAGCCTTAGTTCCCTTCCAAATCCATATGAGTACTTTTAGGAGAGGGTATGTAGTTGTTCTATTTCCAGCTCCTGAAGCTATGTCACAATTTGTCGTTTGCAAAATTAGAAATTAATGAAGTATGCTGGCATTAAGAGGAGTCCTTGAGAGAAAAGATCCAGCAGTAAAAAGCTGGTAATTGCTGCTGAACAAGGAACTGATGGATAGTGCACCACACTGGATGCAGGTAGGTAGGCAAAGTGACTCATAAAGTAGACTATATAAAGAGATGAGTAATCAATGAAAACAGAGTGAAAGAACAAATTGTCTCACATGAGAAAGGCAACTGCTGCTGGAGATCGCCCATCTAGGACACAGAAGAACTAATGAAAGATTGGATGGAGTAGAATAAAGAAGGGTGATGGAAGAAAGCAATAGAGCAGCAGTTCCCAGTCTGAATTTGTTCAAGAACTAACATCACTCACAGCAGCTGCAGCAGTTCCTGGTATGGACAGAGGAGGAGGAGGCAGTCAGTTCTTTAAGCAATGTGCTCTGACCCATCTTGCACATCCACAGCAGCCTGTAGAGGGGATGGAGGCAGAAAGCTTATTGCAGATGGTAGGTGGAGGTGTGTCTGTTCTGGGGCTGTGGATAAAGACAATCAGCAGACTTGGAAGTGAGGGGGAACATGCAGTATTTTGAGGCAGAAACACTGTTATGGTGTTTGGTTGTTAGACCATGAACACCCATGTGGTCAACTGTCACTGTAGAGGATAGCAGAGCTCAGTTACTAAAGGGGCTTCTTGCCAGACCCCAGTAAAACTGCTGTGTGCTCCAGTGCCATTCCCCCCACCCCTGTTCCAAGGAGCCCTGCTGCTGTGCACTCCTTTGGCTGCACACAGAGCAGCAAGGGAGCCTGCCACTCCTGCACACACTTGAAGACAGGGGAAGATGAAGCTGGTCTCCCCAGTAAAGGGACCGTACACAGAGCCAGGACAGGCCAGTGCATGCACATGGATCCAGGAGCGCAGCAACCGTTGTGCTGCACTATGAGATACAACTGCTAAGACTTCTGCTCTTTTTTGGATAGATATGGTCCATTTACACCTTAAATGAAAGACAGACCATCTCTCCTCTGACTGTGCTTACTGAATCACAGTAAATAATAGAGACACTGAATACTCTGACATTTCAGCTTGTCTGGTATGTTTTTTGCCCAGTTATCTCCGACTCTGCTAAATCTTAAACTATTCCCCCAGGAATTTTGTATATTTGGACTGTATATCCAAGCAAAGCTTTGGAGTTAATCACTATGCTAGTCATTGGGACTGAACAGGAATGGGATGGATTTGTTCTTGTTCTCAGACAGGGTAAGCCTACCCATTAGAAGAAAGTTTCCTGGTTCACGCTCTCGGATTTGAAAAAAGAAACTCTGTATCTGCACTATCCTTGCTTAGACTCTGATCCCATAAATGCTCTCACTAAACATTTGCAAAGAAGAGGAAACACAGCCAAATCCTACTAAGTTATAGTGCGCAACAATCCTCTTGCAGGACATTTATGTTTTCTGCATGTTCCACTGGGAAAGAGGTCCCTTTAAAGCTTTCAGTATGATTTAAGTACAAATGCTTTTTATATAGGTCAGGAAAGAGCAATGTAATTCCTCCTAGTTTTGTTTGGTTGAAGTTTGCTGTTCTAGCACTTAAATAATGACTCCAGTGAAATGTTTTGAAAGCAGCAATGTTTCTAACCCCAAATGCATTGCTAAATTGAGTACTTCCTGCTCATTGTCTATTTTGGAGAGGAGGCTGAACTGACATCCATGCACTGCTAATAAAACCAAGGAAACTATTTTTATGGCTATGGAAAAAAAGGTATTTCTTTCTCAGTACCCATCTCTGTCAGTTATAGCTGCAGGAAATAAAGAGGTGATGTAAGAAATGTGGAAAGAAGGGATAGGAGGGAAGAGAAGCCACAAAGGACAGACATTACCCTACCTGGAACAGTCAGCTTCACCGGTTGGCTTTGACACATAACTTCCTTTCTTACATATTCACCCTTGAAACCCAAGCACTCTGAGGAGAGTCCACATAAGGACATAAGCACCCAGAGAGGAAATTAGGCAGAACTACATCCAGAAAACAATCCTCAAACCTTTACCTAATCCAATGAGTGCCTGGTTTTTTTACCAGTAAATTTCCCCAGATTTTTAAGCTTTCGTGTCTCTTACAGCCCAGCACCTGCCTCAGGTCTGAGACACTGCAGCCCAGTGGACCTGCAATCAGTACATATACTCAGGACTCCCCTGAAGTGTGTCCCCAGGTGTGACTAAAAACCAACAGCATTTCCACCAAAGACCTGCCCAGCAGAGGAGGTCACACACTTCCATTGCACCATGGAAGACATGAAGACAACTCCTCCAGGCAGCAAGGCATGAACATGCCTCTCTGCAGTGTGAAGGGTTCATGCTTGCTACCCTGATGGCCACAGTTCAGATTCATTTCGTCTAGGGGGTTTTGCACCAAAGTGAGACAGGAACAGAGAGAAATAGGGACTTGTAGCAGATAATGCAGCCCAGCTGAGTTGCCCTCCTTGCTGAGCACAGAGAAAGCCTAGGAAAACTCCTCCCACCACTTTACAGTGGCAGCAGGATGTGCAGACAGTGCAGGGATGGGCCTGTGCTTAGGTCCTGCAGCTGCTCCATGCACAGCGGACATTGAAAAGCCCCCTCTCCTGCAGGTGCCTCACCCCCTCCACCTCCAGTTGCTCTGCTGAAGGAGAAGCACCCGTGACCTGGGCCCCCAGCAGCACTCAGGAGCTCACTGACCAGCAGGTGCAGAATGAGACCAGTTAGATCTGTTGCCTTTTCCTCCACAGATGGATGGTGACAGAGGTCTCTTCTACCTACATATACTTTTCCCATAAAACCTGCAGCAACTTATTACAGTCATATTTGGCTGGCATTTCAAATGGAGAAGGAGCTTTTGCAGAAGGAATGGTCAGAGCCAGTGCACCCAGATGCAATGACAGGTGGAGTCAAGAACAGCCACATCTACTTTGAAAGATTCAGGAAGAGGAGAGTAAATACAAATTGCCACTTCTTGGCCAACGTCTCTCAATCTTAGCAATCTCTAACCTTTCAAGGCAAAACCATATCACTAACTGCCTATCTATCTTTGAAATAAGTCAGTATTTAATATTGACTGTTATAAAACACACTTAGTCTGCAATGTATTACTTCTTGGAGACTTCTTAAACAATGCAGGAGACTTTAAAGCATGAAAAGTATTGTTGTTCTTGCAGGCTATATTGCTCCCAACACTTTCCACTTGCCATAGCTCCTGATTGCTATAGTCCCAAGTCTTTGTGCTCTTAGTCAGACTGATGGTTCTGCCCTGTCCCCGAGCAAGGCCAGACTTCACATCCTGCCTCTTCACCTCTTTTGTTACTGGACCTACAGCTCAACAGTGGAGAAAAGTTCACTGATAAAATCCCTTCATTTTCTGGAGGACATCCCTTTGCCAGCCCTTGCCACACCATGATATCACTCAAGCAAACACACATTGCTGGAGAACGCACCAGTGGGAAACACTGCTTGGCTGCCACGAAGGTCAGAAGATCCTAAGGAAAGCATCAAAGATATTAAAAAATCTTAAGAGCTATAGGCACATCTTTACTAGGAAAAGAAACTCTGTAGAAGCTTGTCACAGATGTAATCACGGAAGACTGAATCTGAACAGCAGGCAATGCATGGAATAGCATCTGGCCTGAATTTCTTCTGGGTGACTAGAATAAGTCCCCATCCTGACACTGATCCTGATGCAGGGTGTGCTGATGGGAGTGACTGCAATGGTAGGGTGAAGCTATGGCAAACAGAGCTGAGAAGGTTTCATTGCAGAGTAACAGTGGCAATGATTTTGCTTCTGATAGAAGAAGATAGCCTTCCCTGAAATAATAGCTGATGAAATAGCACATCTGTGCATGAGAGATAACTATGTGGATATTGAAATCTCAGGCATGGGTAATGATACGGACATCAGCTAACAAGTAAACCATAAAGCTGCTATTGAAGTATTTGATGGGTGCATTGCCTATCTTTAACAGCAGCCCAGCACAAACACTTAATGTTGTTCCACAGACTCATAACATCTGACAAAATAAATGACTGCCCAGGACTTCTCATTTGGCATTTCTGCTTTCTGCTGGAACACAATCATATTGGCTAAACATGTGTCTTGTAAACATTTGCCTGCAGTGTTCTTGCTTTGTATATTTTACACAGCCCATGTAAATTTTATGCTTTACTTTTGACAGAGAAAACTTGCATGTTTGTTTATGTTTATGTTTAATGCATTCATTCTGAGGTTGTTGCTTCACCTATTGCCAATGTGCTCTTTTTTTGCTAAAAAACATACTAAGAAAACATATTTGCACATGTAAACCTCACATTGCTGTTACTTACACTGCAAGTTTCAGTGGCCAAGAAAGTGGTGTATTCCCAGGTTTTCGATCAGTGAGGTTTCTCTGCATCATTACAGTGACCTGGCAAGGCCAAGAAAGCAGAGATCAAAAGGCCAGAGGGATCCCATGCATGATCCTGCCAGCCTGGGAACAAAAATGCCAAAGCAATGCAGAGTCATAAAAGTAGAATTTGCCAAGCTGGATGGTGCTAACAGGATGTGCAACATATAGATGAAGAGAACAGCCAGAGGCTTTCTCTTAAGAGCAACATGTGACATCTTAGAAGAAAAGTGACTAGACTACCATCTGTAAGCTAATATCTTCATTTTAAGCTGGGTGTAAGGTTTAGGGCGACTGATGATATTGCTGGAGAAAAAAGCAAGCCACAGAAGATAATAAAGAAATCAAATAGAGGATTTGCAATGCTCAGTTGCTGCTCACTAAAGGAATACAAAAACTAAAGTTATTACAAATATTCATAAAAATAAGCAGGGATTGTAGCAGAAGCATTAAAATACTCATTGTTTTAAAAAGAGATCACACATGGATTTCATCAAGCTGACAGCCCTAGGAAGAACAGGTCATCCATGCAGTCAGGGAAGAGTTTGAGGGCACTGAAGAGTCAAGAAGCCAATAATTAAAACAGGCTAGGGCTGAAGGAAAGCAACCATCCTACTCACCATAACTCAGTAATTATTCCTCTGTCTTAGAAGTAGAAACTGAAGGCTTTTCTCTGTCAGGGAATCATCAGGCAATTAAAGCCACCACTAGGACAGTTGAAATAGAGAAAAGGGCTTTAGTGCAAAATCAGTTATGTCCTTTTTAAAAGAACTTAATCTTCAGTTAGTAACTGAACCTGATCTTAAACCAAGGATTGCATTTTCCAACAGGGACCTCACAAGCATCTTCCTGCCCTACAAAGAAGCACAGATCCTATATGCAACTTCAAGCATCCAATCTGCAAAGCAGATATAATTTTAGGAAAGTGTAACTTCTTTTCTGAATTGAACAGTCAGAAAAGCAAAGTCCAGAAGTAGCATTTCAATCTGAGTTAGAAAAGAAACCTGCATAATGCCAAGCAGACTTAGACTGGGGTTGCCAGAGCTCATGGAGGCCTCCAAGGGGAAGAGCCAACACAAAGAGCAGTTCTCCCAGCTTTGACTGGGAAGGTAAAAGGAGAGGTAGGACTCTCAGTTTTATCTAATAATTTTATTTAGGTTAGGTGTTTTCAGGATTTACAGAATTTTAATCCCTCCACTGCTTTCCAATAGCTTTACCACTACTTAACTTTGTATCTATAAAACAGAACTACATTCTGTTTCTTCCTGCAATGTTTTGGAGATTGAATAAGTTCTTTTAAGGACGGGCAAAGCTAAAAACAACAATAATTTTAAAAAAATTATCAAAAAAGGCCAGAGATCCTTGTGCTGCCTCAGGAGGAAAAAGAGTTTGAGGAAACTTTAAAAGTTATTGTGTGTCAAAAATACAAGTTAAGGCAGGCAAAGAATCCCAATGGTAACAGGGAGGCAGGCAGGCCTTACAATGGAGCAGATGTGTAAGTTCATGTCCCAGACTAGACTCCTCTCCTTTTGGAGGTGATCTCAGCAAACGTGAGTAGGTGGGCAATGAAAAGCTCATGCTGTTGGTTTGCATGGGTCATGGGGCAGGTCACAGAGGAACAGGGCCTGACCAAGCTGCCTAGCTAGCAGGCAGGAGCTGGAGCAGTTAGCTGCAGTATTTATATGTGAAGATATCATTAAAAGCCTTAATCCTTGGCCCAGGGGGATGCTGGGAAACAGGGTCAAAATGAGAAACCCTGCACCTAGTGCCTCGGATCAGGCATGTCTGCTGGCTATTGCAGAGAACAAAGATGAAAACCTTCGTTAATACAAAACCTCATGAGAACAAAGCAAGTGTGTAAAAATGGAATATATAAAATATGTTCACAAGGAATGGTTAGTGCCAAATATTTCTCTGTGCTTGAACTGTCAGCTGGGTCTGAGAGGTGCCTTTGGGAAAACAGCAAGTCAGAGCAATAACTAATGGCTCCCTAAATCCCCGCTGTCAGGCACTGGCATGCTAGTCATTTCCACACTTCTTCCTGACTGCTGAAGGAGAATGACGTCTTCCCAAGACACCAAACCTTGCTCATCTCCTAAATAAACAATAAACTCACACACCCTCTCAAGGGCCAAGGTGCTTGGATGAGGACGCAAGCACTGCTTCCCTGGTTGGACACCCTGCTCGGACACCCTGCTCCTTCTGCCTCCCACAGTTACCCTGGGCTCTTCACCAGCAGAACAATTAGACCAAGCTGTATTTTTGCCTGCTTCTGCATCCCCCTCTTGGTGCAGTGAGGACAGCCTGTCCTGCAGGTCTAATGTCAGCTGGGATTTTTCTTTTTAAAGACTTAATTCCCTGACCTGCTGCATTTCACAGATCTCATGTGAATCACTTTCCCTTTGGAGTAACAGAGTGCTACTGCTTGCTATCCCCCCCAGATCCTAGGAGGATGCAAAAAATAAAGGCTGAGAGCTGTTCCACAGGGTAAAAAAGGGGCCATAGAAAGATGTTACCTAAACATAACATAGATTCCTGTCTGCCAATTTGGTTGCCCAGGGTAATGGATTTCAAACATTTCTGCCTGCCTTAAAATACCACAATAAAGTTAACATATGCTCGGCAGGAGGATGGACTATACTTTCATCAAAATAATAGTGCTGCCATGAAATACTGAGCTAACCATTTGCTTTTGATAGAAAAAGAATTTGAACTGGTTGCTTCAAAGCCTGAAAAGCATTCACTAATCTTTGGTCAGCAGCTGGACTGAGGAAGATAAGCCTGAGCTTTTATTTTGATGCACTTGCTTTCTTACACCAGTGCTGATATGGTCTCTACAGAAATACAGATCAGGGGAGGTTGGTCTTACTGTGCAGAAAGCAATTCTTCAAAACAGAAGTATGAAGTAAGTAACTCATTGGGGTCAGGAGAGGGTGGAAAGCAATGGAATAAATGACTGATGAATGAGAAAATCATTATAAGTGGCTTAGCTAGACTTCCAGAACACCAGCTGGGGAAGGAAAGATGGCAAGAGAACAAAATCGGTGCACACTGAGCCAGGGATAAAAAAACACATTAAATAATCACTGTATTTTTTGTAAATTATGCTGATTCCTTGCAGATAACTCTTGCAAAATTAAGGGTTCATATTAGAGCCAAAGGTCCATAGACATTTTGACACAGAGGCTAGCAGGAACAAGATCTGGCCCATGGATAATATAGGAAAAACAGAACCAAGCCAAAGATTATTTTCTTTTCATTGGTTGATATTTTAAAGGGAACTAGAGATTTACTGTGTTCACCACAACAGAAAACATTTATAAAAGTTCTGGTTTCTAGAAGGCAGTTGTCCACTGCCCTCTAAAAAAATCAAGGTTTCTTTACAAATATCTCAAATTACTACTAAAGAACATTTGAAACCAAAAATCACCAGATTTCTCTGGAGATCTCATGGAAAAAGCAGCTATATAAAAGTAAAGCCTAGTGGTTTCCATTTACATGGTGGCAAGTTTTGATTAAAATTTGTACTTCTTATGTGTTCAGTGGCTACCTAAACTGTAATTATATGATCAACCTGATACTTTGAGCCTTAAAAAGGATTATTTAAACTTTGCAGATTCCACTATATTTCTTTAGCAGCCAAAACCAAAAGCACACACCTGACAACCTCAGACTGAGGTGAAGTGCAGTTCTTACACCTGTCTGGACCCCAAAATCCTTGGTTCTTGCTCATCTTTAGTTCTGTTGGGTTGTCATGGTTTTACAGAAAAAAAGTAGTGTTTAGAGTCTTTTGTAACAAAATCACTGCTTTTGAAGCCTGAATAAATAGACAAAGAGAACACCTGAAGGAAATATAACAGGTCTTTTAAATGAAAGATATATGAGAACATATAAAGTCTGTTAATTGTAGTGTGTACTTGGAGAGCTGCTAAGTTTATGGTAGTGTTTTACTATTCCAGCAACACCAAGAAACTCTCCTTCTGTACATTTTAGTTAATATTCTACTACCTAGGAAACACAATGTTCAGTTTAATTTCCTATCTCTTTTTATTAGCCTGTGTAGGAGTTAGGACCTGATATTCCAAGAACTTCTGTCACTTGTGAGGGATTCTCTTACTTAGCTGTCTTTATCACTAGCTTTAAACAAACCTGTGAATGACATAAGACATGGGAATACACCTCCACACACTGTCAACTTAGTTAAATGTAGTTTCAAGTGGAACGGACCCCAGGCTTGATTTTAAAACACCTGGCTGGCTTTGGTGCGATGCTTATCCACTGTGGCTAGAGTGGATGAGGCCAACAGCATGACCCCACTGCGAGCAAGCCCTTTGGGAGCCCATAGTTATCCCCACCAGTTGCTGGATTGCAGCTGTGATGCCGCTGAATTATAGCTCTCAGGAGGTTGCTTGGGGCCACAGAGCCTTTATTCCCACTGTGGTGCTTTGCAGGTGCTACATGCTGTGATGGGATGGCGGTAGTGTGTCATATGAAACAGTAAGACAGTAACACTGGATTATATAGTGGCTTTCATGCAGAAATGAGTGAATGTTTAAGGGTTTTATATTGTTTTGAGGTTGTTAGCTTAGGCTTTAGAAAGGGAATCAACAACAGTGTTACATCTGCAGTTGCCTGCTGCTGTTGAGGTGCAGCAGGTTGGCTGCATCTGCTGTCCCTCCCACATGGTCCATGCCATCCAGAAGAAACCTCCTCTGCCCCCATAGACAGGCGCTTGTCCAAACAGACGAGCCCACTTTCACATAGCACAGCTGAAAACCTGGGAAGGGCCAGAGACATTAGAAATGATGCTATATTATAGCCTGAAGGCAACAAAATGGCAACACCGAGGCACCAAGAAGCAACCCAGGGCTGTGCCAGCCCTGAGTGCAGCGAGCTCTGTTGGGACTCTGCTGGGGAGAGAAGGTGGGGCTGGTGGGTGGGGGACACATCTCCCTACTCCAGGGGAGCAGTGGAGGTGGAGCAGCCCCACACAGGGGGAAACACCAGAGCACTGGCAGTGCCAGCCTGCAGCGCACAACAGGGCATGCAAGGCCAGGTCAGAACATAATCCAGTTGTGAGGATCTTTTCTTTTTCTTCTCTTTTTAAGCCAAACAGCTTTACTTTGCATGCAAACATTACCATTACCATAAATAAAGTGTGAGGTTTCACAATAGATAACATCAAGCATCTAAAGTATCCTACTGGCACTGGAGGTCTCCTTGACCACTGAGCACCCCTGACCATCACCTGGGAACAGTCTTCATCTGAACAACAGTATTTGGCTGAAATGCCAAATACTTAAAGCACGACAAACCACCACAAGAGATCCACACTTAAATGACAGTGTTTGCAAGCATGTACACACCAGCTGAAATCAGAAACTTGAAACAGACTGGAAATACTCATTGCTTTGCAGCAGTAAGAAGAGACGCTTCAGGCATGAGAAGACAGGTAGATCCATGTTATTGGAGCTGCCAAAAAAAAAAAAATTAAGATAAGGTTTAATAGTCTTGGATTCTATTCATTGGCAATACTTTCTTGATACACTGCATGAATGATACCCAGCTATTAAAAGACAACATTCTCCTTTTCCTTAAACTGATGTGCCCAAGAGTCTGCTTGATTAATGGACAGAGAAGCAGCTCAAAGAAGGTCCCACTCTATAGAGAGTCAGAGTCCCCTTTCACAAAACTGTGAGGTTTGGTAACACAGCAATTCAGCTTTGGGACCTGATTTTGTTTCTGGAGCCTTCAGCCTTCTCACTTCAAATTTAATCAGAAATAATTGGCCCTTTCGAACAGCAGGAAACTTGGCTTCTACCAAAGCCATGCTACACTGCCAAGCTCTGCCTGTCCAGCAGGAGCTACAGTCCTGCTGTGTGGATGCAGCTTGCAGCCCTCAAGGACAGCCCCTCCCCCTCCTAGGGGGGAATGCAGCTCAGCACCCCAACAGCCTCCTTAAGACCTGAAGGGAGATCAGTGCCCACTTGCATTGCATTTAATTGGAAAAAAGAGTGACATGCAACAGGAGAACAACAGGAGAATGTCAACTCCCGTTGTGTCAGCTCCGTAAGGGAGATCTCCAGATTATAAAGTGCTGGGGATCAAAGAAAGTCCCAAGCAGATCATCAGGCTCTGAGAGCTGTCTTGTACCCTGACTCTAGAAACTGTTTTAATGTGGTGAACCCTGCATTAAACTGCATAAAATGAGCATACCCTTTAAAAACTTTCAGCAGTCATGTTACGAGTGCTCATGGAGAAAGCAGGTGTGTGTGCACATGGCAAAGAGTCACCGACGAAATGCCATGGACTCTGACATCAGACTGGTGCCAGGGACAATAACAGCCCTGCAGGAGGATATTGGCTTCCAGGAAAAATGCCAAGAGCCTTTCCCGAATATAAGCATGTAACTAGGAGATGACAGGGCATGCCTTTCCAAATGGTACACGGTGCTTTTGTACCAGTGATGGTCTTGTGCAAGAGATCTCAATATTGCAGATATCAGAGATAATGGGAAAGAAGATGAAAGGGCACTTCTGCAGTTGTCTGGAGCACAGGAATGACAAATGCCCTGGAGAGGGACCCTTTAACCACTCCAGGAAACTCCATTATAATCAAGGTGTAGGCAAATAAAACGCCATTGTATTCACAAGTAAATCAAAAGAACTTTTGAGATGCTAAGGGAATTTGAGGGGAAAAAATGGAAGAATAGGAACTTTTAAGGGCAGGCATGCCTCTTGTTGCATATGGTTGACAACTACCTTTTGTAGTAGGAACAGGGATAGATATTATTTAATTTCTTAATGTGGCTCTCCCAGCCAAATATCACTGTCAAAGCCAGAAAGCTTTTTTCGTAATATGGTACTAACATGGTAATTGCCCTGCCCCAAACTGCCTTAGTAGTGAGGAGGTTCAAACACATTTCCTGATATCAGAGGCACAGAAAATATGTCTGCAAAACACAAAGCAAAGCCTTTAACAGCCTGGAAAAAAAATAGTTTGAAAGAAAGGTGTGGGCCTCAGATTTCTCTTCAGTTTTCTGAAGACCTGGCTAGGGCATCTCACTCTTGTGTGTGGTTGAGTCAGTTTGGCCAAAAAAATGGAGTGAAAATAAAATATATCTGTGTGGTCAAAGGAATAAAAGCAAATTATTTCTCATCTCAGTGTCAATACACATTTGAAGCTGGATAAAATGAGGTGGATGAGAGACCTAGGTACATTACAACTTGCAGCAAACTAGCCACAAATGAACAATAGCTTAAACATTAAAGCTATGTTAAAAAGTGCTTTTTATTCCATGTCTCAGAGTGTGCTCCTTTCAACTTGTCTTGTCAACTTCGTTTCCGTTTCTTGGCTAACAGGACAAACTGTATAAACTGACAAAAACCTTATGACTGAAGCAAAAGCCACAATTTTATGCTGTATAACTTTAACTTTGCATTGTTCACTAAGCCCTCGTTGTGTTGTACCTTATCTGATATACATTGCAATTGCCTCTGGGTGGGGGCAATAATAAATTATATACACATTCTGTAAGTACAAAGGACTCCAAAGGAACTAGTCATATTAGCAATAAAGATAAAAAAAGCACACTAGTCATTACTCCGAAGAAAAAGTACTAGTTGCTGTTCTTGCAAAAAGTTCAAATTGTCACAAAACATTTGCAAAATATTCCACTCTCAGATTGTTTTGGCAATTGCAGTGGAAAATCTCCAGGGTCAGAGTCTCTGCTCAACTGGGCAGAGAAGCCAAACCAAGGCAGCAACATATTTGGGGTTGGGATACAATCTTTTGACAATTCCTGTAATGAACTATCCTTTTTTGCACAAGGGAACGTCCTGCAGTAGGATTTTGCAACAGCCAGTTTTCTTTAGACATGAATATCAGAAGGGGATTCAAGCATAGGCTGGAAGGACTCTGCAACTGCAGCCTGAGACTAAACAACAGGTAAAGCTTCTCAATGAGACATGCTAATCCTCCGTACAAAACCCAGACAAGTATGCTAGTATACTGTGCATTCATACATTTAGCTGAAGGGCTTGCTATGGCAACCTTCTATAGTGCATAGCTGAGACAACCCAGCTGTGTCCTGGCCTGAAGGGATCCTAGGTAATAAATGAAAAGTAATCCTTTTTTATTCATGCAGTTAGATTATAGGTATGTAACCCCTTCAAGCCACTTTGTTTCCACTAGAAGTGGTGACATGCCAGTACTGGGCAGTAAGACAAGACAAAAATGGAGGTATTTAGCTTTTGCCAAAAGAAACAAAGGCTGACAGGTAAGCAAGCCTGCTTTTAGGCAGGAAGTAGCAAATCCATTTAGGTCTTTATTCTTTAGAGGTGCTTCCCCATCCATTGCTCTCCTGTATTTAATATGCCCAGGGCCACATTTTAAATGTCATACTGTGCAACTCCACAAATATTGTGAGACAGGACAAACGGTCGAATGCTGCCAAGACACTGCAACACTGGAGCAGAGGCCAGAAAGTGAGAGCTAAATCCAGCCTGGATTTGGTTATCCTGGTAAAGAGTGAAGTGAGGGAACCAGGTGCCCTGCTCCTTCACAGTTTACCATGGCTGTCTCCATTGAACCCCTCTTCCCTACATACTTCCAGCATGCTCCAGCCACCTCCTCTTCACACAAACCTGTGATGCCATCCTGCTTCAATCAGACTTGCCATACAACATTCAGACAGCCTGGAAGGACAACGTTTAGACTTTTATTCAGCCTAATTGCACTATTTTGCACTCACTGTCATTTAAAGCATTTTAGCAGCTGATAGGTCATCAGAATAAAATTCCTCTAATAACTTCTTCTTTTACCTGCTTGAGACTCATAGAAATAGTAATCAGCATTAAAAAAAAACAGTTTCCCTCTCAAAATCAAATTGCAGGAAAAGATGTGAATTAAGGGCTACATTTGAAAAGACATAAGAGCTTTTCACCAGTGGTTTAAAGGGGGCTTTTAAACCCTATTGAAATATAGTTAAATACATAGTCAACTCAGAAATAACTTTAATAATTAAGCTTTCCTAAAGGAATTCAGTTAAACCCCTTGGAACCCATTATGAATATTTTCAATAACTTTTTACGACTCTTCAGTTTTAGCCTTTTTTTTCGTGTTGGCTTGATATATTTTCTTGTGAGCAAAAGGTCCTAGGGCCATTGTGTAGCTCTGGGGAAAATCCAATGCTATAAGCAAATGCAAATGCTCTTTTGTTTTCCCCTCATTACCCAGTAGAATAAGAATAGGGGTGTAATCAAACAAGTGACCTCATATTTGGACACACACAGGAAAGAATGAAACGTATGTTATTGTAAGTTCTCCAGAGTCCACATGAGCAAATCGCTCTAGATATTGCACTAAGTGTCAGATCCTGCTTCTCACAAAGCCAGCGGGTGGTTTGCCATTGTCTTCTGTGTCAGCAGGATGGAGCCTCTAGTATTTGTCTTCAGATGTGGTGACTTGTCCATGTCCGCCAATGTCAGTAGAGCTCAAGCTCTGGCTACTTAGATTAGTTGGAGATCTGCCAAGACATGTTTATACTCTATCAGTATTGAAATCACAGCACACAGGAATTTAAAACAGAACAAAACAAACCCCCCAAAAACCCAAAACTAAGACCAAACTTTTTTGTTTAAGGAAGTGCTGGAGAATTGTCCTGCCCCTTCGGGAAAGGACTGCGTGTGCACAGAGCTGAAGAACATGGAAAATACTAGGGTATGGTAGCAGCCTGAGCAGGGGAGCCGCTGCGTAGAGCACGTACTTGCTCGCTGCTGGTAGTGCGCTAGCCGCAGCTCTTCACAGACAGATACATGAGAGCTGGAAGGGAGGATGCAGCAACCTCTTGTTCTCCCAGGGCCCCATGGGGCAGAGGGAGGAGAAGGAAGGTGTGAGCGCTGGGCATCAGCGAGGGACAGGGAATGCCGGGGGACTGGGAACACCAGCTGGGCCTCAGGGGATGGAGGGACCAAGCCAAAATTACTGCTTACCAGCAATGCCGCTGAGCTGGCTGGGAGCAGGGACTGGCTGGCAAGGCCAGCGTGGGCAGGGAAGGGAACGGCATACAAATGTTTCCATTTTGTCTTTTTTTTTCCCCCTCCTGTTCTGTCTGCTCCAGTCACTTTGAGTTTCCTCTATTTAAAAGCCTAAATACTAAAAACCTTCCAGGTTTCATGGAGACACTCCTTGTAGGGGAAGAGCTTGGGAGATCTGCCTCAAACCTCTGGTCATTGGAACCCTGTCAGAAGTACCAAGAGATATCATCTGCAATAGCTCATGGAATTTAAGATTTTTTTTGAGGCTGTTTTGTTTAAGCAAAACCATTCCCCTTGCTATCACCTAGGCTGGAGTATAAACATACTCTTTTTAAAATTTCAGTGCATTATTGTTTTGTTTGAGTGTGGCTCTTTGGAAAAGAAAAAATCCTGCTGTTGTTTACATCTTGCTAAGCCTTTTTATTCAGTGCCAGACTAAAAGCAGATAGGGCGCAATGCTTATTAAGGACAATAACTACACTTTATTTTGGAGTCAGCTCACCATAGAGAAGAGATGAAGCCCAAACAGCTGTGATGAGATCCATATTCGTAAGGATCCTCCAATGATGTTTGCATTGCCATAATGTCATCTGCTTAAAGAACATGCTCAACACCCCAGTGAGGTAAAATAACAATAATACTCTCAGTGGGAATATGGAGACGTACGTAGTAAGTGGCTTTCCTGAGGTCACAGGGCTTGCATGTGGTGCAGACACCAACCCAACTCTCCAGGACTTAACCAGAAGACCAAACTTACTTACCCATTAGCTGCTTAATCACTGTATGCATAATCACAGTGCAAGCAACAGAGAATTCCAGCACTGTGTGACAAAAGAATATGAAGCCACTCACAATTATAGGTGTTTCTGCTGACCCCGCAGATGAGACCGAGCTGCTGAGGAGCTAAGGATCTGCCATCACTGGGGTGATAACGGAATCAACATTCATTACCATTAATAGAGCGACTCCTTCAGAAATAGTAATAGTTTTAAATTTTGCTACATTATATCTCATTCCATGTAAAAACCCAAAATAGCCCAATAAGAGCTGAAACGTAACTAGCTCCACCAAAAACCACCTGTGACCCAGCTAACCTGCTACTGAAGCAGTAAGGAGGGATAGATGAAGTCCAAGAGCTTATGGCTGACCGCAGGGGGAGAAGGGGCACCCTGTCCACACCAGCCACCAAGTAAGAGACCACCCGATGTGGACCCAGGATGCTCCATGGTGATCATCCAGGCAATTCACTTGTCTCTACCTGGGAAGGACTATCCATATCTTCTGGGGGTCTGAAGGAAGTTAAAACAATTTCCCTACTCTGGGACACCCCAAGCCCTTCTAACTGTGACCCCTTCTAGAAACATGTCTCACCTCTGGTGACAGAGGTGGTGGCCCTCCTGCAGGCTCCTGTCCCAGCTGCCATGGTTGCACCTGTGCTTGGCACTGTGGGAACCACTCGCCAGACCAGAGCCAGCTCAGCAACTAAACTCAACCCAACGGTTCAGCTGTATTATAATTTTGTACTGACAAAAAATGGGGAGCTGTTCCTCCTCTGCTGAAGAAACCCAAAACAACAATGACAGTGACACAGACCATTATCAAAGAAAGCTGATGAGACTGCTGAGGAGATGACAGAGGGCCTTCACTGCACCAGGAGGTACTCAGGACTATAGGGGCACAAGGTCAGTGTGTTAGACCAGCATTTCTAGCTTCAGGGAAATGGGATGAAAGGCACAGAAAGAGAATATTAAAGCAAGGATATTGCTGTGACAAAGTACAAAGCTGAGGTCAGGGAGAAAGACAAAAACATGTATCTACTTTCTTCAGGTCATCATTCAGTGAGCTCAATGCCTCGGCTATGCCTGTGCCATTTCTCAATTTATTTTTCTTTTCTCATTCCAATGGTGGTAAACCTGCAATAACTGTTAAATTGGTTATTGTTAAGAATGCAGGTGTGTTTTCTGATCATACAGTAACTCTTTGTCAGGCCAATATACTCTTTGACTCTTAGCCTTGCAGTATTTATTTGCAGGGGATACCCCTGAGTTATGTCACTTCTGCACTTTTTGGGCACCAGGCAGCTGGTCTACTTGAGATGACTTTTTCAGAGCAAGATGTGATGTGTCTGCCTGTTGATAGCTTCAAATGAGCAGGTCAGCTGTGGCCATCCATGCTGGTATGATGGACCCTGCCAGGGAAGAAAGAGGGCTCTTGGTTTCCTGAGACATTGCTGATATTTTTCCACCTGGGGTAGGGAGAAGAAAAACAGACTCTGTCCTTTCAGGCTCACAGTGACTTCTGTGAACCACATTATTTTAAAAGCAACACCTGTTATGCATAAGCCTTTAGCTTTAACCAAATTCACAGATTTTCCTGGAAAGGGAAATGAGTCACTATTGCTCAGCATAACCACCAGGAAACAGAGATTCCTTTCCTGTGTGAAGTGCAGAAAGCGGACTCCACAATCTGTAAGGTTGTAAAGTAGGTATGTTTATTCAGTGCTGGGCAGCACAGGGGGTAGTCCCACTAAAGTCCTGTGCGCCCGCATGATAGTTTGTCTTGGATTTATACAGTAAAGCATTATATATATAAGATTTCCCAATACGCCTATACATATGCATGACCTTTCCCCGCTTCGTATTAAAATTAGCCAAAAAATGTTATTTCTATAAATCTTTCTCAACTGAGCTTGCACAGTGCCTCCTCATGGTGGTCGTTGGGAGTCGTAAAGATGAAGGCTGCTGGCTTCTCTTCGTCACCGCTAGTAACCTTTCGGTTTTGTGCAAACTCAGTTATCCCTTGACACTTGTCCAAACTGTAAAGTTGGTTTTAGCTGGTTCTTGAGACAATGTTCTATCCTTATCAGGAGTTTGTCCTTCACTGGTGGATTCCAGGCCTCCTTGCTAATTATTTTACACAGCAGCTAGATAAGCATTCCACAACAATTAACTTTCGTCTGGACAAACATTCAGCAATAGAACAGTTAACTTTTTTTTTTGCATCCTAAAATCCCCTTCCCCCTTTCATGTGGACACCTCTAATTACTACCAACTTGAAGTAAACTTGAAGTAAGGATTAGATAGGGTCTCAACCCCTCAAAGATAATTAGAAATATACCTACAGCCTCAGTGCTTTGCAATCTGATGTATAAAGGGTTAATCCAGTCATTGTACAATACGCCCCGGTGTCATCATGGTAATAATTTATAAATAACTGACTTCAAATTTGCAGGACAAAACGGTTGTGGTACTATGAAACTCATGCACTGACTATACCGTATTTGATTTGAGCAGTTTATTCTGGGTGGGCTGTTGCCTTCACTGCTACCGGTCATCTTTTGTTTGTTGCTAGCCCAAATTGTGAAGGGTTTTCTTAAATCATCTGAACAAAAGCAGTGTTTTCCATCTGTTTCAGGGAGTCAAAAGCCTTAAACACCTTAACTATTTGGATCTACAGCTGCAAAATTTGCATGTAAATACCTCCAATGACCAATTCAGTACAGGTTTTAGTTGCCTTAAACTCCTATCCATTAAATTAAATGGCCCCATATAAATCAATTTGATCATTTCGTGCTTGCACCGTTAAATGCACAGTTTCATAAGGAGCCAATGTTACTCACAGTCTTTGAGGTGAATTACGTTTTGGAAAGGCTGCAAGTAGGACATATTCTTCCTACCAAAACATGTGCCTTTGCAAAGGCGCTCCTTCACTACTGGAGGAGCTGATGTTTACAACTATCTTTGTGCCATTTTTGCTGTACTTTGAAGAAGTTACTTCTGCAAAGCAAAGACACTCAGTCACAATAGAAAATAAACAGCTGCCAAAAATATGCTTGTAATTAAGGTCCAGAGTCAGGAAAGCATCCCCATGCAGGAAGGTTAGTTAAGCATGTGCTTAAACTTAAGCACATGTTTAAGTCACATGAAAGGAAGTAATGCTTCAGCAGTTCTTTTTGCACTGACTGTCATACCCACTCTCTACTGGAGAAGTCAGTGGTTCATCCAATGAACCAAATGCATTGCCTGCATTTCCTGAGAAAATGTGCCATATGCATTTAAATATTTTCCTACATAAGGGTGGAATTTCAGTATATGCTCCAGTGAGCTCCTAGATAAAGGTCTAAAATCAGAAAAGATGAAGAAATACAAATGAGTTGGCCTTGATTCCCAAAGAAAAGACCCTTCTTTTGAAAGCAGCCCACATTTTTCAGGGAATCATTGTTCTCTATAATTCTGGAACAGCTGGGCTCCAGCTGGCAAGATTTAGTTTTAGTAAAGTCAATGGCTGCCACCTGATAAAATACACTTATTTCCCAGCATGAAAAGTCAGCAGCCTGCACAATACTGGGTTTGGTGTAAATAAAAGGGTATGCAATTTCAAAACCACTTACTAATTTGTTTTAAATTGGCATAATAATAATTATGACAGTGAAATAGCTCCTGGTCTTTTATAAAATCTAAATTATTTTTTTTCGGCAGGCTCTATTTCTACCAGTATTTTTTTTAAGATAAGCACATCCCTACTTAATTAGGGGCAGCAATTGCTTTGCTTTGTAAAATTGTAGTGTCATGATCAAATTTTGATGGATTAGAATAATAAAGATCATGCTGTTTTATAAAGGACTTTCAACAGTTCCAGTATAGAGTTTGCTTTATAGTGTTGTTTGCTTAGCTCATAATCTTCCTATAAAGTTTGTCTGCCCAAAACATTTATTTCTTTACTTGGTTTGTATTTAATTGCCATAAATCACTGAGCTGTAAGAATTCCAAAGATATAGGGAATAATTTCATTCACTCACAAACTTTATGCAACTATGACTCCACCTGACTTTAGCTGTATCATTCAGTTCCCCACTATACACAGGCATCCTTCTCTACTAACTTTACAAATGTTTGAGAATGCTTTTTTTTCTTCCCATTTTGACCAAAAGTAGATTTGAGAACAAAATGAAACATTTCATGTGGTTTTTCTTTTCAAAATTGTCTAGTTCTTTTGACAACTAGAATGGAAAAAAACCCTGTCTTATACAAATGTCCCCTAAATATGAAAAATAGCTAATAATATAGTTGATTAGTTAATTTCATAGCTGTAATGTTTGAAGAAGGAGCATGAGTGAAAAGCTACTTCGGTACTCATATTAATACTGTATTTTCACTTTATTCATCCCAAGACTCAGAAAGTGAAACAGAAAACATATATACAACATTTCCTCAGCACTATATAGTATCAACATCTGGTCGGAAAAAAACACATTCATGTGATTTGTACATACAGACGAAATAGTCTAAGGCTCCCCTGACACTTGCCCAAAATATCACGACTAAGAGAACACAGTCACAAATACACCAATGCAGAAATAGCCCTGTATGAGCACCTCCTTTCACAGCATGGCTTGCACGTCTCATCACATGGTGCATGAGCAGATTTGGAGACCATCCCTGTCAGGACTGCACTTGTTCCTATTACCTGTCAGATCTTCTGTGCACAACCCACAACTAATGTGGGGTTTCAGCAGTTTCTTGCAGCGCTGTCTGCAGCCCACCAGCATCCCAAAGGTGACTTGACCCCAGTGGGCTGAAAGCTGAGAAGACGCGTACAGTGGGAGGAGAAAAGGAAATAAGGCATCAGAAGGAGGCTGCTGATTTTTCTCACCAAGTACCAAAACCCGACAGAAAGATGAAAAGCTGATAGCACAAACTATTTCCGAAAGCACAATCTGACCTGTTGCTGTTGCTTGAGCAGTTTCACTGGTGATAAATATGGCCTAGCAATTGCCGTTGAGGGCAGAATTCTCTGCAGGAACATCTCTGCAGGCATCTGGGTCTGACTATTGCAATCCCATCCTCTGATTTACAACCAAGGTGTTAAAAGTTTTCTCTGGAAGATGAAAAATTTGTTTGTTCCTTGAAGTTTTGTTCTATGTTAAGACAGTAATTCAGCCCATATTTCTCTCCTTCAATGCCAATCGGAATAATTTTAATAAGGAATAAAATCCTTGTCAGATTTATTTCCAAAGATCACTTTAATTTCATCTGCTGTGACCAGTGGTCAGATCAACACTGTTCAGAGAAGGACACGCAACCCTTGTAAATGGGAGTTAAGGCTTTTTGCCTGAGCCAGCTCTTCCCAGATGCAGCATCTGTTTTTCAGCTTGTAAACAAAGTTACAGTTTCGTTTATTAGAGCACAGGGAGGTTAAGTGACCTGCCAGAGACCTCCCAGCGAGCAATGCATAGTACTGGGTTTGAACCTGGATTCCCCCTGGTTCCTAAACTTCTACTCTCCTGTTTGGATGCTTCCCATCCATCAACCCTGCTTCTCCCTGCCTGCTCCCCACCTAACAAACCGACCAAGTCTTTTTCCAGACCAGATTTACAGGTGGGGTTTTCTGAACATTCATCCAACATGTCCTGAATTTGGTGGATTCACTAAAACCTGAATCTGTACAGAAACTGTGTTTTGAGTGCACCAGAGTGGGAGAACAGTACTAACGCCTTCTTTGTGATACACCCTCCCCAGTCAGCATTCTTACAGACACACTTGTGGATAGGAAAACTTCTGTGGTGCCTAACCGAGGGATGCCTAGAGCTGGTAAGGGCAAGAAAGGTCACAGCTTCTCAAAAATGCCGAGTCTGGGATGAGCCTAAGCCCCAGAAAATGCTGGAGAAATATGTATTTTCTGGTTTTTTTGGGCAACCTGCTACCCCTGCTGCCCTTGGAAACATTCATTAGTCAAATACCTGCTTCTTGGAAGTGACACCTCTCTGAGATGCTCATCACCACTTGGTTCTGACCTGCATCCCAGTGCTTCCTCGTTCCTCAGAGCCATGAGTCAGCCCATCCCAGGGCCAGCCTGAATTGTTTTTGAAATCAGTAAGAGCTTTTAAAACAGTAAATTCAAGGGGAGTAAAATAAGGAACAAAATAGGGTGATGATGATGATAATAAATAATAATAGCAAATTTACTGGTAAAATACACCTGCTTTCCCATCACACAGCCCAGGGGTCTTAATAAAGTTGTGTTCCGGGGTTTTGCTCAGCCCAAAGCAATGCATTTCTCTCTGGAAAAGTAACAATCTTTTGCTGTCTTGGCAGTGGACACAAAATCAGACTGAGAATCAGAAAAGTCAAACCAAATCCAAGTCTTCCCATTAAACCACTTTGCAGTGTTGGATAACCCACAACATTTCTCTGTGCTTCAGTTCTCTCTCATGCAAAGCAGAGCTATTAAAAAATGCCTGCCTTCACCAAACACTGGGTTTTTCTAGGTAATGAGGACCATACCAGTACAATCATTCTGAGAGTTTACAGGGTTTCAAGCACTCCCTTCCTCTTCTGTCCCACTTGATTGTCTTTCTCTCAGTCCAAGGGTTTCACCTTTTTTCCAGTTCCCTCCCCCATCCCACTGGTGGGAATGATCGAACGACTGCGTGGTGTGTAGCTGCTGGCTGGGTTTAAACCATGAAAGGGTGCACAAGCAGCTGGGAGGGGAGACATCTGGAACAGCTGACCTCAGCTCACCAAAGGGATATTCCATACCATATGACGTCATGCTCAGCATATAAAGCTGGGGGAAGAAGAAGGAAAGTGGGGACATTTGAAGGGATGGCGTTTGTCTTCCCAAATAACCGTTACACATGATGGAGCCCTGCTTTCCTGGAGATGGCTGAACACCTGCCTGCTGATGGGAAGTAATGAATGAATTCCTTGTTTTGCTTTGCTTGCGTGCACAGCTTTTGCTTTACCTATTAAACTGTCTTTATCTCAACCCATGAGTTTTCTCATTTTAACTCTCCTTATTCTCTCCCCTATCCCATTGGGGGGGTGGAGTGAGCAAGCAGCTGTGTGGGGCTTAGTTACTGGCTAGGGTTAAACCACAATATAAGAACAACTATTTTATTAAAAAAAAAAAAAGGCAAACACAACGACAAAACAAAACGAAAAAATCCGCAAAATTAATTAAATTGCTGAGGTTTGTTTTGTTGGTTACCCCCTGCTACATTCACACCCAAATTAAAGGTCTTGCTCTACTTTGTCACAAAGGATGTTCCAGTCCTTCAAGGTCACATAGCTATTACCACTTTTCTTAATCCCCCACAAACATGAGCTGTAGCTCCCAGTAGAGCTCAGCTGGGACAAGTCTCCTCCTTACCAGCCTCTTCTCAGTCCCTGTGGCTCAGGCAGCCCTGTCTTTATTGCAACATGCTCCCATCAGATCACTCACAACAAAAGAACTCCTAATCAGGATTACATAGCAGGGAAAAAAATGGGTGATTTGATGGCAGCTTTCAAATTGGCACATGCCAGCACCTTGCATGGAAAGGCAGCGCTGCTTTGGTGACTCATGCTAGGAAGGCGGATGGCTGTGGCAGATGGGTCTCATTAGCAGCAATGCACAGCATAAAAAGGGGTTTGTGTCCTCCCTTTGAAATAAGCAAGTTTAAAGTGTAAAACATCTTGCAAAGTAAAGACTTAGAAACAGAAAGTACCTAAAAAGGCTCAGTGTTTGACATTGCTTTTTTATAGAATATGAATAAAAAATCCAGGTCTGTCTCCAACTCAGAAAGCAGAAGCTCTGCACATGCTTTTGCCTGTGTCTCTGTGCTTGTTGCATCAGAGGAGTTATGGGATGCATGGCCTCACGTTGCTCATACCTGTCTTCTGCTTTAGTTTTAAACAAAAAAAAAACAAACCAAACCCACCAATCAAACAAAAAACCTAATATGTACATTTCTCCTGAGCTCAGCTCTGGACTTTGAAATACAGACTTTGAGATGAGAAAGAAATACCTTCTCTTCCTAACTACACCGTATCTTTTTTCTGCAGAGGAAGCGAACATTTGCCAAAACACAAAAATATAATCCATGAGTTCCTGTATTTTAACTGCCTCTCATCTTGAAGCAATAAAGTTTAATCAAATACTTAGTAGCTGAATAAATATTTTTGCTCATATATATAAACCAACCTAGGTCAAATTCTCATATTTTGGCTCTGCATTAATATGTCTTTGAAAAGCTTTTCGAAGTTGGTATATTCAAAATTAGTTTTTCCATCTTAACTCCATATGCTAAATCTATGTATATACAGACACTCTATATACATTGGTTTTTACAGACCCTCCAAGAACTGTTTCTTTTTTCTCTAAACAAAGCACATTAGTATGTTCATGAAAGTGTCTCTAAGGAACTCTGCAATAAAAAAATGGAAATGCATTTGACAGAGGTCAGCATGTTCCAGCAAGGTAACGCACTCCAGCTGGCTACAAACTAGGTGGAAGGATCTTTCCAGTCCACCTTACAGATAGTGGGGACGTGCCAAAAGCTCCATTTAGGCAACACGCTTCTGTACAACCCCCTTTTCCGTGCACGTTCACTCCTATCTTGTTGTCGGTGAGCCCAGGTCCTATGTCTCTCCTACCACACACCAGCACAACAGAGCACCCTGTGCTGTGGACATTGCCAGCATTACTCATTTGTTCCAGCTCTGTGTAGGTTGTGGTTTAAGCCCTCAACTTCATTTTAATCAGCCTCTCAGAATTTTCCATTGCCTGAGAACTATGTTCAAAGCCCCAAAAAGAAGTAACTGCCTGTTGTCTGAGGACCTCCTAAAGTAGACCTGACCTGCCAGAGAGCAGACGTCCTGCCAATGCCCTACTTGGAAGCAGTTCCAGACGATGATAATGTCAAGTATCATCTACCAGCACGATTACCTATGCCTTCCCAAGCTGTGTTGCTCAGTCCTACAAAAACTGTGGCCACGCTTTGAAAGGTTTCCTTTCTAAGGGCAAGTTTCAGGTTTAATTCAAGCTCTTTCAACACTGGCAGGATCACATATATTTTGTACAGCCAAACTGCTTTAAGCTAACAGTTCTGCTGTAACCTTTGGTTCAGATGAGGGATTGCTTTACGTCCTGAAAAATACATATCAGACCAGACGTTGCTTCTGGGAACCATATCTGCCTCCTGATCCTCTAAAACTCAGTTTCCTTCTGGGAAAGAAATGGGGGTGAGCACTCATAGGCTCAAAAAAGATGTCTTTCCCCTTCCCTGCAACCATTGCTAAGAGGTCTAGCAGTACTCTTCTGGTTAGCAATAGCTTTCAGCTTCCCTAGGAAGCAATCAAGCACAAAGCTCTGCTTGAACCTTTTCACAGGGGGGATGTTATAACATGTATTCCCTGAATATGGTATGTAGTGTTGGAACTGCCACCATTTTCCCCAATTAATTCATTAAGGACCACAACCTTGCAAACCAGGCCCAACAGCTAGTAGGTGGCCCTGGGCCACACCTGAACATGTGACTTTGTAACCTGAAAGCAAAAATGCACAGCAAGTGTTACCAAATCAGGAATCCACTCCCAGTCAGTAAACCAAACCTCTTGGTAAGTAATTTCAAATACAAGACTTTCTCATCTACCTCTGTGGGGATATTATGCCAAATCCATGGATTCCAGATGAATCTGACACACTGGCATCTGGAACATGACCCCACAAGCCAAGGGTCCCCCAGAGAGAGGAGGGACAATTCTTCTCTAGGAGCTAGCTCTTTTATTCTGAGGAGGAGAATGCATGTTTTGTCATACAGAAGAACTATTAAAACATTTAAAAATGCAAGGCTAGATGCCAGATAGTACTTTTGTGATTTTTAAAATACAATATGAGGCAGATCAGACAAAATAGATTGATGAGAATCTCATTTTTTCCAATAATCACCCATAATTTGGGGCTGTGGTGAAAAGCTTGCATGGTTACCCCATTCCTTCCTCATCCATTACGGTCTCCTCCTCCTCAATGGGCCTTGGTGAAACCATTTGCCCCAAGGGACTCGGAAGTGAACTTTTCCTGCAGCTGTTTTTACTAGACTAACCTTTCATGGATCCAGGCCAGACCACAAGGAAGCAAGCCATGGCCATCTGCTCATTTCATGCCTTATCCTGGAAAGATATGACATTGCAGGTCTTTGTCAGCAGTGGCCTAGCTTGGCTCTTTCCCCAGCCTGGGATTTACCCAAAAGCCACTCCTGGGAAACTCTCATGTGATTTCTTCTTATAGGATCGCAATCTGAGCCAGCTTTCCCTGGATTTTTCCCCCCTTTATTTATTCACCTATTGGTTTAGTTTGTTTTTGGTTTTTTTTTAAGCCTTTTAATTTCCTACTTTGTGGCCACATTTTTAGGAAGACATGACTGCACCTTGTCAGTCATGAGAACTCATTCCTGACTGCTGCCTTCTTTGAGGGGCTACCCCACCATTGAAACTGAATCATTTCCCTCCTATTGTTCTTTTTACAAGTCCCAACCCTAGTTCAATTTTTAACCATAAACCTATTTAAATAATCCATATGTACATCAGTGAGGTTCTATCTGTTCCTTTGGGCATCAGTAAGTCAATCATCAGTGGAGCCTACATGTAGTCTTTACTGTGAGCATGACAGAGCAGTGGAACAGGCTGCCCAGAGAGGTTGTGGGGTCTCCTTCTCTGGAAATATTCAAAACCTGCCTGGATGCAGTCCTGTTCCCCCCCTCTAGGTGTCCCTGCTCAAGCAGGGGGGTTGGACAAAATGATCTCCATCATCCAACCCCTACCATTCTGTGATTCTGTAGAGCCGTCTAACATGACCTTGGTGGTAAATAGGTCTAGAATGGAGAACAGATGACAAAATGAGTGAACAAAATGATGAAATTAATGTGTATTGCCTTCTCCTCCTCTCCTGGCTCCATACTCTCTTTCTCCCAAGCTCAGTCTCAGCTTCTCTCCTCCCACCTGAAGCCTCCTGGTTCTGAGCTACAATTTCTGCCATGACAGCTTTCAAGCAGTGGAGCAGGGTTAGGATGATATCAGCTCTGCCTGCCGTTGGTCAGGGGTACAGGACCTTTCCCAGGCTGCTGTGAGGGTGTGGATCACAGCGCTTTGCCCACGTGTGGCAGGGAAGAGCTTCTGCCAGGGGTGCCTTGGGCAACTGTCAACCCCTACTCACATGAACACAGTTACCTACCTTTTAGGAAACCAGTCAACCGTAGCAATTTTTCCATCTTTCCTATCCTTCTTCCAGCTTGCAAGTAAACCACTTTTTTTCTTACTAACTCCTTTGCCTTATCTTGCTTTTTCTGCTGTGGTCTTTATGGGAAAGAGTGTGGTTGCAGAGGGAGCCAGTCCCAGTGACTAAACTGGCTGCCATGGCTCAGCGGGAGGGCTGCTTTCTGACCTTTACACACTCCCTCTGCAAGTACATCCCCTCAACACTGACATCATAGGCCACTACTTTTTCTGTAAGAGTCAGCTGTATTTTCTCCAGTGGTTCTTCCAGCAGTTTCTAAAGAAGCTGAGCTGCTATTAGAGACCTTCAGGGAGATATGCAACTAGCAGATGTTTGCAGTGGGACAGTGTAACATTTTCAAAACAAACGAGCATCTATTAGCCAATGTTAATATATTTCTAGCAAGCCCATACCAGTCATGTTATTTCTCTCTCCTCAACAATGGCAAAAAGATTTTCTTTCTATCAATTTAAAAAGTATGCAGGTTTATTCGCCGATCCAGACACTTCTGCCTGATTTCACGCTCCAGTTACATTATTTTAACTGTTTCTGAATCCCTTGGCTGGTAAACACGATGTGTGGTCATAGGCTTTCCACTGTAAACAGGTTAAAGGCCTCTGATCATCAACCACTTGACTTAGGCATGAGAGCTCTACCAGATCCATCTGGCCTGCAACTCTGGTGGATCCATCCAAGCCCATATGGTAGAGCTGGCATAGCGTCACTACACAGGCACACAGTGTGGCAACAGGGATGTACGTAGGGGCGGGACACACCCTGTCAGCTTGCACACCCAGGCCATGGCTCACCTGGGCCTCCAGCTGCTCTTCTGGGAAGGTATCACAGCTCCACCACCCCGTTACAGATTAAGAGAAGAACCTGCCACCCAGTGTTGTCATTTTTAACAGGGGTTGAACAACAAGATCAGGGACATTCTTTTACACCAACTTAGGCAGGCAAACAAAAATACACATGTGCAAGGAGCATGGCAGTAGTGACAGGGGCTTGCTGGCCTGCACTGTGGATGGGGGCCTTCCTTCTTTCCAGCTATTTGCCAGATTTGTAAAAGTTCAGAGAACCAGCTCCTTGGAGAAACCACAAAGAGAACTTGTACTCTGTCCCTCTTGGGTGTATTGTCCTCTCCATGCCCATGAGAAGCCATGGTCACACCTCTCAGAATCAGTAACCATTGTGACCACATTAGTGAATTCAGGAGCTTCTGGTAACAGGAAGGATATAGCTCTGGCTGAACACCTGGGTCTATCCACCTGACTTAGCTCAACACTGGAGGCTGAAGGTGTATCCTCAGTCACGTTAGGTCACTCAGAATACAGATCCACTTCAAGCAGAGTCAGGGATAGATGGAAACTGTATGGTTCAGAAGTCCCATTTCCCTAGGAATCAAGAGACTTTCCATGCATTCCCAGAGTTTGATTCCATCGGTATTTGAATGACAGTAACAACCACAGGCCCTGAATCAGAGGCCATTGTGTATATATCACCAAGTGTCCCTGTTAGGATGCATGTCATTATGGCTCTAAATCCATTCAACCTCTCTGGTCCCAGATGTCTGTCTTTCTTCTCTCCTAGCTTGGAAAAAAGAAGCCATCCTCTGATGTTTGTCAGGCAGTGGAAGCAGTTAGAGGAGCAGTTAGTAACTAAATTTAGATGTGCAACAAAAGACTTACATCCAAGGCACCGATGGTAGCCAATTTCAAAATGTTTTCAGTTATGTCTTCAAAGCTATCTCCACAGGATCTCCTCTGAGTTTTCCTATATGGCTGCAAAGATTTTCTTCTGTTGCTGTTAATTAAAATTATAATAAACAGAAACTTGTGTATAGTCCTGCAACTAAGCAGTTAATATCTGTCTCGTCTGGAGATTACCTGGAGCATGTTTTAGTTTAGATATCTCTTGGTAGTGACATTTCTTCCTGCAAAACTGCCACACAGATCTCCTTTAATAAACCTCTTAAATCCCCTTCACCTTTCAGTTTCTTGCCTTCATTCTTTGAAATTCCCTTTATATGTCCTCTTTAAGGAGGAATGTTTCTTGAAGCCATTAGAAGCCCACCCCTTTTTTTTTTTTTTTTTGTCGGATACTGGCTTTGATAGGAGCAGCGTTCTTCACCTCAACAAGGTTTAGCATAGCCCTCCTTGCATTTCAACTCCTGCTGCGGTGTGTACTGAAGCCCCAATGTCTTGACCCAGGTTGTCAGTGGGGTATGTGGCATGCTGAGTAATGAAGGCTTCATTTCCTCAGCTTTGCCTCTCACTCCCTTTTCCTTTCCCCCACCATCATCCAGCACAGCTTGGAGTTATGCCTACACAAGCTTGCTCTGGACACTAAACCCAGAGGGAGAGCTTCCAGAAGGCAATGCTAGCCAAACTGGTCTGTGCTCAGAACAGATGCCTCCTCATCCAGTCCACTGAGATGCCTCAGCATCAGCATCTTTCACTTGCTATCAAAAAAAGACATATTCTATGAGGCTGGCACTGATTAATATGAAGCAGTATCAGCTTCTAAAAGAATATTAAATCAATCTCAATACAGTGTTGAAAGTGAACAGAAAGAATAGGTATAAGTTGTAGCCAGCAGATGCAAATAGCAGAACTCAGCTTTGCTCTATGTGGTGCTCAAGATGCCTTGTTCAAGAATTTAATCTGTAAACTAATCACTGTCATTTGGCACATTCAGAGATGTTTGAGCCACAGAAAAGAGAACAGCAAGGACTGCTGTGAGAGCAAGGGACACAAACTTAGAAAGCAATACAAATATTGAATTCCTCTTTGGCTGGCTCTATTTCTGAGTCCTTACCAGACAGCCAAACAAGATGCCATTTGTCCTCTACAAACATATGAATTATAAAGTTCTGCAAGAAAAAAGTGTGCAATTTTGGCTGAGTTTTGCCTACAGAGTGCAAAAGAGAGTGATGTGGTTTTCTGTGGCTTCCCTTGTGCATTTCTGCTGGAATCAAGCCATTCTAATTGGGACACTACTGAGTGCAGTGGGAAGACACAGTCTATTTTAGTCAAGTAGGAGGTTCTGCCACCATTTCGCAGAAAGGGACAGGGGGCTGTGGCTGAGCTGCTCAGCTAGCAGCAATGGCCCATGCGAAAAGCGAAAACCCACACAGGCAGCCACAACAGCCAGCTCCCAGGGGAGTTTCACTCCCAAGGAATGAGGCAGCTGCTATGGCTGGCGTGTGTCACCTTTGATGCATGTATCGAAAACTATTCATCCTGCCCCCAAAACACACCTTGTCTTTTAAGACAGAGCAAAAAAGTATGTAATGGCACAGACATAAAAACGATCAAGACAATCTTTTTCAGAGACTGCTGTTTGATATGTAAGTCTGAATATAGCCATACTCCACATCTATGACTTAATCAAAGCCATGCAAAATCTATGCATCATAACTGAGTCTCAAAAGACCATGTTTCAGCCCTACAAAATCTATGGATTTTGACTGAGTCTCAAAAGACCATGTTTTGTAATTGTGTATACACACCCACTGAAGACAGAGTGAAGGCAATGAAATCAATGGCTAAGAGGCAGAAAAGGCCTCCCACAGAAATTAGGTCTAAAACAAAAGTGCCTAAAGAGTTATGCCTAGCAGCAACAAAGACTGAATTAATGCACAGTAACTAATAAGGAGATAGGAAACATAGATAAGAAACAGGGGCAACTCAGAAAAGGCTTAGCGTTGAAGCAAAGTGCCCTTTTAAGAGCTGTTACAGAAAAGTGCACAGTACACATATATTTAAACAATACATTGAAATACTAGAGAGTCATCTGCAAAACTAAAAATAAAAAAACACAAGTGTTTAAATTCATTGGCTTAGTTCTCAAAAATGTGTTTCATTGAAAACCACAAAGAAAGAAGAGCTATTAAAATAAGCTCTTCAGAGGGTCCTGCCCTAATAAAATAAATATGATAAGAAGAGCAAGGGTTTATGACCACTTCAGAATTTGATTGTGATGTTCCAGGCTCACAGAGAGTATAAAGAAATTGCGTGTTAGATTATGCCCAAAGGGTTATTCCTTCTAATGATAGCTGTAAACATTATGTCTATTTGAAACCCTGAATAAGAGAGCACAAAGCATACTGTGTAACTCAATCACACACTGCTTGCTACAAAAATCCCATCAGCATTATTGTATCTAAAGCAAGCCCAGGCAGCTTGTGAAAAATACAACAGAGCACGAGAACTTGCCTACCACTCTATCACTCAAGTTGGGATGCCTTGCCCCAAAAACTCTGAGAAAATCCCACTGAGATCCAAACTGGTCAAGTCACTCCCATATATACATGTCTGAAACAAAACCCATGGCTCTGAACTGAGTTTTGAGAGAGATTGCATTTTGTAGTTTGGGTCCTGCTGTGAGAACCCAAGGATGTGGGAGCAGCTCAGATGGCAGAAAAACAGCAGTGGTAACCCATTTCTGTGCACAGGAGCATGAGACCTGTGCACCTGTGGTGCAGAGGTCCTTGGGTACTGGGAGTCATGCTGCACCCCAGCACCAGCTACCACTGCCGCCGCCATTACCATCACACACTCTGAAGTTGCACCAATGCTGAAAGCACTGCCGAGGCCACAGCCAGGCCCTAGCACTATCCCTAACAAGCAGAATTAAAATAAGCCTGAGACTGAACCAGCTTTACTGGGAGCACAGAGGCATCTCCTAATTGGGGCTATTCAATTTGTTATTGGCAAGGGCTGCTGACTAATTCTAATGAGGCTCAGCTGTTTGGTTTCTTTTTCCTTTTCTTTTTCCCATTTTCACTTGCCTGCCAGGGCAGGTGACAGAGCTAGACCAAGCTTGCTGGACCTGAGGCCACCCCTCCAGCCACCCAGCTCTGGAGCTTACCCATGAGCTGCTGCAGAGTCAGTATCTTGTGCTCTGCCTGTGAGCACATGCGTGCCTCTGCTGTTACATGGGCCCAGTATGCGAACCATGTGGGAGGAATAGGCAGTCCTAAGCCTTTTTATGACCCAACTTTCTTACTTTTTGTAACAGGTTTAAAACATTCACTTTTTTTACCACTGAAATGCCTAGCTAGTGGATTTTTTAACAGCCAATACTGCTCTGTTTTGATGTGTACTTTTCAGCTAAACTATTACCTTTTTTGTTGTTGTCCTTACCTTCTGCATGGTTACCTGGTCCCTGATACAATGGCTACTCAGCTATGATTTCACACCTCTCTGTTGTCAAGTCTGCCCTGTGTTATGCTGGTAAACTCTCATTGTCCATTGTACTGCCCTAACGTAGCACACTTCATATTTACAAAGGGAAAGACTAAAGGAATATATTTTTTTCAACCTGTTTCACTTCTGGAAATCTGCAAAAAAAGTGGAAGGAGAATCAAAAGTTGCAAGAAGGAGGAGTTGAGCAGAGGCCCAAGGATCCTGCACAGAGACATGGGGCTGCAACGCCGAGTGCAGTTACAACATCTTATAACTGCCTTATTGAGAAGTCAGATTATTTTTACAAAAAAGGAGTCGTATCTCAAGGATATTATTATACACATCACAACTGATACATCCCTTCCACACTTTCAGAGATATATGCCTGTCTTCTTTTGATAATGGAAAGTAGCCAAGCAGAACTTTAAGCAGGTCTTTCTCCTGCATGGTGGAGCTGCAGGAGGACTTCTGCAGGGCTCCATGCCAGCTGGCAGTGCTTCAATCTAATAATCCCATACAGCACTTTCCTACACTGTACTGCAGGGTGTTGTAAGGCTTCATTAGCTAAGGCTTGTAAAGCATTGTGTGTGCTTAAGTAAAAGGGACTGGTTTAACGTTAAATATTGCAAAGATATTTTTTTACCATGAAAAAGTTACAGTTCCAGCCCAGAGAAGTCAGCTCTCACCCTGCCCTCAGTTCTGGTAAGCAGAGGCATCTGCCACCAGCAATAGTATCATCATCACTGTCTATGAACAGGATTGCCTGGGGTAGCCTGAAACAGTGGTACGCTGGTTTCTTTCACAGCTAAAGGGACATTTCATTGACTTCTTCAGAGAAATCTTAATTTTCTCTGTTGATAACACTATAGCAGTTAAAATTATTTGCAGGACAGTCATGTTTTTACCATGACATTTTATTAGATTACCTTTAAAATCTTTATAAAGAGTCATTTAAAAAGTAACAAAAAGGGGGTAAGGCGGCTATATTTTAGCATAAGTGATAACTATTGCCATTACTATTATCAGGACAATTCACACTGAACAGCAGTAAGCTTTTGCTGGTGCATTAAATAAATAAATGACACTTTAAATTAAAGCATTTAATCAACTGTTAGCCTTTGCAAACCTTCCTGCACGTTGTCATCAAAGCTATATACCCATAGACAACAAGGACCTTTTTGTCCAGAAAATCAGTTCTGAAGAGCAGAGGAAGCAGCCGACTGACTGTGACCCTAACAAATGGTTGTTCTGCCTTGTACCCTCCAAAAAAGGGATGAAGCTGGAGTATTTAAAGGATGTAGATCTGGAAAATTAAGAGAATCATTCTGGCACCAAAGAAGAATCATTCATTTTACTATCATTTAAATGTTTTGGAGTTTATTAATATAAATTACAAGGGTCAGTTTTCTCCTTCATTTTATCAACTTACGTTCATCCATTTCCCAATGGTCATCAAAGTGCACTACATTTTGCTTTCCATAACTTAAAAATTTGTAAGCTTAGAAAGCCAGACTTGTTACCAGGGTGGAGACAAGATCTTTCTCAGGAAGGAGGGATGACCTGAACATGGCTGGACACCAATGATTGGTCCAGGCAGCTGCAGAAGCAGGGCTGCTCCATGCTGAGGGGTACAAGCAATGCACAGCATCACGTGCACAGTGGTATTCTGGGGATCAGAGTTGTTGCCAGGTTCCTCTTCCATGGTCCTTTCCCCTTCTTTGCCATTCCTTACTCCTCATGAGTAAATTGGCTTAATGACATCTGCCATTAACTGCAAGAGATGATCTTCTTCTCCCCTTTCAATGCCCATGAGCCCCTAAAAGGATCCAGAAATACTGACTCCCCATGAAGTTTACTGTAGCTGGCATTTCTGCTATCTCTGATAATCTTAACAATTCATCCATCAAAGAGGGAAGAAACACCAGTTTGTTTATTTCTGACCCACATAACCACCCACACAGCATCTACACGCCAGCAACCAGGATGGCTTCCCAAAAGCATGGTCTGGGATGGATTAAGTCCAGACAAACTGTAAGGTTGGCCTCATTGCCCACTTTGGGAACACTCATGCGGCAGCTGAAAATACTGCCACCATTGTCTCCCTCTGTCTGTCAGACTGCCTCCTTCTTCCTTACAAACACTCAGACTTTTCAATTCATTTCACCTCAGACACTTCTATCATGGTTTTATGCAGCACAACCATGTCAAACAGAGTAGTGATTACTTAATTACTCAATATCTAAATCAGAGAGTTTAGTCAAACATCTCAAGTTTTCTTAATTGTAGCCAACTTTATATAAACATCTGCTAGCAAACACCAGGCTCACAGGCTTGCAGGAAGTACACCACAAATGACAGGAAGGCTTGGGAAAAACCTGAGGTAAGAAAACAAACACAGTGGTTCATCTCAACTTGCTAATCTTCTGAATATTTTCATTCTCGAGTGATTTTGACAAGCATTTTTGAAATTCAAATAGAAGTCTATGTTTCGTTGGAGCATTTTACTTTGCTACTACAACAGACCAAGGACTCAGACAGTATTTTCACCCTACATCTGGATTCTTAAGGAATTCTGTCATCAGTATTATACCAATTTCTTCTTCCATTAATCATAGCCAGCAAGGCCTAAACCTGGCAGAAAAATGTATACAGTTATTTTCATATCTAGAATTTTTAATTTGGCCTCCTTTTCACTCACAGAAGGCTCTCTTGTGTACAGGCAAGGCTAATTTTGTGGCAGACTACCCTATCAGAACTTTCTTCCATTATACGATGCCCCTGTGTATCAGCTTCCAGGCACTTCCTCCAGACAAAACCATGCTTTTTTCAATGGAAAAGGAACCTTGTCCTCTACCCTCTCAGTTAGATGCTGAAGTTCTCTACCAAGACTAGACCCAGCTCTTCCTTCTAACTTTTCCTTCCACAAAGTGTCCTTAAATCTCCAGCATAAGTAGGTATAGGTGGTAAAACTGCTTCTGACATATTCAGCCTCTGGAAAAGCTATAATTCAAATGGGAAAGAGCTATGCTTGGAGCCTGTCACATGTTTTGGTCACCACAGGCCACCTACAAGGTAAGTGTTCCACATAGCTGAAGTCCGTGATGATGGGGAAACCGGGTGCCAAGGCAGTGGTTAGGGATTGTGAGAAGAGCTGTCATGGGACTCATAAAATCTTCAGTAGAAGGGGCCACCAGAAAAGTAGATGTCAACCTATTTTGTGATTTATCTTTTCTATTCCACTTGTCCTTGATGGTAGCTGTGTCACAGAATCACAGAATGGTAGGGGTAGGAAGGGACCTCCGGAGACCATCTTGTCCAACCCCCCTCCTTGAGCAGGCACACCCAGAGCAGGGGGCACAGGACCGCGTCCAGGTGGGGTTTGAATGTCTCCAGGGAAGGAGACTCCACAGCCTCCCTGGGCAGCCTGTGCCACTGCTCTGTCACCCTCACAGGAAAGAAGTTTTTCTTCATGTTCAGGTGGAACTTCCTGTGTGCCCACTTGTGCCCATTGCCCCCTGTCCTGTCATTGAGCACTAATGAAAAGAGTCTGGCCCCATCCTCTTGACACCCACCCGTTAGGTATTTATAAGCCTTGATAAGATCCCCCCTCATCTTCTCTTCTCCAGGCTGAAGAAACGCAGGTGTCTCAGCCTTTCTTCATAAGACAGATGCTCCAGTCCCCTGATCATCCTCGTAGCCTTCCACTGGACTCTCTGCACTAGTTCCCTGTCTTTCTTGAACAGGAGAGCCCAGAACTGGCTGCAGTACTCCAGATGTGGCATCACTAGGGCAGAATAGAGGGGGAGGATAACCTCCCTTGACCTGCTGGTCACACTCCGTTGAATGCACCCCAGGATGCCCTTGGCCTCCTTGGCCACAAGGGCACATTGCTGGCTCAGGGTCACCTTGCTGCCCACCAGCACTCCCAGGGCCTTCTCAGCAGAGCTGCTTTCCAGCAGCTCAACCCCCAGCCTGTACTGGTGCATGGGCTTGTTCCTTCCCAGGTGCAGGACCCTACGCTTGCTTTTGTTGAATTTCATGAGGTTCCCGTCGGCCCAGCTCTCCAGCCTGTCCAGGTCTCACTGAATGGCAGCACAGCCTGCTGGTGTATCAGCCACTCCTCCCAATTTTGTATCGTCAGCAAACTCGCTGAGGGTACACTCTGTCCCTTTGTCCAGGTCATTGATGAACATGTTGAACAGGACCGGACCCAGCGCAGACCCCTGGGGAACACCGCTAGTTACGGGCCTCCAACCAGACTCTGCCCTGTTGATCACAACCCTCTGAGCTCTGCCATGGAGCCAGTTCTCTATCCACCTCACTGTCCACTCATCTAACCCACACTTCCTAAGCTTACCTATGAGGGTGTGATGGGAGACAGTGTCAAAAGCCTTGTTGAAGTCGAGGTAAACAGCATCACCTGCTCTCCCTTCATCAACCCAGCCAGTCATGCCATCACAGAAGGCTGTCAGGTTGGTCAAGCATGATCTCCCCTTGGTGAATCCATGTTGACCACTTCTGATAACCTTCTCTTTCTCTACAGGCCTGGAGGTGACCTCTGGAATGAGCTGTTCCATTGGAGCCCATGGATTTGTGAGGATCCAGTTTGCCTAAATGATCTCTAAGCCAATCCTCCTCAACCAAGGGGAAGTCTTCCTTTCTCCAGATTTTCTCTCTCACCTCTGGGGGCTGGGGCGCCTGAGGGCCAGCCTTAGCAGTAAAGACTGAAGCAAAGGCGGCATTCAGTAACTCTGTCTTCTCCTCATCCTGCCTCACCAGGGCACCCACCCCGTTCAGCAGTGGGCCCACAGTTTCCCCAGTCTTTCTTTTACTACCGATGTATTTGAAGAAGCCCTTCCTGTTAATCTTGACATTCCTCGCCAAATTTAGTTCCAGGTGGACCTTGGCCTTCCTCGTTTTGCATCTCTGCATACCGTGACAACATTCCTATATTCCTCCCAAGCAGCCAGTCCCTTTTGCCACATACTGTAAACATCCTTCTTCCATTTGAGTCTTTCTAGAAGCAATTTGCTCCACCATGATTGTGTCCTGGCTCCTCGGCTTGACTTCTTCCTCCTAGGGATGCACCGATCTTGAGCTTGGAGGAAGTGGTGCTTGAATACTGAGCAGATCTCTTGGATCCCCTCTTCCTTCTAGAGCCCTAACCCATGGGATTCCTCCAAGCAGGTCTTTGAAGAGGCCCAAGGTAGCTCTCCTGAAGCCCAGGGTTGTAATGTCACTTGTTGCCACGCAGGATGCTGAACTCGACCATCTCATCGTCAGTCACTGCAGCCAAGGGTACCCCCAACCCTCACATCCTCATCCAGACCTTCTTTCTTTGTTAGTATAAGGTCCAGCAGCACACCTCGTCTTGTTGGCTCCACCACCTGTGTCAAAAAGTTATCCTCAATGCTCTGCAGGAACCTCCTGGATTGTGCATGGCTCGCCGTGTTGTTTTTCCAGCAAATATCAGGGTGGTTGAAGTCCCCCATGAGAACCAGGGCCTGCAATTGTGAGGCTACTTCCAGCTGTCTGTAGAAGGCATCGTTGACTTCCTCTTCCTCATCAGGTGGCCTGCAGCAAACACCCACAACAGTGTTGCCCATATTTGGCTGTCCCTTAATTTTTACTCACAACCTCTCAACTTGTTCTCCTTCCACTCCAAGGCAGAGCTCGATACATTCCAGTTGCTCCCTCACATACAGAGCAACTCCCCCACCTCACCTTGCAGGTCTGTCTTTCCTGACAAGTGTGTAGCCATCCATGACAGCATTGCAGCCATGTGAGCTATCCCACCATGTCTCTGTAATTGCAATGAGATCGTGGCCCTGAAACTGCACACTCTGAGGAGTGCAGCCAGAACACAAAACATATTACCGACCTAACTTCTGTATTATGTTTTGCTTTCTAGCAGCACTAGTAAAGAAACTATTTTACCAACTCCTTTCATCAACCTAAAGACTTTCCCAGGGTACCCTCAAGCCTTTTCTTTTTTTGTTCACACAGAGGATACTGTACTGACTTAATTCATATTTTTATTTTTAATATCAGAAGGTTACTGCTATCTCAGCTCCTTGTAGTTAATTCCCCTGCAGTCAGTGGTGCTTCTTCTGTATGCACCAGCTATCTTTTTTCCCTTTTAGCACATGAATCCTGTGGAAACCCCTCATTCCTTATTTATGGTTCAATACTGCCTCTCCTCAGAAGAACCCTTACCCGTCTTTCCAGTGGGAACAGGAGGCAGATATTGGTATTCCTGTCAAAATTAGCATCAAATAGTCCTTTTATTATCTTCAGCAGAGATGGATATGGACATGAAGTGTAGTGTTTCCACCTGGTGGAGGTGCCCAGATTCTATGGAGAGCAGGATGACCACTGTCAGTTTTGTCCAGTGGGCATATTCACAAGACTCTCTGTGCCTAAGCAGGGAGAGAAGGAGACATCAGGTCCCTCATTCCTCCGTGTCCTGATCTATTCCTATCCCATTTTATAAGTCTACATTAAATTAATTGACTTTCTGCATCTTATATTATTTTTTGCACTTGATAAATATCTGTTAAGAGTTACAGAAATTTATATACTATCATACTTACAAAGCACATGAATGGCAAAACACAATAACATATAGTATTTAATTGTGACATATCCAGCTGTTTCTAACAGCATTACAGGATGTCCCAAGGGAGACTTGCAGCTACACATGCATTTCTTACTTTGGTGTGACCTGACTCTGATCAGGTGACAGGTGTTTTGCCTAGTGCAATTACAGCATCAAGAGTCTAGAAAACCATCAAAAACAAAACCAAGAAGAAAGCAGTATTGACAGAGTAAAACCTATGCCATTTTTCCAGTGCTTCTGGAGTCTCTTAAATCACCCACAGGGGAGGAACTACTTCTTGTTTGGCGTGGATTAATGATGGCCCCAGAAAAGAACTAATTAACCTAGTGCCAGGAAACCTAATGTGTTATATTAAGCATGACATTAGTGGCCGTGCAAGTGCCAAAGAAGTCTTTTTTTTCTTCTTTCCAAATTATTACACAATTTTTGTTACTGTTGATCAAGTTATGCTGAAAGGCATTTGACTTACCTACATAATCTTATCAAATTTACATTTATATAGCTTCTTCCATGCTCCATCATCACCAAATACCATAAGAAAAGAATTCTTTACAGAGGTGGAGAGAGGTGTTTTTATATTTACATGGAAGGCAATCAATCTGTAGAAACAAATAGATAAAAATCAAACAAGATTTTAAGTTCATTAGATCTGTTATGTCCATAGTGCCTCAAGGTAGAAGAGAAATCAACTCAGTATCCTAAACATGCATGGACTCCATCTGCTGTGTGTGGAGAGAGAAATTTTAGTACATAAAATAAGCAAACATGTAAGAAAAGGAGTTGAGTGTCTCCACCAAAACACAATTTCACCCCTGCTGTCTCCTTTAATTGACTGAAGAGGCTTTGCCGTACATCTCCCTGCTATTACTTGTCAGTACACTTAAACTGCTTCTTAGAATATTGTCCTGAAAAAATGAACCTCTAGATTAAATCATTGTGATGGACACATAACCACACATGTGGAGGAAGAATTTCAAATACGCACATAAAATTTATGTCTCCCATCTTGGGGATTCCTTTAATGTTTCCAGGTTTTACCCCACTAGCACTGTATCAAAACCATAATCCTAAGCAGCTTTCTCCCCCAACCCCACAGTCAAAAAAAGTTATGATTTGATACCCTATCAGGTAGCCAATTATTTTTTCTGTGAAACTTACAAAATGTTACTGGCAACTTGAGTTACACTCATGCAGGTAATGGTGGTAATCTTTAAAACATTTATCAGTTTACTGTAAATTAGGTAACCTCCATCTACAAAAAGTGCCAAATTCATATTCAAGAGCTGATGTATGTGATACTTATAGAAATGTATAAGGTAGATAAAGGCAGGAGTCCAAAATGTGCTTAAGGAATTAAAGATTGCAAAGCATTTAAAATCCTTAAAGAATTTGTCTGACCTCCATATTGTGAAGGACAGAAAGGCTAAATAGCCCTAAACACTCTCCCTACTAAGAGAGGAAGACATTTTCATCCTAAGATTTTTTAAAATACTTTAGCATATTGATCAAGTACTAAGCTGTCACCCACTGGTCAATAATTCGTTACAGCGGCTAATGCACTTAACTGCTAAACTTGCTGTGGCAGAATCCTTATCCTGAGCATTAAAGCCCTGAAATTAAAAAGGAGCAGGGCTGCTAAATTCTGGTTGCATCAGAAGCCCAAAAGACTCCAAGTTCCTTCCTGATGAAAAGTGTGTAAAGCTATTAGAGTCTAATCCTATTATTTTATATTTAATTAAAAAAATCTTGCAAGTGAGGTGCCCATCTAATTGCAACAACTTACTTGGTGAAAAAAATTCTTGCAACAAAAAAGGGGGGAAAAACCAGTAGAAAAGAACCCACTGCTCCAAAAACCCATCTTCAGATACAAACATGTTCAGCTTTGCTCAGCCTAGGAGCAGATAAAATCGGACCCACCACCAGAGCAAGTGCTTTTGCCAGGGTGAGCCCCTACACAGTGAGAATGTCAAAGCATCAGCCACCACAGAATGAGACTGCCTGGATTTTTTTTTCTTTTCTAATTTAGGAAATGAACCTCTATGACTCCTAAATCACTTATTCACACAGGCTCCCTCTTCCCCAGGAATTAATTTGTAACAGTGAAAGGAGAGCATGTTGCTGTGCTTTTGGGTTAAGAATCTCCTAATATATCATGAACATTTAAGACAACTTGCCAGTGACATTTTCAGACTTATATTTTGTATTACTTTTTTGTGAGCTTATTTAGGGAATCTGGGAAGAAGAGCATGCTGGATGTGGCTGGAGTGTGCTTTTGCTGACCTCCTCCAGGGCTGTATCTCCTCAGCAAGCCTGGTTAGTGTAAGGATGTGCTTGAATGGCTACAGCTTTGAGGAAAAGACAGTTTTCAGACATAGTTTCTTCTTACTAGTTTTCCCATTACCAGTGAGATAAACTTGCCTCCTGGTTTCTGATGCTTTTTCAGGCAGTTAGATATGTACCTCTGAAAAAAAGAAGAAAGTAAGAGAGCAAATATATGCTATAGCTGCAGAAGTCTTAACCCACCCACCTTTTAACAACAGCCCATATCTAGCAATGGACTAGATTCCAGTTACGCCAAGTACTTTCAAATCAGCTGGACCAAATTCCTTAGCTGGACTGGAAGTTCTCTTTGTATCAGTAAGGCTCATTATTAAATAAGTATTAGAAAAACTCCAACTTTTAAGTGGAATATATTCAAGTGTAATTCCATTGCTTCAAAACAGAGAAAGTAGTTTTCTAATCTGACATTAATTTGCCAGAGATTTTTCAGGATTTTATCAAAAAAGAGTTAGAGCCTAAAAGTACAATGAATACCAGACAGCGTGGTTTCATGGATAGTAGGTTCCATAAACACTTGTTATTTTATTTTTTTTTAATGTATATTTTAACTAGTCTGTGTTGATGCAAATAATTTTCGTACTGTCACACAACATTTTGACCAAAAAACTTGCATTGTCTGGAATCAACAAGTACTTTCTATGGATCTGAAATTGACTCCCTGGTAATTCTCCAAACTGTGACATTAATGAAAAGATATCAAGAAGCAGGGCCTATGAGAAAAGAGGTATTCCTGAGAAAATGTCTTTGGTCCCACATTAGTTGACATCATCAGTGATCCAGGTGACCAGAATGGCAGTATATAAGCTAGCCTGGCTTTGGGCAGCACCTGTAAAATGATCAGGATGGCTTTAGACATCTCTGAACACCAGCTTAGGCCACCACTTCCGCAAAAAGTCTCACTAAAATAAAGTCCAGAGAGGAATAACAAAAACCATCCTGACAAGGAGTGATTTTTGAGCAGAAATTCTGTTGTGTGACCAGATCAGACACAGTGCCACTCTAATATCTTAGAGAGGTCAGTACTAGGATGGTGCAGAAGTGTACCAAGCACTTTAACTACAAGAAATACACTACAATTAAGAAAAGCAAAGTGTTAGGGACTTGTAGGTTTTGCTGTGGACTTGTAAAACTGCATTAAAACATGACAGAAAAAGAAGTCCTGCATTTCAAGGAGATTAACCCAATGGTTTAACAAGATTTCATCTTTCACATGCTTGGTAAATGTACCATTTACAGCATATCCAAAGCTGCTTGATTTCAGCAGTGTGTTGTGCTCCCTGCATCACGCTGATGAGGGATCTGAGCATGGAACATCCTCCTGTCCAGTGATACGCACTACACATCACACCAGGTGATACTAATGAGTAGGGCTACAGCCCCTGAATCCTCCTGCTCATTGATATTGGAAATGCAAAGTATAGCTCATTGCTTCTGCACAGCCCCTAACAAACAAAATCTCCAAGGATAAATGAGAGCCAAGTCAGAGCAGGGCTCTTTGAATGAGAGATACCGTTCAAATTAAAGGAAGTATAAAGAAGAAAAATAGAGGGTGATGTGCCACTGAAAGGGAGGCAGAGAAACACAATACATGAGCCTTGAATAAAAATGAAAAACTAATCACACTATACTGAGGCCGTGGATAGAACATTTCATCCCTTTTTTTGTATTCTGATCAGTCAGGCAGGCATAAAAATGACCTTTCTTGCATGCATGTTTTCAGAAACCTGTTTCAAGCAGATGATTATTTCATCTGTTTGGATCTCAGCTGGCCTTCAGCACAGATGATACCAGATGTTTTCTATTTAAGGACTGTTCTCTGAGAAGTTAAGCCTGGGAAGTACAACAGGTCTGTGTGCGAGTACTTCAGTTCTGCATCCCTGGGATCATTCAGTGCTTCGTGACTTCAGTGGAGGCTGTGGAGGCTGCCGGTGAGCAGGAAAGTTGCCTGTTCCTTGGCCACTGTTTGACGTGTATTGCCCGAGAGCCTGGGTGTGGTCTGAAGGGTCCTGTGCTGCTCCCAGGCCCCTGGCAAGCAGCATCAGAGTTACCCTCCGACAGTTTGTTGGTGTGGCCTTCTAGTGGTGCCACCACACAAGACTTTGAGACATCCCTTTCTCCTACTAGAGCAAGGTTTTCTCAATGACAGGAGTCAAAACCAAAAGCATTTCCTTTCTTCCAGTTCCGCTGCAATGGACTCTAGACATCTTTCCCACTATGTTTTGTCTGGAGTCCGAACCCAGGGAAAGCTGCCTGATGAACATAAAAGGATGAAAGACCACCTCTTGCTATTTAGCTTGCCTAGTACAATGTATGAGACCACCTGAAAGTGGCCATACCACAGGGCCTGTCTTGCTCAGTACCTTCTCTCTGACAGTGGCCAAAAGCAGGCATCCATGGAAGGGTGGCAGATAAGGATTGACCAATATGATACTTTATCCAACTAACATCCCAACATCTGGTAACACATGGCTGAGGGCCACAGTGAGCCAGGGATGGTTCCTGTATATTGGGTAGCCTCCAGGGCATTTATCAGCCATTATCATATTGTTGTGGTTTAGCCCCAGCCAGCAACTAAGCACCATGCAGCCGCTCACGCCCCCCAGCTCTCTGGGATGGGGAGAGAATCGGAAGGGCCAAAGTAAGAAAACTCATGGGTTGAGATAAGAACAGTTTAATAATTAAAATAAAACAGTATAACAATAATAGTAATAGTAATAAAATGAAAAAGGAAATAATGAGAGAGCGAGATGAAACTGAGGAGGAGGGAAAAAAATCCAAACAACAAGTGATGCAACCCCTCACCACCTGCTGACCTATGCCACTGGTCACCGAGCTGCAATTGCTGCCTGCCCCCAGCCAGCTCCCCCAGTTAATTTACTGGGCATGATGTCACATGATACGGAATATCCCTTTGGCCAGTTTGGATCCGCTTTCTTAGCTATGCCCCCTCCTCTCCCAGCTTCTTGTGACCCGGCAGAGCATGGGAAACTAGAAAGGTCCTTGACTAGCATAAGCACTACCCAGCAACAACTAAAACATCGGTTTGTTATCAAGCATTATTTTCATACTAAGTCCAAAGCCCAGCATTATGCCAGCTACAGTGAGGAAAACTAATTTCCCAGCTATAATCATGACACATATTCAATCTCCACATATGACTTGGGCATCTACAATATCATGTGGCAGAGAGTTCACAGCTGAGCTATACATCACTTGAGCAGATTAATTACAGAATCATAGAATCATAGAGTCATTAAGGTTGGAAAAAATCTCTAAGAGGTCATTTAGACATTAATCTCTGAATTCTCTCTATATCCCTACATGGATGAAGGAGGATGACTTCCTCATAACAGTGAGCAGGTAAATGTTCACATTGTGAGGCTTGCCTTCTGTCTGTTTTACACCTGTCACCTGTTAACCAGGGGGTGTATAAAAGAAAGTTCCTGAAAAAGAGATGAATGTACACCAAAAGATGGAATATCATAATGAAGAAAGGAGAAAATGAAGTATTGACTTCAATACATTGCTGGTCTCTTGCTTGCCTTCAGTGCTTACTGAGAGGCACTGGAATGCTTGAAAGGTAACATTTACATTTGCTTTGAGGTTTTTTAATAATTATCATTATTATCATTATCCTTATTATTATTATTATTACTAGTACTACTACAACTACTACCATCACCACTACTACTACAACAACAACAAATATCTGCTTAGTTCGGATCAAAACCTTAGGACCTAATCATACTATGCATCCCAGCTACTACAACTTTATCTAGTCAGCTGGCATCTTGCATATTTTCTTCAAGAAATGGTACTCATTTCGTTAGGAAAGTTTAATTTTAGGAAACAACACACAAGGAGGAAATGGGAAGATATTCAAGGGAAGCAAAGTGTTTGAAAAATTAGAATGATGGGCTAATCAAATAAGAGAAGATAAATTCCTAAAATCATAAGGACATTGATGAAACCTGAAAGGTGAAAGTTATCAGAGTGAAGCCACTTCTTTTTTTGTACTTCCAAAGATCTTGACTACGTCATACTGTAACTACCTGCCTGTAGACCTGCAGCAGTCCCAGTGAAAAAATGCCAGTCAGCGGAAAGGTGCAACGAAAGAGGGGCTTTACTGACTTCTAATAGGTGAGTAGAAGAAGAGTGGTAGAAAGACATCTGCCAGTCCTAATCCACTTACCAGCCAAGATTTCAACTCTGAGAAGATTTCTTAGTCTGGACAGACAGAGGAAGGAAAGTGAAGAAGAATTAAAAGATGTCTGTTCACTCAATCGCTTTGTTTTGAAATCAAAGGATTTGGCCAGAGAAACACATTTGGACTTAGACTTTTTCCAATATAGGTATCTGGATTTGTTCGTGGAAAATTATAGAGCACATTTCCAAGAGCAGTCAATTTCCTTGCACATGTCATTTGGGATTGTAAGGTTGTTTTCAAGACATCCATAACCTTCTGGAGTTTTCCAGCCACAGCCCACATCTTCATATAATGAGTCATTACCGCTTCCATATCTGAGAGCCCATAGGCAAAACCAAGCATGAACTAATATACCCAGAGCCCGTTTGCATGCTTGCAATGGAGCATATATACATACAGACAGATGCATAATCAATAGACAAAAGTAACTCTGAAAAGCCATCACCACTGTCCCTAAGAGGCAGCTGGCTCTTAAACAAGATCTTGTCACTAGCATATTCCAGGATTTAATTACATTACTAAGGATGACAGGAAGTCATCCTCCTTCATCCATGTGGGGATATAGAGATTACTGAAGGATAGCTGAAAAGCTAAGTGTATTATAGCATTGAAACTCTTTTATGCCCCATTAATGAATCTACTATTAAGAGGAAAAAGAAACATCTTTGATTACACAGAGAAAAAAAAAAAGCATCAATATTGAAAGATATTCAGCACTAAGGGAAACTAACATATCCCTGTTGGCTCGCAACTGGGGAAAAAAAAAAGCAAGCAGGGAATCTATGTGATACGGTATCAAAAAATACTGTGAAACCAGCCCAAATGTTTTTCACATGATTGCTGTAAAATGTCTTTGGCTTGCAACATGCCACTGCATTTACCAGTTCTAGAAAGAAACCATATACTTTCACATCAACTACCAGATGTCAAAATAACTGGGGCAGTTGCATAACAGTTGCTGCAGCACAGAGGAGAAAAATATATTTTTTTTCTTTTTGTATGCACAATATGGAGCAGAAGGGCTATTTGTGTTTTATTTCTTAATATTGTGAAAGGGTTTTAATGTTTTGATGTTTCAGAGTACTTCTTCTTAGTTTGTTAAGGATACTTTCTACTTCATCTTCTTTTTTCTGTATTTTGCTGACAGCTTAATTCTTAGGCAGATGGACTTCAATACAAGACCAGAGGCAAATTTCTTCTGATTAGCGCAAAGGCATGAGCCAGATGCAGCAACCACTTGGTTAGGAGCTGTGTCCTACGTTCAGCAGGTCAGACTAGGAGTTGGATGGTCCCTTTTGGCCTGACCTGGAGAGCATGATTAATGTAGCCCTCCTGGCACACCTAGCTTGGATCAGCTTCAGCTGAAAATACTTTTTACTCTTAGCTTGCAAAGTATAATTCTAACTCCCAAAACACCCTGAAAAACAAGGCTAATGTCACAGACTTGCTTCACAAAGAGCTATCACATGCTAGTAATATTATCCACCAATCTTGCTATCCATGTTCAGCTGCTTATTACCCAGAGGTAAGAAGTGGTTTATTTCAGGCTCCTGGAGTAACATCCCATTCCCTAGAAATGTTACTTGCTGTACAGATTTTTTGCTGAATGAAACCACTGTGCTGATCTGGGGCGTGTACGTGACTCTTTCCACTCACCATCTTCTGCAGGTAACATGCAGCAGAAGTCCAGAGTTTAAAGCCCATTAAGAAGTTTACTCCAGAAGTGTGATCGTTTAATAGGATCATGAAATTGCTTAAAACATACGGTGAACTTCAGCATAAGAGAGTGTATATTTTTTTATACAGACACATTTTTGTTAAGATTCTTAATTTATTAAAAGTTTTAAAGAAGAGTTATAAATCTATCTCTACACTACCTAACATGGCAATTTTAATCTTTATTTTAAAAAACAGATTTATCAAAATAATAATGCTTGCTGGAAGTATCAGAGCTCAGAATTACTTATATGTCTAGTTGCCGTGCCCTGAAAATAGGGCAGTAATGCCTGATAATCCCTAGGTATTTAAGATTACCATGGAATAACACTAGAAATACCTTAGCAAATGATCTAAGAATGCCTTAGACTGTAATTATGTGCAGATAAAGGTCACTGGGTAGAATATTCTTGGTGTGGTTTGGAGTTCATAAAACAGTAAAGGTCTTATTCTAAGGTACTTTCAATTCCATTCTGCATAATTGCATGACAGTATTTGACTTAATTTCTAGGTAATTGGAATGCCTCTAAGAGGATTTTTCCACTGAACAATGGGATAGGCAGGCAGTATGTGAAGAAATGGTCAAAAAAAAAAAAAAAGAAAGTGAGAGTTTGGAAATCTCAGAGAGAGAAACACACCTCAAACTATTCACTCCGCTTCAATAAATGAAGGAGGCGAAACTTTCGCCAAACTGTGAGGAAACATCTTTGTGCTCATCCTTCCTACATGTTTTCTCTTCTTACCTTGAGCCCTTGCCTCCTGCGGCATGTACCCACTGAAAAAATGCTGCCTGGAAAACAAGTTCAAAACAGCTGCTCCCTCCCTTTACAAAATTGAGGCTTGTCTCATTATTAAAGCACTGGCTGCAGATACTGGCATTTTGTTTCTTTGCTGAGCCTGCCATCATGCAAAGCAAATCCGTGTGCAGACCCTACATCCCCAGCTCAGAGATGGAGTCAAGGCTGCTGCCTTTGCCTGCCACATACCTGCAGAGCACCACTGGTTTAGAGTGAACAGGATCCCTGTGCACAGCCAGCCCAGGCTGCAGGATGTTGATGCACCTCTAATAGCATGTCTGTCAAAGAGCAACAGCTTATGCTATGTAAGGCATGGCAGTATACCCAGTTTTCCTTGCTTTTACAGGGTAGTGGTCACTGCGGCTGTACACCAATGCCACAGGCTGGCGGTTGCTCTCAGTGCTGAGCACTTGCTCGCTCCCATCCCAGCACACCTCCCATTATCGTCAATTCAAGCACATGCTCAGAAAAATCTGCACTTTTATTACAAAACCCCCATATTAGCATGCAAAGATGTGATCTCACACGCTAACAAGAACCTTTGCTACTCTTTGTTAGTAAGCAAGCTTTGGGGCTTCAGCAGGGTCCTGTTCAAGTCAGCCACCCCTCCAAGCACGTGGCATCCCAGCCCCAAGACCAACTGACCATGCATGCACCCTGTAAAGGCTGCAGAGGGAAGATGAACAGTGACCAATAATCACAGCATGGGAACTAGAAAAAGAGAATCTTGCTTTCAAACAATTTCTGAATCAAAAAAAGGTAAAAATATCAATGAACATGGTGTTCACAAATCAGCTGAACAAGTTTAATTATTAGAAAACACCTACTGTCACTGTGATCAAGGTTTGGAATGAAGCTATAAATATAGCATTAGCTTTCATTCCCAAAAGACTAATGAATCAGGGAATTGCCATTTAGAGCGATGTTTAAGTTTTTAAGAAATACAAAAACAATGGCATACCAAATTTGCCTTTTTTCAAGTCACAGGAATTTCACTATCATCCAGGGTTCCTAGGGAAAAGGAATAAATTTATATGGATTTATTATAAGGAAAAGAATTCATTATAGTGAAAATAATGTTTGGAAAAATTACATGTCAATTATATTTTGCCAGGAAACTAAAACTGGCAATCGAATAAAAATGTCCTGAAAAGTCATTATGGTAGCACAGATGTTCTGCCACATTTCACTTTGACTCTTTCTATTCAAGTTGCTCTAAAATAGATACTTGAATAAGAGGCTGTAACAGCAGGCTACAGACCTTTCTGTCCAACTCGGGCTCAAAGATCTTTCCTTTCCAGCTTTATTCATGAACCTGTTATTGCTGGGCCATATTTCCTGGATACTGAACATGGTGAATGTTATTTTAAAATAAATATGTTTTGCAGAAAAACAAGCTCTGCAGCTGTTACAGTACCTTTTTTAAGCCCTCTGCACTACTTACCATTAACATTTCATAGAATTTGACTGAGATGTTCAAAACAAGAGCAAATGTGCAGTCCTCAGAAGATCAACTAATTCAATGGCTTGGAGAGAATAAGTGCTCCAAGAAATCACATTAAAAACGGTTGAAAGTCCTGAGTCAACAGTAGCCTTTGCATACAGAGTGTGTTAACTGGTTTCACGGAAAATTTATGCCTGTGCTACAAAACCTTGCTTTTTGCTCACAAGAGCTATTAAGGATTTTCATTTCAAATGGGACTTTGGAGATCAGAACTCTGCACCCCTTCAGAAAGTCTCTGAGAGTCTGGTGCCATCATTTTCTTAGGAGTCATATGATTAATAATTTTGTCAGTTTGCTTTGTTAAGTAAAAAAAGAAAAAAAAAAACAAAACCAAACCAACAAACCATCCACCCAAATCCAGCCAAACCACCTCAAAACATCAGCTCCCTCAGCAAAGCAAGAACTGGGAAAATACCATGGACAGACAGAAGCATTTCCAATGGTCCAAGTTGGAAGACGCATTTCTAAAATCAAAGACAAGCAAGTATCACAGCCAAGGGCTGTTTGCACCACCACCATTAATATTTCATCCTTTTTCACAAAAACCCTTCCATTTAAAACTATTAACAACTCTGTAATTACTTTCAAACTTCTACAAATTGACCCCAAATTACTTTATTTGCCAGCAAACTACACAAATTTCAACCGTCTTGGGCCCTTTGGGAATGGCTGCACAAGGTTCTGCCTCCATGCACTTTCAAAAACTTTTGTAACTGACAGAGCAGGCCTTTATGCTCCCATGCTAGTAGAGCTTCCAGCACGTAAATCTCTTTGAGAAGTAAACCACTGTCCTAAAAACAACACATGGCATGGTTCTCTGCCCCATCCCCTTGCAGACAACCTAAAAAGAGGGTGCAGCTCACCATGGCAAGGAGGGGAGGGGACAGGCTGCTGCCCCTGAGGGGTTACTCACCCTGGTCTTGCTCTCCACAGCCTGGTCAGGATTGAGTTTGTCCACTTCTACCACAGACAGATTGAATCATAGAATCATAGAATGATTTAGGTTGGAAGGGACCCTTAGAGGTCATCTAGTCTGACCCCCCCGGCAGTAAGCAGGGACATCTTCAACTAGATCAGGTTGCTCAGAGCCCCATCCATCCAGACCTTGAATGTTTCCAGGGATGGGGCATCCACTACCTCTCTGGGCAACCTGTGCCAGTGTTTCACCACTTCCATTGTAAAAATTTTTTTCTTATATCCAGTCTAGATCTACCCTCCTTTAGTTTAGAACCATTCGCCCCTGTCCTGTCACAACAGGCCTTGCTAAAGAGGTTGCCCCCATCCTTCCTATAGCCCCCTTTAAGTACTAGAAGGCCACAACAAGGTCTCCCTGCAGCCTCCTCCAGGCTGAAAAACCCAACTCTCAGCCTGTCCTCATAGGAGAGGGGCTCCAGCCCTCAGACAACTTTTGTGGCCCTCCTCTGGACCCGCTCCAACAGGTCCATGTCTTTCCTGTGCTGAGGGCTCCAGAGCTGGATGCAGCACTGCAGGTGGGGTCTCACCAGAGCAGAGTAGAGGGGCAGAATCACCTCCCTCCACCTGCTGGCCAGACTGCTTTTGATGGACCCCAGGATATGGTTGGACTTCTGGGCTGCGAGCACACATTGTTGGCTCATGTCCAGCTTTTTGTTCACCAGTATCCCCAAGTCCTTCTCCGCAGAGCTGTTCTCAACCCCTTCAACCCCCAGCCTGTATTGATATCGGGGGTTGCTTTGATCCAGGTGCAGGACTTTGTACTTGGCCTTGTTGAACCTCCTGACATTTTCACAGGCCCAGCTCTCCAGCTTGTCTAGGTTCTCTGGATGAGATCCCAGCCTTCTGGTGTGTCAACTGTACTGCTTAGCTTGGTGTCATCTGCATAAATGGATAGCAGCACTGTTATTCACCTGAGATGACACTGCTGGAGAAGGATGAATTTTTCACATATTTAGGCCACCCCACACGAGCCAGACCTCACATTAGGAAGTTAATATATTTGTGAGCAAACCTTCCAAAGTCGCCTCTGTAGCCCCAGAAACACCAGACTGATGTGTGGCCCTATAGGGAGCTTTGCAGTGAAACCCATTTAAGGGGTAGAAGCTGGGGCTGTTATTTCTGAGGGCTATGTACTGTGCATGTGGTATGATTTGTTCTCTATCTGCTCGACCTTTAAATGAGAAGAATCTTCTTTCGGTCACCAGTCATTTTGTGTTTAGATGTAGTCCTTTACAAAAATGCTCTCAGATTTACAACTTCTGCTATTTCTTCCTTTAATTGGAGTAGCTCCTTGTGTCTGAAAGAAAGCATTTGAGCTCAGCTGATTAAATGGGGTAGCATTTTACTCATCAGCACTTCAGTTTGGAAAAAAAGAAAGCAACACCAATGAAAGTCTGAAAAGCTGAGCTATGCCATGGGTTGTTCTTGAACAGAGGTTTAGTTCTGAGCAGTTCCTGGTACTATATTTTTCAAAATTTCACTCCCAGCTGTTCAGTTAAATTGGTTTTTTACTTTTCTCCCAAGACATCCAAGTTCCAACATTGCCCTTTTTACTCAAGCAAGAAGCCCTGAGACATCAGCAGGCAACTTATCTGAAGAAAACTCAGGCTAAGTCCTAAAAAGCTCTTTCAGACACTCCTTGCCTGAAAAGGAGAGCATTTGAGGAGTCTACCAGGAAAAGAGGTGGAGTTTGGTCCATAAGACACAATTATTATGGAAACAAGCTGCATCTTCTAAAAAGAGTTGAGCAACATGTCGTGACAGAGCTTGATGGTACAGATCCAGCTTGGTTATCCTACACATCAAAAATACAATTTCTCTCAAATCTGTACTTGTAGTTTTCTGTTTTTTACAGTAGGATTCAAGAAGAACTTCCCAAGCTGTGAAGCTGTGTTAGATTTCCAATCTAGAGGACTTGTAGGGGTAGCTGGAGAATATTTTCCTGCTGTGTGTGAGAAATGTGGATTCTACACAAATGGCTGATCTAAGGAGAGCAGTTTCTTATGCTTCCTTCTGCCTCTACATTTCCACAGCGTGGCTGAGGGGCTACCGGCTGCTACTAGCAGCTACTTATGAGTGCGGAGTACTTTGTGTACAGTGTTCCTCACTGCTTTTTGCCTGCAAGTTGCTGTGCTTTTTAAATACTTGCCAAGTAGAGTTTTAGTCGTTCTCCACACACTGTCACATTCTGGCTGGAAGGTCCCTGATCTGTGAGGCAGATAAGTGACCACTGTGCTGTTTTTCCTCTCACATTAGATTACCAAACTACCTCCGGATACCACAATTCTCAGCACATTTCCTGCCAGCAAAAACTGCAGCCAGACTTTCTAGAGTACATAGGTATGTGCTTTTCTATAACCAATTTCATCCTGTGCATCAGTCAGGAGAGCTACCACGGAAGGATGTGTCCAAAAGGCTGTTTAATACCTCAGTCCCCCTTTCCCTTTATTCTATGACCTGGAGCTGCCATGATAAACTTGCACATCTGCATCCTTGTTGTGACTGGGAACCCTGTTTACCAGTTCAGAGCATAAATATGTCAAACAACTAGACTTCAGTTATTTTTCCTCCCAGCACTCTCCTGCAGGAGCATTGCAAGACCTCAGGCTCTGAACCTCATTGTGAACAGGGATAAGTCGCAGGATCTAGCAGCCATGTGGGCATTAAATAAAGCCACCCTTCACCTTCCTGACCCGATTCTAAGGAGCATCACTGGCTCACGTGAGGGACCAGCAGGGCTCAGGGAGCCCAGAGGAAGGTAAAATAGAGAGCAACATGTCCCCAGCGTGCAACCTTGGCTGCCAGCAGCTGCTGGCGTCGGCACTTCCTGAGTCGGAGCTCACACCCAGGCTCTTGCTTTTGCCTATCTGCCATGGGCTTGAGTAACCCTTTTTGTGACCCCATTCATACCTTTGGCCTCCCAAACATCCTGTGACAAGAGTTCCCCAATTTAAGCATACATTGTGCAGAGAAGGACTTCCTCCTCTTTGTTTTAAACCCACTGCCTCGTATTTCCACTGGCTGTCTCACACTGTGAGATCCCAGTGAACAGTCATTCCCTGTTTATCATCTTCTCTATACCATCATGGTTTTTTATAAACTTCCACCGTCTTTCTCAGGCCCAGAGCTCCCTCCCACGCTGAACACAGCTTACCTGGACCAGAGACAAGCACTCAAAAGCCTCAGTTCAGTTAAACAAAAGCTTTCACATTCTTTTATTTCTGCTTTGTTTACACAGATTTCCAAGTTATTTGTTGCTTTCAACTAAACACAACAGAGTTGAAAAATATGAGGCCAGGAGTGCCACACTTGCATCTTCAGCTGGATTAGCAGGACTGCTGCATGTGTAGCAAGAGGGACCAGGGATTTCCCAACTGATTCTTGCTGAATCCCCCTGAACACAAACACACACTGCTCTAAAGCACTCAGCAGTCCCCTTTGGGACCAGATGTCCCAAAGGTCTGGTGCAGCTCAGACACCAGAAACCAGCAGCCATGTTCCCTTGCCCCATGGCAGAGAAAAGACCCCACTCTGGAAAACTGAGCATGGACTATCGCAACCAGAGTTTCCTCACCTGAGTACTTTTCCATCGGACCTTATTCTAGGGCCTGCCAAGACAGCCAGCACCCTGCAACACTTGGTCCCAGCTATGCCTGCAGAAAAACAGACCCTATGACTTTTAAAAATCTGTCTCAAGGGAATTGTCCATCAACAGTGAATTATGGCAGTATCACCATGGGGGTACGCAGCAACTAAACAGTGATTACAGAAACATCTTACCACAATCACAGGGCAGAAAGAGAGGAGGGCTCCATCACACAACAACAACAGGGGATTTCACATGAATGTAGCATAGCTAGGAGGCATTACTGTTTCCACGAGAACTATCATATTTGAAACTGAGCTTTGCACCTAGTTTCTTAGTTTCCTTTCTTCTGTTTGAACGTTTAGAAAAGTTGTAAGTATTATGGCCTCAGTCTCATGGGAATAAGTGCCATCAGAAACTCAGCATAGCTTTTATTGCAAGAGCAAGACTCTGTGCGTAGTATGTGTTTGTATGTATGTATTAGGATAAAAGATAAAAATCTATTGAAAATAATTTAAGATTCTTACAAATATCAAGTAGTAAGTGGAAAATATTTTGTTAATTGAACAAGATTTAAGATCTAAGCAAAGATTAGTAGACTATTTTCAAACAGTAACTGTGCCATTTTCTACCCAACAAATGGAGGTGATGATACCCAAAGTGCAGTTAAGCTAGACTGACTATTTAAATGCAGGCAAGTAGTACATCTTGTGTTAATTGTTAAAGTGCAGCTCATTTAGCCATCACTAGATTTCCAGCCAGGAATCCCCAGCTGGTTTATTTCCCCTTTTTTGTACATTTGCCAGATCATTGCTGTACTCAGCACTACACTTCCTTCTCTCAAGGGCAAATCCTCCCTGAAAATAAGCAGCATCAATCCCCTGAACAGAACTATTGAAGTGGTTGAATTTGACATGCGAGGCTCATAGCAATGCCATGGGGACAAGCCTCTGGTTCAGCTCCTGCCCACAGCATTGGCAGTGCTGAAAGGGTATTGCCACAAGCCAGGACTAGAGGTGTTGGTGCTGGTAGGAGCCAGTGCTGTTGAGAGCACCTCCAGCAAACATGCCTCTCACTATGCTCATCTACCTGGTTTGTAGAGCAGCCCCTCCAAGACCTTGTCACCTGTCACAGCAAGCTGCCATACAGCGGAGAGAAGGAGACTTGTGTTAAATCAGCTTCCTGGAGAAAAGAAACATCAGTCTCTGTATTCCAGCAGACTCTGGATTATACTGAAATGGTATTTCAATGTCAGGACTGGCAGGAAAGGGAGAGGCTTTGGAAGAGCCCACACACAGCCACGCAGTGCCCACAGGGGGCTGCTATGCCCTTGCTGATACATTGCCCAGAGCAGGGTCTTGCTGTGGAGCCCTGTCTGTCCCCTCTGCTTGGCCAAGCAGGGTCCCCTGGGCAGGTCACATACAGGTGATGAAACATCCATGGCAGCAGCAGGTTCCTGTGGATCAGATTCATTGCAACTACCTTAGGATCATATTTTGACATTGGCATAGGCATTTATTTTGAAAGGGATTATCCTATGTTTCACCTCTATTACTTAATAGCAACTTAGCTAAAGTTATTATGAATATGGTAAAGGATAGAAGATCGTTATACAGAGCAGACACCCGCCATTAACTTAGAGAATAAGGTTAATAGCACTGCTGAGCTGAGGGTGTTCGATGGGCTGAATGTAGATGAGATTTGCAGCCAAACTTCCCAAAGATTTCGCTGGCGGATGCACATTTCATTCGCACACGGGGGATAGGAACCTGCATCACAGCGCCAGACTGGATCCAGATGAGCCTGTCATTAGGACTAGTATTCTTCAGTTCCGACCCTTCTCCTCTGGCCCTGAAAACTGTTACTCTGCAGCCTCCAGGCGCTGTCCTCTCTGTGACAGTTTTATAACATACACACAGTGGAAGCTCCTTAAATATTTCCTATTGCTTCAGCCCATAGCAGAATAGATTAATCTCTTAAAGATAGGACTTGTAATGAAGCTAGTACACCAAGGTAATGTAAATGCCAGAGCGATCAGGAGTAGGGGATGGTGAATATCACAGTCTACTGTGATTTATGATTACACTGGTTGACCTTGCTAAAATTTTCTAGAAACATATTTTAGTTTAGGCAAATCTAAACCTGTCTTCTGGCCATAATGTTCCTCACAGGACAGCAGGTCTAAACAGGCATTATTTACTACTGTTTGATTACCAGTAAATCATTCAGTGTAATTTCCAAATGCTCTCTGATAATATGTTGGACCAAAGTAATAATTCCCTGTGAATACCAAGGAAATAAAGTGCTTTACAGTTCTATCCCACCCTCCACTCAGAGAGCACCCAGTACTTTATGCATTCATGAACCTACCTTCACAGTCTCTAAGGCCTGAGGAGAAAAAAAATCTTGGAAAGCTTCACTTCTAACACAGAACTGTAACTTCCTTACAAAAGTATCATATAAACATATTTTAGATCAAACTTTTTCCACAGTGATTTTCCATTACCATTTCTCTCATCACTAATTTTAATTGCAAAATAAATTCCAGATTGACAAGATAAGTTTTAGTAGTGAAGAGGCTTAATAAAACTGATTCCAACCGACCCTTGAGTCACCTTGATCCTTCTCCAAAGATAGGGCATACTGTATCTAGAGTAATATTCCTGATTCCACAATGTGTTTCTAGTTATTTCCTGCAAAGCCATTAAAATAGTTGTATATGGCATAACGTGATATGAAAAAGTAATTCTCCAGTAGCTTAAACATAAACAGCCTGTCCTTCCAAGCAGAAGCTGTAGCTCAGCTGTGTTTGGGTCAGTGAACATCCCAAACATCCCAATAGCCAAATGATGAGCATTATGGCTCAGGAAAAAAAAAAAAACTCAGATAAAAACCTATTTGCCTTCCAGTAGATGCCTGAGGGAGATCTAAATCATTCCTACCAAAGTGATCAGTATTCTACATGACACTTTACAAAGGAATTAAAGAAAATCAATTTCCTTCAGACCTTCCTATTTCTGAGCTTTTTTATGAGTCAATGACAGCTGAAGTGTTTGCATCATTAATGAGGTCTTTCAGCACATAATACCTCAAACACTGCACAAGGGCTCTCTTGGGATGGATAAAGCAAGCTCGCTAGTTCTGATGTCCGGACTTCAGAGCAAGAACCAGGAAGCACGGCTGTATTACACCTCTTATACGTGCATACACATATATTCTTCTTAAACTAGCTTGTATTACACAGGATAACATTTTTTGTAAGCTCTCTGAGACCAGCTGCATTCTTATGAAATACCCCAGGCTCCAGAGGAACCAAAAAAAAGTGAAGGCACAACTACGTGCTACACATTTTAAATCTTGGAGGCAGAGCCTGAAGGAATAAGTGTAGTTCTTCAATATTTTCCAGAAACACTGTGTGAATTGCAAGGTATATTATGGCTGCTCTTCTCTTCTGTAGTAGCTACATTTATCCCCAAATTGCAAGGTTTGTCTTGGGAGGTCTCCAGCCTAAAAGGATAATTTAACATAGCAATCGTTAGCAAATTTCACAGCGGAGATGTACAGAAAAAAAACCCTGATTTATGGAGAGACGGTTACTCATGCTCACTGCCTCTTGGGATAACTAACCAATAACCCCGTGAAGAGGTTTCCCTTGCTGTGGTACCCTGCCTTTCGGAAAAAAACACCTGGTGGGACGGGTGCCTGTGGGGCAGCCCAGCCTGCTCAACAGCATCTCCCATGGGCTGCAGGAGCTTCCTGCTGACAGACAGGCACAAGAGTCACAGAGTGTCTTTAAATTCCCTGTTTCTTACTGGGAGGGAACTACAGTTGTACTTACACCCTCTGTGGCCTCAAGCTCTCTGCAGGTCTGGGATCCTCCTCCCGCTTCTGGTGTCCTGCACATGGCTCTTCTCCTGCAATCTGCTCTTTTACCTCAGGTTTTGAAGACAGCTTGTTGCATCCTGGATTAGTTTGCCAATCAAAAGTTCACTGTCACACTCTTAGAAAACACACTTTTTGGGTTTCCTTCCTTTCAGACCTCTTAGTCTTTAAGAAGCCTGTAGCAACTCAGATGCTTTACTGGGGAAATTTCTAATATTGAAGACTCAAGGCTCAGACAAAAATTCCACTGGCAACTTTACCTGTACTGCAGCTAGCCCATAGCTCTGCAAAGGCTGCATGGTTTGCTCTATTGGTAATGTTTTTCCCCACTTGCCAGCTGACTCGGTGACGCTGTGCACCCTGCCTTGTTCCCTGGCACAGAGTATGCACAGCAGGAGCACAGCAAACAGGATGGGAAGCACTTCAACCTGCAGAAAGTTCAAACAAAGTTCATCTTGTGTATCCAAAAAGTTGTCTGGCACAGGGAGCCACTCCAGCGTGCACAGCTCTGCTCTGGTCCATGGTGGTTCTCTCCACCAAGCTCAGCCACAGGGAAGATTCCTAGCAGAGCGGTCACTTGCAGGCTTGCACCAGGAGTTCCCTTTGCAGGTACTAGGCAAGTCCTACTCTCATGTCATTTGGTTCCCTTGAGTGAAAGTTTCAGTCAAGTTTGTCTTGTCTCAGTTGAACTCACCCTCTGGGGCCTGATTCACCGCACTTTTGTGCCCACATTACAGCAAAAAATGCCACCTAGATATGCAAAATTGGTGAGGAAAAAAGGCCCTCCAGACCCAACAGTAATCAAATCAGGGTGTGGGGGTATCACCTCTACCTCAGTGTTTGGTGTTTGCATTGCTGTTTCCCAAACTGCAGGGTTTGGTGTCTTTTTTTAAAGAAACACACAATGAAAGAATATTTGCATAAATACATTTTACTGAAGGAAAACCAGTCACCGATGACCGCAGCAGTTGGCACCCAACCATTCAACAGGAGCTTTATAACACAACTGCCTTTTAGATAAAGACTCATGTTTAGGAAAAGGCCCTTGCTTGCTGATGCTTAAGCTAATATGCTTCATTATAAGAGCTTGACTATCCCGTTAATTGGCTAGATGATGCGGTCATTAAAATAAATGAGCTACAATTTTGCAGGCCTAGCAATTCAGGAATCCATACTACCCTATTATCTTACTGTGAATAACAGACTGTAAATAATGCAGACATGTAATTAAACCAACTAAACATTAAAAGGAAAAAAAGAATTCTAGGGATTCTCTTGGTTTTCCCCTTCTGACAAAAGTTATTACTTATCAGATATCCCAGAGGTTCCCAACAAGCCCTCCAGAACTACTTGCATGAAACAAGTCTCTCAAACTTCATAATCGGTTAAAGTTTTTAATGCTTTTTTAATGAAGTGACTAAATTAAAGGCATATTTATGGGAACACAGATATTCCTGCACAAGAACCTCCTACTATCTTTAAAGTTTGGTTATCATCTGGCTGCTGTGAAAATGAGGTGAGGCAGTCTGGAGGCTTATGGGGGGTCTATGTAATTTAAGCAATGCCAGGCACTTTTAACATGTAGTGGAAGAAGCGAACTTAACATAGATCTATAGTAAATTCAAAATGCAAATATTAAGCTATAGTCAAGTCTCAGTCTTGCATGGATAGATAGCCAGAACATGTATTAAAACTAAACATAACGTATTCTGTGCATGGAGCTTCTGCAGGCTGGTCCAGCTGCAGGCATGCAGCATCTCCACCCTGCAAAATAGGCTGTTTGGGTCTTTATCTACAGGTCCAATATCATCACTGAGGCAAGACAAAGGCTAAGGGTGAGAAAATACTCTGTTCTTCCAGGGGATATATTTGCCTCCCAATTACACACCTGCTGGCATCAGCTAGGACCAACATGGTCTCAAGTCACCAACTTCAGCCCAAAAGTCCCTACCACCCAAGCCGAAGGACTGAAGTGATTATTACTAGTTAACACAGTTCACCAAAGAAAGAGGTATGTATTTAGACTAGATCTATTTTTGAGGCATTTTATCATGAAAACTTCACACAGTGAAGAAAACCTGACTGTGACCTAGTATTATAAACAACTCTGTTCAGGGAATATGACTCCAAGGAGAGCATTGTCCAAGTCCAGGATTACCAAATACTCTGCTGAACGTAAAAACCATCCTACAAAGCCATTGCCTGTGACTTCAAAATGTCTTTCTGCTGCTGTTTCTTAGTTGGATTTACTACTAGCACTTCAGGATCTGTGGGGGTTTTGTTCATCTTTTTGTTTATCTATCAGGCTCATTAGTTGAAATTCACAGTGACTTGTGTGAATGAGGAGAGGGAATTAGGGCCTCCTGTACAGAAGGGGGTTTAAGAAATTATTTTTCACTACCTCTCAGAACTTGGCTCTGACCTCCTAATCCTGAATAAGCCTTTTCCTTCTTTTTAACCAGACAAAGCACAGATCCAGGAGATGTATCCTATTTAGGTAGATCTGAGATATGTGTGCTCTTTGACCAATAAAAAAATTCTCCGGATGAAGTACTTGAGGCAACATGTGCATGTATAGGAAACGATGGGTAGGCATATAAATATGCATAAGTGTATATTAAAACTTCATTTCTCATATCCTGTTGCTGAGCACTACCAGCCGTGGGGTGGGAGGGGAAGCAGGGTGAATAAAGACAAAAACGCCCATGGATCCGAGGACCCTTTTTGCTGCCCTGCTATTCAATGTCTCTTCTTCCCTGAAGAAGAGACATCCAGTCTGCATTCCAGGAAACACCTGATCCAAAGACAGGAATATTTGAGAGCAATAATCGACCCTGAAATGGTCTTGCATCTCTTAATAAATGGCAATTTTCCATACACTATCTATTGTAAATGAAAAAAAAAAGCCTACATAATGAGGCTGAGGCATTTAATATTCTGAACGGTTTGCTGAAAAGAAAGAAGTCTTCTGGGAAGTATCAGAAATACACATCATATCCCTAAATTCTGGGAAAATACATGAGTCTGATCTAGCTGATATTTGTCTAACAATAAATGGAGGCAAATACCTTCCAATTGAAAGCACATTTGAAAGATCACAGGGACTTATTTATTCCAGCAGAGGTCAGGAACAAACTATATTCCAAAACATGTGTTTCCTACCTGCTTGTTTCATAGCTTATGGTTAGCTGACATGCAGAGCTAAAACCTCTTGCTTCCAGTCAAAAGGAACCTCATTTACAGAGCAAACCTCATTTTTAGGTCTTTAAGCACAAGCAAGTTGGACAAGCATGTCTCTGCCGATTTATTTTCTGGAAAGGCAACAATGTCCTGGAGGCTATACACGATTTTATGGAGCAATTGTTGATCAAGCCCTTAGACATGGGGAGTATACCATTTTGATAGTGTTTGCCGAAAGATCCTAATGGCTGCCAGGAGGGGAATTTCAGAACCAAAGACAATAACAGTCCTCATTAAAACACTGGATTCGTCACAGTTATTTTAGATTCAGTTGAAGGAGCAATGAAACCACTTTCTATATAATAAAAAACATTTTAGAGCTGCATTGCAAGGCATTGAATTGCAAAAGAGGTCAGGGCTAAGCCATTTCGCCTGAGAGTTTCCACTCATTGCAAAAGAAGAGGCTGGAATATTAGTTTTGCAGGATTTGGACTTTGGAGACACAAAGTCAGGTGAAAGGGTTTGGAGAGGAAATTGGAGAGACGTGGGGCTTTCTGAATGCATAACTCCTTGGAGTTACAGTCTTCGGATATACTGAGCTGTACCCGGTGTATACTTTTCCTATTTTGTTAAAGTACATTTTTCATTAACTGAGAGGGCAATACCAACAAGCCCAATACATAATCTCAGTCTCCTTATACATAATTCATAACCCTGTAAATTGTCTCTTTTATAAGCTGTATTTTTTCAGTGTTTCAAAAATTTCTGAAAAAGTTGACCGGAGTTTACAACTCTGCACAAACCAAAAGCCTAGAACAACTAGGAATTTACAGAAAAACATGACAATTACACTGCAAAGAAGCCCCAACAATGAGCCTGCAAGACTCCTGAGACTGTTGTTTCTGACTTTGTTCTGGTTCTATATGTGGGCACTGGCCAATGTAAAGGCTGAATAGAAAATTAAAGAGTCTACCAGTATCTGATAGATTAAAAATCCTTGAGGATGAAAAGGTATGGTAAAGTTTCATGGAAGAAAAACCTATTTACACATAAAATATACATAAATATATACATTCCTGTTCTGGCAGGGCATGCAAGTAATGCTAAGGAAAAGTAAATCCATCTTTTAAATCCTCTTGCATAGTACTTGGGAACTGAGGAAAAGGATGGGAACAGGTGAATAAAAGTCACCTTCCAGTTGTCTTCCACTGGAGCAGTACTGGACCATTGCTTCAATACGTAGTTCTTAAAAAAAAAAAAAAAAAAAAAGATTAGCAAGATTTAAAATGGTTCACCCTTTTGATCTGCAGAAACTGCTCATCTTTGCTGTTTCTCTGTCCACCTACTCCCTGCTCCTCAAGGCTCAGAAGACAAAAACATCATGGCCTATTCTTTCTCCTCTCTCTTTGAATAGATTTTTTTTCCAAGAATTTATGTAGATGATGTATGAAGTGAGGTCTTACTGATTATTTTCATTTGCACTCTAAAGCCTTCATGTTCCTCTCTGAAATCCCTGGCAATTCATTTGGTCTCTGCTTTAAGATGTATAAATCCTTGTGCTGAAGTTCTGGAATCTTCATTTGCATTTTGCATTTCAGGGCTTGGAGGATGAAGTGAGGATTATTTTGGAGTGTTTTTTCTGTTTGTTGTGAAGACCACGGGACACCTTGCAGCTAGGTTATTTGCTGTTTTCCACTAAATCCTTCCATGCCTTTTAGCTGAGGGTTATTCCACCTCTCTGAGGGGCTGCACTGCTCTGCTTTTGGACAGGAACATGCTATAATGTTCACTTCAAGAGCTTGTAAGAACATCTCACAGTTAAGTTAGATGCTAGTCCAGGCAAGGGCATTATTCATTTGCTGTGGCTGCAGCTGACAAATAGTTATCAAGGATTCTTTCTACTTTTTGTTTCAGGAAATATGTATTTCTGTTTTCAATATACCCTAAACATGTAAAGGTGAGACTTAAACAGACCTGCTCTGGGCATTTGTCCATTGTACTTCTGAATATCATGAAATAGTAGTCTATGCACTTTCTTGTAAAAACCTGGGGCTTAAATCCATTCCATATGTGCAATAATAATAATAATTAAGTAGACAATATTTTCTATTGGACTGAATACATTTATGGAGCTATTGACGGAGGTCATCTCATTAAATGACCTATGCTCCCCAAATAATAAACCAAATCAACAGCTGAAGGTGTAGGTGCCCATAAACCTCAGGAGCCTTCTAGCTGACTGCTTCTTACATGCTCCTTAAGCATTTTGTATGTTAGCTATCCAATTACCCAAAACTTAAAATGGGAACATCCATAAGCCCTGTTACACAAATACGGTAAGATTCAAACGTATGTAGCATCAGTAATCAGCTGTCTTAAATTCCACCTCCTGTGCCAGACCATTACCTTGCCAAGAGGAATCATCCACCACTTCAGGAAAAACGTAACACCAACTCCAACCAAAGAAAAAAGTTCTGAGTCAGCTCTTTGCTGCCTGCACTGTATGTGGCTCATTCTTATTCTGAAACTCTCTCCTTGCCATGAAATAGCCAAGGTAAAATGAAAAACCTCCATATGGTTAGGATACAGATTTGTGCTCATTTATTGTATTTGGCCATGAATTGAAGTGCCTTACTTTTCATTGATATTGTGCTGCTTATTAGTCTCTGTGGGGCTATGGAATATAAGAAAGAGAAAGACTAGGTACAGTATTTGCATGGGAGAAACAATCCAACTAGGTGGACAAGCATGCCCTCCCTGTAGCTGTTGTTTCTCCTGCTGCTCCTTTCCACTGCCTAGTCTTTGCAACTCCAGTGGAATTGCTGCAAACAGTCCCACAGCCAGTGTGATTCAGGGACCCCACACACCTGTCTGCAAAGAGTGGGAGAGACAGAAAGCACATAGTCTAAAATCACCGTGTTCAGTTTGACTTGTATGAACTGAAGAAACAGTATCACTACTCATGACTGCCTCAGCCACCACAGCTGAGCCATAAAAACCTGCACCGATCATAAAAGTAACATAGATTTAAATGTAAATTATTATACACAATAGTAACACATAAAACAGTATAACAATATCGTGAAGGCTGCGGATTCATTATCATAGGTTTGCACTAAAATCCTCTGATTGGCAATACCTACTCCATTTTAAGTGGTGTCTGCTACACTGCTAGACTGCAGCTGACCATGATGGCAATGACCAAGATGAATGGCACGCAGACAATTGACCCTCTGAAAAAGTAGTTAACCACACTACTCACTGAGTCTTAGCAAAGGAAGTCTGGCCAGTCCCTCCATGAAACAGTCAGGGGCTGATAAAGGCAGAAAGCATAGGGGAGGTTAGAGCAGGCTTTGCTTTCCCCTAATGTTAATGTCTTCTCACATCATGCCAGTGCAAAACCTTCTTATAGCTGTTAGAAGACAAACAGCCCAGGGTCCCAGACCTGCTGTCCTGCATCATTACCCTTACCAACTTCTTGAGCTCCCAGGATGCCTGGGAAGTCAGTCCTGTGAGAGTGGGCAGCAGCATGAAGTCTGCTGTAGGGGTTATTCAACATCGTATGTAACATGTGAAACCTCTGCATTTGTAAACAGGCTTTGCTTCGGATATAAATTGATTGTATCCTCCCATTTTTACACTATCTCCTTGCTCAGTCTCAGTACACTGAGAATATAGAAGTCTCCAGAGAAGTCATCTGGCTGACTAACATAGAGATCAAATTTACACCTAAGAATGATTGAAGAAAGAGGATTGTTGTAGTTTCACTGGGAATATCAGAAAGGCCTGGGGCAGCTCAAAATATGAGATTAGAGCCATCAGGGAGCAATAATATAAGCCTAAGAAACTGGAAAAGGAAGACAGAAGTGGCTACAGGGGTACTTGAGGCAGTAGATCAAAGAGTTGAGTTGTGAATGAAAGAAGTCAGATCCAAAACTAATTGAGTAAAGGGAAGAGCAGACAGACACAAAGACTGAAGCAAGTCTGGTTTCCTTTACTATCTTCTGTTCAATCTGGACTGTGCTTACAGTAGATATGATGATTTTCTTGGGGATATTACAAAGAGGTCACTGGAGGAGATGGGGGTGCTAACACACAGAATGATTATATCAGAGGTACTGTTTATTAGACTAAGCTGTATCCTCTGAAAATGAAACGACATTGTTGTTACTTGCCTATTCTCTTTTCCCGTTCAAATAATATTTATGCAAGGATTACAAGAGGAGGATCCCAGGAGCTTTGAACCTGAGATGCTTCGCTTTGTCCTGCAGGCATGGAGTCAGAGGTTGCTCACTGGGGGCACTTGAAGGAAGATGTTCCACAGCACACTGAGCTGGAAAGGGGCCAAGGAGACTTCCAGACAATTCACAACATAAAATTGTCTCTAAGATATAAACCACTGACGAGTGGGTCTCTGTAAAAGCAAAGCTGTTTCATCCAAATCTTTTCAGTTTTGACACACAGTTACACAAATCTTGTCTAAAGGTTAAGTAGCAGCCAATATGAGGGCCTCTTTTTTCCTCTGTCTGTTACACCCAAGAAAGAAGAGGGGAAGGGTGAACTAAGACCGTTATTTTAGTTCCTAAAACCTTTTTTCCTCAATATCCTGTTCATGCCTTTCCCTACTCTTATTTGTGGTATAGAAATCTTTTGTCTTAACTATCAGAGGAAAAGCCAACTTAAGAAGCAAACCATTTAGAGAACATAACAATAAGATAGTGATAATAGGAATAAAATATCAACACCTTTCGATTTAGCCTAGGCTAAATGAGGTTTATGACAAGGTCTGGTCCAAACATTCACAGCAGCAGAAGGTGAGGCTTCCACTACAGAAAAACGCCTTAAGGAAGAAAGGACCCCCACAGACTTCAAAAGCCTGCAAGACAGAGACCACCCCTACAAGATTAGCTGCCAGACCAGAATGGCTGTGGTCTTGCAGGTCCCTCCACACATGTATAGCATGAAGCATGTCGGTTAGACTCTTTATGTGCCTGAAATCAAGAACATGCTTGAACACCTGGCTAAATGGAGCTGCTGCTGAGAATTACAGCTCTCACAGGTGCTGCCACAACATAATTGTAAGTTATTTCAGGGCCAGGTGTCACCCAGGCAGATTCATTGCTAACACTGTAGCAGTGGGTGAACATTACTACACTGACTGCTCCAAACTGGGGAAGGCAAAAGCAGGCAGTCTACACTGTAGGCAGACTAAATTAGGAAACACCTTTTTTTCCATCTCACCATGTCTCACTGTCTCCCTCCCCCAGCCTTGCAATAAGTGCTACCACACAGCTATCTTCCATTTGACATTTTCATCCATACAAGTCCTATAAGTTGACTGACAGGCTCGTCATATACCACACACCCTGCCCCAGCTCATCACAGCAGGAAGACAGAAATAGGTATGTCAGTATGGCTGCCTCTCTGCCCCATCAATCAACTCAGCAGTGATGACGGCACCAAATGAAGTCTTTCCACTCATTAGATTCCTGTGGTCTATGATGTGCCAAGAGTTTGACCACAACTCTCTGGCATATGTAGATGGCTTCTGTGATTTCCAGGTGGTCTCTCATCAAAATATATCCCAGGCCTGGGTCTGGTTATCTTCCCAGAACAGATGAGATCAACACAGCCATGGGCTCCAGAGATAGTTTCTTGAAGAATACACAGTTTTTGGTGTAGGAACAAAGGTCGTCAAACAACCACCACTTGTGGATTCAGAGATAAGAAGTCACAGAAACCTGAAGAGATTGGGTTATTCACCCTGTTTGGTTCCGGAACAGCAGTAAAGGAATTCTTCTATTGTCATTTTCTTAATCCAAATAGTACTTTAAAAGTAAGACCTTAAAAAGCAATAATTTTCTTCATTTACAAATAAGAGATACAATCACATTCTCATATAACCTCATCCCCAGCAGCTCTGCTGTCTCCCTCCCCTGTTCTGGCCAGCTCTGCTCTAACAACCCTCAGGCCCAGGTGACTGCAGAATTAAGACAATAGTTCTTACTGTGACAGTAAGATAAATCTCTGTTTTTTACAAAAGCCCTTTTCAGTGGAATTTGATACCATTTTATAATTTCATTCTGCAAGAGGAGCACCCAGCTGAGCCCTGAATCAATACAGAATTCATTAAAGGACCTGGGCACTGACTTGATCTCTAGGCAGAAGAAAAAGGTCTCTCTCTTTCCCTCCCTTTTTACCACACCACTAGCACAAAATGGTATGAAACATGCAGGGAAGATTTAATAAATCAGTAGAAGGACTTGTAGCTCTTCCTTTTTTTTTTTTTTTTTAATGTAAGGGTGAAATATAGCAAAAGGACCACAAGAAGCAGGGAGGGAGAACTAGGGAAAGGCAGCAGATGTTGTAAAAGGTCTACTTTCATGTTCCCTGTGCACCAGAAAAGTGCAGACATATATTGGCAGAGCTACAGTCAGAGTCCATAGCAAGGATACATTTTACACATCTGGAAGCTATTTGGCAGGGTGTAGAGTTCAAATGTTTTCTCTTCAGCTGGTTTCAGACATACCTTTCAGTGCTGGGCTGAGGTCGGGACAGCTCAACCTACAAGCTCATTAAAGAAGGCGTTCACCACAGCTTCAGCACGCTTGTTTCAGCTGTTGTCAGAAGCAGGCTTGGGGTTGGGCTTGCTCTCCCCCCTTCGGCAACAGGGTGCCAGTAACACTCAGCAATGAGAATGATAATGGAGAAACAGGGAGGAGAGCAGGGAAAAGAAAAAGGCACCACAACTCAGCAAAGCCTGGCCTCAGATCAAGAAACAAAATGTACTTGGACAAAATCCAGGGTGTGAGTTAACTTGAGTGCAAAGCAAGCCGTTCAGGAAATAAGAAGGCCCATGCTGCACAGGAACACGGAAGGGTCACATTAAAGCCCATGTGCTTTTTTTGCAGAAATCCCTCTTTTTTAAAAAATAAATAAATATAGGCAGAAAAGAAAGGTTCAGTCTCTCTGCCCTAGAAGAAAGGCCATCTTTAGCCAGCAGGAAAGAGGAGGCATGCTGCTGGATCTGGGGCTGCTGACAATGCCCTGAGCCAGCATGGGAGCTCCTATCAGTCACCAGAGGTTAACTCTGCTTTTGTAAGACATGTTTCCCAGCAGAGGTGCACTCCTGGGACCACTCCGTATTCCAGCTAGCATGATCCAGTGCCCACAAACTACCTGCCATGCCTAGTGAGGAGAGAGCAAACCACCAGTGTGGTGCATGATTTACCTCATCAGGATGAGGCCCCCAGGTGGAGTGCTACTTGCAGTGACCAGAGTGCCTGGCAGGTTGCTGTGACCCACTAATCACCTTACTGCCCAACATCCTGCTGATGATGCACACTCAGCAGGAATGTAACAGACTGCAGCAGAGCGAGGCTTTCCACACCTCACAGCACAGGTCCTGACTGTGCTGCGTGGGAACCAAGCCAGGGACTTTCACTGGTAAAGATGTCTTGCGCAAAGGGGAGCCAGGGGCCAAGCTTCACCCCTGTGAACTAAGCTTGGGCCACCCAGCCAATGATTCCCTCATTTTCTCCTAAGTCTTAACCATGCTCAGGAACTTAAAGCAGTACATTGATCCTTTCAATGCATAAAACACTTCAGGCTTTCATCTCTGCTTAGTTTAGTTGTAGAATATCTTACACACCTCCAGTTCTGCCTTTGTCTTCTCTGTCCAGAGCCATCCTGGAACTAAAACAGGGAAAGAGAGGAAGAATCGGACAAAACAGCATCTAAAAGCAGTGTGCCAAGATATTATCACTGAATAACGCGGTCAGTGGCAGGAACATTTTGTAGCACAGCACATATCTCACAAAACGTCCACCTCCAGCTCCCCCACACATGGCTGCTGTGGTCATCTCTAACCCTGGCTTAGGTGCCCGGCCATGTAGGCCCAGTTTGGAAAAGCCTGGTGGCACAGTCTGTCAGCTGGCTTGTGTTTGGAGGGCACTGCTCATCTGCCAGCCCAGGCATCAAGTCCTGCATTGACATTTTCCCTGGGTCAGCATTTCCAAATGTTTTCTCAGCCTGACCCTGCTGCGTTTCTCCTGTGGCCTCCTCCATGCCATCCCCTTGCACACTCTGACAGCTTCTCCAAAACAAGCACCCATCCCCTCCCCATCCCTCGGCTACCTATGCCATGCCCCACGCACCTGTGGCACTCCCACCCCAGTGCTGATGTGGAGGAGCTGTGCTATTTCTTTAGCTGACATAACAAGAAGGTCAGTCAGGGATGAAAAAAACCTAAGAGAAACACTAAGATGTTTTATATCAACTTCAAATGAACAACAAGACAGGGCCTTCAAATCACTCGTCCCTTATGTCAAAAATACATCCAAGTCAAAGGAAGAACCCCACGCTCATGGCATAACAAAAATTGAACTCTGGAACAAAGCTAAAATATATCTGATTATTGAGGCTGAAAAATCCCAGCAGACTGGAAAATCGCAGATGACCCAGATAATGAGTCTTTTCCCTAAAAATACCTTTACTAGAAAATACATGCGAATCATAAATATCAAATTAACTTTTTATTTTTCAAACTGGTGTAGTTTGAAAACTAGTTTAGCAATACTGATGTGACATGTTGCTGTGGAGCTGGACGGTCCGCAGTGGAGAAGGGGTTTAACCATGATGTCCACTGCTCTGCTTCCACACGGTAGCTCACCTCCACTATGCCCAGGAATAAAGGAAAATAGTTTTGAAGTGGGAAAGCACCCACTGGAAATACCTGTAGTACCTGTATAGCTGTGTTTGGCTTATATCTAAATTATTTGAATTACAGAGTAAGATGCAGGTTATCACCTGATGATTTTTATCTAAAAGAAGCCAAAGTACCTGCAAACCAGGGAACAAGCATCAGTCCTCCACCCTTGCACGTGTGGAGAGCCAGGTAAGAAAAAACAAACTTCTCAGTCCAAGCTGGGGCCAGGAGCCCTGGGACAAGGATGTAGCATGACCTCAGAAATGTGCACCCTTTCCCAAAGCTCAGGAAGGGGAAAGGGAAGAGGTGCTTTGGGCACTAGATCAGCTGTTTTACTCAAGACTACTTCAGAAAAACCATAATCCCAGCAGGCTGGTGTACCTGACCTCTCAGTCATGGTACAAACAACAGAGTTACCCCAGCTTGGCAATTGTTGCGCTGGTAGTCATGGGGTGTAACACTTTAAGAACATAAAGCAAGAAGGTCTGCAGACAGAGGGTAATATCTTTTATAAGACCCACTAAAACAAACCAGCTTTCAGCACACAAGCTTATTCTCTGGTCTGAAATGGAAGTGTGTTATCCCAAGGGAGAGATGTGATGCACAGGGAGCACGGAACGTGCAAGCAAATTACTGGATGTTGACAGTCATTGGGTGACCCATGCATAATTGAAATATTAAGTAGTAGAGTGACTGTTGACTACCACAGCATTCGGCCAGGGGAAGGGGGCACCCAGCTGCTTTCCAGGGTCTCTGCAAAAGCCAGCCAGAAGCAGCAATTCTGAGATGGGCAGAGCAGACCCTCCTGCAGCCAGCCAGGTTGGGGCTGGGAACCTGTGTGCCTGGAATACCAACAAAATCAGCAGCTGAGGAGCAAGTGCTGCCCAGGTTCCCAGGCTCCCAGGGGTTTCTCAACAGCATGTCCATGACAGCATGTAGCTTTGCTCACAGCCCTGGTAGAAGTTACATTTATCAGCAAAGCTGCCTGGCTTGGTGAGGTTGCAAAAGCCAGCACCTTGCTTGTGTTAAGGCTGAGCTGGGAGCTCCAGGGAGTTGCTGCTGCAAAATGCAAAGTGAAGGGGTTCTTTGTAGGTTTTAGAATTCTGCAAAAAAAAAGAAGTTTACAAGAGATAACATTGCTTTTTCCAGCTGTTGACAAAACTTGCCGCATCACTACAGAGCATCTTTTATGAAAGGGTATGAAAGCTCTATAACCAGCCTCAGGTACACAGAGAGATATAAATGCTTTCTTCCCACTGACATAAAGGTTCAGTGGCACATGAAGAAAAGCATATGCTCCCTTGGAGAGATGACAAACTCATGTGTGTTATTATTATCCTGGCTGTGCAGAGACTGCTGCACCTGCCCTGCCTCATTCTGCATTCTGTTTCTTGCACCTATGCAAAGGGAAAAATGATGAAAGCATAGCCCAGCCCTCCTCCCGCAGTCAGAAGGCAAACAAGAGCGTGAAAAGAGAATTTGTGCCTGATTTTGGACCCATGTTTGCTGAGAAAGAGATCTGCATGTGACAAAGTTTGAAAATACTTGGTCTGGTAGAAATGTGTAAGTATGTATCCTTCAGATCAGGGGATGAAACTAATTAGAGAAGGAAGGGAGGAGGCAGCAAGTGGTAGGGTTAAACAGAAGGAAACATGTTTTTCCCATTGGCTTTGAGCAGCTCCAGATCCAGTACCAAATGGTGCTTCTTCATTAGCAAGAAACATCTCAAAATTGGAAAATCACAATACAGTCAGAAGTAATATCTGAAGTTCCAAGGCAATGCAGGAATATGGATTAATTTTTTTTTTACTTATCAGGGGACTCTGGAAAAGGACGGGAAAAGCTATACTGAGTGACAGATGGACTGTTGAGTTGCATGGCATAATCTTTATCCATCATCTCCCCACAATACACTTTCTGCTGTAATGAAATCTGAGGATCTGATGAAAAGGGAAGGTGGCTTCCAAAACAAATGAGTTAATGTCATTGCAGATTGGCTTGAAGTTCCCAGTCCTCAGCTGCACTTGCAAAGCTCAGTATCTCAGGTAGGATTAATAGCTGACAGCTGTTTTTCTTTCACATATGAGCCTTAAATATCATCTTTCTTTGTTCAGATCACAAGAAGTCAGTTTGCCATTTTTAAAAATTATGTACCTGGTGTTAACCAAATCAAAAGTAGAACCATCAACTGCCTTTAAGTCATAGGGCCTTCTTGGAAAACCAGAAGACATCAAATAATCTCACTGTCTTTCATCCTTCATCTTTTCTAGAATGTAATCAGCTGTGATGTTCATTGGCTTATCCTTCTCCAAGAAAAAAAATGCCTCAGACTCAGCTCAGGAAGTAAGTGAAGTGCTACTGCAGCTGCAACCATCCTCCTGTCTCATGAAAAATCAAGGGGAGACCGGAGCATAGGTTTTGCTGCAGCCTTGCCTTCAGCAATCAGCACTCTGACCAGCTGAGGTTCATCTTCAGGATTTTGTAGGTAAAGAGTGTTTTTCTGATAAAGGAGCACTGACACCATGGCATTGAGGCCTGGTAAGTTGCCAGTGCTACACTAAGTGATAGCCCCAGAGAGACTGAGAAATAGGATGTATTGCTTTTGCTAGTTGCCAAAATCCCTGTGGGAGAGAGATATGGCTCTCTTCAGAGCTTGAAGATGGAGAGGAGATACTTTTCTTAGCATTACAAGGAAGTTTTCCCATCACAGCCGAGGTGATGGAGCTGAGATGTGTACTGGGAGGCAAGGCAGCTGTGCCATGCTTCAGTAGCCCTCCAGCTTTGGTTTTGGCTGTTCTGCCCTCTTAGGTTCAATGAAATCTATGGCAAGTTCCTCATGAACTCAACCCATGGTCACAACCTGACTTGAGTGACTGCCACAGAGGAGACACCTTATATATTACTTCTAGTTTCAGTGTTCGCTTCACATCCAGTGCAGTTCTGTTTTGCCACACAATTTGACACTCTTGCTTCAGATGTGCTCAATCTTGTCCATCCCTGTTTGGAAACAAACAGCCTGAGCGTGGATTTGAAGAGGAAGCATTGTCACAAAGGGAGGTTTCCTTTACCATTTGACACCAAAACCTACAAAGTGCATCAACACTAGGAAGATAACTAGCAAAAATGCAGGCCTTTGAAAGCAAGTTTTCTTATTACCCATCACACCAAAGGCAGCTATTCTCATATAGTAATCTAACCCGGTGCTGCAAACTAGCTGCAAAAGAACACAGCATAGGTAATCCAAGTGAAGCCTGCCCTTCCCGGCGTGGTGCTGGGTGCGGCATCACAGGAGGGGCAGGATGTGACATCAAACCAACACAGCAGCCCAGTGTCCCATGCACTTTTCTAATTGATGGCAGACATTGGCTGATGGTTTAAAGTTTATATATACTATGTCTGCCAGACCATTTTCCTTGAAGTGTCACGGGGGCTGTTTCCATTTAAAGCATGGCTCATTTTGCTATTGTTTAACCCAGTCCTCTGCACAATTACATTTTTCCACGTTAAATTTTATTGGACCATCTTCACTGAAGCATACAGGCAATTTTGCTGTTTTACTCCAATTGTTGACTATCATCTTATACACAGAGGATTTGCTTTGTAAAAGCAGCCAGAGCAGCCAGAACGTTTGCTGTAGAAGTACCTGAGGCATTGCCAAGGAGCAAGGACCACAAATCCTCCCTGGGATGGTGAAGCAGGATGACAGCAACACCAAGGCCTCATCGGCTCAATGAAAAATCTATATCTCTTTGTATCATTTCTACAATGGAACCTCAATGGCATTGTAAATAATTGCAACCACTCTTGCCGTAGGCACTCCCATTGCTTTTTTGTTTCTGGACTCTTTTTTTTTTTCAGAGACCACAGAAACAGAGCTAATGGGTGCAAGGGGTGGTTACGAATAGAGCTGTAACAAAATATTCAGTTTCAGAGATGACCAAAATTCAGCTGTTCATAATTCAAGCCAAATAGTGTTAGCCAAATGAAGGTGGGAGATAGTTTTTAAACAAATTTCTTCAGTGTTTTCAGAGTGTTTTCTAACCAAGTAGCAGGGTTCTCATCCCTAAGCCACAACAAACACATAAGACAACAAGAAGGGAACATAGCAAATTTGTTTTACTAATCAGCTTTATCAAACAATGGGGAAAAATGAAAAGAAATCAAGAAAGGCAGCACTGACAAAGTTTTACTTATATATTTCCATATGTCAGTTATGACTTGATTGCCTGAAAATATTTTCTATGTAAACCTATAACAGCTATGAGATGCCATTTGTCTCTATCATTATCTGACAACTGGATCCTCACTGACATTATATTGAAAGGCTTTACACTGAGGGCTTTAATCTCGAGGACTTGGGGGGCAGGGTCCAAAGTGTCAATGGCAATGCCATCAAATGCAGCAGCAGAATAAGCAAGGCAAACCAGAGCAGTGACAAAGGTTCCCTAGCTGCCTCAAGAGATGACAATAAGATGACCAACCGCCTCAAGGTTGTGTATGGCAATAGTGGGTCCTACTGCATGCCCTAGAGAAACCTGTGTGCTCAATTACTTCTCTGAAATGTGTGTACACCAACACACACAGCATGTAGAATAAACAGGAGGAACTAGAGATCTGTGTGAAGTTGCAGGGTAAAAATATGAATTAAGTCAGTACAGTATCCTCTGTGTGAACAAAAAAAGAAAAGGCTTGAGGGTACCCTGGGAAAGTCTTTAGGTTGATGAAAGGAGTTGGTAAAATAGTTTCTTTACTAGTGCTGCTAGAAAGCAAAACATAATACAGAAGTTAGGTCGGTAATATGTTTTGTGTTCTGGCTGCACTCCTCAGAGTGTGCAGTTTCAGGGCCACGATCTCACTGCAATTACAGAGACATGGTGGGATAGCTCACATGGCTGCAATGCTGTCATGGATGGCTACACACTTGTCAGGAAAGACAGACCTGCAAGGTGAGGTGGGGGAGTTGCTCTGTATGTGAGGGAGCAACTGGAATGTATCGAGCTCTGCCTTGGAGTGGAAGGAGAACAAGTTGAGAGGTTGTGAGTAAAAATTAAGGGACAGCCAAATATGGGCAACACTGTTGTGGGTGTTTGCTGCAGGCCACCTGATGAGGAAGAGGAAGTCAACGATGCCTTCTACAGACAGCTGGAAGTAGCCTCACAATTGCAGGCCCTGGTTCTCATGGGGGACTTCAACCACCCTGATATTTGCTGGAAAAACAACACAGCGAACCATGCACAATCCAGGAGGTTCCTGCAGAGCATCGAGGATAACTTTTTGACACAGGTGGTGGAGCCAACAAGACGAGGTGTGCTGCTGGACCTTATACTAACAAAGAAAGAAGGTCTGGATGAGGATGTGAGGGTTGGGGGTACCCTTGGCTGCAGTGACTGACGATGAGATGGTCGAGTTCAGCATCCTGCGTGGCAACAAGTGACATTACAACCCTGGGCTTCAGGAGAGCTACCTTGGGCCTCTTCAAAGACCTGCTTGGAGGAATCCCATGGGTTAGGGCTCTAGAAGGAAGAGGGGATCCAAGAGATCTGCTCAGTATTCAAGCACCACTTCCTCCAAGCTCAAGATCGGTGCATCCCTAGGAGGAAGAAGTCAAGCCGAGGAGCCAGGACACAATCATGGTGGAGCAAATTGCTTCTAGAAAGACTCAAATGGAAGAAGGATGTTTACAGTATGTGGCAAAAGGGACTGGCTGCTTGGGAGGAATATAGGAATGTTGTCACGGTATGCAGAGATGCAAAACGAGGAAGGCCAAGGTCCACCTGGAACTAAATTTGGCGAGGAATGTCAAGATTAACAGGAAGGGCTTCTTCAAATACATCTGTAGTAAAAGAAAGACTGGGGAAACTGTGGGCCCACTGCTGAACGGGGTGGGTGCCCTGGTGAGGCAGGATGAGGAGAAGACAGAGTTACTGAATGCCGCCTTTGCTTCAGTCTTTACTGCTAAGGCTGGCCCTCAGGCGCCCCAGCCCCCAGAGGTGAGAGAGAAAATCTGGAGAAAGGAAGACTTCCCCTTGGTTGAGGAGGATTGGCTTAGAGATCATTCAGGCAAACTGGATCCTCACAAATCCATGGGCTCCAATGGAACAGCTCATTCCAGAGGTCACCTCCAGGCCTGTAGAGAAAGAGAAGGTTATCAGAAGTGGTCAACATGGATTCACCAAGGGGAGATCATGCTTGACCAACCTGACAGCCTTCTGTGATGGCATGACTGGCTGGGTTGATGAAGGGAGAGCAGGTGATGCTGTTTACCTCGACTTCAACAAGGCTTTTGACACTGTCTCCCATCACACCCTCATAGGTAAGCTTAGGAAGTGTGGGTTAGATGAGTGGACAGTGAGGTGGATAGAGAACTGGCTCCATGGCAGAGCTCAGAGGGTTGTGATCAACAGGGCAGAGTCTGGTTGGAGGCCCGTAACTAGCGGTGTTCCCCAGGGGTCTGCGCTGGGTCCGGTCCTGTTCAACATGTTCATCAATGACCTGGACAAAGGGACAGAGTGTACCCTCAGCGAGTTTGCTGACGATACAAAATTGGGAGGAGTGGCTGATACACCAGCAGGCTGTGCTGCCATTCAGTGAGACCTGGACAGGCTGGAGAGCTGGGCCAACGGGAACCTCATGAAATTCAACAAAAGCAAGCGTAGGGTCCTGCACCTGGGAAGGAACAAGCCCATGCACCAGTACAGGCTGGGGGTTGAGCTGCTGGAAAGCAGCTCTGCTGAGAAGGCCCTGGGAGTGCTGGTGGGCAGCAAGGTGACCCTGAGCCAGCAATGTGCCCTTGTGGCCAAGGAGGCCAAGGGCATCCTGGGGTGCATTCAACGGAGTGTGGCCAGCAGGTCAAGGGAGGTTATCCTCCCCCTCTATTCTGCCCTAGTGATGCCACATCTGGAGTACTGCAGCCAGTTCTGGGCTCTCCTGTTCAAGAAAGACAGGGAACTAGTGCAGAGAGTCCAGTGGAAGGCTACGAGGATGATCAGGGGACTGGAGCATCTGTCTTATGAAGAAAGGCTGAGACACCTGCGTTTCTTCAGCCTGGAGAAGAGAAGATGAGGGGGGATCTTATCAAGGCTTATAAATACCTAACGGGTGGGTGTCAAGAGGATGGGGCCAGACTCTTTTCATTAGTGCTCAATGACAGGACAGGGGGCAATGGGCACAAGTGGGAACACAGGAAGTTCCACCTGAACATGAAGAAAAACTTCTTTCCTGTGAGGGTGACAGAGCAGTGGCACAGGCTGCCCAGGGAGGCTGTGGAGTCTCCTTCCCTGGAGACATTCAAACCCCACCTGGACGCGGTCCTGTGCCCCCTGCTCTGGGTGTGCCTGCTCAAGGAGGGGGGTTGGACAAGATGGTCTCCGGAGGTCCCTTCCAACCCCTACCATTCTGTGATTCTCTGACATCTGAAAAGATACAGTATTCAAGAGGAACTGCAAGCCACATGGGTTCCTTCCAGAAGGGCACTGCATGCTTTCATCTTCCCACCTTCTGGGTTTGCCGAACAGAGGCTCAAGGTCTTTAGGAGCTGCAGAGAAGCGTGAATATAAAACCAAGGAGAAGGGGGTGGGGGAGAGAAGAAGTATATTTTAGGAAACAGAAGCTACAGAGAATTACCCTGCCTCAGTAGCTATCAACACTTTTCCCTGACCACATCACCTCTACTTGCAAGGGAGACACAACAGGACTGTAAGAAGCATGGAGGAGGATTTCTCTTTATCTGAAATGTTAAATGCTAGCACGAAGCTCTCTGAAGTCCTGGTAGCTCTCTCTCACCACTAATATGATCTACAAAGCCACACTATGAGCCGCCTCCCTTGGGTGGCCAGTTAGAAATCCTATTCCATTAAAACCTCAAACATCTTCCTGCCATATCAGAATGAAAACTAGACCTAAAACATGTCTGAAAGAAAAAGGCAGAACACTGCGCTCTGAACCTTTACTCAAAATAATTACCAGAAGGACAAGAGGCTGAGGTTTAAGTCTTGTGTCTGCCTCATTCTAGAAAAGGGTCTAAAACCCAGATCTCCCACAGCTCAAGTGGGCCCAGTGAGACACAAACATACCAAGCTCTAGGCTTTGCAAGGAAACCCTGATATGCAGACAAGAAATCCTGGTGCAATTGTTATTGTCGAGGGATCCAGGCTTCAGGATGGCTTGCAGGAAGCATGGTGCCAAGATTATAGGGCACACTGCATAACAGACACAGCCACCGTCCCACTTAGCCTCTACGAAGCTGAAGAGCTTCAAACAGGTATTCTTTAGGTGAGAGAGAGAGACTTTCCCCCACTTTATTTTCTTTCAAGAAAAAGATTTCACTAAAACAAACAATAAATTGTTGACCAGTTCTAGCTGCCACAAAGAGCAGCCCTGAGCCCTGCCTCTTATCTGAAGTAGTAAGTCAGCCAGAGGGTTGTGGTCCACACCATGGTGTGTGGGTCTGAGTTCCCATGTTTGAACACCTGGGACACCAGGATAGAAGTGCTGCTGCAAAGGGAACCTACAGTTCCAGCTTGTAGTCAGATAGCTTTTCCTCTTGCATTCCTATATATCAAGGCTGCAGTCTTCAGACCTACTCTACAGCTTCCTTGTTCCCTCCCCTGGGCAATAACCTGACCTTACAGTGCCCAGCACTGCTCAGGGAGCCTGGAAGCATCCCAAGAGATGCACCCTGACTTCCAAATCTGCCAGCCTTCCTTGAACCAAGGTGTTATGGTTAACCTGGGAGGTCACAGGCAACCGAAGACCTCTGGAAATTTCTGCTTTATATGGAGTGGAACAAATGGGAAGATATTAATGGCATGAGACTTTCAGGCAGTAACACAGACACAAGCAATGGACAGCACAGGCTTATGGAGAAATAATTGGTAAGACCACTGCAGTTGTTTGATCAGCAGGACTACAAGCTTAGTGGAACACAGCAGATGTAACATGAAGGTATATCCTAAATTCAGCCTCAGTGTTTGGAGGCAAACAGGACCTGTTTTGTCTTGTTTAACGTCTTCAGCAACCATTTGCCAGCAAATGGAAGCTGCAATCCCCAACTAAAGGACAACAGTCCAAGAGAATTAGATGGTTGTGTACGAGGATTTAGATACACTCACTTCAAATGCATGATGTGATGAAACAGTAACTGCATCAGCTCCACACAAGCCTTCTTTGATGGGGATCTATAGGCTGGATCCAATTCCATGTAAGCAGTGAATCAACTGAACAGTGCTTTCTTTTACCAGTTTTGCTGTAAATTCTTCTTAGGGCGGAGCCTGTGGTTGCAAATGAACAGTTCAGTTAGTAAAGATGAGGAAGAGGTAGAAATGACATGCCACAACTGTCAACTAATCCTGTTCTATTATGGGACTGTTTTTTTCAGGTTTGGCAGCCTGCACCAATCCCATCCCTTCTCTGGGGAAGTGCTCTTTGAGCAGAGCATGGCAACATGCTGAGCAACATCCGCAGCAGAAACTGCACACAGCTCTTCTGCATTAAGTTCTGCACACAGCAGAACTTAGGCATCACACAGACTCTATCACTTAAGGAACAGAGGTGTGAGAATGGAGGTCCATGCTATGGCTGATGAAATATTTCCAGGAGCTGTGTCGCAGTCCCCTGCTGACCACTTTCAATGAGCAATTGCAGGCAGCAGGCAGTGGGGATATCCCAGGGAAGTGCCAGAGGAACAGAGGGCAGCTGGAGGTGGAACGTTGTTCTTAGGATGGAGCTAGCTGGTGGAGGCTTTGGGAAGCTTCTCACCATTAGGCTTCATTTACTAACTATGTGGTTCAAAATCTGGCTTGCTAGGACAACTTCTCTTTGGTCTTCTTGATGGTGAAAAGCTATGAAGGAAGCTTCCAAGTAGAGCTGTGCAAGACTTGTCTCTACCCTATCAGGCCGGAGCATGCCCCTCAAGTTACCACTTCTTGAACAAGGCAGGTTCTGCAGGAACATTTAGTTTCCAGTCATACAAATATTCTGTAAACAACAAAATCAAAGCATACCAAAGTTATTCTTACTTACATTTATTTTGCTGCAATTGTCAGTGTTCATCTGAGGGGAGGGTGGGGAACTTGTTGGAATGTTTAAAAATAATTCAAGTATCTCACCAGAAAACTGTTAAATTCTTCTACTGTTCTCTATTCTTTATGAAATTCCAGGAAAATCTGCCTGATTTCATAGAACTTTTCAATTTTAATGGAAATTATTGAAATTTCTTCTTTCAGATGGATGTTTCTGTGTCCCACAAAAAAAATGCCTAAAACTCTTTGGCATGAAACTCCAGAGGAATTGCACTAAGGCTGGAAGCATCATATTTCAGATGCTTATTTAACACATTTTACTTTGCCCTAGATAACTGTTTAAAATTTAATTATAGTACATATATGAGAGAAGCAGCTCAAAAAAACCCATTATCTGAAAAGATAATTCCTGCTTCAGCTAGAGTATAAAGCTGTCTCTGGTGGTTAAGAGCTAGCAAGTTCAGTCTACCTTTCCACATGCCTAAACCACTAGATCCCACTTGGAATTTTCAAAACTCATTATCTCTCTCCTCTATACCCCCCGCCTTTTCTTCCCTTTTACAGGCTACATCTTGCTCATCTGTCTCTTTACTAAGAAAAACCACCAAAGCCACATGGCTACCAATACTATTCTTAGCTTTTTGTTTCCTCTGTAGGAGTCACAGTTCATACGTTACCACAAAACAGACTTTCAGAAACTTAATTGCCAAAGCAAGCTATAGCTTGAGCCAAGTTCCCAACAAGTTGCATTTGATAGTTACCCTTGTTTAGCCAGGCTACATACTATGAAGTCTAGTATCACATTGGCCAACAGACACACAAAACAGGAGCCGACAGGGAGAAGTGACATTCAGAGCTCATGACAAAGCCACGTTAGAAGTGGTGAGAGTCCAAATATTCAGCCCATGGCAGACTGTAGCCACAATTAATTGCAGAAGAAACTCCTCCCCAGAATGCAAAGTGGTGTTTTTTCTTTCATTTCACACCACCATTCCTGAGAATGAACCAAGACACCTATTGCTGTGAAAAGCAACACCATACAACCTGACACTAAGTATACCAAGCAAGAGAAGTCTGAAGCTAGGTTATCTTCTCCTTCAGTTTGCTCGATGCAAAATGCTTTGAGATATTTGTGTTGTAGAATCACAGAATAGCTCAAAAGGATTTGAAAAGCTATGAGCTTCTTACCACTATCCCAAGCCAGAATCGGCTGCTCCAGTGTCATTACTGGGAGATATTTCTCCCAATTTTTCTTTAAAACCAGCATCCTATTCCTGCAGTTCACCATATTTACCCTCAGAAAGTGTTCCATTTTCAAACCAGAAACTTCTTCACTGCTATTTGCAAACTGTCAGTCCCTTATTCTGCAGCAGTGCTGCAGCACTGAAACATGTCTTTCTTCCCTCCTCAGGCTCTCATTCTTTGGGCTGAAAAGCCCTCAGTCTTTCACCATCAGATGTTATTTGCTGCATCCCTGAGGACTCTTACTGCTGTTTTGTGGACTTTTTCAAGTTGGTGCCTGGCAGCTTTGCTGTCAACACAGCTCTTAAACTGGCTTGTCCAGTCACAGGCTCAGCACATCCTCCTACAGCTTGTACTGCTATCCCTAATGGCATTTTTCCCCCCTCCATGCCACTGGAGGATAATCTTGCCTTATGTTCACCTTATAACTAACTACACCCCCCAGATCGCTTTCTGCCAAACTCCTGCCCATGTAGCCCTTCCCTACCTGTGCCCATTCATCTCATTGCATCTGAGAAAGCGGAGCTTTGGACTTGTCTTTATTGAGTTACATCATCCTTTTTTAGCCCAAATCTAATTCATTGGCATCCTTTAGAATTCAAATTCCTCCTTAGATGTGCTCACAGTGCTCCCACCTTGGTGTCATCTGCAAATTGAATAATCTGTCTCTGCTTCATGAAAATGTTGAGTAGTGGTGGACAAAAAACAATCTCAGCCAAATCTCTCACAACAGTCTTCACTTCTGATTCACCAGTTTTCCAATCTCCCTGTTGACTAAGGCAGGTTTATTGTTAATGACTTCACCCACATTCCCTTCTGATTATAAAATCCCAATCCACTATTTCATATCTACTTATGGTGAAGGAGTTAGAAATAAAGATATCACTAATGAGGGATGAGATTTTCTCAAACGTAAGTCATCATGCATAACTGGAGAGAGCTGCAAAGACCTGTGCCAAAGGTCTGAAGATGAAGAAACCTCACATGAAGAAACTTCGCATTAGAATAGATCATTAGCCACTGCTTCAACTCTCTCTCAGGGGCTTAGCACACTTCACCTTTAATACTTTCAAGAAATCAAGCACTGAGGTACTCATGCAGTTCTGTCTTGCAGCAAGGGATGGAGACAAAAATCAAGCAAGGGGAAAGTAAAAGGTTAAGAAAAGGTAAGATATTTGCCGACCACTGTAATGAACTCCAGAGATTAATCTTTAGGGAAAATAGAGCTACTGGTGATCTGTTGTTTGATATGTGCATTGTAAGCAGCGTCTCTGGTTGGGCTTGGGCTTTTGCATTATTCCAGGTGTTTAAGACCTGGATCTCTCACAATGGGTTCTTCCCTAGTTTAGATTACAACAGCTTCTTGACACAGTGTACTCCTTGAAGCATTAAACACAATTAAAAGCATTAAAAAGATCAATGTACATTTCTAGGGTGATCTACTGATATTTCCCCATTGACTGTCTTATCTCTGGCTTTTCCTCGTACTATTCTTTTTGTCTGTGTAAGATCGGACAATTACTGTGTATTTGTGAGTGTCTTGATGATCAATGCCTCTGCAGACAATAATTGAAACTCTTTGTGAACAACTCCTTGCAGTTAAAACAATACAAAAGCTAAAGCTACAGACCTCTGATATTTCTATGATTTTTGTTTGGTTTGGTTTTGGTTTTTGTTTTTGTTTTGTAATAGCAGATTCTTCTGTGTCCCTTGGCCGAGGCTTCTGGTCAATAAGAGGTCACAGTGCTAGCCAAGCTGGCTTGTGGCTGCTGCACAGGTACCCAAGCAGCTACTCCCCTGGCCACCAAGCAATCCAGATAAACTTGCTTAGGCAAATTCAGTCCCTGCCTGTGGCATGGCCATGGGTAAATTTTCCCACTCCAAGGGCAGATTTAGCCATCCTTACTGTCTGCACTGCAGCATTCACCCATTTCCCACAGACAAGACTGGGCCAGCAGTTGAGCGAGTCTGTCTGTCCTTCTCATTTACCACGACACCACTGGTCTTTGCCCAGAAGGCCTTCCAGTCTACTTTCAAGCAATGCATGAAAGAGCAGAAACAAACAGGGGAAGGCCAAATGGAGATCAAAGGCGACCAGGGCAATGAAGAGAAGATCAAGTAATGGTGCATATCTGCCCTTGCCCAATTTAATGGTTACAAATCATCTTAAAAATCAGCTGACCTTCCAACAGGTTTAGGGTTAATTACACTGTAGTTTGGTCTTCCTATTTTTAATCAGATTTTTCTCTGTGTCCTAGCAGAAGTAATTCTGACTGGAAACTACCTGTAAAAGGCCAAAGCTTTTGACACATTTCAGAAAGGGAAGTCTGAAAACAGTATGGGGAATTCAAGGAAGGAGTGCTGAAATGAGTCATTTAGGGTGCCAAGCCAAGGAAAGAGGGGAACAAAGTCACAGAGGAGATCAGATTAGGACCTGGTGGTCTAAGATACTTGGAGATCTGGGAATAAAAATCCAATCCTATTTTGCTGTGTCAGGTATTCCCACCTGCAAAAGGAGGGGAGAATTGTCTTTCTTTTTCTACCAGTGGTATATACAGAGAAACCAGAGAGATTAGAGAGAGTGATGTCTTCGAATATGGTGGTTGACAGCACAGTACAAGAGTAAGGGCAGGAGCCTGGGGAGATGGCCAGCACCAGGAATTTGTGGGCTTAGTACTGCATGGAGTCCACAGAGATGTGCAGAGCTCTAATAAATAACAAGCTGGAGAGAGGAAAGCTAGGAATTCAGAAAAGTTGTAAGGTGACCATGTCTGTTGTGACTCACCATTTAATAAAATAAAGATTTAACATTTTCTGTAGTTTCATATGAATAAGTCACAACCACCTAATACAGATTCAGCTCAGCAGATCTCTACTATCATTTCTTGCAGTGAAATCATATTATTCTAAACGCTTGACTTCATTACTATGGCAGACAGATCACTGCTGTTACAGTACCTTTTTATGTATGATATGCACACCATTGCTCCTCTGCTCTGTTTACTACCCTTTTTCATTGTCTCCATCAGGCACAGCATAACAAGAAACCCTACTGGTGTAAATTACTCTGCTCAGTATGCTGTTTTGCTAAAATATTTTTCTTTCATATGGCATCCCAAAAAATAAATACAAGAATATTACTATGTTTCAAAAATCAAGCTAGTTAGGTAATGTCAAATTGGCAGACACTCAGCATCCTTCAATTACCCCCCCTTGTACATATGCATTCTGGCATAGTCTTTAATTAACGTGATCATACCATTTTTTTTCCAGTGAAAACATGTCATTAAAAACCCAGGGTGAGTGAGGACCCAGTACAGAGCATTCTGCTTTCTCCTTAATGTTTAACAAGCTTATTTTCTATCATCCTCAAAACCCTGCTCTGAAGACAGACTAATTAATTTCTGCCTGTTTTTCTCCCATGCCACAACAGTACATGAGCGCTTCAGAAACAACATGATAATTTTCACGGCAGCCTGGGGAGATGGGCAAGGGTGGTGTGAGATGGGAGGTGTGGGAGTTAATAATTTTCATTTTACAAGAAGCAAGCCAAAACTGTGAACCTCAGTAGGAACCAGATTCAAAGTCAGTCCCCCTGTTCCCATCCCACCCTAGATTAGAGAAGCATAAATCTCCTGTCCCCAGGATGGAGCACAGTGCTGGGTTCTGTGGGGAAAGCACACTCTTTGGTCAGTGGCAGAGTCACTGGGATGGGCTGGTGGAAGTCCCAGGGCACATGACCCCACTGAGCCACCCCAAGGGATGCAGCAAGCTTGGGGACCCACAGGAGATGGTGTGCACTGGGATTAATGTGCACAGGATTTGTGCTCAAAAATGGCCATGGTTTTGGCTGAAATTTTCCAGCAAAATCAGGTTGACCCAGAGATCTGGTGGGGAAATGTTCAACTCATGGGCCCATACTTCATCAAAAGCTACAAAGTTATTGAAAACAAAACCTGACATTAATAATAATAAACTCATAATGAGAAAAAAAGTAGTACATCTGGCCACATCCAAAGTTGAGATTAATTTTGACAGTCTGACAGCGTACTTTTAATTGATGTTTATAGCACAGCACTTCTGTGTAGCCACATAATCAATTAGGAGATCTGCCAGCAGCTAAACACAGCCACATTCACACACCAGCTCAGGGAGATTGACCAGGGCAGTCTTGCCTGCTCTGGGCTGAAGATGGGCCAGCACTGCTCTGGCGATCGCCACTTCTGCCCAGGGCCACCTCCTGCCCTCACCAAAGTCAGGGGCACAGCCACTAGGGTAATATTAACATACATATCCATAGGCACTGGAAAACCTTGTTACAAGAGTACAGCTCAGGGCCAAAACCAGCGCCAGGGGCTTTCTGACAGAGAAATCAATCTTTAGGAATTTGAGGGACTGCACTTTAATCTTGACAGCTGAGTGGAGCAATGTGGGTCCACTTTGTCCAGCCAGTGGCAAAGTGCATCTATGAGGACAAAGGGCCCTGAGCAGGATGCTTTTCCAGCCATCATGTGTTTAAGCATCACAGCCTGCCACAGTGAGACCGCAACTTGGCATGGTGTGAAAACAGAACAGCAGTAACCATCAGAGACCCCAGAGCACACATTGTTTTCTGAAAAACTGACATGAGATTTTCACCCAGCTGCTGTAAATAGAACAGACATGACTAGGTCTGAAACACAACTGTTAAAAAAATACTCTAAAAAATACGTGTGTGAAAAGCTGACACCTTAGGCATACAGTAAAATGATCACCAGAGTCAGCTATATGTGGTAGATCTGTGCCACAGACCACGTGCTGTGTGTGAAGCCCTCCCTGCTGAACCTGGGAGGTCTTGGAACCACATTAAAAGTCCTGCATTAAGTGACATTAATTCACTGCTACCACACTCAGCGGCATCACAGTGTTGCACCACCACTGCCACTTTTTACTCCAATAACCAAAGACTGGAAAGCCTCTTCAAAAAACCATCTCTCAGAAACCTTCGTGACCACCTTCTTTAACCTAGCGACAAAGTCACCCCTCTTGCAGCCACCTACCAGGCAAAGAAGGTGCCTTGAAAACACACTACACTTACTCTCAAAGAGAGAGGGGTCAGCACAGGCTTCAAACAGCATCTCCTCCATTCTTCTTGAAGTGACACTGAAGCAGGGACACATCCTCCTCAAAATTAGTGGAAAACCAGACAGTCCCCAAAGCCAAAGGTGTGCTTATAGGGCTGGATTGAAAAATATGCTCAGGTGTTTTTCTGAGTCAGAGACAGAAACAATTCCCCCAATTAACCCCTTTTGCTTGAGACTCATCACAGTGGCAGATAGATGGCAGTTTTCATTAAAACCTTGGTACCAATGTAAGATTAAACACCTCTTTAATTACAACACTCTGACTGGCATCCCCACAATATTTTCAAGGAGAATGCAAAATCTTAATCTCTGCAGGACCATACCAGCCCACAGCAAAGAGTCCTGGGAACAGCACACAGCACCCTTTGAGACACATCTGAGACAAACTATTCCACATTACAGCAAACAACAGCATATTTTAATCTTGCTCTAAAACCAGCTGAATGAGACACATTCATTTGAAGGAATTAATGTAACTAATTAGATTCAAAGACCAAGGCAATCCATCTGCAATTCTTACCCCAATTTACTAGCTAACAGGTGACTGCTTGTGCTCTAAACAAGCACAGACCCTTACTGAGCAAAAATAAGCAATTTTCCAAATATTCTTATGGTACACTATCATTTTAAATCTAAAGACAAAGTAGAGACTTTCTTTAGAAAGATCTGTCTTGCCAAACTCTCTGCACACATGTGCTTTTCAAGCAGGCTTGGACAAAATGTTTTTTATATATTGATCAAGTGACACCAACAGGCCCAGTAAGATCTACCTCTGTTTTTATGAGCTGACAATAAAGAAAGTTACATTTTGCAGAAAGGAGAGTAGCAAATCATGGCTACCAATATTCAAATGACAAAAATGTCTGAGATAATTCCAGATGTCAGCCATGTGTTATGGTTTAATAGTTCAGCTTTGAGTCACAAGCACAAAAACCTGTTACGAAACACATGCCTGCCTACTTGTGTGCGTGCACACAGCAGTGTAAACTACTCAAAAAAGAAAAGTCATACTTTTTGTGGCATTAGTAGCACTGGAGAAAAGCGATTAATCTGAGCTGATGTGGGAGAAAAATTAGTAAAGTTTGTCCTATGCCACAGACGAAGGGTGTGATAATTTGTAGTTTTAACACTTACAAAGGATAAGTTAAAAAGGAAAAGAAATTAAACACCCACTTAACAAGCAAGTGTAATCCTTTCAAATCCTAAAAGTCCAATCACACCCGGTATCTTGAATAATCACTAGCCTAAATCACCCACACCTCTGCCGTGTGAAACTCATGGAAGTCCAAGTAATTCCTAGCCCAGATCTTTCAAACAGTAATATTTATATTGTGGTTTATTAGGTCCTTTTACTATTTTTTTATTCTCACATAAAGGAATAAATATCCGTGGGACCAATCTTTAGCAAGAACTATCACATGCTTCATCTTCTTTCTGGCAAAGAAGCATAGAGGAGAATCATCTATTGCTCTGTGTGCAATCTGTGGCCATGAGCAGGCACCCCTTGCCATCTCTCCCTGGCATTGGGTGGTGTGCTTGCAGGGGAGCTGGCAAGCGAGATGCTACCTCTCTGCTGTGCTCCAGCTCAACTGCCTGCCCAAAGCAGGTACCTGCACGCAAGTGGAATAATCTACTTTGTCTCATCAATTTTTCACTCATCCCTTCCTCTGGAACAAGCATTGCCAGTGCCGCGCTCCCACATGTGGCAGCCAGCCTGCTCCCTCCCTCCTTCCCTCCCTCCTGCATCTGGGCCACCCTCCCAGCAACAGAGTAAGTCAGGAGCTCTGGGACGTGGACCAATGGGTCTCAGGGAATTTGCACAGCAGTGAAATCCGTAAGGAGCTATGGACACTTTGCCACCCCCAAGAATTACATCCCTGAACACCCACAGGCAACTGCATATTGTATGTTTTCCTGGCTGATTTCAAATGCCCATTTGTATTTGGACACGCACACAGCAAGTCTGTGCACCCACACAGCCACCTGTGCGTGCAAAACTGAGCCAGATAGGCCAGCATGTCAAGTGCACCCACACAAGGTGTGTGGTAATTGCATGCTAGGCATACACAAATAGACCTACATTTTTACGAAAATTAGACCTTCAAATCTATGTTTAAATAAGCCATATTTTAATGACTCCCTGAAAGGACAAGTGGGATAGCGGCAATGAATTGGCCCAAGCAGTATCACTTCAAAGAAGTTCACACTGGTAGGCTGGAGAGGGGAAGAAAGATGAACAAACTTCAGCTGGGGGAACCACAGCAAGACACTTCTCTGCAGCAGAGCCAGCTGATGTCTGCCTGCTCCCTGCGGCCTCCCGGCTGCACTCCTCAGCTGCTGGAGGATGGTCATAGGATTAAAGAAACTGAAATTATGCTGACGCTGTCTCTGTCCTGGTCTTGCAAAGCAAGTGACAGACAGTGCTTGCTAAGTACCTGTGTGCTGACAGCATGTCAGAGGTTTCAGTCAGTCCCAGGGGTGCCTGCAAAGATGATAACCCTCTGCTTGGGAGCTCACAAGAGGTTTATAGAGCACGGGCTTGGGGGCAGGGAAGGAGGGATAATAAACCACACTGGGGCGAAAAAAAAAACCCGAAACACAGCCACTAAACACATTTACATTCCAGTCTTTGCAAATTAAGATTTCACATGGGAATTTGGACAGGTGCAGTGTTACTAGATCTGGCAATGGCAGATTATAGCTGCCCCTTATTTATCTTGCTGTAGTTTCCACTTAGCCAGGTTCTGTGGCAGCAAGGATTTTGACTCCGTGTGGCTGAGAAGTGGCAGCCAGCTCTCTGCTGTGGCAGGTGTGGGGAGGAACCAGCTCCTGGTGCTGGGCACTTGCTTGGGACAGAAACTTCTGCTGACCAGCTCCGTGCATGGCCACGTGCTTGAAGGCAGGAACGTGTTGCCAGTGACACCTCGTCATAGAAATACTGCTTATCTCCTGTGTGCAAAGGGAGAACACCCACTTCTTGTGACAATGCCAGCACAACCCTTAACAGCTTTCAACGCAAGCAGTGAGGAAGAGGTTTTCAGGATACCCATTGCATATAAACCTGGCCCTAATTTTAACAACTCTTGTAGAAGGTCCCCAGATAAAAGACTCTCCCTGAGCTGCTGCTGTCTGTAGGGGCTGCAGTGGGAAACCATGCCCAAACGACAAGGGCAGGAGGAGCTTGGCTTCGCGGGCATGACCTGGTCAAAGGCCAGCTCATGCTGTGAGGTTTGTAGAAAAACATCACAGAACATCATCATTTGCATGATTTTTCATCTGCAGTGACTCAAGGGGGGATCAGGGCTGATGGGTACAAAGCAGAGAAGGAACAAGCAGGTGCAGCAGCAGGGAGGAGGCGACACATGGAAACAGACAAAACTAAAAAGGTTAGGTTGAAAATGACAGAAATGAGGGGGTCATCACCACTTGGTGAAGGCAGGCAGCTGCCCAGAGGCCTGAGGAGTGCAGACCAGGGCAGGGGGCAAGGACCAGTGGGAAATGAAGGGCCACCTCCCCAGGTACATGCAGGGTGACCCCAAGGGACATGGCGTGTTGGAGTTTTCCTTAGCCACGGCAAAATAAGCCCTCCAGAGAGCTGGACCTGGACACGGACCCAGCCAACTGCCCCAGTGCAGGGCAAAGCTGCTCTGCACACACCTTCATCCCCTGGGAGCAATTTTTGCAAGGAGCCTCTTGACGACACTGCCTGGCAAAATGCACATCAAGCTCCAGTGATTTCTGTTGGAAGGTTTTTTTTTTTGGATTATGATTTTTCATAAAAGCCTACCCAGTTCAGAAATATTGTCATGGAAATAAAAGAAAATATGTGGTAGCCTATTGTTCTCTAGGGGCTGCTGCCAAAGCCATGTTAGAACAGCTCCATCTCGTGGAAATCAGCAGCAGAAGTGGGGGCGAACGACAAAGTGGGAGAAAAACGTAGAAAACAGTAGGAAAATGTTGGCAATAAGCTCCTCAGCTGCATGTGCCAGCAGTGGCTATGGTTCCCATCTGTAGGGGTTTTGCTAGTTCCATCCCTCCCGAGTTTAACTGCGATCTGCAGGTTTGAAAAAAATTAAAAATATCTTTGTACAAAGCCAACAGAAAGTGTATAATTTATCTGACTTTTGAGATATAACTGTAATATTTACACAGTTACTGTACGATCATGCTCCGAGCTCACAGGAAGGTTGGGGCTGTGTGGTGGCTTCAAGGTCTGCCACAGAGAGCTCCACTTCAGACTACCTCCCAGAGACTCCTTCTCCCTCTGTCACTCCCTGCCTCCATCGGTTAATTTACAGCTGCATCTCTACCTTGCTTAGCATTCCTTTCTTGTCTCTATCATCTATATCATCTTCCTCTTCTCATTTTGCAGCTTGTTCCAGGAGTGTCTGTACCCCTGCGTGTGTGCTCGTAAATCAGAGGGAACATCTGTACTGCAGAGCCCAAACACATTCCTATCTTTGAAACACTTTCCAGTTCAGATAAGCAACCCTTTCAATCATGGCTATGAAGCAAGTACACAGCATTAAAACCATGAGGTTACATTTTAAAATAATAATTTCTCCCTCTTTCTTAATGTCCTGTTGGATTTATTTTCCTGTTTATCCAAACTCTTGAGTTTTACTTTTTGATAACAGAGTTTATCCTGCAAGCCTAATTAATCCACATGCTGGGGGACAGGGGAGACAAGAAGCTGATTTCAGTATCAAGGACATGTCTTTTTGGTTTGGCGCTGCTACCACCACTTAGAACTACCTAGGAAAATTCAAAATCTTTCGGGCTTAAGAGGTCTGACAAACATCCCATGAACTGCACAAGACATCAACAAGTCATCAGAGTAATCACTGAACAGAGAAGCAACAATCTCCTCAGGTGAAATTGCACTCACCTGCAAGGTGCACAAACACATAAATAATGCTAAGACGATGGATTACCCCTTGGACTTCAGGGGAGGTCTGCAATGCCTTGCCATGCTCAGGGCATCCCGGAGTGCCTTAGCAAACAGCACCCACGCAGCTCATGGGCACAGGAGCTGGAGCTCAGTCCCAGGAGGTGCCAGCAGAAAGGCACAGCAGTGTGCACTGCAGCAGCCCCACACCACTGGCCACAATGAGGTCCGGGCTGCCTGCAGTCTAGAAATGGGACTTAGAAAAGACAGGCCATAGAAAATGCTGTTAACTGAAAATCTAGACACAGTCATGGTTAAAGGCTCACTCCCTGGAGTAACTGGCCAGGTTTTCCTTGGCAGTGGGTAACCCACTAAGTCTGTTAAAAACTCCAGCTCCTTCCACTTCCCTCTGACCTCTTCTCTCTGGGCAAGAACCTCCCCAGGGCCCCACTAACTCCACGATGCAGGCATGACTCCTCTGTACCAGCTAATGCAGGATTTGGTCCTGTAGCAAACCACGCTTTGCTGTTCAAGCTGCATAGGCAGCTGAAAACCAAAAGAGGCAAGTGGTAAAACTAAATAAAAGGATAATATAGGAGGTAGATTTTGGAAATCTCATCTGGATTACAGGAATTTTACTTTCTGCTCTTGTTGACCCCACCATCTACCTCCAAAGACTTATTTGTACTCGTGTGAAAAAGACCATTTATACAGTACTATTGCCCCCCCTAGACTGTGTCATTTAATCAGGTCAGGCAAGCCCTGGACAGGGCAGGCTTACTTCTCACAAACAGCAGCATACTGAAAGACACAGCTATTTCTGTCACACCAGCACAACTTCAGGAAGTACCTCTCTGTTTATTAAAGTGTAGGGCCAGTCTCCAGCCCCTTTAGTGTCTTTAAGACCCACTCTTCCGTGATCTAGGGAAAATATATGTTCTGTGGTACATTGCAGACTGACAGGTGTGTGTTTCTGCCCCCAGGCAGCACAGCTCAGATCAGCACAGCGGTATGATGAAGTAAAATTCACGTACCTGTTGAGAACACTTCTTTAAACACGGTTTTGTCTCCACGAGCTGGAGACGATGGCCCCGACTAGCAGCCATCAGAGCTGAACTGTTGGTGAAACAACAGTGGAGGGGCGGGGGCTGCAGCACCAGCAGCCTGAACAATCAACAGTAAAATAAGCAACAATTCAAATTAGAGCAAGGAAAATACAGCTACACCAAGAGGAAAAAGCCTATAATTGGCGGCGATAGTGATTAGACAACAGGCCCCAGTGCCATAGGAAGTGCTGACTATCAGCCTACGCCATCCCAGCGAGACTTCATCGTCACTGCCTGCGGGAGGATGGAGCCCAGCTGCAGGAATGAGCTGAGCAACCCACTGCTGCTCCCTTCCTTTTGCGCTAGGGAGATTAGCCATCCCAGGCCTTCCCCACTACAGCTGAATACTGGTGTGGTTGTTCAGCTGCTACCAGCCAACCCAGAAGAGCATAGACAATCGGGGTACAGGCATAGAGCATTTCACTGCTTTTTAAAACTTTATTGCAGGAAGGAAGAGAAGGCTATTGTTTGCTTATGGCTTTAACATGAAACCAATTGTTATTGTGGAGGGATGGCAATATGCAAAGAATTAACACCAAGCCAAGCTGCAGTGAAAAGCTTTGATGTGCTTTCTATGATGGCAATGAAACCTTGCCAAAGACCAAGCTGCCAAGTGAAACACTTTCAAAAGACTAATAACTGACCTGCAGTTACCCCTGGCAATACTGTACGATACTCATCCAGCAGTCTTCCAGGGGACTGAGGAGTAAACCAGCCTGTCTCTGACCCAGGTCTGACAAACTCATCAAGTCTAAACATTTGGCAAATTCTTCTCCTTGCACATACCTCTGCCAATGGGGACTAGGTATTTGTTACAAACATATAAAAAAATGTGAAAGCAGATGTTAGAGTAGGTCGGATTTCTGGAATGAGTATCTGATGGAAGAAGTGACCTGTGTCTCCAGGTCACTGGTATCTGCCAAGGCCAGCAAGCAGGAGGCATGGATCCAGCGAGGCCTGCTGAAGGATCGCCCTGCACACACAGGACTGCTCACCTCATTTCCATGTCATTAGTCCAGCTTGGTGGTAAGAACTTCCTGTTTCAAACCCAGCTTACTAGCAGCACCCAACTGCAGCCTTGGCTCCCAGCAGCTGCACCAAGAACAAAACCCTGAATGTTAGCAGTGAGGTTGGTTTGTTCTATCAGCAAACCAGATTGGTCAAGGATTCATGCTTGGCAAGAAAGGCAATATCACTGCGAGGATAGGGACTTCAGAGCCACATCTCTGAAGCATGCTGAGGACAAAGGAACAAACATTACCCTGTGGCAAAATATATTTAGAGCATCGACATATTCCTGACTGGAGCAGCATGCATTTTACCTTCTTACCTCACATGCAGTCATAACCAGCATAGGATATTACCTGGAAGCTGCATGGATCTCATCAGGCAAAGACCATCAGCACCAAATAAGCAAATAAGAATTTGTTAATATGAATGGGGAGAAAGAGGGAAAAACCCTCAAGCCAATTGAAGCAGTCAAAACTGTGCAGAGACATCATTTGAGGTTCCCAAGCTGCCTAAGCACTACCTACTTTTTTTCCCTTGTCACAGCAGTTTTGGGTTTCTGGCATTATTCCCACACACCCTGACCACAGGCACTGCCTGCTGCACCATTTCAGCACTTTCATAACCCACAGGTAGACAATGAGAGGTGGCTCTCACTTACCCACACATGCTCACCAGTGGCCACTATGCACCAAAGGGTCATGGAATCCCTGTCTCAGCCACGACATGGCTTGGGCCACTTCCAGCCCACTTTGGACCCAGCTATGCTGCCTGTGTTGTGGGTGCTCCTTACCAGCATTTCTTCTGTGGAAGTGGGGGAGAGGTTTCTCTTCTCTCTTCTTGAAACTCTATATACAGCAATTAACGTTGCTTAGCAACAGGACTTCCTTTTAAGATGCTCTTTTGTAATTTCAAACTCTCTGTGCCAAAAGTTCTTTAAATAGCCTGAACTCACACTGGGTCGCTCAGTCTGGCTCTTTATCTCTGCCTGGTTTCCTCCCATTGCAAGGCTAATACCTGCGGCCAGCCAAAGCAAACCAAACCCAATAAAAATGCAGCTCCCAGGGCCCAGTCAAGCCTCTCCACGCAAGGGCTGGGAAGCTCCTTCTCCCCAAAGCCATGCCAAGCTACAAGCAATAGACCAGCTGAGGAAAGGGGAAGCTCAAGCAGGTTTTAAGTCTGATATTTTGCTTACTACTCAAGTCAGACTTACAGATAGAACCAAATTTCTCTCTCATCAGTCTAAAATCCAGCATGCAAGACTTGCACAGCCCAGTTTACCAGATTCTGTATTGTTTAGACAGAGGAAGAATGGCTTGTTACTAATCATTGAAATTTGCATTTTATCTTGGCCTTATAGTACTGATACAACCCACAGGGTGCAAGAATAGTGGGTATTTTGCTTGCTTAGCAGGGAACAGAGGCTGCATTTTTGAGATAGTAAGAAGTCTTATAGCTATTTTACAGAGCAACAGGGGGCTCCAGCACTGAGATCCTCAAAACATCTTCTGAATATTTGAAAAATCACAAGCTACTCAAAGAGGATAACACGACAACAGTAGTTATACAGAAACAGTATATGCAGGGAGAGTATAGGAGATATCCCGCTTTGCAAATGAAACATGGATGTACAAGACATCAGTAATTAAATAGTTGCTAATTCCCATCAGCAATTTCCTTCCCTCACAGTGCCTTTGTCCTGACCATGACTTCACATGGTTTCATATGCCCCACCATGGCCAGCTCCTCTCCCTGGCCAGCAGGCAGGATGCAGTCATGGAAGCCAGGAAGCCTGGCCTTCCCCTGGTCTCTAGCAAGCTGTAATCATCAGCTGACAGCTTGTTCATCCTGCCTACTAAGAAATTAGCACCAATGCCCCCCAAAAGCCCAAGAGGTCCAGGACTGGGCACAGCAGCAGTGCCCTGGTGGAACACCTCCACTATGAATCCTTTTGAAAGCTGCCTCAAATAAAATCCACATGAGAACAAGCCATCCAGGGAAAGCCGGCCAGAGGAGCATTCACTTTATTTGTCTGGATATTTCTTTATGCAGTGGTCACATCATATCCCTGGTCACAGCCTCTCTCTTTTTCAAGGGGCATCTAGGTTGCTACCTGTGCAGGTGGTTCACTCAAGTCATAGAAATTTCAGACTGAAGCGGTGGCATGCTTTCAGCACTAACCATAACCATCCATGCTAGAGGACAGCAGCTGGTAGTTTGGTACTCTGCCAAGGAGCAGCAGCAAAGCAGAGGAAGAGGAATCCCTGGGGCAGCGGGATGCTGCAGCATGGCCCCCAACTGCTGGACTGTCACACAGTTAGGGAGGGCATCGCAGGCACAGCCCTGCAGGTGCTGTCCCTCTTGTATTCCCACCACCCCTGAGGGCAGGCAAAGAGACATTGTTATCACACATGGAGAGCATGGGCTGGAGAGCACATCTGGCTGCTGTCTCCTGCCCTCATTTGGGGTTTCAGAAAGATCAATTGCTGCAGCATGAAGCTGGGGGATTTCACATAAAATCTGGTAAAGCCTGACATTTTTTATGGCAGCTTTTTCTCCCTGCAGGTGGTTTATGTTCTTGCTGCATCACGTTTTTTCAGGCTTTTCCTTGGAGCACAGACTCAGCCTGCGGCACCTCTTGCACTGGCAGCAGAGCCTGTGCAAGTTTTCCTGCTGGAAAGTGTGGGTTTGGCAGGGCAGGGCAGGTGGTCCCCATCCTCCCCAGCTGCAGTGTCTCTTCTCAGGGCACCTCACAGCCCCAGCGGGGGAACGGTCACAGTCCAAATCCCACTGCCTCAAGGCAAACACCAGCCCAGGTTCTTAACATCCAGCATTTAAAGCAATCATTTGGATACCAAAATAAACAACAAACAAGAAAATTCTTGAAATCCATACTTGAAGGAAATGACTAAAAATTATTTTAATCCTTTGATCCTGTATAGACAGGTATTTTGGAAGCCCCGCTGTGTTGCATTGCCAATCCCTTCTTCTTCAGAGCTACATAAGACCCAGACATGATTCATCTCTTAAATAAGAGAGAATTAAACTCTTATAGGAATTCTGAGGGTGCTAAAGTCTGTTTAATATATATACATAGCTCATTGCAATTTTTTTTAAAATTTAATTTTTTAGACTGATTACCACTTATCCCTATAGTCATTACACATTTTTTCCAAGGCAATACTGGAAGAGGAGCAATTTCCCAGGTTTATCCCAACTGTGGCACCCCTCGTGGGCCAGGGTTTTTGGAGGTGCGCTGCTCAGTGCTCCAACCAGGAACCTTTCCCAGTGCAAGGGCCAGGCCAGGCACCAGGCCAGCTGGGCAGATTTGACACCAGAATGGATTTGCCTGGTTGGGTGGAGGGGATTCTCCTGCCTGGGCAGAGAGGCTGCTGCAGACCCCAGGATCCCACCCAGAAATGGATCCACCTTTCTGTGGTGGGGGTGGGAACTGGCATCCTGTGACTTCAGCATCATGCCAACAGTCCACACGATGCCCACATCCTTGCCACTTGGCTGGTCAGAGGAACACACCAGCATTTCACCATCGTAGTCACTCCTAGGACCAACACCATGTCAGAGGTGTTTTTTTAAGTGGGGGAAGGGCCGCCACCTGTGAGCACATGCCGTAGGTGACTCATCACATTTTGGTGAGCCTCACGAGCTGTTCCTCCTGTCTAGCTCAAAAATCAGTTTAAAATGGAGAACTTCTGGGGTAATGTACAGCCCTCTCCTGGGGAATTTTTGATGGCAGGGCAGTGCAACTTGTTTGCGGGGTAGCACAGCGCCAGAGAGGAGTGCAGAGGGAGCAATTTACTTGGCCCTCAGCAGCGTTCAGCATCTCGCAAGCGCTTAGTGACAAGCACCATCACACTAAAGCCAATTATTACTATTGCTGTTCACACGCTCTCAAATTTCCTCTCACCAGAGTGGGAAGAGTTTTGGTCAAGCACACAGAAAGTAGTATTATGAAGAGAAAAATAATCTTGAGGGCGCTGTCCTAGCAACCCCTGGGGTCTGACAGCCCCCCTGAACACAGTGATGGAGAAAGGATCTACCCAGCACTTGGAACAGCAAACACTATCATTGAAAGCAGAAAGCATGCAGAAAAGGACCACTCACCCTGTTCGACATGGGAGGTGAATCAACACCTGGGTGCAACAGCCCTGGGTGCCGCAGCTGTGGTCACAGAGGTGCTGCAGCCTGGCCAAGCCTGAGCCCACTGCCAGAACCAAAACCCGCTTCTGCTAACCACTGCCATAAACTCTTGCCCCTCCCCATTTGCCCCTTTACAAGCACAGGTAGCTAAATTAATCATGTAGGCACACATAATGAATAATTCAGACACCTCTAATCATTAGCTATTTTTACTAAGCTCAGCAACTGCTTGTGCACACGGATGAGAAGAGGAACTTCAGTCATCTGATACCAATTTCATAATGAATTCTTCATTACCCAAAATTGAGGCAGGCCTTGGAATTCATTATTTGGATCATAAAGCTTCCTGTTTCCTCAAAAAACACTACCCCCTGCTCCTCCCCCCAAAAAAAAGAAAAAAAAGAATTATCTGGAGTTCTTTATGCCCCTTTATGTCACACGTAAATTCCACAACATATAGTAATATACTTGCACTGCAAGAAGGGGCAGTGTTAGTTTCAGCTGATATCCCCTCCTGATTTAAAGGACTTTTAAATCAGTCCTTCAAATCATAGGTCCCTTCCAACGCCTACCATTCTGTGATTCTGTGACTTTTCTTCCAAAACAACACATTCATCTCAAATTCGAGGTGTCTGGTATGGGTGGTTTGAGGAAGTGTCTGTGCCACCAGGGCTCGTAGCCTGCCGGAAACAAGACACAGGGTACAAGTGCGAGTCTGAGCTGCTGCCAGCCAGGAAAGCAGAGCAGAGAGGGCAGAGACATGCCAAGCATTAGCTTTTGAGCCTTAACATGAAAAACAGCAAATAAACAACGAGCAAATATCCCAAACAACAAATTCCTCTGAAATTTTTGCTGCCAGCTGCAGGGGGAGCAGGATTTCCAGCAAACATGGAGCTGGCTGGGAAAGAGGCAGAGCTACTAGTGGGATATGGAGGGAGCTTTTTAGCTTGTCATTCAGGTATGTTATTTTCTTTTAAACTTTATAAATCAAGAAGAATTAAAAAAACCCAGCTAAATCAGAACAGCACAGAAGCATCCTAGCAGCAGACAAATACAGCATCAGGGCACCGGTGCCATGGCCTTTCTGTGCCTGCCAGCTGCAACAGCCCACGCAAAAGGCTTGGGCAAAGATGCAAAAGGGAGTCAGCTCTGCACTGGATTTTAAGCTCTGCTCCTACCACATTGACTGGTCCCCTCTCCCCAGCCACGTGCAGGGATGAGCACAGCATGGCTCAGGTAAAACTCAAAGGACCCGTTGATTCCAGCTACCAGTGCAGCCATGGCCTTCATACACTATTTCAGAGTTGAAGCCATTGATTTTGTGCATGTTCTTGGCACCAGAGAAGCCCAGATGTCTCCATCACCCCGGGTGTTGAGCTTGATGCTCTCCAGATGGCATCTTGATTGTTTGAAGCTTCACTGATCTAGTCAGCAGGGCTGGATCGGCTCTGCTGTTCAGCCCACCCAGCCTCTTACCCATTGTGCTGGGGCACATTTGCCAAGCCCCGTATGTTTTCGTCATGTCTTTCTCTGCCAGGAGGTGAAGAAAGAGTGCCAGTTAAGCCTGCTGAAAACAAAGTTATTGAGCTAATAACTGAGCCATATAAGAAACGAAAAAAAATAAAACCACGCAGGTTGAGCTGGCTGGCTAGAACCAGTGCTCAGCACCGTCCTGGGCAGCAAGGACCAGACACTCCCAGCTGCAGCTACCACACACATGCCCATCTTAGAGATGGTTAGAAATATCATCCCCCTTCAGAAAACTAATCACTACATGTAACCTAAATACAAGAGGAAAAAAGATATAATTTTCAGATTTCAGCTTTACTGTTTCTAAAGAGAGAAGCATGTTTCAGCACTGTGATTCTTTCTGCAGCAATGTAGGCACAGATCTTATGCCTGTATTTTTGTTGTTTTACAAGTTTTTGTGACTTCCACAAGCGATGAACCAAATTTTGTTTGACTCAAACTTTCCACTGCATTAAATTCCCCTTTGGTGAGACACTACAGACTTATATGCCCTTTTCTTGGTCTACCTCCTGTTCCATGCTGAACTAACTACCCTGTACTTAGCAGAGATGTTTCACTCTACACAAGCATGAAGACCAATTTCCCTCACTTTCCTTTCTAAAAAAATCTGGTTTGCCCCAGAAAAGTATCAGTGCATGGTCATTTGACTATATTTAAATCAGGGAAGTTCCTCTTTCACTCCAAAACTACTGTTCTGCTCACACTGAACCCAGCAGGTTCAGCAAGCATTTCTTTTCCTTACGACCTTCTTTCTACCCAACTCACCCAGTTTATCTGACCTTTGCTTTCATGTCTTGCTTTCATTAAGGGAAGAAAGCACAAGATCATCCATTTTAACAATCTGCCTCACTCTGTAATGGCCCGTAATTTATACTTTTTGATTTTCATGCTTGCCTGCGTTAGCTGCGAATCGTCCAGTGCGGCAGAGACCATGTGCACAGAGGTGAGTGACATCCGCCGGTTGCTCTTGAGGTACAGGAGCCGCGCATGTAGAGGATCAGTCTCTGGTGAATACTTGCCTGCTGATCTCTGACTTTTTGCAGCTCCTGAGGGCTTTCTCTCAGAGGGATCTGAAGGCTTTTATCTGAGAAGTAAGGCTTGAGATGCACTCAGGGAAGGGACATCTGTCACTGTCCCTTCTCCTCACACCCATGCACCCTTGCACCCTCATGCTCTCTCCTGCCGCTGCCAGGTACCTAAGTATCCATCAAATCAGCACTGTGCTTCACCTCCCAGAAAGCTGGAAAGACTAAAAAGTTTCACAGGGGTGTTTAGCAGATATCGGATCTAGACAGAGAACAGATATAAAGATTTTTGTCTCATTCTTACACCCTCCATACATGAATTTGTACACATTAGTGGGATGATGGTGTCTCTATTTCTCATTTGGTCTATGTGTGATACCACATGAGAATAGGAAGAAAGTACCAGGGTTTTTCCAGGGGCAGGGGAGAAAGGCAACCCATAAGATTTTTCTTTATTTTTTTAAAGTGGGAAAGAAGGCAAAAAAAAAAAAGGTTTTTGATTCAGGAAAGAAGCACCATGGAAACCCAGCCCTATGTAGCACATGTTTAGGCCCAAGAGCAAGTTCCTCCCTGAATTAAATATAAAAATTTAATTTGTGCAGTGTGAGTTGCACAACACGATCCCCCAGGGGATAGTTGCTCCTCAGCTCCCTGTGAGAGCTGCTCCATGCCCTGAAGCATACAGAGGGAGCCTACTCACTCATTTATTTGAACAGTAAAACAGACACCAGCGTCCTTTATAGTGACACCTAAACATTTTTTATCTGTTTAAACCGCGTGACACAGCAGTCAGCTCCGCAGATCCTTCTGTGTTTATCAGTATTGAAAGCATTGGGTTTTTTAAGTCTGTTTTGCCTTTTCTACAGCTAACAGTGCTGTATTATTTCAGTGTTTCTAGGCTGGAGCCAAGTCCCCGTGCTATGGCAGGTACCGGGATGGCTTGCTGCCGCTCAGGTCGTGCCATGTGCCCAGCCATGGGCAGTGCTGCCTCATCCCACCGTGCCAGTGCTGGACCTGGTGCCATCCCTCCAGCACTGAGCCCCTGCCAGGCCCCAGCGCACCGACGGGGAGAGGGACAGTGGAGGAGCCACACGCCCCACCCACATGGGGCATCTTATTGTGACAGTCCCATTCCACTCCCTCCCACCTCCTCCATGCTGCTGCGGCATCTCTCTGCCCCTGCCTGCTGGGCTGCACTGCCTGCAGCAGCACAGGGCCATCATGCTCCCCAGCACCCTCCAGTTATGGGAGTTGCACCTATAGGAAAGGAAGAAAGTGCCATGCCCAGCTTGTGGCTTGCAACAACAAATACTGCTCTTTCCCCTCCAGTGAGCTTACCAAGTGCCTCCACCACCCACCTGCCTCTCCTAAGCCACAGACAGAGACACGGTTTAGATCTCACTCAGTCCCATGTGGACGGAAAGACCCGAACCTTGTGCACCTTTCCCCAGGGTTCATGCATGTGTAGCTCAGCAAAACCCTGGTGAGCCATGTGCTCCCACTCACAGGGTGCGCATCTGCACTCTCCTCTTCTTGTCGCAGACTCCAGGCTCCAGCGCATTTCTCACCAGAACCCCACTGCCTGTACTTGCTTTCTTTAGTCTAATAGAGTATCTCTGAATCTTATTAAAAGAGTCACATTGGCTAACTGCTTATATGTGAAGCACTAACATGCTCTTCAGTAAAAGCAAGTAGAATGTCTCTGAGCTTCCTGGCAGGATATGGCCAAAGCTGCAGCTGCCACATGGCCCTGAGGACCCCATTGCTCCCAGGCTGGCCATGTAGCCAGGCAGGGCTTTCTCTGGGAGCAGGGCTGGGTAAGGAGGAGGGTGGCACTGAGCTAGCTGTGCCTATGCTCCCCACTATGGCTTGGCGGCTGGGACAAGTGTCATGTTCTGAGCACCTCCACTGCCTTGAGCAGTTGCGGCAGGATGTTCCAGGGCAGCGTTTCCCTCCAAGCCATAGCCCCATGCTCTGGTTGACTTTTGACCAGGCAAAGGCAGGTCAAGCATGTTTAATGAATTTCCCTGGTACCCACAGAGTAGACTTCTCTACATAATAGGTGGATTTATTTTCAGTTAAACTGAAAAGCCTTTATAGAAATTTTAAAGACTCAGTGTATCAGACACAATCTTGTCTAGCCTGAGCTAAAAACCTTCTCGCCATCAGCTCACTACAGCATGTAACTGCAGTTCAGATCCAATTAGTTTGGACATGTTCCTTCTAGAAACATTCCCACACCTGCTCTTTTTCACCCTCTCTCTGCAAGGGTTTCTTAAGACTTCTCTTAGAATAAGCTTTGTTGCAAGAGTCACGAAATTCAGAATTTAAAACTACAGTGTGGGGATTCTTTCTTAGGGATTGATAATTCATCCAGAAGAGTAAACAATCCTTACATGTGCTAACTTTGGTAAGAAAGTGCTGCAGATGACACGCTTCAAATTAGTACAAGAGAGATTCAAGGCATTCATTCTAAAAAAACACACTCCACAAAACCCCAGGGCTGTGCATTGCAAGCCTGCACTAAGGTTTCGTAGAGTTCTGGCTGCTATGTTTTTAAATAATCCAAAATTCTGGGCTTTTTTTTTTTTTTTTTTTTTGAAGTGCTACCATCTCCTATTTATATTCACAGTAGATGCAGTTGCTCTTATACCTTATTATATACTCTTATATATACCTATATATTACTTACTTTTACTTTATATATACTTATATACTCCTGCAGTTTCACTATATATTTTCCACAGATTACAGTAAATAAAAGCTATAGCTGTGAAGGTTTAGGACTGAGGAAGATTCCTGAAAAACTACCTGTCACAACTGAAATCCTTGACTTCAGCTTCAATGTGCTCCCTTCCATCCAGAATTCAACCTTCTCTGAGCTGAAGTCTCTTCTCTACTTGGACTTAACAAGGTATGGGAGCGCATCCTCGCTTCAGCACTTGAGGTTGATCAAACCCCCTGGCCCGAAGCCAGCTTCTGGAACACACCAAGCAACATCTCCCTGCCTTCACAGGGAAACTACCAGTTCCACTTGCAGACAGTTGTGACGTATTTTGCTAAGCAGAGATTGATATGTTTGGGCAATATCTAGGCTTCTCCTCTGATGACCAACATTTGCAGGACAGTGGGTGGAATATGTGTTTTCCACGTATTACTGCTACTAAGACAGTACTGACAGCGAAGTCACTAAAGAAATTTTTAAATTAACTTTTCTGTAAAGACATTGTTCCCTAAACCCTAGAGAGAGATAGGTTTGGCCCTCATAAATACCCAGCTTTTTCTATAGGAAAAGAGATTTTCATTTTATTAACTTGGACACTAAAAACCTCATGTCTCCCTGACTTCCACAAATGCTTCCACAAACCCACCATTTCAGGGTAGGTTTTTCTTCTCACCAGGACCCTGTATTTCAGTGCAAGCTTACAAATACAAGGCATGTGTCATTGGAAAAGGCAGACACTTTCATCCTGGTGAAGGCAACTGATCATGAGTTCTTACAGATATAAAGTGCAGATTGGGTTATCATGTATACTGGGAGAGTTTTGTGAGACAGGCCACTGATGCGGGGTTTTGTTGCTTTCTCAAGGTGTCAGATCAACTGGGTGTACGAGGGCGCCTTTCACAGCAACAGGCAGCTAAAGACAATCATTCTGACTGGAAACCTGCTCATGTTTCTGTCTGACACAGCGTTCGCTGGCCCACACTCCTTGAAGCATCTTGTCTTAACACAGACGGGAATAACCAGTATGTCCTTTATTCCAATGACAAATCTGGACAGCTTAGATACTCTCATCCTGGGCAGCAACCACATCTCTTCGCTGCAGCTTCCTCCGAACTTTCCCACTCAAAACCTCAAATACCTTGACTTTCAAATGAACAACATAAAAGTAATCACAGCAGAAGGTGTCCGCGTTCTGCAGAAGACTAGCAATATAACTCTCGTCTTTAAAGGCAATGACATCATATACATTGAACCCGGAGCTTTCCAGGCCCATTTCTATTGTTTGGACTTTGGCGGCTGCACTGACATCCCCAGGGTTCTGACAGGGATACAGAACTCCACAGCCCAGACCCTTTGGCTGGGAACATTTCATGGTGTGGAAAAGGAGCCCTATATAAGCCCAAACGTTTTACAAGGCCTCTGTAACATCTCTGTCAAGGATCTCTATCTGCAGCTACGGCACTTCAGAAACCTAAACACCGACACGTTTCAGTGCTTGACCAGGCTCCGAAAGCTGGACCTAACTCAAACCCACATCAGCGCCTTGCCCCCTGGCATCAGTGGCATGAGCTCACTAGAAGAGTTGGTTCTCAACGCGAACTCCTTTGAGCACCTCTGCAACATCAGCTCTGCCGCTTTCCCCTCCCTCACCCACCTCCACATCAAGGGGAACTCACAGGTCCTGCAGCTGGGCTCTGGCTGTTTGGACAAACTGGCAAAGCTTCAACATCTTGATTTAAGTAAGAGTCGTATTGAAAGCTTTGACTGCTGTAGCAAAGCATTGAGCGGTTTGAGCAGTCTTCGTTACCTGAATCTGAGCCACAACATAAAGCTCCACCTCCAAGATGTGCTCATTAAGGATGGTGCTAACCTTGAGCTGCTGGACCTAGCTTTCACTTCTCTTCATACCAACACTTCGCAGGGTCCTTTCCGAAATTTGCATCTTTTGCAAGTGTTGAATCTTTCCTCCTCCCACATTAATACTAGCATTCAGCATCTCTTTCAAGGCCTGGAAAACCTCATGCTCTTGGACCTTAGTCAAAATAACTTTGAGTCAGGGATTGTGCCAAATGACAAACTGTTCCAACAGCTATCCAATTTAGAGGTGCTAATTTTATCATCCTGTGAACTGACAACAATAGGCAGCCAAGCATTTCACAGCCTCAGGAAGTTACGGCATGTTGATCTGAGCCACAACAAGCTTACTGCATTCAGCACAGATGCATTTTTAAACCTCAAGAGCATCTATCTCAATTTTGCCCACAACAGGATCCGCATTGTACCACGTGACAAGCTAGCATACCTAGCTGGCCACTGCGTAATCAATTTAAGTTACAACCCTCTGGACTGCACCTGCTCCAATATTGGTTTAATCACCTGGTACAAACAGAACCTGGATAAAATTGAAGACCATGAAGGAACGAGATGCTCTGAACCCAAATTGCTAGCTGGGGCTCAGCTGGCCACCATCTCACTCTCATGTGGGATAAACACAGCAGGAATCATTGCAGGTGTCCTGGCTATTTTATCCTGTGGTGCGATCTTCATTTGGGGTGCTCACTATTTCAAGCGAAATTACCAGCACATATAAGTTTATGATGGAGAAATAGAAAAGATGTGCAGCAATTATATTAAGATGAAAGACAACTTACTGTTTTGTTTGTGACCTGTATTTTCTTAACTTTTGTAATAGCCTTTCCATTTGTATTATAACTTTTAGAAAAATAACGAAAACATTTTATTTGAGAACTGGAAAAATAAACTATGACCTGAGCCTTGAAAATGGATAGTTTCTGTTACAGAGAAATCCAAGTTCAACTCAATGTTAGTGCTGGTGTCTCAGCTGCTACAGCTAATGCACCTGTAAAGGGAAGATCCCAGTGCCAAAATCAAGCCTTGTTCTCGTTAAAAAACAGAAAACCAAACCACCACTACCACTACTCTCAAAAAAAAAAAAAAAGCCAAATCAACCAAACCCTCACTCTCTGTCAAATGCCCTTGAAAAACAAAGTTGTTTAAGAGCCAGCAGTAGTGTAGCCCACTGTGCTTAAAAAAAAAAAACAAACCACCACAAAAAACACAAACAACTTTCTATGAAGAACTGGTGCAACATTCATAGTCACATAAGACCCACTCCTGCAGGATTAGCAGAAACAGCCTGTATCATCTTTGCTATTTCTTTCAAGTATTTTTGATCCTTAGAAAGTTCCTGGCCATCGAACCTGTATCTCTCTTGCCCCAGAGTTGGCCCTGCTCCTATACTATTTACTAGACTCCATAGTAAGCACGGACTAACAACAATTTCAGCTTTAACCATAAAACCTGTAAACTTCATCAGGAATCTGTGGGTGCTTGGAACTATGCTTGCTTGCACAGGGCAAAAAACCCCAGTGCCGATGGCTATGAGGCTTTCCTCTGCCAGTCCAGAGTGGACTCTTTCCTCCCACAGCAGCCCATGAGAGAAAGCTAGAGACTGCAAAGGGGGCAGTACAGAGGGGAGCAGCAACCTCATCCCATGGGTGCTGTTAGTGCCAACAGCTACTTCACGTTGCTTCTGATGTGTGTCCCTGGAGTGAAGTCAGAGTCTCTTCACTCCAATGGGATACGAAACAGCCAGGCAGAAAAAAAGACAGACTTGTTATTATTTACTTTTACTAAACAACCAAATCCCTTTCTCAACTCATGTGAATAAAACCAGTGGCAAGACAGACTATGTGCATTTGACCAAGGGTCTGATGGGAGCTTACTATGCCTACTCACCTGCCCTGTGCTACCATAGCATGATTTATGGCACTAGGGCTTTAACAACAGGCTAACCCTGACATATAGACACAACCTTCTCAGAGGGCATGACCCTTCTGTCTCCACGGCAGAGACGTGGAGTCTCACCCTGGCCCAGCAAGGCTACCCTGGGTATTAAGCTGGGAGCTGTGGTTGCTCACTGAGATGTGGAAGGTGAGCTCTCTCTCAACAGTTTCCATGCCGGACTCTACATTCAGCTTCAGCATCTCCCTGAAGGCATTTACTTGACATTGCCCTATGTAATAAGCTGACTAGCTAAGATTTCAAAGATCCCTGCTGGACTAGAATGTTTTCACTTATTTCTGAAGACACTGATGACAAGAAACCCTGCTTGGTCTTCTCAAGCAAGAAATAAGTCTCTTATTTGAAAAGTCCCTTTTACCTTGTTAGCAAATCAGACTAACACAGCATGAATTTTTGTCACTTCCAGAAGCCTTCCCATCATGTACACCACCTGCCTTACACCATAGCTTCTCTTCCTCCTGCCTTTGCAACCGTGTGCTGCCCAAGGGTGCACAGGGAGAGACATTGATATTTCCTCTCCAGTAGCTTACAAACACTCCCTGATTTAGGGTACCAGGACATTGTCTCTCCTCACAACTCTCTGAATTGCTGACCGGTATTCCCTGTTTCTGGGGCTGCTGACACGCTCTGCACAGAAACCTCCTCCTGTCCCCGTCTGCAGGTGCTGTGCTCCCAACTGCGCAGCTGCAGAACACCAAAGCTGCACATGCTGCCTGCATCAGAGCCCTTCCACAAGGACTGGTCTAAGGGAGAGAATGTCACTGAGCAAGCCATGCTGCCAGAGGCAAGGACTCCCCACTCATCCTTGGGAGCAAGGCAGGGATGGTCCTGAAGTCAGCCCAGGGTTCAAGGTGCATTTTCACCTCCCTCTGCAAATCTGACTGGTTAAGTGAGCAACCTCTAATAACCGCCTTATCTAACAACCCAGCATGAATGCCAACGTGCGCACCGTCCAAGGGAGACCTGCTTCTTCTATTATTTCCCCCATAAATTTGTGGGTTTAGGAAAGCGATAGACAAATAATGAATTAAAAGGGAGCATGATGCAGTTCATAGCTCGGGATAGGCATGAAAAAGTTGCTGCAAGTACCAGGTAGTAACTGTGGGAGACGCACAAGTATCAGCAACCTGAGGGATAAACTGCATGTTGGGCTGATGCTTTCTGAAATGCCTCTTCATTTGGAGAGAAAAACCAGATTTAAACACCACCGGTTTCTGAAAAGCTACCTGGTGTCATTGCATAGACTCGTGTAGACCTGAGGCAGTTAAAACTCAAAGATGGCTGAAAAGGTGAAATGGTGAACATGTTCATGTGCAATATATATTTGCACATATAATATTGAGTACAGACTTTCCTGTGACACATCGCTTTCCCTCTACACAATTTGTTTCTGATGACCATATCTTTTCCTGTTGTCATTTTAGATTTCTTTTTGATTTACTCTACAGTGTCAGCTCTTATTTGCCTGCAAAACACCATTCATAGGACACCGTGAAAACAACAGTGCTGAACAGCATGCACTGTGTGTTTCAGGATACATAAATCCTAAATACATGGACTGATATTCTGGGGAAAACTTTATATATGGCTATAATGCACTAAAATATCCAGATTATATATTAAAACTTTTTGAAGTCCAAAGATTCAGTCTTCTGGGAACACTTAGCAAGAATGTAAGTGGAAAGAGACAGTAGATTTATTTTTCTTTATAGCATTTGTTTACCCAGTCAAGCTCTGATCTGATGCTGTCCTTTGTTTCCAGTCAGGCCTTTTATCTCTTATTTTTTCAAAAACAGCTGAGGAGCCGGCCCACAGAGAGAACAAGGAATCGCCTGAAGTGGATGGTGCCTAACAGGATTAAACTCATCACTATGCTAGCTCCTAGGCTACCAGTGTCACTGAAGTCATGGTAAACACAAAGCTGCAAAATAGAATTTGTTATCAGTATTTATACAGCGAAGAAACTTGAGCAGATCTTAGCTAACAAGTCACATTTCAAAGACAGGTAAACACTTTATTTCAAAGCCAAGTTCTTCCTTCCCCCACTGTGCTTAAACAGGATTCTATCAGTCAGATGCAAGTCAGTTTTTGAAAGACTTACTCTGAACAGGAAGGTTGAAGAGGCCAATTTACCAATCTGTTGACTTAAAAAAAAATATCCTAATGCCAGTGATGCATCTTCTAAGAACTTTCTCTCATTCACTAGTCTTGTCTGTACCTGGAAAAAGAGCAGGTGAGATCCCTTCCCAACCACCCACATACCATACCTCCTCATCTGGCAAATACAATGGAAATTATTCTCTTCCAGCAGCAGACATCACCCTTCTCCAGCAAATCTCTCAGACACCCTCTTACCACTGTATCTAATTCACACCTGCATTTTGAAGGGCTTGTTGTGTGCTAGAACTTACCCACATTGTTACTGTCTTCTTACTCTGCAGAATTCTCCACTCTTCCTGATGCTCCCACCTCTTTGCAGCTTCAACCATAACCTCTAGTGTCACTTCCCACCCTCTGTTCATTGAAATCCATCCTTGGCAGATGTCTGGAAGATTGAGCTGGTCAGTGCTAATCAAACAACATAGTCAGTGGGGAAAAAAAAAAAGTGGCTAACCCAACCTGTGAACTGGGACATGCATCCACCATACCCTCTAGTATCTTCCTGTCCTGACTTACTCTTCTGAGATGCCATCTGAGCCACCATCCAAATCCAAGCTTGACATCCCTGCTAAGTCTTGTGAACTACGTAAGAAAAATATGGGGTCTAAGGAAACATAGCAAACTGGGAGTTCAGTGCTGAAGAAGGGACCCTACATTTCCCTTTCAGACCATGAAAACATTCCCATCCCAGGTGAGGTGCAGTCTCTTATAACAGTAGAATTGAAGATGACAGGCCATGCCAGATAAGATACTGACAACCTTTCTCTCCCAACTTCCTCCTCAATGCAAACCCCCTACACACCCCTTCCCTCTGGCCCTGAACACTATGGAGGCTCACTTTGCAATGCAAGTCTCTATGCCAGGCAGAAGTGACTGCTGCTGTCCTCAGCCAGAGACAGCACAGCAGGCAGAGCAGTGAGATCCAGAGCCAACCCTCAACTCTAGTTACCTCCTCCCCTGACCTGCTGGATCCTTCTCTCCACTTCTCGACTCATCACCTCCCCAGCCAGTGCACCAATTTTGCAGAATATCTGCCTGCTGCTGTGTTGCAGCAAGCTGGAAGGATTGGGGGTGGCCTGCAGCTTCCCCTCACCTATTGGTTTCAAGCAGAGAGCAAAGCAGGAAAAATTATGCTGTAACACAGCTGCACTTGATTTTGTACAGAGGAAAAACACTGAGGAAACAATACAACAAAATGAACAAAAATAATGCCGCCCCCCCCCCCGCCGAGTAAACAGTTCCTGGCATGTGCCAACCAGCTCTGCAGGGCTACTGGCAATGGAACAGTAAAGACACGTATATTTTAATAGACACTGCTCCTCGGCAAAAAGTGGACAGATGAAAATCAGGGAAGCAATAATCCTGCCCTGTTGTTCCTCCTGCCAAAATGATTTTTATTCACTGAAGAGGCCACTGGTTACTAAGGTGGTCTGCTCCATATTCCCTGTCTTCTTCACTGCATCTTTTTATCTTCTATTATTAAAAAAAAAAAATAAAAATTTGATGACAGTCAAGGGGTAGAGATTTCAAAACTGAAGAAAACATTGCACTTCCACATGTTCCAGGAATTTGTCATGGCTGAATATTTAGCATGAATAACAAAAACAAAGACTGGGTATTTTGAGAAGGTACTAAAAAACATACTGACCTATTGTAATGAGTGATACGCGTTTCGGAGGAAAGATTTAAATGTCACATTACAGCCTACTGCCATTGTTAGCTACCAGTCAGGATATGGCACCCATCATCACCCTGTGCCTACCTACTCAACAGCAGAGCAGCAGTTCCAGCCACTGCCTGAAATGAGATACTCAGCTATGCAGACCTCCTCTGCCTCCAGACTAAACTGCATTTACTCATGCAAAATCCTTGGCCAACATGTGCCTTAAGGGGTGTGCTCAGTTTGCCCCAGAGAAACAAGAAAACCCAGACGCCCCCTCTCCAAGTAGAACAGAGATGTGCCTCAAGTTGCAGGAGCGAAAGCAGTTTCAAGGAAAAATGCTAACACAATAGAGTTTCATGCTCGATTTTTATTTCAATGTTATGCAACTGCATAAGTATAAATAATCATGTTCAATATACAACAATTATGACATCCATAAGGAGTTTCTTAGAGAAAATAAGACTGCAAACACTTTATTGCACAGACCCTAACAATGTTTTTTTTTGTTTTGTGTTTTTTTAAGCTGAGGAATCTACAGCAGGAAGTCTACAAAAGAACACATCAGAGCTACTATCACAGAAAGACTGACAAAGTGGCACACAAGTAGGAGGACCTCTACCAGCTCACTGATAAGGTAAACAACAAACAGGTACTACATAAACGCAAGCCTAAACACTGCTACACTTCCAAAATGCAACAAGTTTATCCGAAGTGATAATGAACTATACAAAATATACATAAAGTCATACTGTAAACAAACAGCTAGATGTGCTTTAAAGGAAACAAGAAGATAGTTGAAAAAATGCAGAAGACTAAACTAGGAAATACCTCCCAGACAGAAATGTTATTTTGAAGTGCATTAGCATTCATTTGTAGTAACTGCCAAAGCACAGATGAACTGTAAATGTTGAGACCATTTTATCTTTAAAACCGCTAAAAAAATATTATCCATTGCTCACTAGCTCTTCTGTGAATGCATCAAAGGCAGTATGAATGTTCTAGTGCCACATGAAAAATCAGAAGGACTTGTGATATTATCTTCCCATGACAGGTTTGCTGTAATCCAACTCAGCTAATCAGTATAATAGAGTTTTCACCAGAGGCAAACAAATTCTGCACACTGTCAGTTTTCGTACAAACCTCCAAGTCAAGATTACACTGTGCTTTCAGGGACAACTTTCTAGCTTTGGAGACAGAAAGAGAATCTGTAAGCCCTGACAGAACAGGTAGGGGCCTAGCTCTGCTGTGGGCACATGTAACAGAAATAAGCAAACCTACCATTTTATTGATCCCCAACATTAAAACACTGCACATCTGCAAGGGATTTTGTAGTACTTCTGTACAAGTTTCAAATTTTTCCTTTCAGCCTTCAAAACAAACTAAATACCTCCACATTAAAATGATCAAAGTCTACATGTTCCACAGTATACAAAATTTAAATAAGGCTTAGCAAAAGTAAAAACAACAGAAGGCTTAGCAAAAGTAAAAACAACAGAAGGCTTAGCAAAAGTAAAAACAACGGTCACATTCTAGCACCAAATAGCTCCAACAGTTTTTTTTGTTACAAAATGCTTCTTTCGTACAGTATTTTCTTTTTTTTTGCATACAAATAAAAAGATTATGTTATGAAATGTATGGAGCTACTCAATGCATTTAGAAATGAATGTAAAACCCAGAATTACTTGCTAAAAACAGCAAGTCTACAACATAAGGCCCCAGCTAAGTATTAAAATGTATCAGATGTCCTGAACTTTTTTTAAGATACGATACTGAACTGCTTTTTTTTCTTTTTACCTTGTCATATAATAGAAAAAAAGCTATGAAAGCTGTATGAAGCTAATTGTGCAGGCCTATACGCCATGATAATATGTCTCTTCTAAATGTATTACAAAACAGGGATGAACATAGTAGTACTGCAAGTCATGTGCTTATACTTGTGCCTCACACTGTAAGGGCCTGAATTTCAAAAAGCTCAAGGAACTCAAGAGAAGATTAGAGCAATAACTAAACACATGGCATGTGCTTCAGTCTCGGCCTTGTCTGAGGTGAAGGTCACAGAACACACTCCCAACAGACAAGACAAGAACTACCATTTTACCAGAGAACACAACTCTTTCTGGAACGCCCTCATAACCAAGCGGTCCTCCCGTAGCTTTAACAATACCTATTCTAAGAGACAAGCTTTGTGTGGTAGGGAGATGCAGTCAGGTCTTGTGTTAGATCTGGTGAAGCAGTCAGCCAGGTACAGTACTATCAAAATCGGATTATTAAAAACACATGTAAAAAGTCACAATAAGTCACCCTATTTATTCTGTACTAGTGTTTTTTTAACCTCTAGCTAGGATTTTTAGTAAGTAAAAATGTGGCCTGTTTTTGTCTTCCAGTCAGACCAATGCTTGTACATGTCCATGCCAGGTCTCAGTTTTAATAATTCCATTTCATATTTGAGTATGGCAAATAAGTGGCAAAGCAACTACCTTAAAAAAGGGGAGAGTAAACAATGCAATCAGCAGCAAAGTATATATGCTACATTCAATCCCCAAACACATAGCTAGGTATTTACAGAGGAAATCTTTTCTTCAATAGCTGTAAAGGTATTTTAATACAAATACTATATGGTAACAGTTTTACCGGTTAACAATTGGAAAGGCATTTTGAAAAAAGGTCCTCTCTTTACATATCCCCTTCAGTGACATGAAAGCTTTGCTGCACAAAGACACGACACAGTGCTGGTTTAAAGGCAGTCCAATATATTGACATTGTTTTAGCAAGTCATGAATTCACACCTGCCAGGTCTTACAGTTAACAGGATTTTTTGTGAGGACTGCTCCGCGAAGCTTCTTTTCCTCGCCGCTGCCGTGCCACGTCTTTGTCAGTAGAAAGTGCGTTAGGGCGGTCAGGTGTGGTTGCTGACCTGGATAAATCTTTACCTACATTCTGTTTTCTTGAAGTAGACTGCTGAGCCCGAACGGCGTCTTTTCCCTTTACATCCACAGTGTTAACACAAAAAGACTTTTCTTGATTTCCAGGTTTCCCCCCAAGGTTTGAAGTAGGATGGTGGGCTTCTACTACAACAGTAGCACTGTGCAAGGCCATCAGTGAAACACTTTTAGTCATTTCTGCCCTACCGCTCCCCGCGGAAGAGGTGCTTTTCTTTAGTTCCTTGCAGGTTGCAGGAAGCTCAGATGAGCCTGCTTTAACCTTTTCTGAAGATGCATCACTCTTTGCTGAAGACAAAACAGATACTTCTTGTCTACATTCAGAGAAATTGGCCAAACAAGTCAGTGGCTTTCCTGGTGCTGCAGCCACATGACAAGAGCTCTGCCCACTGGCAGACAACAAAGGTTTTATTACAATCTGCTTGTTTGCATCCTCTGGCTGTTTTTGATTAACCTGACCTTTCCCTTTCGAATCTTGAGAGCTTTTGCTACTTGTGGTCACTTTTTCTGCTCCTCTCCCTCTGGTGTCACAGTTTGCGAGGCAAAGGGAAGGCTCTACTTTCCCACTATCAAGCTGAACATAAAGTGCATCAGTGCATGTTTTTCCTTCAGGTCTTTTGTCTGCAGGGATCATCTGGTTACTAGGACTTCTGTCTGCCTGTTTGCTCAGCAAGAGACAGTCTTTCACAGTGGAAAACTTTGGAGACATGGTTTGTTTTTCACTGAGGTGAAGTTGCTTTTGATCAGCAGATTCCCCCAAGCCTGCTGATTCTTGCCTCTGGATCTGCTTAGAACTCTCTGGGCCTGCTGGTGCCGGGCCAACAGCAGAGGATTTGGGTTTGGTGTCAGGAGTGATGCTGCTCATTTGTAGGGTGGCTACTGAGCCATGCTCCAAACTCCTTTCTGCCTGCACATGGTCATTGCTCATTTTTCTCAAAGAGCCTGAAACAGAAGAAAGGGGATCTAGCACATTTTTACTGGCATGTTTCCCATCTTTCCGGGAGCTTGTGGACACCTGAATAATAGTTTCTTTTTCTTTTATGGCTGGAGTGCATGGTTTCTGTGACAATGTCTGTTTATCCAAGGACTTAGAGGAACTCGTATCAGAGACTGGCTTGTGTTTATTACTGCTGCTTTCCACATAGGTGGCAGCAGCCTTCACCTGTTCTTGAACACCTACATGAAAATCTAGAGCACAGTTTCTGCTTACAGCGTCTCTCACAGCAGGGGAGCTTGAAGTGTTAAGTTGCTGCTGAGGAACTTGGCTGGACTGCTCCCTCACAGTAGTTTGAAGCTTTATGTCAGTGAGCTGTTTCTGATCTTTTTTTCCTGAATCTTTGGCATCATCCTTCTGCACAGAGGAAACTGGTGCAGTCTTCTCATTTTTAGAATCACAATCTATTGAGGGTTGGATGGGCCATTTGGATGGAAGAGCTTCACTCTTTGACTCTACAATAACTTTAGACTCACTGAGAACTTTTTGCTTTGTTTTGTCCCTTTCCACAAAACTACTAGCAGGACTGCTGTCATCTTTACCTATCTGTTTCAGTGATTCTCTGTTATCCTTAAGCTGCACCTCAGAGCCAGTTGTCTGCATTTTTCCTTGCATTTGAGATGGAATGGCAAAATCAGCGCAATTTTTTTCATTGCTTTTGGAATAGCTTGTTATCAGGACATCCGAGACAGACACCTTCAGAGGTGACTCTCTGATGACCTCCACCTTTGCAGAGATAGGCTCACAACTTCTCTGGGCTACTGGCTGTTTGGCAGGCAACTCCTTCTGTACTTGCTTCTCTTTTCCTACAGCTTTTTCTGGAGTGCTTTGGACAGCAGAAAGTTTGGAGTATGTTTGAGTAGCTTTAGCACTCTGACTTTCAATAACATAAGACTTTGACTCCATTGAAATGTCCTTCTGTTTTGAAGGGGAGGTGTCTGTCTTTTGAACAGCTTCCGTAACAGAGATATTGCCTTTAGTAGCTGGACTAGAAACCTTTTTCTCTGTCACTACTTCTGCAGCCACAGTGGTGACTAGTGGATTTGGAGAGCTCTTCCTTGTTTGCAGAACCTGAGGCTCTGCTACATTGACTTTGCCAGATTTTGAATAGCTTAACAACTGCTCTTTCTGACAGGCCAGTTCTGCCTTCGCACCACTCCCTTGAGGTGCTGGGGGTTTAGGAGATGCCCCATCACTGCTGCTGCTCTGTCCTTCTGGCAGCACGCTAAAAGGCAGTTCAGTCTTCGAAGCCTGTGGCCCAGAAAGTAAGGCAATGTCTAGTGTGCCTTCTATTGGCTTCAGACATGAAACAGACCTCCCATCAAGCTTATATTCTGATGGACTTTTTCTGACAGTAGCCTCAGTAGAAGCAAGAGCTGACTTTTCCATGCTCATGTCTGCTCGACCATTCAAGGTCTTGAGAGGAACAAAAGAAACCGAGTTAATCTGCGCACCATGTGCACTGCCAATAAATGCTCGACCATCAGCAACTGCAGTGCAGTCCTGCTGTATGTTTATGGGTCTGCCTGTGTTAAGTTGAAGGCATTCATGAACACTTGACGTCAGTTTCGGTTTTAGCACTGGAGAGACACTGTCATCTTTTTCTTCAATGGACATTTTCTTTCTAAGATAATCAATATTTGCAAGTTTACCATCTAATCTTTCGAATTTGACAAATTCTTTTGTTGGTACATTTTTATCTGTGTTTTCTCCCTTTCCATTTGGCATCCTGTCAGAGGACTGAGGTAGCACATCTTGTAGTGTACATGGAGGGGAAATTCTTTTGAAGTCATAAGAACTCTGACTAAGTTCATTAAGCGGAGGTCCATGACACAACATCTGTGCATCTAAAGCAACACCATCATTTGATCTCAAGTTTGCATTCTTTTGAAGGGTGTCTTTGAGTATGCCACCAGCTGACTGGGTCTCCAAAGCAACGATTTTTGTTTCAAACTGATTTGATCTTTCTAACACCTTCTGGAATGCTTTTTTATCTCTTTCTTCCAATCTTAAGGTATTGGGACTTTCTGTTTCACTGCTAGGTTCATGTATAGCAGCATTTGCTTTTTCAGCAAAATCTTGCTTTTTCATAACTATCTTCACCTTCAGCTTCTCTCTGTCTAGCTCATCAATGGATTCTTGCCTACCTAATTTTCGGGAGATAGGTCGTTTCAAGCAGCCCTGCTCTGCAGGCCTAACTCGTGTGAGTGATGGCACATCACATACATTCTCCTCCAAGCTCTGAAGAGTTAATTCCCTTTGTGACAACTCCCTATTCACTTCTTCCTGGGTCACTTCCAGACTGTGTTTTCGTGAACACAAGTGTTTCTTATCATTGCCATATGATGGTGCAAGTTTCTCTTCAGACTGGACTCTCTTTAACAGTGGAGATCTTGGTGGCTCTGCACTCTTTGGCCTAACAATATGCCTTACAATAGTTGGAGGGGAGTGCATTTTGCTAGGAAAAGATTGAGCTATTTTTGTATTTCCAATTGAATGTCCTAGCAATGGTGATGGAGATCGCTGAGGGGATGTCGGCTGGGGTGTTGGAGAAGGTGTCCGTGCAAGAGGAGAAAGAGGAATGCTGCCAGCTGATTTGCGTCTTCCCGATCTGTATCTTTGCCCACCAAGCTTTGGACCCAAGCCATGAAGAGTGCTGGGTCTTATGTGTCCTGAACCAGCTGGAGAATTGGGAGCACTTGAACTAGGCGAGCTACTCTGTGAAGAGTTAGTACCTACAAAAAGACCAAACATACATACATAAGATTAGCAAGATTTAAAAAATCTTGTCTAAACGTTCACTGAGAAACAGAATTTTCACCAGTCCAAAATACCTACATGCAGTCTGCTGCCACAATGTTCCAAACTTGGAGGTTTTGAGTGACTGGGCTGCAAGCCACTCTACCTTCCAATTATGTAGCTATTTCTCCCCTTTGCCCTCTGTTCCTTCATCCTCTTTATCACTTCCTTCTATTTAAATAGAATAGCTAATGGTTTCTGCCACTTCAAAGCAATGATCAAGGCTTTCCAAACAATATACTTTTGCCAAGGGACTGTACAACAACAGTCATTTTTAGTACACACTAAAATCATGACAGAAGTAAAACAAGAATATGGGGCAGGCTTTTAGAAGCCAGAAAGATGCGTATTTCAGTACCCAGCCAATCTTTTCAGCAATAGATCTGCATTCATGAGGACCAAGCTAGTTCCATCACGTAGCAACTTTTTCCTCAGTTTCATTCTCTTATCTATCAGCCTCTCCTAGGCAAGATTCTATCTCTTACTCCAAACTTGGATTTTTACTCAACTTACAGCCATTGGACTTGGATTTAAACTCTTGAACAAACATAGCAGACAGTTCCCTTTTAGGTACCTCTGTCTCATGAAAACACCTTTGATTTTGCATCAGGAATCTTTTTCCCTTTTTCCAGACATAAACCAGGCGTTCAACGGTTATGCTTGGCAGAGCTGACTACTCTTAGCAGAGTGTAACAGATCTGGGGGGCTCACAAGAATCAGAATACACTTCAAGTTCTTTTCCTCTGCCCTCCCTCACACTCACCAGATGGAAAATCAGGAGTAGAGCGGTAGCTTGGGGTAGGTGATCTAGGAGACAAGCTATGGGTTGGAGACCCAGGCAAGCTTTCCCCAGATGAAAGTGATCGGTTCAGGCAGGAGAAGCTTCTGCTGGTGTGAAGTAGAGGAGAGGGTTGCTTGGCCAGCTTTTTAAAGAGAGATCTTCTCCTAGCATGAGAAGAGCACAGCATTAATCAGAAGTTAAGATACACAGAAGATACTGTTACGAAAGGCAAAACCCTTGCAAGCTGACATTGCTTCCCTCTCCCGTTACTCTCAGAAAAGCAAATATTAAATCGATGTTCACGTGAAGGCAAACCGCACTGCAGAGCATGAAGTTTAGAAAATATCTTGATTTGCTTGTAGGTGGGATAGATATTGTAACTAAATCTATTTCTACTAGAATTTACTACTGTATTTCAGAAGAACGGTTATCTCCTTGTGAGTATAAATCTTTGTTTTCTTAATTTAAAAGCCCACCAAAACTGAAGGAATATCTATAATGTACTCATGATGTATTTACAAAATACACATGAACTTATCATCAAATAAAAAATGCCCATGAACTTAGCAACAGAAAGTTTAATTAATCAAATACAAAGAGATAAACGAAATTAAGATGCAACCTCAGTTACTCCCTTTCTTCCCCATATCTATATGTGTGTCATGCAAAATTTTTAGGGGTTCTTTTAACAGATCTAGTTTGGACCGAACAGGATTGGAAGGACATGTTACAACCACAGGATCGCATAGGAGGTGGTAAAAGTATGAAGACGACAAGAGAGAGAACTGTATTAACTTCATGTTTTAAATTAATAGTTATGTATACATGCATAAAAGGAAACTTATTTGCCATGAAACAAAAGGATTACTCACCTCTCTAAAGTCTCTTTCTTCTTGGTTTTCTTACTGCGCCTGACCATTTGGCTCTTATAGCTGTTTCGCCTGGCAGGTCCTGTCTTGATGGAAGTGTTCTCAAAAGGGGTTGTCATTACCGAGACTTTGTTGCCACTCTGCCAAAATGAAGGATGAACCTTTAGGCGTTAGTAAAAGAAGATGACCTTGCCTTAAATTGAAGCTACACCACAAATGTGAATGCAATGAGACAGAACTCCAGCACTGGAGTAAGCGCTGGCAGTGTAAGAAGCCCTGTGCAGACATTGCCAGGCTAATTTATGTCAGATAAATGATGATGGGAAAATTCTGCCAAATTTCCTGAACTTCCTCCATTCCAGCAGCAGGACAAGGAGAAATTTCCGTAATTGTAGCTAGACAGGAGGAAACCAAAGATTGACCAAGACTGCAGTTTTCAAGATGAAAGCTTCTACAGAAACATAAGATTTTCCCACAAAGAACAGCTGTCACTTCACAGTGGTCTCTTCGCTAGCCATTCATGTCTCAGGATACTGACTGTTACAATAATTAAATGGAGGAGAAAACTTAATCTTTATTACCAATCCCAAACAATCCTCTTATCTTGTTCAAAAGAGGTAACAAATATAATTAAGCTTTTTATGACCATTTGCATGAACAGAGGATGCAATAAATAAAACAAACTGGAAATATCTACATTATGTTTTAAAAATCCATAGCTCCTGCCCAGCACTGTACACCACTACAACAAACTTCTTTTCAAAGGAATTCCAATAGCCCTAATTAATTTATGATATAGTGCACTTGGATTAACAACAGTCTCTTGTTTTGAGTTGACTCTTATAAGTACTGTGCAGGGTTGTCATGTTTCTATTTTTTTGTATCTGACACAAAACAACAGCAGACCCAACTGCCTCAAAATACAGAGTTTTGTTTTACACATTTCTTGCAAAATTGGAAACCTCAAAGTTCCTCCGAGCTTCAGAGGAGGAAAATAAAGACGTAAGGAAAAGTGTATTTTGCATCTTTGCCCAGCTCCTTACATTTCCCCATTACTTCACTGATTTCCAATCTTCTTTCATAAATGACTACTTCCTTCAACAGGCAAAGCTCTGCATGTAACACCATAATTTTTTAATAATATAGGAAATAAGTACACAGCTGTCTAAAATAATTCTGACTTACATAAATCTGGGCTGAAAAGATTACATTAAAAACTGCAATATGATGAGCTACAGTGAAAAGCTAAGCTAAGACACTACGGTTCATTAGAAAAACTTAGGGCTTTTTCTTTTTAAGGAAAAACTATAATTTTCTAATAGGATGGACTTCAGAAAACTCCGCAGAAGAAAAATGTGACAGATTATTAATAAAAATCCAACTGCAGAATCAGAACTTCATTAAGCAAGGAAGCTCTGTGGGACATGCCTGCCTATGTATGAGACAAAAACATTTTGAGCCTTAAGATTATCAAAGGCAAGTTCCTGTACAGTAGCAAGAAAATATTTCATGTTCTTCGTTTCCAATTTTCCTCATTGATTTCACTTCAAAAAGAGAAAATGAGAAATAGCATCATCATCGAAACCCTGAATGACTTGGTGAAGATCAGGGAATTCAAGAAAGTGCTTGAAGAAGTCCAATTTTTTGAGAGACAGAGACATCCCTGTGTCAGTGCCCCAAATGTACTTCAGCTATCTCAGCAGCAGCGCCAGTTCATTGCAGAGAAACTAAAATCATAGCAGGATATATAAGTCATTGACCTTTCTCCAGATCTGTGCAATAGCAGCTTAGAGTGTGTACCTGAACAACCACAAAATCAGATAACTAATCTCTGAAGGAAACAAACATAACCCCTCAATCCTTGGTGAAAGCAGCAAGCACTTTTGTATTCCAGTTGTCCAAGAGTTACCTTTAACAACAACTCAATGACTTCTGTATGAACAAGACCATGCACTGGCTCTCCGTTGATATGAGTAATTAGGTCTCCAGCTTTTAAACCTGCTTGGTAAGCTGCACCTCCTTCTTCCACATTCTGGAAATCAGAGGCAAAGAGAACATACACAAAATAGACTCTTGTTTAACCTTCATATTTTCAAGAGTAGGCTTTGTTTAATGAACTGTTTATATAAAACCAGTTAACAATGAAGAAAACTTACAGATATTAAGTTATATCAAGGAAGAAGAAAAATCACATCAGCCATTTCACCAGTAACTACTTAAACTTTATACTTACATGGGGCCTGGAATGGTTTCAAAGTGCACTAAAACACTGCCCATTGCCGCTGGCGTTAAGTAAGCTCTGGATAGCAGGGCAGTTTTCATGCATGGTAAAGGGGTGATTCACTCCCCATGGCAAATTTCAGAACTGATTTTTAGCATCTGACACTGATAAATACTGATGTAATTAAGGCTGTAGTCACATGCAGTGCCCTAATCATGATAAAAATTAACTCCACCATATCATTAGGGATTGTTTTAATTTGGTTCAAATTCACCAGGCTGACCATTAGAGGGAACAGTGCAGCACAAAGGTGCTCAAGGACCAAAACAAACTGAATTGCAAATTATTTTGAAGGTGGCTTAAGTAATTTTTTATATTTTAAAATGAGCTTTTGAAGAATTTTAAGTCATGCAGCCACTACTGAAGCCTACAGCACTTACAGAGCTAAAAACCCCAACAAACCTATAGTATTTTGAAAAAAAGCCAAGGTTTCACTTTTACTGCAATGTACCATTTTCTTCCCTTCCTTTCACTGATGTGATGCTACACCAGTGGCAAGAAATCAATTTTTAAATTATATTTATTCCACTATTAATCAAATGCACCCGATTCTCCAGATTCAATGTTCTTGGTGGATTAACAGGTCTGAGAGGTAAACAACATGAATGAAAAATGAGTAATACACTACCACATAGGTAGCATTGTTACTTCAAAACCTACAATACATATTTAAAACAAAGCACTTTAGAAAACGTCAAAGCTTTTGATATACATAAAATGATTTTGAAAAATGTATTACAAGGTAGTTGAAATACTTTCGTTTATACACACAATATTTATATATAATTTGTTATCTACCTCAATGATAAAATAAATATAAATATATTTTCAAAAACATATTTATTTTACAATTAAGGAGGTTGATCACCAGTGAAATGCAAGAACTGCTGTCTTTTCCTTTAGCTTGTCTCCCACTTCGTTCAAACAAGTAGTGAACAGAGGATGAAAAATACATGATTTATTCAAGACAGTCAGTGTTGTTCCTGTGCCATAAAATCCTCAAAGGTATTAGCAATTCCAAATTATTTGCACATTTCTACAAAAAGTCAGTGCTTCAAATCAGCCTACTTGTGTCTATTAAAATACTGTTGACTTTCACAAATCCCTTAATCGATGCAGTTTAAATTCCGTGTGTATTTAATCAATTTCTGTTTACAATCTCCTAGTTTTGCAGATCCTGCCCTCAAAGAGGGGCTGCACCAACCCTTTGGTTTTCTAAGCCACAGTACTCTGAACTGTGACTGTTCACATTTGCCAAACTTGCCAAAAGTGAAAGTAACCCATCCAGAAGGTCAACATCATATGCAGGTACCACTTCTGCCAAAGGTGGCTTGTGTCGTCCCTACAGCCAACATAGGTCTCGTGTACAGGCATGAATTTCATTTTAAGAAAATGCTTTGGCACAACGTCATGATTTACACAGTAACTGTCAAGCAACAGATACCATAGGTACAAAAATCAAAAGCAAATACATTACTACAGTTTTCTGTGGCTGTATGTAAGCAAAAAAAGGTACTTCTTACCCAAACAATATGGTGCACAGTGTAGATATCGCTGTCACCTACGTAAACCCTGATTGCTCGGATGGTGAAGCCATACTTTTTTCCTGAACTGTGAATTACTATAGGCTGATGAGAACTTGCAGGAGCAATTGATGAATCACGGCTCGGGGATGAATCTCGGGAGGATGAAGGATCAGATGATAGGGAATGAGGAGACCTAGGACTTCCCAAAGGAGAAACACCAAATACATCTGGAAAAAATAAAGCTGACCATTAGAGTACGTTCTGAACACACACAAATACAGACATAGAACAGGGAATTTGCTCAGTTTTATGACACATCTGTGTCAAAATACATCGTTGTCTTTGCATAAAAACTGTCACCTCCTTAATCATATCTTAATGAACGAGAACTTTAACAAAAAACCAGATCCTAAAACTAGATTTCCTTCCCTGTAGCATAAACTGTGTTTTTTAATCCAAAGGTTAACTTGTTAGATGTAGGCTGCTTTTTCCTTTTAGATATGAAACACACTCATTGTGTATCTATCTATCTATCTATCTAACTTTGAAAGAACAATTCTCAGCCTCTTCCTAACAACCACTCATGAAAAGAAAATCAAGAGTTCAGCAGCAGACATTATTGTGGGTACACCCAAAACCATTCCCCAAATTATCCAGCAGTGTTAAATAAAGCCCTGGTTGGTTTTTTGTTTCGGTTATGTATAGATACAGATAAAGACTACTGTAATTAAACCACAATATCTAGCTGATACATAGGACAGTAACCCAATGCTTGTAGCAGAATGTAGAAATGGAGGCTTTGTACATCATGTAAGACCACAAGAATTTCTTGCAACAATAATATCAATTAATGCTCCATTTTATTTCATTGTTTTGAAAGTGCTACGTGCTCATGCTTGTGCAAATGTAAACACAATTGCAGCAGCATAAAGCACACTTTGGTGACTCGTAACAGGGTGACAGCTGTGCAAAGGAATGCAGCCTAGAAAGATTCCAATTTTGGTGCCCGTGTCAAGCCACATCATGCCAGGGCAGATATACTTTGACAGCAGAGGCGCTACTCCCTCGATTTGAGTCACCAGAGGCTTGCCAAGATTGGTATCACTGTGTTAATGCTGAAATCCCACAGAACAGCCAGGCCCTGAAGGGGCTGTCACTGTCACCCTCCGGCTTTGAACCATACCCAGACCCCCCGCCCTCTGTGCCCTCTGCTTTCTGCTGTGTGTGGGACATGTAGCTGAGAGCTATGGGACATGACTCAGGTCAGAAACACTGGCCATCTCTTGCTGTAGTTTATTTTATGGATAAACATGAGTAAGTTAGGTATTCCGTACAGCATTAGGTACAGCTAACAAAGATGATTTTGGTTGATATAGATATAATGTCATCATTTTTAAGTGTAGGCAAAGCTAAAGTTGGATTTTATAGAATGATGCTGAGATTAAACTGAAAGAAAACCATAGCTTAATGAGCACAGGAACTCAGTCTATATAGTCTCTAAACTTAGTGATTCTTGCTTGAACAACTTCACTGGGTGGCTTTGAGGAGTTATCTGTACTGTCCACACTCTCACTTCCTCCATTTATCTAAGTGCTCTGAAAAACTGCCAACTGTACAAAGAACTACTAGAATACAAACCGATGAATAACTCAAGTGTTACTTGGCTGTGTAATTACCTGTGTGTATATCATGCTCCTGTAACAGCTAACCTCAATAATTAGCATGCACTACAAGCCCTCTACAAGCTGAAAAAATAACCATGGTGCTAACTGTTTCAGGGGTACACCAACAAACCACAACATTTGGGCAAGAAGTATTATTTGGCAGAAGGAGACTACACAGGGAACAAGCCCAGACTGTTTGCAAGCCATTTGCAGTTTTTAGTGCAGTGTCAGCCCTGGACAGGCAAATCCCACGGTCGCTGTCTTTCTTATTGTAAAAATAAGATCGTCTTCATCTCTCATGCATTTTGAGAGAATGATCATTCACATTTGGACAGCATCACAGGAGAGCTAAGTATTCATTTCATTGTCACCTAGTTGTCCTCAATCAGGGGCAAAACACTCCTCTTTGAGACATAACATTTTCTTCTTCACTTATCTCATTAAAAAATGTTCATGGTTAGCTGCTGGAATTACAGGTACTGCACAGGAAGCCTATGGTGTTCTTTAAACTGTATGGTGAAGAAGGGTAGAGAACATGAGGTGAATCAGAAATTCCTGCAGTAACAGGGATCAGATGGGCCTTTCACCTCTCTAAGGTCTCCAAAACACATGCACAATAGCACAGTGTTTGCTCACCAAGGTATGAAGGAGCACATGTGCTTTACAACCCCAAGACAGCTGAAGTCTAAGAGGAGAGCCAGAACCTACTCTTCAACACTGTACAATTCTCCACTAGCCTGAGGATGCAAAGCAACCTGCTGCAGTTACTGTTGAAGCCACCTTTGAACATATGGAGCAAGTGCAGAGTTATGTCATCAGACCAGAAGATCCTTAAATATTACACCTAAGGTCTAAAAGCAGCACATGGCCAGTATACAAAGTTGAGATGTAATCCCACTTTTAGAAAAAAATCCCTCAAAGTTTGGGAAATTTGCACTTTGATTCTGAACCATTGAAAAGCTCCATCACCAATGCTTCATCTGGAAACACTCTATACTGTTACACCTCCACTTATTTATAGCAATATTTCTGGCTTCACATTTTGAGCACTCCATGTAAACTAATGTAGTATAAGCAGGACCCTACATGCTATTTCTACTTTTGTGACACTTTTCTACAGCTTACCACCTTTCATTATGGGAGATGGAAGAGAACTAGCCAGGCTGAATGTGCTGCTGTAAATAACAGCTATTCTTGGTGTTATACACAGTAAGCTACTTAAAACTTAAGCTACACCCCTGCTGTAGGATGGGCCAAGGATGGAAGCCTGCATCCTGCTTTGTATGCATACGATCAAACACAAAGTAGTGATCGTTAAGCTATATTTTTGCCTGTCAGAGAAAGTCCCTCAGCTGCAATGTGACCCCTGTAACTCGCTGACAAGATAATACTATCTAGTAACATGTGCAAACGGCAAGAGGAACAAAAAAGTATGACGCAGAATCCGTTCTGGACTCTCCAAAGTCTTGCATTTAAGTCACAAACCAACAAATATGCATAAATCATAACATTTCAAACAAAAAGATTTATCTCTACCTCCTGGGATCATGAGGGACAAAGCACTTGCAGAAAGGGACTTTGTGACTTTTCCAGAGATCTTCTTTTTCTCTGTGCTTTCTAATCGTTGACGAGCCACATGAGATGCAACTTCACTAGGTGGCTTTGAGGAGTTATCTGTACTGTCCACACTCTCACTTCTTCCATTTATCTGATCTAAGTGCTCTGAAAAACTGCCAACTGTACAAAGAAGGGATAAACACATTGAGGGAAAACTGGGGGTCAGGAAGGGTAAACAGTGCAATTGTGAGATAGGAATTTTTCCTTTGGTTAACAAGTTCATAAAAAACCTCACAGAATTTTTTCAGACTTAGCGAATGCTTATGTAGTTACCAACTAAAGTAAAACACGAGACAAAAGCTGAAGCAAGTCCTGTATCTCAATATGCAGCACTCACCTTAGAGAACTTGGGATACAGCACAGTCAAGGTTTTAGACATGGGAAGGAGGCAGAAATGGTTGTAGAGTCGGATGAGCCTGAGGAAATTTATTTTCTCAGAAATAGAGAGGAGGAATGAGGAAGAAAATGTGGACTACAAGGGAAATTAGCGGTATGGCAATAGAAAGGGGTATCTTGAGAAAACTCAGTGAGGTACTTGAGAGAAATAAGCTGAAGACAGGTAAACGTGTAGAGAACGTAACTGGAACCTATATATAGACAATCATAAAACAGATATAAGCCTAGAGCTGTGTTAAGTATCAGGTCTTCCAACAGTTATACAAAACTCTCCTCTGAAAGTACGAAACCAGGAAGATACTAGGGCCCTGAATCCTACTGAAATGCACAGGAGAGGGATGCGTAAAGGAAATAAATTATTTAAGCAGGGAATTGTTTACAACACACCCCCCCTAGATTGCTAATGACAGAAGTGACTTCCAGATGTCAGACAACCCTGCTAATTCTGAAAGGTGTACATCATTAGATGTTTTAATTAAAAACACACAATGATGCAGCATAGAGTGTTAGGAAACAGCAATACAGATCTGTTGGAATGACTGCAGTATGATCAAAAGACCCCCAACTTCAGCGAGGGAAGGTATGAAAATAGTCCTTTAAGTGCACAAGGCATCTAAGACTCCTTTTTTCCACAGCAGGATCCTACAAAAGCTCTATGGTCAAGTCACCATTTTATCCACTTGCTTTGCAGCCCTCCAGAGTCAGTGGGGCAACACCAAATGTTGGCATTTAAAAAAAATGCTGAAACTTTCCCATACATATTTTCATGACATTTTATTAGTTTGAACCTAAGCCCAAACCAGACCCCTCTTGGGATGGCTTTTTTTAAAAAAAAGTATTTACGAAATACAGGAATTCTAAATCCATGAATGCTACTGCCAAACAAAGAAGTTCCACAACTGTTTCCAATATCATCAGTCAAGAGACCCGCTGTGAATTACCTGATAGCGTGGAGCTGCTGATTGTACTTGCTGGAGTGGTTACTTCAGGTTCATCTTGCACTATTTCCTCACTCAAACACGCAGGCTTTTCCTGTTCCTCCCGTGGTCCCACTAAGCCAGTGGAATCATCCTGTTCTCCTTCAGCTGATATGGCCAACTTTGGAAGTAAACCAGAACTGTGTTGCTGCCTGCTACTCTCAGTGTCAGAGGAGATGGATGTAGAGATTTGTTGTCTGCATTAAAAATAAACACAGTCTCATGCAGTTATTTAGATGAGAAGGCCTACTGAACTGGTAAGCAGTATATGGACCAATTCCAGCACCTCCTTCTACTTACGTTTCAGAATATTCTGAACTCCAGCTTAAAGGTTCCACAGAAGGCAGAGTTACACTTTTTGTTTTGTCTCCTGCATCTTCCTTTTCTTCACCTTGTATTTGAGCGACTCGATCTATGCTACTAAAAACCTGTTACAGACAAAAAAAAAAACCACCACAAAAAACCCAACTCATTACTGACATATTTCATAGAAAAGATATGCAGGAAAGCACACTTCAGGTTGTACTCTGCATGTTCTAAATGTATTTCAGAGGTGAACTTCAAACTTCTTGAGCCTTTTTAAATTTCCAAGAGTTTGTGTTCTTAAAACACCTTCCTATTTTGCTCCTCACGTACAGGGTCACAAATAACATCTCTTCTCATTATGAATTCATCAGCTCTCTCCCCATTTCACTGTATTCCACGAGAGTACAAGGAAAATCCATAGCTTTGGGGTCTCTAGGTCACAGGATTAATGCACATCTTGGATTAATTCACAACCATATAGCCAATCAAGGTACAAAAGCCCTAACCTTAAGATACTTAGTATCTACCAGTCAGGTGTGGAAAGCAGAAAAATTAATCTGAGTTGACTCTCAAGTTAAGAATAAATTATTTGGCTGAAGGATTTAGAAAAAATAAACTCTGATCATAGGAAGTCTGTTTGCTTAGCTGACAAATAGCACACAGAAATTGTCAGCCTTATAATCACAGCCAGAGAGGCACAAATTAGAGATGCAATAACATAGCGACATTAACAAACCAAACTATTACTGTGGTACAGAGCTTTCAAAAGGACAGGAGTTTACAAAATGAGGTTGAAAAGGACCTCTGCAGGTGATGTTGTCCAACCCCTCTGCACAAGCAGGGCCACCTAGAGCTGTCTGCTCAGGACCATGTCCAGATGGCTTTTGAAGACCTCCAGTGATGGAGACTTCACAATATCTCTGGGCAACCTGCACCGGTGCTCCATCACCCTCACAGTAAAAAGAGCTGTTTCCTTCTCTTCAGACAGAACTTTCTGTGTTTCTGTTTGTGCCCATTGCCTCTCGTCCAAGTTGTCCCCAAAGATACTGCATCATTTACCAGTATCTGATTTTGAAAGATTTGAAACACTAGATTAAAATAAGCAGTTTATATAGAATGAAGACAACTACATCCACGAATGCTGTCTCTGCTTCTCCATGCTATCACAGATACAACATGTATGTGGTACTGTAAAGCTAGCATTAAATCCACCAATTCCTTAAAGCATAACCCAGGACAAACAAGACACAAACAGACTTTCCAAATACCTTTAGACAATTCCTAAAGCAGGTTAAAGATATGTTTTTAACTAGAAAGCTTTTGAAAATCACTGCCAGATGCTATGTTAAGACTAAAAGCATTCTCATTAGGCGTTCCCCTTCCATTATTTCCTACCAATTTACCCTCCTCAGTATTTCGTGAGCATGTCCATTCTTTTCCTACTGGCATCCCTTGCCCTGCAATAATTAGCTCTCATCTCATCTACTCAAGAATGCTACCCTCTAGATAGTCAGCTTTCAATTCACAGCATTCAAATCACTCGCTCAAATCCACATCTCTCCTTGTCCAAATCACATGCTAACCACTAATTTGCTATTTCCCTTCAGTCTAATATAATTTAATTAATAGCTACTATAGGCTAGCACTTTAATCTTCATTACGCCATCACCTGCAAGATACCCAGAACACAACTGGAGCAACAAGCAAATTATGAACAAGGAAACCAACGTAAGGACCATGCATTAGCATTTAACAGAAGTTTCCCTAAACTTTCTCTTATGCTAGCATGAATTTTCTACAGAAAATACCAACCTATTAATATGCTTTCCTATTATCTTCTTAAAGATTCAAGAAATAACTTTCCTACAGAATCTTCCCATGCTTGATTGAATTGTATTAATTTTATTCTTGCTCAATTTCAGGTAACATTTCTTGAAGAAACAATGCCCTATACATCTCTGCCATATCTAACATTTCCAAACTTTATAAAAGTAGCAAGATGTTTATGTAGACAACACACATTAACACTACAGCAACTTTACTTACTTTTGAAAATCTGTGTGAACATGAGGAGAACTGTCTTATTTCCAAATTAAAATCTTCATCATTGGTATCATCTTCTTCCTCAGTTTCCATATGGTGATATTTCTCAGAACGAGCTACAGACAAAGGAAATCAAGTATTTGAATTATCAGGAAGAATGCATACCAAGCTTTAATATTAACCAGAACAGTAATTTTATTCTTAAGATTATTTCTGCTGAAATGTCAAACCACCAGTGAAATTGCAAGCTGCCAGTGGTTCTGACAAAGGACATTTTCAAAGCAGTAAGCAAAAGTCAAAGGCAGTGATTATTTAAACAAGGCATTCATCACATTTTTTTAATACCATCAAACACCTACTGTCAAAATAACTTGTGTCATCTTCAGACTCCAATTGTGGAATAAATTCTGCTTTCTGCCTCAGCAGACTATTCCAGTCAAGGCCCTTGAAGAAATGATGCTGCTTTACTTCGTATGCACCACCTGGGGGAGCCAGAGAAAAACACTGAGCAGATTATACCAAATCCTCTGACATTAATTCAACTAAACCCTGGGCCAAAACCCACAAATTATGATGGAAAGGCATAGTCATCACTGTAGGCAGGAACATCTACTACCAATTTCCACTAGAATCTCCTAAACCTGTCAGAGCACCTCCCTGACCCCGTTTTGTTGTTGCCTTTTCTTTAACAGTGGTGGCATTGCTTTATCATCTTCCCCCTTTTTAACATTTCTATTTTTCTGGTTGTACTAATTATTATCCCTCAGCTACACATTTGTCAGAAGCATCAGATGTAGTAGTAGTCATCAAAATATAAATATATGCACTAGATGAATAAGTACAAGTTAGAGAGTAATGAAGAATGATTCTTAATAGTTGCTCAGTGAAAATACCATTGCTGATCAGGAACTCCTTTTGGTGTTTTATGGAAGTAATACACAATTCTATAGGAAATACCTTATCATTTATCTTCTTACCAATTACTACGTACTTGTTATAATGTGTGTTAAACAGTTACACTAGTTTCAACTTAAGAAACAACTACAAGAACACAAAGAAATACTGGTATTTTTGTCCTGGAGAGGTGGGTGAGGATGTTACTAAGAAGCATAAATCTAATTCTAAAAACTGAATGGCTAACTTGCAGCAATACTGCTGACTTGACTGTATTGGGTTTACATTGCAGTTTTGGTAGCAGGGAGCTGCAGGGGTGGCTTCTCTAGGAAGATGCCAGAAGCTTCCCCCATGTCCGACAGAGCCAATGCCAGCTGGCTCCAAGACGGACCCACTACTGGCCAAGGCTGAGCCCATCAGGGACCACGGGAGCACCTCTGGGATAACATGTTTAAGAAGGGGAAAAACACACCTGGTGTAGAACAGCAGCCAGAAGTGAGGAGTGAGAATGTGAGAGAAACAACCCTGCAGAGCCCAAGGTCAGTGAAGAAGTAGGAAGAGGAGGTGCTCCAAGCACCAAAGTAGAGATTCCCCTGCAGCCCATGGTGAAGACCATGGCAGCACAGGTTGTCCCCCCTGCAGCTCATGAAAGAGCAGATATCTACCTGCAGCCTGTGGAGGACACCATGCTGGAGTAGGTGGATGTGCCTGAAGGAGACTGTGACCCCGTGGGAAGCCCATGCTGGAGCAGGCTCCCAGCAACACCTGTGGGCCTGTGGAAAGGAGCCTGCCCTGGACTAGGTTTGCTTTGCTGGCAGGACTTGTGACCCCACAGGAGACCCATGCTGGAGCAGTCTGCTCCTGAAGGACTGCACCTCATGGAAAGGTCCCATGGTGAAGCAGTTCATGAAAAACTGCTGCCTGTGTGAAGGACCCATTTTGGGGGAGTTTCTGGAGGACTTTCTCCTGTTGGAGGGACCTCACGCTGGAACAGGGTAAGAGTGTGAGGAGTCCTCCTGCTAAGGAGGAAGGACTGGTAGGGACAATGTGTGATGGACTGACTGTAACACCCATTGCCCATCCCTCTGAGGCACTCGAAAGGAGGTAGAGAATTCGGGACTGAAGTTGAGCCTGAGAAGAACGGAGGAGTGGGGCGTAGGTGTTTTTTATTTATTACCATCAAAACCAGAGTAGAATAATGAGAAATAAGAATAAATCTAATTTCCGAGTCAAGTCCGTTCTGCCCGTAACAGTAATCTCTGAGTGATCTTCCTGTCCTTATCGTGACCCGCAAGCCTTTCATCATATTTTCTCTCCTCTGACCAGCTGAGGAGAAGAGTGATAGAGCGGCTTTGCTGGGCACCTGGCATCCAGCCAGGGTCAACCCACCACAGTGGCAGAGCGTGTAAACTTCTCTATGTCAAGGCTAATCAGGAGAGAGCCATAGAAAAAAGTATGAAGTCCCCAGGATTGATCTCTAAGTCAGTGTCAAGATTTCTAGGTTGGGTTCTTTGCTTTTCTGACTGCACCAGGGAAAAATTCATAAAAGCCAAATCTTCCCAAAGGAAACCAAAATAAGTCACTAGCCAAGGAGTGAACATTTCTCTGAGCATAGTAATGGGATATTACATCAGAATTGTAGAATTCCTGATTAGTATCAGACACTTCAAGTCCAAAGGGGTCTTTTATCTGTCATTCTCCTTCTTCAAAACAAGTATCTTCCTTCAACTTGACTATGCCACTCAGCTCTCCTGAGCAAATAGACAATTATGATTTTCATGGAGTGTTATGCAGCTAGCTAATATGTATTAAATAGATAGGTCTGTCATTTGAAATGCAGAAAAAAAACCCAAAACCCACCCAGAAAACCCAAACAAATAAAAACAGCCAATAAACCCCAACTTTGTTGGGGTGTCTAAACACCCCTCTGTGCTTCAAAGAAACTGCTGCACAATTTTCTTCTTCAGACTTCCAGCTTGAGAGACCGTGAACAGTCGAAAGAAATCAACCTGTAAACAAGCTGCACAGATGTTCCATGTGGTGGCACTGACCATTACAGCAGTGAAGCCAGCCTCATTCTAGCCAATTCACTTTCTCAACCAGCTGTAGCAAAAGAGGCACAATTTGCAATCTACTCCAGAAACCAGCTTCTCACACAGGGTGACAGTCTTGAATTAACACTGTGTTTACCAGGAAAAAGCATCCTAGCAGTGATACAAAAATGCCTAAAAGGAGCATGCTTAAAACAAGGGAATGAAACTAATTGCGGCACTTCATTTTGCCTTTGGCAGTGGTACCCTTTGCAGCAGATGAAGCAGACAGCAAGTGGAGAAGCTGACTGGGGCACGTCCCTCACCCTTACTTTGTTCAACATGGGACAAGGGAGAAGAGCTAACTTTGCTGGATGCAACTTACTCTAGATCATCAACTCCCATGAAGTCTAAGGGCTGTTCACAGAGACCCCAGATGCTCAAAGAGCGAGGGACATGCTGTTCACTCATCTCAGTCACACCATCATTTCCCAAAGGAGGACCTGTCATTGGGGACGACGTCAATAGCCCTAGGTGTCTGGGTTATACTCACATTTCCCCTACAGTGTTTGTGGTGAGGCTGGTTATGAACTGATTCATAAAATTCCTTTTTATATTAGCTCTAAAAATATGCAGCACAGTCTGACCACCGGACTCAGTTTTGTCAGCAATTTTCCAAGTACCCTCATGCTGACTCAACCTGCCACTTGGTTTCCTTAGCATCTCCAATGTATTTATATTCATAGCATACAATGTTCACTATAAATAAGATTATACCTTTATATTTACGCTCTTTTATGTAGGAGGCCTTTTTTGCTATGTTTACATAGCGCTTTGCCCAGCAGGATGGCAGTCAGTGACTAGAGTTCCCACACATTAACGCTTTAAAAATCACATGTAATATTCTTCATTACTGCCTCTCTCACAAATTTCCAAATAAATCCTACTCCATCAACTAACAAATAACCTCTATTACGTAAATGCACAGTGTTGTCATTAGTGTATGCAGGCTCACTGCTTCTAATACCACAGGCCAGGTTCTTCTCTTGAAATGGAATGAGCACAGCACCGAATGACCACAGCGGAATAAGCTGGCAGCTTGTGTTCTCACTGATATCCATTTACTTCCTTAACATTCACACTTTTGGTTTTATTCTTTTTCACGCAAGGCAGTAGTGCTTGCTGAATGAGAATGACAAGACCTTTCACAACACAATAATTAGAGTACTCATCACCCACTCTAAAACCTGGAAGAACTAATTTGCCAGGCTAAGATACTTCTGAAGAAGGAAGCATCAGTATTGATCACCTGTCTCTATTTCTGTGTTTAGTTATTTAATACTGTATTCACAAAGGAACCCCATCCAATGGCTAAATGGGTCTTCAAGAGGTTTCTGATTTATTTAGCAAATTAAGAGCTGAGTAAATGCAAATTACCACATGTAAACTCCAAAAAAAGGACAACCATCATCTTGTTAAGCTGATATTGCTGGTCTGAATCTATAAAATACCCTTTGCTATAATGGCATGTTGCCATGCTACTCGCCCTGACAGACGTTTCCTGGGCAAAACAAACACGTGAACAAAAGCTCCCAATGCAGAATTTAGAGGCTCTTTCTAGCACATCAACAATTTAAAGTAGTATCTCCTAACCTGTTCCCAATCTTTCCAAAGGATTCTGCCTGAGCAGCAGGGTAATCAGATCCTGGGCATCTGGAGGTGGTGCTTCATCCTTTTCAGGCCAGTTGATTTCATCTAGCAAAACATAAAGTAGTTTGTTATTACTGAGGTCTGATCCCAACATTCAGCACAAACTGTGTGAAAGCTCTCATAGTGAGCTAGCAGTAAAGTCAGAAGTAAGGCAACTTGAAGTTGCTCTCTGTTGCATACCAGTTACTTCTGATCTTTAGACTTTCTATACAGGCTCCATGAACATATTGTTATGTTCCCATTTTCCTCTGAAGTACCCTTTAACCCAAAACAGTGTTTAACAACAGAATACAGGCATACTTGGCTCATGGAAGACTATTGCAAAATATTAGCACAACTTGTATACTGTCCCTTCTCCCTGGCCCCCCCACCCCCCCCAAAATAATGATTTAAATTTTCATTTTCTGTTCCATGGAAACTGCTGCTGAGATGGACGCAGCTGACCTGACCCAGCAGTCACTGCTCACATCTGTAATCTCTCTCTAAAGCTAGCAGACTCACTGAAGTCATTACTCCCATGACTAAGGACGAAGGTATCGGACTCTGCTCTGGAGGGATACATGCCAACGGAGCTTTTTTCCAAGTGCCTCATACTTCAGAGGAAAAACACTTGACTGACTCTCATACTACTACGGCTTTTGCACTTCATAACAAGCTGGACCTAAATCGTGCAGTCAAGATATTAAACCCTGCAGTATTCAGGGAAGGCTGAATAAAAATTCCGCTAAACTTTCATTTAAGTTGAACAATGGAAAATTGTGTCAATTTCAATATGAGCATGAACTTTATAATAGCTGACACAGCAAGTTTTGTCTAACTTTTAGCAGAAGCTGCCTCTACAAATGTAATATATTGCCAGGTTTACACAAGACTCTGCAGAAGTTTATTGGGAAGTACATGGATTTTAGCACCAGAGAAACAGAATGCTAGGAGCTTGGGAAATACAGCGGCTGTTAAGAAATATTTTTTTTTTTGCCATTATAGGATCTAGACTTTTCCTTCAAAGCAATCATCATTGGAGAAATAATCATCAGAAGCTCCACACAAGTTTAATCTTTGTATTTCAGAGTTTAAGGAAGAGAACTGAAATAAGCAGGCATGAAATAAACAAACATGAAAAACCTGTTTCTGGAGCATTATTTTTAATCCTGATGATTTTAGGCATCTAAGTTTACACTGAGGCCTCCCAAAGTTGTACTCATACAACTTAGAGGCAGGAAAGACAACCTACAATGAAGGAAAGGAGCAAGGTAAAATGAGGGGGCAAGATTTTAAAGTAGATTTTCAGGTAGAATGTAGATTTCACCCACAGAAACTAGAATAAAAGTCTAGGCTATAGTTTGGGCTTGTTAACAGAGCTTTTACAGTTGAATACAAGGGGACCATGTATTTTAGCACAGGAAACTTATCCAACAAAAGAGTTCTCCTGCAGATACAGGCAGTAAGAATTATTTCAGTGAATAAGGATATTTAAAATAAAAGAGGAGAAACTGACAAGTCAACATCAAAACAAGAAACTAAGCTGACCAACAATCTTGGAGCATGAGTGGGAATAGATCTCGTTTACAAACATACACTTCTACAGGTAATTTCTGGAAGATAAATGGACATTCAAACAGATAAAAGTTATGTGTGAATAAGTATCAGCTAGATTGTAACACATGATAATTTGTTTTACAAAACAAAATGCCACACGCAAAATAAAGTCTAAAGTGCAAATTTTGTAATTAATTTTAGACTATTCCCTCCCCTTCTCCCAGTGAGAGAGCATAAAGGTAGAAACACATGTGCATGTGTCTGGAAACGCAATAAAAATATGAGTTATTTCCATGTTTGCCTGCCTACAGCTTCCACTGCATTTAAACATGATTTGGAAAATAAAGTATGAATATGCATCGCAGCCGTGAGGCATCCAGAACAAAGCCAGCATTTGCTGCTTGTGTTAATTAAACAGTTGATTGTCCTTGCACTCAGGCCTCGGCATATCACATCAGAAAACAACATGGTTATAAATCCATGAACAGCCAGGATATTGTATAAAGAGGTCATATACTTGAGGCAACTCTCAAATCCATTTCATTCCAGTTTATAAACCAGTCTGGCTTTCGGCTTCAGAGAGGGAGGAAAGCGAGATTATGACAGTGTCTCCTTAAGTACAAAAGGAGATTTGTTGTGTTCTCAGAGAATAAGGAACCAGAGGTGTGGTTAGTTTTGTTTCTGTTGGGTTTTTTGTATGCTTGGTCTTAGCTGCTGGACTTTTTAATCATACCATAAAACAGACTGGGAAATACTCAGTAGCAGAGGTGCCATTCTGTTAAACTTTTGGCATATTTAGAGGCCCTCTACATCTATGCATCTGGGAAATTTATGGAAACAGCAGGTAGGAGAGTAAACAATTCTGTTTAATTATCATTCGGTTTTGCCACAAGCCACATAACAATACTTAGGGTCAGCTTGCAGGTTAAGATCTAAAAGATTATTGAATTTTAAATGGAAGAAGAACAGCTGCTACAGAAATAACAGTACACTACAACAATCACCAATGAAACCATTAACAATCTGTGAACTGAATTTGTTTCCTTCTCTTTCTCATTATTTATTATTCGGGAGATATTTCTTTTAGGGTTTTATTACATCTTTGTTATTTTTTTTCAATGTGCCATGAGGCATTTTCCCATTTATGCAAATTTATTTTAACCATTTCTTCTCTGGTATAACTTCTTTACTAAAGACTGAAATCACTGTGCCTAGTAATACTGCTCTTCTTTTTCAAACAGTGCAGCTTAATCATTATAGTCTACATTACTGCATTTTCTGTACTTAGCAACAATATACAGTAAGTTAGCTTTTAATAAAAATTTATTCTTATTGTTTTGACAGCAAATAGTATATTACAATATTAAGATAATGGTGGTTTTTTGAGCAAAACTAGCTTGAAAACCTAATCTATCAGTAAAGTTTTAAGTAGCTTTACTGTTAACAGAAATCGAAATGTTTCATAGCAAGCTAAGAAATCTGTTTTTTTTGTGATGATTCTCACCACTGATTACTTGTCCGAACAGCTCTTCTGGTGTATCTCCAAAGAATGGCACACACCCAACAAGAAATTCATAAAGGATAATTCCCATAGCCCACCAGTCCACTGGTTTTCCATAACCCTGTCTCAGTATCACTTCAGGAGCTATGTATTCAGGTGTACCACAGACCTAAAAGAAAGAAAATAACCATGATGGTAAAACAAGTCTAATTGAGCTGCATCACATAATTTATAATTCCTGAAATGTAAAATAGTGAGGAAACATGGAATTCAGTAGGTTTTAGTCTGCCGACTTTGCATAACAGCTGATGTTTTTAGAATGACCTACCTACATTCACAAGCAGCATGATCAACATTTGCATATCTGTCATGCAACGGAGAGTTTGTTTCATACATGGGAGTCCATCACAGCAAATATTTTAACTTAAACATATCCTTATCTTTACATGAAAGTTGTGATGGTTTTATCTTAAGTAACTTTTACAGTAAACAGATTGTGAGCAATGGTAATGAGGCATGCTTAAAGGGAAATGGGCTATAGCAAGGATTTTAGCAGCCTTGGTTGTACAATGCATCATGAGCTCCACAAGTACTCTGCTGAGACTTCTGAACTCCTTATAAAAACCGTTTTCCATTTATCTCTCTCTCAGATTCACTTACACACAATTAGGTTGTTCATCTAACTAATAGATCCTAATTTAGAAAGAAAAAAGCCTAGAATAATCTGCAGGGCATCAGTAAAAGTAACCAGCATACACAGCTGGAACATGAATGCAGAAATAACAACAGTTTATACAGTACTATGGTACATTCTGATGGCAAAACATCACTTCAACACAACATAGAAATGAAAAAGGGTGTGTCTTACTTGTTTGTCAAGAAATTCTCTGGCGTCCTTCTCAATGTTACCCTCATACAGATTGGTAGTCAAACTCATTAGCCCCACCTTTGACAGGCCAAAGTCTGTAAGCTTTATGTGGCCCATGGATGTTACCAATAAACTGAAAATTAGAATGGTCTGAAGTTACTGTGATGTAATTCCACATTATGTGCTTACCATTATTACTATTACACTTAGAGGAATATGTTTCATTAGCACTGCAAAAATATAAAGACACCTTATACAGTCATTTAACCACGTACAAAATAAACAGGTTAAAAATCTAACAGTCTTACATTTGTTACTATTATCAGATGTAAAAACACTTTTTATATGGACAACATCTTATAGAATCATACATGTGTTGAGACCTGAATATTAAATGCTTTAAAGAAAAAGAAACAGTCATCGTTTGAAAGACCTAGAACAGAATAAGTGTTGCTTTTGAAGTGAGGTGAGCATTTTCTGTCTGTAACAAGCTGGGTCATTTATTTGAAAAAAACTCAGGTATTGAGGTGGTAACTAATACTACACAGGCCGGAAGTATCATGCTATGAAGGCATTGTCACTCAACAGACATGACTCCAATTCTTTGTGGTGATTTTTTTTTCTTTTTTAATGTGAAACAGGAAACAGATTAATGGAGCTGCAATAGCCACACTTTTTACTGCAGCTACTTGCTGTAATGTTATTTACATGTATAGGAGCAATATTTTATTTCTAAGCATTTAAAAAAAACTACACACAACAAAAAACATACAACAGGAAAGATTTCCCAATCTAGTCAATCTTGCCTTCATATATGCAAATATCTGGAAGTTGATGATACTTTGTATTAAACAGTGCTTTAAGCATACTTTGAAAGATCTGTTCCTTAATGTCCAAAATTAATTTCCCATCATTTCGGCCAGAAGTACATTTTTTTTTTAGCTGCTCCAATAGCCTCTTCCATCTTACAGACAGGAAATTTTAAAGGGCTTTCTTGGAAAAAACGTATTTTCTGTAACTGCTGGTAATGAAAATTCAAATTGTGAATCTACATAACATTCGCAATAAAAATCAGCATTTCAAAAACATTCAAAAGCAAGTTTACACCTTTCATATTTTATCTAACAAGCTGAAAGTCCTCTTTTATTATATTCTATATACATACTTGTCTGGTTTCAAATCTCTGTGTACAATTCCATAGTTATGAAGGTATTCTAAGGCCAGAACAGTCTCTGCAAAGTACATCCTTGCCATGTCTACAGGTAAGGGACCCATATTCTTCATCAAAGTAGCACAGTCTCCACCTGTGGAAACAGGACAAATGTTCCAGATGACACTATAAGTTCTCAGGTGTATCAGTATAATCCATATATGCTGCAGAAAGAGACACAAACTGTAGCCATAAATGTTTATTTTCCAGTCAGGTGATTCAATTGAACATGTAACCACACCAGCTACTGTACTGGAAACACACTGTGAAGCTGTGAGTGAGCAGTACAAGGGTTCAGCTGGAAACCAATATCTGTGCTGCTACCTTAAAGGAGAAAAAAAAAAAAAGAAAAGAAGAAAAGGGACACCTCCCCCCCCAACCATAGCCTGGGTTTCTCATCTTGCACTGCTTCTGTCCACTGCTCTCCTTCAGTATTAGCACCTTTTCAAACTGCTTCCTCTTCCCTCTTTCTTTGTAAAAATAACTATTACAAATAGCCCAACACGTGCTAATGAAAATCTGAACTCCGGAAAAGCAAACAGCATTTCCACATGAACTCTCTATGCTAGGACACTTACAAGTCTATGAGGAACTTATTCAAATAGCAGTTATTTCCCATTATAGCTGGAGCAGAAGTGTTTTACAATCTCTCACTGGGAGATAATGACTGGGGAAAAAAGCCACCTTGCTGTTGGATTTAGATCCTAAACCTGTATTGCCAGAGTACACACAGGGGGCCTTTCTAATGCAAGTACCATACAGGTTATCTTTCTTGATGTAAGAAAACTCTCTTCTGTAAAACAGAACAAACACTTTACCTTCTACATATTCCATGACCATGCATAAATGACGTCTTGTTTCAAAGGAGCAATACATGCTGACAACAAATGGATTTTCTGCAAATGTCAGGATATCACGTTCAACAAAGGCCTGTTGGATCTGGTTTCGGAGGATGAGATTCTGCTTATTGATTTTCTTCATGGCAAATCTTTGTCTGGTTTCTTTATGTCTCACAAAATAAACCGCACTGAAGAAGTTCAAATGGCAGAGAGAAAGAAGAAAATATGAGTAACTACTAAACATGTATTTTAAAATAATTTTTAAACAATTTTTTAAAAACCTGTATATGGATTTATATAAAAGACTTGTTTTGAATGTAGTTGACCTGCTTTTCACATTAGAGAAAGGCTACAAACCTAGTTTTGTTTCATAACCAGGATGAATCTCAGTCAGCACAAATAAGTACACAAACTAAAACAACCCCCTGCTTCCCACCCCCCAAAACATACAACAGATCTAGCAAATGCTCTCTGTTCAGGCAGATTTTGGGTGTTTCCATCAACAAAGGATTATACACAAAGCCCAGCTATAGCACAGTGTTATAAATCTTTCCAACAAATGGTTATTCTGTAAGTGTGCTGTCAGATAATAATGACTCAGACTCCGTCCAAGGGATTTAAAATATGTCACAGGTTTCTCATGAAGGTTGCTCAGAAGTTGCTCCATGGGGTGGCTCCCTCATTGCCAAGTGCAAAATCTTCTGTTCTTGTTCAGTCCCTGACATCAGCATTGATCCATATCAGAGGTAGGTCACCAGCAGGTAATCCAGAACAAAGATCACTTCATTAACTGCATGGTAATGTGGGATTAAGACGTAGCTTGACATGCAGAATTTCCACTGGGGTACTGGGTACAAAGTTTCCTGCAAGCTTAGCTAGATAAGGTCAAGGCAGTGAGGGAAGCACAGTGAGAGAAAACCTCATGGGACAAGCCTTTTTTCTTTCAAGGCTCAGAAGGAATCACCCTGCTGTGAAACACTGACACAGGACATCACTGCTTCATTTCTCAAAATCCCTTGAGGCAAATCCTGAAAATGTTTGCCTTGCTTGAATCTACTTTGTAGCATTTAATGCTTACAGCATCTCCAGTATATAATTACCACAGTAGTGAGTGTTTATGGAAAGAAAGGATTAAAAGGAAAAAACAGAGGGGGAAAAATGGGACTCAGTTATGTAGTTTTAAAATTCAATTTGTTGTCCCCATGAGGTCCAATTATCAGCATACAATTGTTTATTTAAACACAAAAAGCCATTCTTGCCTTATTATTTCTGTGAAGATCTTCCCATGGCTGCCAAATTTACAAGTGGGGGGGGAGAACAACACCAAACCAAAGAAAAACCCCACCACTCAACATTTCTGCTTTCCTTTATGGAGGAAAACTTTTTCTAGACAAGAAAGTTTCTCTTACTGATTCCAAACGCTTTCATTAATGCCTTGTTCTTGTCTGAGCATGGGGTAGGTAGAAGACATTACGCTATTAAGAAAGTAGGGGAACACCACCTTGGGCAAAACCCAAGATAAACCCCACCCTTTGTGCCTCCTACTCAGTCCCACTTCCTTCTGCCCCTCCCAAGCTGGAATAAAGACCGAGTTATTCAGCTCCAGTACTCCTCCCTGCTGGCTTCACGCCTTTTGTCCTCCTGCACCTCTTCCTACCCCTCCCCTCATATCACTCCTCTCTCCACACCTTCATTACAACTCTTTCTTTGCTTTTCTTTCCCTTACATTCTGGTTTTCCTCGCTCTTTTGTTGCTATCTCCTGTCAGTCAATCTTAGCTTCTTAATCTCCTATAATTTCATCTTTTCCCTATTTCAGCTCCCCTGTGCGTTCCTGGCACGTAGAAAAGTCAGCCCTTCAGGTGCCTGAAGCTGCAATTCTTAAAAAAGAAATAGAATTATATGAATGAACCGAGGACTGCCTGAGGACTCAGCATGCAGATCTTTCTCTGGGCTTTAATTTGGACAGTGTACCAATGTGAACTCTCGAAAGTCAGATATTAACCAGACCACGTTATTACAGCACCTTAATATATCCCCTCTGCAGATCATGTGGATCTGTAGGGTCATTACTAATATATTTAAAGATGAAGGACCAGTAAACTCTAAGACTATCTAGTCCTGTAAATATGCAGGACATGCTGGATATGTTTCCCCAGCTCTCTAAATTGTATTCTCCTGTCTTACAGTCACAGGCAGGTAATTGTATAACTTTCCACTAGGATTCAGTTACCTACAATTCCCCAGAAAAAAACTGTTCAGTTCAAGCCTATCAGACTCAGGAGACAACTACAACACAATTGTCTCTCTCATGTTTGCCCATGCATATGCTGTTTATGCTATATAAAGTGCTTTTCAATGATCTTCAACACATAAAAGTGTTGAACATCACTTTTTCATATCCTCTGATCACAGTGACCCCAGCAAACAGCATTTATGCTTTACAAAGAAGACTATGCCCTAGCCAGCAGCATGCTATTCCTGCAGAAGACCTCCTTTGTTCCTCCAGGATGCTCCCAGTTCACAGCAGCAATGCCTTTTCCTCAGCCCATCAGTACTAAACTAAGCAGACTGCAAGAACTGCACACAGGACTGCCTGTGACACCAGTGTTCTCAGCTCCCACAGTTCGAAAGAGCATATTATAATTTGCTAAAATATCAACAAAAACACAAATAGAGACTGAAATCTTCCCAAAGATAAACAGTTCAACAAAGATGTAGAAATTGCCTGGACATTAAAAAAAATAAGAAATCTTCCATGTTTCTGCATGTAGGTGGGGCTTTGACTTAATCTAAATGGAAAGCCTGGAATAAAGCATACATCTGCTGAGACATGACTGCGAAATTAGAGGTAAAATTATGGGAACAGCCACAGTGAGTTCTAGCACATAACTCTGTCTTACGTAATTTTGAACCCTGATTTGTCTTCCTGAAGCATGCTTCTGTTGTTGTATAACAACTTACCACGTAGATTGTGATGGCCATCTAGGTTCCATTCACTGTCCTTGAAGCTATCATCTTGCTACATTCTCCTAATCCTGGCATTGAACTTGCAGCTCATTTCCCCCCCTCAGAGGCCCACTTTCCAACATATATCTCTATTCTTTATTTTTCAGAATACTACAGCTGGAACACTAGATGGTAGTTTGTGTTTGTTTTGTACATGGTTTTAAGAGAGAGCACGACACCTCACTCCTGGTTCCTTGGCCTTGATCATTAAATCCTGCTCATCATTTTCAGTGTATTATAAAGACAACTGTAAATTTGAGGATTCCTTTAACACAAAAGCAATGTATTAAGAACATCTAGACCATCCAACTGCCCTGTCGATTATTAAATGACAGTGGTATGCCCTATCTGCCTTCAAGGCCACAATCAGAGCGGCATTTCTGCAACATCCTATGGTTTCAAACCGAGAATTTGCTTTCCTGCCTCCCCCCTTTCTGTTTTTGTAACATGGCGACAGGAGATTTCCAAAACATCCTCTTGATTCCACCGTATGGATCTCCACAGGTACACAAGTGCTGTATATTTTATTGATGCTGCATTTCAACATAGCAAGAAAAGTTGACTTTTCAAGAGAAGTAAGAAAATTTATGAACTTTGGCACTGTCCAAACATTACCTTATTCCACTTCCAACATAAATCTCAACTTGGAAAAGCATCCCTAAAAGCACAAATATAAAACACTGTGTACATGTGTTAAGACCACGAAAAAAAAGGTAGAACATTTAACTGGGCTCCTGAATTGCTCCAACTTTATTATACAATCTATCCCTCCAATTTTACATCCAAAATTCCTGTTTTTTTTTTTTTTCCTCCTCTAAATTACTTACAGGCTTCAGGCCAAGTTTACAGCTCTTCAGTAACTTCCACTTTTAGAGCCATTTTACAATCTAGTCTACATTCAGTGCTTGAGGCTAACGTAGCTGTGTCGCTTGCTTTGACCTGATTCTCTAATTTGTCAGAGAACCTTGAACTCCTTGTGGAAACACAGGTACTGTACTTGCTGCTTGAAAGTTACAGCCGCTCACCAGGAGCTATGCTTTATTTTCACAAACAAGAAGAGACTGCTAAATTCTGTACTACCTTGAAATTATGTCTGATGTTGCCTCCAGTGAAGAGGAGCCACTTGTGAAGCTGTGATTTATATTACCACAATATGGTAAAGTTTATGGATAATTATTCAAGATCAGAATTTACAAGCAGCACTGCACCACCTCTGTCCTTGTTTCAGCTGGGATAGAGTTAATTTTCTTTGTAGTAGCTAGTATGAGACTATGTTTTGGACTTGTGCTGGAAACAGTGGTGATAATGCGGAGATGTTTTAGTTGTTGCTAAGTAGCACCTACACTGGTCAAGGACTTTTTCAGCTCCCCATGCTCTGCTGGGTGCACAAGAAGCTGGGAGGGGGCACAGCCGGGACAGCTGACCCCAACTGACCAAAGGGATATCCCACACCATGTGACGTCATGCTCACTATATAATGCTGGGGGAAGAAGGAGGAAAGGGGGGACGTTCGGAGTGATGATGATTGTCTTCCCAAGTAACTGTTAAGCGTGATGGAGCCCTGCTGAATTCCTGCCTGTCAATGGGTTGTAGTGATTGAATTCCTTGTTTTGCTTTGCTTGTGTGCACAGCTTTTGCTTTACCTATTAAACTGTCTTTATCTCAACCCATGAGTTGCCTCACTTTTACTCTTCCGATTCTCTTTTCCATCCCACTGGGGGGAGTGAGCGAGGGCTGTGTGGTGCTTGGTTGCTGACTGGGGGTAAACCGAAACAACATCCTAGCTAGGCGATGTCCATGACCAGATCAGATTTATTTGGGGCAGGAGGAATTGCCGCCTAAAGCACCGCAGCACTCCTAACATGAACTTCCACTGTGGTGTGGATCTTCAGAGCCCCAGGAAAACATGCACAGCTTCCTTTCAGTGATACGGCAGACTTACCCCTAGTCTGCCTAGAAGCAAAGGAGAAGCTAGCCATCCAAAGACAAGAACATGATGGCTGTAATCCTTCTCTCACAACTGGTACTAGTCCTAGCTGTTCCAATATATCACAAATTTTGCCTAATAAAACCAACACTCCATACCTAACAGCAGCAACATGTTCTATCTTTATGGCAGCTAGTAAACACAGATGCAAAATGATTAAGCTGCTGTCCAAATTTCCTATGGGTAAACTATATTCCTTTATTTGCAAAAGAAACACCTGAGAAATTGAGCTTATCACCAGTTTGCAGCATGCTACACATTCAGGAAAGACAGAATTCAAGACCTTCAACAACGTAACAACCTCTCTCTACCACGGAGAAGACTGCCTTAGCTGCCAGTATTAGACCCTCACACATGTACTGGCTACAGAAGAAAGATAAGGCACATGGATTGTGCTGTACTGAAAATGGAGGGTCATTCAAGGGCAATAAAGTGCATGAGTTCAAAGTTCGTCATTTTGAGTAAGTCCACAATGCATGATGAATATAAGACCCCTAGCATAGAAACTGCCAGGCTCTACTTCCTAAACTGGTCCTTAAAGCTATAGCCTCTTACTCTGCATAGACCAGTCACCCACAGGAGTAAACAGAAAAGAAGGAATACAGCTTACTAGACCTGTAGTCCATTCAGAGGTGGTGCTACTTAAGTGAACCTACAAAACCACACTTCTCCCTATCCCCTTCCACTTCTGGACTGGTGGCTGCCAGGCTGATGATGAATTAACCTGGTTGATGGCTTATTATTCTGCAGCTGGGTAACTTTCCTAGTCCCATTCCCAATGCAACTAACACCTGAGTACTGTCAACCAAGCAGAGAAGGAACAGGAGTGAGTACTCACGGGTTAGGGGCAGCGGCTTCTCAAGACAACATTGCCTTGGAGTTTTTATATTTATCAAGCAGCACCATTAGCCAGTATGTCATGAACATTTTGACATTACCATCTTTGTAGAAGTAAAAGCATCCCAGGCAGGCGCAAAATTGGTATCAGGTATTTGCTTTAAGCAGATACAATTATACATTGGTGAAGAGTAACTGAACTAATACCACTCGCTTCCCTGAAATCAGATGTAATCTTTATTTTGTTGAACTGGTTCAGGAAACCAGGCTGATGCCAACTTGAGGAGATGGACTACTACTACGTGCTACTTCTTGCAAGCTGGAATATTGAAAAAATATTGCTGTGATTGCAGTAAAAGTTTAAAATTTGGGAAGGATGAAAAGTTTTGGCTGGCTGAAAAAAGATAGACAGCTTGTGAAACCATTAATGACTTGGCCAGCATCCTACATGTTTACTGATTCACAGCTTGTTTAACTTCTTGTATATTCCTAGCCATTCCCAAAAGCCTGATACACCTCATCTACTACACAGTTATTTAATTGCACTACAAATGAGTTTATGCAATCAATTAAAAGCAGAGAACTACTAGGATATTTACTCAAACCTTCACAGAACCAATAGTTTATATTTAAATTCATCAAGTTTAACATATCTGACAAATCTCTGCTACAGCATGCCAAGACCAACAATTACCCTGTCAAGCAGTCAAAGCTTTCCATTTCATTAATGAAGGCAAAACCACCAAGCAAAATTAGACAGCGGAATGTATGTTTTTTTGAAAAGTTTGTTCAGAATTAAACCCTCCATTATAGCCTCAAAATAAATAAAATATTGCAATAGCGTACTGAATCTTTAGTAAGGAAGGGCACAAAATACGCCAACTAACATATTTTTGAGAATAAATCAATGAAACACAGGCAGAATTCACACATATTTAGGTTATTTAAAAAAATTAATGATCTGGAAAAACATGGGAGGGGAAAAAATCCTCATAGCTAACAACAATAACTTATTTCAGCTGCTTATACTTGTAAATAAACCACAATAAATGCCTATGGGGCAGTTTATTGTTCTGTTTTCACAGATGGAACAGGTATTATTGCTTTATTACATTCCATTTTGTAAATGCATTCAGGTTACCATGATATGTTCCCCTTTAAACTTGACAAAACTTCTGAGAAAATTAACCACCAATCGCATTAGCGCCAACAGAAAAAGACATGTAATAAAGACCAAAAATTTAGTCTGTCAATATTACAGTCCCCCTTATCTGACATACCACAGGGGAGATCTTCAAGCACACAGATAGTTCTGAAAATGGATATCCTAGAGAATTTAGAAGCACAAGCCTCCTCAACTCAAGAGTAGTTGAGGGGAAGTGACTAGGTGCTAAAATAATTGTTGTCTCACAGTTCAGAGTGTGTTCCTTTCCCTCTACATTAATTACTAAGGGGCTGCACTTTTGTTTGCTTTCTTGTTCTTGATTTTTCTCCTAGAAAGTCACCATTGAAAACAAAAATCCAAACCAACAAAATCTACTTTGTTATTGTTTGCTTAAGGATGGAAGTAACAGCACTCTACAAAACTAATAAGATTTTCAATTTCCACTGCTAATACTACCACAGTATAAACCACCAGCCTACCCGTTTTAACATTAGCTAAAGACAATAATGATTCATGCAGAACCTGGATATGCTCCAAGCTGTTCACCCTCCTTCAGCTCTCCTTTTCCTCACAAATTTATCAGGGTCTCATCCAACTTTTACAACATTTCTATTACCATTTTGCATATTATTGGCATTAATTGTAAGTATTGATTTTCCCTCCCACAAACATGAGGGGAAAAAAAAAATCCTACATGCCTACATCATATGTGCCATAGAAAGCCACAGCTTTTCATCCTTTCTTTTCCAGCTTTTCAAATCCTTATTTGTCTCTGGTTTCAAATGAACAGTTATCTCCAGTCTGTTGTTCTTAACGGCTCATCAGGCCTCCTTCTCACTGAAACATCTATGGAGCAAGAGCCACAGGTCTACTGAACCTCTGACTTTAGGTTGTCAGCCTCATGCTGCTGGTTGCAGGATACCCTTCTGCAGCTGCTCCCTCCTCTCCCCATTCTTCAGTGTCCTGAAACTGCTGGGAAGCTGGGCAGGTCTAGTGACTCAGACACCCTTTTCTCTGACAGGGACCCACCCCACAGGGTTGTTCTTATCCTGCTCCAGTAAGACAAAGAGGAAATTGGGTAGGTGATGAAAGGACGAATGGAGAGGACTAAGCATCTGCCAAGGGAAGGAGAAAGGGGTGCAGCCAGGGAGGGAAGCAGCAGCTACTGCTAACTGCTGGAAGAAAGGCTTTTGAAGTCCTGGGGTAATTGGGAGAAACTGGCATAACGTGTAAGTAACGAGTTTGCCTAGGGAGAAATTTGGAGCAAATTAATTGTGCAGAGGTTGACTAACAAGAAGTTGTATTTGGTTATTCACATAACTCTAATGCAAATTATGCTATTTCCTTCAGGCTTTTTGCGAAGTTATGTAAGCAGGTCTGGGCACGAGTAATAGCCTCCACACAAGCTATAATGACTGAGAATACTAGGCAGTACTAAATGCCTCCTGTCCCAGAGCTCGGGGTTACCTTTAACTGAATATGATCAGAGAGCATTGCTGTGGCCATCAGCTTCAGGCCATTAAAACGGCATGCAAAACTCCAGTGGGCAGATTGCAGGTGCTTACTCTTTATGTCCAAGGTCTCTTTGAAGAGTACTCAGTCCTATCAGGTTCCTCCACCTCTCAAGCAGAGGTAATGCAGAACAGAGCCAGTCTAATGGGGACCGCACTGGCACAGCTCTCTCTGCTGCTGAGCTGTGACACAGTCTCATTTGGCACTGGGTTCCTCATCTCAAGACAGAAACCCCTCTTTTTTGAGCCAATACATCCCTCCTGGTCCTGCAGATTACATAGACCAACAGTTCTGGTCCTGATACATTTCAGAGCAGAGGAGCTCTGAAAAAGACAAAGGTGTAATAGATAGCTATCTGATTAGAAAAGGTGACTGAACACAGACTTCTGCCTCCTGACAGACACAATCCCTGCACTGTACTTCCAGAAAACATTCTGTGTTCACTTAAGGCCCAGGCTAAAACAATTTTCTCTTGGTATTCTAGGATATCTCCAGATGACTCTCATACCCCTGGCAGTAAGCTATGGACTTTCCAAGTACCCAGAAACTAACCAAGTAACAGCAATTCCTTAAAAGCTAACTGTTAAAATTTCAGGATAGAAGACTTTCTATGGAGAAGCAACAAAACAGTGCTGCCCTACTGCAGGAAATTTGTTTCCCACTTCACCAATATTTTTAGGTCACGTAAGCACTCATTTTTAACAATCTGTCTCCCTACAGATGCAGTTTTTTTCTGTGTCATATCTGCATAAACACAGGCTTTTTCCAGTATTATAAAGGTGGCTTTAAATCTGCCTTTTGATTTATTCAGATTTCATCTTTGGCATTACATGATAACTGATCCTGAAAAATCTTTGTGAACCAATATTCAGGGGTTTTTTACTGCAGTACACAGTAATTCATTATTGCCTAGTAGCCTTCTAAAAAAGGTTTTCTTGCGAACTTCAAATATTAGCAACAAAACAGGAAAGCAGAATGAAAAAAGCAGTAGTGCAAACAAGCTCCCTCACGCGAATATCCCTGCAATAAGAAATAATGGGAAGTTAAGCAAAAATAAAATGCAGAAGAGCTGTTTCACTCATGGATTACTCACCCATAAGCTCCGTTACTAATCAATTTAATTGTTTCAAAATCACTTTCCCGAGGTTTCCTCTGCAGCTTCAGTGAGGTATTAGAGCTCTTCAAAGTAAAAGAAGAGAAAGAACAAAAGTTAATACAGTACTTTTTTACAGAATTGGGGGAAAACAAAACAAAACAAGTAAGAAACAACTGTGACCAGGCTGTCACATCCTGATGAACCAGCTAAAAGCTCTAGCCAGTTAGCCACACAGCTCGCACAGAAAGGGACCAAAGGGACTCCTGAAGCAAAGATACTTTTTCCATCAAAAAGGTATCTGCTGCATCTCAGCTATCCGTCCACTTATCTACACGCACAGGTTACAACAGACAGGCATGAAGCCTTCTGGTAAAGGAGTTACTGGCAATTCCTATCGGGCATTACAGACTTCCCACTGACTCTGGTAGTACAGCCTGGTAGTAACAAAATGTAGATGAGCTCTTGCTCATTCAAATAAAGTTTTACACATTTCAAACTAATGCTAGGATAGACTGATATAACTCAGGATGTGAAAGGAGAGACAAAATTAAAGAGAAAAATACTGAAGATAAAAATGCAGTAAGTCTATAATTACAGAGGTCACTTTCACCTGTTTCTATGCCAGAACACTTTCAAGATGGCGTTGTCATGAGTACTGCACAGTCTTTTTTTCTAGCTTTAATTTTTAATTAATCTTTAAGAGGTAAGTGTGAATTAGAATTAGGGTGCAGGGGGGACGATGAGGACACAGGACTCCAAATTTAATATTCCCAACCCACAAGGTCCTTTCCAAATCTCCAAGAAGTTCTACAATCCCTATCCAGGCAGTTTAGTAATAGTTATGGTTAAAAGTAGACTTGGTTGGAACATTTTCAATTAAATGCTTGATAAAGAAAATTAACTGCAAGAAGATTTGTGAATACCTTCTTCAGAGAGATGATTTATTAAATTGTTTAGCCCACATGACTGCCAGTATAGGATTCTTCCTAACTGTGTATTTATGATGATTTTGAATGATCCTGTATTTTATTTTTAAGTTATGCTTCCTATCACTTCCCAGGTGTCTTTATTCCACAACCGCACTTTGAGAAAATGTCTCCAAATATTCACAATATATTTTTCTTTACTCATTTCATCACCTCACCTCATGTTCCTTTATTACACAGCATTATTCCTATATTACTTCAACATTTGCACAACACAAATAACTTTACAATTGCAATTTCTTAGCTATTGCTAAGCCAGTTTTCACTTTAGAATCCCCTAAGCACTTCAGCAGTTCCCGTAAGTCTTCCAGTTATACATTCTTCTCCAATTTGTCAGTATCCTTCTTTTAAATACTACTCAGGTCTAGTATAGTATTTTAAATGCAGATAAATGAAAGCAGCGGAATAAGAAACACCCTTAATGTCACAACTATGGAAACCTTAATAGGCGGCATTTTGCCATAAAGTCAGAAATTATCTGAAGGTAATGCAACATGTACCAGAGGATGATGTCTTTCCTGTAGCATATCAGAACTAGTTTAACAGATACCCCATGCCTGTTTAAAAAACTCTACTAACATCTGTAAACATCTGTAAAGTACCACTGAATTACCTATGCATCCCCCAAAATTCCACTTGCTTCTTATATCCACTTGCACTGAAAATTGACACTGAATTGTTAGAACTCCATCTACTCTTTTGACAGAAATCGAAGCTATAAGAACAAACTTTTAAAAATAAGAATTTAAATTGAGAGCATTTAACCCCATAATATTTAGCCCAACCAGCTCCTCCAACTCATTTTCCTTTTGCCAACCTGAACAAGCACCTGACAAAACATTACTGTAAGATATGCATTTTTGTAGACAAATATTTTCCAACACTGATTCAGAAGAACAATTCACAATCTTCCGGATTGCAAACTAACTTTCTGAATCCAGGCTATTTGGTAATTTGCTCATTTCTTCCTTGTCTCTTCATCCGTTCACAGCCTCTTAATTTGATCATCACCTGCTTCTATAAATGGACTGTTTTAAAACCTGTTTAAAATACTTTTAATTAAGTCCTTCTAAAAGAAAAATAAAACACTAATTAAACAAATACAGGAAGCAGTGGTGGACTTTGTGGTAAAACAATTGCCGCATGGTGAACACTAACTTTGTGGAAGCTAAAGATGCTACAATGTCTAGGAAAATAGGCAGAAAGTTTTGTTCTATTTTTTTTATGAGCCTTCTGTCTGCTGAGCACCACTGCATTAGTCTGAGGATTAACCACTGTTCTATTCAATCTGCTTACACACACCAGGAGAAAATACAACGGGGCAAGGCTGGGGGGGGGGAATACAACACATTTTTCCTTGCTCAGATTCAGCAAAAGCAGCAAGATAAAGTGAAAACTTACGTTTATTGATTCATCCACTTCCAGAGTTTCTGCTGTCCCACTGTCACAGTTAGCTAGTTGAGCTATTTCTGAAAACAAAGATTAGAAACTTCATTTTGAACTACAGCAAATAAAAACTAAATGAAGCACAGAAAACCTGAGAAGCGACAATAAACATGTTGTCCGATCTGCAGTACTTGCCAAGTAACTTTTAGGGCATCTCCAGGCATATATAAAAAAATCCCACCTGGAAAATGAAGACCTGCTATTCAATGCCTATGTAATCTTCCACTGAAGAATTCAGACAGCCATGAAGCAATAAAGAGTGATACTGTTATCACTGCTGAGATGTGGGAATTCTGAGATCCATGTCCGATCTGATCATTAAGACAGCACTAATCTGCTAAAACTCCTTAGGATCTCAGCCCCTGAGGGGTTCATATTAGGCCCCATTCTTGTTGGGTTCCATCATGGTTAGAGCAAAAATCTTCTAGTTTAGACAGAGATGGACTCCAAATTGTTTGCACCTTCTACACAGAAACGCTGATATGCCTAACAGAATAAGCTACAAGCCATTTTCTTAGAAGCTTGTAATTTATGGAGTCACTAATACAGATGACTTATCTAGGAAACTAAGATTTTGGGAGTCTACAAACTGACCTGGTTGCCCCTGCCAGTGTCAGCCTATACGGCAGAGCCCCTAAACCTATCCTGTTCTTCAGGGGCCCAGTAACTACGAATTCATCTGGGTAATAAAAGCTACACGGGAGAGCTGGTAGCTAAGAGACCCTGGGAAGCTTAGTATTTCTTTAATCATGTATGTAGTTAATTATATACTCCACATAACCAAGGATACACATTTTATCACAATTACATGCTGGGGATCAGAGATAACACCACCTGAAATCTGTGACGCGCATTTTAATCTCATGACCATTAGCTGAATTTATGAATATGAAAAATAATTGAATATTCACATAAAATATCTAAACTGGATTTTTCCATATAACAAGTGACTATTACAAGTGCAATTCTGCACAACACTTGCTGTAATCATTAATAGCAAATTAACCATACATATAATTTTCTGTTGGAACAGCTAAAGATTTAAGCAGTAACTCTCATTTGTAATCACTATCTAAAACCCAATGTTTGCAAAGTGTAAGAATCAGAAGTAATGAAAACGTCATGTCAAAACACAAACAGATCTTTAAAGTGTCAGAGAAGCTAAAAACGTTCAAGAAATTCTGAATACGAAGTCATAAACAGTGAAAAATATCTTCAACTGAGAACAATTTTTTTTAAAAAAAAGAGAGAGCCTAAGCTAAAATGATATAGGCCAAACTTGAAACTGGAGTGCATCTCCCTGGCTGAAGTCAGTTTTGTGAACGTGGGTTTTTCTATAATAGAAGTGTTGATGAAACATTTATTGTGTGGGTGAGAACCAAGCAGGCTAGAATAATATACTTTGACAGCCTTCTCAACTGAAATTATTTTCATAAATAGCAAATTAAAATGAAACATTTCAAACAGACCTTTGCAAAATAACCATTATCTGAGGAATGCATATTCTTTGCAAGCAGTAGGTAGTAATGGAATGGAACCGAGTCAGCTTTAGAAACAGGGAGCTATGGAACCATTTTGCAATGCCTGAAGAGATTTTTAAAACTCATCTAAATACCATTAAACATCTGCCCTTTTTCTTTCATTGATTTAAACCATTTCTGGAGACTCATGATTCAAAAAGGTAAAGATGGTAATTTAAAAAAACCAGGGGGAAAAATTTCTCCCTGGGGAACTCTTCAGAAATGCAGCCACCGGTCTCTGCTAAGTGATGAAACTGTTGTGGTATTGCTTTCAGTACAGTATAAATTTATCTAGCATTATCTCCAAGTAATGCATGCATCATTTCACTCAAAGAAAGGACACTACAGCTATGGCAGCAAACAAAGGAGGTAAGCAGAGAAAGGTTTAAGAAAGAAGGTTGTTTTTCTCCGCAAAGGAAGTAAAATTCCTTGCATGAACATTTAAGAACATTGCAGACATAATTTAACAGCTTAGTTGAAAAGAGAATTCTGTGTTTCAGAATAAGTGGTGTCACCAAGGTGGGTTTTGTTTGTTTGTTTTGAAAGAATTAGTTCTTCTGCTATATTTCTTAATATTTTCTATTTTTGCATACAAGGAATTTAAAGCTTTCTCAGGAGGATGATCTTCATGTAATATTTTCAATAGCAATGAACACAGTGTTTCCAAATAATTCTTTTTGTAAACTATTAATTCTAAGGCATAAACCCATAGTGTCCTCCTTTTATTTTACTTCAGGAGATCTCCTTGTATCTAAAGGAATCAATCTAAAACTAAACTCAGATCATTTAAAAAGTCATTGCACTGCTTATAAATATGACTTTTTTATGTAGGCAGGAAAGCATTAATACCAATCAGATGCCCTGAATTATTTGACCACAAGACTACATAGACATTAACCTTTAAAATTATACACAAAGTAATTCAATTGCCCAAATATCTAATTGAACCAAAGATCAGTAATCTATGCATCATAGACCCCTCAGTCTTTCCTGACAAACTACACAGACCACTTTTTCCCTCAGAAAAAAACCCCCACATTTCAATTATCCTGGAATGTTTCAAAGTTCATGTTATATTCATAAATATATATTTCATAAATTGAATAATATGTGTCCTAGATGGAGTACACTCACCTAAAAAAATATTTAGTCTGAGAAAATAGTACCCCTTATTTTTATACAGCATTTGTCTTTAGACCTCTCTTACAATAAACTGTTTTTTAAAAAAATTCAAATATATTATTAAACTCAGGTAGCATCAGAGTCTTGACTCATGCCAAGGAACACCATCCAATAGCCAGCCAGAAAGAGTCAATCAGTAAGATAATGTTCAGGTGGCAGAACCAGGGTTGGTAATACTAAACCCTCAACCCACACTCCAAATTAAACCATGCATATTTGATCAGTGAAGAATTTATGAATTGTCAGTCTAGGCCAGACCAACAGCTCTCCAAATCCAGGAGACACCTCTTTATATTGCAGAGAATTAAGCTAGATACTAATCTTTCCCAGTCCCACAGGGAAAACAATATTTATGTATATTTTCCCAATTTGTCTGGCATTCTTGCTGCACTGCAATCCAAGTAAAAAACAGCATCAAAGCTGCTTTAATCTATATCAGATACAAATAATACTAAATTTGGATGACAAAGGTCTTCTGTGAATACAGGAAGCACACTAATAATAGGCTTGACATTCTATAAATCTGTTAACATAACATGATCATCATCTATAACAATATCCAATCAAATTGAATTAATTAAATTCCTGGCAATATCTGGCAGTGCTGAACTTCACAAGTAGCTGAAGTTGAACAAAAAAAGAGTTTTCTTTTAACACACAATATACTACTAATTTGATTTAAGGAAATCTGATCTTGGATCATAAGAACTGGTTAAAAAAAATTTATAATAATTTTTGGCTATTATTTCATGTCAAGCCCTCCCCTAGAGATCCCCCTTGTCCCAGGTCATAACACAGAAGACAAGCAAAATGGCACTACTAGACTCATTTTCCATGATGACATTTCTGCCAACATTGTCCTTAAAAGAAGGATCAGACAAAGAAAAATTCTGCAGTGACAATACCTCCATCGAAGCCCAAGTTGTCCCTACACAAGTCCTCTACATGGACACAAAAATTACCCAGAAAAATAAATCTTTGCAGTGTTTATAGGAATGGGAGATATTCTTCTCAGAGACTCTAAGATGTGGGAGCCTGGGAGCACTGCTGGCCAAACAACAGCTCAGCCCAGTTTAATTTATAGCTATGCTTGGATAACAGTCACCATCAAATTATACCAGTAAATTTCATCTAGAGCTGAAATAAGAAAATTGCATTGCCAGGCTGGAAGAAGATGACACGTATCATTGACGCAGTGTATTTGTGAATGATACTTCAAATGGAAAAATCTCAGGTGGCCTTTTTAATACCTTTGAACTTACAAGAACTGTAAGAGTTAACAAATTGTTCTGCTTCCACTTTTATTTTGACCCTTTTCAGGTACGCACAGATTATCAGAGTGATTAAACGCATTAAGAAGGAAGAACCTAGGAGCCTATAGCTGGACCAGGAGATGCACTTACCTTCCAGAGGATCTTTATTTAAGCCCAGCTGGCTAATAATATATCGAGGGATGTCTGTTTTAATACCTTGCCCCTCTTTAGCATGGCCTTCAGCTGCTTCCAAAAGATAGTAAAACTCTTCAGGATCAAATTCCTACAAGAAAAATAATCACCATTTTCTCTCTGTAGAAACTGAAGTCTTAAAGCCTAACATAAGAACTTCCTTTGCTTCTTCTATTGCAAATTTTTGACATTTGCTTTATTAAAAACAATACCTCTTTATTCTATTACTAGCAGACTATTGCTCTATTATGATTCTTATACAATGTAACATGCTGTAAGCAATGAAATTTCATACTATTATTTCAGAGCACTACTTTATAAGAATAATAAGTTCTTTGTCCTCAAAACTTCCCATAATATTCAGAGTGAAATGACCTATAACAGCGGTGATAAGATTTCACATACAGAAGACTATCTCCCTGCAGCTGCTTGCATATAAAAATCCACTACCAAAATAAAGAAACTATGTAAACATATTGCTCTCCACTTTCACTTCTAAATGAAGCTTTGAAATATTTTAAATCAATATGTATGCACTATGTTTTATGGAAAATACAATTAAATAAATCACTACAGAATGAAGCCAAAATCGTAAGTTGCTGAAAACAAAATTTGAACTTCATCGATCCAATTGTTCCAAATCTAGCGATGAAACGTCCTACTGTGGGAACCAACTATATTACAACTATTATTTATATTATGCCTAAAAGGCAAGCCTCAAAGAGGAACAAAAAAATAGCAACTCAAACCCCTGCCTATCCCCCGAGTCTCTTGGAAGTGCATTTATTTTACTGCCTTCATAGATGATAAAAATAGGAAAGTGTTCAAAGGAACAAGGAAGTTTATGAAAAGGTTTGGGTTTTTAATAAAATAAACTTCATCTACCATTATGAATTCATAGCAAAACATCTCTCACGTTCAAGATGTTCATGCCCACCATAGATCACAACAGCTGCAATGCTTAACAAAGTGAGAGCCAGTCAGAGTCATGAAACATTGATGTACTGAAACAGACTTTTTGCTGGAGTCAGTTCTGTCAACAATATCTGCAGAAGCCAAGCAGACTGCTGAGCTAGTTAGCTTCTCTGACAGTCATGTCATGGCCTGCCATAACTCCATTGGGCTTTAGTCTGCGTGCTAGATCACAAGGTTCCTGTGCTAGCTCCTCAGGCTACCCAGGACTTGGGAACTCACCATCCCAACCTGGAAGATAGCTTGAGAAATTAGGTATCATGTTTCATTTTGGAAGCATCCAAACTGCTGCAGCTACCAGGAGGAGTTGCAGTGCATCTGAAATGAAATGTCTTTGGAATTTTCAGTCTTGTGGAAACAATCTTAGTTTTTCATTTGTCATGAAACAATTTTCATCACCAGCAGCTTACTCCAAAGGATTTATCACAAACCCACAAGCTGCCCAAACTCTCCTATTTAGCTCAAAGTCTCAGGATGCTGCTAAACTGTCTAAAAATCTGAACAAAATTATTAAGCATTACATGCTGCTTTAGCCTGACTCCCTTCATCTGACATGCTGTTCCCAGCTGTATCTCTTATATGTTACTCCTTGCACTGAAGAACACAACAATATGATGATATGTGCCAAGACATCCTATCTACCTTCATCATGAATATGTCATCATCTGCTTACCTGCTGCAGTGGCAGATATAGAGCTTCTCCACTTGCTAGTAAGTCAAAACAGATTCAATTTCAAACCAGATACTTTTAATCATATGAACATGTGTGTGTGTATATATATATATCTAAATACATACACACGAATAATTAGAAGCATAAATTTATTTTCTGATCTTTACTTTGCACTGTTTCATTTTACATGTACAAATAGAGAAAAATATTTCAATATTTGGCAGTAGCTCTTGGCCCATATGACACTGCAAAAGCTTTATTCATATGATTATCAAGTGAATACAAACAGGAATTTGCATACCATGAACACCTGAGTCAAGACTGCCATCAGAAAGCTGACCATATTACTGCATGGAATCTTAAACTTCTCATGACAAAAGTGCTGGAATTATTTCCTTAAAATGCTATGAACTTTCTTACAGAGGCTGAAGCTTTCCATACCTAGTATCTATTTCAAACAGACATTCTAAAATGTCAACCAATATTATTCAGAAGTTTCCAGAGGGACACTATGGAAAAACAACAATATTGTTTCTGTAAGATTACATTGTGCCAGTGACGTTTACAGAGTAGGCTTAACACCTTCTTCCGTGAGAAATGTATTGTTTTGGGGCAGTATGCCTAAATTTGTTCAAGCTACCTGCCTCTGTAGAAACATACTATGCAGAGTTCACAGAATCACAGAATGGCAGGGGTTGGAAGGGACCTCTGGAGATCATCTTGTCCAACCCCCCTGCTTGAGCAGGCACACCTAGAGCAGGGGGCACAGGACCGCATCCAGGCAGGGTTTGAATGTCTCCAGGGAAGGAGACCCCACAACCTCCCTGGGCAGCCTGTGCCACTGCTGTCACCCTCACAGGAAAGAACCTTTTTCTCATATTGAGGTGGAACTTCCTGTGTTCCAACTTGTGCCCATTGCCCCTTGTCCTGTCATTGGGCACTAAGGAAAAGAGCCTAGTCCCATCATCCTGACACCCACCCTTTAGATATTTATAGGCATTTATGAAATCCCCCCTCAGTCTTCTCTTCTCCAGGCTGAACAAAACCAAGTCTCTCAGCCTTTCCTCATATGGGAGATGCTCCAGTCCCCTGATCATCTTGGTAGCTCTCTGCTAGACTTGCTCAAGCAGTTCCACATCCTTCTTAAACTGGGGGGCCCAAAACTGGACACAGTACTCCAGATGTGGTCTCATTAGGGCAGAGTAGAGGGGCAGGATAACCCCTCTCGATCTGCTGGCCACACTCCGTTGAATGCACCCCAGGATGCCCTTGGCCTCCTTGGCCACAAGGGCACACTGCTGGCTCAGGGTCACCTTGCTGCCCACCAGCACTCCCAGGGCCTTCTCAACAGAGCTGCTTTCCAGTAGTTTGGCCCCCAACCTGTACTGATGCACGGGCTTGTTCCTTCCCAGGTGCAGGACCTTGCACTTCTCTTGTTGAGTTTCATCAGGTTCCCCTCGGCCCAGCTCTCCAACCTGTCCAGGACTCACTGGATGGCAGCACAGCCTTCTGGTGTATCATCCACTCCTCCCAGCTTGGTACCATCAGCATACTTGCTCAGGGTACACTCTATCCCATCATCCATGTCCTTGATGAATGTGTTGAACAGGACCAGACCCAGCGCAGACCCCTGGGGAACACCACTAGTGACAGGCCTCCATGCAGACTCTGCTCCATTGATCACGACCCTCTGACTTCTGTTGCTGAGCCAGTTCTCAATCCATCTCACTGTCCACTCATCCAACCCACACTTCCTTAGCTTGCCTATGAGTGCGCTATGGGAGAGTGTCGAATGCCTTACTGAAGTCAAGACAGACAACATCCACTGCTCTCCCTTCATTGATCCAGCCAGTCACACCATCAGAGAAGGCTGTCAGGTTGGTCAAGCATGATCTCCCCTTGGTGAATCCATGTTGACTGTTTCTGATAACCTTCTTGTCTTCTACGTGGCCTGGAGATGACCTCCAGGATGAACTGCTCCATCACCTTTCCTGGGACAGAGGTGAGGCTGACTGATCTAGAGTTGTTACATTCCAGCTTAAATCTCCTAAAGATCTCATTTGAAATAAGAACATGCTAAGGAAGTTGTGCTGGCTTTCTCTGCAGTTGCTGCTCTGAAACTCTCAACTAAGAGACACAGTCATCTCCTGGTCTCATAACACTGTCCTTCCACTCACATCACCAGGCCCAGCAAAAGGAGGGATACAAAATGCCCAGCAGCACTACCTGAAGCATGACAAGACAGAGCAGGTAGCCTAGGATAAAATCCCAGGGGCAGAAACTGGGAACTAAATGAATGGAGATTTGGATGAGCTAGCTAGAAAACTCAGCATTTAGGGAGAATGAACTAATAGGCAAATAGGTCACCAGGAGAGAACCTAAATTAAAAAAGCTAAAAGACAGTGATGACACTGGGGGCAGGGGTAGATGGGAGAGAGCCAGCAAGCATGGAAGGGAAGGACAAAGCATCAAAAGAAGCCTCGGTCTGTCAGCCCACAGGAGGTATTTAAGGGCATTTTTGGATGTGTGATAAGAGAAAAATGCAGACCAGAGGAAAAATAAGACGTTGTATGAGAAATTGGGTGAAGAGGTGGAGAAAGATTATGTGAATCCTGGGAATGGAGCAGGAAAGATCACACTGTATATGAGTATGTGTATATGAGCATTCCAGTGTTCAGAGCAAAGGAGTAATGCAAGTTTGGATTCAACGGCAGAGGCAGGACATACTAAGGCACCCCCTTCTATAAAGCCTGCCTTGTTTTTTTTTCTTAAGCATCTCTTTCATCCTGATTCAGAGCACATACCTTATTTTACATTCCTCTGAACTGCAAATCATGAACAAACTGCAACTGGGAACACTGAGACATGGTGTTTCCAAAACAGAACAGAGGCAAGCTCTCAAAATGCCCACAGCTTAACGAGCCAGGGTATGGATTAACTGTGCCACAGATGAAGAGACACAGAACAGAGCCAAAGTCAGGTTGGAAAAAGACTTACTAGCTCAGATTCAGTGCCATGCAAATGCAGTATGACACTTTCAGGCATAACTTGAGTCTAGCAGCAGGTTAGTGGCTCCCACATAAGCCTTGCCAGCCTCAAATAGCTGTATGCAGCATCAACACTGTGATCCTGGTATTGGCAAGCAGAGTGGCTCAACAAAGTCAGCTCGGGCTGCCTGCCAGGCCTGCTGCACTCAGGCTGGCTCTTGCATGGTGTTTGGGTGTCTATACCGACCTCCCGAGTACACTCTGTTCTGTGAGGCTCTATTAGTTCCACTGAACAACTGAAGCACATTGGCTCTGTGCGTAGGAGCAACTTCCTGCACCTGAGCCATCCAGATCCCACAACAAGGGCAGGCAAAGCAGAAACGCCCACATGGCCTCGCACAAGCTAGCCCTGTCTGGCAACATCAGCGCTATGCTCGTGCATAAATAAGTTACACTGGGGACCAGAAGGAGCAGAAGAGTTAACTCGGACTATCTGCATATCCAGAAACCCTAATACCTCTGCTGCTGTTCCCCCCAGATCAGGTACTGCAGAGCTTACTGTGAGTCGCTTACAGCTCTAGCAGGTATTGAGTATAACAAAACTATGAAACTTGAAAGAACAACAAGAAGAAGAATGGAAAAACCACCAAGCAATTACAATTCCAGAACAGTCTTCCCAAGGAATAGCAAAATCTAATAAAACTGAAACCCAACTGGTTTCAAACTGGAGCTTCCTCAGCAGATAAAAGGAATTCTGTAACATAGTATTTGCAATAGTAGGGAACCAAACACAACTGCTGGAGATCCCTGCCAGTCCCATGTTCCTGAAATAAAAGCAGAAAGGACGCCACCAACAATGAAGCCTTACCCCATTGCTTCGCATATTTCAAAAAACGATTGTAAAGGGCCTGAATACTAAGCCAGAGACCTTCCTACACTAACAAGGGAAAAACATATTTATAGTAAGCACAACCTTACCAGGCATTCCAGTAAGCGAGCAGGACGAGCAATAACTATCAGGATTTTTCGGACAAGTTGCTTAATAAATGCCATTTCTCCACTCTCTGATCGCTGTTGAGCCTAAAAGATAAAAATAAAGTGATAATAAAGTAAACTGCGTTCAATGCACTACTCAGGAAAGTATATATGATATTTGGGACACCTCTGAGGGTTTGAAGCATGTACTTGAGCCAAACAGCACATCAATTTCAAGATGCCAGCAGAAATAACAAGTATTTGAGCAACGCTGTAATACTAGTTTGAAGTAATCCCATTTGCACAATTCTAACACTCTAATAACAAAACAAAAGTGCCTCCAACAGACATAATACCCACTTTCATTTTTTTTTAAACTTACACAGCATTATAACCATCAGTTTTGCAAAAGGGACTACATTTCAGTATAACATACATCTCTCTACATGTAGAGTTCTGTATCAATTTGTTAATAATTTTAGGATGAAATGAAAACTGACCCAGAGTAATACTGATAAGCATAAGCAACATTCATGCCAAACTGATACTGATTCACTATGGGCGCATGTCATTCGAAAATGACAATGACATATATATGGGGGTATATATACACACATATATAAAAACCTCTGCTTGCATAGAGGCTCCATATAAAGGTACATGTAGAAAGGATGACAATGGAAAACTGAGTTCTACAAAGATTACAACAAAGGGGGAGGAACACTATAAAATAATACAGAAAAAGTACTTGCAGAGTGTTTGGTAACATTTACACAATGGTCTGAACTGCGTTTCAGATTTCTTTGAAAAGCTCCCCTCTAAGAACGAATTACATAATTTAAGGATGCTTATGAATGCAAAGAAACTGTATCATTGTCCTTCTGATTAAAACACACTAACAGCCCTTCACTCAAATATCAAGGCATTTCTTTGTTCTGAATAGTAGAAACTAAACAAGTTTTTCATCACCTCTTGCTTATTCAAAACCACAAAGAATTAAGATATTAACATTTAAAAAGTTATTAATATGGACAAATAAGTACTTTTCATATAATATATATCTTATATTTCTGAGGTTAAAAACCCTATGAAAATATGAAGCTATATATTGCTCTTCATACAAGCACTACGATTTTAAAAAACATCAAATATCTGAGAAAAATTTATCTGTGAAATTTAAAGGAGAAAAGAAAAAGGCACATATACCATCTAGCACTCTGCAATAGGTTTCAGAAGAACCTTAACTGAACACAAGCATTTGTGTTCTGCACATTACCAACCAACTCCAAAGAACACTCTTTTGTAAACAAAAACACCTGCTTATTTTAATCACCAGCAAAATTGAAAGCACCTTTATACAGTTTTGTGAACACTCAGGTGTGTTATGTGAACAAAAGACTCAATACACATTACATTTAGGAAGGATGAAGCAGGAAAACATTCAGGTCCACTTGACCTTGACCTTAGAGTTACAAAAATGTTGGTTGAACCAAGCTGTTCAAACCTCAAGAGAGTCTTCCCCTGGTTATGCAAAGTAATTGCAATGTGCCAAGCAGCAGTAGGAGATGCAGCTTTCTACTGAACATCGCAGCTGGGAATTGACAACAAATGAATCACATGAATCCAAAGCACAACTGAGTGCCCATAACCAATTTGTGCAAAGAGAAAGTTCTTACTGTCATATTATGCTATATTAACAGGTATTATGTAGTTCACTCAAAAGTTAAGTCTGAATATTTTAAGGTATTATGTTTTTGCAGAACAGGAATTTTGACATAATAAAGAATTAGCATCACAGAACATGACAAAAGTGTTTTCAGTATTTTTTAAACCAGGCACTGCTTTATATGCAGATTTGAGAATAGCTTGCTTGGAGAGTGAGATTTTTTAGTGAGATTTTTTAGTGGGTTTTGGGTGGGAGGGATCTTAAGTGAGTGAGTGAACATGTACTCTAAACTCTACTTACTGTGTAGCCACTCTAAGGGATATATTGTTAACAATGACTAACAGTGTTAACAGTCGTTCACTGAATCTTAGCTTAGACATGTTTCCTTGTATTTTGACATTATCACTAGCATAACATAATTCATAGTCAGGCATCTCCAGTCAACTCTGCCTGCACTTCGGCATCATAAAAATGTGATTATTTCACAAGGCCACTAGTTCAAACTTCCTTTTGTCTAGTAAGCAAGCTCTACCTATTTTCTGTGTTTAAAAAACAGGGTTTCAATAATCCAGAAATAAATCATAGATGTCTTAAGTTTTGCATTGATTTATGAAGAGAAAAAGTTCAAAATACAGTAGTTGCAGAAAACCAGTTTACTGAATAGAAGTTAACAAAAAAGCAGGTTAGGGAAAAAAAATATTAAATCAAAACCTTTAGCAACTGCTCCTGCATTCAAAAGAAAGCAGAAGACAAGACAAATTAAGACAGTCATGGTATCTTAACATCTCAGTTGAAAAATTTCAAGTCAATATCAAATCTGCTGGTTTATCACATTCACTTTGGCTAACAAAGTGCTATCAAATCCCACACAAACAAATGAGTACATCACATGCTGTACTCATTGTTTTAAAAATGATACATTCAAACTGCAGTGAATTACGTCATAGCACACTTATTTTGACAAGTCCCAAGTTCTTCTTAATTAATTTCTGATTACTCTATGGCAGTTTCAACACTTAGAATTGACATTATTTCTGTTAATAAGCAGTTTAATTATGAAAGGAAGATTATAAATATTTAAATAATTAAATAACCTCAAGCTAATGGAGAGCTAATGGGTGCTGCCTGCTTTCTCAACACAGCAGGCGATCAGTAGGGTTGATAAAGTGGAAAGTGTGTATGTTTCCTCATTTATCCACAGTAAATGGAATAGCAAGCCTCGTTTAGGGCTTATGTGCACACTTCTGTAAACAATTTATAACTCGCACTGCATGACAAAATGCTGTTGTTTCTGAAATCTTTACAACCTATCTATTCCAGACTAGTACCCTAGGATGCCTATAGTATTTGCAGTGGTCACTATGTAGACTATAATTGCTATGAATACCACCTTGACAATTATGTGAGTAAACAGTCATGATTATTTCAAGACAACACTTAGGCAAACAGATTTAAATAATTTTTCAAGCAAACATAAGAGTACTGTCATGTCTCATACCTCCTGTAGCAATTTGTCTAATTTCTGCTGTAATTCAAGGAAGTATCGTGATGTGATGAGGCCCTGGTGGGATTTATCCAAACAATCTCGCGCCAGTTCTGTGATCTGATGGTGGGTAAAACTGAGCACTCCATCTGCCAGCGGAAGGACATTCTCTGGAGAATAATTTGTTATAATATCCTGAAGCCTCTCTTCCATCTGAGCTGTGGCCTATAGACAAATGGATACATGATACATTAAATCAGCTTTACACGAAACTAACATCCTCAAAGCTTATTTCTGATTCAGCGACATTTCTATACTGCCTAAGCAGCTACCTAGCTGGAATGTGTGAAATGACTGAAGCAAAAAAGCAAGCGAATGGCGAAGTGACAGACGATGTCTCCCTACATTTCCAGTCCAGAAAAACAACAGCCTTACTGTACTACTGTGCAGATCCTCCTCTTTGTCTGCCACAGGTGATTAACTGTGCACTACTCTTGTGTTGATCGCTAGACAGAACTGAAGGAACACTCATGACCGTAAAACTTTATGTCAGAGTCAACATAATTTATAAAAAAAAAAAGAGAGAGAACTCACAGGAGTCTACTTCTTTCTGATAAAACTGCAGATACTACAGACTAGAATATATTCCTTCCTGTCATACAGGTTATACCACAAAAATACTTCACTGGGCAAAGTTTGAATGCACACTGACTGATTAAAAGCACCATAGACTCACAGGTCCTGCCAGATGGTTCTGTAAAACTGACATATCTAGCATCCTGCAAGCCCAACTGTCTGGTTCCCACAAAACTGCAGATGCTTAAAAAACCATTACTTCTTATAATAAAAATATTTGAATCTCACGCCTCTGAGTTCTAATCTCCTACACTGAAATGAATGGGTCGTTCCACACTTCAGATTGCTGCTCATTCGCTCTGCAAATTGACAAATCTCTCTTCATATTTCTATGAAGAAATATGAAGGCATTTCTTCTAATTTTTAGGTACTTTTTGGAACAGTATAAGCTTTACCGTATTTTATTTTCCAGGGGTCATTAAAATCCTGGAAGGGACCAAGAGTGCAGTGCTCCAAGCTACACACCTGCACCTAGGAATGCATTTGTGTCTCAGCCCTCTGGACATGACAGCAATGTGTCCTCATTTGGTATCTCATAGTCAAACCCGCAAAACCGTGTACTGACATTCACAATTAAAATAAGTATATAATGAGTATTTGGGAAAAGGAATAAATGCTGCTAAAGGAAGGAATTTACAAGTATACCAGCAGATGCTGCACAAGACTTAAAGACAAACTATTTTTGGTTTACTAATTCAGTATACATTTGCCCCAAGTACACACCACCTATTGAAATCAGATGTACTGTTTTCAATCAGCAGAATATATTACCAGCATGATTCATTTCAAAACCATTTCAGCAGCTTTGCCAAATTAATGTCCACTTCTCGGCAGGGATTTTCTTTATTGTGATTTTATCTTTTTAGTAAGAGCTTGGTGATGCTTTATGAAAGCCATTACAGGGTTGGATCATTAGTTCCCATAACAAAAACACCACTTAGTTAAAACTTATGTAGCCTATCAATTTAGATATTGGGTATCTTAAATATAATTCATTACCTTTGGGAACCTTTCTTTGTAGACATGGTTCATCATAATTATTTCATTGTCACAGCAGGCAGGAGAACGTCCAGGGCTGCAAGCAAAGAAAATTATCCCTTTAAACTTGTCTCAGCATGCAGCTACAATTAGTTATTATATTTTTGTACACTTTATTACCAATAAAAAGTCAACATAGGCTTTGCTGGAAAAGTACATTCTCTCACCAGAAAGCAACCAACCGTACCACTGATATTTCTGACCAGGCCCTAAAGATTATTTCATGTGCTTGACATCTAACTGCTAACTATGCTATTTTCTTAGTTTTGTAACTACACTTCAGGATACAGGCAGTATTGCAGCACTTGCGAACATCACCTTTTTCTCAGAAGGGCAACAGAGATATATTTGACTGTTAGTTATGGCTACACCTGCTCCTTTGAAGGTTACATACAATCAAAATAGCAAGACCTGGCTGAGAACTCTATTAGCTGCAACTGAAAAAGTTAAGAACGATCCTTCTTTTTTTTTTTTTAAGCAAATCATTAAAAAAATTAAAACAATCTGTTTTCAATCTGGCCAGCAGTTAAAGGCAGGAACTTCCTAGAAATAATTCATATGTATGGCATGAGTTCCATCAAAGCTGGGACACTGTGCCTGTATGAAAAGGATAAGACTTGCAGAAAACAATCCATAAAAAGGTACCCAGGGCCTTGGCAAACATACAAAACTACTTTTTGCTGTCATGAGACTTATTATCCTTGATGAATTCCTTTGAAAAATCTCCATCCTGGGTTGGTGACATTGGCCTGTTCAGTCCAGTCTAAAAGACGTGGAGAAGGAAAAGCACCCTGCAAATGGGATGTTACCCTCTAGGAGTGACTCAATCATAACATGTACATAGAGGGTTCTTGCATGAGCAGAACAACTGGCTTTTGGCCTTCTAAAACAGCAAAAATGAACACTAAAATGTGTCCCAAGATATCACAATAGTAAGTCCTGTAACTGATATGAACAATCTGTTATGGACATCCATAGAGAAATCCACTGAGGACATGGTAGGTACATCATTTAATCACAACACTTCTGCAGCTTAATCCCCTTTCTGAAAATGCCTGGCTCTTGTATTTTCCTTGAAGCACTTGTACACATTCTGTGAGGTCAAATGGAAGATTTTTAAGTGTTAAAAGCATAACAGAAATTGGGAAAAAAAATTAAAGATGTGGCAATAAATACAATACAGTTTCCACCTGTAATCTTCTAATGAAGAAAGGGGATCTTTTTTCTTGGTAATTTTTGTGCAGTTTCATGTAGGTAACAACTACATTTGTCACAATAGTCTACGCAGATTTTAAAATAAAATAATAAAAAAGCAGAGTTAAAATATATTGCACTAAAAACCCAATCCTTAAGATGTGTATACCTGTGAAACTTATTTTTAAACTTTTGAAAGGATCAATATAGCAATTAGAAATATAATACTTCTTTCTCCCCTTCCAGTTATTGAAAACTTACCCATAAAATCAATCTGCATTTTCAACACCTGAACTATTCTGCCAGTCTAGAACTGATCTTACACAAACAACCACTGCAAATGAAATGCAGAGGCCTAGTCTTTGGGAAAAAAGAAAGTGAAGTTCGTCTTGGTTAGGGAAACCAAATGAGTGGACACCCCACCTCCTGCCCATTATTTCTTTATCACATTTCTTTCCAGATAGTCTTAGGATATAAACGTGTTTTGAATTAGTTTTGCAAATAGAAACATTATTCTGTGAACATTTTGAACTCTGAAAGAGAACCAGTGCTACAGACTAGCTCATCAAGGCAGTTCATGCAGGTTATTGCCTTCATTAAGACCCAGCTTACAATATTAACCACTGAAGTAGGCCATGATCAAAACCAGGAGCAAGAGTTTAAAAGGCCTATTCGTAACTCAGCCTCAGATGTGTACCTCTTGTATTATACTCATCAATATCGGAAACAGTGAATGACCCCAATGTACAAAACCATGATGCTCCAGAATACGTGAGCTTAGATCCAACCCCTGTTTCCAGAGAGACAAACTCACCTGAGACTTCGGGACCGAGGGCGCATTGCAGTGGTCCTGCACCTGTTATCACCGGCAATGCTCTCAGTGGTACAGAAATGTTTAGACAAAAAATGTAGTTCATCAGGTGTCGGTTGGTATGGTAACTGGTGTAGTTTTTCATGGGATGAGCAGGATGACTATTGAGAGTAGAACAGAACACAAGGTTCTATCAGAGTGAAAAAACATTTTCAAGACCATATTCAGTACTCACAAATAAAGCCATTTACCTTAAAAATTATAGTTAGTTTCACATACCTGAGTACCAGTTTAAAGAAGAAAATAATTAGTCTCAACTTAATGAGCTAAATATAAATCTAAAAAACCTACTTCAGCCCCAGAAGAAAAAGCCATTGCATTTCAAAAGTTGAAATTTCCTCTTAGACAAAGATGACATCTAATGTCAGTAACACACACCATTACGTAAGAATAGTTAAAATGGGGTCTGCTGAAGATTAATTGTTTGAGTAGGACAGTGTAAGTATGATAACAATAGAGTATAGCTTATTGACACAACACAAATTGTAAATCTACATAATAAATATGGATAATGATGAACCCTTCAGGACACTACTGATGTTTTTTAAAATAAAATATAATCTAAACTTGCTGAAAAAATTCATATGCTATTTTCTTATAAAACCCTGTACATTTAAAATGAAGTGAAAGAACGTAATACATTTATAAAGACAGGTTCTATGGCTGAGTAAAGCGAAGGGGATTGCACTCAAACCATGTACTTAGTATAAAAAGTGGAAATTACAGACGAGTATGAAACTGGAAGTGCTACCACAAAAACTAACCTTGCAAAATAGCATGTATAAAGCTGCACTACATGAAGTGGCGCAGATGATCATACTATCGTATTTTACCATCTTTTATGCAGTGTGGCTAGCTACCTAAGTCACAATAAATATTCAGAGGTAGAATTTTGAAACTACTTCCCTGAGCCTGGATTTGATATCCTTGTAAAGAACACGTACGTAGTTCAATGCATTAACAGCTAGCCTTACTAATCTGGCCTGACAAGTGTAGACAGACAAATGCTCTACTGTTTCTGGTACCAAAACTAGCTTCCAAGATACCTTGTTCAGAAATATCCTTGTGTGGCTGCAGAAAGCTGCTTGGTACCATGCAAACATTCCCTTTATTTTACCTGTAGAGGGGAAGAAGTCCAAAGACTTGTATATCTTTCTGGAGCTCTTCAGTCGCCAGCTGGCCTTTTCAAGCAAATTAGTTTCTTCCATGTGCCAATCTTCATGTGCACATTATTGTTCTTATCTGTCTTCTCATATAGGACACCAAGGACCCTGCCTGGCTGCTCTTTTATTGGAGGCCAACAAAGTAAGGGCTTCTTTGCTATATCCTTCTTAGTGAGGGAAATCAATAAACTACCATACTGCACAAACATTGCCCTACATTGCTAAGGTCAGCAGGTAATATCCTAGCAAGGCTAGCAAGCACAGAGACTAGACAAGTCTTCATAATTTCCCAGAAACTTGTGTGGTAAGGACTGAATATATCCTAATTCCTAAGAACCCAAGAAAAGGTTACTTACCACACTAGATCTCATGAAGTCATCTCTTAAAAGCAAAAAAGAAAACCCACTGCTGGGAAAGGTTAACTCATACAGGACTGGTCTACATTGGAAGGCTGCATCACATCAGAGCAAGTTAAAGTCAGCAAGATTGCATTACCTTGCTTTGCTGCACACCAAGAATTTACCACAGTTCACATGACAGGTAGTAACTTGTCGAGTCACAGTAACTCATTTATGAAATTCAGCCTGAGGACATTACCATGCATAATTCAGCACACGATATAGATAAGTTCCTCCTTCTTATCTCACACTATGCCAGCTAGTTGCAGTTAAGCTCACAGCATACTTCCTACAGCCACACTCCTTAAAATAAGATACACTAGCACAGGAGAATTTCCCAATACAGACCATCAGAGATGGAGGTTTCCACAAAAATCGACCTCTACCGCTTCAGGTGATTCTAGGAAGACCAGGAGGACAATAACCCATATCACACTTTTCCTCATATAAGGGGTAACAGAGTCTAGACCCAACAGGATTAAAGTGAGAATCTTCCTTCCGTAAACAACTTGTATCAGGACTATCACAGGCACACAGTGCATTTTCTTGGAGGTCCATTCTGCTCTCTGTACAAATCCAAATTGTCACAGCAAAACTCTTAAAAAAATTAGCTGTCCTGGCATTCTAAAATAGCTGCTCCAAAAATCATGTAACATTTAATATATTTTTAATATGCACAACAATAGTGCATCGTGGCAACACAAATTGTTCTTCCAAGACAGAAAGACAAATTTTCATCCAATACCAGCTATGTAACCCCAAAGTCTCTTTCCTCATCTCCTTACCCTATTCCCCCTTCCAAATAAACTTCCAAGAATATAATCTACTAGCAAAAATATGCAACTGAGTATTCTCTCACTTTATAACTTTTATAGGCCTGTTGTCCTAGAAGGCACACAACCATCTCAACTGCATCTCACAGCTGGCAAGTTCTGATCCAACTTTACTAGAATACAACACATGAAAAGCTTCTTTTCAAATGAATAATATTAGCAGGAGATATTTTCATTTAATTTCAACTCTCGAGAGAACTGGTATATGCGGTACTTGCACCACTTCTAAACCCATGAGCTTCCGCTAAATTGGTAATTCAATCTCTTCACTTTCAATATTAAAAAAAACAGGCTAACAAGAAATGGTGAACTACGCTCAGCTGAGCATAACTGCAATTATCACAGCCCCTTCTGCTCACGCTTTGGTTTTCAGTAGCTTGTAAAGGTCAAATTTGTGCTCTATTGTGATCTGTATAAACTGTTTCCGGTCTCCAGTTAATACAACTCTGGATTAACGTGAATTTTATTTAGCACTGAAAAGAGGTTGTTCTGTATGTACACTTAGGCTATTGTGTATGAAGTGGTCTCCCATTGCCTCTAAGAATTTGAAAGAATGTGGAAGAGGAGGTGGCACAGTGCTAGCTGTTTCAGATTCTGAAGAAGTACATGAAACCAATTAGATGGGCACACTTCCAGTTTTCATTTTCTGACTCACGTATATCATTCAGTGGGTAAAAAAAAGTGAAAAGCATCTCTACTAAGAAGCAAAGAAATACTGGCTAGATTGGTAAGCCAGAGGTTTTCCCAGTGCTTTTGCAGGGCTCATCAGCAGTAGAGGATTCTTGGGGGGGAGGCGGGAAAACTAACTATAAGAAACATATGGCATGAATCTTCTACTGCTGGTTTCTTCAACAAAATTCAAACTTATTAACTGGAAAAGCAGGTTTCTTTCCACAAGTTAGAAACTGTTCAGTGCTAGGGAAGACATCTGTTTTAACATTGATACGATGCGGTGTAGTCAGGAAATACCAAGAGACCACTCAACAACAGTCTATTATGTAAGTTAAGATACCTAAGTCAATGAATTACTACAGTGCTAGAAGTGCTATACCTTTTCATAAGAAATTAAAAAAATTATGTAAAACTACTCCACATTCCAGTATGAATACAGTAAACTTAAGTGGAAATGCAGTATATGAACTAGGATTACCATTTTAAACTTGAAGATGTAAAAAAAAGCATATGAGTATGGACTGAAAATTAAAACTGTGTTTTGAGATGTTTCTGATACAGCTTTTCATTTCCTTTCTGGCACAAGCCTGTTTCTTATAACAATAATGGGGTTGCTATGGCTATTACTTATTATCTGACATAACCTCCTTTACGTCAATATATTTTAAGTGAAGAGCATAGCATATTTGATCTAGTTCCAACAAGAGGTGTACAAACATGCACTATGGAAAAGGGCTAGGGAATTTCTGTGAAACCAAGCAATTCACTTGGCAAAAGTAAGATCTATACAGGAAGGAAAGCAGAGGTCAAAAATCAGCGCTGCCGAGGAACAATTCTTAAGATACATTAAATCCCTCAACCTGCTTTGAAGTCTGCAAGAATTAACTCGACTTTCCAGAAGCCTTGGTGTACAAAAATAAAATAAGAATTGATCATAACACAAAATGGTCACATTTCATCAGTGTACCAGATGTGGAACTCAACTATCTCACAAGAGAAAGAGAACACACGCAGGGGAAAAGAAAGCTTACTTAAATTGTAAAAGAAATTTTTTTAGAAATCCAGTTTCAGGTGTCCAGTAATACATATCATTCATAAAACACCACTTTCATTAATGATACAGCCTTGAAGGTAAAAAGCAAGGCTGAAGATACAAAACAATTTTTGAAGAGTCACAGCTGGATCTACAACGATCAAGCCCTTTACTGGAAAAGATGTAATGTAACCGTCAAAATGCCAACTGTATGCTATTTCCAAAGCAGGCTTCCTCCACAGCTCTATCTTCCCAGTCTCTCAGGTGTGAATATCACAACAGACAGCTTAGTTGCAAGTTGTAACATGCCCCAGTATACAGGCGTGTAATATGTGCAAAAGTACAGATTCATACTTCTCCCACTGCCTAGCTCTTAAGAATTGAAGCAGGATCTTATGCACTACCATGGTGCATGTCACAAGTTACATGCCACATGCATGGCAGGGGGGCTGATACAAGATCACATCATAAGGATTGCTCTAACAAGGAAAAACTAACAAATTAGCGCTATATTTATCCTATTATGTATCCTAAAGGATTATTCTATTCTAATTATAGCCATCTAAAATGCTAACTATCTAACCTATTATCATGCACTAAGATCTCGCTATGGCCAAAGAAAAAAGACAGGCAAATGCATGATTCATCCCATCTTAAGACAGCAGTCTAACCTAGGATGGATGAATCATGTCAAAGTGGTTTGTCTTTCTTTTCATCGTGAAGATAGCCTCACCTAAGACCTGATACCTAACTACCCTATGGTTAAAGTAAGGAAGTGTGTCTACCCTCCTACTGCCACACAGATCAAAAGGGGGCAGTTAAACATTATGCACTGCCAGAAGATACCTCTACGAAATCACATATTGCCTGAAGTTCTCTTCTGTTTCAGTGAAGTAAAGCAGTTTCGTATCCCGTAATAATTCAAAGTCTATCAACAGTAACAAAACCTACATTGCCTTCTCCTAAGAGTAAGCTACATTTGGGAAGATACAGCATGTAATAGAAATCTACAGCAAAGCGGATACTTACAGAAACAGTTGAGCTGGGTGTATTTGTACCATATCCAGAAGAAGGGAGAGAAGCCAAAGACCAGCGGCGACCATCAGTCCTGTTGTGAAACCAAGGTTAGTCAAACGAACGCTGCAGTATCCTAATACAGAATCATCTGTGGAAGTATTACTGTGTAAAACTGCATTCCAAAAGCATTATACAAGCAGGGTTTTTAATAAAGAGTAAACTTTCACAAGGGACCACAATAAACAAGCATTCAGCAAGGATGACTTAGGCTTACAGATTTTTTTCTCTTAGTGTGTTTTTCTAGTTAAAAAGAATATGAAATGAAACAACCAGGAAGTGAATGAACAGCTCCACAGAATTGGTGCCTCACTAATACACACAGAAATGGACCACAGGGGGGTCTTCACACCTCTCAGGTCCATCAGATGAAAATTACTGAGAAGCAAATTAAAAACTTGTGAACAAATGCAAACCACAATGCTCTGAACCACAGAATAACCACAACAGTCTGCTTGAAATACAAGGGAAGAGCTTAATCTTAAGTGACATCACTACAGGATACCAGCAAACTAGCAGGCTAATGTCAAGTAACTGCAAAGAATGATTAGGTAAAAACTAACCTGTTAGTTATGTAAATCAGGAAAAACAATTTTGCAGCAAAAAACCATGCTCACTCAGAATTAAAACAACAACAAAAAAACCCAAACATAACCAAAACCATCATAACTCAAACCAATTTGCATTTTTTGTTGTTTGAGGTAGACTACATGCAGACAACATGGAACTTGAACATTCAAAGGGACAAATTAAAAAACAACTATGAGAGCCATGTTTGGATTTTTGAGGAGGAAACATTTACCTGTCATTTCGGTGCCCATGACTGGAGTACAATTGTATCAAATATGTTAAAAAAGCAAAATAATACATAAATAACAAAACAGGACAAGTTTTTTTTTTTTTTGTAACAAACAGTATGAAAGTGGGAGAAAGGAAAAAGGAGAATTGAAGCTCTGTTTTACAGCCAGTACAAAGATAATGCCTCAAGTCTCGTTTACACAAAAAGTGTAATTCCATAAAGGAGAACTGAAATCATGCCAAATCAGGAACTATAAACCTCTTGATGCAGCTTCCCTACGCACCCCTCAAGCTAACTTTCTAAAACAGGCTCGCTTCTCTCCATTCTAACGTCTTATCTCCTACTCCCATTTATCCACCTACAAGCTACAACCCAAGGAGAGGACTTTGAATACATACAGTGTGAGAAAAGAAACTACAGTACATAATCAGTGTTAAAATATAAAGAGAACATGTGCTAGAGGGGATGCTGACTGTATTAAAGATTGAAGTCTTGAAAAAGCTTCCTCCTCCTCCATAATTCTGTTTTTAATTCATTAATTTTCCTCCTTTCTCCCCTTCCCCCAGGTATGCATGAACTCCATCTGGATGAACGAACAATTCCAAAAGGAGTTTTCTCTTCATTTTGGCTCAGCTGTGCAAGCTGAAAGAACAAGAACTTGGAAGGTATTTAAACATGAGTGAGACCCATATATTCTGCAGCTCTGAGATAAAGTACTTTCTTACTGAATTACTCATATTGAAAATGGTTCCTGCATCATGCAGCAATTCTCACACAGAAGGGCCATTGATGGTGGGGATGGGATATCACAGAGTTATCTGGGAAGCCAAGGTGGGACAACAGGAGGCATCCATAAGGGAAGAGGGAAAAAAGGGTAGCAAGCCCCTACAGCATTTTTTCCTGGACTGTCATACACCGCTTGTCTCTGCCTTACACTGCGGTTCTACCCGCTTCCTAGCAGCTCCAGAAAGCAAGATCTGCCACCGACTCATGGGCTTGTAGATGCTGGACTTGTACGTACCAGCAGAAGAGACCTAAGAGGAAGCTACTAGAGGCACAGGCTATTCCCGGGCATTGGTCACCCCACCAGATGTGAGCAGAGGAAGGTGACACTCCAGCTCTTTGCTGAGGGGCCTGGGGAAGGCTGCCTCCAACCCATCGCACCGGCTGGCAGCATGGCAGAAGGCCATTTTCCCACTGCAGCTCTCCTTGCTGCCACCACTCCATGGTCTGGCCAGCAGCTGATGAGAAACAACTACAACAGGAAGCCCTCCTTTCCCACAGGAGGCTTCCAAACTATTTCCTTTGCCTTTCCGTCCCTTCCTCACATTTCCCCAGCTTTTTGGTATCCTTACTGACTGGGGGACAGTGGTTGGAAAAGTAATATCCATACACCTATACCACCTCACCTCTGGTCCTTCAACCTGCTTATGACACACACATGCTGTCCTTCCCTTCCTCTGTATCATCATTAGATTCGCAAAACATAACAGAAAAGGCATAAGGTTAGAAGTCTGAGAACTGCTCTCATTAGCCACAGGTCATTTTACTAACAAAATGCATCCTACCACAGGTTATATGAAGACAATCACAACACGCATACCAAATTCATATGAAAATGTTACATTAATGCTGTTCTAAACTTAAATGTCATCAAGTAGTTTCACAATAAGCAGAACAAAAACAGTTTCCATAGAAAATTGCTCCAAAGAAGTTTCTTGAATCCCATGAAGTGGTGAAATATTTTGAAGTCATACAAACTTCTTGTGTTAGCATCCCTTTAGTTAAAGAATTTATTTAGAGCCCATTACAGGGCTCTAAAAATGGCCAAAATCCAAATGAAACACTGGTATATAAATTCATTTTTCCTCCTGAATTTTAAAAGTTTGCAAAAATATGATGATTTAAAACTTTTTGTTGATTATGGTTGGGAAAGGAAAACTACTTCCTGCCTGCTGTATTTCTAAGTAATGCTCAGTCTTTCACATGTGCTTTCTCCATTACAAGTTATTTCTGGATTTAATGACTCTTTCTAAAAATATGCTTACAAACAAATGTAATCTATGAAGTGATAGCTTTCCTTTTTTTAAAGATACTATCAAGAGGAAGTAGATTCAAAAGAAATACTCAAATTCGAAGTGTTGATTAAAAAAGTGACATCATATCCTATTCAAAAGATTGACAAGATCTTCTGTCACAGATGATTAGACTCAGATAAAAGAAATGGACAACTAAAGTCTTCTCCCCTTTGCAGCTTTTAAAAAGAGTTAAGCCATTTCCTAGCATTTACTTTTGAGAGCTTTTGTATGTTACTTTACTGTACTCCCAAAATAAAGGAAGTAAAGCTATAGCGGCAAGTGCTGCCTCATTGCAAGTGCAACCAACAGCTACATGCCTGGCACTACTTAATGACAAAGAAAGCCACAGCATTCCAATTTCTTTTTTGTGTATATACTCTTGGGTCTATATATAAACTCTGCCTACACTCCCAGGCTTACAGTTAATGAACATACTAGTTGAGCTAGGCTGACAAGGTGTTAAGTGATAAGGAACCACACTGCTACGAACAGGCAGTCTCCATGACGAGCTATCAGCTTTGGTTATGGTTCATTTAATAATAATTTACTCTGTAGATCACTTAAAATTCACTTTAGATCTTCAAGAATTCTACTAGCATTAATTAATCCTCACAACACTCCCATGACAGAACTGACTGTCTCAGTGGTATAGACAGTGAAAAAGGTCAAGGTCAGGTATTAAGGGTATGGTGATGGTATTGCTGTTGTCAGTAAAATCAGGCCCTGAACTCAGGACCTCTATATCAGTGTTCTTACAGGCAATGCGATTCTTATATCATTAAGAAAAAAACCAAAACAAAACACCTAGACATAGCTTAAAATTTTGCCATATCTCAATGGATGAGGTGATAAGTATCTAAATTGGATATATTACTATTAAGTAGTCTTGGGGTTTTTTTAATTCAAAAAAGTATGATTGTATTCTATCAATCACCCAGTACACCTTTGTTGCATCTGAGGTTTAGGAGAGTTTACATAAGTGAGATAACACTTGTCATTCTAAGTGATAGACTTGACAGATGTTATTTGCAATCACCTTTTAATATCTGGGTCCAACAACACTTCCTCTATGCAAAATGCATTCTGCATGCTACAACCAACCTCTTACCTTCGTGCAAAAGAAAAGTGGGCTGAGGCACTGGGAGAGAAATTCCTAGGGCTATCTTGAGGACTGTTTCCTGTTGAAGGGGGATACACAGAAAAATAGTTAGGGAAAAAAGAAACAAGAACCTGCTAAAAAACATTCAGACATCCTAATCCAAGTATTTCCAGGCAGATCAGAAACAAGGTGGCTTTTTTAAAATCACAGATAGATAGAAAAATCAGTCCGCGTGATTTAGTCCCTAACACAAACTCTCTACAGCATTTTCAACAGGAGTTTTGTGTGATTTTTCCATTGTTCATTTTTTTTCTAGCTCCAGAACAAAAAAGCAGACAAAATGCACTGAATTATTTTTTCCCCTTAGTTCTGTTAGACCGAGGCATGGAAAGGCCATCACCCTCTGTGATGAGAAGAAGCAACTGCACACTGTGAACAGGTTGTAACTTTAGGGTCTGTTACTTCTTCTATTAAAGCACCTGACCTCCTGCTGACCAGCACAAATGCAGGAAGAAGGCGGCTGCCAAGAGCTGCTCCTGCCACTTCTGCCTCTCAGCACCTACAACTAGGGGAGGCACACAGTATCTGAAGAAAAAGTAAAGATGACCCCCACAAAAAAAAAAAAAAAAAGACCACACCCACCAAAAAACCCAAAACAATATAGCACAAAACACACCACCAAAATCTAAAAGGATTTGATTTAAAGTAGCACTGACATACACCTGAAAGTCAATCTCTCCTTAAATAGGGAACAGACTGCAACAACGTGTTCATGTATTTGTTGTAGCATTTTATTTCTGGATATAAATGAGACTGCAACAGTAAGCCACAGATAAAAAACCCTCCTATGTATCCAGTCAGAATCAACATTTAATTTTTGAGGAGAAAATTACTACCTACATGTGAAAAGGCCAGTACAATACAATGCATCCTTAAAAGGACTTCAAGTGGCCTTGATTTCTACTCAAATTTTTGAATTAAGATTACATTTACCATAGTGATGTCGTTAACAGATCCCACTGATTCTATATAAGAAAGTGTAATCATGGAGCCATTAGGTAGCAAATGCAGAGAACACCCTGAGCCCCCGCTTCTTTTGGCTAGAAGCAGATACAAGATGCTTTCTGAGCTGTGCTTAAACCACATCTTCACAGCTGCTCTTCCCTCAGCCCTGAGGCACAAGTATTCCAATCTCACTGGCCAATGCCTCCAACTTGGGGTTTTTTTTGCCTATTTATCCATCATGGCTGAATTACATCCTTCTGACAGTCTGTCCTGCCCCTCAAAACCCCAGCTTCTTCATTATCCTTCAGACACTTCTGAGGGCCCCGATAATTTCAAGGTGGCAAGGATTTTCATTCCCTAAGGGGCAGGAGGGGAAGCAGAGGGAATCTGAAGCCACACATGTGGCACAGATTTCAATCTTCATTTGGGTACCAACAAAATTTGTTCTTGTCCTGCATGAACTGCAAACACCAAATTACCGAGAGCAACAGTTTGTTTCATTTAACAGCTAACTGGATTTCTTTTGCTGCTACCAGAGCTTATTTAATGAAGCTAAAAAAAAAAAAGAATTGTAACACTGAGCAGATAAACCATGGTCACAAACTTTAGCTACTGCACTAGAAAAAATTTGCTGTAATTTGAAGTGTCATGGACTTAGATAACGAAAAAAAATAATACAAAGAAGCTACCTTGAAGTCTGGCAGAAAAGCAGAGAATTAGGCTAATGCAGTGAGACGTAAACACCTTTTGACAGGAAATGATTTGACAAACCAGCATATGGAGGTTTGTAAACAAATTCCTTTCTTCTGATAGCTATTTTAAAGTTATATATGATATATACACATATTTAATGCACATCAAGGGCACACCTAACTGTCCATCAGTTAGTCAGAACATACGAGTAATCTTCACATAGAAGCAAAAAACATGTTGGAAGAATGCAGTAATTTTATAGCTATTGCAGTAGATTTGAGGAGACACAATGCTGCAAACTACCTCACTAGAATCAACAGAGGTCACTTCCTTACTGACGAAACTTCAAGAAGTCAAAGTCTTACTCAGGAAGAGCATCACATCCTGCTATTAGGAAAATCAATTTGCAAGCACTATTTCCAATAGAAAGCGAACTTCTAAAATAAAAGAACTGGTAGAGCTGTATATGTTATACCTTGATACTAAATCCTGTGGGTTTACCTAGAAATCTAAAAAACTCAGACAAGCCTGGAAACAGAACGAAAAACCAAACCCCATATGACTGGAGAAACAGCTAGTACTATTACATGTTTAAGGTGTGGTGTTCCAGAAAAGCAAGATAGGTTAGAAGCAGAGTCCTATACGTGACCTTCATCCATCACAGCATTCATCCACCCATCTGCAAGTCAATACCTGGGAGACTTTCAAATAAAAACCAGTGCCAGTTAATTCTCTGTCCATATGTGCAGTGCTTGCTTATTAGTCAAATCCTGCTGTTCCTAGGGATCTGCTGGCTGTTGTATATTTTAGTCCTAGGCTATCTCTGTGCTGCAGAGATTACTGCTGATGTTTCTGACCTGGTAAAGTAAACCTGTCTGGTGGTCAGGCATTAGGTAAGTAATTAACTCCAGCATCATCTCGGAGACACAATGAATAGGCAATCAACATACCAGAACAATACTCTACCTCATGACAACATGCAGGGTAGCTCATTTTGCAAGCAGCTATTGTTAAGAAAACTGTATCTAGACTAATTAAATTGTGATTGTTTTCTAAGTGGTTTCAAGAAGTCCTAGGTCTTTGCCACAGAGAGATGTTTTAAATCTTTTAAAAAGGCATATTCTGCAGTCACTGTATATTATTAATGTATTTTTAATAGCTGTCTATTTTGTAAGTGAAGAGTTTCAGATGCAATGACTTTCTTTTAGTACTGAGGGAATAACATTAATGATAATTGTTATCCCAAAATCCTGATGGATCAAACAAATCCAGCTTGAAGTCTTGATGTCATTATTTGGTGGTCTTTTAAAATGAATCACAGTACATCAGCACTGCAGTAATATGATAGAGCAATGGGTCGTACATTCCTCTGTGTCAGTTTACTTGGTTGTGAACCCACTCTGTGAAGTGAACAATACACAAGAAGCCATCCACCAACAGTTACAGGTTTGACTTTCGTACCATAACAAACAGTGCCAGGCAGCAGAACACAGCTGGGCAGCAGAATAATTTAGAATACTTCTGCACATGCTTTCCACTGAGATCCACTCAGAGGTGAGGAGCTCAAGCTATTTCAAAACCTGGATTAATTATGCTTCACACCAGCAAACAACTTTCCCCAGTTACCGCAAGGAAGATGTACATGCTCCTTGAATCCGTTTGCCAGGATGCTCTGCATGCTCTGACCACTGCTTAAAACATTGGCAGTGGTATGTTTTAATAGGATTTAATTTAAAAGTCAGTTGTGTGTGCATGTAAATTATCCCTTGCACTTTCCTCTCCTGTCCCTAAACCGTAGATGTTTTGAAATTGCTGTTTTACTTTACCCAAAAGCAAGACTAAACGAAAAGTGTTATTTTAGCAGAGCTATTTCTATTATTCTACATGTGACAACATTCAGAATAATTGAAATTGTACTATTTTCCTTTCTGTAAACTTCAGTTTTCTTTTAAAAATTATATTCAGAACCTGCTTTTAGCATTCCCGTATTTCACCATGAAAACACACTAAGGCGTCATTCATTTACAAACCCAGTCCTCCTTTCCCCAAAATTCAGTCAGTGCAGACAGTAGCTAAAGCAGAACAGCAGAGAAGCTGCATATGAGAGAGATTCTTTGCTTCAAATACAATGTAGTAAGCCAGTACTCCTTATCACCTACCTTGGACAAAAACCACAAGACTAAAGTTAAAAATTCAGGGAAACTAATTCTGAATTTGATGCACACACACAAATGCCTCCAGTGTGATTTAAAGCCAAATACAACTAAAAATATACGGTGCAAGCAGCTTGTTAATTACTATACTTCAATGTAGCCAGCTAAAGTACATCTATCAAACAAAATTATCTGATGCAAGCAGTTAAGTCCCTATGCAGTGAGAGCGGAATATCAGCAATCAGCACTCTAACAATGTCTGCCTAGAAAGATCTAAGCAGACCTAAAAAACCTAGAAAAAGGATTATAAATGGAGGTAAGACCTCCCTGGCCTTACATTTTGCTTTAGGCAATTGCATCATGTAATCCCATTCATAAATTTATTGAATCCAACAGGAAAGGTCATGTTTGTGTCTGCCATACTTAGTGGATGATTCTTCAGGAACCCTCATATTCTGGTATATGGCCAGCATGTATTTCTTTTCCCATTCCATGAAGAAAACACCTCTGACTGATTTAGGTGACGACACAGGCCTTTCAGTCTTCCTGTTGCTAATGCAAGCAAGTAGGTCTTTCAGTCATACACAAAAAGCTATCACATTCTATGCTACTACCCCTTCTCTCTACGTGATCCCATCTGAACATGTATGACCACAAAAGCACACAGTATTTCAGTTTAAATCTAACCAGCACATTGTACAGTGCCATGAAATTGTCCCAAATTCGACTGAAAATTACTTCCTTTATACATCTTGGGAGATTTGATTTTTCAAAGCTACACTAGATGGGTCCTTGCAAACATCATCTGATCCAGAAAATGCAGTCAGTTCCTTCCCTAAATTCTTTATAATAGATGAGTCCACTGCTTACAGTAGACATTTTTGTTACTGGTCTTCCAGCACAAAATGCTGCATGTTGCTATGTAATTTCATACTTTTTTGTTCCAGTCCTCGAGATCATTCAGTCACTTCAACAGTTTCTCAATGTTGTTTCACACTGGATGTCTTCCAAATCTACATCAGCTACAGTAATTTTATGCCAATGTCACTTACAAGAAAATTAAAAAGGTTTGGCCACAAAACCAAAACCTGAAGACTGTACTGATAACCTCCACTCCCACTTTATAGTATTTATCATTTCAGCACAACCCACATCTTCTCCCCTTTAAACGATTTCTTACTTATCCTGCAATTCTTGTCCTAGTACCTGTCTTTTTAGTGGCATCACATGGAACATTTTACTAAAATACAGACAAGAAAGGTTTACAGCACTGCTCCCAAGAGCTAAATCTTGTTCCTACAGCAGATACAATTAAACAGCACCACGTGAGGCTATTAATCATTAGGGGTTAGTATCACCCACAGGAACAAGCTCCTGTGACTACTGAGGTGTGGACACCTGAATGCCCTGACTTGCTGAGATTATAATAATTCACTTTGCAGGCTGGGTGGTGCAGATGACCTGCCTACACAGCAGCAGGCAGCCAGCTGGAAAAGCCCATTAATGACCAGGGCACCAGATGTTGTCCAAGCTGAAGCTGCAACCCTTCACTTCCTACAATTCTGAATGTGCCCACAATTCAGACAAAAATGAAAAGGAATTTTCCGCAGGTTTAACACCTTCCAGCCCAGATACTAAAGGTGAAAGATGTCCAAACAACTAACCTAAGACAGTTACTAATAATGATGAAGGTTTGAACTCAAAGTAATGACCTGGTAAATAATTTTTTTCTGTTTTGTAAGAAAGAAACAAAAGAGTCATAGCATGATTCAGGTTAGAAGGCGCCTTTAGAGGTTGTCTAGTCCAAGCCCCCTGCAGTGAGCAGGGACATCTTCAACTAGATCAGGTGGCTCAGAGCCCCGTCCAGCTTGACCTTCAACGTTTCCAGGGATGGAACACTGACTGCCTCTCTGGGCAACCTCTGCCAGTGTTGCACTGTCATTGTAAAAAAATTTTTTCCATATATCCAGTCTAAACCTACCGTCCTTTAGTTTAAAACCATTAACCCTTGTCCTGTCACAACAGGCCTTGCTAAAGAGGTTGCCCCCATCCTTCCCATAGTCCCCTTTTAAGTACTACAAGGCTGCAATAAGGCCTCCCTGCACCCTTCTCTTCTCCAGGCTGAACAACCCCAATTGTCTCAGCCTGTCCTCGTTGGAGAGGTGCTCCAGCCCTTGGATCATTTTTGTGGCCTCCTCTGGACCTGCTCCAACAGGTCCATGTCTTTCCTGTGCTGAGGGCCCCAGAGCTGGATGCAGCACTGCAGGTGGGGTCTCACCAGAGTGGAGCAGATGAAGAAGAGAAAGACTTTACATAGTGAAAGCTGATATTATTCTTGAAATCTTTCATGACCTTTACATGTATACATAAGACATAGTGGGAATTCTCAGCTGCAAACTAAAATCTGACTTTCCATAAACACAAGTTATCTCTGCAGGTAACTACAGGTTCTGCATAGAGGAAAGGGGCATTACACATATAATATCTGTTTTATACTTTAATTACTAATACAATATATCTGCTGTATACATTGTATTTTTCCTACACCTTTTTTAACCCTCAATCTCAGACCATACACTTCTCTGTGCACTCTCAAGCCTTGGACTCCTTACTGCTCTAATAACTCTTTCCTGTAGCCCACAAGCCTTCATAGTCACTGTTGCTCACAAATGAATCTGCCCCTTCTCCCACAGGTGCTACCCATGCACTGTTTGCACCCTGCACCATATACTTACTTCATCAGTGTGGTGCTGTCTCACTTGTCTCTCCCTTCCATCCTACCACATGAATTGGAGAATTACTGAGATGGTAAGGCTAACAATTAAAAAACTTTATGTATTCAGTGTGTCTAATTCAGCTTGCATCTGTAAAGATTACAACAGACTCCTGTGTAGGAACAATCCTCCAGAGCAAACAATGAAAACTGGGAGGGAGGGAGAAATTTACTTGAGACCTCTATATGACTTTCTCATATGGGGCAATTATCATCATCCTAAACTTGGGCCACTGGTTCTCCTCAAAGAATGTCTATTTAAATTAGAAAACATGTGGTGCCTTCAATTCAGACTGCATCTGGGAGAAAAAAAGGACTACAAGGAAGAACATGGGTATAAAAGGCATCTTGAAGAATTATGATTATGTTCAAGCTTTTCTCCTAAAAAAGCAATACTGCTCACATCCAATCTGTTTTGCTAACACCAGTCCAGATTGTTATGATTACCTAGTAGCAACCTGAACTCTTCAGGAGGTCTGAAGTAATGGCACATTGTTTCCAAAGGTACAACCAGACCTCTAAACAATTGCTCTGCAGATACCACAGATGAAAAAGCCACAGATCTTGGCATGAGTGCTAATGCAGTGCACTCTTAAGAGAGCTCCACCTCGAGATTCATAACATGCCTTCACGCACCTTGCTTCAGTTGACACAGGAGATGTATAGCACTATTTTGCCCTCAGAGATGTAAGGTTTTTGGGGAAAAAACCCCAGGTAGCTAAAACTAGTGGTCCAAATAAAACTCATCTCAGGTATGAGATACAAGCAGAGGTATGTATTTTACCTATTCTCCCAGCAAGCAATGAATTAATGTAGAAGGGAGCAGGTTGTTTGTAGATCCATGGGTGTCCTCACAAGGGATGAAAATACCGACTTCAGACACTTCTAAGGCACTGAACTCTCAAGCAGCATCAACAATATTATTAGGACTAGACGAGAAGGGCCCAGGATAACACTGAAGATTATCAAGTTGATAATTAATAGAAAGTGATCCTGGGTGGATTTTGAAGTGTCTGACAATCTTGATTCCTTTCAGCTGGAATAGCTTATAATAAAAGGAATAAGGACCTGCAATAACAACTAAGATGGTACAAACATGAAGTCAAGAACCTAGTCCACTTAAATAAGAGCATCTAACGGAACTATCTGCAGTAAGGACAACAGCAAGCTCTCCCCAGAGATGGCTGGAGTACCCTGATAGTAGGGAGTACAGTAGAGGAGTAGAGTACCCTAAAAGAAACAGATGTGGTAGGAAAGCATTAAGGGTATGAAACCGGAAGTCAAAATGGTTTTAAAAAGGCACAACCAGTCATGCCTATCTATCCATCTTTCCGTTTGAATTACTCAAACCACAGCAGGTTATGTCCTTCATTTTCTTGTTTCACGGAATCAGAAAAGTGCCCAACAAGGAACCTCTGGGCACTTCCTTTCCAAAATCCAAGCCAAGTGACTTCAGAGGATGTCCAGACCTTGAAAGCAGGACATCTCCCTTCCTATCTCTCACCTTGAAGCAACGTCATTGTTCTTAAAACTACATCAGAAGATAGGCTGTGACAGGGCAATATGATGCCTGTCTGACATATCAAGCCCAAGTTCAGTTAACTCTCCAAGAATGTAATCATAGAATTGTTTAGGTTGGAAGGGAGCTTTGGAGGTCATCTAGTCCAACTCCCCTGCAGTGAGCAGGGACATCTTCAACTAGATCGGGTTGCTCAGAGTCCCACCCAGCCTGACCTTCAATGTTTCTAGGGATGGGCATCTTGCAGCATATGGAGAGAAATAATTGAGTATCATAGTTTCTGGCCTAAAATGCTGTTAAGTATACATCATTATGTTCAAGCATATTAAATTAAGTCCCAAACTTGAGCTTCCAGTGACATTTGAAAGGGAATGACAAAACAGACTTCTACTTGAGCCAGGACCCAGCTGGCTGACAGATGAACATGTTGTGACTTCTCTACACTCAAAGTAGCTCATCTTCCTAATGAAGTACTACAAAAGACCTGTAAAGCACTACCTCTCCTTGCTCCAGAAGCAGAAGAAAATTCCGTGTTTTTAACAGGGTACCCGAGGTCCCAAGGAACAGGGAAGGTAATAGGGGGGACTAGAGCATAGTGAAGCGGAACTCTCAGAGCCCATGTCTTCAGCAGTGCTTTTGATTTTTGAAAGACTCACAGAAGCATGGTAGGAGTCTTCTAAGAGGGAAGCAAGGTAACGAAGACAGACACAATAGAAACAAATAAAAGTGGAAAGAGAATAGCTCTCAATGCATGTATAAAGATGCTGAGAAGATGAAACAGGACTGAATAAGCTAGAAAAGCTGACAGCCTGGGTATGCTGCAACCTGTCTCTTTCTCCTACAATCAGGAGGGCTGCTGCACAGAACTGAGTGAAAAAAAAATGGCCCACCAAAAGGTGTGATGTGAGGGAACTGAGTGCTCTAAGGACAAGTGGGATTGAAAGAGTCCTCAATGGCTCAAGTTCTCAGCAATATGATCAGTTGGACTCAGCCCCTTGAAAGTCAGATCCAAGAATAAGTCTTTTCCTTTGACAGCCCAGGGGCAAACAATTGTGCAACACTGCATGAATTTACATTAGCTGTTAGCTTTCAAGCAGCCTAATCTCACGTGCACTCACATGGGCAGATTCCTTGCACAAAACTCACCTCTGACAACATGCAAAAAACCCTTTTCTAGAGCAGGATCTTTCCAATGTTCTCCATATTCTGCATAATATTACTAAGATGCGTTTGCCAAAAATGCATGCTATCACCATGCTTCACCCAAGGATAGTCTAATGAATACATCTGTTTTCAGTGAACACAAACACTGATACTTTGCTGCACCTTTAGCTTGCTCCATCCTCCTCTAGGACTGGAAACTATTTGTGTTTCCCTCTCCCTCTTCTGCTTCTCCTGTTTCCTCCTCCAACAGCAAGCACTAATAAGAAAGACATGAAGGTGTTAAAGGTCACCTCCAATCCCTCTGAGACTTGGAGCTTGTAATACATGCTCCTGGCAGAAAGTCTGGTGCAGGCTGCAAAATAAACACTGCCAATTTACAGAACTTTTTTAGTAGAATCTCACCATTTCCAGCTATTTTCCAGACACAGTCAAAAAAAGACCTAAAATCGTCTAGCTGGACAGGAGATACACCAGGTTCTCTCAGTGGAGTCAAGGAGGCCTCTCTGACTTGGAGTAATCCCGCCCAGCCAAGGACTATCAAGAGGAATAAACCCAGCAGGCCGTCAGCACACACTGTCTCTTGGCACATCCCTCTGCTGCAATTTGCAAGAAACCAGGCCTCCAGTACAGACCACCACGGAGAGCAAGTGAAAGGTGAGTCAAGTGTGCAGATGCCAGTGCAGGTAAGAGCTGGTGGCTCTGACAACACAAAAACGCAGAATCACTGAAGATCTACAATGTCTCAACACTGAGGTTACCAAGTATTTTTATACATTAAACACTTGACACACTGAACTCCTACTGTATATAGAGATGAAAATTCATAACTTATGTGACTTTTCTGTGCTGCTAACCAAGAAATTTGCATCTTTTTTCTATTTACTTGGATTAGGATGATGTCACAGTGATTCAAAGTACAAATTTAAAAAAAATAATTTGCCTACCAAGCCAGTTCTAGGCAGTATCTAACTGATCACTAGACAAAGCAGAAATGCTGTCAAGGGTGATGCTTTAACTTAAAATTGCCCCTTCAGGGGACTAATCTAGGCACACTAGGCAGCTGAGCTAGCAACCAATAGTTGTGCACATATTTACTGTAGTTAACTATACATAGAGGCAAGCTAATAACAGAGTTGGCCGTACACATGCAAATTTTCATCACATATGATATCTCCTAGTGCTGCTGAAGTGTTTTTACACATACCTTGGGAGAAGGTATGAGCATTAAGAGAACCTACTGTATCCAGGGTAATTGGAGAAGCTGCCAAATTTCCACAATAGCTTTTTGAACACACAGTACATACTGCTGAGTTTAAGGAAAAAAACACCTTACACTTAACCCGTCTTAATCCTTATAGTATCAGTTTTCCACCTTCAGAGTAACAGATTCAACAGCTGTGAAATCAGCAATATTATTCCCCCATTATAGTTTGAAAATTGATTCAAAGAGATGAAGCAACTGCTGAAAGCACAAGTCCACGGCCAGGCACGAACTCTTCCGCATTTATCAACCACACAATCTATATTCAGGTCCCAAGTGACACGTGCTGGTGACTCCATACTTCTGAAGCCTATTAGGCACCATTGGTCTAAGCCACCAGTTTCCAAATGGGTCATACAGTCATTCATAGCAGCAGACATGCTAGTCCTCACAGCAAGCATTGCTATTGCTGTCATCAACTCAGCACAACACAACTAAAGCCTCTTTATATGGTGACCACAGATTCCCCATTCCAAATGGCCATTTCAGCATTTGGGAGACCCAGAGAAAGATCCCAAACACTCCAACATTTAATTTTTCAGTTTTAAAATAAATGCACCATGTTTTCCTTTGTTCGTTTGTTTTAAATGATCTGCTTCCTTGAGCTCTTCATGCATGAACATCTTCATGCTGTCTGGATTCCTGGTTGTGATAGCCTACCACTAAAAGTGAAATACACCACCATATTTTCTCTAGTAATATTGTTTCCACAAGAAATGTGGAGATGCCTTACTAACCTCACCACCCTCTTCAAAGATTCAACTGCAACTAACTCTGCATCTTCTCTTTTAGCATCCGAGAGCAGTTCTCCAATATCAATGCCTACACAAGGATTGGTGTGGGGCTTTCATTCTGGTGTGTAGTTACAGCCAATGCCCAAAAATTGTAGAGACAATAAACCTTTGAGGAAATATGTTTTGATATGCTAAAAGTGTTCCTTTTTAAAATGAAGACAATCATTATCAATAGAATACTTATTTATGGACTTTCATTCAATCTTTAAGTGCTTCAGGTGCTTTAGAAACAAAACAAAATTACCATCTATTTATTACTGTGTAAACTGAAGCACAAACTTCCAGCAATGAGCCTAACAGCACAAATCCTAGGGAGCAGAAGCACTAGGAATAGAATGTAATATCCTACTCACCAACTCCACTACCTTTCCCATGTGTGCAAGCTATTTTATATCCTTTTCACACTTAACTAAGCCCAGAAAGGGAAACGGTAGTCAGGGGGAGCAGAAAATGCATCAGAATGACAGCATGCAAGGTGGGGAAATAGAAAAATAGCTATGTGATCCATGTTAGGTATTTCTGGACTGCTTCTCACCATAACATAGGATTTATGGATCTAAACATAACAGAAATTTGGATGGAATTATACGCAACTTTTTCCTATTATGAACAGTGGAAAGAAGAGTAGTGGGATAGAGAACTTGTCCATTTTCCCTTCCTCAGATAGACATTTTAAGAATTTGGTAATAGCAATAGTAGCATAGATATAAAATCACCTGTGTGAGCTGAGAGCGGTGAATGAGGCCGAGGCAGAGCTGGAGACTGGCCATTGCCCATCAAACTCTTCCTGTTGCTTGTTCTACAACTGTGGGCAAAGGGAGAGGAAAGAAGACATTAGCATCAGAAATACAGCATGTACCGCATATGGACATTGTGAGATTTTGATACTTTGTTCCTCCACTTCTCAGTGTCCTATTAAAAATCAGAGCTATGTCCAGGAAGTCTACAATCATACTGGATAATGGCAAAGACAGCAGTTTCCAAAGAAAATGCACCATGGATACTTTTCAGACTTGGACATTTGTTGTTCTGTGCAGAGACCAGCATTCCCCTGTAGAGTCAGTTACAAAATGTTCTTCCCTGACTGCAGCTTGTTCCTCTGCCATACGCTTTTTATAATATATCAAAATATGCAAGCATAATGTGAAAAACAGTCTCAAGCTTAGAATCACCATTCAATGATTAAACCTACTTCTGTTGCAAGAACTGTAGCTCCAAATCACATGCCATGAAGAGTAATGATTTATCAATCTGAGAATGGTATAATAATTATAAATCTAATTATTGAAATAAATTTCACATCTGTGCCTTTTGTCAATGGAACAGATGACGCCTAAGAAGATTAATGCATTTTTTTTACTCACACATTTTTCGTCTGCAAAGCCTCTAATTTCCCATACCACAAGATCATTTGGCAAGATAAATAGTAAATTAACACATCTACTAAACTTGGGAAAGGAGGTATTTTTCTTAAATACATCATACAGTTTTTAAATATTTGTTGGCAGAAGTGTTTCTCTTTCTCCCTCTTTCTACTATAATGAGTAGTCTCACAAACATAAATCCCCAACACTGCAAGCATTCATGCACGAGGAAAATGGTATGTTGAAGTCAGACTGTGACTGTGTATAAACTTAAGTGTATATACTGATGTTTATGGCACTGCAATGAGATTTTTTCCTGTAAAGGTTTAGAAAAACTCAAAACCACTAAAAGGGGAAAAATTCATACATAAAATCATTTCATTAACACAGTAAGTTCTAACAGAAGCAGATTCAGATCATACTTGTAGATGTCTCCAAAGATGAATTTTGTAACATTGTGGTCTCTATAACAGCCAGAAAGCAAGACTGATTAGTCTTGATATTGTATAAGTTGAATAAAATGCAAAAGAAAGCACCGAGTTTAATAGCATAAATAGCTAAGTAAAACAGACTCAGAAGTAATCCAAATGCTGAAAACAAGGAAAATAAAAAGGAAAAAAGGCAGAAAAAATGTTGAGTATGAAAGCAGTATAGAAGATATCTGTGATATGCAAAAAAGTCAAACGCTAATACCAGTCTCCCCTTAAAAATGTTTTGTGAAGCAGCAAGAGTGCTATTCCCAACTACTTAAGAGGTTAATGAAAAGTTCATTTGCATGAATTGCACAATGAATTGCCATATGGCTTAATGATTATCAATCAAAGAATGAGTTAACTCATGAATATATATTTATCATTACTGCAGCTCTATGTAAGAAAAGAAAGCATGAAGTGATTGCAAGATTCACATTTAGGAAAAAGAAGTCAGCTGGAAAAGTCAAAACTTATTTAAGACATACAGTGCAATTTCTAAGCTGAACAAACAGGGAGGACTTTTAAAATGTGAAATTATATACATGTGTTTTTAGGAATCTGTCTAGATTAAGCTTAGCTTTCTACAAGTATTTTTAACACACTCAGCACTTAATCTGCTTTTTAAATTATGGAACCTGAGCAAATATTCCAAATTTCATTCGCTAACAATTTAAAAGTCATATTGTTTCTCCCCACCTCTAAGTTGTGTGCAACCAAAAAGTCATATTCAATTCTTCTCTAAAAATGGTTGAAGTTCTTCCTTTTGGCTTCATACAATGTCACTGTATTTTTGGTAATTTTCTTGTATCATACTATGACAAGCCTCACTTTATCTGCTACACTTGTTTTCAAAATCTTGAAAAACTCTTTCTTTGCAATTCTCCAATTTAAAACTGAACCCAGTAAAAACTTTCTATATTCATTAGAGATTCATTAAAGAACACAGACTGCATCTATCCACAATGATGTGATGATACCACTACAGCATCTGTGGTGCAGGCTGGGGTTAAATAGACCCTATTACCTGAGTTTAAAGCAGCTTTGCACGGCTGAAGTTTGGGATCTAAACGATTGACACACATTTTAAGCATCTAATCCCCAGATACTTTCTCAGCAAAACAAATGTTACTTTCAACAAATTCTAGGCACCCTTCACTGATTTTTCTACAAAGATGATTCCTGATACAGTTTTATCAATTTGCCCTTATCTGTAGAAATTGAGAGTTTTATCACTTTTGCCAGAATTTATGTAAATAGATGACTGCCTTGTATTCACCTTTACATTAAAATTCAAACTTCACATTCTTCACGTGAAGTTAGTGCAACACCTTTCACAAATCATTACCAGAGAGATCTAATTCAAGTTATCTTTATTTTTGGGGGATTTATTTCTAAGAATTACTTCTGAGGAGTATGATGGCATTACCTTCAAGATCAAGATTTTTCATAATGAAAGAACTTTCTCCCAACCACCATTTCAAAAAAATCTTTGCTACTTGCTCAGACGTGGCTGCAGCTGTATGGGGAATTCATCTTTTATCACATTCAAATGAAATGTTCTATTGAGATATAGAAAACAAAAAGATTTTAAATCTCCTCTATTTGTCTTACCAGTAAGGTAAGATGCAAATCACTGCATGGAAGTACAAATTAATTCCAGAGTGCTCTCTGTAGCTTTGTTTTTCAGTTCTGTTTCACACAGATTTTGAAACGATGTTATCCATCCTATGTAATCTGTGAATCACAACTCCTTCCCCAGAATAATGCTGTTACAGAAGAGGCTGTTTTCGGGTAGAAAAAAAAAGCAAAACTCTTCAGGAAACCTTGAAAGATGATCTAAGCTGCTAGAACACCACAAATGGGAAGCAGAGTCACACTAAGGAAGTATCAAAGCATTACTTACTGAACTGTATTTAGCCTTGAAACAGCAATCTTCTGTATACAAAAGAATCTCAGAAGTTAAAGCCATTCTGCAGACAAAATTGTTCTTCCTAGATCTCTGAACACATCAAGTAACTTTACCCTTCTATTGTCTTTATAAAACTATTCTTCTCCCATTCAAATTTGACAACAGAAAGCAGCTGATAAGAGGCAGCCCTGAAAGAAAGCCTCTTTGTCTGCTGGAAAGTTAGAGCAGCGCAGGAACAGTCTACAGGGACTGTAACTTACGGAAACATAAACCTTGGTAAACCACAGAGCACTACACCCTCAAAATACAATTCCTTAAGCCTTAGATTTCATGCTGTGATCAGGTTGCATGGCACAGAGGAGAGACTCGCCAGCCAGGCAGCGGATATGACACAGGGTTTAGGGCACTGAAAAGAACAGAGAAGAAAAACATATTTTCCAAGGAGAAGATGAGAGTAGGGGAGAACAAAGGAAAAAATCAGTCATGTTCAACAATGATTGAACTTCGGGGTGCACACAAAACTTAACAGAAAGGTTATATTTTTTGCCATTTGTCGTCTTCTCTGCCCCAGGAAGATCCTTTGTGGACTTTAGTCTGTTGCCCACAACTTGAAAGTGGCAGTCCTGGTTGACTACCTACCTGGAAATAGTTGGCCGTATCATCAGTGCCCTGGACTACTAGCACTGTTCCTTATCTTGGAATCCAGCCCATAATTTCCTATTTGGTTTCCAAATCCCCCACAGACAGGTTCTGCCTTACCTCCTCTTCTCTGCCGCCGACACTCCTGCCCCTCCCTATCCTGACTTCTCACCACATCTCACCATTAGGGAATTCCTCCTTCATCACAGCTCCAGTATCAGGACCAACGCACTAACCTCCAAGTCATTCCTCTTCCTTCAGCTGCTACAGATGATCAACACTTCCCATGAGAAATACTTATGATAAAACAAATAGAGGACACTACATAAAAAGTGCTTTGTGCTCAACTTTGTTAATCACAAAGCAGGGGTGAACTACAGCTGCTGAAAGATGCAATCCAGTTGCATGAAGCTTGACCACCTTGCTCCTTAAACAGCCACAATTCTTCCAATATCAGGCAAAAGCCTTTTATGCAGACATGATGAGAACTGCTAGTTTGAAACCAGCAAAGCACAAGACAAAAGTACTAGTGTGGTCCTTAAGATAAAGCTACACTCCACAAGCTCTAGGAAACAGTAAATAGAACAAAAAGTTGAAGCAGAAGTCCAGTTCTGGAAGGGGCAGTAGTACTTCATCCAGAGCTGAAATATTAAATGCAGGTTTCCTGAAAAAGTAATCAAGAAATGGCAAAAAATGAGAGGTATGCACTGAAATAGAAGCTTCTTCCTCAGAATCAGTGCTAATACATGAGCAAATTACTGGTGGTAGAGGTTAATCGCTTTTTTTCCCAAAAGTAGGGAAAGGCAGCTGTATCGACAGAGATTACCCCTTGCCAGGCTTTTCATGGGCAATTTGGCATCTGCTTTAATAATTTATAATGATTTCGCTTCAACATCCTCACTTACTAATATTTACACTTGTAATGAAGATGGATTTGGACTGTAAGCTATTATGACAGTTCGCCACCTTTCACAGCACTACTCTGCAACACAGCTTCTTAATTTCGGTATCAGTGTGATACACTGGTTTAGCTGAAGGTAAAGATTAAAAGGGAACTACTCCTAATATAAGAGAAGCTGTGAACAAAATGTTTTATTTGCTAATACAAGTGCATAGAAATTAAGCTGTTGCTGTACCCAGAATCCAAAGCCTGACCATGTAGACACAAGAGACTAACAATTCAAGACCAGCACTCCCATAAAGGCTCTCAGAATGGAAAAGGTGGTTATAATTTCTCTGGTATTAAAATTGCATAGCTGGAAACTACCTCAGGAGGGACGTGCTTTCCCTAGCAAGATTTGAGATATGGCCACTTTGTTTATACAGGAAAGTTAAATTTGAGTTATATTTAACTTATAACAAAGCTAGCTAAACTGACTTTGTAGTTACTTATTACCTTCATAAACAGCAACACTGAAGAGTCTTGGGGCATACAGCACTGACTTAAAGAAATGGTAACATTTAAAGTGAAGAATTTAGCTTGTTTTGGTTTTTTGTTGTTGTTTTTAAAGAAAAAGAAGCCTTTTGGCATCAGAAAGTAGCTTAGTGAGTATTTCAAAGCTCTCCAGAATCCAGGCAAGTTCTGTGGGGCATTAACGAATGCAAAAACCAGCTGCCATGAAAAGATGACTAACATTGATACTGGAGCAGCTTCCTTGTCAAAAGGAGCCTTTAAAGTTTGTTTTTGATGAATCATCTCCTGATCTAGAAAGTCAAAGTAACACATGGCCTGTAGTTAATGGCAGTTTCACACCTATTGCTTTATAAAAGCAAATGAATCAGCCAAGAGCTTTCCTTTCTGAATACTGTGGAATTAGGGTTACATAGGCAAAATCCATAGGCTCCGTTCAGAACTATTTGTTGCTGCCCTGTTCTACCCTATAGCTAAGAGAGACTGAAGACTAAGGAAGCAAAGGTTTACAATTTTGAAAGGTATTTCCTAGACTGAAGTAGGTAAATTCTCAAGGTGCTACAATCATTGAGAGAAACGTGCAAACCTTCTGAATACAAGTAAAATAGACCATCAGTAATACCCTGAATTCTTTTTCTTCTTTGATGGCTGTTGATGTTCCACACTCAGATCCATTTAGTATCACTTAGCATTATTTTCTGATACGTTTTTACTGGACTATGTGCTGCATGTACACTTTCCAAACTTGGTGCATGCATATATGCATATATATAAGCATGTACATATATACATTCATAGTTACATGTATAAGATACATAGATATATTTATATAAAGACACATTTAAAACATTTTAAAATATTTAAAACATTATGCATACAGCCAAACATTCTATCTATTACATATCCCACTCTGTGAGGAATTATTTCATATCGGTCTTTAATGAGCTGGCAAAAATAAAAGGGGGGGCTTGGGATTTAAATTTTAATTGTTGTAGAGATTCATCCTTTACTCTTTTGTATTTAAGGCTTAGTCAACTTAAACGAGGCCAGTTTTAGTCTGAAGAAGCAGGAGTGCTGTTGAAACATAACAAACACATGCACCAAGACGAAGCAGGCAGCTGCTGGCAAGCCCTAGTTCAGCAGAGTTTGTCCTGAATCTTTGTAACACTACAGTGAGCATTTCAGTTTTGGCTATTGGCCAGGTACACATGGACAGTAAGCTAAGGGTCCTCTCTAGGTACTCACACATTTGTGTCCAACACCTTTTTCCCTGCCATTACTACTACCTAATCGCATGCCACCAGAACTCCACCCTTCCTCAACCCTGCGAAAGTGGAAACCTCAGCCTTTTTTCTTCATCTTTCTAAAAAAGATCTACAGGGAAAGTAAAATTTAACACACAAACAACTGGATCCATTATCACTCTCTGCATGGACTGCTTGAAGGGTTCAAATGCATGCAAGACAACATCGTTGCAAAAATACCTGCCAAGAAAAATCACAGAACTGCAAAAGTATCTGCCAATTCTCTGCTCAGCCCTGAGGAAGACTGTCACAAAGACTGACTTCTTATGCTATAAAAGGCCTCAATCTCCACCCCTCCAGTGTATTACAAAAGAAATAGGTCCTTCATTAAGCCCTCCCAATTGTACTTGCTAGTTAGATATACGTTCAGCGTATTGACGTCCAGTGACTGCTCTCACTTTCACTCTAAGCAATTTTGAGCCATAATTTTTCTTCTTCTTGCACAGGAGAAAAATAATTAGGGTTCAAGAAATCTGAATTTCTTCTACAGAACTAAAATGGTGTATTTCTACCTGTTCTGTTCCTTCCTAAAACAACTCATTCAGTTTTAACTTGTTACGGAGATAAATATTTAATGATGTAACATAAAAAGAGTATGAAGCTACTAACTCCATAGCTGTACAATATTAATAAAATAGCTGGATACAAGATAAAGTTGGTAAGGCACACAAAGTGGGTAGGCAATGCTCAGGATCATAAACCATCCCACTTTGCAATTCTGCTTCATTATCCCCAAAAGCTCTTGCATCTTTGTATTATGCAACCTATTAAGTGGGATCATTTAAATCCCACTGCTTCCTGACTTTCTTTTTTGATCTTATTTGTGCTCTGGGAAGGGACAGAAACCAAGTTATTAGGTGAACAGCACGTTTGCTATCATACTGACGTATTTAACTGATTCCTCAATGCACAAAAAGGTAAGTAGGAAGCTAGTACCAGAAGTAGAGGAATAATATACAGGGCTAACCTAAATAATCGCTAAGTGTGATTATCCATTCTACATAATTCAGGAGATGCAAAAAAGGCAGAAACACTTCACTGGGGGAAAAAATAATCAGGAGCCACAGTGATGGCTTTATAATATTTAACAAATGCTATCTTAAAAAAAGTGTCATACATCACACCTGTGAAGATCAAAGCACCAACAGTTTGGAGATGTTACCCAAATGAAGTAATGCCTTGACTTACATAGTAATAACCTGCAGAAACTATTTGCATTAGGCAGGAAATACCCCATTTGCTGGGGCACATGCCTATCAAAGCTGCAGCACAGACATGAGGTTTAAAAACAAGTGTCACTGTGCTCTTGGCCATCTCCAGCAGTTTTGCATTAACCCAGATCACTCCAGATTTTGACTCTAGACTACAAGGTCCTGGTGCGTCTCTTGGGATAAGAGGATATAGCCAAACATGTTTTTATCATGTTGTGGTGGTCAGGCTGGGGGCACATTGTTACTCACTCTGCCTCTTTGCTTGTTCTTAACAGGTTGGGAGAAACTGGGGGAGCGTGGGAGCAGAGGGAGGTGAGTCAGGGCTGCTGGATGCCATTCTCCAGAGCCTCCACTCCACCTCGTGCTGGAGTGCTGTCTACCAGGCTGTAGCATAGACACTGCCACAGGCGGTGCTTGCTGTTGGTTCTGTCCCCAGTTTGGGAGCTAGGCTGATCATGCCCCATAGCTGCTGCTGCTGCTGCTCACAACACCAAGAAGTCAGACTCAGGCTCGGTGGTAGCTGGGGGATCTCCTTCTCACCCTTCCACCCCAGCTGAAGTTAAGGTATAGAGCAAGAGCCTTTTCCACACTTAGACTGAACAAAGCAGCCCACCTACTGCAATTTTTACCCAGACTAGCCCTTCAGAAAAAAACCCAAACAAAACCAATAAACAAACAGGTCCTGTTCCAGACATATTTCCTTTGAACAACTTCCATCCAGACTCAAGGACTAACCACAGCCAATTCCTCAGGCCATTTCAGTACTGCAAGGGAGCCAAGCACACACCCTGAGCTTTCTGTAACTCCAGTTGAAACCAAGGCCAGCATAGTTCAGAATTAAGATAAAACATGGGAGTGTCTCCAAAATACAGACAGAAGACCTGTTTATCCAGATACCTACCACAGTGAAACCCTCTCCACCTTCTCCCCTCTTGGCTTTCTTTGCTTTTTTCTTGCTGGTAGTTGTTCCTAAAAACCACAGCTCTGAGCGCCGCTGTTCACAACTCACCATGTATCATGGAATTAGGTGGCCAAGGTGGTAAGTCAGACAGACCTCCTCATAGCACTGAAAGCATTCCCCAAAGAGCACAGAGAACAGCTTTAGGGAGTGCTTCCCTTGACCAAAACAGTGTGCATGGTGTCAATACTCAATAAAGTCTCAAAGAGTTAGTCTGCCATGGTCTGAAATTATCACGTGATTATACGTGCAGCCAGCCTAGAAAGTCTGGTGCCTCAGCAGGTATCTAGGAGACACCTCAGAAAAAACTGATCCATTTCCATCTGGGGCAAGGAAAGAAGAAATGGTTTAGTCTGCTTCTTGCTACAGAAATTGTGTTTCATCTTCCTTTCGACCTCCTCAATTTGTTGTACCCATCAAAATAATTTAGGTTGCCAAGGCCACTTTCACAGGAAAACAATCAGACACTTACGAATACAAAAGTCTATACAGTACTCTTTATCACACAAAACACAGTGTGCTCTGCACACCAGAGACTCTCTCCATGAAAAAAGCCACTAAAAGACAAGGTCCTAGAAATATTTTTTCTTTATATTCCTTCACAGTTTTTAGGACAGTTTTGAGTTGGTTTGTTTTTTTTTAATCCCCTCTCCCCACTTTTTTCAGGATAATTATGAAGAAGTACAACTAAATTAATCATAACCTAAAATTAAAGAGTAGGAAATTGGGAGCTGCCTGAACTAGACAGATTTTACATGATTTCACTTTCAAACCCAGTAGTTCTCATCTGGTTTAACCCCTAAAATAATTTATATTTGTACCAGACTCCTTTCTCCTATAATTAAATAGTAACAACTCATTTTTACTCAAAAGAGTAGTGCTTTTGACAGGACTGCTTTTTGCCTCCCTTGCTAAATTTGGTAGATCTCAACCTCTCCAAACTATGAGGGAGAACATGATGATTAAATGTGTTGTCTTTAAACCTTTACCAAATAATACCAAAGGCACAAGGGGTGAATGGGTAAGATAATGCCAGAGCAATGCACCTGACTGAAGAAAAACTACATTCCCAGATCAAACCTAATAGGAACACGAGAATCAATTTCTGTATTCCTAATTGTGCAGGATCCTAATGCTAGAAGATACTTTTTCATATCAATGTATATTTTCTGACTGAAAAGTAAAATACGTACAGACTACCTGCTGAATAACTTACTCTCCCTTACTAGAGAGGATCTAAGACATTAAGAAAGTTGCTAAAAGCTTCTACAATCCACCTGTGCCTTCATCTTCCTATTTTAAAAATACAATTGTGCAAATTACAATTTGTATTGGATCTTAAAATACTTTGATTATTCCTAGCTCATTGTTGACGCATATTCCTCGGAGACATCTGCCTTTGAGAGTCACGATTCTTCTGAAACGGGTAGACTTAACTTTTTAGTTATTTCACACCAAAAAAAGACCAAGATTATAGCTCATCTGTAAATAATTACATCCACAAAGCAAGCCCCATGTGTGGTATGTGTGTGCTCCTGTACATATACAACTTTAACCTTCTGGCAGAAGGTGGTCTACAACAAGAGAATGCTAGAACAGAAAAATTAAAAGAACACTCAACTAAATTTTTGAAAACTGTATGAGCCTCATTTCATTACTCAGTACTTCAGTGCAACTTTTTCATGGCACTACACAACTAGGACTAAATAGAAGAAAAGCAGAGTTTAAAAGGACAAAAATCTGAAAGAAATTACATGATATTAAAATAAAAGTCTAAACTCATGCATCAGAAAAATAAGAAAAAATAGAAATAAAGCATTCCTTTGTCTTATCTCATAAATATCCTAACCTTGCTACCTTGAACAAAAGCTAGAAGATGGAAGTTTCCACTGTGCCTTTTGTGGTGGACAGGATGTGCTTCATTTATGCCCAGCTAACGGACCAGAACTGTTGCCTCAAACGTGTATATATATTCTTCTTGGATGAAATGTAATAGCGCAGGAATTATTAGTAATTAAGAAAAGATCACATTTAGGAGTGGAAACTAACACCCAAGAATTTTAATAATGCTTGGGCAAGAAAGGACTGTATTAGCAATGAATGCCTCACTGCTAACGTAAAGAACCTACTGAAATACAAATCAGTAGAACTTCAAGGACTAACAGTGGAAACATCCTGTTACAAAGAAGGTTGTGAAGATAGGGCAAGGCCACAGAGCAATCAGCAGCGATAAAAAGGAACATCTTGGCCCAGATGGCACTGAAGCTGGGGAAAAGGTAATTCCAGCAAGGGCATATTGCAATCATTGAAAGGACTACTCCCATCCACCCCCCATCCCCCCTTCTTGAGCATGTGCAGTGAATTAAAAAAACCATACTGTACGTTTACATTTAAGCAAAGAAGATACAGACCAATGGAAGAGGAGGATGCTTAGTCAGGTCAATGATTATGAATTAGATAGGCATGGTGTGTTAACTTTCATGTATAAGTGTCAAAAATGAACTCCAGTAAGTATGCATGCTAGGAGGAATTATGCCCCGTGCATCCAGCACCATAGAAAAAGAATGCCTGCTTTCCAAAACTGCGAAACTGAGCCTTAGAGAGTTCTTCTAACCAGCTTTTATGGTATCAACCTTAGCTTTTCATCTTAAGAACAAGCTTACGCAAATGACTCAAGTATGGTTTGTTTCAAATTCTGTTACTCAGAGGATGATCTTTGCCTTAGACCTGAAAGATGTTTACATGATTTAACACAAACATTTTGGGAAGGCATGACACTAGTCCAGCTCTCAAATGCCACCGTTCTGTTTGGAGACACCTCCACCTTGACTGGCAGAGATGGCAGTCAGTGTATTAGAAAAAGCCTGTAGAAGGTGGCATAAGCATACTGGGTACACCATATTTCCAGCATCTTGGACGAAGCAGCAACACTCATCCACAATTCCAGCCAAGTTGCCCCAGACCTTGCTGGACTCCTGACAAAGCATCAGGAAAGCTGTCTGCCAAGGAATGGCCACCACTGCTCTTCAGCATTGGGTAACTGCCTCGCTCCACTTCACAGCTGGGCCCGGGGTGCCCCTGAGCTGGAAGGACTCGGCATCCACCACCTGAAATACCACTTGTGGAGTAAGAAGGTTCATGAATGCCAACCTAGCAAACCTTGATGTTTTTTGCACCAAAACTCTCTTTTGTATAAACTTCACATCTTCAAGAGAAACACACAGGTATCAAAGAGATTACAGCCTTCACGTGCATAAGCAGGGTTCTCCTGTATTCAGCGCTGTTAATCCCACCTAAATGCATAAGGTCTAGGCACTACTTCAGAAACAAATGCTCCACACAGTTTTGAAACAGAAGCAGGGACACTGAGTACTTCCTAGTGAAAGGGACCCCCTCCCATGTACTGCTGCCCAGAGTCTTTAAAAACTGCTGGAACAATGGTGAAATAGTACAGCTGCAGGAGCTACCACCTTAAGCAACTTCATTCAGCACAAAGTTTCTGAAAGTAGTTTCAGAAGCAACAACAAAAACAGACTACTTTTTGTTGCAGCCCCCGGGGTGCGGTGGGAGGGGGTATTCAAGGATGTTAGTCTCCAGCAGACATGTTGGAAAAGTCCTGAGCACTGCCATTATTTAATCTCTTGAGAACCAGAAGTGAGGATATACATCCACAGACTGGAAAGCACTGCAAGGATGAAGCACAGTTGCCTACTGGGCACTTGACACGTGAGAGCAACGAGCTTCATCCCTTCTGGGGCACTTTGGCATTAACTGCAGTGGTTTCTCCCATTCTCCCCTTTCCTTTTAAATGTATGAGCATCACCAAAAATTTGCAACAAATGCCTAATTTTAAACTAAGCAACTGAGATAAGGTTGAGCCCTTTCTTTAAAAGAATTAATGCAAACAACAGGAAGATGGCCCTGTTCCTTTTTATTTCTGAACTTTTTTAAAAAAGGCAAGAGGCAATGTTATATAACTGAAGTATCACACCTTCTATGCAAGTAATAAACATCTTGCAATTAATATTCTGTACTGTCTTTTGTGCAGACGTAAGTAGTCCGTAGTACTTAAGCAATTAATACACTGGAATTAAGGAAATAAAGAAAACACTTAAAATTAAAACTATTCAGGACAAAACACAGGTGCCTGAAAACTACACCCTTTACTTTTATGAGCCTGAATAAGAACAATTAAGCTGGAGGCATTCAACCTGAAAACCACGTCTGTTCCCACAAGACCTCGGGCAGCACCAGCAGTGCCCCACATTTGAGCGTGCACACATTAACTGCCGTTCAGAAATTTGGTTTGCAAACAAAAGACCCCCTCTCTTTACTGAGACCCACATTCTCCTTCCTTCCCGCTGTCAGCTGACCAAATGCTTTTTAATTAAATCATCATTAAGCATTTAAAAGCATTATTTGCCTGGGGCAGGGGGAGGGGAGGCAGGGGAGGAAATCCTTTCATTGTGCCCATTCAGCTGTTGGTGTCTGTTGAGCCCGCTGAAGAAGGCCATCAATTAATGCCAGCTACGGTGGCTTTCATGAAGAGGCTGTTTGTTCAGTAGGAACCAGCATCTGCAGAGTCATGCTGAAATGTACGCGACCATGGTCACAACGTTAAGACATCACTGGACATTTACGTGCAGCCAGTAAGGCGGCATTCCCCATCAGTCTCAAGGAGCTGTTGTAACAAACAGTCTTTTTGCCCTTGGAGTTCCCAAACACAGCTGCATCCTTCTAATAGCAAAACCACAAATAACCAATATTAAAAAACTTTGTTTGGTCTTTTTTCCAGATGAAAACTGAGCTTACGTAACTGACATAACTTGATTATTATTTTTTATTTAACAAAGCTTCATGAGGAATTTAACAGAAAAAATAAAGTATATGCTGGCACATAACCAATACCATTTGCAAAACTACAGAACTTACATCAATCACTTCTTCCCACCACAAATTTGTATTAGATATACAGTAACCACACTTAAAGGTTAGCTGCGTATCTATACTGGTATAGTTACACAAGCATATTCTCCCCTCTACAGGTGTAGCTACACCATAGGGTAAAAGTCTGTCACTGGTTCATATTTTCCCAGATGGAAATTAAAATGAACAATGAGAGTAGAACTCTGATTGTGTACCAACAAAGCCACATCAGCAAAATTAACTGACCAGCTATAGCTCAAATAATTACCCCTATATAAAACCCAGTGTGTAGACTATGTCTCGGAGCAAACTTCAGCTCCGTGTGGCAGTACACCTACTGAGGAAGGCAATGTATTACACATGCAGATCACACTGCTTTGCTGCAAAGTCACAGTGAGGTAATTGGAAATGTCTGAATAATCTCCAGTGAAGCAATTCAAACATCTCCAGGCATAGTCATCAGCGGGGATGTCAGAAGCCTTGTATTGTCATCCACTTGCTCGCCTTCTTTTTTTTTTTTGGTAATGCTTAATCATCAAGCACCACATAAGCCAGGAAAGATCAGATGATTTACGTGTTTCAGTTTGCTGCCACACACCTGGCACTTACATATACATGCACATTTATACTATTAAAAATAGTATGGTGCAGTTTTAAAAAAGTTTCAGTGCCATACATTTCAAGTGACTGGATTACTCAAACAGTGAGGTCAGAACCAAACTATCTAGGCCATCCAAAACAAGTACTGATAAAGCGTTCATGTCATGCCACCAAATGTCCCCTGACATGCTATGTCACTTCAGCAACCAAAGAAACCAAATCTCTGAACCAGAAATATTGTACAACTTTAGAACTCAATCTTCAGCCCATTTAAGATAGGTTTTCTGGAGATCAAAACACAATAGTGCTGGGCTGCAATCTCTCAAATAGCTCTGAGAAGAGATAATGCGTTATCCAGGGAGAGGGGAATTTTTCTTCTCTGCAATGGTATACTTCAAGCTCTTCCCACAACTGGTGACCCAGCACAACTATAATGCAATCTGACCTTAAATTTATCCATGTGGTTATGTCTAGTGAAAATTTGCTGAGTGAAACTGGAAATTTAGTAGCATTTTCCTAGAAAAAAAAAACAAACCCAGAAACAACCAGTAAGCATTCAACACCACAAATCTCCAGGAAGAGCTCTAATGAAATGAAATGTACCTCCAGGAATTAATCTGTCCACAAAATCCATCCATACTTTCTCTTTACCAAGATTTATTTCTGTGAGTAATATTTTACAGAAACTTGGAATTTTCAGGACAAAGTAAGCTTGATTTCTCATTTGTAGTTCTCGTGATCACTTCAGTGGCCAGTAACACCCTATTTTCTCATGAAAATCCAAGAACACAGAATCAAGGCAAAATGACCATTTAAAATTAACTTTTATCCCTAGTATATATTTCTATACTAGCCTTAAATCTATACAATGATGCAGTATCCCACAAGAATATAGAGGAGATTAAGTCCATCTTAAACACAGCACAGAATATACAAGCAATTTATGAAAACAAATTCTGCATATACTTTGCCCTGTAAAAATATCCATATGAGGAAAGGAGAATTTTAATACCAAAGTAATGCACTAGTTGCTCACAAATAGAAGTAGGTCACAGAGGATTCATGAAAGCAAAATGCCAGTGACTCATTGTAGAAGAAAGAAGAAAAGGAAGAAAATGAGTGCAAGGCTATGATTTATAATGTGCAAATAGCGATGAGCTAATATTGTGAAGAGGCACAATTTCACAACAAAGATTTGTTTAATTCACCCTGGTGTGCCAAGAATGAAGTATCACATAAAATGACTAGTAAAGCAACATTCACTGCAGAGGCAAAAAAGCAAGCAGTGATAATTATAGTTAACATTTTAATTTTGAACACATCAGTTAACTTACTGTCCACAGCTATGAAAGCCTACAGCCTACCTGATAAAACAGCAATAGTAGCTTTAGCTGCCATACCTAGCAGTGCTGCTGGCAGTAACAAAAACAACCCAAGATGGTATAGGGAATACTGCCTGTCAAACCACGCTAAAGAGGATGGCGTAGGTCTGTATTAAAACCTAACTCTTTAAACAGCATTTGCTCCAATACAAGCAAAATTGGAGGCAAACAAAAGGAGGGGAAACCAAAGTGAGTGTGTAGTCAACTGTTAAAACTGTGTGATGTAGTGCATGCAGTTATTCTTCAAGTTCTAGCTTATGGATTCATGATGACTCAAGAACTCCAAGTTTTCAGTGTCTGAGAGTAGGGTTTTGTTGTTGTTGGTTTTGGTTTTTTGCTTTGGGGTTTGTCTGGCAATTGTCTTGGAAGTTCATGTTTCAAGCCCTATTTTGGCAATGGAGAGATTTAGCATGAATCCTAAACTCTTAGAACAGACAAAAATTAACTTCTGTCCATGAATGCTTACACATTAGAAAGAGTCCTAAAATCTATAAAGCAGGAACGAATTCCACATGAAAAGGAACACTGGCTTGCACACACACAGCAAAGTTGAACAGCGCAATTCAGCGTACAGTCTTCCTTCTATACATTGATCCCTGCAAGAATTCCAGATTTACATAGTTTTAAAAAAGTATCTCAGGACTTCATAATCCTGCGAGAACAGATATGCCCAGCTTTTTCTTTGTATCTTCAGTTAAAATTCCACCTTGAAGCAGCAGTGTCTAGGACAACAGAGACACAATGGTGGAAACTGTAAATCTGAAAGGGAATTTGTGTCAAAATTGTCAACGAGGAGAGGTGGAACTCTCCTACAAAAAGATATTTTACCTAAGTCTTCATTGTTTATAAACTGTTAATTACACAAAAGCTGTTATCTCAGACATGAGCTATGCATTTACAAGAAAAACTAGGAAAAAATATCACATTTTTTGGTTCCATAGATCACAGCTGTTTTGAATTAGAATTTGTGCCTATGACTTACACTGGATTTAGACCTAAGAAACACTCCACAATGACCAAATTTTCCCCTTTCCTTCACTATGTCTTGAAGTACCACCACATCACATTCCTCAAATTCTCTAATACATACTACTATGCTAGCAATTAACTCTCACATGGACAAGCTAAAACCAAGACTGTCCACACAATTCTGTAAGATGTACTACCACAAGGTTACACAGTTGTCATTATTATTCTGAGATTCACACAGGTGATTCCACCACAGAAACTTGTCTTGCAGCTTACCAGACATCTTAAGCAGCGTGGATGAAGAGAACTGAAAGTTGAATCTACGGTTTAAGATAAATTCAGTAGTTTTAACACACAACTACTCTGTTCTACTGAAAACTTGCTTTGGCACAACTTCCACGTATTGTCCATCTGATGTAATGGAAACGGGTTCAAGTGGAACTATGACATGTAGTGTTCAGTGATCTTCTAAATTTCTCAGTAGTAAGGAAGAACATGCTGAGAGTTTGAACATTAATCCTTCATTTCCTGGATTTTGCAAAATAGAGGCCCCAAACCTCTAATTTGGTTCAGTAGTTTAATCAAACATTTGACTTTGTTAACATAAGCTCTAGCTCAGCTTTTCAAATAATCATTACAAATGACCTCAAACAGACTATGCTCGGCTTAAAAGCCAAACGTAGGCATACATTGGAAATACAAAATAATGTCGGCAAAAGCCACCTCCCCAAACATCTTCAATATAAACAAGTACAGACATTTGTTGGTATTATCCATTCTTCAAATCACAACTGCAAAAGTTACCCCTACCCATATAAACAGATTTTACCTTTGAAGAGGTAAATTAAATGATAAAGTGTTCACGTAAATGCATGTTAACATAATCACATGCTTTTTAATAATCTCCCTTCTACAAATGCATAACTAAATATTAAAACAAAATTATTTTTCAGTCTTTCAAAGCCTTGACAAAGTCTGTGCAGGTAATGGTAGCACACCGTTTAGAAGGGCTGGACAACTAGCTTGATGTACATATGGGTGTGTGACCAATTAAAAAGTGACTGATTGTTTTCTCAACCTGGCTTAAACTGATTACAGAGCTCTGACTTGTTTTTATGGGCATTTATAATATCTTGCCTCATTGTGACTAGCATAAATATAGTTGATACAGGAAAGTAACAACGACATTTTTAAAAATGACCAATAAAAAACCCCCAAGACTCTAACTGGTAAACTGTCATTCAACGATTCATATTTCCTTCCACAATTTGGTGAAATAGCAATGTAATCGCATCATGTCTTCCTTCCGAAGTGCTGCATTATATTTCACACTATTGTGGAAAATGTTTACTGATTAACACAGATTCTTCATTTCTTTGTATTCCTTGGAGAAATAGCATAGCTTGCTCTCTTAATTTTTATTTACTGATTTCTTTTTCCAGTAAACAAACTCAAACACAAGAACAGCAGTTTCACACCTATTTAGCGTGGGAGAGGTACAGTATAATTTTGCAAAAATCTGCTAAACTCCTAACAAGTTTCTGCAAGACTGAAGCGGGACTGAACATCACATTACTGGTATCACAGTCAGCAGGCAGACACTGAAACATCACCCATTCAGAGCTCTAACACCAAGTCATGGTAATAATTCCAGAAAAGAATACTCTGCTTTTAATTTCTGACTATTCAGTATGTTATATTAGCCATATCTTTAAAATAGATAAGGTAGTCACTCTCTCCAAAGGACAAATTCTGTCCTTCCCATTCACTAATGTCTCCCAGCACACTGTCACTGTAGAAAAGTAGAAACATGTCATTCATCATTGGTGGAGACAGAAATCATACTGCAATGTGATACAAAGCTGCATGTCATATCCTTTACATGTCTACCTTCAATAGTCCAAATGTCTGTAGCCGTATCACCTCACGCTGGGTGGCATTAGGCTAACTAGCTGCTGCAGGAAATGATGATGAACCCTGAGTCAGAGCTAAGCACACACCCCAGCACAGTGCTGCAGGGCACGGTGCTGTTTTGCAGATGAATCTGGGCTGCCAACCTCGTGAGATCATTGGAGATCACTGCTTTTGGCAAGCATAAGGGTAGTCAAGTGTGCACTTGTGGGGGAAAAAAAAAAAGACAAAAACAACCACCAAAAAAACCCTACCAAACATTCAGAACCCCAGATCAACTGAACGTGTTTTCTTCAGTCCTCAACAAGCTAATTAAACAAAAAGTTTAATCATTTTGACAGTGTATTGGTGTTAAGCAAGTCCCTAGTTAACTTAAGCTTTTCCCTTCCAATGTTTACTTTAAAACCAGTATGTCTTTCAATGGAATCAGGCTACTGAAAACTACCCAAACAAAAATCGGTGTGTTTCATGCTATATATACACAATTCTATCATTCAAGAGAACTTATCCCTGACAATAAAGTGCAATGTTACAAAGTGTGGATGTTTTGAGATTAAACTTAGCAATACATAATTATACAGTTTAACAAATTCTTATCAAATCATAGGCCAACTACAAAAAGTAGGTAACTTATACTGACAATCTCTTCAGAAGGTTATCACCACTAAGTATGCAAAGAGAAGCATAGAAGGTCACTGATATTGAGGCAAACAGGTGGCGTGTGGCCACAGTACAGATCAGAAGTCAGATTTTCACACTGAAGCAACTAAATCATACCTTCAAGATATATAGAAATATTTTCAATAGAAAAAGTGCTCAATATATTCAATATAGTTCAATATTGTCATTTTATAAATACAGTGTGCTGGGAGAAGGGAAGGAAAAAAATCCAATAAGCCTTAAGCAAAATTATTGTCTTCGAGTGTTACAGAGTAAGGTGCCTTCCAGCTTACTTCAAACAAATAAAATCAATTTAAATTAATCATACATTACACATTAGGCACTTGCTTGAAAATCTCAGTAACCGCTAAACTCAAAGTACCTTAACGCTGCTGCGCATTTTCTATTCCAATATTAAAGTTCAGCAAGTATGTGAAAAAATAATCTATGTTTTTTGTCTTTTACGTATCTTTTTTCTTCTAGAAGAACATATGAAAATAGAAAATTGTACTTACTCCTATGTATGTCCCTAAAGCCATGTGGTATTCCTACCACCCAAAAAACCCTAACTATACCACTACAGCTATATACAATGGCGTTTTTTGGTTGAAAAAGTCTTCGGAATAAATTATAATTTATTTTAGATGTTTTTACTCTAGATTATATCTAATACTAAGTAATGACTGGATTTTTTTGCTGTCATTGTTCAAAACTGTACAATGATTTCAGACTGTAGCCTTCCTCCTTTAAGCTGCAATGGAGTCAGTTTGCAGAAACTCTGGAAAACTGGAGTAGGTCAGCTTTGTTCCAAGACTTCTAAAGAAAAACTATTTTGAGGGAAGATATGTCATAAACAAAAAAACCCCATGTTTTCTACTCTCAGGAACAAAACAACTTGGTCCAACATGAAAAAGAGCTCAGTGGTGAGCAACATAATTACTCCTTATGTATGCAATATGTCTGTAAGTCCTCATTGTTCTAGACATTATACGAACACAACAAACAGCCTCTTCTGGAAGGCTTACACAGTCCAAAAACCCAGGCAAAACACACAGATGAGATAAACATCTCCGACAAGTTAGAAGAGGCTGTGGATGAAGTAAGGTGACAGAAAAGGGTGTGCTACAATTTTTGGCCATCAGGAAGAGTAATCACCTCACTACTCATCTGGCCCATTAGCCCATTAGCTAATTTAAGGTTTCTATTTGCATCACAGCAGAAGTATGCCTGCAGAAGTGATGTGCAGAAGCAATAAAACCACCATTCCTCCAGTCTTTGCTTTTGTCTGGAAAGTGTCTTATGCCTGGTGAACACCACCTTCAGAGGATTCAAGGAAAAAAAAAGAAGTGAAACTGGTACACAATCTACTTCAGTCCCCGCACAGTCATAGCCAAGACAAAGCCAGGAGCAAATTTACCTTCCACATCAGTTCCCCTTGTTCTGTAGAATTTTTATGAGACAAAAGTAGCCCTCGCTTTTGACAGGACTTGTAAGAATACAATGCCTAATAAATGCAGAAGTCAGTCGATTAATGGGAGCTGTTTTCATAAAATAATGAAAATTAGAAATAAATGTCTTCAAAAACAACAAAAAAAAATCTGATACTGCACACTTCTTATCCTAAGAACATGAAGCACCACATTCCTTCCAAACCATATTATAAGGAACTGTATTTTAACTGCTTGGACTTCTGTATTTGAAGTGAAAGTCCTATATTTACTTCCCTTCACTTATCTTGAATAGTTGTGTTGATAATATTTGCTGCCTTTGCCCTTAGGATGGCTATCATCTAGTGATAAGTGAAGTCATCCACTCATGGTTTATGAGTTTTATGTTTATGGAATCTTGGTACCTATCAGAAAAGTGGTTTGGTAAAAAAACATAGTTTGCAGAGAAGAAAAACAAATTATTTCTGACAGCACAAACTGTTCCATTGAAATATCTGTAAACGTGTATGAAAACTTGAATGAAAATTGTGTCTCCACCCTTCCTTTTGCGGCATTACACGCATTGCTACTGTGCCTCCAAAAAGGCCACTGCGTAACGCAAGACACTGAGCCAGTTCTCAAACTCTAATCCTTCCTCTGACATTAGCAATGTCCATAACTTAAAAAAAAATGTTTTTTCATATGAGCTTTTCCGCAAAATAGGGTAATTACACAGACTTTCATAATTTTGTATCTTCTGTTACATGCATGTTTAATATGCGTATTTTTATTACAATAGCAACACCTTTGTGTAAAGAAAGAAAAGTGCTTAAAATGTAACTTCAAATAATCTAAAAATTGGCAGATATTCTAACACTCTACATGCATAGGCAACCCCCATACTAAAACTATGTTCGGCAACGTCTCACTTCATTAGGGTGCTGGATTTCTAATCTGCGCTGGGTGTTCCTGCCACATATGATGTTCTAGCTCCTGGACCCTGGCCTTCTAATTGTCCATACTGCATGTACTTTACTTCATTACTGCACTGTGTTTTGGAATGATCCAGCTATTTAACTACAAGATGAAACCTGGGAGCAGCTCTACAGATCATTTCTTAATGATGCCTCCCACTGCACTATTCTTCCAACAGCACCTCAGCAGGACATGTTCCTTCATACAACTCCCACACATTTCCACCTTTTCAGACAGTCTGGCCTACCCAAGAGAGAAAAGCAGCACACAAGTCCCCCTACCCATGCCCTTACACAGGCCCAACAGTCCCACAGGGACCTGGGCCAAGTGCTTCCACCACCGACAGAAACCACACCATGCTGTTGGCCCATAGGCCAGCTTTGCGGGCAGGTGCCTTTTAGAAAAGGCAAAGTTATTGCTTCCTCAGTACGACTTGAAGGGAAAAATTCATTTTTTGATACAGAGACAGAAAATGCAGACAGTCCTTTGGACCTCTCTTCACATTGTTTCCTTCTAGTAATACTCGTCTGTTGACCCTTGGACTGGATTTAGGCCATCACAGTCCCAAAGAATATACAGAACATTTTTTTATGTTTATAAAAAGACTGGCCCAGTGTCTCCAAGGCTATTACTAAGGTTAGCAGGAGAGATGATAGCATCAGCAATAATAAATTAGTAGTGGTAAAACACAGCCTACTTAAGGAACAACAAGAATCAAAAGGAAGCTGGCCAGAAGGGTGGCAAACCTTTCAGATTTTCTCAAACTTGTCAATGATTAAACAAACACATTACCTTGACTGGGAGGACAAAATTACTAAATCTCTAACACTAATACACTGTGTCTTGTTTCCTGTGGACTGTCAGAGTAGGTGATCCTACTGGTTTCTTCCTGCCTTACAATTTATGAATCAGAAGAAGGAAACACATGATGGTTAAAAGGTATAAATTTATAGATAATGCTGAATGCTTAGGTCTGACCTACACAAACAATTTGCATATTTAATAAAATAACTTAGTATATTCATATACTCTAGTATGTTTTGTATTTCCTTTGAAACATTTCCTTTACAGAAAAGAAAAAACAAATTTTAAATCAGTTCGCTGTTCTAAGATTTGAGGAAGACGTATAAAAAAATGTGAAGAAACTTAATTTTCAAACTTGAAAAAATTTTTGCAACTTTTTCCACCAATAGGAATCAAAGCCTTGTAAAAGATAACATTCTGACATCTGGCAAGACAGAATAGCACATGCTAGACACCGTCAAGCAAGAAGGAAAAACTAGACAGAAGCGTATTTCCCAACACAACTCATGTTCTCTCATTAGTCATAGGTCACAGATGGGGAGCAGATGCCTCCAAACACAACAGTTCAATCATCAAAACATGGCAGAAGGGCCAGGGAAGAAGTCAAATCACCAAGCCTCAGGTAAGGGGAAAAAAAAAACCAACAAAACAAAACACAGCAACCCCCCCCACACACACACAAAAAAAAACCCCCAAGCCATGTACAAGCTTCCTTACAAAATGTGTTACATATTTTCTTTGTGCATTATGAGGGGGAAGCAAAAGGAAGATGTTCTGGTAAGACTTGATGGTACAGTGAACTAACATAATCATCCTTATGCGTGGGTTGTTTGTAGACAAGGTGAATAGAGCATATTGGACTTGTCTGACTGCCTTTGCTTCTACTATTACAGCACTTATGAAAATTCCCTTGACATACCCATGCATAAGAACAAGCTAGACAGGCCTAGACTCACTGAAAAAGCAAATTTGTAAACCTAATATACGCAATGTACTTTTTATTAGCAAACTCCGAGGTTTAACAATATTACCACAAAGGATATTAGTTAATTATGACTTCTTACTGAACAGCATTGTCAGATGAATGAGTTAACATTCAAGCATCCTCCTTCCAGTTTCCATAAAAGGGAATAAAAAAAGCTATGTGTTGATTTATATTATGAAAACTGTCCTGACAAATTCTGGTAAACACCAAGGCACCCGTCAGTAGAAACATAAGTCTAATTTATTCTTGTCATCAGTATCTAACTTCTATTTCACCACAGACTGGATTATTATGTTTATGTTTGAACTACATTAAATCTGTAAGGATATATAAATCAACTAAAAATTCTGATAAAGATTTTTGCCTTCTCTCAGTAAATATGGACTGTAATCAACAGGAAACATCCATGACTGAAGGTAGAATTTCACTCTAGATCGCTAGGCTCATGGATTTTAAGCTATATTTTAACCTAGCTCATCCAAGAAGTGATAATACCAGTTGCCCAAAGAGAATTTTAAGAATAAGATTAATTTAAATTAGAAGCTGGTTCATTATACTCAGATTTATCAAACTACTGTACTCATCTTCCCTATAACAACTTCAGGATTTAAATCTGATGCCTAAAAGCACCATATTTAAATGTGTTTCAGAAACAAAGTACATGCTTCTTACAGAAATCCATCTCTGATGAATAGCTTTAATAAAACAAATAAATCCTCCAATAAACTCCTCTTTTCCAGGTACACATCAAAAAAGGGAAAGGGTCAAAAAACCCCTGCAGGTTGTTCCACATGTGCAAATCTGTCTCTTGTGACAAGTGGGATTCTGTTCAACAGCCTGTGCTTAAATCTTGTACAGGATGGGGGCCCAGCAGCCCAGAGAGAGAACACTGACTATGCAGTGTTCCTAAATGCATGCAGGAAAAGTCTGAAGCAGCAGCGGAGGACAGTTATGAACATCTTGAGTGCTACTTAAAACAGTCAGAGATAGCAAGTACCAGCATTCAAACAAAGTAACTTCTAATTTATTAGTCCTCTTAAGTTAAGCTCCAGACGAAACTGATATCCACAGAATTACCTCCCACCACCCTCCCCAAAAAAATTATTATGAAGTGAATCCTTCCCCTATTTCTTAAGGGAAAAAGAGATAGATATAATGGTATTTCACAATGTAAAAAATGCTATACTAGTTTGAATTAGTCAAGTTCAACAAATTCAAAGAAATAAACCAGATTCTTCCAGTGGCGGAACAGAACCAAGAGTCTTGTTCAGTTTGGGAAGACAAGCCACATTTTCCAGAAACAAGGTTATAAATGGCTGCACTTTGGGAATTTTCAAAAGCTATAGTACGAATGCACACTATAAACAGTATACATGCCCTCATAGATGGAAAAGCATCTATCCTATTTATGCTAGATGTGCCTTTGAATAAATCCCAAGTAAGAAATAGAAGTTTTTTCTGATTGTTGAACTGACCTTATAGTATCAGTCTCACTCACCTTCTTAACAAGTATTATTTTATACCTACTGCTTAAGTATTTACACATACAAATGTCTGTGCAGCCTTGTGTGTATTTATTTACACTCTGTACAGGTGTATACTTATATACTGATACATATGAAGATAAACAAAAGATATTGATAACATTTTCTCTGCAACACTGCAACAGCTAAGTTTACATTCATGCAAGTCCCCTTAAAACAAAAAATAGGAATTTTGTTAGACATTAATAAATGTTCAGACTGATGTATTCCCTTATTGACACACACAAAAGAAACAGAGTATATTTTACAACCATCTAACTGCCTTGAGAGAAATAATGTTTTTTAAACTCTGCAACACAATATTATGATCAAGCACCAGGAGGACTGATGGTATATAAATTTATATTAAACTAAATTATTTCAACACATAACACTTCACATTATTATTTGTTTCAACAAATTAAGGAGCATGAGGAATGGGACTTCTTCAGTAATCAACACCCTTGACTTTACATAGGGCTACCTTAGTCTACCCACCATTAACACCGATTTTTAAAATTGCTTACATAAACTAATTTTTAAAATAAAACTGAATATATGTATCCTTGATTTCCCCATAATTTAATTACACGTTAACAACGATGTTTTAAACCAGTCTAGTTAGGAAAGACAGACACTTTGATCACATATAAATAGCCATTCCCCTACCAGTAAGTAGTGCCTCATTTGACATCACCTTCACAGAATTATGGAATTTAACACTTATGATGGAAGAGAAAAAAAAAATTCCACTAGTGGGTAACCTTTTAAAAATTTTCTCTAACATATGATTTTAAACCTAGGTTAAAGACAAATGATAGAGATCAAAAGCAGGCTATTACATGCTAGAACATCTACATAACTACTGCATATGCAGAAAAAAGAACGGATGGGATAAGGAAGTTGCTGCAGTTTTTACTTTCTAATCGCCAAACTGAACATGCCAGTATTTCATGGGAATAACAGATCTACTTACAGTAATAATTATAATCTTTCAAGAACAATAGAGCATGACGGTTTTCCTTATTCCTAAACAATTATTTAGGGAAGACCATTGCTAACTGAAAGAAAGGGCGAAAAAGCTGGTATATTTATTCTGGCATAACCCCAATATTTTTGTACACATCTGTCAGTGGCAGGAATACCAGTAATATGCAAGATTGTAGTTCTTAAATCTCTATTGGGTAGGTCAATCTGGGAACTGTTCTGGTTTACAGTACTTCTGAGATATTGTTTATATTTGCTGGGAACCATGCCAAAAGGAGTTTTCTAGTTCACTACTATTCAATTTGGTTTGAGCATCTTAAATAAAACCACAGAACTGATCTACCATGAGATTTAAGGCTGCACTGGAAGTGTTTTGGTTTGGTTTTTAGTTTTTTTGTTGGTGGTGCTGTGTTGTTGTTTGGTTTTTTGGTGTTTTGTGTGGGGTTTTTTTGCTTTATTCAGGTGGAAGAAATCTAATAGTAATATGTATCAATAGTACATAGAATATGCACTGGTACAAAAAAATGGCTTGAAACATTAGTGTTGAGAATAATGTGGTCTCAGAAATGGATAGAAAAATGACAAGTATATTAGGTGAGTGATCTCCTTAAATGTCTCTACCAACGTACATTTAAGTCACACGAAAAATAAAGTCAAATAACCATGCAGTAAAACCCCAAATCAACTGAAATTCACAGTCCACTATATGACACTTACATATTATGCCTAGACACATTTTTATCTATTAATACTATATATTCTTCTGGGGGGGGGTTAAAATTTCACAATTGCTGCCGTTAGTGAATTTGCAAAGGTTCAGAGGCAAAAATCCTCTGAAAGGTTCCCAAGAGAAAATCCAGGAGCCATCACTGAATATGACACACCTGTTGAATAAGGCTGAATCAAAGACAAATGAACTTTGGTTTTCCTCAGTTTGGGAAACACAGTATGGCACATACTTATCTGTCCTGGTGCCATCACAGTGTTCCTTCCAATCTACCTCCCACTAAACCTTTTTCTAATGGCATGTAACATGATATCCTGATCCAGGTCTACAGCCTGCAGATAATGTGGTGATATACACAGAAATGCATGCAATGTTAAACAGTTTTACTCCATTATCAGCGTGACACATTTAATAAGCTTCATTTAAAATGTTCTGAATCAGTTAGCAGTATCTTCATACTCTAAACACAGTAGCTCAAAATATTGAACGGTTTCATGTCTCATAATTAACTAAATCATTACCACTCATGTTTCCTACTTTGTAGGCCATGCACACTGACATGTGTAACAAATTCACGGGGCACCTACCCTGAAATCCACTTACCTCACCACCATTTCCAGCTTTGACAAAGAACTACCAGACGCGAGCCCGTCAATCAGCATATGCAGCCACAGAAGTAGGTGCATAGCTTATAAGCTTGAAGCTCTCTGACAGAAGGTGCAGAAGAGGTGGTAACTATTAACCACTGCATCAGTGAGCTCCTGTGTGCTTAAAAATTACGTTTGAGACGGATCAGTAAACTTCTAATACAGCAAGAACTGTAATGGCTCTGCAGAACATCAACAGCAGATGTAAGCCAAGCGGAGTGGGAGGAGTGAATCTGTGTAATGTGCCCACATCATGTGATGTATCCCAACAACTACAGCTCATGGAGGGATGTCTGGACTACTGTCCTCTTTGATTCCCTGGGTAAGAAAGGCTAAGACTGTCTCCTACTGTGCAACAGCAGACATGAACGACGGCGGGGGGGGGGGGGGGGGGGGGGGGGGGGGGAGAAAAATTACAGCTTATTTCAGCACATTCCAGCACTTTCCTAAGCTTCTTTTTTATTTTGCTCTTATTTCAGCTTTCCTCAAGTTTTCTACAGTACGATGTTTTGGTTAAATCCTAAAGATCTTGACTGAATTCTAACAAAATAGCATTTTTTTTCAGAGTAAAAACTAAGCAAAAGACAGGAATATGATCAGACGAATCCTCACCACTGGCTGAAGCTAAGAAACAATGATGGCTCATTGGAGAAGACTAATCATTGCCAACATTCAGATTGTAAGCAGAACCTGAAATACATTAATTGCTTCAACAAAGAGGTTGGCCCAAGTAAATGAACAACACATTCACTTCGAAGGTGAGACTGTGAGACTATGGCCCTAACACATAGCCCTTACTGTGAATAAAAGGAAATACAATTACCAAGATACACAAACACTTCACTATGTAGCACAGAAAACAGTGGGATCATTAGCCCAACAGATTAACTTCTAAGAAAACATATTCAATGACAATGTGTTTTAAAAGCACAGATAGCTTGCATATCCTTCCACTAAACTTATTCAACATCTCTTAGGGTAATAGCTCCCTCTCAGTAGCATGTAGGCATTAAGGTGAAGAGGGTTGAAAGCTAAGCTCTTCAAATCACCATCATCCAAAATGTCGATTAACAACCACACAAATGCATCAAAATGCAATCCTTTTTTAACTTTTAACTGATGTTTACTTGTATGTAACAAAAGTAAAACAACTCAAGTTGGAGCACTGACAGATTCAGCTGCCATCAACACAGTTATGCTTCATTTCTGTGGCTGCTTTTATGTCTTTAAGTGTGCTTGGTTTTATTATGTCACCAACAGGACCACTTTTAACACCTATTATTAAATAAAACAATCCATTTATAGTATACTTACACATAATACTATGTTGACAAAGGGAAATACCAAGATCTATACATGAACCAATAGCAGGAGTTTACATCACAAGTTTAAAATCTCTGCATCTACTCAAACTACCAACTCAGAGAGGTTCAAAAAGCCTGCTCAGCATGTTCCAGGAAGCATGCTGCCCAAAACTAATAAAACTACAAGACAGTTTGACAACTCTATTCTCTTAAGTTTCCAATAAAAGTTATAATTTTCTTTTGTTTTTGATGTTTCAGAAATGGTTATGAACTGTTAGAAATATGAATTATTACTTGATGATCGATTAATGTTTTAATCCTGTATCAGGAATGTCTCAATACCACTTCAGTGACTGTACACAACTAACATGAAGTTTCAACACAAATCATGCAGGAGTCTACTTTGGCTGAGAAGCAACTGGGCAAGCATTCATAATTCCATGCCTTTAGAAAAAAAACAAACAAACCAAAACAAAAAAAACCCCACTCTGACTTAAAGGAAGAAGGAGTGTAATAACATTGTTTCAGTGCAACTACCACAAAGAAGCAAGAGAAAAGCACACACACAAAGAATCACTGGCTTGTGGGTTTTGTAGAAGATACACAGAGAAGGTCAGAGACAGAAGAGAGAAGGTGGCAGAAGAGTACTAAATACATAGTATAGAATTAAATAGTAAGTACGTAGTAATTTTTCCATATGAAAAAAGTGTGTGTGTGCACATCTTTCTGCATATAAATCTACACATCGATCTATATAAATCAATGTATACACATACACAGAGACTCTCCCTAGTTCCCTACTCCAGACAATGCCATTTCAGGCAGGAACCCGAAGTTGGTATTATGAAGGGTCCACACACCTACAGCAATAGAAAAGGATGTTAACACATGGTGGTATACAAGTTTCTTTTCTGTAAAGCCGGATGGTGTTATCCATGTCGTTTATAGGCTCAGCGATTTGAATACCAAATGCCTCCAATTTACAATTGAAGAGAATTTTGCTACCCACCAGTCCTGAAAACCCACTCTGTGACTTGAAAGTTTGGTTGGGTTATTTCTTGTTTAGGTATCACTTCTAGAAAGAGCTGCTGCAATTGAAATTCAGCTAAGTCTACTGTTAGAAAACAGAAGTAAAAAAAATATCTTAAAGGTTTCAGTTAGCAAATAAGATCATAAACTAAGTTTTATGTCCATTTTATAGCTTAGCTGCCAGGCTCAACACTGCAAACTGAAGGAGAGTAGACTATCTTTTCATTCTTTACTTCTTAGAACCTCAACAAAGAGAAATAAATGCCTACATCAAGTAAATCTGTACAAAGAAACAAAATTCTTAGTACTAGCAGTCAATTCTCATTATCCCAAGTGTCAAGAAAGTAGGATAGTGCTCATAGAAAGGATAGGGCCTAGCAGGCCACAAGAATTCTAGTAGTATAGGTAAAAGTAACTGAACAGGCAAAAGGAACATACCTAAGAGGCAAAAATGACAAACCAAAACATCGAATTAATACACTCACGTTGGCAAGGAGTCCCGAAGCCAACTGTGGATACAACCAGAAATAACAATGAATATCCCTTGTAAAGTTTCCATGAAGCACCAAGTCCTGTCATTAGCTTTACAGCAGTGTCACAGGTAGTGTTACTACTAAGAAAAAAACTCTCTTGAATCAGTGGATCCAAAACTTTGCTTAAGCACAGCCAGGAGATTCACATCGCAGGAACTAGACTCCCTTCAAGCCTACCCATAACCTGCTCTTTGGTCCTCTAAAATGCCTGGAAAACTATGCAAAACGTGAGTGGCTACCACTACCCAGCAGCAGTCTTTAAATAAGGAAGGCATCCCGTGGCAAGTAAGCAGCTATTCTTCCAGTCCTTTCATGTAACAGTTGGGTCTATGGCTGGCTGTGAGCCTGTGAAGACAGTCCAAGTGAGACACAGCTCAGAACCTGTATACCCAGGTGGTACCTCAATTTACCCAAGCCATGTTCTGCAGCAGAACTAGGAGAATTTGCACTGTCCCTATTGTTTTTATTTCTTCTGACTGTTTAATCATTCTGGGATCTATCATTTACATTAGTAGATTAATAGGGGTATAGGGGTGCAGGGGCAGGTCCACCTTTAAGAAGAGAGCTGAAGTAGTAGGCCCGTCAGCCTTCCCCTGGAGATGGTAACACAACAGACACTGAGCCTCCCATCCAGATAAGAGGACCAGCCTGAGAAAGGAGGGCATCTGTGCCCATTAAGAGTAAGCATCCTTGAAATTCCACTGATGGCTTTTTAGTTTCACAATGCTGTGACACACTGATTTTGCTACAGAGAGGTGATTAAATACCCCTGTAACACATAAAACACAACTGCATATATGACATGTACTATTCATTGATACACCATGTATGTGATAGGCTGAGACAGTATTCAATGCTGTTTTAAAAATTCTTTCAAATATTTCAGCAAATCCAGTACAGTATTAAATGTGTTTGAAAATCAGGAATGCATCCAAGTATTAAAAAAACAAAACCTGAACCCTGCAAGTGGTACACATATTTTTCATGTGTCTTGTGAAGCATACCAAGTCTCTCTCCTTGACCTGCCATGCAGGCATACGCTTTACAAAAGTTATTTTTAGGTCTTCACATAGGTGCAAACCTACTTAAATAAGAAAAGTGAAGACAATTTGAAAAAGCCCCAGCATGTTCCCCTCTTTCAACAGACACCTCTGCAGCAGGAAAATGTACAAGGCCTATTTGGACACTCAGTTGATGCTGTATAAGAGTAAAATATTATTTGCAAGAGAGATAATAATTAATTATAAAATAACTCAGCATCTACTGCTACCTCAAGTCAGACACATAAAGAATAGGTATACACTGAAGGAACAGTTTTGCATTCATGTGAAGCAGGCCACTGGATTTTCCTATTTTAACTTTCTGATGTTCAACAGACATTTTTTCCTTTTGAAAAATATCAGTACATGATTACTTAAGGCTTAGGAACAGCCAGCTCTGCTAAGCCTCTATCCTGCTTGCTTTCTGCCAGCTTTTCAGCCAGCAAGAGAAGAAACATTTCGCACATGTTCTCCAAGGAAAATACGTAAGTTAATACTTAAGGCAGTTTCACAGACAGAAGCATCTAGTAATTTAACACCACCACCGTATGTCTCAGAACAGCATATGGGGTACTAGTGAACACAGTTACAAACCTCTATGAACTCTTAATGGTCCTTGTGATAAAGCCATACACTTAACGGCAAGGGATACCACGGCACAAGAATGACCAAGGTGTCAAAGCCTGTCAGTCTTCTGTCCGTTGATGGCCCAACCCTTTAACTGTTACTTAGCATTTACTGTTTCCAAACCCTTTTTACCCTTCTGACAACAACGACAACGCTACAAAATTAAAAGGCCACTCCTGTATTAATAAACGTCAGCTAGCCTGCCTAAAAAAGCAGTTACACAAACCTGTCTCTTTAAGAACACCGAACAAAGTAAGCTATCCTGAGTTGTCCATATAAAGTATATCTGCTCCGGATAAAAGGTCAGATATTTGAAAGCAAGCTGAAAGTGTCTTTAAGAAAAAAGAAAAGGAGGGAGGGTGGAAGAACGGGAGAAAACACAACATCGCGTAAGAGGAGGCAGAGCGACAAGGAGACTTCGGTTTAAGTGAATGCCAAACCAGGAGAACCCCAGCGGGCTGGCAGACGAGTCCCGCAGCCCTCGCGGTCCGAGACGGGGAGAAGCCAAGCGGCCGAGAGCCCCGCCGGCGACCAGGAAGTCCGGCGGCCCGGGGCCGCGCCGCTCACCTGGCGGCGGCAGCCGCCCCCGCCCGGCCCACCCTGCGGCCCCCGGCCCGCCCTGCGCCCCCCGGCCCGCCGCCTTACCTCTGCGTCCGGCGGAGGCGGGTGCCGCTCCTCAGGTGGGGCAGAGTGAAGTTCGAAAGGAGCATCCAAAAATTTGGGTCTGACATATCCATTTCCCTACCTTCGCGTCCCTAATGACTCGGTGCCATACTACGGGGAGGAGGAAAGGACAGAGCTCCCGGGAGACTCCGGGCGGGCCGGACGCAGCCGGCCTCCGGGCTGCGGGAGTGGACAACTGCCGCTCGGGCCGGCAGCAACTTTCCCGTGAGGCCCCGCCCCGGCCCCGCCCCGGCAGCGACCATTCGCGCCCGCGCGGGGGTGGCCCCGCAAGAGCCTCGCGCTCCGCCGCCGTTACCGGTTCCCGGGGGTCCCGCGGGTTCGGGGCCCTCTTTAAATGTACATCGTTGCCATTACGTCGTGACTACCCCGGGAGAACTGACAGTACAGGTAGTTAATTACTGTTTTTCACGTCGGCTGCCTGCCACTCCAGCCACTGGGCCTTTGTCACAGAGAGCCGGGACACCCGCCTCCATTAGCAGCTATCTCATTTCAGAAAGCTACCCCGAAACACAGGCCTGCATTGAAGGGTACAGAAAGGCTTTGAGTACCTTTTCCACTCAAAGCAGTGACCTAATCCTTCAGGTACTTGGAGTCATTTCCTCCTCCCTTTGCTTTACTTTCTTCCTTTGCTTCTCGTCCCCCAGCTGCCTCCCAACTCAGCTGGTTTATTTCTTGACTTTCTTTTCCCCCCTCCCATAATTCCACATTCGCTTCTCATTTTAGCCCCATGTGTGCTAGCTGGCGTCCTCGGTCTCTTCACTCCTAATTCCAGCACCACCCTCCACAGCTCTATCTAGACTAGCGTTTTTCTTCCCATTTCTGCAGTAGACAAAGAAAAGTGTTTCTAAAATTACTACTGTACTGCATTGTCATTCAGTAATGCCAAACTCCAGCTGTTGGAAGCAATGGTGGTCAGGTATAGAAAAACACTTATTGTGGCTTCAAAATACTATGAGGTTGTTCTTTTAACATACTTAAAATTTCCCTTTGCCTTTTTGTTTCTCTAAGGGTCACATTTAAGAGACTTGGTCACACTGCAAGTTTTGTGCTGGAATTGTCATCTCAACATTGCTGGAGCTGTGTTTTAGAAAAACACTAACTACTGTGATAATGCAGTGCTGCCTGCTATCTGAGAGAAATTGTGTAGCACTGTGGTCAAATCACCCAAGACTGCAACAGTAGGAGGAAAATCATGGGAAACAAAGAAAAATCTGATGTAAATACAGACTAGTCTATTGCTTGGGTGAAAGAAAACTCGTGGCACAGGATGCTGCAGAGCAGAGTTGGAAGGGCTCACATGACACTCGGGGTGAGACAGCTCTCGGCATACCAGCTCGGGACGTAACACGGCATTGCAATGTTAGCCCTCATTCTGAAAAGCCTCTAGGAATACACATTGCTAAGGAGACACTAGTGTCCTCTAACAAACTAAAACATGTTTATTATGGGGGTGTAGAGGAACATTTTATTGGGATAGTTATACAAGTCACAGGTCAAACTTTATCTTATTCAGGAAATGGGTTTAGACAGGCGTTTAATAAGGTGTTCACGCAGCAGTTACCATGAAAGGCCTTAGTACAAATCCCCAGCAGACAGCATTTGCTGACACGCTGCTGTAAACAAGTCAGTTGAACACTGATCAAACACAAAAGAATCATCTAACACTTCTCTAAAGATGTCTTAATTTTAGCAGAGACCAGTTGCATGTGAGAAGAATGGGAAACAGCCCCATCCAGGTCTCAGGTCAGATTTTCTTCTCCAAGTAAAGCTGAAATAGCAGCAGAAGGTGGTGTTCAGGCCAACCTCCGCCTGTGCCCCTCTCATGAGGGCTCAGCAGGAGGTTGCTTCCCAGCCAGCCTGCATGTCTGTGCTTTTTATACCCCTCCATTAGGACAGAGAAGTAGTATTCGCATCCACTCTAACAGAAGACTTCTCATCCATTTCTTTTCGCTTTGAGGCATGCTTGCCCATACTGAGTGTGAAGTTTGAAAGGTTCATGTGAAGGCAGGCATTGCTGGCAACCCTGCTTTCTTAAAACTTCTTAAGAAGGAAATTCCCCAATCTCTACATAAGCACCAAAAAGCATCTCCTCCTCCACATGCGCTACTACCTCATCTTCTCTGCTATGCACACAAGTTTTTGCCTGTAATCAGCATGTTTGGAGAAAGAGCTATACATAATCATGAAACCAAGGAACTGCGTTGTGAACAGCACTGGCTAAAGAATAAAAACAAAGTATTCTACCTATCATACAGGAAAAGTTTCAGTGTCGTCATCACCCTACAAGCTCTCCCCTCTCCTCATCCTTCCTAAAAGGCAGTTAAAGGAGGACCTTCCCTCTCCAAGTAACAAAAGCAGTTCAGTTTCCATAACTCAGCCAAAGACACCATGTGTGGGTGATAATGGAACATGGAGGCCAAAACTTATTCCCTATCAATGTCAAAAATTAGCAGTCTTTTCTCCTGCAAGGCCACGCTGCAATTCAGCTCATGATTTCTTTGTGAAAATCTCTACCACTTTATCAACAATGATAAGAAGCCTCTGATTTTGAAACATACCCTAAAAACTTTCAAAAATGAAGCAAGGCTAGTCTATCGTACCCGCCTGATAAAAGATGAATGTTGCTCTGATGAAAAATTAGTTTAATCCTTCTATGTACAGCGAGAGAGATGATTATACCCAAAGCCATTACACAGACCTGTGTACGGCAATATACATTTCATAATCTGGCAAGTTTGATTTTTGAAAAGCAGAAAGGAATGAAGAAATTCTAGGTAAAAGTTTCTGTCTATTTATATAGCAACAGAGGGTATGATAATCAGATCAGAGTGCTGTTCCACGTTCAATGCTGAACATTGTTCACTTCAAATTGTGGCTTCTCATGGTCAAACCCCTTGCAATTCCATTTCTAGACCCTGCACAGGCTATCACAAGCAATGGCTCCCCAAGTTACGTGACTCGTGGATTCAAGTGTAGCTTCACCATAGCTGTCTGCACACAATTAGATACACACACACTCCTGCTAACTAGTCAGGCTCTTTCTAACACATAGCCTTGAAAGAAAGGAGACTGAGTAATTATTTTTCTGAAGTGCTTGGTGGACATACACATACTAAGACTCTACAGAGACTTTGACAAAAGAATGGAAATGAAGGGAGGAGTTGTGAGAAGTCCAGCAGACTCCCACAACAACCTTAAACGAATTAATATGCTTCATAAAGGGAAACAAAGGCCTTATCCTTAAAAGTACAACATGTAAATGATGGTAAAGACTTTGTAATGCCTGTCAATAAACAGCATAGCTTCCAAAGTGGTGCCTGTAGTCTGTGACTTTCCATGCCACAGAAATGCCTGATTTCAAACCAAACATCTCAAGGGAGAATGAGGTTTTGTGAGCTAATTAAGCGGGTACTACACGGCTGCTACCTTCTCTCCCAATTTAGTGAGCTGAATCAGCTCAGTGAGGGACAGCCCAGGACCAGGCCTAGTACAAGGGAAGCAGATGGAGTGAATGATCAGGCAGAGAGGCAGGAGCAGTGGTTATCCCTTAAATGGGACCCTCTCTCTCTCAATACTGGTAAGTGCTGCTTATCCTCTACAAACACAGGCTCAAGAGCCGGATTTAGTCTTGATTTGTAAGCCAGCACAATTTACTTCCCCCTGCCATACAGAACTGGACAAAAAAATTGAGCAATGCAGATGGTAGTGTTCCAAAATATGTAAACCCAAAATTATCAGCAGCAGTTCTACGGCATACTGATAAATGCGTATCTGACAATTAGATATATTTCCCTGCTACAAAACATCATTGATATCTTCAGCAACTGTAAGTAATTCTCCCGCAGCATCCAATTAAAAACACTGAATTCTGTAGTGGTCAAAAATAGAAATATAAAATACAACAGTTCAGAACCTGCAAACATGACCCTAACAGCATGTGTTGCTTAAGTTTTCAGTTATACAGCCAATCCCAAAACAACAAGCAGCTCAGGCAACTTCATCACTTAGGCAGTGCTTTACCATGTAACTTAGATGATGAGTTTTATTTATCACAAAGCATTACATATGGTAGCACGTAACAAAGCAGATGACAAGGATGATTAGGTTTTCCTTTTTATATTCACTTGAAGACAAAAACATCACTCAGGTCAGAAAAGGTGACTAATCTGCCCTTGCTTTGAAGAAAATGACATTTCCAAAAGCAAACTTGTAGAAGGCATCCTTAGAAGTCTCATTCAAAACATAAGCAAAAAAGATTTCAAAATGTCAACATTCACTTCCAGTAATTAATAGCAGTAAAAACTCTTCCCCAGAAACATTTTAATTATATAAACCTGATTAATGATATTAAGCACCACCATGAAGTACTTACAAAGTTGAACAGTGTATCTTTAAAACCAAAATGCAATACCAATAATAAATCAATATTTTTCACATAGTATTCCAATGCAAATGTTACCTAAAGTACCTTCTTCATGCTGATAATTACATTAATATGCATTGGAATTCTTCAAAACATATATGAAAATGTTCTGGAGTCACTGCCTGAAAGCATTATAAACTGCTCAAGTTTTACCAATTTTATAGCAAGATGTAGGCTGAAGGTAGTTCACCAGTGATAGAAGTGCTGTGACTAAAACTTGTTGCTTTGGGGGAGTCAGAAAGGCTTCAAGACAAGAAGCTCCTAAACAAATTTACGATGATGACATTTGACCTTAGAAAAGCAGATGTACAGAACCGTAAAGATAAGGAACTGCAGAGCAAACACTAAACCAGAACAGACTATCCCTCAAGGACAGTATATACGTGATCTCAGAACTGAGTTTGCGCGAAAGCAGAAGTTAACTAGCGGACACAGTGAGGAAGAGTATGTCCTTCATCCAGAGACCCCTGACAACCACCTGGAGACACCAACAGGCATGCGCAAAGGACATTTGCATGAGTCCTCAGAAAAGTTAGTGAATATGTATATCTTTTCTCGGGAAAACTAATGAAAATGTATGTAAAGCTTGTATAAGCTATGCCGCTAACACTGTGCGGGCACGCATATGAGGAGGAGCGATCCCCTGTGCATCCAGTGCTGCAATAAAGAATACCTGCTTAAAAGTTGTTCAGACTATTGAGTCCTGATTTTGGCTTTTCATGGCATCACCAGCAACAGTACTGATAATAAAGAGTTCTCAAAGATGCTACGGCTAGTAAAATCCTAATACCATAGGCCTCATCCTTAATAAGGAGCATAAATTTGTGAAGTGTTGAAGAAAAAAAATGGTTGTCTTAATGGATCTTTTCTGTTTTTGTGGGAAAGGAAAATTATGCAATCACATGTTCTAGGAACAAGAAAAGCTTCTCATTCCATCCTGGGAAGGATGTTAGATTAGAACTGAGTTTGCAGATGGGTTGAGCGGAGTTGTTTTTTGTTTAGTTGAGCCTTTTTAGTCAGGTACTTATTAGTGAAAGAGTGAGATAGGAACTGGCTACGTCACTCATTCAATTATTGCTGTGTTCAAAGCTTCTTGGAATATCTGGAATTTCTACAACAGTGAAACTGAGCTGTCATGCCACAGCACTCCTTTAAAAGGACAAACAGGATACTAGCTGCCATCAGGAATGAATTCAGATTTGGTAACATACTTAATGTCACTAAACACATAAAACAGTCTGCCCAAACAGATCTTGTTTCAAATGAGTTTTCAAGTCTGGTCAATAAACATCTCAGTCGACAATACATTCGGACATTTGTAATATATTCAACCCATCTCCTCACAATGTTTTAATAACTTAAGTAGCACAACACAAAAAATTATGCATGATAGAGGAAACATTAAAACTCACCAACAGATTTGAAAAAGCAACTATACCTTAAATGTTTCTAGTGGACATAATAGGGTTTTGTTCTTTGTTTAATACAATTCAATACTGCTACCAGTGATCCGGGAAAAAATATAATGACCTTTCTAGCAAACAACATAGAAGAGGTAAATAACAACAGGAACAAGACAGTTTACCACTGGATAAAGCAGCCTGGTTTGAACAACACTCATTCTACTCTTGCTAGACATGAAGGCTATCAGAGCACTCCCCGCCTCCCCCCTCCACCGACATAATATATAGCAAGATTCTGGAAAGCAGGAACAGCGCAAAGAATTTAGGTACTGTCAGAGATAAACAGCTAAATAGGAGCTCTTAACATGATGGTATAGCTAAAAGAATAAACGTGCCTCAGATCTACAAGCAGGAAAATCTCTCATGGGAGTAAGGAGGTGATACAATTGAGCATTGATGAGCTAAAACACAGTTAGTTGTGGCATTTCCCAAAGGTTGCGGGAAAGTCAGGATGAGTTCAAGAAAAAAAATTATAATTAAATCTGAACTACAGTGTGCAAGTTGAAAAGCTTATTTTATTCCATTTAGCCAAGGCTAACAGAGGACCTTGGTTGTTCAATGTGTGTATCCCCAGCAGGAAGATATTTCTGGGAAGAGTAAGGTTGTAAGAATAGTGAACTCCATCCTGTCCCTCCCTCACACACAGCAGAGTTAGGGGTTCAAACTGCAGGAGGCAGACAAAATAGCAGTTTTTAACTATTTCACCTTACCCATTGTAACAGTGGATTTCCCATCACTGTAAATCTTACATGCCTTTCTACCTAAGAAAATAATCGCATTTCAAACAAAAGTTAGAGGATGGATAAAAAAAATAGTAGACAAGGCCTATTTTATATAGAAAGTTAAACTAGAAAATCTTGTTGGCTATTCAGTCTTTAAAATGTACTAAATAATTATTTTTATATTAGTCTTAATTACAATAATTGAAATCTTGCTCCCTCTAGTGGTTGATGTTGATGTTTATTACCTTCCCCCACTGACCTCACACGATTTTCACTGTGGGATGTACAGTGTAAGAATAAGCTGAAAAAATCACAGAAAGAAGTATTTTGTGGGTGTACAATGTATATCTGCCAAATTTCTACGTTTGCTTAGAACTGTTTATAAATACACGTAAACATTACTGCTCTAAACAGTTCTGAAGAAACGTGCAGAATTCAAATTAACCTCCCACTGGTCTGGTTTATTATAGCTCATTTAATATAAACACATTTAGGAAAAGCAATGGTCTCAGCATCTCTTCCCATTTCTGAAAGGTTCTGAATAGATGCACAATATTAATTGGAATTTAAATATATTATGTAGTGATCTCCATCAGGCATCGAAATTTGCATCCGACAACACTATTTTTAATCCAACATTTGTAGTGGAGTGAGCCAACCATGCTAACAACTATGCTACTTCTTTGCTCCAGTCCCAGAGATCACCTTCTCTTTTTGCGCTAATTTAGCAAACAGGCAGACTAATGAGAAAGTATAAAAAAAGAGCTACTTGCCATTTTTATCCCTGAATTTACATTTATCTTGTCAAGTAGAGAAATCATTAGTACAGTTCAGAAGTGCTACTGTATGTGATAAGCAACTTCATAAAGGGAGAGAAAACAAAAAACATCTGATAAAAATGTCACCATTTTCCAGGTAACATGGTGCTTGGACCTTGACTTCATTGAAACAAATGCCAGAGGGGGAAAACTGCCCCCATACTACATAGCTAGTATTAACTTATCCTGCTTTGTTTTATTTTGAGTGACATTTTACCAGCACTTAGCAGCATCCTAAGACTATCACACCATTTTTTCAAATCAATAATCAACCATTTTTGTGGCTGCAGTACCATTGGTGTAAATGCGACAGTAGATGTGTTGTTCAACAGATATGTAAAAAGCTGTAATGAAGTCTTCCATGGTTTTGGGCATTCATGCAAAGCATCATGCACTTAAGAGACTTATTTCATTGCACTGGCTCAGACCACTCTACATACTTAGACCTCCTTCTGACCTCATGCATCCAGCCATATCTTACCATGCATCTTTTAAAATAGACAGCAATAGCCTGTGTGACAAATGGCATTATCTTTAAGGGTCAAGGTAAAATTCCTAAATAATTTAAGATAATGTGGATACAATCGTTCTTCCAAAACAGTATGTACTTAGCTATTGTTATAAATTCTGCATCACAGCTGCAGTAAACTAAGACATATTTTTTGAGAAAAAAAAATCTTAATTGTAGAAAAACTTTTTTTAAAAACACTAGTTTCTAGATTTGTAAACTGTGAACTTAAAATTGTGTTCTTTAAAGTTCAAAACTAAATAATCCTGGTAGACTGTAAAACATTATATATAGCATATAATCTTTCTGTACCTTTTAAAGAGTAAAATATTCATATCAGACTTTTTTTACTAGAGGAAACATTGTTTAAAATAGAATCTGAAATACATCTGTAAAAAAGACTGCTCAGCATCTCTAAGTTTTGTGTGGTTTTGTTTTAATAACTTGTTAACATACAGAAAAGAAAATCCAAAACTCACTACCTTCAGAGGGAAGGGCAGTTAAGTGGATCATTTTGTCACACCACCACAGCATTCTGGTTAGGAAAATCCCAAACAACATACTCCTATGACAGGAATACTGGTCCTTATCAGAGCCATCTTCTCCTGTTCAGCTCTGCCTCTAGCCACCTCACTGCTGTACTTACCAACCAGAGTAACAGATGTTAAGGGGTTCTCTTCACAAAAGTCACATGAGCTAGGGAAAGAAATCAAGTTCAATTCCTGTTCAAGAGCACTCAACCCTTATAAGTTTGGGAAAGCTGCCCTATTGAGTTGTGACATCTCACATTTTTAAAACACCTTTTGGGGTGGGAAGTTTAATTGAGGTCAGCACAGTGAAGTACTCAAGCCTGTCAAAGTCTAAATAGATTGATTCTGGTGACACTGAATTTAAAAGCAGTTATTCAGTATAAAGGCTGTCTTCAGTGAGACAGAAAACTTCACCAGCTCTAATACTTACACACTGACTATCCTAAACTAATCACTCAATCAGCACAAGACCGATGGCTACAGATCCATTACAGGTTTCTGTCAGAGCAAGAAAATTAAATGCTCCTCCCCAACATTGGCTAGTCCTGTGTTTATTTCAGGTATTCTAAACACACACACGAACTTTATTTTCAAATCCTGATTTAAATCACGGTGAATAAAAATCAGGTGCTAGGAATTCAGAGCTTTACAGTATATATACACCCAAGTAGTTGCATTTCCTGAGCTTTTCCCTGCACTCATCTGGCTTCATGCTTCAGCTGATCTGTGTGATGGATCTGTTGTCAGCTGAACGGTGTGAGATGGAGCACCTCATGTGGTGCAAGCTGGCAAATTGGAACTCGGGATCATAAGAAGTTAAAAGGGGAAACATTATGCTTAAAAAAATATTAGGTGGACTGCCCGTTAACATTACCCTTGGTATTTCAAACAGTGAGCTGAGCACCGCAGGTTGATAACGTCCTTAAACCTCTTTATATGTCACCCTTAATGGTCTCCTACTCAAAAGGTTAAATAATAATAGTTCTGTTCCAGTGCACACCCCACAGTTTTAATCTGAATTTCTGAATATCCCTAATTACACTCAGCTCATAGTCTTATATCTGTGGGCTTTTCCAAACAGTTAGCTACCCTGTCCCTCAGATGGTGCTGCAGCTGAATAATCCGAACTGTACATGGAGATGATATGGTTCCTAAACAGAGCATCACTGGAAGCAGAAGAATAGACTATGCAGAAAGAAGGTAGTTTTACTGAAACAAAAGGGACAGCAAGCATCTAGAAGTACAAGACAGTAAAGATTATTTTAGTTATGCCTGTCAAAATGTGAGATAAAATTCTCAAAATGAAGGACAAAATACTAAAAATTATCTCATGGCTAAGGTGCCTGAGGGTCTAAAACCTAGGTGTTATCTAGTAATGTAATCTCCATTTGTGCTTCAGTTCTCCACCTGCAAAGCAAAGATGATAATGCCGTACTACTTCTTGGGAGTGCAGTGAAAATAATTCCAGAAACATTTGCATTAAATGCAAAAAAGGAGGGGGGGGAAAGGAATAGACAATAGCAGGGAGATCTTGTTCAGGTTGAGCACTCTACAGATTCACAGGTACTGAGTGATATCTACAATCCCCTGCTCCCTACAGGCAAAGGCTGTACAAACAGAAGTTGAGAGGGACTCAGATGAGTTAAGAAAGAGTCTTAAATGTCTCTCTCAAGCCCTCTCTCACACTATCAGGAAGAATGACAGGAATCAGGAAGGATGATATGACAGGTCACAGACTTCCACCTTCCACCCCCAAAGACAGGCAGACACATTTTGGTTTAGCTTTGTAGGACTGAAAGTACACTTCAGCATTCTGTAATATACAAACTACAGTCAGCACCTCAATCATCACCAACACTCAGTCAAACCCACGGTAAAACAAGGAGTGCAGGTTCATCATAACCCATGCTAGCTCCAGCATCCTGGAAAACTCTATCAGTCATAGTGGAAATGAGGGAATTAACTGCTCAGCTTTCAAACAGCAGTTCAAACCACTAAAAGCCCTCGTTTCACTGATAACAGACAACCTGATTATTCTATTCCTGTAATTGCAGAGGATGTTAGTTTATAGAAATATCAACATCCTATTACAAAAGGGACTTAAAAACATTTATCACTGCAAATATACATTCTTCATATATCAACAATTAAAAAAAAAAATCTCAATACCCCTTCACCATTCAATCAGCCTCTCCTTTGACCATCTCCAGTCAAGTCTGGACCCGGTTTACCATGGATTTTAATGAGCCTGGATTATCTGTGTAAAATTTTCTGTTTGCTTCTCTCAAATCAGCACACTAATTTACCTCAGTATTTTGAATTATTTTTTTTTTGTAGAGGGATTGGTTCTTTCAAAAACTATGCAACACTTCAATTCTGCAAAATTTACAAGAAACCACACTTAATATTGACAAAGAATTATCCCAACACATTCCACCAAAGGTATATAGCCTATTCGCCATCCTGCTCTTTCTTGACACCCACACTTGCACACATGTACATATGCACAGGAGACTATTTCATAGTCCAGTGGCAGACAGCACATGGAGAGCCTAAATGTCCTCCTGGCAAAGAAACCACAGTATGGAGATGAAGGAGGAGCATACCAGCCTGCTCATAATGAAAGAGACTAGCTTCAGCAGCTTTATATCTATAAAAGCACTTATCATGATCCCCTCCTCTCAGGTACTACAGTAATTTTTAGAGGATTTCCAGGTTTTACCAGCCTGGGAGGTCACAGAGCATTAACTGCCTTCTCACCAGCAGCATGTTTTCCAGTGAACTTGCCAACTACAGCAATCAGACTACAACTTCTAAAATATGACAAGAACTCCTTCCAGACTGTTGTGACTGTGGGTCCCACAGACATGCCTTTTATAGTTGTTTTGTTGTGTGGAAGTTTTGGGCCATTTCTGGTCATTGTTCACTTCTCAATCAAATTGCAGATTTGCCTTCCTGAGTAAGCAGCATCATGCCATCTCCCATCTGAGAACCCCTCTTGGAGTAATCCCCCTCTCAGCTCCTTCAAGGTACACATTTTCGCTGTAAGACACACTAACTTCTTGCTAAGTAGCCCTGAGGCTCTAAACTCCCATTGGCTTTGCTCCGCTGAAGTGTTATTGTGCTCGAGCTGCTAACTGCAATTCACGTCCTCTTTTCTAGCCCAAAAAGGACCTTGGTCCTGAAAAGCAGAAAAGCAGCCTTCATCACTCCTGGCATCAAGACAGGACAAGCCATGCTTTTGCTCTATGACAGCAGGTTTCTTACTGCTAGGAAGGAATTTTGCAGGCCTGGGTCATTCCCTCCCACAGTATGCAAAGCTAACAGTCAGTTTGCTGCAGACTATCCTGTGGATTTGAACACCTGACTGCTCTAGTATGAGCTCAGAAAGTCATATTGCTCATCAAAGCCAGACACCACAACATACACCCAAGATAATACAGTATGACATGAATACTGACATTGTTGTCATGCACCCACAGGGAACAATTACCATGTACCAACAAACACACTTGTGTTTGAAAGTAGGGTTACCAGGAGATGGAGACAAGGACATGTTCAGGTTAATGTCATCCCAACATGAGGCTCCTCAAAACCTACCTCCTGCTTCCTAGCACTACACTCTAGCCCAGGACTAGCTTCTAAGGCCTTCTAAGAAAACTGGCATCCCAGCACTTAGTGGAAACACTTCCTCAGATCTGCTCAGGACAACATTCACTACATTGGCTCTGGGACCATGCTGCGCATTTACAACAGACCAGCTGCACCTCATCTTATAGCAGAGGACGGAGTCACTGGGAGAGCTGATCAGTTTGCGCCCGAATCGTGCCACAAGCTGTCCTTCCCCCCCACAACTTGCAGGGGATTGCTCTCCTGTTTAAAGCCAAGAGGCTTTAATATTTTGCTCAATAGCTCAGGAGCAATGGCCATCACTCCCCTCAACAAACTATCCAAAACTGGCACCAGGGAAAGGGCTGCTAAGTCTCAAATACAGCATTGTGGTGACATTCTTCAGTCTTCCACAGCTGCAAGGCACTGTCTTTAGGAACCTACACGTGTACTTTTCTTCTGAAATGGTTAGTGGCAAGCAAAAGGAGCAACAAAGTACCTAAAAAACCAAAGGACTGAGAAGATTTCTGCTTGAGGCAGGGGGCTGGGTCTCCGGCTTCTTGATTCTTATTTACCACTTTGTTTCCAAAACATTCATTTTTAAGGTGTTTTAGAAATTGCAGCTGTGAAATTATCACTTTAATAGTATTCAAGAATAAGCGAACACCAAGGCAAGATACTTCCCCTAAGGGATCACCAACTTTCATTGCAAAGCCAATTCAGCCTGCACAACAGTGAAAAAGCATTGTGTACAGCAGAAATAATGAAGCCCTCAAAAAAAGGCCACTGCAGGGACAGCAGTGCCTTTCCAATACACAACAACTTCTGCATTCCCCACTTCAAGCTTTGAGAGCCTCAAAGCATTTCTTCTGCTGGAATTTTGTGTCGTAGGAAAGGCTGATGTATGCAGCACTAGTGTCTGTTCCGCACCTATTTTTATCAAGGTGTGATAAAATGATGCAGATGCAACATAATGCTGCAGCATTGGCACAGAGCAAGGTTAAGAAATTCCATCTCAAGAATGTAGCTGCAGGATTGTTTCTCTGGCAACTCATACAAGGATCAGCTGAAATTGGTCACTGTGCTGCACAAAGACTGCAGAATTCTGAATCTGGGATAACAGGAGTGCAATTACCTCAGGAGGTACCTCTCCTGGAAGAAGAGAGCCACTGACATGCATATCAGACTAAACCTGCAAAGAAAAGTAAAGAAGAACTGGGAGGCTAACCTAGCAGTTTCTCCATATCTGCAAGAATTGATTGGCAACAGAGTACAGACAGTAGTCCCATTTTGGACAATGAATGGACCTTGAATTCAAGATGTTTTAAACGCTTTCCTCTTAAATCAGATGAAGCAAATTATGAAGCCATACTACAGAAGTCTGAATTTTACTTGCAGGTTGAGACAACTGAGCCTGAGGCCATTTACAGTCATTTGACAAGCAAAGCCTCTAGGTCAACAGGTAGTCACCACAGTGACTAATGATTGCTGTTAGCAGGTAATTTGCATGTACATGAAACTCTGGTATGACAGCCAGGAAAAGACCAGACCCTCCATTTTCAAGTATATTTCAAGACCTGTCTAGAGTTATTTTCACATATACAATGTGGATCAGTTATTCAAATTTTAACCCCTCCCTGGCTTGGAGTGATTTCTTAACACCATACATGGAGTTCTCATGTCACCTAGTTTCTACACAGTCCCAAGCAGAGCTGCATGCTGTCCTTTCGCCCTTCCTCCAATTTCTGATTTAGATATGGCATATTTTTTGTATATATAACAAGCTTTCATTGTTTTTTGGGTTTTGGGTTTTTTTTTGTTTGGTTGTTTTTTTAAATTGAAAATGTGAAAAAAAATTTCTACAGAGGTCCTCTCTCCACATCTTATTTTCCTTTCACTCTTTCATCATTCAAACAAGGCATAGGGAATGTGATTAAAAACTTGGACCAGCTCTTTATTATGGTATCACCTATAACAGTTAAGACAAACCAAAATTTTACTCAAAGGTAAACAAAAATCTGCACAAAAAGTAATGACAGGTTTTGGTTTCAAAAGGGCACTATACCAGGTCATTTGTCCTGAAGAGCTGTATGGCAAAAAACATTCACAGATTAGCCAGGGAAGATTTAAACATTTTAGGTTTCAAAACTAAGTAATCTGAGCAGCCCATCAAATTACAGTAAAAATGAACACTAGGAGAGTACATGTCAGTGGAAAATACTTTCAGAAGACTTTCATTCTCTGCTTTAGAAAGTAGTAAAGCAGTTAAAGAAAACTCCATTCAGGTCATTCTTATGACTGTGCAGCCTTCAAAGATGTTAGAAAGACATTTTTTCAAACAGTATTTTGAATAAAAAAACCCGAACGCTCTTTACTGTCTCCAGACCTAGTGTTCCCATGTTACAGGACTACTCCACAATTACTGTCATTTGCAAACTCAAATTCATCTTACCTCTTCAAAGTGCTTAGACAGCCTAACCTACTAACTTCAAACTTTAACATTCAACAGTATACAAAAAATACAAACCAAAAGGCCAAAATAAAACTAGCACACAACTGCTTTGGGAGGATTTTTATTAGAGTTCAGGGAGAGGAGATCAACAAATTGGCATTTAAAATTATTCAGATGAGCTCTTGCCCACACATGAAAAAAGCAGCTTTCAGACTACCACAGGAAATAACTGTCACAAGCACTTTCCTTGATTTCCTGAGATGCATCTTACATATAAAGGGAGAAGGGGGAGGGGGAAGGGGAAAACACACCACTACGGCAAAGAACTGTATTTCTGGTAAGCTCTCTAAAATTCTGTTATCTATCCCTCTAAGCTGGAACATTTTGTAGGGAGAAGGGGCTGCTGCTCTTGCTTTACTTGATGTAAAAATACATATAAATAAATCTATCTTCTGAAACACATCAAGCAGCACAACCCACAAGTCAAATTGCCCCATTGTACGTAACTTTTTCAAAGACACATACAAGAATGCAGTCTTCTTCTGGGAGCTTTTAAAAATGTACTTAAAACCAAATCTTCATGATATCAGCAAACTAAGTTTTACTCTTATCCTACTCCAGAAGCTGTACAAAACATCACTGTTAACAACACAGGCTTAGCCTCTCTGATTCTGCATCAGTGTGCCGGGTAGAACTGCACTTCCTTTAGCACTAGCCCAAAAAACCCACAGCCCACATGGGATCAGATATTCACATCCCCATACCCCTCTTGGGTGGCAAACCAACAATAAAGATCCTCCAGGGGACCCATGCTCACATAGGACAGCTCTGCAGCTCCTGCAGTTCTCAGGTGGACCCTCATTTACCTGCCCAACCCCATTAAGACACTAATAGGCTTACACAGATGTAACGGACTGTCACTCAATAAAATACCGATGATTCACAAGCAAAAATGGAAACAAATCTTCTCCTCTGCTGTGACTCTGTAGGGCTCAGAAAACTTAAAAGCTTAAAAAGTATTTCAAAAGCTGAAGTTGGTATAGCACATTTAAGTACACAAGAGACCAGACCTGCTGAGTAAGAGGCTGCTTTTACTTAATCACTCCTCAAACCCAGTTTACACCACAAAAATCTTATACACACAATGAAGTTGTTTCTCGTTTTCCATTTTGTGAAGTCCCGATGGAAACAGCTCTCCCTTTGACCTGTGACAAGTCTTAATACAGGAAAGTATGGGAAATAACTGAGGAAAATGTGTTTTGTATGGTTAAATAAATGCTTACAGAAAGAGTTAAAAGAACAGCAAGGCCATTACAACAACTTTGGAGATAACAAACTACTTTTGAAGGACAGAGCCAAAGATTCATTTATTTCACCTGGAGGAACTTGTGATTTATGGTAGGTGTTCATGAATGCTAATCAGATTATTCTGAGATGAAACAGCAGGTTTTCCTCGTTTTAAACAAAAATGAATCATTTGGGAAAGAAATGGAGCCATGTGATTCTTTACCTTATCCATGTCAGCCCTTCTCACGACCTTCCTGTTACAGGGTAACAAATCAACAACTTCATCTTTCAGCATAACCTTAAGGTCAACATACTTTGTACCAATCTCAGAAAGCAAACATGGGAATACATTTTAAAGAAAAATGTTTGCTTGAGCACCCTTGGGTATGGGAGCTGTGGCACTGAGACACAGGGAGAGGAGGCATGCTCTGACATACACTCCTCCTGTGTCTTCTATAAAACCTTATGAATCCAAGAAGTAGCAGTTCTATAGTAGATTACACAGAAGTAAAGAAACTACTCTGAGACCAGAAAGGTCCAATTTTAGTTGCTATGTCTTCCACAAGAATTTTGCTCTACTTTGAGAGGGCTACGTTATGCCTCTGCACAAGTCCCTTCCCATCAGAGAAGGAATGGTAATACTTCCTTTTCTACAGTATTCACTGTGTGGTCTATCTCGACTGTATGCTTACACCAGATTTAATCATTCACCAGTGTGTCGACAGCTGCACCTTGGCTGTTACTCAGGTCTGAGTGGATAGCTTTTGGAGCTCCAATGCAGCACTGCCTAAGGAGGCACCCTCACATCAGTGGAGTGCCAGCCCAAGTACACACTGCTGCTGCCTCCCGTAATGCTGAAAACTGCCCCTTACTCCCTCCCCACTCCTCTCCTCAGACAGGCCTGTCTGTTCTCACTCAGAGCGGAGATTCAGCTCAGGGTGCAGCCATGCTATCGGAAGAGCTAACGCAGAAGAGGGTACGAGCATAGTCATGGCGATGGGCAAGGACAGGACTGATGCGGGTTTCAATCATCAGTTAGGCTGTGCAAGTCCTCAGGAGCAGTTTTGCTGTAAGCAACTACCACCCTGCAACTGCTCCCCACCAACCCCATGACCGCCCCAAGTGCCCCAGCCCAGCTATCTCACACTACACAGCAGAACAAATGAACACTGACCACACCACTGTCCTCCCTGCTGAAACACAGGAATATTGGTTTAGTTTAAAAATGATACTATTGCCTTCTGTAACGTAAAAGCCAAACAGCAAAATAAATTCCCAGCATCCAGTATACTTTTCACAGGGGGGCATATGTTCACGTGCACCCACAGCATCATACAAAGCTACAAAACATTTAAAAGCTCTTGAAACATGCTCGATTTCAGAACAACAACAATAAAAAATCACTGGAAACTCTCCTGCTCATTTTCTACAAGATCCATGTTTCATGAAACAGCCAAATAGTGTTGTTAGAAAGTAGCTGCTTTGAGCTGTCTGTCTTCATCTGATTCAGGGATACAGGAATGTCGGGGAGGGAAGAGATGCAGGCAGAGAATGTAGAAGAACAGAACGCCAACTAGATTTTGAATTCTGTATTCAATAATTTGGTATATTAATTTAAACAGCTTACGTACAGTTTCAGGGAAAATTAAATATTTGATTTTTTATTTTTATAAAATTATATTTAAAAATATATTAATCCTTCCTTGGGCTTGCAATGGTTACTTGCTAATATTATTTATTCAGGTTACATTCAATGAAAATGTCAGTGTCCACATTTTTTGGCAATTTCCAGATATAAAAACCTAATAATACCAGCAAGTGGCTAAGAGCTCCAAGCTATCTGTGACCCTTTTTCTTTCAATTCAGTGCCACCGGTTCAATCCATGCCAGTTATACTTCTAACTGCTGCTCTTGGTAACACACATGTAATCAGCTAACAACATGACCCCATGTAAAATGCACTGTTTAACGTGGCACTCTCACAAGCTTTCTAAGAGAACAGACTGCATTACCAAAAGGTGTAGTTAATAATCCTCATTTACCTTCCTGCCATCTCATGGTTTCATATATAGTGAGTTGAACTGGATTTTCCTAAAGAAATAGGACTGTCTATAAAAAAAATTAAAACAATAAAAAAATAAAAGTACAAGCGCCAGCTCTTTTTACTTGCCACCATCTTTTTCAAGGCTTCAGAATGAATGCTTTCAACCCCCTTGCCAGACTGAGAACAGTTGTGTCTGTAAGGCACCTGACACTGATGCAATCCTCACACTCCTCAGTCAAGGCTTTCTGGAAACTTCACCACAACCTTTTTTGTCGTTTTTGGAAGAAAACCTTCTACTTGAGAATAAGAATGAGGATGATCAGAAGTTGAAACCGGCTCTCTGTATGAAGAACTTTTTTCCAATTCTGCCTACAAGCATTAAATTCCTTTACATTTTTTTAAATGTCCGAAGGCAGGAAAGGATCACGAACTAAACCAATATTTCATCCACAATTAAAGCAGAGAGAAAACATCAGCCACATACGTCCTATTTTGGTCATGAAGAAGAACTAGAACACTCAAAGGCAGCAAATAAGAATTCTCCCCTGGGACCACCATTCCACGCAGGCAGCAGCAGAAACTGATATCATTATTACATGTCCCAGTCTTACAGACATTTTTTCCCCAGTCCAGTATCAGTGGCACTGGTAAACCAAAAGGTTGATCAAAAATAGCTTTTGTTGACAATCACCATCTCTACTAATCAAGTTCAAATGCATGCTGTTCTGCATTTTTTAATCTACTATTTCCACTTCCTTTATCCTTTTTATTAGAAGCTACTACAATCTCACACTTACTATTTCCTTCTAGTCTTCTTCCAATACTTCCACCACTCTATTCCCCATTACTATCACAAAGGACACCAAATTATCCAAAGCAAAGAAAAACACACTTTAAAATTACGGTAAAAGCATGAGTATCTTAAACCTCTCAGTAGCTCTGCTCAGCTATTTATATTATCTTCACCTTCTCTCTTTCCTTGTAAATTTGCTGCTTTTATTAATTAGTACTAAAATAGTACATACTTGCCCCCCTCCTCCAAAGTTGAAAGTCTTCAGATGACCTGAACAGCAGATAAAAAGTTGATGGGAAACGTGTGCCTAGCTGTCCGAAATTTGAAAAACCTCTCCATCCTGCTCACCCTCTGAGAATTATCAGTGAAATACAGATAGCTTCATGCTGTACCAGCAGGCTCTGCTACCACAGGTACTTCTATTCACAGGATGGTACTGTTTATTTTGAAAAGATCATCATCTAGCTGGCAAAAGGTTCCCTTTACTATTGCATGTGACAACTGCTATAAGCAGAACTTCAACACAACCAACCACCCAAGGAGCAGCTGTGCAAGTCAAAGGCCACGAGGGAGATGAGCCGGGATGTTAGAGAGAGACGATACCACAGGAAAATCCTATCTATTCACTCTGGGAAGGCTCCCATGCTTCTAACACTTCTGAATATGAGCAAAAGTAGTCGCACTAAAATAATTCCTCTCCTCCCACATACGGGAGTACTCTGAGCTAACAGAACAGGAAACACTAATTACTTATATACCCTAAAAACCAACACATACATGTTCTTCCCTGTTAACCGAGGTCAAGCTTGAACAGTAACTAATAACCAAAACATTTGCTGCTCAATACACCAGCAGTCCTCTATAGCTATAACTACATACAGCACAAAGGCTCAGAATGAACCAAACTTTTAAAATTACCATTCCAGGGAAAACCCAACCATTCTGGCAGAGTTTTAAATACATTTCAGGAAAAAAAAAAAAAAAAAAAAAGAAACCACAGAAAAATTCCTAGGATTTTTTACATTTTTCAGCAAAATCTGGGGAGGCGGTTCTGCATTAAGCGGTATCCATAATTTCTACTCCATTTCTTCAAAAAGCATCTGAAAAGTCTGCTCCCAGCATCCTCCATCATAGGACAGAAAGCACAAACTCAGCATTGTTGGGAGCCTCTGCCCCCAGCAAAGGGAAACAAAAGCCTTGCTGGTCCTGGTTCAAAGACCGTAAAAACACTAAGAGCTGTGTCCACAGCACAGTTTTCACAGGACATGCACAGTTTGCAGGGCAGGACACCCATGTGTCTGGAGACACAGGTTACGCAAATCAAAAAATTTGTACACAGCTTTTTGATTCCACAAAATTGACATTTTGACAAAAAGCACTTCGTCCCCCACAAAGAAAAGTGATTTTTTCTGGCTGTATAAAAAAAATAAGCACCTGATTAGAAAATGCTAGCTTTTACCAAGCATTCCCTACCAAGATGATAAACAGAATACACTGATTTTGCTGATAATTAATTGAACAAACATCACAGAAGTTTTGACTGAGGAAAAAAAGTACTTAAATCACATTGAAAAATGCACAAATAGGGGATTCTCATCCCATCTCTTCCCTAACAAAACAGTTTATATAAAAAAATTAACAGTATTTCTTCAGAAACACATAGCATCCAAGCAACCCTCTCCTCTGCCATGCTACGTTCAAGAAGTGGTACCAAACAGGCACAAATGCACCTCATTATACCATTTGAGACAGTGGTAGTTCTCTAAGAGTCCTTCATCCTCACAGTATCAAGTGAGACCTTTGATCAAAATTAAAAGGTTATTTTAATCCATGAGGCATCGATAACTCATTAGTAACTAATTTTGAAAAACTACTTTCCTTATGGAGCAGAAGCTCAGTAACTCACATCGATGAGATCCCTGGCGTGCAATTTAATTTTCTGCATTAAGAAGAAAATAAAGAAGGCAAAAGAATTTTAATACCAGAAACATCCTTATTATTTATTATAATTTTACCGTAATAGCAAGTGTTACATAGTATTTGTTAATCAAGTAATGACTTTCTGACCTTGTAAAAATAACTGCCTTTCTGACAAGTACCAAAACATTGATTGTTCAGAATGAATTTAGGAGTAGGAGAAAGAAGAGAGTGAGACAGATGAGGTATGTGGCTGCTTAGGGCTCATCCAAAACATTACTGTCTTAGAAATACAGGTTAAAATCCTCCTAGTCCTGAAGAAGAAACAGTCCTACCAATGTACGATACCTGACTTTATGTTCTTCTAAATGGATGTGCATCTTGGATACGTAACTCTCCTCAGATCTGACATCACTAAGTATACTACTACCTTTCAGGTAAGCAAAACATAATCATGTGTTTCATGAATCACCCTCACTTCTGAACACACCTTAAACATTTGACATAATAGAATACGAGGTATGATCACAGGAAGCAAACTATGAAGTTTCAATAGCAGATACGTTCCTAAGCAAGCAGTCAGAGCAACGCAGAATTATGCATCAATATCATGAATCTCTGTATTAGGTCTCAAAATATGGATTACCTTATATTTTTTTCCATAAAATACTGAACTTCAGAAAAACAGCTAGTCAAGTAAAACATATTTTGGATTGCAGAAGAATATTACATTTTCTCCAATTTTCCCTTTGCAATATGTTTTGCTTGTCAGGTTTTGGATGCAGAAGAAAACATCAACAATGGAAGTTTACTCGCTTACCTCCAAAAATGAAAAGCGAACAGAGGACTGCAGGGACTGCAGGGGCTTGTTGGGGTTGGGCTCAGGCTCCTTGGGGTGAGACTGCAAGTTAAAATAATGTCATCTCTAGTGAACAGAAGGTTTAGCAAGAGTCGCATGTTTTAGCGTAGGAGTTACGAAAGGAGTTTCGGTTAGAACCAAAACATTACCATCCTCCTGAATGAAGTGATTGACAGTAGCCACACAGTTTTTGACTTAAAATGAAATTGATTTAAATAACAACAAATATGAAATCTGGTGCTGGTGCATGTACTTGACTACATTATACTCCCTCTGGTAACAATATTTGTGTACAAAGTTCACAGCAAGGGGAAAAAAAATGGTAACTTGTTTCAGACTTCTAAGCATTCTGTATGAAACAGGACATGTAACTGGGACATTTTTTCTTTTAAAAAATCTTAGGGGTTTTTAATAGGATTTGAAATACAAATCAGGTTTATTAAAAACAAAAGGAAAACTAAAATTGATGATGAGCTTTTATCAGCAATAGTAAAATTGTATTAAAGATTGCCAATTTGAGAGCCTAAAATTCATGCAGTTACTGAAAATTAACTGCCCTAGGTGGGTAGCATCAATTTCCAACAACTTTGCTATGACATGTTCCTTTCTAAATACCAAGTCCTTTACGTAGGTAATTAAATATGGATATAAACAACTTATCAAAAAACCTCACACTTGAGCATTTCTCTTCAAAGGTGCCTTCAAAAAGTTGCCTGAAGTGCATCTCCATTCAAAAGGTCTCTCAATAAAACAGTAGGCCATTGACAGATTCACAGATGCTCTTTTAAAATATACGCATGCGGTCACATGCACTTGTCCCGGTAACACTTGCAAGAAACTTTTTTTTTTCCCTTTTATTTTGAACATGCTTAATAGCATGCCTTTTGTTGCAATTAGCTGAAGTTATGTGTCCAAAAAAACCATGCAGCTCTGCCTTCTGTGCAGACTGAGCAAAGGCAGAAGCTTACAGAGAACTTTTTTCAGATCACCTTCACAAAGATTTGTCCTGATACATACCAGACACTTGAAACCAGCCAATGCTAGCACTTCTCTCCTGTCCCCAGTGGAGACGCAGATGGCCAATATGTTAAGCACAGCTAGCTCTAACTCTAAACTCGTTTTCAGTTGCATGACACTTTGCCAGATTTTAAAACATTCCCATGAAAACCTTTCACAGTGGATACCTGGTTCAGTTTTTTCTGAACATTTGAGCAGGAATAGTACTCCTGCTTCTAAAACAGATTAGGGACAACATTTTTTTGACATTGCAAATTCTTGCAACCTTTTCTTCTTGAGATGCTTTGGAGAGGACACCAAGTCTGGCAGGGACATGCCCACTGAGCCAAGGGTGGGCCTGCTGTTACTTTCTGATAAAGCTACTGTGTTAGGGCGAGTTCCTCTCGCTGCTGGCTGTGCCTGCATAATCCCTGAACTAGGTGCACAGAAGAGCACGCTGCCAACAGAGCCCAGCAGCTGGATGAGCTAGCCTGATTTCAGCTGCAGACTAGCTATGCTAGCACAACACTATGTCTGAGCTAATAAGCTCCATCAAGGGCCAGCAACTCAATATATCACTCTGAAAATGGCTAAACTGAACCCAGACTCACATCAGTCAGACCATGCAGGCCTGCGGAGAAAGGTTTGTATTAACAGACTCCCATTTCTGCACTGACCTGCCACAACATGCACTGGAAAGGGCTTTGTTTTTGTCTAAGTACAGGCTTGTAAAAAGTTTTTTTTTTTTACTTCTAAGCTCTAGCTGTACTGTCTCTTATTCTCTGCTGCAGATCCGCTGCAGCAGAGCTGGCAGTTGTCTCCATCTGTTTGCTTGTATTTTTATTTGTCTGTTGGTGTGGCCCTTGCTGAGCATAGGCTGGGAAACTCTCCCATTCTGTACCATCAGTGTTCACACTGCTGTTACTGGGGGTGCACAGCAAGGGAAGAGATGAGGGCAAGTGATCCAGACAGCAACCAACCTCCAGCAAGATCAGAAGCAGGGAGGGGAGCTGGCACTGATCAAAAGAGAATCCAGGAGGAGAAGGAGGAGAATTGGCACCAGCTGGCCAAAAGAGACAAGGCTGCGGCAGGGAGAGAGCATGGGGACAGCTCTGGAGTAACGCCTGGGGATGGGGAACCTACTAAAGGCAGAGAAGTGAAAAGGAGAGGGAAAACCAGGTCTGGCACTGAATGAGAAGACTATCTTAACTTCAGACCTCAAGAATGAGATTCTTAAGTCACTTTGCTGAGAACAAATCCCAGTGACATCCCAGCGGCAAAGCACATCTAAGTACATCTCCCTCCCTCTAGTGGATGGCACATAAAGAGCAGGTGGAAGTTCTACTGCTCGTAGTTACTCATATTCTTCCTCATTTTCATTACTGTAACATGTCAGAGTCTCAGTAATGGAGCAGACTCTGGGGGCATCCAATATCTGATGTGCTTATACTATGGATCTACAAATTCCCACCGAGTGATGACACTAGAGTGTCAATCCAGTTCTTTTATAGAACTTGCTTTTCAGCTGTGCTTTTTTAAGACCTACAAATTACATGCAAAAAACCTGTTAAAAAATTACCACAGTGCATATGCACAAGGCTGACAGGCAGCCTTAATTCTTACATTTACTAAATTTGGAATGCTTCACTTTGGATCCTTAATGAATATAAAGGACTGTACTAATTTCTCAAAAAGACAATGTAATTCTAGTCCCAACATTTAAACTTTATTGAAAGATAATTCATCAGAATCAATGTGTGAGGGATATTTCAAGGCATAAGTTGGATTCCCCCCCCAGATACATGCTTTTATAGGTGACTGAAAATAAGAATCTGAATCTGGGAGACATGACGTAAGTCTGCATTGACTCAACTCTGACAAACCATGAAGAGAACGCTCTATGGGAATCATTAAGTGCCAGCGAACAAAATGTGATACTTTATTTTCTCTACAAGTAAATTAAGTTTAGAAAGTAACAAGTGTGATGGCAAAAGGAAGTCTAATATATGAAAAAATCAAATATATCCAGACAATGTTTTAGCAAAAACAATGACCAATATTGAATTTAAAATATAATTATTAATTCTATCGGTATTAAATATTGTCAAAATATGGCAAAGCAAGTGTAATTATGTCAAGTTACCATGAAAAAGGAGGGAGCAGTACATGATTACCTCATATTAAAAAAACACACATATTCTGTTGAAAAAACAGTAATGTGAATAATTTTTTATCCTTTGAATTTAGTGATGTTATTCTCATATGATGATTACATAATTCAGTGAAGATTGATTTTAAAATATTTAAATTGCCATATCTCAAAAGAAGTAAGATTATAAATTATTCATGGAAACCATTTTAATGAGCTCCCTAATAAGACCCCTCCTTCAAAACTCCTGAGAAATTAAGAATGCTATTTTCTTCAGAAAAATATCTAGAGCTTAGCCTGCTCATAGCTAACACACACTGCTCTCAGCAGAAGATGCCAGACTGGAATGCAGAGTTTCTCTCTGACATTTCACAAACATAGTTCTGGGGGACCCAATATAACATCTGTACTTGTTCCTTGGAATAAAGTGCTCTGTCACCTTCATGTGATTATTAGAATAAATTATTCTCTATGCTGAACACTTACCTATAGCCCTCTCTTTAAAACATGGCAGATGTCAGAGATAATACCTTTCATAGCTAAATAACTTTACTGCAGACATCTGCAGCATGCAGGTCTCTTTTTTCCAGCAAGAGTGGGGAATTCCCAAGGAATACTAAAGGATCTGACGTAACCGTATCTATTTACCTAGATAAAATTACCAAGTTCTCATGGTGATTATAACATACATACATACATGCCTGATACATCAACATAGACTGTAGGTATGTATGTATAAAATAAATACTTGGCTTTGACTAACAAATCTTGGGTAAACATATGCTGGCATTTTGAAAAAAAGACCATACTTACTATATATTAAAATCATATACTTTCATACAGTTACTTTCTAAACAGCTGAAAGCAGGCAAATGAGTTAAATTTAAGCAAGTACCAAGTAAACTGCTAAATTAGGTAAACATACTTACTGCAGACACTATCAGGAATCCTCCAGAATGTCAATACAGTTCATTAGTATAGTTACATATGTAAAATATGGCTCGTTCCTGATTGATTTTCACAAACAGCATTTCTAGAGTGCTTTAATCTCTCACAGTGCTCTCTATTATTCAGCAGACATAGAGGCCTTTCTAAAAGGCAGCACTGGGATAAACAAACAGTAACAGAGAGCTGGAGAGAAAGACAGACACCATGGCCTACTGACAGATTCTTCCCCTACAAGCTGACAGGATGCTCCATGCACTGAGATTCAGTAACTTTAAATATTCAGAAATGCTTTCTTTCCAAATGCACTGCAATATCACAGCTCCGGGCTCGTACATTTGCTGAAACCAACTGCTGAAACCTTCAACCTGGAGCTGCAGTGCTCCCAGGCTGTCAGCACAAACGTATGTTAAACAGCTCCTGGTTGTACGAAAGCCGGCATCATGCAGAAACCATTAAAATATTAAAGACAGACAATACTTACTCCAAGGTCAGCCCTGGAATTTGTAGCCTTTCCCGCTGGGCTTTCATTGCTGTTACGTGTTACCACACTCTATTGTAACCATGACACACATTCACTGGCAGCATTCTGGCGATGACAGAGAGCCAAAATGAACCACTATAAAGGAATGGACTAACGATCTCTTGGGGGCGGGGGGAGGACCGCAAGTTTGGGTCCTTCCACCTCTGGCTGTCACCAATTGCTGCCGGCTGCCTCTCTCAGGTTAGCAGCAGCGCACACCGCCACACCGATTTTGTGAAGCGCCGATTTTGTGAAGCAAACGGCGCCTTCAGTTGTGCATGTCAAGTAATTCATCCCTGGTATTCTGTAGCAGCAGCCGGCACACCGACACACGCGCGCACACACGTCGCACCTCAGAGGAAGGAGAGGTCCCCCTTGTTATGCCAGCCCACAGCAAAAAAAAAGAAAAAAGAAAAAAAAGCCTCTATGCTTAAAACAGTTTCTCTCGGCAAATGTCAAACATTCGCCACCCCCTCTGATCCTGCCAAATAGGATTTAGCCATCTTGTTTAAGTCACATTATCCCTTTCCCTGGTAAACAGACAGGCAGCTTCTGCAGTAACAGAACAGCAAACCTCGGAATGAAAAACCGGCTCTTCTCCTTTAACGGAAAATTAATTGCCAAGATGTTTGAAGAACAAATATCTTCTTATAACACTGAGGTTAATATAAAAGGAAAACTTGTCATTCTGTTCTGTGCACTTGAATTTTAAAGGGAAATAATCTAGAATTTTTATTAAGGGTGAGAGCCAGTCCTAGAAATTGCAGAGAAGTGTATCAATTTCAGGTTTAAAGGGAGCATCGCTTAAAAGAAAACCAGTATACAGCAGTTTATAAATATAGTTTTAGACCAGTGCCACTGTGCAGGATAATGGTTTCAATTTAATTATATTCATTTTTTATGCACTTTTAGTCTGAGGATTTCCTTTTATTAAAGAAATACTTTGTTCCATGAGGAATAGCATTTTTTTAATGCTCTATAAAACACCATGAAAAGCAAAGGCACTGTGCAAGTACTTATTTTTAGTAATTTAAGAGCTAGAATATTTTATCTCACCCGCATAGTCTTCCTGTGTAATTCTTAATTTGTACCTCTTGCACAATATGATAATGTCACCCACATGATTTTATATCTTGCCAGAGCTCTGGCCCTACTCTAGGCATGGACAACTTCTACAGACTAGTCAAAGCACAGGACCAAATTAAGCTGCTGCTTTTTGGGTCCCTGGCTGATTTTTGGAAGAAGATAGTGAGTACAACAGGTACAGAGCTGTGGGTTTCAGAGACAGAGGGAAATCTCCTGGTTATAGAAACTGGTGAACTAGATCTGGTGAACTGGACACAAAAGAAAGTAATCATTGTCTCTTTTCTTTCTCACACATATTTCTATTTGAAAGTATTTTAAATTCAAATATTACATTTACAGATATTGGAAACAAAAATGAAGGATACACAGAACTATGCATCTGAATTTCTAAAACTTTAAAAACACCTGGATTCTGATTACTGAGCTGAAGCCCCAGCAAGCATCACTAAGCCAAGAAACCTGTAAGTAATCCTTGTAAGGAAGTTGTAAATTCTCCTTCCTCCCAAAAGGAAGAGAAAGGACTAGATCTAAGGTGTTTAAATTAAAGATCATAAATGACGATGGGTGAATTCATAGATGTGCAAGTTAAGTGCCTGACTCTGGCACTTTCAAAACATGTTCTTCAAATTTTGTTCAGAACACAGCAAAACATCAATTTTTTGAAGATATTCCCAAACTAAAAAAAAAAATAGTGTAAGAATCAACAGTCAAACAGCTCTGACACTGAAACTATCAGGTGAAGCTGTACATGCCTTCAGTTTTTTTCATGACTGAGTATGGAGACAACCATTTAGGAATAGAAATTTAACAAGACAGAAGCAAAGTGTGAGGTACAACTACAGTCACAGGTCCCTGGCTCTCCCCGAGCTGCCAAGAACAGGTAGCTCCCTATTCCCATTGCTAAGCGCTTCTCAAACCAAGTTCTGTTCTCTTAAAATTCCTCTGATAGAATCTTTTTTGTACACAGACTTCTTCAGTTGCTGAAAAGTCCTGTTTCTGATGGAGACAGAAAATTTCGACAGGTAAACGGTGACTGCACGCCGCACATGTACACATTTATGTAGGCCTTCTATAATGTTAAAAGGCCTTAACTTTGTGCATACTAACCTTTAGGTAGGTACTTCATTCCATTGTCTAGGTACATGTTTGCACACACACACAACAGCAAAGTAATTAATTTTTGTTGTATAAAGGTGTTAAATTTTCACTGAAGGCACAGAAAGTAGGAGTCAGCATAAAACCCCTAGAAGGACAGCCAGCTCCACTGAATCAGGACAGTATCACAATTATTTCCGTACATAAACCAGCAAAAGGACTAGCTTGGAAGAAGAAGGTGTGCTTCCTTTGAAAGCCCAGTACAAACTTTACATGTTACTCCCATAAGGCCAATTCTAATACTGGGGTGAACAGAAGAGACAAGTCCATAATCAAGGTGGGTTTTTCCCCCACTGTTCTTGAAGCGGTGCAACAACAAAACACACACAAAAGTCTGTCACTAAGCATCACTTTAGTGTGAAATATTACAATTAGGAAGTAGGTGCATTTTACTTGAAGGAGGACAAGACTGCCAGCTCATCTTGCCTAAAGGAGAATGAGTTGGACTGGCAATTGGGCACAGCAGCTTAAACATAGGCAGCTGCATGTAAGGGCTATTTTGAGACCATGAGAAATCAAGCTCTTTCCTGAGCTAATTCATGCAGGCACTTCATGTCACATTAATGATAAATTATTCTAAGATGAGATTGAGCTATAGGTTGACTTTGAAAATTCTTCTTATATGCATTTTGCCTGCTCCAGTAAATCATGATTTACTGGAAAAAAGGAAATCAATAAATAGCAGGGAATCAAATTCTGCCCACCATTACAGCCTTACAGTTTTTGCAGTAGATAGGAACCGCTTCACATATCTGGGGGCAAAAAAATGCAGCAATTTAATTAGATGAAGCCTTGCAAGTGAAAGCTGACTTCTGTTTGATCAAAACAACTATCTGTACTTAATCTCAGACTGCTTAGATATCATCCCACCAACGCAGAGTTGAGGAAGCAAGCGGAAGTTAAAAAGGAGGCTCATTGTATCACAAATGATAGATTTCATTCATTCACTTAAAGTATCTATAGTTTATTCCTAGGATAAATAACATTCATTATACTTGCAAAGGCTAAGTAAGGTCTCAAAGGCAGTGATTTAAGCATCTTCTTCATCTTTGGCATCATCCCTAAAATAGGTTCACTACTGCTACTTTAATGATAAAACCTATTCCATTAGTTTAACACAGTATTATTGCCATAAAAGACTGAACTACAACAAATAATGCAATATCTGTGGTAAGTACACTTTTGAGATTTTAAGTTGAAATCTGCAGCACCTGCAAGCTAAAATGCTTGGATGTTCGCCTCAGGGCTCTACTGTATTATGGTTACTGGACAAAATTCCACTCTTTTCATTAAAAAGTAGCTTTGTTTCACCAGAAGGATACCTCTGCTAGCAATATGAGAGAGACGAGAAACATTCACTCTTGGTACTAGAAGTGACAAAGTTTTGGTATGTAAAACTGTTTAAAAAAAAAAAATCAACCAAACAAAAAACCCCCAGCAGCTACTTCAGGTTTGTACATCACATTGTCCTAATGCTATAAGGTATAGATGTATCAGACAAAGCAAAGGTAAAGTAATGCTATACACAGCTGAGGACGATGACAAAACAAGAAAGATGTTTCCCATGAAAAAAAAAATAGATCAAGCAGGACTTCAACTCCCCAAAGAACTCCCTTAACCATCATCTGGTTTTTCCCCACCATCAAGACATGTCAATCCCCACAGCAACACCAAGTATCCTCTGTTCCGGTTCATGCCCCTTTTAATATCACACATACTAATCTGCAATTTAAAGTGTTGCTTTTCTCCAGATTAACCTGAAGATACTGATGAATTTTGCCTGTATTGACAAAACTTCTGTAGAGAAAGTTCCTAATCTGGAAAGAATCTCAAACAAAAGGTCATGAACAGCACTGAAGGACTTTTAAGAATTTTATTCCTTTGCAAACGTAAACCCTAGTCTCCTCTTAGATCTAGAGATGAGAGCCAAATTTAAAATGTGAAATATGGAATACATAGCTCTAATTAGTCATTTAAATCCTTACTGAGGTCTCCCTGGTTTAGTAATCTCAGGTATCTGGTTAAAACCAAGCAAGACCAGCAAAGCACAATAGAATGTTTTATTTCCTTGAAACACAAAACCTGACAGACTTTTCTTACCACAGCTAAGCAACTTAATATTCTATGCATTCAAGGCCTCCTACTTCTGCACCTGTTGACTATGCTTGCTTTTCCCCTTAAACGATGCTAACACACAATAATGCCATTAACAGTGCAGGTGCATATGGTTTTCATTAGTTTTTAATATTTAACAGCAATTACACTGAGATAATGAGAAAGTCAGCGTATCCTTTGGTTCTGCACGCACTCTTCACAAATATTTTCCAAAGGTACTCAAGAGTTAGTAAGCAGCTCTTAAAGAACAATGACAATGGTCACTTTCTTTCTGTGACAGTCCTTAAACCAAAGATCATTTAATCTGAATTTCTATAATCTAATCTGCATAGCTCACTAGTTCTGACATTTATGCATTTCCAGCAGTCTGTTTAACAATGCTTCTATAGACATACAACATTCATTTTTTCCCTTTCAAACAGGAATTCTGTTTTGAAATCATAACACACACACACACAAAAAGTACCTTGCTTTAAAAATAGTCATCAGGATCCAGTGAATACAAGACTAAAGAACACCAAAATTGTAATACCAGTGTAAAGCAACTTATGATTTTTCCTTGGTTTTCTGTTGTTCAGGTTTCTCAACCTGCAAGTTAAGGATAACACCTAAGTATCTTATGGGGATGTTACAAGATTTAGCTGTATACTATGCTTAGGAGATAACAAGCACTGAAAAGGCCTGAATTTACTAATACATTTTAAACACATTTCAAATTTTAGCATGGACTAAACCATACCACAGTCACAATTTATTTAGTATATTTTACCTTGTCTTATTTTTCCAATTATTGGATTGTAAAACTCTTACAACATGGTTTTTAAAATGGAAGTCATGCTGCCCTCATCAGCCCTGCACTCACAGTTACTCCTAGGTCTCTGGTCCCTTTTCCACATGAGGAGAAAGATGAGTACACCTTAGAGATAGAATTAATTCCATTTGCTGCAGCCTTTGTACTGCAGTCTGTAATTCCACAAGTGATTGTGAGGTCTAAGAATAGCTTCAAAAAGTCACAATGACAGAAACAAATGCTTTTGTCAATATTTTGTATATAAGTAAAGTTGCTGTTTTCTTATGCTTAAAAAGGGAAGTTGAAACTTCTATTTGCCAGTTTTCAAGAGTACACTGAATTCCACCCCTATGATCATCTATCCAGCATGCATACTCCCAGAGGGTCTATCAAACAAGCAATTGTGATTCAAGTTCTAAACTGCAATCATAGTCCCAATAAAGTAATCTAAGTGAAATGCCCGTGTCACAAGTACTAGCAACACTTGCCTGTGAAAGTCAGATGCACACACTAAGCAACTAGGTATTCAAGTCACTGCATTGGAGTTACAGATTTTTAACTGAGAAGTGTTACTCAGGGACAATTTACTCCTCAGTTTAGTCCTGTACTGCAGAACCTGTATGGATGAGAAAACATGTAAACATGGACACAATGTATGTGTATATATACATATGTATATACATGCATATATACATGTGTGCCTATATGTATTCTCGTTTAGCAGCACTGTCTGTGGTGATGTTTGTATCCTTTCACGTCAATGGGAAAATTTAAGATCTCTGATCTACTGTTAAATAAACAGCAGTTCACCATGACACCACAGCAGCTCCCACAACAGACCAGCTTCTAGTACCCCTGCTTGTTGAACCATCTGCCTTCTTTTCCTGATATATTCAAAATTTAGCATTGTGAAACTCTCTCAGACGAGCAGGTAAGTAATTTTACCATCAGACTGAATTTCAGACCTGAGGTTTCGCCCTTCTCGTTATTTTAATTTTCATTATGTTATTATTGTTGTTATTGTTTTATTTTAATTGTTAAACTGTTCTTATCTCAACCACCCAGCTTTCTCACCTTTACCCTTCTGATTCTCTCCCCCATCCCTCTGGTGGGCAGTGAGCGAGTGGTTGTGTGGGGCTGAGTTGCCGGCTGGGGCTAAACCACACCACAAAGTTATAAATCTGAGAACATTCAAGATCCTACCAGTGACTTCATTGGTAACACTCTAGTTCCTAAACAAGTTCTGGCAGGAATGACACAGGAGCAGTTGAGTGCAATGCTGCTTCTTGGCATCAGTGACAAGTAAAACACAGCACTAAAGAAATCGGGTGAAAATCTAAGCCCAACCTCTTTTTTGCATTCTTTCCAGCACAGTATGTCTGGGCACATTATTAAGTAGCCACAAAAAAAGTCTGAAATATGAATCTACCAGTTTGTTAACCTCTGGATGAAGTCAACAGACTGACCAACGCAATGTGTATAACACAAATCTCATGCTTCAGCTATCTGCCGGTAAGGATCAATAAATATTCTTCTTATTGACGTGTAATTGGTCAGTTTGTTCTGGGTTGGTTTGTTATTCACTGCATACTTTCTCCAGAAGTATTTGAGATTGGCCACAGCTAAGGAAGCAATGGTGAAATTAATCCTTTTCTTAGAATCACAGATCCCTGTTTGGTATGTCTCACTCACACGTTCAGACACAAAATAATTGACCAATTTGCAATGGCAAGGAATTTTCCACCGTGGTCAGATTATATGAGGAAGAGGAGAGGGGGTGTCTTCTATTTGTTTCCCTGGGGATGGGAGAAGTGGGGGAGGATGATGGAAGGTGTGTGTATTTGCCTGTACCCAGGAGCTCAGTTTGCACAACGGGCTCAGCATGGCATGCCAAAATAAATTCCTCATCACTGCAGGGCAGTGGTTAGACTTTGATAGAACATGCATGTTCCTTGGTTATCTGCGTTCAGTGTATGTCAGCCCATAGCACTATAAACTCAGAGTAGGGGTGACTGTTTTGTACCCTATGACAGAAAGACATACTAGAATGACCCTTTCCAGCCTTAAGTTCTTTAAGTCTCAACATCATTGATCTATTGCCATTCACAGCCATACCCATAAATCTGTCACTGGTTTACCATAATGCATTTTATTAATGTGTTACTCAAGTACATGGTAAAAGCCCAGGTGGTCTTACAAAACACTTTGCCAGAGCCAATTCAGAGCTGTAATTCTTACTCTTCTGCAAGGAATTTGTTTTTAAATTATAGTTTTAAAAAGAACGCTATTAAACTGAAATATATTTTAGTAAGTTTTTATAAATGAGTTGAATATTCTGTTGATAGCTCTATGGTATTGTTTACAATACTAAACCAAGGAATAGATCAAATGAACGTGTTTATTAGCAATGTTATTTAACCATTAAAAATAACAGAACTGCTGTGTAGACCTCTGGTAAGTTAACCCAGCAACTGGTTGTCCCTTTAAACTTCTTAACTAAAAACACTGATCCTAAAACATTGCAGACAAAAGTAATCAATAACATGCACGAGCAAAATCTCTCCGCAATTTCACTCACTCCCACTGCCCCACAGTGAGTTCCAACAGATTGGTCTGAAATTTTCCCTGCAGCCAGAATAGCTTCCTCGTATGCAGGAGCAAGATGATTGCAAGTTGAAGCAGGACTGATGCTGGCTGGCCCTGCTATATTGAGACCTCAGAAGGCAGATAAAAATTATGAAGGTATCTGGCTGAAAAGTGAAAGAGAGACACTCTCTATTCTTTGTCTAAATACCACTTGGATCATTATTATAGATGACAGCAAAAATGTAGCCTTCCTCATATTCCACCAGTCTCCCATCTCCCTTTATTAGACAGCATCGGTTTTGAACCTGCCTATGAAAGCTTCAAAATAACATTCCATACAAAAATCGAAAGCTCAATCAATACAATGGTACACCTTTTGTCAAATTTTTTTCTTCTGGAAAACTCTGAGTAGTTCCTTCAGATTTAGACAACCTCCTAACATATTTCACATACTATAAGAATAAATAAAACCCTAATCTGAAATTAGAAAGCAATAAAAATAGCTCAACTAATAAAGTCTCTTGTCGACAGACATCAAGCCAATATCAAAACTGTAAAAAGCTTGAGAAATCAAGCTTTAATAATAATGTTATCAATCTGCACATCCTTTCAATACAAAAGAAACAGCATTAAAAAAATTAGAGGCAAAAATAGATCTACTTCTTGGAGAGTTCTACATTACACAGGGTTTAAAAAGTTGTGGTTTTTTTAAATTCAAGAGCCTTGTTATGCCATTAGCTTTCCTGTATTTATTTTTCCATCAAAAGAAATACATTGAAAAGATTAAAAAAAAAATCTTCTATTGAATAGTTTTGGTGGTATATGAGTGTCTTTTTCAAGAAGTTAAAGCACAAATAGGATATTTTATGATGCTATAATCCAGCCTGCAGCCCTTCTCCCTACATCTGTCTATCAACAACTAATACGTACCTAGAGAATTACTAAGCTCTGTTTTGGCTGATGGATAACAGATTCTTTTATTAAAGCCCCATCATGCACACAAATGCATATGTGCCTGAAGAAGCTTCTCCCCAACTGCTCTGTAAGGCTACCACATGTATGCTTGAATTTTTTTTTTAAACACACCTCCAGGTTCTCTCTACATAGTCATTAGACAAATGGGTAGGTGAGTGCTCTGAACAGAGGTGAGCAGTAGAAATAGAGCAGTCAGTCTTTCACAGAAAACCCTCGAAAAGTTTGAAGTTCATTGTCTTTTGTGAATCTGTCTTATGCTTACATAAAGCCCTATACACATTCCAATGACACAGGGAATTGTGTCATTACAGAGAAGCACAAATTAATAATGTTGCCTGTTAGACAGTACTTTCTTCCATGAAAGCAGATACTTAAAATATGGCATCAAGTTTCAGCAGAAAGTTTGGCAATTAATTCCATGAAAGTAACAACACATTATAAAGAGAGCTAGAAGGAAGTCAAGAGATCATAATTTCCTTCCCCAGGAGAGGTCCATTAAACCTATATTACCCCTATCACTCCAGCCAGCTGTTTGTCTCATCTGTTCTTAAAAGCTGATAGTGATTCCACAACACTCCCAGGTACTCCACTCTTCTGGTTTGCTATTCAAAGATAGTAAATGTTTCAACTTTGTCTAAGCTGAATCCCCCTTGTTCCAATTTAAGCATGTTATGTCTTGCTTTACACCCCAATAACATCGAAAACACTTTTATTTCCTACTCATGGCAGATGTTCCACACACTTGAAGGCTTTCACCATCACCCCTCAGCCTTCCCTTCTTAAATAACCCCAGCTTGGTAAATATTTTTCCATAGATCTAGTCAAGTTTTCAAAGCACCTGACAGTTGTCAGCAGCTGACAGAGCAGCATTCTCCAGCTGATCCATCTCAACACACAGCAGTCACACATAAATGTAGTACTCCAGCGTAAGGCCTTCTAGGTTCTGGGTGGGGTAGAATAATGCTCCATGCCTTGCAGCTCAAAACATCAGCTTCCCAGCATGATGTACCCTCTTCCCCCTTCTTTTTACCCCCAACAGCATCACACTGTGGAACCATTATACCTCTCAGATCCTCTTCCGCAAACTGATGCCTATCCGACTATCTTGCATCTGAAAAGCCAAGTATTTTCTGCTGAAGTAAGAAGTCTCCAGCCTGTCCTATTTTGCTTGGTATATTTTCACCATGTTGTCAGAATTATTTTGAAACCTTATACTGTTCTTCAATACACTTACATTATTCCCAGCTTGCTGTCTGCTGCAAACTTAATAAATACCATCTATTCCATCACCTAGGTCACTGATGAAAAATAATGACTAAAGCTACTCATCCAGGTTTCTTACACCTGCAGCCCAGTGTAATTTCCTGCTTAGTGTTTCTACCCTCCATGCAACGTTGCAGAAGGTTCTCAAAAGTGACAATATCCTACACACACACCCTCCTCCCCCAAGACAGATTTACTAGTATGGCTTATTGGTAAAACTTGGCTAAAAAAAAAACAACAAACCCAAACACCAACAAAACACCAAAGTTCAGATTTATTGAGCAATGATCTAAAACCGTTCTGTATTTAAATATATATAGATATATTCTTGGTACTTCTGACAGACTCACTTCAACCATAAAAACAGCCATATTTTCAAATGTAAATGAAAACATTTTAAGTGTCTCCTAGCAGAATCTAGGACAGAAGCATCCACAAAGTATGACAATGGTCTATAAAAACTCATCTTCAGCATCATCTCCATGATACTAAGAACAATCACAGAACAGTTAAGGCTGGGCATCAAGGCTATACCCACACAGTGATGTAGAACATGCCTGGTTTAATCCTGTTTCCATCACACGCTATTTTGGAGTGGGATGTGTACCCAGTTGCCTGCCTGCAAAACAGGGCCGTGTAGCAAGGGCCCAACATGTAGCATTCTCAACTTCTTTGCTCCCTGCACAGCCTTCACAAAGGCACAGATGAGATTTTCCATTCAGGGTGAAACAGCAAGAACATACTTGTTTCCAGTGGCATGCTCAGCCCCATGTTAGGGACACCTGGGATAGCATGTTTGCCTCAAACGCTATGCTCACCTTCCCTGCCTAGGGGCATGAGCACACTGAACGTTCATGAGTGAAGCCACTGGCATATGAGGAAATGTGATTATACGCAATTACACTGCCTTTTGCACTGTGGCAACCAACACAAAATGAATAAAAAGTAAGAGACTCCCGGAACCTGTGTCAGCCTTTTAGACTGTCACTCACTCCCCCTGTGGCAGTAATATGCCACCCCTTCCAGGCAAGCAGGGTAGTATTTTGGATCCACTTATCCCCAGTATTCTTTCTGACCTTTTCACACGCCTGTGAGAGCTGCCACGGCACACCTCAGTAAACCTCATGAGTCTAAGCTTGACTGGCTTGCTAGGAAAAAACATGACAGAGAAGCAGAAACACTACAACATTTGTAAAAAAGGACAAGAGGACAGAGATGGCAAAGAAGAGCACATGGATGGCAGGAAAGTATGCATGCTAATACAGGTTAGCTGCTGCCACGACTGAGGGAGCAAAGACTTGTTACAGACTACAGAGGCAGAACTGGCTGATTTGCCCTTGCAGAACAGAAAGGTATCCTGCCAAACCAGCATTTTCCTTCTCCAAACCTACAGGAGGTCTGTCCTGCTGCCATCCACCCCTGCCTTTCCTTTTCAGCCCTCCACAGAAGCCACCCACCTTCCTTCTGCCCATGCCTTACGCGGTTTCTGCAACTTCCAGTCTCACAGTGGGCCATCAACCCCTCCCCAAGCACTGCTCGTGCTCCCTGCCCCTCATTTTAGTCCCAGGAGCCATCACCCATCCTCCCATACACAAAGCACTTGGCAACCAGGTTCTTGGCATGCTTATCCCTATATGAAAACTACATGCACAGAGCAAGTCCAGCAAGCCTAGACTTGGCTCAGGATACCTGCCCCAGCTCTCCATTGCTCTATCCCAGAGAGCACACCTGGAAGGAAGGCGCATAGCTTTAGGCAAAGGCTGCAAATACAAATGGATGGAAAACAGAAGTGTGTCAAGAACTGCACTAAGTCAAAAAAACTTTGTAAGAGGGTAAACCTGACCCATAATTCCCATAAGGAGAGGGAGGCAGATACTAGGATGGAAGGAAGTCAACAGGGCGCAAAAGTTTTAGGCAGAGACAGAAGTGATGGTAGAGGCAAAAATGGCCGCGACCACACACATTATGCAGTATGTTCACAAGGGACTAACAAACAAGAAACAGCCGATGTGACCAAACTATAGAGCAGGCACTGTTCCCAACCAGGGATGACGGGGGCCCTGACAGTCAGCACAGGGTGCCTCCTGCTGCCACGCTTTCTCTGGCTGCTTTAAAACTTAGAAGTCTGTCTGAGGACCATGGACACATACTCCTCTCCAATATAAAACCAGCCTTCCTCCTCCTCAGACTCTTCCTGCAGCTGTCTCACCAACTGCTGCCCAGGACTGTAGTGTAAAGCCTTCAGAGGAAGATGCATCACGATTGTAAGCATCTCCCAGTTTGTTCAAGATCTCTGTCAGTGCGGACATGCCTGCTTTGCTTCTCCTCGAAGATCCAGCCATTGTCGCTGGTCCTCCAGAAGGAGCATTCATCTTCTGAAATTTTATCTGACTTCCAGTCTCTCTCACACCCAACAGCAACCTGATGATACTGACACTGAAGTAGCTTTTACCCTTCTCACAGCTCAGAACCCATTCCTCAGGGCCCCAGGCTTGCATTTTTAAGAGAGCAAAGGATTGCTGAAAGGATAGTTGTAGAAAGAAAAGGGGAAAGAAAGGGAGACAATCATGAAGAGCTAAAAGGTTCAGAAAGGGGCTTATCATGGAGAGACTGACACAGAAGGTAGGTTGAGTATAAAAAAGGCTCGCGGATATGAAAGCTTAGTGAAAAAGGGAGGTGAGAACCAAGCAGGATTATGAGCCATGGACAACAGCCAATATGAAGGCACAGATGATATCCAGCTCTTGATATAGCAAAGGAAGCATGTGAGGACATTACATGAACTCAGTGGTCCAAGAGCATTTTCCAAGTACACATGCACTCTGTACATAGTCATTGTTTGGTCCCTTACTTCCCCATTAGGGGTAGGAGTACCTCAGTTTAACAGCCTGCAGAGGATCTTCCCGTTTGGCTTCATCCAAAATAAATCTCTAGGGTGCATGTAACAGAACAGTACAGTATAAGAAAATGTAGTAGTATACTACTGCAAACTAAGAGGCTAATACTAGAAAGTATCTACACAGCTACTTTTTCGCATGGTCTTCCCAATATTTTTATCCCAAGCTATGCAGCATCTAGGATGAAGATCTTGACTTGGACTTGTGGGGGAAGCCAGCACACGGCAACAGGTTTCATTTGCTCCTCAGAAGATACAGACGCATTCTTCGTAAGCAGGAGTTTCCCAAATGCTTATGCCAAGACATGTAACATTGTAGTATTCCACCTGAATGACAAAGAAACTGCAGATAACAAACACATGAATACCCTTTATTATAAGCAACAGCACTCATTTAGAATACTGACAGTAATAAATGTTCAAATTTGCATTTCATAGGAAAGAGGGAGAGGAAAAGAAGACTTCCTCCTCTAAGATGAAACAGAAGTGGTTCATTGGGATTTCATGATCCCGACATCTCTGGAAAGTCAACCTATACTTTACATAATGGAATGGCAATAATACTGAAAATTTCAAGGGGAAAATCTGTAATGCCAGAATGCCTGCCTGAAGACACAAGGCAGGCAGATCCCTGCCAGCAACTGCCTCTTCTACCTGAGAGCAGATACTTAGAACACAGGTAATATTATTGCTACCAGAGGAACAAATATATTGTGCAGAAACCTGAGTGCATCTATCTTTAAAATAAAACCAAACAGTTACTACTAGGTTATAGCCCACCTTTAATCTCCACCAAAAAAAAAAAAAAAAGGGAAAAAAAAAAACAGCCAAAAAAAAAAAAAGAATTCCATCATTACAATTCTTTACGCTGAGCACAGGTTCATCAAACAATCATGTAATCTCCCCAGAGCCCCACCATGACCCCAATCCTACAGAGGCTAAATGTGTGCAAGCTAGAAACTGCACAGCCTCAGAAAGCTCGCTCTGTAGATTAAGAGATTATTCAAATCTTTCTAGCATCAGTGCCAAAAAAAAAATATCAATTAATCAATACAACATAGGGCAGCCTGGATCATGCAATTCATAAGGACATTTTAACTCCTTTGTGACAAAAAATTCTTTCTGACAAAGTTAGAATTTTCCTTAACTGAAGAAAACTGGACTTCCCAAAATTAGGGCGGGGCGGGGGGGTGGGGGTGAAAAAAGAAAAACAAACAATGAACAAGAAGCTGTTTCAGTATGTTGGTTTTTCAGGGTTTACTAGTTGAAATTCAAGCTGCACTGACTAGCAGTGATTACCCAAATGATGTTTTTCTGCCAGCTTTCTCACTGGTTAAGTACTTTCCCAGGCAGCAGAATAAAACAGGTGGTTATATAGTCATTTGATCTTTTTCTGTATGTCATATAATTTTGAACTTTTACTAGAACAAATATCAAAGAGAAATCATTTTACTCACAATGCAACTTCTGTTCACAGAACAAATGAGAGGACACAGCCAATGCTAATTTAGAAATACTTATAGCAAGTATCTTTCTACAATATTTTTGTTATTCAACATACATCTATCAAATTTGCCGCTGAAAGTCAGAATTTAATTACGTAATTATTGCGCACACAAACTAAGTTACCCCTAGACCCCAGTCTGCTGCTCAGAGATCACTACTCCCTTGCCTCAGCAGCTCACATTTCTAGCCATTAAATTACCCAGCACTTTCCCTCTGCTCTTGCTATATGCTTTGCTGCTTCTACACACACAGAAACACTGCGAACATCACAAAATGCCAGTTCAACAGGTAATGCAGGATACGAGGGCAGAACCAACAGAAACAGACCAGTTCAGTGAAAAAGGCCGCAAGCTGAAAAAGCTGCTCAGGGGTGTGGACTGTCACTTGGGAAGAGCAAGAACAGTAAGTTAGCCCGTTTGTCAGGACTCCACCACATTACTCTTTTTTGCCTCATTTTGTCAGGCTCACTATTCCAGTTTTAGTAGTGAACTGATGAGGTCTTCCCTACTGCTATTTCTTTGTAGAGATTCAATTATTTTAGCACCTCAGCACCTGCCTTCACATCGCCAGCAATCCATTAGCCATGAGATCTGGCCCTCAAAGATCTGGGCTGAACCTCATGTGCCATATAAGAATTATTTGCACGTATAAAACATTTTAAATATTTATCATTTCACACAAACTATTCTACTGCAAAAAACATTTTTTAATTTAGGTAAAGCGTGAGGCACCCAGATACTTGATTTTCTTTGCTCCCTCCAAGAATCACATAATTCCCCCATCCTGAAATTCTGCAGTGTACCTACAGGACCACAACTTGACCTGATTTCATTTTGCTTTTTTTTCTGTGGCTTATTCTAATCATGATTTTGATAAAGAATTACTTAAGATTGTTTTTCATTCTTGATGCTGTCCTGTCCTGGCTGAGTAGCTGAAACGAAATTCCAACAGGGCATAGCACAAGCATGGGTCAGGTGATAATTTACATTACTTGGACACCACAGCACTCACAAAACAACAGTAGTTCAGTATCACATTACACAATTCAGCTTTAAAACCTGAATGACTCATTTTCTGGACATCAATCCTCCAGGTAGCCATGTTATTTCAATAAATTTTGTCATGTTCTAGGCCTTGTAATTGCATCTCTCTTATTAAAGAATATAATGCACAATGCTGGATGAACATACATCCCATTAATACAACAAAGAATAGTTTTAAAATCCAGAAAAAATTAATCACTCCCTTTTTTCTGCATGTATAAAGATTGTGTGCATGCACACACACAAACAGATGAGTATGAATTTACCAGTAACAAGGTTTCACAGAGCTTGAAAATATCCTCAGGCAGTGTGTACATCTTTCACTGAAAAGGGACATGATGAATTACATTAAAACAGTTCCTTTCTTGTAAAATATTATGTGATAAATCATAAAGAGAAGACATCACTGTGTAAAACCCACACATATAGTAGTAAAACATGAGTGAAGAGACTCATGCAAAGATATGTAATAATATTAATATTGTATAAATGAAGTAGGGATGCAAATATGCATGTGAAAGCACTAAAACAACGGAACAAGATTAAACAGAATGGCCTATATTGATAGCCAAGGACACAACTAACAACAATAGAATACCAAGGGATGTGTTGTTTACATCAAAATCAGGCCCATGCTCTCAACGGCACAAAAGACTCATCCTCAGAAGACCCTGCACTGACAATAGGAAGATGGTAACAAGGCTACACAGCATGCTGCACATCCCATTACTCTTCCCGTTAGCCCAACACAACTTTAAAACAAGGAAACACAGACAATGGGCAACAGACTTGTGTAAAATTTATGAAGGCTGAAGTAAGCAAGATTGTGAGGGAAAGGGATCATGGTACAGTAACTGTTGTCTCCTAAAGCGTACAAAAAATATGTCCGAAAGCAAGTTTTTCATTGTCAGTCACAAAGAACCCAAGAGACATGATGATGATTCAACAACTGGTAGCCCTCGTCCCCCATGTCATACACAAGTGACCCGCCCAGACACAAAGACTTTGTGAAGTATTTAAATTCCTTGTTCAGAATTTGCATCAAAAACCTCAAAAAAAACATACATTGAATAGATTCAGAGTTCATTAACAAATCTCAAAAAAAAGTTGTCAGTGGAGGGATCTCCTTACTACAAAGGAGAAATTTTTTTTTTTTACAGGTTCATAAAATTTTATCGTCTGGCTTGATGCTATCCAGCATTTTCATCAGTGATAAGGAAATCAGATTTAAAGCCACTGCTGAAAGTTCAAAGGTGAAACATTGAAAAATTGATAAATGCTGAGGACGACAAGGTTGTCGCATACAAAGTGATCTGGATCTCTTGCTAATCTGTGCTCCCTTAAACAAAAATTCATTTTAATGACAAATGCCATGTTAGGCATCTAGAAACTTCAGTGTGTCCACTGCACTTAGGAAGCCACCACTAAGAAAAATAACATAGGGGTGCTTAGAAGACGTTGTTCTCCCAGTATGTTGCTGTGACAAAAGTCACCAACAGAAACAGTAACACAGAGCTATAAAAGGGAGATAGGATTTTTATATCTGTCCGTAGCATGAGCAAAACATCACAAAATTAGACCTGCAGAGGAAAAAAAATCCCCTCAATAACTCTGAAAGTTAAGGAATTGAACCTACTTAGTTTGTCAGAAAAACAGAAATGTGGTTATTGAGCACCAGAGAGTATACGAAATATAATATACTGCCACCAGGGAGAAAACCAGCTAAACCAGTATGTTCTTGTTTAACACAGAAGTGCATACAGAAATAGTGCTAATAACACTTAACACTAAAGCAAACGCATCTTAAGAAGCAAACGTGGGCTCTGGAGAGTATCCAAGCACAAACCATTCATATTAGAATTGAGAGATTCATTACCTGACAACAATAATTAATCTACTCTACTTTCCAAATTTAAGATAATGGTAATGTCCCAAATAATTTAAGATTAAAAAGTGACTAGTTTTCTTTTAATGATTAACACTTTATAGTTCATTACAAACATACAATATGAATATATTGGACACAATAATTTGGAAGTCCAAAGCAGAGTTTCAGCTTACTTTAAAGTTGGATCAAGGTGAAGAAAATGAGTCAGTAAAATGGAAATGAAAATTAAATGGAAGAAAAAAATAGTTGGTTCTACTTTCAGGGCTCTAAAGTGTATGACCTTCTCAGCTCACCCACAGCTTCCACTCCTTCCAGAAAAGCCCTGTCTTTGAATACAGTTATGTTATTTGCTGATATCAAACAGTTCTTGACTGTGACACCAAAAAAGCCAATTTTTTGTTTTGTTACTATGCCTGAAAAACCCTAAACATGGATGCAACTAACCCAACAGAAGAAAGTTACTCTTTTCTAGATATAATTTACGTCAGCAAACTAAGCCTATTGCTCTAACACACAGGCAAAGAGTGATAAAAGCATGTGATGCATATGTAACTGAAGTGGAACTTTATAAATAGGTGGATTCATAGCTAAGCGTAAGCTGTACCCACAGTACAGACTGTACGTACCACCCAAGCTATCCAAGACTGGAGACAAAAAGGGGAAGCTCCTGCCAGTCCTGGCTCACAAGCCTTCTTCCCTGCCTATTTTGCCCCTCCTTCCTGCCAAAAATGAACATACTACAGAGGCATGCAATGAGGACTTTCTTGGAGGCAATCTTACCCTAAATCCCTAGCCCAAGCACATCAAATTCTTTAAGCTGCCATTAGATGGAGTCTTCTATCAGCACACACTAATTTGCAGTAAAAATTCCTGCCAATAGAAGATATGTGAGCCACAGCTATAGAGACAGTCGGTCTAAAGATCTAAACCTGATCTAAATCTCTATACTTTCACGTGTAAAAATGGCACTTATCAAAACACTCACCTCAGGTCAACTTGTTTACTTCATCTTGACACAAATATGAACAGCAGTAGCAGCAAAGTATATACAAAGAGAACTACAGAAATACAAATTTCCAGTTCAACACTGTTTCACAGCATGAAAAACTCATTGCTCAGATTTAGGTGTAACTGTTGATGCATGCTCTGCAGAAAGTTATCTCAAAGTATTAGTTTTTCTCCTGAAATAATTTTAATGGGATATTGCATATTATTTTAACTTAAGGCACTCAATTTCTCTCAATGAACACCAAATTGCATAGGCTGTGCACTTTCAGAGAAAAAAATCCAAACAAGCCCTAAAACCTTCATGAACAGAAATAGAGAGGTTTTATTTTAATAAGGAATACATATTTTCAGTAACTTGAATATTTCAAGACTGCATTTTCAATAGCTTTTATAATGAACATGGAAAATACTTTTGATTTCTCCAAAATCTAGTATTCTTTACAGTGATCTGTTGAAGATCACTATTCATTTTCCAGAATGAATCGCTATTTTCCAGAACTTACATGAAGTTTCTCTCTTCAGCTATAATGAATCAAATTTTAATTTCTGCACTTTGCAAAGGATGTACCATGATACGAGACTTTCAGCACAATAGTGCCCTTCTTCAAAAAAACACTGCATGAAAAAGCTGAAAAACTGCATGCATAAGCATACATACAGTTCCTGAAACACACATACCTGACACAAAGTAAGTAGCAATTCTTACATGTTTCGGGGTGCTTGGAGGCTTTTGTCTGTGTTATTTTTCACTTCTTCACAGTTACTCAAAATTAATTTCCTTGACTGTCTTTGACACTTGTGTCCTTCAAGCCACAAACAAGCCCATGCAATTGCTTATACAATCAACATATTTAACTTTCGAGGTTCCATTTCGGTGCTCTGGCATCCAATCTAAACACTATTCCTTATCACAGGTCACCTATATATATAGACAATTTTTTACAGTTATATCTATCTGTAAGCATACATACATACTTGCACATAGAAACTGTCAAATTCCAGTTTTGTCCACCTAACGTGACACTGGCCTCAGAGCTTTTCTTCTTTTTTTTTTTTTTGTATGGCTGGAAAATTTCATAATTCTATTCCACTCAGTTGCTCATTCCCACTTTTTCCCTGAGGTTAACTGACAGTCCGTACTTGCCATTGATAAAAACTTTCTTACAAAACCATTATTGACTTTCTTGAAACTTATTTAATTAAGCCCCTAAGCAAGCAGTGGTTTTAACTAGTGGTTTCTCTTGAATTCTTGGCTGGTCACACTTGTATGTTGGATAACTCCTGTTATCCAAGGATATCAGCTGCTTCACCATAAGGCATAAATGAATTTTATGAAAATTCTGTGACCAACTTTGACATTTCCACAGGTGCAAGTGGATTATATCATCACTGCTACTGAACTACAGTCCGTATTGTATAATTACTGAAATTAGTTTTAGAAATGTCAAGAGAAGGACCAATAAAGCAAAAATAAATACATAAAAGTTATCTAGCTTTGAATTAAACTGAAATTGGCAGATTAAACAAAAGGAAAAGGAAAGAGAACTGATTTAGACTGGAAAAGTAATGTATTTTAATTCTAGGGTGGTTGCTTTAACCACTGAAGCTCTAAAGAAAGGAGAGGCCTCCTCCATCTACCTGCTCACTTCTTTTTAAGTATTACTGTTTCTGAAGGCTCCTCTCCACCTCACAGAAGCCCATCATTAATTCACCTTTAGGAGAAGGACATTTTAAACCAGCATGTATCTACTTAAAGTTGAGGGTTTAAGACCCACAGCCTTTGAGTGGGTCTCCCTGTAGTTACCATTTTGCTGTACTCCGTGGGTATGGGAAGGAAACAAAAGAGGATAAGAACATTGATGCCTTAAATTTAATGATGGAAACTCACCTGGTTAATCCACAACATACACTACAAGATCTTCTCTGGCTACCTTCTCCAGCTAGATAACTCTGAATGTGTAAAGGATAGCGATTTTTAGATGGAAACAGGCATTCTCTGGTTCATCAGAGGCTCTGCATGCTTCATACACAGACATTAGCAACACTTAACTCTGGTCAAATTAAATCTCTATTTCTGGGACTGGCTTAACATAAAGCACAAATGTCTCCCTCGATATTTGGAAGTGTTTGGTGAAAATAAATCAATAAAAATATCATAACAACATATCAATAATCCATCCCTGTAGTGGCAGTGTGCAGAAACACACTTCAATATCATTTTCTGATAGAGTTGCAAAGTGGGATAGTTAACAGCCATGCAGGTTTATGATGATGTTAAGCTTACATAAAGTCAGCTTTTCTGCTGGAGACAGCCCTAGAAAAAGCTCCCAGCTATTCGTTCTGCCTCTACACCTCCAAAACTTGCCACCAGCAAGGCATTTGTGCAGCTGGACAGGCAAACACGCTGAAGAAACCTGCATGAAACTAGTGTCAACCTGGATCAGTTCTGCCTGTGTCCACACCAGCACAGCCAGGGGGTGCTCCGAGGATGGAAAAGCTCACTTCTTGCTGAACCAGCACCCCTCACCTCAGTTTATGCCAACCATGCTAATGTTAACTTTAACCTTTTAACGTGTTTGTGTCTTAATTTTTTCTTTTGGAGTTGCTGTATAAGAACTATGTAAAATCAGAATTGGGTTTAATTGTGGGAGGCCCACAGAAAGCTTAACTTATAATGAGATCCAAAATGAGGTCCCACAATCAGACAATATGGGGAAGAGTGGAAAAGTTAAGCCCTCTCCCCCTCCAAGTTTCCCTCACTTTATGTCCTCAATCCCCTCCCAGAGTTCCCCCTAAAACACATCACATTTCCCATGCCTCCTTTTCCAACCCCTCTAGATTCTTTCTTGAATTCTGCCACCCCCATGCCCTTAACCTTTAGCCTTCTATTTCAAAACCAGGAAACCGTTTCGTACTACCCTGCCCTTACTTCAGCTGAACCTTGTGTAACAAAAAGCAGGGAATCTGCTGGTTTCCACAGAGGTCTCCGTATTTGGACTCAGCAATGGTAACATTAATAGTCAGTGAAAAGAGACAGCATGTTTTTTAACTGAAGCCAGTTGAGCTTGTAAATTGACAGCCAAAGAGCTAGATCAAAAGGTCAGCTACTAGGTGGAATAACTCCATACAGGGCAAGAACGTATGTGCCCAATGGCACAAGCAGGGTACCCCTGGCAGATGAGTGGCAGATGAGGTTCAACAAGTAAACAAGCATTGCCGACTTGCAGCAGGCACCACAACGTGTTGGAATAGATGCCATAGCTAATGAACTCAGAATAACAGCTACAGCACGGTACACTCGCCGCTTACTGTCTTGCTGGCAGTGATTCAGCACTGCCCTCTTTCACTGCATATCTCATCAACTTTATAAAAGAAACCCAAGTATCACTTCTGGCATCAAGTTTAGCACGCAGCTAAATAAATCCAAGAGCTCTGGTTGGTTCAGCAGAATAGGTAGGGAAAGGCTAGTACTCCTACTCCATATCAGTCAAATACCACGTCTTTTCAAATAATTTCCTACTCCATATACTTCCTGCCAAATACCCAGCTTTCCATATAACCATGTTATATATACCATATCCCATCCCACTGAGACTTAGACTCAGCAGCCTCCTTTATGTTGTCATAGAAAATGTATTTTTAAATTATCTGCATATATATGGAAAAGAACTCTCTATGGTCCAGCCAGTAGCCAGCCTGAAATAGGTATAAAAAATAATGCAAAAGATATAAAAGAAAGTTTAAAGATTTTGCACTCGCTCTTTGAAACGTACACATGGTAAACCATAAGCAGGACACCCTTCCTCATGCATCCCTCTTTCCTTTCCTCCTCTGATTGTATCATATAACAGAATAAGAGATCATTTCAAAGAAGGCAGGGGGGGAACCAGTACCAGTCATTCATCAACCCAAACGTTGCCTTCCAAGCTTCTCTAGTTAACCACCCTGAATCAGCTCTCCCTGTCCTGCTTAAAGCAGCGTCCTTGGCATACGATTGGCTCTAAAGCTCCAGAAGACAAAGTGATATGCCTGCCTGGAGCCATTCAGGACCTCTAGATGTTTATGGCAATAAAATCATAGGGCTTCTCACATTTTTAATTTCAGCCTTCATGACAACATGCATATTTAGCACAACTAAAACACAGTATCTGAGTTGATATTATTCTAATTCAGGAACAATTTACACAAGAATATACAGGCTTTACTCCTATTATCAAAATAGTAGCTTCACCACCTTATACATTTAGTAGAATTCATCTTTTCTTTGCAGGTCTGATCACAGAATTTCTTAAGGAAACAGTTTTACTTAACGTGTCAATTTTCATTTACATCATTCATGAAGAAACCATATTTCTTCCTTGATTTTTAAGAAGAGAAATCTTCAATACAAAACAAAAGCTTCAACATAAGAACTTTTTGTCACTTTGGAAATCCCTCACAATAGCTCCTCTAGGAGAGAGGGACGGGCATAAAAATGGTCACTGCACAACCCATAGGTTTTCATTTACAATCTTCATTTCTTTGTAGGTATTTTAAGGCAGATCAACTGCCATGTTTAGCCTTCATTTTAATTGCCCTGAAAATACGACTAGCCTACTCAAAAACTGTCAAAACTACATACTATACTGTGAGTACAACAGAAGAAACTTCATGTACTTACAAACTTCCTCTTCTTGGAAGGCTCAGCTCCTTCTGCAACAGAAAAAAGTTACACCATATTAGGAATAAAACTTATTTTAATTCAAAGTGGCCTTTTTAAGACAAGTACTCTAATCCTCCCATCCCACCAGCAGCAGACAGATAAAAGAAGTGTATTTGGACTACAATAAAAGATGATACAGATTTTACATGCACCATGTTTTACTTTGTTGCCTTCCATTCTTATTTGAAATATTAAGATTAGCAATGGGAAAAGTCTAGGCCTTTTTGCAGCAGCAATATTAAAATGTTTCAAACAACAGACAGATGTTATAGAAAAGCCTTACACTTAGAGCTATGATGCATGCTTACAGTACCAAAATTTGCAAGAGTCAGTGACAAAGATATCCTAAGTTCTTTCCAGCATCGATCATGTGCAAAAATTGCTAGCAACAGGATCAAGATCTAAACAGGTGACCTTTGCCACCAGGGTTTCTACACTGTGTTGTTTAATCCCAAAAAGTTGAGGTACATAACACTTTGGTTAATTATAAATCATCATAATTTATTACAATTTCTGCAAAGTACTAGCAGAACAACAGAATCACTGTTGTACAAACAATTCTACAACTTTTGCTGAAGACAGTTGAACTACTGTTCATGGGACTGACTAGATAGCCACCTAGCCAAATGGAAATTGCACACAAACATTTTACTAGCATTTTAGAGCAGAAGAAAGGCACAAGATCCATGAAGTTTTGCCCATCAGAAATTGGCATAATATATACACTCATAAGTAGATTATCTTGTATTGTATAAATTACAGAATAGCTGAGGCTGGAAGGGACCTCTGGAGATCCTCTGGTCCAACCTGCTCAAAGGAGGGCCAATTACTCAACACCCATCCAGCTGGGTTTTGAACATCTGCAAAGATGGAGACTCCGCAATGTCTCTGGTCAATCTGTTCCCATGTTCAACTTTTTTCCATTTCACTCACTTTTTTCCATTTCTCACACTAACTTATACTCTGAACACTACATTAGTTAAGTCTTCTTTGCAGTCATGTCCAACAGGGAGTGCCACCTGCATTTAAACAAAGGGACAACTTGTCTGACCCAGAAGATACACAGACAGATGCATGCAGAGTTGAAAAGCAGCACAAAAGACAAGGTTGTGTATAAGAATGATTCAGGCTGCGTGGATGGATGCCTTTAGTCACTCAATTGCATTATTACATGTTTACTTTCAGTATCTTCATAAAAGGCTGTTTTAAAGTATGTAACAGACAATTTCCATTCTAGAAGCTATCAAAGCGAATAATCACAAAATTCTCTTTCAAAAGTAAATACATATATGCATGCTGTGTATGTGTGTACACATGTGTTTATTTCACATAGATCAAAGTTATAGGTATTGACTAGAAAACACACATGAAAATACAATAGAATGGATAAAAATAGTTCAGCCAGGCACCTTAGAAAAGGCCATAAGGGAATGAATAATTATTTATTCTTTAGAGACTTTTAAATGGTGTGCAGTAAATAAAGCCTGGGCTGCCAGCTGAATGATAAGGATTAAAATATCAAGTAGCTGCTCAATTCCTGAGCACCACCCATCCTGTTCACAGAATGAGGCAGGAAAAAATAGTGTGAAACAATGTAATTAGAGATCATAACGCAAAGGCATAGGAGAGCAGAATTAGGGGCCTTGGTAACAAATTCTGGCACTTCCTAGGAAGTTCCAGCAACTGTTCAGAATTTGCCATTTAAAACAACATCTTTTAGTATAACATGCACTTCCATACAAAAGAACAGTTACACCTGCATACAATATTGCATTATGAAGCTGAGTAATTCCCCTAAATTTAAAATGTCACATTCATCATGAACAAAATGTAACCGCAATTTAGAACCCACGTACTTCCCTTTGTACGTTTTTTCTTTAATATTTACAATGCCATTGTGTTCTATTTCTAACATAAAACTTTACTTGTAATTCTAGTCACTGTCATACTGTAACAGACAATGATTGTGGAAAAACTGCCAAAAAACTGCAAGAATCATGCTTGGTTTTGTATCCCATTTAACAGAGTTGCAACATGTACTTCAAATTTGTTTCTTATGATTCAGCTTTTTTCTTCTTCTTTTATTTTCCCTTTTTTTAAATCAGAGTGTTTTGGTTACAGCTTATCATTATAATCGCGCAGCAAATGACAGACACTACCTTCTATAGATACATGAATTCATATTAATTTCTTGGGCCATTCTCATGCATGCCATCCTGAAGCACTACTTTTGACCGGAAACACAGAATTGTTTGAGTTGGAAGGCACCTTTAGAGGTCATGTAGTCCAAGACCCCTGCAGTGAGCAGGGACATCTTCAACTAGATCAGGTTGCTCAGAGCCCCATCCAACCTGACATTGAATGTTTCCAGGGATGGGGCATCTACCACCTCTCTGGGCAACCTCTGTCAGTGATTCACCACTGTCATTGTAAAAAATGTCTTCCTTAAACCTAGTTTCAATCCACCCCCTTTAGTTTAAAACCATTATCCCTTGTCCTATTGCTACAGGCCCTACTAAAAAGTCTGTCGCCATCTTTCTCATAAGGCTACTTTAAGTACTGAAAGGCCACAGTAAGGTCTCCCCAGAGCCTTCTCTTCTCCAGGCTGAACAACCCCAACTCTCTCAGCCTGTCCTCACAGCAGAGTTGTTCCACCCCTCTGACCATTTTTGTGGCCTCCTCTGGACCCGCTCCAACAGGTCCATGTCTTTCCTGTGCTGGAGACTCCAGAGCTGGATGCAGCACGGCAGGTGGGGTCTCACCAGAGCAGAGTAGAGGGGAAGAACCACCTCCCTCCACCTGCTGGCCACACTGCTTTTGGTGCAGCCCAGGATACGGTTGGCCTTCTGGGCTGTGAGGACTACAGGTTCCATAAGAGGTGATTCACTGTAACGACTTGCTGGTAGAGATGTTAAGAACGGCCAAGATTTCCCCACACAAAGTAAAAAATGAAGCAAAACCTCAGGTATGTAATTCATACAGGAAAATTTACAAAAACATTGCAAATAAAGCACTTATAAGGCTGGATTTTAAACCAGTATACACATAAACAAAATAAGGGATGAAATAAACTAAATATCCTTTCTGGATAATTACTATATCCTCATTTTTGCTATATATCACCACATTGATGTTAAAAGCCAATGTCACTTGTCTCATGCTTCTCTAGCTTGAGTATCTCCAAGACAAAAAAAAAAAAAACACCTACAAAAAAACCCACAAACAAACAAAAATGTAGTAAACTGAAGCTTGTTCTTCTGTCTGAGATCAGGCTGAGTTTTCACACCTCCTACCGGATTTTTTAGTGTTACGCAGGACTCACCTGCCCCAAAGATTTTTACACAGCCTGGAAAAATCATCTGATTATCAGTTGTATCAGTACAGGCTTTCTTACTCCAGACAAGGCTCACCAACATTATGCTAGCTTTGTAATGCCGCAGCAGAGCTCCACAGCTGGATCTACACAAAGCAGGTGGGAAAAGTGTAAACATGCTCTACACAGGGCTAGCCTATAGCTTAGATTAGAGAAATGACGTATTTCCTAGGTGCATAAAAACCATCCATACCATTCAAAAGCTAAACATGCCATTTTCACTCCATTTCTCTCAGGTGTTTTACTCACTGCCACTAAAAACAGGGACGCACTGAATGATACTATAAAGAAAATCACTCAGTTCTTCAGGATTGCAAAGCTCAGATCTTAGTTACACTGCAAGTGACCTATAACAACTTCACAGTTTTCCGGCATTATCCTGTTTCCTTTCTGAAAGTCTCAATGACTCAAAAGACTGGCTGTCCTATTTTCACTGCACAGCATCCAACACACGGACTGCTGAACGTAAAAACTTAGTGGTGTCAAGACCTTCTGATCACGTACTTAGCGGGCAAGTCCCTGGAGTATTAAAAAGAGAAAAAAAATGCCTTCACTACCACTCTGCATGGTTCTCAGGTACCAGCTCTGCTCCAGAGGACAACACTATGCCCTTTTGCCCTTGCCCTGCGTGGAATCCTCCTCTGGCCAGTTCAAGTTGGGCTGATTTTAGGGCTGTTTCATTCCACCACAATTACACAAAGCAGACTTAATGGACGAGACACTCCTGCCCTTGAGGCCCTTTGTGTCTCAAAAATCATGGTCTGAAAACATAATAAACCTTGCCTCAGGTTTAAGAGATCTGTGCGAGTCTCTGCCAAATTGCTGTAGCATTGCATTAAGACCCATGTATACTGATTTAATTGCAGCTATCGCTAATCCGTTCGAACTCCACACTGTGTGTTTTACTATCAGTAACATGGGTTTACAAGCACTGATATTTTTTTTATTATTTCAGTAACTGTGATTCTTCCTCTGATCCTACACATCTATAAGACACTTCAGCATGGACAAGTTCAGTCAATGCACCAGAGTGCAGATATCCAGCCTTATTTAAAAAACCACACTGACGGAATAAAGCACATTGAACTTTATTCTAGGTCAAAGTCTTCACCCCACCAACTAGAAACATGGCTTAAATAACAGAACTACATAAAAAGGTTTAAATGACAGAGGTCCTTAGAAAACACTAACTTCATCTAATTTCTTGTAAATATTACCAGCAAATTACAGAAAATTTAAAATATTTAACTTCCTCCCCTATATGTGAGGATGAAAAAGATGCCATTAACTTATTGCTTGCTGCTGGCTTCAATTTTAAAGATCAATAAAAAACTGACACATTCCTAAGCTGCTAAAGAAGCAGCTAATGTCAATACAGGTTCATTTTAGAACCACAGTAGATTTGCTTCATTTTTCAACATCAATTGCAATGTTCAAATGTTTAAAAAGTCTAATATTTCAGAGTTTTCAGTTGTTCAGGAAGCAGTCTGAAAAAATGAACCTTTTCAAGACAAATTTCAGTAACGCATTCTTCAGCTGGGGAGGTGTTGAGTGCGATAAGATTAATATAAGGGGGTTTTTACACTGTTGCTCTACCGATCAGTCACAGCCTGTAAGCATCTGAGGGCTTTCTGATAACTTGTGTTAGATCTTCACACACTGCATTAAGAATAGGTTAACATTGTAACATTAACACTGCATTAAAAACGGAAGAAAAAAAAATCAGCAATGGCAACACAATTCACATTCATAACATAATCACTGACAGCATGGGATGAATTTGAAGGGTTTTCTTTTTAAGCAGTTACTGTGGTTTTGCTGAAGAAAAGTTGGGGGATGGCAGCAGATCTTGCATTTGAATGCAGGAACACAGGAAAAAAGCAGGGCAAGTAACATGGTACAAGATTGTTTTGATCTATCAGGGAAAGGGGTTGCACTATGCAAGAGCATTTTTACAAGCTAATCCTGACGTCTCTATAAGATTAATGTATCAAGCCATTGTATTAATCCATTATAAATACCTTCTAAGCAAGGCAGTTGCAGGTTATGCTTTTTATTTGATTGCTCCCAACTTTGCCAACATTAGTTCTTCAGATTCACAGGGCACAGTATCAAGGGGCTCAATCTGTGGACAGATCAACTACCTCAAATACCCTGGGTGTTAGTGTCTCACAACAAATGTGTCTCTCCTGCTGTAATTTTGTTTCTCTGTCAAATCTGTCCTTTGTTCTTATGACAATTTATAACGTTTCCCAGTTCCAAGAACAGTAAGCCTCTGCCTCAGAAATGGTTTTCTATTAACACTAGGGTTGAATTTTAGGAGCAGCTATTGACTTCAAAATTTCCCGTTCAAGACAGGATTAACCGATTTTCAAAAAGGTTAAAGAGGGTGTTCAGCTCTTTCTTTGTCAATCAAGGTGTTCTCACTTAGATCTGATTTCTTACAAAACAGGTAGAACTATAAAACTGCTCTCCCTTCCAGATCACCAAAGGGAGAACATGTTTGGACCACCTCTTTTCTCAGCAATCCTAGTCTAAACTGGCGTGTCCAAGATGCAGTTCTATATTCACTTTTCTCACGAAAACTACTGATACCACCTTCACTGGTAACCTAAGACCCAGTCAGGATCATTGTCTTTACCTCTCCACACTGGCTGCCAAGGAGCTACGCATTATTAATGCCTTACAGTAACACCTGATGTTCTGCCTTTTAGCTGAAGACTTTAATTTTCTTTCTAGTCATCCACATGCAGCCACCAGTTTACCAGGGTTTTTGTTTAGTGTGTAACCTTGCCAAATAAATCAAAAGTCATCTCTTCACAAGCATTTTCATGAATTGAAATTGCCACTTCTGCATTGGCAAGCTCTGGAAGGTAGTTAGTGCTACTCAGGGGAGACTCCATTCACAGTTCTCCCTGTCACCTGCAGAACACTCCTTGGCACAGAACACACAGCTTCTTTTAAATATTTTTAACTGTGCCTTTCAATGTACAATGTTGTTATTTTGCATGGTAACTCCCCCCCCTCACATCCCCAAACACTAAAAAAACCCCTGTAAATAATTAACTTGAAGTCATAAATTAGCAACAGCTACTGTAGATTTTAACAGGGGATATACTGTAAATGTAAAGAGGCACTTTAACCAGATTTAACCAGAGAAGGTAACATTTTGTCTAATTCAATATTTTGTGTTCTACACAATTCATTTTTATCTCCTCAGTTAACTTCCCTGCTTTTGTTTCAGGCACTGCTTACTATATATTTCAAAGTAGAAACGTATCTGTGCATCAGCTCCACGGGTTCTGAAATGTGATGTAAAAGGAATACCCAAATTAACTGGATCAAAAAGAATGCCAAACAGGCTACATATAAAACACATACAACAAAAAGAAATCAATTACTTTACCATGTACAATAAAGAAGCAATTTAAACAATCTATTTTGTTTTTTCCTATAGATAAACCAAATACAACATTAAGACTTAACAATAGACCAGACTGAACTAAGTAAATAGCAGTTAAACATGTTTTGCTTTGCCTAGTATTATTTTACAAACTCTCTTACAGCATTAAAAACCACTGATGCCTGTGGAACAAGGTGAAACATCTCAGAATGACTCTATGCATTAACAGCAAGGATTTTCCTATGAACTACTCAACAGTCTGAAGTCTTTCCTATTATAGAATTAGTAAAAACATTTTCCAACCAAAAGAACTCGCTCAGAAAGAATGACATTGTTTAAGAGGTACAATACAAATTACACTCTCAACTATATTCTGAAATAAATTAACAGAAATCAAAGAACAACTCCTACAGCAGAATGCATAGGCCTTAACTAGCTTTCTTGCTTTTTTGTTTTTGGGGTTTTTTTTAATCAAGAAAGACCACAACAGTTTCTTTAGAGACAGTAGCAAGAATCTAAATTAATGCTTGGTATTCAAATGTATTCTCTGAAAAGAGACGATACTACAGGATTCAGTCACTGGAAGAAGTTTTGAGTATAATCTATTTACCTTGAAAGGAGAAAGAATCATAATCAAATTGACTTGGCCAGAAAAAAAGAAAGGAAAAAAAATCAGAAGTGCTATAAATGTACCCTTTACAGGAACAAAATTCATCAGCACAAAAAAAGAGAGAGAGAAATGCAATAAAAAAATACCAACCAAAAACATGCTTATTTACATGTCTAATTTACACCAACTGAATCCTTAAATACTCAATGCTTCAGGGACATACCAAATCAATCAAACCCCCAAACACTGTATCAGTTACCTACTTGTCAAATGAGAAATGGTAATGCAGTTAAGAATTATTCGGACTACGCTTAATAACATTATCTCTGCTATATCTCAAGTTTTCAGCCAAAAGCAGCAGTGGCAGAACACATCAACTCCACTTTCTTACAACAATAATGCAGCATAGCTTATTTGGAGAGTAGCTACTGTAATTAGTAAAAGGTGAAAACTCCTTTTAATGAGAGGCACAAACCCTTTTGACAGAGCACAATTTGGCTGTTGCCAATATTAACTCAGTAAATCTTTACTTCTCAGTAAAGATCAGATCAGTCTGATCTTTACTTCTTCCAAATACTTCCTAGTAAAATACAGTAGAAAAAAATATTACTTTAGGGGTTTTTATGCCTGCCATGTTGCATTCTTAGCTCAACTTTTTAAAAATCAATAAACAACCATGTTTCTCTAACAAAAAAGCGTGAAAATGCTGAACGAACTTTCCACCTCAAAGTACACAAAATCATTTAATCTAACACAATGTTAGAAAAACCATGCTCCATTCTGACCTGCTGTCATACAGTCTATTTCACCCCTTGGCAAAGTATCACAACACCACATGACTGATGGAGCAAACGCATGGACTGCAAAGTATTTGAAACACCAAAACTAAAGAGATTCCTGCTACCACATTCACACGAATATTCCCATCTTTAGAGTTTAAGAGTGCTACTATATATTAAGGGAAAAGGTGAAGGAAAAAAAAAATAACATAACATAAATGCCAGCTGCGGGTAAAACTGTTCAGCTGAACAAATATAAACAATGATACAGTTTACCAGAATTAGAAAACCCTGAATCCACTTTGACTAAAGCCAAGGATTTCTCTAGCTTCTGTTTGATTCTCCAGGTTTTCATCAAACAGAAAGCAGTGGTTTTCATATGGGCATACCTGCACGGGATTTTGTGTACCACTAAAAAGCAAAAGAAAAAAAGCAACACCGCAGCATGCAGCAGCCAGCTTCGGCACTTCTTGACAATACAGTTGCTGGAGACCATTATGCCCACAGGAATCTAGCGGCCTTCCTCTTCCCAGCTGCAGATCATGTTTTGTATTACACAATGTTTTGTATTATACAATAAGTATGTTCAGCAGCTGCTGCTAAACTGCTGTTGAAATCAGTAACTGGAAGATAAAATTATTCCGCACGAAAGAGACTTGCCTACATTTAGGCTTTGATTGCAATAGGGTTTGTTAGTCATTTTGCACAGGATAGAAGGGGCTAAAAAAAGTCCAAACACTTTTATTCCTTTTTCCAGGACTGATTACCACTAGCAAAGCACCAGCCTTGCTCTGCCTTGACACATTCACAATCATCAGCTGGAAGTGACCATGTATGATGAAAGGGAAAAGTACACTGGAAGTAAGTTTTAAGAAACATTATTCAGAGGAATTGGGTCACCAAGAGTCTTGCCAAGGGACTCTGGTGCCCATAGCATCCACTCTAAGACTCACAGAGCTAAGCTCTGCAGCTGCTTTTCACACACAGTGGTAGAGATTTTGGGCAGGCCAGGAACAAAGGGCACAAATAATTCATTCCCCACCCCCGCCCAAAAGAAAATCACATGAAACAGCAGTGGCAAAACTACTGTCTCACTTTCAGCAGACAACAAAAATATCTCTTTTGTAGAAAAAGACTAATTATATTTGCTCTGTTAGTAACTGCAGATCTTCTGTCCCTTATGTAATTAAAGGTCTCAAAATTAGAGATTTTGCTTCACTTTGACATTCTAATCAGTATTTATAAATCCAAATTTCATTGGTTCAGCTAACCCCACAGCTTACTGGTAAATGATGTGGAAGAAAGGTTCAAGTTCTAGGACAAGTGTCACACTGGAAAAATTGAGACTGTCTGGAGATCAGCAAGGTAAATATTAACCCCATTTGTGAAAACAGCTTAGTCAAAATGAACGCTTTCTTTATTCACTTCAAAACTGTAGTCACATGTTTCACTCAACAAGCTGAAAATCGATTATTTCCTTCAGGGCTTTAAATGCCCTGAAAAATTTGAAAGTCCACACTAGTGTCTGACACTCCCAAAGGCAGAGTCCATTCCAGCTTAGGGAGCCAAACACTCACAATCTTTTGTCTTTGCCACTATTTTAAACCTAAACATTGCACTTCATGGGTCTTCTCAACATGTTTCCTACCTTGTGTCCTGCTTGTTTGCCACACTTGCGGCTGGAATTGCAAAAAGCTACTGTTGCTACTTCTCTTCCTATATGGTAGGCAAGAGGACACACCCACCATGAGCTGTTGCACACATCTTCAATTACTAGACAACACAACAAAGCAAGAAACAATTACTTCCACCTTAACAAAGACAGTATGGCAAAAATCCCATGATCCTTATTGATACTAAACTGTTCTCCCTTCTGATGTTATCCAGTTTCTTTAATTAGCTGCAATCTCAATTTTAAGTACCCACGGCAGGGAAAACAAGGAGGAGAAAGGTAATTTTTCTTTGGAAATTGGAATGCTCTTTTTAAGTATTATTTTCCTTATCAGAAAGGGATCATAACACAAACATTAGCAGTCTGTTATCGTTATTTTCATCTGAAAGTCTCAAAATGTGTGCAACAACACATATATCTGCTGCATCAATCACTGATTGAAAAACTATGATGCAAGCAGGAACCTAATGTCTAGCAAAGACCACCTTGAGGCACAACCCCAGCTTCTTAATACTGACAATTTCCCTGGAAAAATCCTTGACTAAACAATGCAAATTACCAGACCAGTGCCGAACCACTGTGTATAAGAATTTGTGAACTCTTGACATGAAATAAATTACTGTTTCAGCCTAGGCAAGGTTTTCAGCTAAAAACCACAGCGGACAGACAATCCTTCTTACCTACAGAAAGCAAAAATGTAACAGTGATAAATCATTTTCCACAATTTATATCATTATTTGGTCTCTGTACAGGCTAGCAACAAAGACAGGTATATTTTATAGTTTTTGTTTGGACTACTAGCTTTCTAGGTAAACTGAGATTAGAACCCAGGTAATCTTTTGGGTTATTGTCATTTTATAGCCAATTTCATCCCCCTCTTGTCCAATACGGCAGATAGATTGTACCAAATCTAAACCAGAGTAAATCACATCAGCAACAGTATCAAGTTTCTGCAAGCATTGAATTTTTTATAATTCCCTTTTACCTTTAACTGATAATCCTATTTATACTGTCTTAATAAGGTCTAAGAGGATAAGTGAAGGTTATTCAAATCTATATCTCTATATAGTATGTTTGTATCTAGTATTTATACCTTTATCTAGTATGTTGACATTCTTGAGGACAGAGAGGCCCTGCAGAGGGATCTGGACAGACAGGAGAGCTGGGCGATCACCAACTATATGAAGATTAACAAGAGCAAGTGCCAGATTTTACACCTGGGGCACGGCAACCCTGGATGTACATACAGACTGGGGAACAAGAGGCTGGACAGCAGCTCTGTAGAGGGACTTGGGGGTTCTGGTCGATGACAAGTTGAACATGAGCCAACAGCGTGTGCTGGCAGCCAAAAGGGCCAACCGAGTCCTGGGGTGCATCAAGCCCTGCACTGCAGCCACTCTGCTCCGCGCTGGTGCAGCCTCACCTCGAGTACTGTGTGCAGCTTTGGGCACCACGGTACATTAGGGATAAAAGCTACTAGAGTGTCCAGAGGAGGGCCACGAAATTGGTGAAGGGTTTAGAGGGGAAGCCATATGAGGATCGGCTAAAGTTACTTGGTCTGTTCAGCCTGGAGAAGAGAAGACTAAGGGGAGACCTCATTGCGGCCTACAGCTTCCTCACCAGGGGAGGAGGAGGGGCAGGCACTGATCTCTACTCTCTGGTGGCCGATGACAGGACCCGAGGGAATGGCAGGAAGATGTGCCAGGGGAGGTTTAGGTTGGGTATTAGGAAAAGGTTCCTCACCCAGAGGGTGGTGGAGAACTGGAACAGGCTCCTCAGGAAGGCAGTCACCGTGCCAAGCCTGACTATATTCAAGAAGCATTTGGACAACGCCCGCAGTTACATGGTGTGAATTTGGGGTTGTCCTGTGCAGGGACAGGAGTTGGACTTGATGATCCTTGTGGGTATCTTCCAACTCAGGGCATTCTATGATTCTATGGTTTGTCTGCAAGTTTCTGTTGTGAAATATCTAATTGATCGGAAGAATTGATGGCACAGAGATTTCTCTGTGACTAGTCTCAAAGACCCTCAAAAAAAAAAAGATAAAAAAGGATGAGGACAACACCTTCAGTTATACATCTATTCAACATAAAACAAAAGTTAAAGAGTAAAATATTCCTCCTAGTTCCTATATTGATTTATATGAGTCATGTGGCAGGCTAAGTAAGGCTAAGTCCAGCAGCTCTCACCTTTTCTGCAGCCACACGACAAAGATATGCAAGTAAAGGAAAGCAGTGTACCTTCTGTAGTAATTTCACTAGTGAAAATAAGCACACGTCAAATAAAATAGTTCTCTCGAAACAAAGAAAAATCCTGTCTTTTTCATTATATAAATCCTATCTCAGTATGGTTTAAATACCTCCCAACACTGGTTTCCCCCCACCCAAGTTCTTGGAAAACATTTCAAATTCTAGCCCACAGTTCAGTCCCACTCCACCCCTTTTTTGTGTCCACTCTATGCAGACATCCCACATCTAAATGAGGATATATGTCGACTAATTTAACCATATCTTAAGACTAACTCTACATTTCTGTAATATTCTTTTGCATACATACTAGCATTTATGCTAGCCAAACAATTTCTAATACTATTTCTACAACAGCTATTTCTATTTTTAAATAGTTGGGAGGCATGCAAGCACCACTGGGATGGATGCCACACATTTGAAGTAACAGCTACAAACATCTAACTATAACTTGGTATTACCTTCTACAAAACCGATGTTTTAGTAAGGAGAGAAAGGAGTACTCTGGATTTATTATGCTTCCGTTTGGGTGTAGAAGTTTACCCTATCTGATACAATTAATCTAATATTACTGACAGAATGACTTGTTCAGGAGATTAATTTTGTAAGGAAGACAACCTTAACTTGCCAAAGAGAGGATCCATTTGTAGTATCTGACTTCAAACTATCTTCTGCTTCTATTTATACATCTGCCAGCCTCTCTAAACTTTAGTAAACATAACTTTCTAGCAATCAGTGGCTATCAAATCAAACTTCCATCAGCTGTTGCCAGAGAAGAGAGCTAGGGAACAGTACTTCTCTCTCTGCACTCCCTTGCCTACTGGATGATTCCTTTTTAAATTTAGCAGATCCTGTGATAAGCAAGCTACAGCAATACTCTACTCTTGGAGCAGACTCTTCAACTTGTGTTGGGTTCACAGCAAAAAGTAGTAGAAGTCTAAAAACACATGTGGGTTTAAAACATACTTAAGATGTAGCCTAAAAAGATATACAATAGCATCTGATCCATCTAGCCATCTATTATTGATAGCCATAAGTATATAATCATTTTTACTGAGGATTCCCACTTATTTAGTCTAGGTTTAGCAAGTGGAGACATGGTTTTCAACAGGAAATTGTATATTTACAAGCCATGAGTCACTGAGGTAGAGGCAGAGAAGAAAACAGTTGCAGAAAACTTTTATCAGCTTAGAATATGTGCAATAGTGAGTACTGTAACTCCAGAAGCAACTTCATAAGCAAGAAAGTCTGGGTATTTTTAAGTCTTTATTTACAGATGCTGCAGAAATGTTTCAGTATGAGTGAGGAAAGATTACCAAGCTCTGTAACCAGTTGATAAAGTAGTCACATCAGAATGACTTAAAAACAAACAAACCGTATCTCTGCTGAAATGTCCTCTCTCTTCACAACCAGCTTAGAGTTTTTAATTTGATTTATTCTACTATCAGTCTTTTTTCCAAGGTAACAAAATTCAAAGCGTTCTTCATAACTGTTACCTCCAAGTGTTCCCGATTTACACTGGCAGCCTATCTGGAATACAGCTTTATTCTTATTATGTACTGAAACATAACAAGAGTTTGAAAATAGTCTGAATGCTTTCCCTTATAACTCCTTCTCAACCTCCATGCTCCCATATCATATTGATTTTTATTTGACTGTCAACTTTCCCAGCTTTATAAAAGAGTGTTTTATTTCATCCTTCAGATCATTGCCCCTGCAGCACTTTCTTTAACATTGTCTACCTTTTTTTATATTTCTTACTCAAAAAGAAGGGGTAACAAAAAGAAAAAGCAACTCTTTCAGTTAAGCTTCTGTTTCAAGGCACCACTAAGAAATGTAATATATACAGCAAACGATATGTAGAGACTACATCAATACTGGTTTTATGTACGTCAGAGAACAAACCCTAATGTGTGGGTCAGAGTGGATTAGTTAGAATCCACAATTTTTCATCATCTTTTGTGCCATCGGTACTGCTTATCAGCCAGAAGACGCTATGCTGAGAAGGCCACTTGAGAGCTCTGCATCACTACAGAGCAGGCAGAGGCTAGCATGCAGCAAGTACCACACTGTTCAATCACAGAATAACTCGGGCTGGAAAGGATGCCTGGAGCCCGTATGGTTCAACTCTCTACCCAAAGCAGGGCTAACTTCAAAGTGAGATCAGGTTGCTCAAGGCCTTTGTCAGTGAAGTTTTGAATACCTTCAATGATGGAGCCTTCTGGGTAACTTGTTCCAATGCTTAAAACCTTCAATGAGAAAAATTTATTCTGTCTATTCAGGTTTTACCTTCTGGCAACCTATGACTGTTTCCTCTCATCTTTTTGCAGTGCATCTCCACGAGTGACTGTATCTCTCATTATATCCATCCAGTAGTGAAACACAGCCAATAAATCCCATGATGGACTCTGAAGCGTGTAAGGGATGATGTAAGGGGTGTCTGTACTGTGAAACAGCATCAGAGATGAAGTGCAGTTCATGGGGAAAGGCCTGGTGTCACTCCTTTTGGCTGACTGATGTCTCAGGCACTCCAAGAAGCTGAAGCAGTGGAAGCTTCTAGAAGTACATGGACAGTGCCCATAAACAGGGGCTCTGGCTCGCTCTCAGAGGCTCTGTCTACACCAAGTACCCCCACTGGCAGGTCTGACGCTGCATCCAGGACTGGAGATATCTCCCTCTCTCTCTCTCTTTTCCCGCAAAGTTGTTAAGTAACTCAAGGCCTACCTCGATTTCCCATAAAGCCGCACAGCTTAGTGAGATATAATTGTGAGAGGGCCAACATGTACAGAATACTTGCTCTATTGAAATCTCCCATTAAAGTTGATGTTTGTGTACGGACCTTGAGTGATATTTTACCTTAATCTACAACGAGGGAATTTGCAAATCTTAGTCACTCCCCCGCATTCCCCCCTGCTTTTCAGGTGGGATGTGACACATTAATTGGTGTCACAGACAGGATTCCCTCCATGTTGGAAGGTCCCAAGGGATACCAACACTCCACCCAGGGAGAGCCAGGAAGTGACCTCTCAGCAACATCCAGGAGAGGTTCGAGCAGTAGCAAGCCATGGCTGCCCAGGAATGCTGGTGCCTGACTGCTCCCATTACTGAAAAGTTGAAGAGATATAAGGTGTGCCCTTCTCACCAGGAATGGCACGGGCCCATCTTAGTTGGCACAACCCAAAAGCTCTTGCAGACAGAATTACAACACTTGAGAAGGAACAAAAGGTACGACCAGGAAAAGCAAAAGCCATGGTGTGTACTCTGTTGGGAGCAGCACGAGTGGTGGCCCAGGAGGAGAGGCACCTGATTAAACAAACCAATGATGAAATGGTCAACCCCTTGCAAGAACAAACAAAACCCCTACAGAGCCAACTGACCACTGACTGTAATACCACTCAGCAACTCCACGCAGCTCCATCAGATGCATTGGACCAAGAAACAATTTTATGGTCCGCATTAGAGGAAGGGGGACAAGGATCTCCTGACCAGATAGGTCTTGATTCGGTTCCAAATAGTGAACCAGGATTTACAGGCTCAGCACACTTGGCCGAGAAACAGAACCCAAGACCCTTTTATCCAACTAGGGAACTGGAAATTAGCCAAGAAATATATTGCCCTGGGAATGAGTAAGCAAGCGGTGGTGGGGCCATTAATTAAGACACAGACCACCATTTATGGTTAAGATCAGGGAGCCCCACAAGTTACTACCCAGACAGCGCTGTACTGGGTGGCCAAAATGTTGAAAATCCAGGAAAAATACACCAGGTTAGCTCAAGAAACTGAGATGGAGTATGTATGGAGAGTAACACTGGCCGGTGGTGATCAAGTTTTGCTGTTGGAAGACGAGGCCCAAGGGTACTGGGGGCTTTTCCTAACTACTGATGACCCAAGAGAGCCGGGGGCATTAACTCAACAAGCTGCCTATTGGGCAGGGAGTCTGGAGCACTTGGAAAGGGCGGGATCCATTATGTATCAAGACCTCAACTACAAACCATTTGACTGAAAGTCTGCAGAAGGCTGCTTGCCGTCAGTTAACGTATGACAGGCCTTTAGTCCCCCAAAAGCCGTCCCCAACGCTATTAATTGCTAACCCTGATAGAGTGACTCCCCTGATCCAGGGCCTACCTGATTCTTTGAAACTATATGCAGTACACCTATACGACTGTTTGTGGGACTCATTAGCCCTACGAGGAGGCAGATGGGCCCAACAGTGAGGGCCCATGACTTGGGAGAAGGTAGCCCAAGAGTTAATAAATTATGGTAGAAGGATGAGGATTACAGGGGGAGCCACAAAATCAGAGACTGCCGTGCGAAGAGGGGGACAGCGGGAAAATAGACCCCCGCCACCGTGAGCCTCAAGGGCAAAGAGAAACCTACTGTGGACTGAGGGAACTGAAAGGGGATTCCCCAGGATATGATGAACGGTATGCCTACTATGGCCTTAGAAAAGCTCATTTGAGCATGGAAATACAAAGGAAGTTGTCCCTGACCTTAAAAAAAACCCACTCGATCTTTATACTTAAGCAGCTGCTGACGCACATGGGAAGGATCACCAAATTTATACCTCATGGATTGTCCCATCCAATTAACCGTTGTTCGTCTTTATGTATATATTTTGTCAGAAGCCCACTGTGGGACTTATCTTTTCCATTGCTGAGTGGGTCATTCTTTACATCATTTCTCTGATTTTACTAGCTCTGTTTCTGCTCTTTACTAGGGAAAGATGGTGTGGGAGGGGTTTATATTCTTACTTTGTGGATGTATAATCTTGTTTCAGTCAACTGGGAATTTGGATAACCAACCCAACTCGCCAGGGGAACCAATTACTCGTTTTACCCAAATCTGGAATCAAACAGACCAAGGTCTTTGTGAGGACCTCCCCACATCTGTGCCAGTGGGTCTTAAATTTGCTATCATTTGGCTAAATTTCTCACAAATTTTAAATTTGAAGCTAGGAACATTAAACCAAAGATGCATTCAAAACACACTCAGGAGGAGAAAATGTTTCTGGGGAACTGACTCATCCCCATTTCAAGAGTATAGCAGCACAGATTGGTACAAACCCTCTCCAGTGATCTATCAATTTCTAGTTAACTTGACCGGGAGAGACATGTGGAATGCTACCTATTGGAAGCAGCGGCTCTGCAAGGCAACTACAAATGCCACCCTTGCAGCCCAAAAGAATTGGCCATTGTGTCCCCGGGAGGTGAAGACCCCTTGTAATCTTACACTGAATTGGATGTGGTGTCCCTGGGAGGTGGAGATCCCTTGTAATCTTGCATGCTGGGGGGACCCCCCAACTCACAGTGAACTCCTACACCACATATATAACGTTCCGCTATTCCCAGGTTGGCGTATTCAAATTCCTGACAAATGGGGTAACTATGCTCACTGTGATCACTCTTACTATGAATGTGCTTGGTCCCTTAAGCATTTTTTTGTCTAATCCAGATAGTATAATTGACATACAAAAAATAAATCCCCTACCCCATGAGGACACACTCCCCCCCCCCCCCCGCAGTGAATTGTTTACGTACAATTAAATCATTAACATGGGACCCCCTAGAAACATGGTATATCACAGAATTGTGAACCTTTATCTGGGATATGTGTACTTGTTGGGGTTTTGCAGTACCAGGGTTTAAACCTGGGGATCCCATGTATAATGGAACCATTACCAATTGAGAAACTGTGTTAGAATGCGGAGTCGCGCTTACTCATGGAAAAAAGTGGAACTTTGCATGGAAAGGGGAAACCAGAGTAACCAAACCCTACAACCCATCAACATGTTCCACTGCTAAGTATTGATCCCCTCAGGGTACTTTCTGGGCATGTTCAGATGGGAAAATGGACTCGTGTCTGGATGTACATGAAACAGTGGATTTACACTGTACCACCAGTATTCTATCAATGTCCCTCTCCAGAACATTTTACTTTAATGACCCCAACATAACCAGAGGAAACGGGATGTTGAAACATCTCAGGCTGCACCCGAGTGGGTAAGAGGAGACCTAGCACCCAATTATTATACCTGGGAAATGAAAGTGGCCCTTGTGTTTGAGGCCTATTTCACTCTAGGTCTGCTCCTACAAATACACCGGTTTCTGTTAGAAAATTTGACTCGGCAGGTACATATTTTGAGTAATTGGACTGCACGTGCTTTTGGAGAACTGAATTTGCAGCTTCAACGGGAGTCAAAGATGGCCTTACAGAACCATCTAGCACTGGATATGTTATTAGTCAAAGAACAAGGTGTATGTGGAGTGCTGCACCATACGGCTGGAGAATGATGTGTTACCATACACAATGCCACAACCACGACTGAGGAAGCACGTCAGAAGACAATCACAGCCAAGATGGGAGACCTGTTCCACTCAATGTTGCCAAGTGACCGGAAGGTGCATTGGAATCTTGCTTTGTGGATCTCAACTCTGCTTACAAAATTTGGACTTGTGGGATGGTGGGATTGGATAGCAGAGCCTCTAGTGATGCTTTTGTTAATATTAATCATCCTAGCTCTCAGCTTTGCTATAATAAGGTTCCTAAGTAGCCAATTATTCTCTTCTCTCTCTCCTTCGATATGGTAGGTTCAAGATCACCACTGCTGAGGAAGACCTTGGAGTGTTTGAGCCATAGGGTGGTGTAAAGGACCAGCCCCAGGTGGCCCTACTGTGGACCTGGAAAACTGCCTACAGTGTCAGAGATGAAGTGCAAGTCATGGGAGGGGGCCTGGCATCACTCTTTTTGACTCACTGATGTCTCAGCCACTCCAAGATGCCCAAGTAGTGGAAGGTTCTAGAACTACCCAGACAGTGGCCAACAACAGGTACTCTGGCAACACTGGATCCAGGACCAGTGATCTCTCTCTCTCCCCCCTGCCTCCAAGTTGTTAAGTAACTCAAGGCCTACCTTGTTTTCCCATAAAGCCGCACAGCTTAGACAGATATAATTGTGAGAGGGTCAATATGTACAGAATACTTGTTCTGTACAGATCTCCCATTAGGGCAGATGCTTGTGTACCTACCTTCAGTGGTATTTCATGTTAATCCTCAACAAGGGGATGTACGCATCTTAGTCACTCCTTTCCCTCCTCCTTTTCAGGTAGGATGTGACACAACGCTAAACAAACCTAGCTCCTCAGGTCTTTCCCATTTACCACGAACTCCAGCATTTTTCTTGTATCCAAATCTAGATGCAGTTATTTCAGACACTCTTAAGTGTCAATTAGAGGGGAATAATCACCTCCCTCAACCTACTGGCTATGCTCTTTGACTTTACCAACTTTCTCCATGCCCTGTGATTACACCAACAAATACATAAAGGTCCTATTCATACCTTGAGTAGCTGTTTAACACTAGTTAGGTAAGTATACTAAATCCTCCCACCATTGCCTGTTGCTGCTCATTCTGCTGTCAAATGTCACTTTCTCACCCAAAATATGCCAGGAGGCAAATCAGTTCTGAATGGATGAACTCCTTCAATACCTGGAGAAAAGAGAGTCCTCTCTCTCAAAACATTTTAATTATTTCCTCTCTCAGATGGAGGCATCAGTCTCAACCACTTCTAAGACTGACCCAAAAAAGACTGAAGATGAGTTTTCACAGATGGGCCTAACCCAGGAACCTAGAACCACCACCAGCTATAGGCCCTAAAACTGAGATCCAAAGGCAAATCCATAGAGAAGAGGCTCATCATCAATGTTTGAGGCTCAGCTTTCCCTAAATTGCACCAAATCAATCAACCAGTCATAAGGTTGGACACGAGCTCATAGCTGGCCAAGCTCACAGCACCGTATCTTTACAAGTCTTCTATCTCTGCCAGGACAGGCCAAGATCTTCTCTCCTCTTGAAACATTACTCTCCACATCAGAAGTCAACACGGCATGTCCCTTGCTGCTTTGGGTCACCCAAATCACTAACCTACAAATGCACTTCATCTGGGTCCAGGGCTATCTGCAGAATGTGAGCTGAGATGCAGGTGAATCACTGGTAGTCAGCTGACCACAGGTAGAGGATCTTCTGGGCAAGTTGTACCTCAATGTCCTCTAAATCACTGCTGCTGCTTTCCTGAGACACACTGCTTTGCTTCCAAGTGTCCCAAATAGAGTTGTTCTCCCATACCCATGAGGTTAGGAGCCAGATGCAGGAAACTCAGGGACCAGACATGCAGAACAAAACACCACTACAAGCCCACCAGGATGCTATCCTATATTCCTGCACCAGTCTTTGATGGTCTTCCCCCACCCCCATGCCCCTGATAAAGGCAACAGCCTCTGCGAGCTGTGCAGCCTGGGTTTCCATAACATCCTGCCACCTGGGCAAACAGCTGCTACACAGGAAGGCAAAACGAATAAAAGGGATCCCACCAGTCTTCACAGAGCCAAGAGACAACATAACATTTCAAAGTAGCAAAGTTTGTTTGGTTTTGGTTTTTTTTTCTTTGGTTGGTTTTTTGTTTGGTTGTGTTGTGGTTTCTTTTTTTAAACTATAAAGAGCTGAATCAACAAGCTTAAAGAAAGGCATGTCAGCTTTGTTGATGGCAATTTGCCATCTTCAGACTAGAAGCAGCAGGTAAAGTAAAGCTCTTGCTTTAGGGTGGCAACAAGACCACTGCTGGCTTCTATGCACCTACCCCTACCACCAGGAGCAACTGGCAGCTTTTCCTGAGCAATAAATTCAGAACAAGTGTGACAGAACAAGCTGCTGGGGAACCTCTGCCAGTTCTGTTGCCTTTCTACAGCTTCCTACTTCTGGAATTATCTGCACAGCTAACTCTCAGCCCTGTCCTCCTAGTCTCCATCCAGAAAGCCTACCTGGTCCCCAAAGCCCCAAGAATGGATGATCAATGCCCTGTGGGCGCACGTGTTGGAGGGGGCTGCCGAGAGGGCACTGCAGCAGGTGTGTCTGCAGAGGTACACAGAGTAAGCAGGCTACATCTTTCGTAGAGCTTGGGGACAGGCTGCACTGCTGTTGCCTTTTGAGGTTACTCAAGTCCAGCTTTCCTGGCTGGATTCGCAACTTTGTAAGAGGAATTTGTGGGCTTTCCTCATCAGCTGGATTGCAAGTGGATTCCTTCAGGCTGGTCAGGTTGTCACAGCAACTACTGGTAAGTGTCTCTAATGCCACACGGCAGAAAGGAAGAGTGACAGGACTCTGATGACACACCTACTGACTTGCAGCAGTCTACAGGTGAGTCTGCCAGAAAACTGCAGTTCAGGAAGTGCGAGGAGGAGTACAAGGCAAAGAGAGTTTGTCTCTCAGATGCTCTGTGCTAAAAGCACTTCCCTGCATTGGTTTCACAGTGATCTGAATGGCAAATACAGAGAATCTCACACTGCCTAAAGTATGCCCTTGGAACATAGATGGGCCTTTGAAAAACACAGTATATCACCCTTGCTTGTTACGCAGCACCATGTGCCACACTTTTCCCCAGCCAAATCTGCTCAGGTAACCTTGGGATACTGCTCTCACCAGCGCACAACTAGCTGTAGCACCTCCTGTAGGACAGGTTTGTCTTCATTTCTCCTTTTGAGTAGTCTCAGCCCATGAAACAGCAGTCCAGTACAGCCCCAACAGGCCTGAGCAAAGGTGCTGAACACAGCCCCCTCACTGCTGTCATGTCTACTTCCAGGGACCATCCTAGGCAAAGTAGCAAACTATGCCCTCCTTGTCCCAGAATCAGATGCCTATTTCCCTACTCCAAAAATTCCTGCTGAAGGACATCTGTTGAGCTGCCAAGGCCTATTCCAGATCCTACCTTCCACTGGCCAGATCAGCATGTGGTCTGATCATGGGTGACCATATTTCCCAGACTTGAGACCTAGAGAATTATGAGGCAAAAGCACGAAATCCAAGCCCATGAGTTTGATCTAGGCACAAAAGAAGGGAAAGGCACGTAGGAAGGAGTGGGAAACACACAGAAATTATTACCTCAATCAGACCAAGAAAGTACAGTCCTCTCAGCTGTAGCAGTTAATTCCAGGAACATAGCAAGGGTGGTGGGCGAGAAAAAAAGGCATTTATATTTAGGACATAAAGCATGGCAGCTATTCTTCACTAAGAAGTGCGTATGGGAGAAGAGGAAGGAAAGAGGTGGCTGTCAGCACAGATGGGTGCAGACACCTGTCAGAGTTAGTTTTATTGGATTTCGACGTGGAAATACTACCCATCTAGTAGAAGGTTCTCAAAGAACAGGACTCAGAAGACTACTGTTCCAGGATTTCATCATTCTCTTACATAGACGGTGAGGAATGAGATCAGATGTGTCATCTGCAGGCTCATCCATGCCCCTGGGAACTATGAACTTGCGGTTTTTCTCTTCTGTCACACAGTATTTGCAATGAAGCAGTGCTTTTTTTTGCCTCCTTTCTCTTCCCTACAGACATATTTTAATCAAAACAAAACACACTCAAACAGAGCTATGTTCCTACTGTGTGCTGAAGAGTTTTCCAGGCAGATGGTCATGCTGAAGCTGCTGACAATGGCCGTAGGGGGAGAGGTGGAGGATGACATGGTCTGTGATAACAGCACCCCTCTAGATGGTGGGCTGGTATCCAGCAGTACTGAGCTGCCAACTGACTTGCTCCCAGTGTATAAGGATGTCCTCCCAGCAGCAAAGATACTGACTAAAGGGCAGTGGCTAAGGGCCCTTGAAACACCTACCAAGACCCTTTCTGGTCCTTCTGCCCCAAACAAAACAGAAGTGCAACTACTGCCGAGGTTGCTTTGCAGCTACCACATTGAGGTTTTGCCAGCACACCTACCTCTGACAACATGCATCCAGGGGTACAGTAGGGCACTGGGGTATGGTGGAAAACTGCTGGAAAGCTAGATAAGAGGAAGGAGCAAAAGCTAGCACAGCTTATGTGCACAGAACTGCACTTCAGTAGTTTTGTATATTTTTAACCATATGGTATCATCCTGCTGATGAAGGAGTTCATACCACTGAATCAATCATCATTCATTCATTCAGTACATTTTCCTTTGACTTTCCACATTGGGGGAATTACCTGGAGTGATTCTAGTGTACACTAACGCACACAGAAAGTGGGTCATCAAGGGAACAGGCTCTTTAAGAGACAGTACACTCAGTCAAAATTAACTTCTGCTCTTACTTAACTAATCCTTTAAAAAAAAAATTATACTTGACTTACTTTTGCATCTGTAACCCCCTCAAAAGGCCTTTCCCCAGTCCCTCAGAAAGATAGCTTACTATTGACAATGTTGTTGCAAGCCAAAAGGAATAAACAATACAAGCTGGGAAGAGTAAAAGTCAACACAACTAATAACACTTAATGAGCCAACACATTTAGCAACAGTAGGAATTGTTCTGACTTCAGTGATTTGAGTCATAATTTAGAAGGCAAGACAAGATAATGTGTCCACTTTTTTTCCTTCTTAAAACCAGCGTTTTTCTTTTAAGACCAGGATTACTACTACTGATGTACTTCAACCTGTATCAAAGGTTGCATGTAAATATTGTGATCAATTTTGCAAGTAATCTAAATCCAAAGGAAAGGGGAGAATGGGATTTCTGAGATGTGGTAGTAATGGATACACAGTTTCATTTTTGCTGGACTCTGACAAAAAGTAGCAAAAAATAGACACAGTTGAACAGTCACTGATGCTCTAAAACATGCACTACAGTACATAATATTAGCCTAGAGAATAAAAGTTTTATAATAACATCACATTCACTGAATATCTCAAACTGTTTTGTGTACAGTTAACAGAAAGCATGTCTCCAAAAAGAGGGAACAATCTTACAAACTAACTGATACTGCTATTATATCTGCCAATATCATCTTTCAATGCCAAAGTTTGGGGTTTTTTTAACTCTGAAACTTCATATCACACCTTAACAATAGACTATTTGATCATTTTCCACATCCTTGCAATTTTTTTAATTCCATGAAAGCCTTTCGTTTAAGAATGAGGCAACGGAATTGCACATATGTTTAAGAAAACAGACATCACGCAAAGTAATAAAACTAGAGTAGGACACTTCATATAGTTTCTATTTCACTTTTCAGGTAAAAAGAAAATCTCACCAACACTTTTTCAAGAAAATACAACAGCTGCATTTGAATATGAATCTCTCCAGCGCGGAAGTTCACCTTTAGTGACAGTGATTATATCACTTGCAGATGAGTAATAGTAACTAAATCTCCCACCAAGCACATAGAAGAGCTTCTCTTTGGTAACAAATACTATGCTGACATGACATTCTGTTTTATAAATGGTCCTTCAATAAAGGCACTCACTTTTGTAGCTGCTGGTTCCACTAGTCTCTGACGGTGGCGTGCTGAGCTGAAATGACTCTTCTGAGGCGCCCCTTCCTGACAGCGAATGGAGAAAGGGGAGGAAGAACAGAGAAAAGGGGGGAAATGGATCATGGAGGGGATGGAATGGAGGATGTTGGAGAAGGGAGAGGGAGAGTATTTAACTGAACTGTATTTTCACTAACTTTGTCAAAGCTTTATTAAATCATTTTCAATAACACCACCGTACATATATCAGAAAGAAAATGAAGCTTTTGCTAGAGGCAGCCTCATGAGGCTTTTATGTATGTATTACTCATACACCTTTCATGATGCTGTCTACTACAAATACACATATATATGTGTACACATACCACACGTACACATGCCTACTTCATTTCTAGATAAACACATTCAAGTTGAAAAAACATTAATTTCACTCTTCTGAAGTATTTATATTATCTTTTTCTGTATCAATTTAAGAAGTTACATACAAAAGAACCCAACCCACTAGCCATCCCACCCAGCTGGACTCACAGTCTAACCCAATGACCAGAATCTCCTCTAACAAAATATGACTTTTTAGATTCATGTTCTCCATCTAGTGCTTCAACAGACTATCAATCACCTTGTTTTACAGATTTTTTAACCTAGCAAACATTAATACCTTTTCCTGAGAAAACTTGAGAAATAGCAGGCTCACATATATAAAGGGTACGTATTTTCTCTTAGAAAAAGAAATTTGAAAGAGCATTTGACTGAGAAAATAGAAGCACAGCCTTCATCACAGGTGCAAAATTATTTAGGATAATACCTCACTGCAGCCAGCCTTAAAAAACTACCTGGACCTGCTGGAGCTGCAAAAGGACGACTGCCTCCCAGGGTTCAAACCGTGCACGATTTGGTTGTCTATTCTTGCTATTTCTTGTGGTTCCTTCTCAATTATTAAAATTGGTACCAAACAGCCTCTAGAACAGGGACCAGTCTGTCCCTAAACCTTTCCTGAATGGGCAGAGCTGCTTACCTTTCAAGAAACAAAAAAAACCCCTATGTTCACATACTTGAACAGCTTAAGTACAAAAAAAAAAAAATTGAAATTACAAAAAAATATAAAGTTTGAGCAAAAATATTTATTTTTAGTAACTATACTGCATAACCTGAAATTTTACAAAGGAAAAATTTAGTATTTGTATCTCCTTTTCCTACAATGAAAGGAAAGAATACTACAGATTTCTGTTTGTTTTGCTGGTCTTCCTGCCGCTCAGGCTTTCAGTAGGTCACATCATTAGAGAAGTTTTGTTTCTCTTTCATATTCACACTTTCCCCTTTACTGAAATTACCTAGATACTCTTCAGACATCATAAAGCCATACTGAAGAGGTACTACTCTAACTCACCTAAGAAATATTCTGAATTAAGGTATTAGGATGAACAGCTTTTCTGGAAACTGATTCCATTGATTCCCAATTCTAGATAGCCTAAATATATACTTTTAATTAAGCAGCCTTGCAATGTGTTAACGACCTGTAACAATAGCACTTGCTCTGTTTGTTTTCAAAATTGAGAAAACTTCTAAGTTAATTTTCTGTATGAATTCTACCAAATACGGCATCTCAATTTTCAGGAGATAATTTAAGATGCCACAATCAGGACTGAAGATTACACATCTACTCCATCACTTCTAGAAACTCTGGGGCAACCACAAGAATTAAGATGCTCATTAACTTTACAAACATTACTTTTTATCAAAAATAAACACCCCTTACAATGAATCCTCCACTATGTTTCAAAATTCAGCTTAAACGCAAATCATTATCTGACCTTACCGAACCTTTGGCATTATAAAACATTAATATCTTAATATGCAAAAAACCAATAACAAAAAGCTTAGCAACTTCAATAATCTGCTTGTTTATGATCAGCAGAGTTGCTGACATTTGACTCGTGGTCTCATCCCCTTCCGGCAACAGGAAAAAGGTCCATCACCATCACTTAGAGGCTTTGTGAAGAGAGGCAGGTTGCTGGAAAAATCTATAGGGTACAATGAACTATGAACAGAAGACTGCCTCCAGGAGAAACAGCTGTTTATTCACATGGAAAAATGTATCTAGCAGAAAAAAAGGAGCAAGAGCACTGCAAGCCACTAAGTGAAGGAGGAGCAAGAACAAAGCAGTGAATCAGTCAGAACGCCTGCTAATAGGGCTGCCAGTCAAGAAATGCTTTGCTTTTTCTGTGATCAGTTTCTAGAAACTCATTCCTAGTTTCTATATATTCCTATTCTAGAAACTCATTCCAGCTAATGATTTATAGCTCACTTTATAAATCATTAGCTGCAGTTTGTACCAATGTACTAACAGAAGTGCAGGTGGATATGACAGCATCACTGGTTTTGCTGAGAAACAGTAAGGAAAAGAAAAATCAAGAAAAGGGGATAAGACAGATACTGACAGAGTGTTGTCTAAGTTTGACTGAATCATATCTGCACATGCATTGTCCAACCAGAACTATTACAGTGCCTTTGGCAATAACCATAAAGTACTCCTCCATCATGCTTGCTGTGAATGACTATCTCATGCGGCTGTCGAATAGCAACAGACCTGTGGGAATTAATTATGTGAATACCTCATCTTAGCCTGCTTACTGACACTTAAATGGCTTTCTGAAAGTAACTTTCTAGAACTGTACTCAACCTGTGGAATGCAGCCCCTGGAGAAAGAACCAGTGTCAAAAAATTATTTATTTGTTACCTCTTCTGGAGAATAAATATATTCACAAGAAGTCATATAGAACAGCCACAGTTATGCAAGCCAATTAAGCACATGCAAAAGTATGCACACAGCTTTGCTAACTTCAAAACACATAGCCAAGTACTTCCCAGCTCAGGCTTTTCACTGCCTGTGAAAAGCCTTAAACAGTGAACACTTCCCTTTCTTCAACTCAAGAGCCCATTTTTAAAACCTAACTTCAGATGCACAGATTGAAATATGGAGTCTTTAGCATTTAAATTCTTCATTAACAGCTTTTGTAGAAAAATGTTTGAAAAGAAATTGCATTAATATACATAGATGTATAAAAACTGTCCGTACTGAAAGTCAAATATTCTGCTACTGAACTACTTTATCACTTCTTCCTATATACTCACGCTACTACATGTAATGATACATGTTGAATAAAAATTAAACTGGCCTGTGACCAAATATGTATGTTTACGTGCATGGAATAATAGACACCTTGAACATATTGTCTACTTCTCAGATCACAAAAGACTATCCCCTCACATAGCTGATCATTTAGATGCATTACTTTTACCAGTGTTACTTTTGGACAGTAATACAGAAGTTATTAAGAGAGGAAACAAGGATTGTTTAAGCAGTTTGTTAAAGTCTTAGGAGGAAGGGAGAACACACATAATAACTAATATTAAAATATGTCAGGGCAAAGAACAAAACACACCAGAAAAAAACCTCCAATTATTCCATCAGTGCCATAAAATCTTAAGAACTCCTTATATTTTAACAAGTCATAACCAAATAAACAGGAACACTTCTACACACCACTGCTTCTGACAGAATTTAACGAGAACTTTTTCTACTAATGTGCACACACAAAAAGCAAAGGTAAGTGCAGGAAGAAGACTCAAAACACTAAGTTGTCTGAATAATTGTGCCAACCAGCCAAAGCTGGAGTAAATCTTGGCTTTGCCTGTAAGTTTTTTAAACTGGTTTTAAAATACAGTGCTGTTTCTGGTCAAAGCACTTGAATAAACCTGAAGAGTTTCCTTTTTGGCTTTGTGCTCTCTTCAACACTTTTTAAGCACGTACAGAGGAAAGCAAAGTTTTAACTAATATGAACAAGACCACTGTTACGAAAATCAGGAAGAAAAGACAACAGAAGGTATTTACCCAATGTGGTCCATATTCCACACAGCACAACAGTTGAAGATTTTTCCAGGATATGAGAGATACTGGTTTAAAACTCTGTCTCCTTGGATGTTCAGCAGGTAGAGGCGACCCACATCTAGTTTCTTCCCCAAGATAGTTTAAATATTCTGCCTCATCCTCTCCACAAACATTCCAATTTGTACAGCCCCTCATTGCTGTGTATGGACTCTGCAGTCTGCTATTTAAGGTATGCATCTGATGGAGAGAAGATATGGGTCAAGAGCCTGCTCTAAATCACATGAGGCAGAGGATAAAAATTTTTTCTCACTTTCAGAACCAGTGCACAATTCCTTCTCAGGGTCTTATCTGAAAAAAATCTGAATATTTTACAAATGCAAGACAGACTTGCTCATACCCCTGAAGAGGTATCCACAGGGTTTGTTAACTGAAAACACAATGCTACTCAACTTGGTGAATATTTCTCAAGACTCTGTTTTTCTAAAAGTAGTTCTTACCCCTCCTTAACAAAAAGGCTTCCACTCTCAGCAAGACACCATGCAGAGCCAGCTCTGTAACTCAGAAAGAGCTGGTGGAAATAATCAAAGATTATAGCAACCTTGGGAAGATTACATCATATTCACCAAATCAAGGACAGTAGTAGTGCAAACTAAGTCTAATTAATAGAATCAGCATTACAGAAAAAGTAGTTCTCTAACACTTGAATAAACATTTGGTTACAATTGGAAAGGGGTTTTCTGATGATGGTAATGTCTTTTGATAACACTCCATTAAATTACTGGTGTAACAATAAAATTAGCAACAAGTACTAGGGCTAGGTGGCCTTATCACTTTTCCTTTTGGGAGATACACTGTAATGTAGGTAAAAAATTGATGCTTAAAAAAGGTCTCTATTCTACCACAGCTTAGAACAGTGGCAGGGTAAACTCAATCTTGACATTAGCTAGTAAGGGTGCTGATCTTCAGAGGCCCTACATTCTCTCTTATTACAGTTAGTAACCCGTGTAACATGGGATCCTGTACCAAACTGAGAAGCTGGGAATTATTCTCTGTTATTGGCTTTTTTTTTCTTTCCTGTCTCCCCTTCAGAATGCATTTCAAGAGCAGTTAAGAGCTGTGATAGACACAGTTTACACCTGGAAAAAATCCAATACAGCAAGGATACCATTTCAGAAGCATAAAAGTATACCTAAATTGATGCGATTATTTCTATGACAAAGGAAGAAGTCTTCAGACTATTAAAATGCTTATGTGGGCTGTGCCTCAAATGACACCAGCCATTTTGGTACACCAGTACAACATCATGAATCAGAATATATTAACAGTTCGTTTTATTAGCACAAAATAATCAGATTGGTAAACTTCATGCAATAGTGTCTTGGCAGGGTTAATATCAGCAGATGCATGATACACTCCTGGACTGCAGAGAACACATAGTAGTTCTGACACTAAAAAGTCATAGAACTCAAGATAATTCCACATTCGTTATCTCTTCTGCAAACAACAAATGATATTTCAGTTCTATTTTTAACCAGAAATATATTCTGCTCACTTTTGTGCTGCTGTTCACTTGGTACCAGAGGTTTCGCCTCTGCTTGGACTAGAAACAAGTCTAGATGTGAGTCATGCCATGGCTTCCCATCAAGAAGACTTCAGCAGTAACCAGAATCAGGAGCTCCTCTCCCCAGCTCTCCCACCAGTTCACTCCTGCCCTGACGCCAGAGTTAACTACTCCCTCTACCATACTTGTGCAATTGCATGTGGTTCAATTCTGTAAACCCAAACACCGAAACAATCCAAGTTAAACAGCTCCGGTGGAAGCAGAAATGTCACAGCCAGTCTAGCGTGAGCCTTTCTGATTAACTCAGAGATGGGCTGCTGTGAAATGGATCACTGAAGAGAGCGGCTGGACTGGAAACTCCGTATGCTACTCTGTTGCTAAAGCTCTTTATGATGCAACTGCCAGCAAAGCCTAGTAAGCAAACCCACGCAGGGATAAAAGTCTATCATCACGACATGTTAACATATGAAGAAAGCTACCCTGAAGGTGCAACTCAGATCAGCAAGAGATTAAGAAAAGCTGCTGGGACAGTCCATGCAAAAAACATAACTGGAATTAGAGATAAGAGATGAGAATAAAGAGAAGCCCATTTGTTCACTACAGAAGAACTGAATATAGACTATCTGAAATATGCAGAGACATTCAACTGTATGTCTACAGGTTGTTCACTACATCATAACCTTATGCCCCTTAGTATTACATTACAGCTGATAACAAAACCACTCTTCTGCAAACATCAGCTGTATGTATTCCTCCAAACAGGACTGTCTAATAAGGGCAGACAATGCACAAGAAAAGAAAAGGCTAGGATCAGGGTCAGTGTCTCAGAGGCAGAGCTATCTTTCATTTAAAAAGAAAAAAAAGGGAAAAAAAAAATCTATACACTGAAAAGACTACGCATTCAGAGAAACTGTAGTTATTACCAACAAAGCACAGGCAGTGGATCTACGATACCCTTGCACAGTGAATGTCCTTTCCAGAGGAATAGGTCAGTTGCAATTATCATTTCACATAATAAAGCAACACTCAGAAAACTAACTCCTTGCAAAGACCAACGTGATTCACATCAACAATGACAGCTGAAGGAAAAACAGAAGGCTCCTAAATAATTCCCCTCTATGGCAAGGTTCAGGTAGATGGCATGCAGAAAACTGGCCAGGAAGCAGAAAGAGTCAGAGACTTATTTAAATATTTCCCAGGTGAGCAGCCCAAGAAACAACCTTGTGTAAAACAGATGTCTCTAAAGGAAAAAAACAAAACAAAACAAAACAAAAAAGCTGCAGCAAAGCTCATGGCCAAGGCCTGCTGGTCACTGCTAAGACCATATCACGAACATATTTACATGCCATGATCTACCTCCTGGCTCTATAGCATCTCATATGAGATGCAGGCTTTCCACTCAATTTCCTAACCAACTCGGCTCGGAGTGCAATGTCATAGAGTCAGTGAGAGGCCGCAGCGTTATGCTGCATCCAGCGTACAATACCATAACCCAGTGCTGTACACCTAACCTGAAGTCTTAATTTCAAAGCACAGGTCAAGAATTAAGTCTCTTCTCTCTATCACCCAGACGTGTTAGAGGCACATCTGAAAACCAGGTAAAAGGAGATTGTGAAACACAAGCTTAACTAGTTCACTTTTTTCCTTCACAATACCAAAGCAGAATTGCTGGCTCTGTTGATGATAATGACCAGAACAAATCAAGGTGACCTACCAATTTTTTTTATTTAGATGTATATGCACAAAATAAATAACTATATAAAGATTTAAATACATAATCCTACTGAATTAGATGATAGGCAAAGAAATGTGAAAAAAAAGCATTCTGTTCTGGAAGTTTGAGCCCCAGTTCTTTCACTATCCCTCTCCATAACCCATAGTTCTCAAAAAAACCCCATGACACAGGCACCCTTCAGAGTAGAAACAGCTCTTAATCAGTATATGTAGCTACTTCCTAGCAGCTGTCATGATATCTACAAGAAGGGCCAGAAGGAGGATTCAGGGAACTACAGGCCTGTCAGCCTGGCCTCGGTGCTGGGGAAGGTTATGGAGCAGATCATCCTGAATGCCATCATGCAGCATGTGCAGGACAACCAGGTGATCAGGCCTAGTCAGCATGGGTTTATGAAAGGCAGGTCCTGCTTGTCTAACTTCATCTGCTGCTATGACAAGATGACCTACATAGTGGGTGAGGGAAGGGCTGTCGGTATTGTCTACCTAGATTTTAGTAAATGCTTTGACACATTTCACCCAGCATTATCCTGGAGAAACGGGCTGCTCATGGCTTGGATGGGCGTACACTTCACTGGGTAAAAAGCTGGCTGGATGGCCGAGCCCAGAGAGTTGTGGTGAATGGAGCTAAATCCAGTTGGTGGCCAGTCACAAGTGGTGTTCCCCAGGGCTCAGTGTTGGGGCTGGTTCTGTTTGATACCTTTACCAGCAACGTGAATGAGGGGATCGAGTGCACCCTCAGTCAGTTTGCAGATGACCCCAAGTAGGGCAGAACTGACGATCTGCTCGAGGGTAAGAAGGCTCTGCAGAGGTACGAATTCTTTGTCAAAAGACGAAGTCCTTCACAAAGTTAAATTTCCACTGTGGCATCATTCATCTTTTTAGGAGAGCTCCATAAACTTAGCTGTGAGAGTACAGCGAAAATAAAACAGAGAGATGAAGCAAATAAGAAATATAGAAACAAATCCTGGTTTAGCATGTGGTATATTTGGTCTGATTTTTTCCCCCTATTGCCTCCCAAGGACCAAGACACCATAATCAAAACTATACCATTCAACTTCTGATAGCTTGAAAGTTTTAGGATGTGGCAAAGGAAGCAGTAAATACTGTAGAAGGGATACAGAACTCAGTCATTCCACATTACTAAAGACTTCAATAGTACCAATGCAACACTGATTCACCATATTATCCAATTATTACTTTTTAATTATATGAAAAACTCAGAAAGTCAGCATACTACACAAGCAATAACATTTCTTCATATGCACAGTTTCCTGGCATTGGTTACCTGTTGAACAGATCTCTGAACACTACCAAGACCACCTCTACCAGATACATGTTTGATGAAAATGACTGGTGCTTAGATAAGGTCTGTCCAGGTATTAAAGTCATCTCATACTTAGTGCTGTAAGTTGTTGAACTGTATTAGAAGATAGACTTTGACATCTCATAGCTGATACAAAACAAAACAGCCTGTTCTAAGCTTATGAGTTCATGGTTAACAAGAGACAATCAAGGTCACCAGGAGGAGCCTTGCAGTCTTGAACAAACAAATTTTTCTGTGCCTTACCTTACCACAGAGGCAATGAAATGCTATCCCTGTTTCAGTGATACAAGACACTCAGAAGGAGGAAAACAGAAAGATCTAGGGAGCCTCAAAAGGTAAATTCGTTTCAGGTTTTCAGTGTTACAGCTACAGATTGGTTAATCAGCTTTTCACTACTATGAAAAAGGGAAAAGGAGTATTGCCTTTACAGGCACTGAGAGCTCTTTTCTAGGAAAGCTCAATTTAAGGCATTAAAACAATTTGGTTCTGTGTAAACAGAAGGAGGTAGCTAGGATGTGCAGGGAGGGAGGGAGATTGCATACATTCTGTTTAAAAAAAAATTCACAAAACTAGAAGGAAGAATGAAAGCAATCGCAACAACATTGATTTGAATACAAAACCCCAAAAGATAGCAGAATGCTATCTTTGCTTACATTAAATGACACTGCACACTTAGCAAAACTTAGAGAATATACAGTGTGGAAAAATCAAATTACTCAAAGTGACATGCAAGAATGTAACAGACTGATGATAAAACTAAGGAAATTAATTTAGGCAGAGCCGGACAACTTTACCAGAGGTTCAGGAGCTTGAAACTTACCATTCTGACAACATGGCATAAGACCAAAATGCATGCAAGCCTTGTTGTACTGGCATGAAAGGTAACAATGTAGTATCTTCTCTTATTGTAGCTCCATGACTTCAAAGTACTCTGAATTTAAATCATTGTTGTGGTAAAATAGACCAAGATCCTCAGACAGTAGTCAATTCAGAGTGCTAAGTGTGGAGGCAGGAGCGAGTTATTAATTCTAATACACTCTTCTTTGCTCTCAGCTTTAGATTCAAGCAAGTGTAAAATGTTTGGGGGTTTACTGGGGTGGGGGGAGGGTTGATCAGTTTGGGTTTTTCTATCTAGTAAGATGCTCATTTCTTGCCAATCTGCACTGCCTTAAATTTAGATCTTCAATGTAATACTTAACTAGGCTCTGTGCCAAGCTCTACAGGCTGACCAGGAAAACTCCTTCTGTCAGAGAGCCATCTCAAAACACACACAGAGCATAATAAGTAAGATAGAAATCTATCTAGTTACAGGATTTAAAAAAAATAAAAAAGTAATGTGTTGTCAGTTATTTGACAAAGAACACTGCATTATGGTATGTCTGGCAATCCTTAATGCCAAAGCCAGAAACTGAGTCAATAAAAAAAAAATGTACATGTGTAGCTTCAGTTTTAAACTGTGAGAAAAGAAACCCTTGAAAGCTATCTCTGAAAGAGAACAGAAATCAAAGGCCAGGACTGCATCCTGCACCAATTAATCTGTCCAGCCACAGAAGATACTAACAAAGGAAAAATTCATCTGAGATAACTTTCTGTTTCCCATTCTTGAAGCACAGCCACAAATGTTAAATTCTGCATAACAAAAATGTGTAACTAACATGTTTGCTCAAATTGCTTGGCAGTTTAACATATTAGTGTGCTGGATATGCTCCCATTAGCACTGCTAGTTATGACACTACCCTTTTCTCCCTGACTGCATCGTGTTGAACACAGATAATCATTACAGTATTTGAACAAAGAACGTTGGGACATTCTGAAGGAGAAAAAAGCAAGAATGAATATCTGACAGGGTTCTTATTGGTTATTGCATGTCCCCAGCGATGCTAGAGAGAATACACATGAAAAATAGGTGGTTTAAATATAATATTTTTTTCTAGAATACCTCCTTTGCAGAAATGCAACAATTTAGAAGTGTCTGAATCTTATCCCTGCATCTCCTTAGAGGCTGAAGACAGGAACATACACTTCACATACCTATAAGCCTAACCAGCTTTACTGGGTTTGGCATCAGAAGAGCTTAGTATTGATTTGTCAGACAGAGTCCACATCAGAGAGAAACGATACTGAAATAATTGAAGGGGTCTTGAGGGGGAAAGAGGCAATTGAAAAACATATACTACTATGTTTTGCAGCAGTGCTAAAAAACTAACTGGAATGTTCCATTCTTACTGTTAAAACAAAGCAAGGAGCAAAACCTGCTACAGAAACCATTAAAAAGACATCAGCCCTCATCATATGCAATGGGAACTGAAGGGGAGAAATAAAATCCACACACAAAAAAGGTGGTTGTTTTGTCATCGTTCTATTTTAAAACCTCAAAACCAAGTCCTCAGCTGCATTCTCAATAAGAATAGAGTTTTGCTGTGAGCTTAAAGAGAATGTAAGAAAGACAAAAGACAAACAGCTGAGCAACAAAGTTGGCATTACTGGCAGAGTGAACAGCAAGCAACGTAAACCAAAATCCAAAGACTCATGAAAGAAATCTATACTGACAGACGAAGATCCATTCGGGGTCCTAAAAGTGTAGACAAGAAAGTCAACCAAGTGCTATTTGAGAAATTAAACTGAAGTTCACAGTCAATCAAGATGTTACACCAGTTTAGCAGACACATTCTGGACCTAAGGTAGAGACTGCTACCTTCATAAGATCAGGGAGAATCACAATGAGGTCTCTGCAGCCATCTCATACAGATAGCTTTGTTAGAGTTAAATCTCTTATCACTACTGCAAAGCAAAGTGTGCAAATGCAGTAACACCCCCTACCTAGTGATAAATGTGATATGCATTACATTAGATTTTCTCCTCTGTTGCCAACCAATCCAAGAAAATTGTAGATTTTGGCCACCTTGTCCTAAGAACAATTTTGAACAATAGCTTACAGATGAGTAAATATTGAGGGCAAAAATAAGAAAATGTTATTCAGCTTCATGCTTGAATGTTAAAATCTGCTATTTATCATCAAACAGTTGCAGATACAGTCTAGTAACACAACTCACTTGATCACTACTCACCTTACACCAAATAAACCGCGATAATCTTTTGCATTTAAACACAAACACTCCACTGTGTCTTGAAGAACCAATAAAGGGAACAGCATATGAACTAATAGAGAATCAGAGTACCATAAAACACAGCTTTTACCGTGGTGATGAACATTTCATCTTCCTAGTTTTTCATTCATATTACTCATTCCTTTCTTGCACTTCTCTACATTTACTAAACTCTTGAAATATTGGAAGTAATTTAAAACTAGGAAACTGTGTTCACAAGGGGCAATGGAGTCCTAAAAATCAATTTTCCACTCAAAACCTAAATTTTCCAGCTGAGCCCGTGAGTGTTGTATTCAGAAAACATAAGAGGATAGCGATTATTTTCAGGTTCTTCTGCACACAAATTCTGACTGCTGAATTCCCTAATGTACCCACTGAACTTGTGTACAACTAGGCTTTTTTAGAGCAGCTGCAATGGTATCCTTCTTGTGGCATAATTTAAAGCAAAGACATAAAATACATTAACCAACCTTTCACATCAAAGAACTCAAAACAGAAGTTAATGCAAGCACACACTTAATATACTTTTTACCACCTCTCCCTTGCTTCTCACATAGGAAGAGAAAGTAACATTGAGGGATAGGACAGGAATCTGCATTTGTTGAAGAGCATCTTCAGACACATTGCTGTATTTGATATAGCATCACTTATCTATAGAGAAGACCAAGAACATTCAAATACACAAAACATAAGCGCATTTGAAGTTCTAGCTTTCTGGGGCCAAAACACTGTCAAAAGAATTGTAACAGGACATTTATCTCCACACAATGTGCGCACTTTAATACACCATACAGGTAGCTATTCTAAAAAACTACCAGGTTCCAGACAGCTGAAAATGGAATTCAGGAAAGCAAATTGCTTGGTTACAGGAACTACTGGTTACCAATAATGCCACAAGCCCATCTTTTAACTAAGGACTTTAAGATTGTGGGTTTGATTACTTAAACATTTTCTTGAAATTTGATCACTTGAAATTTTTTCTTTTACAGCACCTACACAAACATGACCTTTTTGGTATAGTGCTGCTGAACTGGATCTCCTATTTCTGACAATAAAGCTTAAAAAAACCAATCTCTTGGTACTTTTCAGTGCAATTGTTCCCTTGCTTTTACACAGTATCTTGGCTGGGGAGGGTACCCAGGTGTCAGAGAAGTGTTGTTTCATATCCCTATGAAACTAAGCCAACTATATATAAAAAAACTAAGGAATTTCAAAAAGGACAAACTACTCCAAACATAACATGCTCTGTAGAAACTCGGAGTTTAGCACCTTAAGTCTCTGAAGAGCGCGCTTCTTCAGGACACAGACACTGACTGCAACTATCCTTTCTATCTCTAATCCCAGTTGCTGCATGCCACTGTGGAGTGCTAAACTTGAGAACTAAAGTCAAGGGGGACTTGAATGAAGCCGCAGGGTGAATCCAAGAGGAATAAAAGAGACCAAGTAATTGAGTAAGATTGAAGATTACGTGCGTTGTTGACAGGAAAAAAATGTTGTTCTGGTTTACGTCAGATGAAGCAAGGATCCCATAGAGAATAGAGTTAGGTTTGCAGAAGTAGTTTGTGCTATATGTAAAAGGGAAAAAGTAAAGCCAAGAAAACAAAATTAAAACAAATTATGAAATTGCAGTTTTGAGTGTTTTGCTTTGTGATCATAATGATAATTTATGGACCTTTATGGATTTTTAATGTTCAGATGGATAACTGGCATTGCTATAAGGAAAAAAGTTTACTACTTCAATCCAGCAGGAAAAGGAATTAATAGCATCTCAAAGCCTGTGGGCAATTTTGATAAAACACCTAACTTAAGAAATGGAAAACTTAAGATTTTCAAAGCAAATGCAGTGTATCAGTAGGTGAAAATAAATCTAATCAAGCATATACTAAATTGTACTTTGAAATTATGTTAAACATGACACATGAAGTAGCACCACAGACAAAACCCCATCAAACTCAAATGAGGCATCTTACAAAAAATTTCAAAAAGAAAACACAGAAAACTAATAGTTTCGTTAGTTGTGACAAAGTGAGTAAAAACCAATGCTAACAAACCATCTGTCAAATCAAGATCTACCCATGGGATTAAAAAAAAAAAAAAAAGAAACAAAACTCATTTCAATCAGAAGTTACTATCCTTCATGCAGATACTATTCCCATTATTACTAAGCAGGCAAAAACAAAAAACAAAAACAAAACACACACACAAAAAAAAACCACCCACAAAAAGATTTTGGGGATGACCGACTCAGAAACAGGAGTTACAGAGGACTCCAAGGCTAGTTTTCTTTATCACTTTTTGAACACAACCAAGCTCAGTTCAAATCACTACAGATTCCACCACGGAGCTCGCTGAAGGATATGACAGGAAGGAATTGTTAAGTTTGTGCTTTGCCTTCCAAACCTAATAGAAAACAGTCCATCAGCTTTGTGACATATTGTAGACATTATCAAGAAACTTTACTGCAATCATCAGAAGGCATTACTGAGGACTGCAATATGGTCTACAGGCACCAAGTGTGGCCCCATGTCAAATATTTTAGCTCTGAATACAGCAGGGGTCTATTTTTTTTTCCTCATTTCTGATTTTAGACCCTGAAATAAAGTGACCATAATACCAAGAGAAGCAAAGATAGAAGAAAAGTTAAACTCTTTCAGAAAAGCTTTCACAGCTCAAATAATAGCTAAATATATGTCTGACACAAAGCCTTTTAGAGGACCTGACAAACATGTAACAATGCATGAATGCCTGGAAAATAGAGGTGAATTAACTGATCAAGAGATTGTACACTCTATTAGGCCTGTAGAAGTGACAGCTAATGAGGAGAGGAAAAGTGTTCTTTACATCAGTGTCCCTTCTCTGAGAAGCCTAGTCCTTTGATTTCTAAAGGCAGTTATCACTGCCTATCACTATTTAAGCAAAGAAAACATCTATTCTAATCTGCACATCCCTACCCCTACAACAAAAACAGATTTAAAATGCCCTGTCTCTTACAGCAGTCCCCAGAATAACTTAAAAATAAAACTCTATCAGGAAAATATTTAGTAATTTACAAAGAGTATAAAAATTGGGTGGGTTTTTTATTTTTTTAAACATTTTACGTCCATACCTGCTGCTCATGCAAACACCTCATAAAACGAAAGAGCAAGTGTCACCATTTAAGTAGTTCTGAGCATTATTTTGCAGATGCAGCCCCTGAGGGAAGACTGTATTAGACAGGACTGGACACAAATACTAAGCAGAGGATGAACACAGTTCGTAGTCACACAGCTATTCCCACACAACACGGGAAAACATATATCCCACTTTCTTCTCAACTGATTAATCTGAATCTACTGGAAACTGCAAATGCAAAGACTTATTTTAATCATTCTCTGGTTCCACACCCTCCACAGACTTTTTCTTCCACACACTCACCGAAAGGCAGAGACACATATCAGACCTGATTCACAACTACACAATGCCTCTTTCATACTGTAAATTCACTGCCACCAGTACTAAAACACCAGCAGAGAGAATGGATCAGGTCCTTCTTGCCTAGTGGGAGGAGAACACTGTTGTACACAGCATTCAAACCAGTGAAAATTATGAAGAACCTTTGCGGAACCTCATCTATAAGACTGATTCTTCCACCCTTTCTCTTCAGTTTGCAACAGAGGCCAAAGTCTAATTAATATTCTCCAGCTTTTATCATCATTTTTATCTCAGCAGACCACCCCAAGAACATATTCCCAAGCATGAACTGCAACCACAGAAGAGCCAGTTATAGTGTCCCTATTTCCTCTCCTCTTCTATGGAGTGTGGCTTCCCAGCTGGCCCTTCTACTTCACACATCAATTTTCAGTACTTCAGAAAAAATTATTTTCATGAAGCCTCCCACCCCAAAGAAAATTGCACCTGTTTAGGGGCCACAAATAAGGCCATTTTTCCCTCAGAAATTATCTCGTTTCTGTCAGATTTCTCAGAACGTATTTTCAGGTGAGCTATTAAGCAAGAACTTGAAAAAAATCTATAAGGGTTTCACTTTTTGCAAAGGTCTGGACATTCTATGTACCAAATTTCAAAATGCTTGCCTACAAAAGCCAATGGTTTTCCTGTACTGGAGAAGGAGGAAACAAGTAGTCAAGGCTACATAATGACTGTGCCCCTTTTTCTAGACATATAAGGAATTAGTATAAACTGACTCCTCCATTCCGCCGAAATAGCAACACTCCATTTACAACACATTTCACTTACACTGCTTGTTTCCTACATTCCTACATTGCTACAGCAATGAGTCGGAATTTTGTGGTTAAATTCTCACCACACACACCCCGCAATCAATGCAAGAAGTAGAGTATTAGAAGATTTTCAACTGGATTTTCCATGCAATGCAGTCATCCTGGATTTGAAGAATGTGAAAATTTTCCAGCATTTACAAAAAAATATACCTAGAGACAAGAAAACAAACACAGCATTTTCTCTGACATTTGGGAGGTTTCATGTATAGCTGATTTCTCCACTGTTGGTCAATTCCTCTACAAGTCTAATTAAAAAATCTCATGTAATTACCCCAAGATTTACAGGACTCTGCTTACCAGCCACTTAGAGGCAGAACTGAAATTAGCAAAAGCAAAAGGGAAGGCCCAAAGCATCCAGCACATCTGTTCGACAAAGAGAAAGCTTCATCAGCTCTGGAAGCATAACTGAAGTTGGCAGCATCTGGTAGTAAGATTTCTCCAGTCTCTTACAGACTGAAGGAAATGCATTACCTGTACACACCATCACATGGGTTTGGACTCTTTGATTTAAAGCAGTATAAAACACATTGCTCAGATGAACAACTACTAGACAAATTCATTGAAGAGAGATGAAACATAGGCTGTTAGCAGAATGCAGTCAAGAACTGTGATGACAAATATGCAAGTAGTTAGCTGTTTTAATTTTTTTAACTTTTTTTCTAGAAATACTTATTTCAATCCATGCTAAATTATACTCAGCATTTTTAAAAGTTGAAAGAAATGGTCAACTTTCTCCTGATGATTCTTACAAATAAAACATGTTCTTTGTAATGAGAGCTTCAGAATCTGCTCATGAAAAAGGAGCACATACTACAGATTAAAAAGCTTTTATTTTTCTATGAACACATCCAACATAAGTAACTGGACATAAAGGAAGAGGTTACAGTAAGATGAAACAGATGTACATATTCAGGATGGAACAAATTAAAGGCTCAGTTTCTCCGTAAGTGTGAGCACCACAAAAACCTTCCACATATCAATCCAAAACAAGATTTATCCAAGTCTACATATTTACTTAAGGCTTACATTTTGAAAGTCAATTCAAGCTGCTTCCTGGCTTTTTTTAAACACAGCATGATGGTACATGGCATTAAATACAGCTACATCAGGTTCCCATCTAAAAGGAAATTGTTTGTGTCCCCTGTAAATCAAGCTTTGAAGCAAATTGTGTAAAAACAGAAAAAAAAAAAAAGCAGTTGCACCAAGTTGGCTTTTAATTTAGGCATGTGCTGTCTCCCATTATATGACTGGTTTACTTTAAATGCACCTTCACCTAAGAAAGCACTGAGCTTTTAAGCAGATTTACCTGCTTTTATCATTTCTACTTCTAACCAGAAGAACTTACAAAGGCATATGAAGGAAAGTTAGCTGACTTTTTATTGAAGATCACAAGTATTTCAGAACCACCTTAACAGGGAAATTTTTTTTTTTTTTTTAAAATCTCTTTCAGAATATTCTCAGTAGCCTTTAACGGAAAGTATCAATAACATATGAAAAAGAAGAGGGGACAAAAGATACATGGATTACTCCCACAGAACATAATGGCAAGACAATTTTTTAGGGGGGTTTTAATGGTAAGAACATGTTCTATTACTATAAAATAACGAACTCATCCCTTTGGGATGTACTATAAAAAGCAAATGTCAGCCAAGGAGACAACTCAGAGACTTCATCTAACGCGTGTTTACTAATAAGAATTAAACAAGGGCTATGCTGCTTGTCACATGTCATATCATCTGCTTTCCAGCTCACAAATTCATCATACTAGTCTCTAGGCTAGTTGCATGTACAACAGAGGGGCGAGAGGACAATATGAAGACCAATTCAATTAAGGGTCTAACGAACAACCTCAGTGTAAATAGGATTCCTCTCCCTCCATCTTTCTCTAGATGACAGCACTCAATCTTGAACACTTTTGACCATTAGCTATTTTTCTCCACCATAGAACCAGGTTCTAACGACAGTCATGGGGTACACATCTTTAAAAGCATTTTATTACTGCATGCACTGCAAGTGTGAATTGGTCTTTCTGGTACTGGGATTATTTGCTATATAGCTTTTAATACTCTTAAGTGGCCATGTCAGCATATATAGAAGGAAGCAAGCAGTCTTTGAAATATTCCTGGTATTCATTCAAAACTACTTTGTTAAAGTTACAGAAGATAAAACAACAACAACAAAAAAGCCCTACCTCAAAAACAGTATTTGCTCAACTCAACAATAGGCTTTCACATTAAGGTTTAAGTTACCCCTTAATCAGCACAGGCTGCTGTTCAATTCTTGTCAAAAGGCAGAAATCCGGTTTACACACTACTCAATGGATTACAGCAGGTTTAGCAGGAGGAAATCCAGTTTTGCTCTGACGGTCTACCTCCTGAAACTTTTAAATCCTCTCCTGTAAAAGCTGTCATCAGCAGTCCCAACCTGCAGCCTGAGACTCTCCTTCCCACTTTACAATCAGTTAACAGAAAATAGTTAGGATTTAAGGACTAAATAAAATCTCACAATCTGTTTCTGGAAGTTACTCACTTTCCACAGGCAAATGCCATCACACTAAAAGTTAAAGAAAAGCTAACGGATTCTTAAAAGACTAAGAAGCCCCAGAGGGTTTTAGGACTTCTCTATGCTATGTAACAACATGGGCTATGGATTCTACTTCTCTTCACCTGTCTAATAGAAATTGTTACACTTGGTCAGCACTGAGTTGAAACCGCTGATCGATCAAAGGGCATGCTTCTGAAAAGTTCAGAAATGTACAAGTTCGGTGCATTTTAAACACTAAAAGCAATTTGACGTTACTTAAGAATAACGATCCCAAATGTAAGGAGGCTTTCCTCTTCACCCTCCTCCCATTGAAACACTGCGGATGTAAAGGAAAACAAAAGAAAGGAAGTACATTCAGCGCCGAGAGCGACTTGAGCAAAGGGGCTTTCTAAACAATGGGCCAGAATGATGTAGTCTGAGGTGGTGCTCCATTTTGGTGAAACAGTAAAGAAGTAACTACACCCTATACTCGACAGTTGTCACATGCTGTTTCTTAATACACTTTCCGCCGGAGAGAAATCACCTGAGCGCTTAACAACTTATCCTAAACGAGTATAGCGCTCGAGCCCAGAGTTCAGACAACACACGGTACCAGCATTTTGCCAAAAATCCACTCGCAGTTTGGGAAACATAATTTTCTTGAGTTCATGAACGCCCGCGGGAAAGTCAGCCCGAAGCCGGCTGGCAGCGGCTGCGCTCCCCCTCGCTCCTCTGCAAAGTGCGCCGCCACCGCCCGCAGAGCCGCCACCGGAACTTTCTCCCCCGAGGAACGTCCACTTCTCCCCACCCTCGAGGCGCCGCGGAGGGGGCGCACGAGCCTGCACGGCACCCGCCGCTCCCGCCTCGCCGCCGCCCCAGGCAGCGCACGGGCTGACCCCTCGCCGCCCGCCCGTTGGGGCTAACGGTGGCGCCGTTTCGCAGCACGAACCGCCCCGCCCGCCCAGAGGTGTCCCCTCACCGCCGGCCCTGCCAGCACGCCTCCGCGCCTCACGGCAGGTGAGGGCAACTTCGAAACTGTGGGGTGGGGAGGCGAGGGGCCGCCCCCGCGGGCACCGCCCACCCGCCGCCCCTACCTGCAGCCCCCGTCTCCGCAGGATGCCCGGCTCGTCCATACCGCCGCCGCCGCCCTCGGTCCGCCCGCCCGCCCGCCGTCCTCAGTCCGCCCGCTGCCCGGCCATGCCGGACTGCCCCGCGCCCGCGCGCCGCTCCGCATCCCCGGGGCAGCTGCTCGGCGCTGACATCACGGCTGCGCCGATTGGCGCCGCCGGGCCACGTGACCCGGCGAGTTGTGCAGCCCGGCAACTTCGGCGCGCGGCGGCGGGGCAGCCCCGCGCGCGGCGACCGGCGGGACCGGTGCGGCACCGGCACTGGACCCGCCCCGGCCCTCGCCCCCCGCCGGGCAGCCGGGGAGGCCAGGGGTGGGGGAGGGGATCCGGGTCCGCCGGTGGCCCCACGGCGCAGCCAGATCGGTCCCCCTTCCGCCCCGGCCGGTGTCAAAATAGAGGTTAAAAAAATTGCTTAAAGGCAGTCGTGAGGGGGAGTGTTACCCCATGGTATTCAGATAAGCGGTCAGGATATAGCATTCCCATCAGGTGTGATTTCAGAGTCTTTCAGCTTGTTTACCTTGCTCCGTCTCGTTTTCTTTCAATTCAAGGCAGGGAAGAGATGAATAATAAGTTTTCGTTTACTTGCAAATGCGATAGCAGTAACACGCTATAATAGCACTTCGTAAGAAATTACGGGATTTCCCATTGGAGGCGGCTGAGGAACCGCGGACAGAGGACAGACTCGGGCCCCAGGGGTGCAGGAAACCACAGCCGCCAGGCCGGGCTCTGACCTTGGGGATGTCGTCCAAGTGCCTCGCATCAGCTCAGCTGATGTGGCTGGAGCCAGGAGGAATCCTCTCCATCAAAACTGCGTGCTGAATCGAAAAGGTTACGTCTGAAAACAGATTCTAAGGAAGATAAAGGTATTGGACTTTCCTTATCAGCTAAGCTGCTGGTTAAACAAATCATTGATTCCCCCCCTAGAGGCTGTCATCACACTGTTAGCCATGGTATCTACTGATTAGGCTATGTCATTAAAAATACCTTTTGAGATTTAGGAACCCAGTAACTGAGTAAAATCGATTGCATTTTATGTTCAAAAGCAATATTGCATCCGTTTGTAGATTTACACAGGGAAGTCTTGTCAAATACTAAATATCAAGGAAAACAGCTCCATAAATAGCCTATGTATTTTCCAGCTAGGAATCCTCATCTGATCTTACTTAAAATTAGGAAGTCTTCACATGATAAAATTTGAAGGCAAAGCATGCTTCCCTCTGTACAAAGCCGAAAGCATAAAAACTAAACAGGCTGCCAGAAACTGTAAACACAAATTGAACACAGAAGATGAGTATTCCTGCTGCAAACATTTAAAAAATGGCACCAATTCCATTTCAGCTTTTCTTTGCATAATTAAACTCATTACTTCAACAACTGAGCCGTTGCTTTACCTCGAGCTAACATCCTGATTACATGGCGTTAAGGAATTTTTCAGTTTCAAATGTCTAACTCTATGGAAGAAGCCACAACACATAACAGCAGAATCCATCTGTAGGAATACCTGTGCTTTACTTGCAAAATACAGGTATACCTGCAGATAGCCAATTCTAATATATGTGTATTCTTTTTCCACTGAAAACAATGCACCTCAAACCACTTCTAGAGAGCTGCAAGCAGGAAGGGAAAGGTACATTTCTTACTAAAGGTTATAAATAGAGATAAAAATCAAGGTTAGTATTCACCCATTAACAGTCTAAGACGAGGGTTATGACAATCACACCTTCAAATCTAGTATGAAAAAAATATTGATTTCCTGTCAGATTGAATAATTTTGAGAAGTGGTCCATGTACATTCCATAGTAGTAAAAGCTGCTAACGGCAAAAGCATTTCAAACAAAAAAAAAAAAAAAAAAAAAGGATGGCTGAAAGGATAACACTGAGCAATAACAGCTTATCTGAAGAACAGAGAAACAAAAGGCTGCTGTATTTGGGGCCCCCCTCATGGTTTTCTTCACATGACTGAAATGTATTAACATCATCACTTTACGCTTTTTACAATAAAAGAAAAAAAATTTCAGCACTCTTGCTAAGCTACATTCCTCTAAGACCTCCAACTGTATTCCTTTAAAAAACAGCCAATTTTTATCAGTTACACAGTGACATAATGGGACATGTTTCCCCTTCCCAGTCTCTCTGCGTCTCCAGCTCCAAATGCATCCGTAACATCAGATCAATGGCTTGAACTTAGCCATTACTGATTTCAGCTACAGGAACAGCGCTGTATTTCAGTTGAGAAAGAAAGGAGAAGCTCGTAGTGACCAAAACTCCAGTTCCACAACAAGGAGACAAGAACATCAAACACACCAATAGATTTATAGATTTGTAGGCCACAAGGCAGCATTGTGACCATCAAATCTGACCTCCTCTGAAACAAAGGCTACTCAACTCTCCTAAATTAATTTACTTTTGAAGTATAACGTCTCTTTAATCAGCATGTTGAACCTGGTGAAAACTTCTTTACTTTACAGAATCAAACTGAAAAGCAACTAGATCCCTAACCTCTGTGAAACAAAGGGGAAACAGAGTTGCATTAAATGTACACAGGTATCTTCTTGGGTTCCTCCCCATACTCCTCTTTCCCCATTTCCACTTCAAAATGTCATCTTTTCTTTCTTATTTGTTAACACTTTAAACCTTTCTCCTGGTCTCACCCAAGTGCCCTCACATTCTCTCTTTTCTGTATTTTTCTGTTTCCAAAGACAATACAGGCAAATTATTAACAATTTAAATGCTGCTCTTCGGTTTCCAGCAAGGACAGCAAACGTGAATTTGAGGCAATAGCCAAAGATTGTCAGATTTCAAGGGTGAGAAGCAAAACCTTACCATTTGTCTCTCATGACACACTACAGGTTTCAGCTGCAAGCATGTTTGCATTTATATACCCACTCTAAACATGCACTTACACAAGTTTTATTTTAATCACTGAAATACAAAACCTCCTAATGCACAATTTATCAGTTCCTTTAAAAGTAAATAATACTGAAATGTAAGTTGGTTTTGTTCCAACAATCATTTCAGCATATCTAACTATATATAACTGATTAATGTAGACGTATGAATTAGAAGTGTTCCATCTAGCTGAGAGGTCTATAGAGCATGAAAAATTCTATGAATTCATTACATGAACAACAACAGCATAAAAATGTCATACCACCAAGTAATATATCACTGACAGGCACAGATGCAAAAGGTCCACAACATAACAAACCATCTCAAGGATCACAGAAGTAATAATTGTGTACATAGACAATTTACCAAAAGAATTATAAGCAGGCAAAGCAAAGATGTCACCTTGTCGTGATTTCAGCTGGGATAGAGTTAATTTTCTTCATAGTAGCTAGTATGGGGCTATGTTCTGGATTTCTGCTGAAAACAGTGTTGATAATGTGGAGGTATTTTAGTTGTTGGAGTTTTTCAGCTCCCCATGCTCTCATGTTCAGCTCCCATGCTGGGAGGGACACAGCCAGGACAGCTGACCCCAATTGACTAAAGGGATATCCCACACCATATGACATCATGCTCAGCATATAAAGCTGGGGGAAGAAGAAGGACGGACGAGGATGTTCAGAGTTATGGTGTTTGTCTTCCCAAATAAGCGTTAGGTGTGATGGAGCCCTGCTTTCCTGGAGATGGCTGAACACCTGCCTGCTCATGGGAAGTAGTAAATAAAATCGTTTTGCTTTGCTTGCACACGTGGTTTTTGCTTTACCTATGAAACTGTTTTTATCTCAACCCACAAAAATTTTCTGACTTTTACCCTTCTGATTCTCTCCTCCATCCCACCAGAGAGGAGTGAGCAAGTGGCTGATGGGGGCTGGTTGCTGACTGAGGCATGAAGAAACTTTTGAACTACAAAACAGGGTACAAGTATTACTTTGCTTTGCAAGAAGCCGAAGATCATTGGTAAAGCTACCTAAATAACAGTGGACAGCAGGAGAATGAAAGAAAGAGAAGAGTGCCTTCCAGTGGAAGTTGAGATTCATCAAGTAGAAAAGTACAAAACCACCTTTCAATGAAAAGTGCATTCACTGCCAATTCTAAAAGTGGCATTTTCCTAAGGTAATGCTGCAATATCAGAAGGTACTGAAAGGCAGAGGTTTGCAGCCAACACAAGCTAAGTGTCAACTGAATCTTCTCCCAAACTGAATCTTTTTAGATATTACCAAAGATGCATCTGTATGTTTAAAATAGCATAAAGCACGATATTTTTGCCTGGAGGCTTTCATTACTTTTCAGCTTATTATTTCAGTAATATTACCATCAAAACCATGACAGACAAGATCGTGGTATTGAAAAAGCTGTGCTTTAGAAGGAAAATAATGAAATATAGACATGCTCTTTGGAATATTTCAACAATAGCATCCTTATATACATATGAAATAGCAAACTGCCTCACAGATTCCTTCACGTCACTTGTAGCTGAAACGCACACTCCAGATGTACATGCACCACAAAACCAGCACATGTATACAGACTATGAAGAAGCAAACTTTTTTCCCCATCAGGGAAGGCAAAATTATTTTAAGAAAGGTGATAAATAATCTCAACTTTTTCCAAAATCTTTCTCACCTATAAACGCAGCATTTTACTTGATTAAATATAAAGGATGTTTCAGAATTAGTTCAAAGACATACCCTAAGCACATATTTATTTAAAGCAGAAAAGAAGCATGGTAGCAGATAGTTTTCAGGACAATTACACAAATTCAGAGAATTTATTTCCTCATTCAACTGTTACTTTTTGCATTAATCAAATTCCCTCACTTAGTCCATCAGTCAATATTTTTTTCTAAGAGAATTCAGAAATTATTGCGATTACTGAAATCACCTAATTAAAAGATAAAACCTGAGCACATGAAAATATATATGAATATGTAACTACAGTTTTACAATGCAGATTTGATTTAATTTCAATTTTATGTATACACCTATCCCATGTGCAGCTGCCACTTCCATTCTACACATGGTGGCAGCATAAGATAAATCATATTTATTATGCACCATGGAACAACTCACTTGTACTCTGCCCCCTGAATTTATCTCTCTCAGGGCTATTTCTTATACCTTAAATACAGCATCAGATCATCATAATTGAGTTTTTAAGGTAATTATTTTCTTCCCAAATGAGAAAAATCCAATGCTTAGAATAGATAACAAGCAATGCAGTAATTACCTTATATTCTGATAACTTGCAATCCAAAAGAATAGGAACCTTTTTTCCCCAGCACTGGTAAAAAGGGAGCTTTTCATTGTATTTTTGACCACTGATAAGCTATTCAAGTGACTGCTAGTAGAAAAACTAGATTTTTTAAGTGCTATGTTCTCAAAAGTCCAGGTAAGTGGACACTGTAGATACCTGTTTTAACAAGTATAGGAATTGAAAAATACAGCAGTGTTTAACAGTAATTGCTATGCAGCCTTTATCTAAGCACATTAGAGAAGAGAGAAACAACTAGAGCATACCAGAGTGTGCCCTGTTGGATGCTGTAGTTATAATGGTTTCGAAACAAACTCTTTTGCATGTGTGAAAATGGCAAACAGAAGCAGTGCAACTGGCCAACCACTCCTATGTCCACGCAGCGCTCACACACACAAAAATTCATGCATCAAACCAGACCTAACCTCTGTAGCTGAGTTAGATCTTCATCCACATCTTTTCCATACGTTATTGTCTCCACATCACTGCAAGCTCAATTCTCAATCACTATTTTATCATTCTAATCATTCAAGTTCAAGCTTTAAGAACTAGTTTCCAATTTCTCTAGGTCTCCTGCCAGCAGAACTGTGGCAATACATGACATTGGATAAGGCTAATGCATGACTAATACAAAAAGAAGGTGAAGGAGATGGCTTTTAAACCAAGTTATTACTGAGGTACAGCACTACAGAAAGGTGGGAGAAAAATGTGGTTCTCTTCACTCTCACCTCCACCCCCCCAAAAAAACCCACCTGACAGCACTGAAGAAGAGATCAAATCAGAGTAAAGAAAGTTATATTCCTTGCAGCTGTTAGCCTGCCAACTCCCGGGCTGCAACTATCTCACTACAAAACAGCCTAATAATTGCCAACACATATTTTTTGTTGTTTTATATTTGCCAAGCAGCAGCTACCAGCTGCACTGCTTTACTGAGTGTTATGGGTTACCATCCTAGAAGGCTCAATTGCAGTTTACGTAACAAACTAGTGTTTCTCTCAGCAACTCTGCACAGTCCTAGTTTACTCTTTTTTCAAATTTCAAAGTTTTTATACCTTTTAAGACATCTTTGGATTCTAGAATACAAAAGCTTAAATACAAATTTTTGTAACTCAGAAATGCTTCTTAAACATTTACTTTGCATACACTTCCATACCTTCCTCTTCAAGATTCTCAGTGCAACAAGCTTAACCTAATACGCACAAACGTATTTAAAAAAGTTGCAAAGGAAAACTACACGAAGCCAGTCACAGAATTTAACAAAGGAACAACTGAAACACCAGACACTGAACCATACAGGCATATGGCTTTTTATTTTAAAACTGAAACCCCAAGGCAGCATCAGGTTCAAATCTACCTAGTGCCTTCAAGTTCAATGAGCTTTTCTTCTTAGCAAAAGACTTTTAATCTGATCTCAAAGTGAAACACGAACAACCTAGCAGATTCTTAACCAGTTTATACAATGCATAGCAATGATGGACCGTTCAAAATATATTGTTCCTGTCTCACCACAAATGCAAAGGCTCATGTAAAAGTAGCAGAGATTCCTGATATCCAATCTTCAGTAGTCCAATAGTTCATCTTCCTCACTGTATCTGGGAATAACTAAAAGCTTTCTATTCTACAGGGGTATTTGGTGCTGCAAGTAGTGGTTCAGACTGTAGCTCCAAGAAATACATTCAGTAGTATGCATTGTAACTGGCTCACCAATCCAAAGAAACAGTATCTCTTTCGCCTTGCAATCTAGAGGCAAACATCAGGCTTAAAACAAAACAGAAAATACACAGAAATACAGAAACCCCATCTCAAACAAAAAAGTTTGTCACAGGTATGTTCTTGATCACAAAGGAGATTTATTTCATCCATGCAACCATGGAGTCTTGCAAAACCAGAAGAACGTAAGTCTTCCAGGAATGATACTTCAGAGCTGACTCTATAAAGCCTTTCAGAGCAGATGGCAGTAGCTTCCTATCCACTATGAATGAAATGTCACTCAAATTCTGGCAACATCTTTGACCATCTCCCAGAAGTGGATCCTACTTTGATTATTTCTTCGAAAGATACACCATAGGTCTTGAAGTTTTCAAACACAAAAACTGTATATTGAAACCTTTTGAAGTTATTTTTAAGCATAGATTAGAGCATAAACTGTCAAGGGAAGACGACACTACAATTCCACAAAGGAGCCCAAGGTTATACTTCTGAATGATCGTAAGAGAAATTGAGCCACCTTTACATGCCACACCAAAATAATCATTCTCTGCATGTGAGTAAGAAATAACACAGAGATCACATCTCTGTTCAGTAGCATTCTGGAAATAGTTTCAGTTCCTAAAGGAATTTACTCATGATGTTTTACACTGAATTTCAAATACCCTAACAGGCACAATACATTTTTGTCTCTACCACACACACAAAAAAACCAATCTGTAAAAACAGCTATGTCCCCCAAAAGTTTTTAACCCTCCTGTTCATGTATATCCACAACAAACCTTCCTCACTGTCCCTCTGCAATGCTGTGAGACAAAGGAATTTCATTAGAGATCATAATGTGTAACAGATCATCAAGTGAAGTTACAGAAGCATGAAAGCAAAAGCCATGTATGATATTGGGAGCTGGAATATGTGCACATATTTCCTGTATCAGTTTGAAAATTATTGTGGAAGTGAATCAAAATGAAGATGATCTTTAAAGAATTTTATACAGATCAACACCTTGCCATCTTGCATAAATCAGAACCTTATAGTATCACTACCTACTGTTACATTCCGCAAAAGTTTTCTTTAATGCAGTGCTTTTAATGTTTGGGGTTTGGTGGGGTTTTTTGGTGCTTTTTTTTTTTTAGGGGTGGGGGGTGTAAAAGCTACAGTATTTCATCTACATAGTCATTTATGCCCCTGTACACATTTACCTAATGTCCCTTTTCATGGCTTAGGAAAAGTATGGAATAAATTCTCCATGTGAAACCAACAGCTCCCTTTCACAGCTCAACATGATAACCAGTAGCCCTTGGGAAAAGAAAACAGACATGCTTCACCAGCCAAATATTTTCAAGGCACTGCACTTCCAATGAGTCCCCAGCTACAGCACAGAGAAGGCATTGCTGGCCTGACAACAAAACTGTGAGTTCTATTTTCCCATATCCCTCTTCAATATTACAATCTTACCCATGCACACAGAGCAAAGCACGCTGCTCCTTATACAGCTCTGTTGTATTTCAGACATAAAGACTTTTGGGCAATATACCCCACATGGATTGATAGAGTACCATTCAATATGTGTTCACCACATTAGAGAAGAACACATTCAGATAAGCCAAGCTGGTTTGCTGTGTATCTAGCTACTAGGTCCAGCAATGCATTAAGAGACATTTTACTATTCTTCTGAGCCACCGTATATTACTCAGAATACACATCATGAGCAGGGAGAAACTCAAGATTCTTCAGTTAGCTAAACTCTAATTCTCTTCTTCTAGAGGAAATAAATCTAGAGAAGTGGCAAGCCACAGGTCAGTGCAGGGGTGCAACTATTTCTTACACATAAAGAGGTACAGTTGACACTGGTTGTTTCTTAAAAAAAGAAACACTGTTGGTTTTCTGATTATACCTTAAGGTTCTTGAAAATACACTGCTTTTTCATACTAAAGCACATACAGCTTGCCAACAGTCTCAATTATACCGATAAGAGTAGCCATGAGGAAAGGACACACATTCCATGGACAGCACAGCTACACACTGGGTTTTCATGCCACCTGCCGGACAAAATCCTACTTGCACCAACCTATTTCTAGTTTAGCCATTCAGAGGGCTTAGAAAGGTAATAAATCAGTCATAAAAGTATCCGAGGAAAAACAATTGTCACAGAAGCAAACTTATTTTTTAAATAAATAATCAGCCTCCTTTTCAATGACAGAACATACAGGAGAAAGTGGTTACAACAGACATTTCAACTTCAGTGACTTTGCTTTTCACATCAAATACTCTGTTTCTTACTGCAGCAAAAAGCATAGGCGAATCACCAATCCAACCAAGATATCAAGCCCTCTGATTTTCCAAGTTTTCCATAATTATACAATAGCATAAAAGAAATTTATTTCTGAAAGCACAAGCACATCCTGAGTACAGTCTGTTTCTCTCACTGATCTCTTTTCAACAAGAACTGAGGAAATTACATGCATACCAAAATGTTCTTCCTTTTTAGAAAAGTTGCTGAACTACTTTTCTCAGTATTTCCCCAAGGAATGCCAAACAACAAACATACAGGAATTTTAAATCTGAAAGTTTGCAGTTCCACATATCTAGCTATGTTTTCAGAGAACAAATAAAAAGTATCCACTGTGTTGAGGAATTTTCTAATAACCAGCTCAACACAATAGTTTAGGTTCTGTATATGGAAAAGGAAGCACATTCTTAAAGCCTCATGGCAAAAGAATAACAATAGCAGTTGCATTCTGAGTAATCCCTCCTAGATACTTCGAAGTTTGGTTCTTACGTGAAAACAGTAATAGGCAAGCTGCATTCCACATACTATTATTAACCTCTGGAAGGGTTTTAAGTTCTTGTTTTATTTTTAAGTCACTCTGAACAATAATGTATCTAGTCTCCTTTAGTTTGATGCCCCACTTTCCTTTTTAGAAGTATATAATCGCAACAGTGGCAATATTTTCTCAAGGAGATAGCACATTAATGTACTTTCCCTTAAAGATATGTAATTCTTAATCTGTTTTAGCTTTTCCTTCCACTATAAGATTCAACACTTCCCATTACATGGTCATTCCTCTTCACAAAAGCATCGTCCTTCATTAGAGAGCAGCAGTTAAGCATTTCAACATTCAAATTAATTCAGAAGGTAGTTCACTTTGCTGAAGTTTTGACTCCCCATGGACCTATGATCCTTTACAAACCAGACAAACTACACAAGTTTGTAATTAAGAGGAATGCTCTCCTACTGATGACTAGTTTTAATTTGTCCCGTATTTGATAAAAAGAGCATGTATAACAAGCATACCAAAAGAAAATATTTATTCACAGTTACAGGCTTCTGGAAAAGCAGCATCATACTAGGGAAGTTTGTCCAGGATATGCTTTCACTGTCCTTATAATTAATGAAATACACTGAGATCCAGCTCCACTTTAGTTGTAGGTTAGTTAATTTGAAATTCCTCTCTTTCCTCCCTTATTTACAGCAGGCAATCTTGTAATTCAACTTTGTTTCCTACCAGCAACTTACACCCTTTTTTGAATAGGTAACCTAACACAGAGAATTACGAATACCTCATCAGCCAAGTGTAGATTACTGTCAAGTTATTCTGTGCATTACAAAGCCAATCATAATTTCTGAATTTAACTGACCACATACTGAGTACCTTCCACTGCACCACGTAACTACAGATATTCAGCAGTGACCAAGAGGTTAAATGTATTCAGGAGAGCATAGCAGTTAACCAATCTCCAGCTGATTATCACATCTTTTACTGAAGTTACACTAGGTCAACTTGAGCACGTATCTAGGTTTCTTAGCCTCCACAACTTGATGAAAGAAAATTCTTAATAGATGCAATGATCTTACTGTACTATTGCTTTACTAGAAGTATCATGGAACTGGATATAGACATATACACAATAGGACATATTGTGATAAAAGAAAAAAGGAAGTAGGATGTTTTCTAGTATTACTGAGATGAAAACAGAGTTGGTGCTAAAAATCATCGGTTCACTGTGACAGCATACAGAAGAGTGGAACAAACATGTCTATTGCGTCTTACCAGTGATGTCAGAACAATTTAAATCAGTGTTATATTAGCCCAGGAGACAGCTTGCAGGAGTATTAACAGGTAACATAAGGTAAAAAAATTCAAAGTCCACACTCCCAACTGCGTACACAGGACAGAAGCGCAATTTATAATAATACATTTGATTCCACATGAATGTACAAGAAAGTATGTACTAAAACCCAGAGGTACAAACACCAAGCAGCGTGTGCCAAGGCCAAACCATGGCAGTCAACCCACATAAGGTTTTAGGTCAGTAAACTGCATTCGCTTTTAAGCCTAGAAACATAAAGAGATTAGAGGTAGCAGTGCGTCATCCAACACAAAAGTAGGCTCTGCGGCATGTTCTCAAATTGAAAAACGCCTGCTGAAAAATCCTTGATATACACCTTTGCTTGTTTGGAACTAAGAAAAATCGAAGAGAAGGGACTTCCGTTCCCAGTAGAGAGATCTGGATAAAGTACATTTCCCCCTCCCTGCTCCAGTGCCTGTAAGTCAGCAGTGTCATCCAACACAGTTTGAGTCTCTCTGTTTCGAGAGTTATAGCCATAATCAGAACCACGGGAGTACTTCAGCTTGAGGGATGAGAGTTATTGCTCCTAAATCCTCTGCCACATTACATCAGTTTGCGACTACCATAGGCACGAGGAAGTGTTGACATATAGAGAGGAAAACAAAAATGTTTCTTCATCAATTTAAAAACGGCTTTATATAGTTATCCCTTACTATAAGGATATGGCCCCACAGCAAAAAACTGAGCAGAAAATAATACTCTGCATCAGCTTCAAAGGAAAGTCCACCACTTTAGGCCAGACTCCACTAGGAAGTTTGAAGAGTTTCATTATTTGCATTTCTGTTAACTGATACTGCCACAGCAGATATCAAGCTTCCTACAGGGATAATTACACTCAAGCAGCCTAAGGAAAAAAATTTCTACAATCCTCAAGATTATGTTTCTTGACAATATATAGTTTCACTATTAAAATTCACATCAGTGGAGCAGTACCTTATCCTCTGCAGCATTTTTTTTAATAATCTCACCATAATTATGCATAGCTACCAAATTGCTAGGACTGCTAAGAACACCCAGAGAGGTTGTTACTGCTCCATAAGAACTCCAGATAACACCCTAACCTACTGCTACCCACCCAGGCAACACAGAGAGACTCACTATAAGCTTATCAACATCTCTTACTATGCCTTCAGATCCTGAATGCAGACAGAAAGAATGTATACAACAATATTGCTATACTTTATCTCGTTTATTTTGAGGTCAGAGCTGTGAGTGACATTAGTTTAAAATTTTATCGCATACTTCTGCGAGTGGAAATCAGACCATCAACAGGAGATCTGTACATCAACATGCACTTCTCAGAGGAGAACCTCCTTGTAACTTGTTACTAAATATTTTCTCACTAAACGTCAAAAACTACAGATTATTCAGTGTTTGAATTAACATGTTAACTGGCTAGACAATGAAATCACAGCAGTCAGTCGCCTTCTGCTTTCTGTGATGGGGACCAGGAGATAGCATTATGGTTAAATTTTCCTAAATCCATCCCTGTGACAGTCATTTTTCCAGTCTCTTCTATTCCTGCTTTCCATGTCCTTTTTACCCTCTTTATCCCCCTCCCATTTCACCTCTATAAATCCTTTAAGGGGTTGCAGAAGTTTTTGATTTAAGGGCAGAAAAAGTCCATCACTATATTCCTTAGTCTTATTCCTTGTTAGTCACAGATTGTAACATTTTATCCAGTTATCCTCTAAGCAGAGTCCAACAAGAAGCTGAGAAAGCTTGTATTCCCAGAAAGGCATATAATCTTCAAACACTATAAATGATTACATGCCGATTTCTTCTGGTTGCATAGCTCATTGCCAAACCACTATTACTCCCTTGTTTCCCATGTGGCTAATTTTATGAGCATGAAAGTTCATGGCCTCATTTTTCTAACACTTTCCACTTTAAAGAGATACTAGCAACACAATTCTAGATGGCGTTTTAAGATAACTATCGCTAACAGCACACACAAAGAACTCACATATCACAGTTAACATGCAGAATAAGCCCTTATTCAGAGTCACTACTAACATTCAGTCAGAGGCTTTGGTTCTAGGGGTGAGGCACTACATTTAACCCAGCTAACTGATCTTGACTGTGCAGGTCCTGCAGACCAAATGAAGATCTGAAAGAATAAGGCATCCTCAGAAGACAACACAGGCTAAGGAAGATAATTACAACAGCACCAGCTTCTTCATTATCTAGAATTAGAAACTGGTCCTAGCTGAGCCTTTTCACTGTTCTGGGAAAGTCTCTTGTGAAGGAGGAATATCATTATATGGGATGCCTGGAAAATAGAAGCATGGTGTTCATGTGCAAAATAGGGATGTACTGCTAGTTCCTACACGCATTCGATCTCTACCAGTTTGTACCATTAATAGGATACAGAAGAGGATTATACCTACACTCATCTCTAATAAACTGTGCGAAGTACCTAGACTAAATGTCTCCTTTCAGTTCCAGAATATGCTTAAATACATGCTGTCAGCTGGAAGCTAACTGAGGCTGACAGGAGGAGACCTATTTCACCACAAAGTGGGTATGTTTGGAAGACAGGCTTGCAAGACTTTTTAACTGAGGTCAGTCTTCTTTGAGATATTATTATTTTACCTACTTTTCCCATTATTCTTTAACTAATGATGCTCTGTAGCACGATATGTCTTCAAATCTGAGAAATCAAAAGCTCTCTATTGGAGGAGAATTAACCCTGGCCATCACCACTTCTATATTTCATCAACCAAGAACGAGCAAGAAAAGCATCAAAATTAATAAAGCCATTAGTTTTAATGAGACAATTTAGGAAAGGAGTCAAACATCTAGAACTCTGTCAAGCAATTGACTCTACAATTGTGTTTTAAACCCAAATGTGCAGAGACTATTTTAAAAATAATTATGTAGACAAATAAAGATATATCGGTATTTGAAACAGAGCGCCCAGTCATCAACTTCTTGCATCAGTTTGTCAGAAAGTGTTACAGTTTCACAGGTCTGCACCAGGTCTACTCCAGCCTTTTGCCGTGCACAAATATTGAGTATAAAGGAGTGCTATGAAGATGGATGTTTACTTCCCTCTACTACTAAATTAGAACTAACTACTAAATTAGAACCGCAATTAAGAATTTGTTCGAAGGCAAATACAGGCAAAGAAATATGAATGCAAATATATATTCATGGGTAAGGAGTTACTGAAATAACATTCACAGGGGAGAACAACTCTATAGTCTTAAAAGCTAGAAGCAATTGAAGCATGGAAAACCTGCTACCATTACTTGGAAATTTTAGCATTTTGTAGGAATAAATACTTTTTATACCATTTATGGTATAAATGGTATAATTTTTATACCATTTTTAAAAGATTCTCAGTGATTAGTCTTAGACGTTGAGCTAGTTTTAAGTCAAACAATAATACCACATTCAAATCTAAACACTCACTCAACATTCAAATAACTTCTCCAGTTGAAACTCAGTATTTCTGAAGTCTGGCTAAATATTTTGGGGAGACTTTTTAGACAGACCCAAGATCAGCTGCTTAGACAATTTCTATAATATCTTTGTGTTTCTCACAAGTGCCATCCTTGTACATGTTCATTAACTTACAGAGTGCTAAATAGTTGCTCACAGACACAACCAAGGATCTGGATCCCTGGACAGGAAGAGCTAAAGTTAAAAGCAACCAAGTTTCAGATGCAGGTTCCTCTTGCTCTTAAAGTTTATTTAAAAATAAATTCAGCTACGCCTGATACTCATTAGATAAAACTGAAAACAGACAATTAATGGTTTGAAACATTCCCTACAATTCTAAAATAAAACATTTAAATACAGGCCTTTTTTTAATTATGTGGTTTGCCCAAGCACAATTGATACTGTCATTCACTTATCTAACCAATTAGTGTTTCTAAAGAATGCATTTTATTTGTTTGCCATCATTTATTATCTAAGCTATAATTTTGCAGCTTCTCAGGCAACAAAAGGCTGTCTTGCATCTGGGAAATAAAACACACAAAAGGGTGTTGGTGTGCTGTTTGAATACATGTAATTACTGATAGTTACATTCTAATTAGCATAATTAGTTTTGAAACAGTTCTTATAATAACTGTCAACATTATGTCAATTTAGCTGAAGTTAATGGCATATTTAACAAAGACACACTTACTCATTTTCAGTATTATACTATTTAAAAGAAAGGAGGAGGCAAAGCACTTTCTGAAGTAAAACTGCTTTTCACTGAACATTTCTTATATTGTTTCCTTTCAGCAATCTATCTTATAAAACAGCACTTTATATAATTACCACCCTCCAGCTTCCGTAAACCGTTCTTACAAATTAACACTCATAAAGTGGCAATAAAAAGCAAGCACACCAAAGTACTGATGCTTGCAAACTCAGTCTTCTGTTGTTTTGGGGAAGGCAACAATGTTTTGGCAGTTGGTGAGGAGGGGATGAAGTTGGGGGCAAGGGGAAGGATCAAGAGGTAAATCTTGAAAAAACTGAAGAGGTAAATAGTATGCTAAAAAGTAGCAAATGCTTCTAGTCATGCCTAGATTAAACATCCCTTCACTGCTTACCACGAAAGGGCATAAGCCATTCATAAAGGCCAGGCTTACCCTTTCTCCAGTTTTGGTAAGTCACTAGATACTATTAAAGTAGTCAAAGATATTCCATTATTAAACCAAGTAATTTAGTCATTTAACTGACATCTTCCAGTCTCCAAGAAGAAACAACATACCATTTGGAGTTTGCTTTCCTCATACCATGAATAATCATCTTCCACAAGAGAAGGAACGGCCCCTTATGCTCAGTACTTACCATAAAGCTGAAGTTACACAGCCAGTCTTGAATCAGTTTAAAAGCCAAGTGTATTACAATGTACGTGTTTCATTTGAGGATCTTGTTTGTAGTGTAATTTTATTAAGTGGATATTTCAAAGAGCAAGTTACCATTCAGTAGTCATGAAATATGCTGTCTTAAAAAGCAATCTGGGCTGTGAGAAGTCTTTTTAATTTATATAAAACATAAGCAAAATGAAAGACTTCATGCTCCTTGAAGCAGGAGATTACTTTTTTATTAAAAAAAGAAACACACCAAAAAAAATCAACCAAAATCAAACTAAAACAAACAAAAAAAAACCAAACAACAACCAAAAAAACCCCACCAGAACAGGAGTTTCCTAGTTTGCTATTAATCAATAGTGAAGACAAAGCAAATCTAAGAAATTTTACCCAATTAATGTGGACAAATTATTTTCCTTTCATCTACACATTTATCATCATGTATTATAAAGGCACCTTATGTTCAGGTTTCTACTGTTTTTACACATGAGCTATACAGAAAAACTTAAAATCAGGAACTTCCTTTCAATCCATGCCACTCAGATAAAATATATTTCTGCCTATAAAATGCTAAGTAATTGCTCAGTTTCAGACTCATTATCGTAATTTTAAGCACATCAGCTTATTACAATGTAATATTAACAAAAATGGCTTTATTTCTGCTTCTTTTGAACTACTTTCCCAAAATTCTGCTAGCAGTAATAAAAATGGACAACTCACATCAGAAGTGGTGATGGTGTTTGTAAACACTTGTGGAGTTGCGAGGGGCTGGGAGAAGACAGGAGAATCACTCCCAAACTTTGGACACTGCATGAGGCAGCTAACTCCCAAACCCCTTCAGCAGAAAAGAAGTGCTTTCAGAGGCCAGTTCACCCTACCCTGAAATAGATGCCGGAAATCAAGCAAGACAACTGTCAGCCTACAGGGCAGGAACAGTCGGATAAGCCAGCTCTACCACAGTTCCCATACACTCCTGCAAAACTCAGCAGAGACACATACTATGAATTGCCTTCCAGCAGCATGTATTGTTCTCCACTGACTATAGAGAGGAAGCGACTGACCAGTCCAACACTTGACCTGCAAGAACATCCTAAAGCTTCACCTATCTATTTGGTGTTGAAGACATTATGTATCATTTTCTTAAAGTTTCTAAGTCCATGTTAATACTCTGTGCAGACTCCCATTGTCTGCATGACGACCCACAGAATCTGTCATGGGCGGCTCAACATGCTCCTGCCAGAGTAGAAGAGTAACAAGACTTAGCTACCTCTGAATTAGAAGCCACCAGCAAATCCAAACCACTGCCCATCCATCTGAAAAAATCAGAATTCCCCATACACCTTACACAGTTCTACACAGAAACTGTACTTTTAATTTATAGTCCAACTGCCTATATTACAGTGGTGAATCATGCATAGCTATTGAGCTTGATCTAAAGCAACACCTGCAGCCCATTTTTAATCAATATTCCATAAGTCACTTAAAAATCTATTATTTCCTACAGAAAAGATTTACATCTGTGACATAGTAAGTAATCTAGGGAAGTTTTTTTTTTAAATTGACAGAAAAAGGGAGAAGTAAAGTTTTTTTACCCCTGCTCACTGTCAGGTCCACATCAGCTGTGTATCAACAACAGCAAGAACGATCAGTCCTAGTAGAGGAACTAATAACGGGCTAATATTTTTTTAGGTGAGTCAGACATTTAAATCACTTCGACTCAGACCATGAGCGGCTATATGGAAATTCTTCACGCAAATTTCTTCCACATAAGGCCAAACTCTCCTAAATATAATTAAAAGCTCCCATTACTAGAACATAACAACAGGCCTCCAAAACGCAACTCTGTCAAAGGACAGAACCAACACCAAAAACGGGAGGGGGCGTGACCCCTAACTTATGGCCCCTTTTAAGCAAAGGCCAGAGAGTCTTTCAGAAGTCTGACAGCAAAGCATTTGTCAAAGGAGTCTTGAGAAGATCTCTGCCTATGTGACAATGTCACCTCAACCTCCTTAGGAGGCAAGTCTGATCAGCAGTTCCAGATAAGATATAAATACTTCTGAGGAACCTGCAACTCTGCCCTGTGCACAATCTGCTTGGACTTCCCTAGAAGGCTTTCGCCTGCTTTTGCACCAGCGTGAAAGAAGCTGCAATTAAGCACAGATAAAAGATGTGGAGATACTGCAAAGAAGTAGTCTGTGGCAGACAAATATGCCATAAAACTTGATTGGTGATGAGTGAAAGGCCCTTAAGGAAGCATAGCTCACTGCATTTTTCATTAGTCTGTTGTTTTATGACCACTTAAAATACTTTTTGTCAAAATGCTGCTGATTCTTCCTCTTCGTATAAGGCTAAGCATTACACCAAAACAAAAGCACAATGTTGCTAGTAGCATGACACCTCTTAGTTGTGCAAAGAGAAACAGGTAATCAAATAGCAACACAGCCCTTTTTAAACTTAGTTAATTTGGGTCATTAGAATAAATTATTTTTTAATTCCCAACTACAGAAAAGAAGGAAAAAATGTAGTTTTGATGCAATTTCAGTTGACTTCTGATCACTCATCTACTTCGCTTTTCATGTCAAGTATACATAAGCCAAATACTTCCTTCACAATGAACTACGCTTCTCCTAATAAACTAGAAAACAAAAATACGCAGGTTGATACTTAGTTCCTTGGTAAATATTAGGGCTCAAAGCACAGAACTTCCAACAGAATCAAGTGTTTGTAATAAGCATGGAGTCCAACAAACTACACCTGCCCCAAACAGCCACAAACAGCTAACAGCACCCCTAAGCAGAAACCATGATTACATTTGTAAGTGCAGATTTGTTGCACTTGAAGTGAAATACTATTTCAGATAGATTCCTGGAGAAAGCAGCCACCTAACATACCAATATGGTATAAAAAACTGGCATGGTAGTATCTGTTGAGCATTGTCTGTTCATGGCCTTCTTTAGCCTGAACATTTTTTTTTTTTAAAAAAAAAAGTTTCCCCGAGAAAGTAGGCATGGAACAGCAAAATTTTAATAACCAGCCAAAAGGCAAAAAGCGTGGGGGGAAACATTAACAAAACTTTTCTGCTTTTTTTATACAACAAGAAATATATTCATTCAAACAAGTGTTTGAAGAAAACTATACTCTAGTATACGGGGTCCTCATTAAATTTCAACACTTGTTAAGATCTTAATATTAAGAAGCACAAAGCAGCATAATGGATGCTTGAAAACAAAAAGCTGAAAGTTCAAGTGTATGAAGCATCTCTTCCCTTTTCATTTTATCTAAAAGGCTTCATTAAGCTCATGCTTCATACACCCACGTTTTTCTGAGGACAGAGTCTTGCAGAAAGTGAATACAAAGACGCTGATAAAAAGAATGCACAGGAGAAAGGACAATTACCTTCTATTGCTGCTTTAAAAAGCATGCCCTTTGGGTTTGTTTTTTTTAGGAAAGGAACCATTTAAATGCAAACAGATGTATTAATGCAACATTCAGCTCAGACTTTATGCAAAATCCAGTAATCCAGTTCAGAGTTACTGCTGCCATAAATGTTATTCAGCTGCACTCAACATATTAAGTAACGTTGTATGCAGGAATCCATCAGGTACTTTAGAAATCCACGTTAAGGAAGAAAGAGGTTCATCTGGAAATAAATTCTGGTTTGATCACTACCCTACCACCAGTAGATGTAGAGATGCAATATATTTTTTGTACACTTCTAGCTTTGAAAAAAAATTACTCACCGAACTAGCAGTAAGTGAAGGTGCTGACTGCCCAAGTGCTTGGTAGCGCATGCGAACAAGATTAGAGGTTTCTGCAGGCTGCCACAGCTGCTGTACAGTTGCATTGGGAAGTAGATACTTGCCTGTCAAGTTAAGAAAGAATGTGTTAAAATATAAAATGTATCAGATAAGGCAATGCAATGGACACCGTTTACTATACAGTAATGCCCTCACCATTCTAAAACATTTGTTTCTTTCACTATAGCCCTGACCAAAGGGGATTCCATAAAAACAGAATTCCTACTATTCACTTGTTAGCCCTTCACCTCACCCTTCCACAAGCTACACTTCTCTTAGGCAAATTAATTCTTTCAGTATTCTCAAGACTGTACCTTTTTCCTACCTAAAACACAATTAATGGATCAAGATGCAAACATCCAGAATGGTGTGCTTGAACCAAAGAAACCTAAATTCCGAAGGGTAGCCAGAAAAACAAACAAAAACAAGAAAAACAACCCAAACAAAATCATATCTACCTATTGAAGGAATAAAGGTTCTGAGTCCAAGGTGCAAAGTGAAGTTTATTGGAATAAGGCACTTAATATGTGAATAAAAATTACACCACCCTGTGAGTGGGGACTATTCTGCTTCTATTCCAAAAATCCTTATAATCTACCTAATAGGTATCACTTGATTCCCAAGAAAGCATCTTTACCTCGCATCCCAACTAAGGGATGATCACCAAGGTGCAGGCCAGCCATTACACAAGAGTGCTGGCATGGGGCTCTCCAGGAGCGGTTGACATACCCCTCCTTGGTGGTTGCTGTGCTTACTGCCTAGCAGTGTCATTTCACTGTGGCCAGGCAAGCTTGGGCCTAGTGCAACGGAAAGTCAGACCCCTGACGAAAGCACTGCCAGGTCTGGGATCATCTCCCCACAGGTACTAATTAGGCAGGAAGTATCTCTGGCACAGGAAGCTCCTGAGCTGCAAACCAGCAGCAGGGTGAATACTCAGGAAATTATATTAAGAGGGCAAGAATGTAGTGATTCTGTTCCTTATTGCTTACTTTCAGCCACTGTCAAGAAACAGTACAAGAGGCTATATATGGGTCTAAGCAAATACATCCACCTTAAGTTCTTAATTATCTCTGAAAATAATGCAGAAGTGAGAAAATCACACTAGTAAAGCAACTGATTTATCTTAGAAGACCAACAAGCTGATGCAAAGTGACAATTCAAAAGATTTTTTTAAATCAAATCTAGGTTCAATCAAAATCTTGCATTGTGTTTTGAACAGCTCAGATGAAAACAATCTTCCAAACGACTTGTCCTAAACATTTGTTTCCTGAAATTACTAATTCCCACCTCACTGATCTTGTCACCTCAGAGAACTGTGGAGTGGGTATGTGTGTGACCACTGACACAGGATTTGCACCCTGCTAGATGGGCACAGGTTTGCCAGGAAATCAGAGGCCTCAGCTTCATAACCTTATTTTTTAACAGCAGGTCCACAGAGAGCTGCTGAGGTCTCTGGAAAAGACTGTCTTGGGAGCTACAGAGTTCCCAAGCAGCAGCACCAGATAGTCTTTTTAATGCTTCCCAATTAGTCTTGAAAATGTGCTATTGTTCTTTGTTATACTGGTAAAGCAAAACACAGACATTTTTCACCCAGTTTACTAACACCTTGCCCAAGACTAGAAGAAAAATCTACAAGAAAGCTGTGGTTTTGTGCTCAGTTATCCAGGATAACATTTTTCAGAACTGGAAAAAACTGAATTAATTTCCATCTGCTCTCTGCCTGTTTCTATCAAATTCTGGTTATCTTTTTATATAGGTTAACACCATCCTCAACTAAAAGGATGCCATATAAAAAGTTTACACGTGGGCATTGATTGCAATGTTCACATCTTTGATATTCCACTGATGTCAATCCTGGAATATGCCAGTGACCTGTACAGTCAGTTACAACTTTATCTGCCACCCCAAAAGGTTAATTCCTTCTCAGCTAGGTAGGAAGAAAGAATTAAAAAGTGATTGGAAAAAACTCAGTTATATATACCTTGCATTTAAACAGGTACGTTTTATTTCTTCAATGCTTTCTATATCAAAAGAGATCTATGCATTTTCTTTACTTGCTTTTTGACTCCTCTCCTGAGAGTCATGGTAAGACGAGGTTCTTGGAATTACACCAGATATTTCCTAGTGCTGGTTCCCCAGTTACAAAAGTCTCTCAGGCTAGAATGCAGACTATAAACACTGTAAAGAAACTATGCAAGAAGGCTCCTAAAATGCCAGCAAAGTCAAGACAACTCCAAACAAGACATCGTAGTAATACCAGGAAGTGATGGTAACACCAGTAAAATGCTTTGGCAACACCTGTTTTGTCACGTAGGCATACATTACACAAATCACTCTTAGAAACTCTGTATTAAGCCACTCCAGAAGCCACCAGAAAAATTAGTTAAACAAATTGCAGCTTGATGACTGTAGCATAGTCTTAGTGCATTTTATCATCATAGGACTCAATACTTGAAAAGTGATAGAATTTTCTTCTGATCTTTAGAACAACAGAGAATGCAAACAAGAAATAGGTCTGTTTTAATAAAGCTTGTTCTAAAACCAGTGAAGAGCATCACTCTTTGGTTAACCATGCACTTTCTAGTAAGGGTTTGAAACTAGTCTAAATCCATTGTCAGACACTAGGCCTTTCCCAGACTGCACTAATTTTCATTTCAGACGAATCCCACTGAGCTTCCCAAGAAAAAAACCTGAAAGCAATAATTTGTATGTTGTCCACAAATTGATCTATTTTTGTTTAGGTTTGGTTCCCAAGCCAAAAAGGTTTAAATTACAAGTCAATGAAGTCTAGGAGGAGAAAGGCATATGAGGAAAAAAAAGTGTTGTTATTATTAATGCCTGTACTTACTTTTTTTTTTTAAGCAGGGGCCAGACCCAAAACATGGAGAGCTAATATTGTGATTCCTATTCATGTCAGTGACTCAGAGTAGAGCACATGGTACTTTACCATGTGTGGGGCTACGCCGACATAGAACATCTCTAATAGGCACCTTTGTTCTTTGTGCTTTACAGACATCTATATTTTATTTAGTTTTTATCTTGCTCAAACATCTGAAAGAAAGTCTAAGATATTTTGGTACAGAAGCTAGAGGAAAGGCAATCCTACTCTTTATGACAACAAAATCTGGTAGTAAGTGTTTCCTTCAACCCTAAGGTTTTCCCTTACTGACAAGAAAGCAGAGTAGATTAATTTAGCATCAGTGTCTCCACTGTAAGAATTCACTTAATATTCTATTATTTCTCTTGCATGACTAACCTCTAGAAATATTGAAAATAATGTTGAAGGGCCCATGGAGCAGCTAGTTAAGTAGTCGACAGAATCAAAATTGCCAATGAAAACATGAGCACGTGTGATGCTGGGATGATGTCTCCTCCCATCCTTAATCCCAGCAGAAAACTTGAGGGCATTTTACAATATACTGAAATTAAGGCAAGTGTAGCAGACTGTCTAGAACTCCAGTTCTTTTCATAGTACATCCATACACACATTTAAACACAGAATTGGCATATAATAAATATGCTTTTTATAGAAGCAAAAATAGCCATGGCTTATGCAAAAACATGGTAACAGATAAATCTCTCGTCTGGGAAGAACACTAACCTTTACGCAGAGCTACACTACCAGGAGATGAGCAGTTACCATCAAGAACGCCAACTGCACCAAAATATCCAGAAAATAACAACGGTACTTTTAATACTATGCATCTTAAAATGAGAAAAGTTGGACATATTTTACAGGAGTGCAATGAGGCTTTTTCGTTTCCAAAATCAAATGGAACATCAACATTTCTTATAGAAAAAAATTTCTTCCAAAACTCAGCCTGCTTTCTTTGAAGGATTAGGGCTCAACTGCACTAAAACACCACACAGTGGTGCAGGCAGTCCCTGCCTGCAATAAGTTAGTCAGCAACTCTCCCTTGGTTCCTCCATTTTTAAAAACAAAAAAACAAAAAAACAAAAAAACAACACCACACCCACACAACACCAAACCCCAACCCACACTATAATCCCCTCACACTATCCGCTCCTCTTCTTGCCCCTATAGTACTACAATTTTTCCTACTACCGTTTCATTTATAATTGTATGCATTTTTCCCCTTTTACGTTTTCTTTAATAACACCTTGAATTTACACATATCCACACTTTTCCTCCGTTATGTGATTTGAATAGCACCATTACATGTAAAACTTGAGCTGAAATGCATTATTGATTTTCACACTGCCTTCATTTCTGCCTTCAGGTTTAATGCTCCAGTGACCTTCCTTTCTGAGTGAACTGACTCATGGAGAACAGAGAGGAAGCCTTCACCTCAACTCCACCTCATCCCTTCCATCTTCATTCAGCATTTTGGCCATATACAGCACACAAACACTGCCAGTGTCCAGGGTAATCTCTGTCTAATAACAGACCATTGCCACGCTCTTAGTAATTTTCTTACTACTTTCTTCAGCTATTGATACAGAGGAGCCATCTACTGATACAGGTCCCCTGCTGCTGTCCCATTCTATCCCGAGATGGTTTTTGGCTTCCTCCTGTGCCTTCTGCAGAGGCTTTGCTGGCATCTCTGCCACCCTTCCCCTTCCTGTGCCTGAAACTATCAAGACAGCCTAAAGTCACAGCACTGTTTGTGAGCAATGACATCTCTTCCCACATCTGAATGTGCTCCTAATTAGTCCAGCACATTTATCAAAACACATTTCAATAAAGGTGACTTAAGTTGATTATGTAATGGTAATAACTTAAGCATTATTTAATTAATAAGCATTACGTAATCGTTGGTGGACGAAGGGAATACATCACTAGAGTTCAGCATCATCTTCCCCCACCTTGAACTTGCCTCTCATATGTCTAGTTTCCTTTATAACGGATATTTATAGAAAATCCAAACAATCTTTGCCACTTCTTTCTTCTGTTGCATCCAGTGTGTGTATGCTTTACTGTATAAGGCAAAAAGGGACTAAAAAACCATATACGCTTCCTCAAGGATGAGTCACAGAAGGTGGGGTTTGCTTTATTCTAACTACAAACACCATTCCTACTGCTAAAATATTACTCTCCTTCCTCTCTCCCTCTCAAATCCATACCCCAGTAGGATGGCTGAGAATTACTAAATGAGCTTAAATCTAATACCTATAAATCTTCAAGTTTCAATTATAATTTAGAAAATATTTGCCTCAAATCTCCAGCAGTCTGATGTTTTAACAATTGCATATGATAGAGAAAGCCTTCTGGCATCCAAATAAGTTTTTGCCTTTACAGAAGTACTTAGGGCACTGTAGACGGCACTGCTGGAAAGTCTGTTTTGTAATTAGTCAAAACGTAAAGATAAATACAAAGGAAGCATCTTGAAAGTTTTTGATGGAAATATTTTGTTATGAAAATATTAGAAGCAGTTCTCCATTACACAACTGTGAATGGAAAAAAGGTATGTACTTTGCTAAAATGGATGCATCTGGATTTGGGCTGACAGTAATTATGGACACAATTAGTCCAAAGCAGAAGCTGTGCATATGATTACAGCCCACCACAGGCTGAACTGAAGGAAGAATCAATGTGTTTGTGTTAGCTGCTGTGAAATAGCAGCCTTCAAAATAGCCTTTTACCATCCTGACATCTTTAAGGCAAGGGCCAAGAAATACTTATTTCAATTATTTTGATAAATCAAGTATACATATTTATAAGTGCAGATTATTTATGACCAATTCAGAAAGATAGATCCTTCTCCCTCGCTACTTTGAAGAAAAAGCCAACACAAACTGATCTTATCTCAAGAGCTGACCTTTGTGGTCAAGTCAGGTTTGCCAAGTACAGTTTCGCGTGGGTTGCTCACTTCACACCTCTCTTTGGGGAGCATTACGAGCATGAGCTGCCTCAGAACAACAGCAACAAGCCATGGTGGAAGATGAAACTGGACCCAGCTGCAGATCGCTCAGGGTCACCGAAATGCACTGAAAGGAAACACAGGTACTTCCCCCTTTTCCGACTCCTTCTGCACAGCCCCAGCACATCGCAGAGCAGCCACGGCCATGCAAATATGCCCCTGGGCACTGGGAGCAGCAGGAAGTGGTAGCCAAAGTTGGAGGCGACGTACCATCACTTTCACTCTCAGATACATGTAGCGTCACTACAGCTTCAGAAACCTGTCAGGTGAGAGGCAAAGAGCCCCCCACATTAGTATTTTACCATCAGGTTAGGGCACTCTGCTTTACTGCTTCAAATTTAACTGCTGTGGACAGTAAGAAATGATGTGGAGGCTGTAAATTTTAGGATCTATTCTCACATCAGTGCCCGGGGAATTAAAGCCCATAATTCCCATTAGCAGTAATTGGAAAGTAAAAGAATAATGTATGGATTTAAAGCCATCGTTAGGAAAAATTTCAATATTTTGCCTTATTTTAATGTGGCTGCAGCAACAAATTTTACTTAAATTTCAAATTACTACCAGCAGGCAAAAAAAGAGTTACCATTTTTTTCATGTCTCATTTATGGCCCAACACTTAAGAAAATTAGCATGTTTTGTGTACTACTCAGCTGCACGTGGTTGAAGTTAATAGACAATGCCCATTTCCCAGTCTGATGCAAGAGGTGGAATTTTTCTTTTAATCAATCTGCCCACTAAACATAACAGTACTCAGTTAAGCCTGTAATTACAACTGACTCGGTTATAATTTCTTTTGTTACTGTACAAGAAACCCTTGTAAATAATCTTATTACACTTGCAGATTTTTCACTCTTTGATGCACTACAAAATCTCCTTAAAGTGCTCTATCTTGATTTCACTTTCTAAAATTAGATTAATAAGTAATATCTGGTCATGCATGAAATATGAAATAAATGTGGCCCACCAAAGGCAAAACTTCAGGGTGAGATTATGATCTTAAAAAAAAAAAAGTAGTAAATCCATCTGAAAATCTCATCAATATTGGCAAAACTGCAACGGGGAGAAGACACATCTAGTTTTGGACCAGAAACTAGTAGGATGCTGGTTTAGATCTGTATCCAAAACATACATTAAAAAAATCAAGCATCCATTAACTACAAAGGTATTCAGAAACAAGACTGTTTATAAGTCAATTACTAAGAATAACTCGTCACATACAGTTAGCTTTCCTCCCAGAAATAAATATCATTTCCATGGTTGGAACAATTTCTATCACTGAAAGACACTTAAAAGACCACACAGAATTTTCTTCATATGGAAATTATTCAAGTTGCTATGCTAACAGATATTTGCCAAAGTTACATTTATATTTTGATGATTTGCAATCTATTACTGAAGTACTGTGACAGCTATAAAATATTTGAAAGGCATTGGGATCACCAGAAAATCTCTCTAGTTTTATTTACATTTGGGGGGTGAGGGCAGTGTTTGGGTTTTGGGGGTTTTGGTTTGGAGGGCGGGGGTTGGTTTTGTTTCTGAGGGTTTTTTGTGGGGTTTTTGTTTGGGTGTAGTTTGTTTGTTGGTGGGTTTTTTGTTTGTTTTTTAAGTTTTCCATACCAAAAATGTATATCACAACAGCAGTGTTAGCCAGCCAGTGACACTGATAACTACATGATAAAAAACCCTTACAGTCTGATGTTACCATCTACAACCCTACATCCACATGTCCCAACTCTACCGAAATACAACTCAGCAAAATAATTAGTTGAGGATATCTTATTTATCGGTGAGCTCAGAGATGGGACCATTCTGTGGCTTCCTTTTCTTTATCTTACCAAATAGAGCCTTTTTCCCATACTTCTAACACGTACTCCCAAACTTAGACTGCCAGTCCATTCCACAACACAACCCTAATACACAGATATTCCTGCTTCCCTTTCACCTTTTTTTCCAGTTTATACCTGGTCTAGAAAAAATTTGAAGGGCCAGTTCTGAAACTCTGATAATAAGAGAAAAAACAGAAATAAGTTCAGTCTGAACCTTGATGCTACCAAAAGGACATTAAACTGGACTGCATCTAAGTGATGATGAGATAGTTGTATTGCTCCTTCTGATATACAGTCAATTTTGCAAAAACAAGAATCCTGAACACCAAGACCTCCGAGACAGATCTTATCTACAACTCCAAATACTGGCAAACTTGCAACCAAGTTAAGCCTAGAATAACTCATGCTCTAATTTTAAGAACTTCAGAAAATTCACTGTTGCTCAGTTCAACCCTTAAGTGAACAGCTACTTCAGACAGCCACCAATATTCTTGGCTCGCAATTCTCTACCACATCAACTTTTGGGTTTTTTGCTACCTGCTTCATAGAAATTATGGTAAGATACAAAACAGTTTCCATGGCACTATAAAGAAAATGCCCAGTGACTCTATTACAAATGACAAGCATGAAGTGATGCATCCACACACTACTTTCTCTAGAGTCCCTACTATGGCCCCTATTTTGTTTCAGGTATACATTGCTGCACCATATAATTAAAGAAATTATTTTTAACTATATGCTTATCGTCATTTTTCAAAAGCTGAAAAGTTTCCTAATACAAAAGCCTACTCCTGTTTTCACTGGAAAACATACATAAATTTTTCCATTCAAGCTATCAACCTTCACTCTAAGCATTAAGCACAGAAAGTGCTTTTCCCTCTTCTCAAACATTTCTCGACCTGTACGTTCAACTTATCTTAAGGCATCCATCTTGGAGCAAGCAGGTACAATTTCCCTCCACACATGTCCAGACCATTGGCTTCAGAACATCCACTTGAGAGAGTCAATAGGTGGAAAAAGGAAGACTTAAGCCTCTAAGAGTACAGACAATGCAGTCTACAGACAATTGCAGTGCAATTATGATTTATTTATAAATACACTGCAGAGATGGTTTTGCACTAACAATCTCTGATACTAGCAACAGTAAGACTGCAGCCTCACAGAGCTCATATTTAAGTAATCAACTTATTAAACCCAAGCATTTAACTATGTCCAGGCAAGTTCTTTCCTGTGTGCTTCTACAGTTAAACTGCTAAACATACTTGAGCCAGCTAATTCAACAGCTCTTGGGGTATTTCTTAAGGAGTTACAATTCAAACTTCAGAATTTTAATACACCTCTTCATTTTCTCCACATTTTGTTTTTCCACTGTGACAAGTGACTCTTAACAACTTTCAAGCTGCTTTTTAAGCATCCCAAAGAGGGTTAAACTCTACTTCTCCACCCTTCAAAACAGGCAACTTGCAAATGTATCTGCTAATTAGGCACTCTACTGCTACAGTTTGCTTTGATCTCAGCAACAATCAACTTCTCATGTTCTGATGATACAAGCACGATTAAGCAGCAATCGAGGAGTTAAAGGCAAAGTAATGAGACAGGAATACAATACCTTCTATTCTCGTCTCAGACTATTACATGATGCAGACTCCAGACATGTCAAAGAATATGGAAATTATCTTGCTAGGCGCACAGGGAAGTAAAAATCAACTCAACTATGCAGGTTGATTGAAGCCTTAAATGATGAAGGTAACTGACAATGATAAATATAACCTAATATCATCTCAACCACCAGTGCACCAAGAACCATTTCAAAATGCATATTTCAAAGCAGAATATGTTTACTTCATCTGTAGAAGACAGCTTTTACTGCATGCTTTAAAAAAAAAAAAAAAAACATTCTCAGGTGTCTGATTATAGAATAGTTTACTTCTATCTCTTTCTACTAATTCTGGAAGAAGTTTAACATGTCATACAGTGCTTTAAGGAAGCCTTTGAGAAAGGCAGTGAAAAGACTCCAGGACATGCTCTGGGTAGGCAGTACCACTGAATGAAATGTGTTGTGCCTGTCCACTGGCTGTTAAACCTTCTAACTTTTGGTACACAGGAACTGAGTGGTGTTAGGACTGATGCTGGGCTGCTACCCTCCCTCCACTGCTGTCGGGAAGAGCCCTCAGGCAGCTGCAGCTGAGAAGACTTTCTAAACTGAGTATGTCCAGTCCTGTCATGCATCGCAAAGATGAAAGCAATTTTGAAACGTACCTCTGCTCTGATATACGAGGGGAAGAAAACGCAGGAAGTAAAATTTCCTACAAAAAGGCATGCATGATACAGCTTCAGTGCTGGCAGCCATCCTTCCCCTGCATCCCACAGCACCCTAGTGTCTGGAGCCAGAGACAGGCCAGAGCACACCAAGCTGTATCCCTAGAAACAGCTATGAAATCACAGGGCTTTTTATGGAGTGGTGCATGCATAATTAATTAGTCCCATAAGTGGAAGTCGGTACACAATTTTGATATTGTACAGAGGAAATAGGGAATACTTCCCCTTATCTACACCAACAGGCAGTCATTAATAAACAATCTTTTAAAAATGTTGCAACTAAAATATTCACATCATACTTATGATAAGCAGTTGTACAGAATGTGAAGGTACCACTTCCAAAACGGTTTCAAGGTACAAGTCCTGATTTTATGCTCAACTTTCCTCATTCACCAAGTTGTATCAAATATTTGACATTGTAAAGCTTAATGAGCTAATCTTCATTTTCAATAATATTAATTAAAAAAATTACACAGCATAATGTCTGTGAACACTCTGGATTTTTACCACTGCCAACTGCTCCCCTGGATGAACAGGGAAAACCTCCCCTTCCAGGTCCTGCCAACACATGCCAATCCATGGATAAGAGAACAGCTTGTTCTTCATGGTCCATAAAGCTGTTGATCTTCCTGTTAATTAGTGTTAGTAGAGTGATGAATCTCTGATATAAAAACCAGACTGAGAATCCCCAAATTCATTTCAAATCAACCACAGATTAGTTATATGGGAATAGCAACAATTGCTGAGCATATTTGGATGACTGATGACTTAGAGGTAGAAAGCTGATCAAAGCAGGAATATTAGAGAAGAAAAAATATATACACATCCCAAGATTTCTTAGTTTTTAAGCTCTTCACTAGATCATGAGGTAACTTCTTTAATGTAAAGTGCTTTAGGATCTTTGGATTAAAGAAGCTATAAAATGAAATCTGTATGTGTTATGTCACCAGTGGTTGTATAAGATCAATTTAAGGTTAGCAAGATAACAGCCCTACCACAATTAGAGACAGTTAGCCAAGCAGGAAGTCTGTTTCCAGGCAGTTATTGATGAGATAACAGGAGGCAAGATAAGAAGTTCAAACTCTAAGTAACAAAGTGGGGTTTTTTCTTTATACCTAACTGCAGAGCTTATCAGTACAGTAAAGAGACAACTGAGCTAGCTGCAGCACTCTGCAAAATACAAACTCTTCCCAGCAATATGTTCTCATACCTTTCAGAAGTAGAAAGGGAGATAGCAATCTCCAAATGCTGCACCAGAGCAGCTGAGGGGACTGAACAGAGCTGCACTGCATACCATGGTGCAAACTGAGGAGCAGCGATGGGACATGACAGCAAGGACAATTCAATTTGCTTCTTTGAGTGATTTGCCAGGTTAACCCTCTCCATGGTGAAAGCTCATTTAATTTCTCAGTCTTTCACATTACTTTCTGTCATGAATTCTATTTAAGCATCTCTGAACACAGCAAACTAAAATCTGTAGACAATTTAAGCCAAAACCTCTCTGACTGTAGACAGCCTTCTGAAGTTTGTGAAGATCAAGAAAACCAGCTACCGCAGAAAAGCAGCTTTTTAATTTAACATCTTTTCTCCTGCTTAGAAACAAGTTTTAAAGCCTCAGTCTGCACACTGTTGGGAATCCAAAAGAGACCAGTCTAAGTCTGGGGGTAGAGACATTTAAATACACTTGTACACACAGGGGTCTATTGTCCCAAAAAGAACAGAGCTGACCTCACCTGACCATGCTTTGCTCTCAGTCTGCCCAGCATTCCTCCAACACCTTCACCTAGAGGGCACCAGCAGCCTTCTGAAGCAATGATCTTTTCCCTCTGTATTTGACCTGTTAAATGAGTAGCTACAGCTCAGCTTCGCTACAGGGCTTATGCTGCAGTTGAACAAACTGTGCAAGGATTGTGTTTTACACCATCTGTGGCACAAGCAGAACTTTTAAAGCTCCAGTTTGCCTCCCAGGTAAAGGACGGCACAGGCACAGTTACAGGTATGCATGCATGCAGGGAAGGGGGAAGCTGGAGCAGGACAGGAGTTACAATGCAGAAGCAGCAGACGAGGAGAAAGGCAAATACTGATTGCTCTGTAAGTGGTTTTGCTATCCAAAACTTTATAGCCGTTTGGAAACACACCATTTTAAATTAAAAGAGGAACTAGTCATAAATTACTTTCAAATACTTTTACTCTGCAGTTGTTCTACCTCATGAATGCTTATGTTTAGTAAACCCCATTATGAAATACGATTTTCCATCCTTTCTTTCTACCAAGCAGTACTGCTAGCACTTCACAAAAAGAACTATTAAAGTAGATATGCTAAACTAATAGTAGGCCACATCCAATAGTCTTTTCTTTCCAAATTCAGTCTATCTCCAAAAGTCTTCTACCTCCCCTTCCTTGGGGATGAAGACTACGGAAAGCAATATTGTCGCAACAATTAGACTGTAGTGACTTTTCCAAAATATAAGAGCATGGTGTATCCAGGAGGCAGTATTAATTTCTTTTATTGGACAAAATTTATTTAGTAACAGTGGCTCCCTAGAGATCTTCTACAGGAAGCAATAGTAGACTTATTCTCAAAAACATTTATTTAATTTTCTTCAACTCTGAAGAGCATTCTGTGCCTGTCACTGAAAATGTGTGGTTGTTAGACTGCTTAAAACTGGGCAATTCAGAAAAAAAATATGGGTTCCAGTTTCCCTGAAGCTGTGTAGAATATAAGTTCAGTTCTACCCCACATCTCCAAGTTTCCGAAGCTCCTCTCCCTTGTGTTGATTTCCCACTGAAAAGACCTTGTACGTCATTCTCAATTATTGTCTTATTCCAATATAAAGAATTTTGTTATTTATTTTAGCCAATTCAGAGTAGTAGGTTCTTAGTAACTGCAATCATTCAGATTTTGTAAGTCTTATTCAATATAGTGCAACAATACAGATTTTATTTATTCTCATATGTCATGCATAACATTATTCTCCTCTTGTAAAGCCCAATAAATTAATTTATTTGGGATCTATTCCTAGAGATTAAAAACCCCATCCATTTACCTCTATTAGTATTTAGCCCTGCAGGATTTGATTTATGCCATTTTATATACACAAATTAGATTTTCATTTTGGTTTTATTGTTCATACTACTTACGCTCTATGGCTCAATAATATTGTGCTTTTAACAGCAAAGGGAAAGTCAAAATAACACACAAAGCACAGTTCACTTGTTTTCTAACACTTGGAGCAAGCAACAAACAGCAGAGGAATACTCTGCAATTTGTAAGCTAGAAATTTTGTCTCTTGCTTTACTTACTACCACTTCAATGTATTTCTAGGAGTTTAGCAAAGGTAACATTTCTGAGCAACAGAGGTAGAGACTGTACCTTAAACAATTTCATAAACAGCTTTCTGAACTATTTTCCAATGGACTGTTACCCATTGTTAAGCTAGCACTGAAGTTAAAAGAGTATCAAAAGCAACAAAACAGAAGTAAGATGAAATGAAGACAGTAATCAATGTAAAGTGATATTAAAGATCAAGCATTTTTCCACGTAACAGGTCTCCAGTATTTTTCTCCCCTTTAGATTATAAGTATCTTTTCATAAACATTAAGACTCAAATAAAAATTGGGGAGGGGATGTGCAAGCATAGAAGTAAATCGAAACCAAGGACATGTCATGGAAGGCCTTCTTGTCCCCCCATTTTTTTTTTTATATCATGAATTTTGTACTTTCAAACCAGAACAGTGAGCCACTCTTAAGCATTAAAGAAACTAAAAAAGCCCTCAAACAAACAAAAAACCACCAACAAAAAAAAAAACACCAAAAACACCCAAAATTAAGTATGTAAAAAAAAGGTAAAAACAAGTTCAAGGTAATACAGAAATAATTAACTTCAGATTACGGAGCATTTGAAACAATTCTAGTTCTCTATCTGCAGCCATTTCTTTTTTTGCAAAATCCCAAAAGAATATTAAGAATCTTCTGTCATCAGAATGACTTTGATTAATTTAATCAGTATCATGAAAGCTGTTATGATATTTAAACTATTTTAAGATACCAAAGCCTTAGGGTATTCAGGTTCATTTAAAGTGCATTAGTAATAAAGCAGTTTAACATCATTGCACACTATATTCCCAAACGTCAACATGAAACCCTGCACAACATATTGCAAGCAGACAAAAAGCATATCCGTTTCCCTTCATAAAGGCCTCAAGCAATAACTCAAGCATAAAGACCACAGGCTATAGCAGCAGAGCACATTTGCTTCATTTGTTTTTGATTAGGCTGCTTTTCTCCCTCTTTATCAAGAGGGCTTATATGGGAAAGTTCAATTTTTAAAGATCACCACCCTACTTTAAAGTTAAACAAAAACAAAATGAAAAACCCACACCAACTGCTGGTGAAATAATTAGTGTGCTGGTAATTTTTAGTTTCAGTAAAACACTAGTTTGGTCTACAAGTCTTCAAGAGTAGTAACACTCCAGAGAAACCAGAGAGTTCACTGATATGGTTAGCAAAAATGACACTTCAGACTGCTGTAAGGCACTTATCTTTCACAAAAGCCCATACCGATCACAAATACTCTTATATTATTTCTGAGATCTTCATAACACATAACATAAAAATGATGTTGCAAAGGAAACAGCAAATCTTACTCTTACGACACTAAATATCACAGCAACGATTATGTGCTGATGTGACACAAGACGTTCTGTAGTGTCTGTCTTTCCTTCACATAAAGTATGGGACAGCTTAATTTTTTAAAGTTACTTAGGTAAAAATAATATTATTTGTCACTCACTATAAGCATTGTAGGTGATTCTAAGCTACTGATCCCAGACAAAGAGAAGTATTGCAATGCTTCTTTGAGCTTCTTCCAGCATAAGGACAGGGAGCAGGGTCAGAAGGAAGTGAGAAAAGCAAATGCTATAAAAGCACTTCCTAGACACTTATGGCAGAAGAGTCAGCTCTATCTACTGTGGCACCATTTTTCATCCCTGAGCAAAAACACCTGTGAACATGTACAGAATTTAGAGACAGAAGACAGTCACACCTCAAGTAAATGCCATTTCAACCTTCTCTAACCTGAATTTCACCTGTTTGATTTCGGTATCAATCAACATCACTTGAACAGATAGAGTTTCAAATTTGTTCCTTCCACTAAATTCACTGAGATCTATTGTCCCTCTCACCAAGTACTTCATATCCTGTTCTTCACAACTAATTCTTTAAACTGTTAGAAATTGTGCACTTCAGGATAATATTAATTGCCAAATTCTAGTGAACTTAAAAATTCTTTTTCTTGAAATACACAAAGCAAGTGCCAGTTAACATGTCCCAATATTTTCACATTCATTTCACTCCGCACTCAAACCAATCACTCTTAAGTGACCACCACCGCCATACAGCTCCCAGGACACAATCATGATTTCAGCAACTGCATCTTCCACAGATGCTATCAGGGCGGAGGAGGCCTAAGCCCTCCTCAAGTGTCCTGCTACCTCTGCACAGTTCCATGAAAGAGAAGTTGCAGTCCACAGTCAGTGGCTACCTGGAAATGCCCCTACTCACCTGGGAGGACTCCACCAGATGAACGAGGCCAAACTGCTTTTTATTTAATTAAATCAAATCTACAGGGACCATCTGTGCACTTCAGCTCCTTGAGGAAACAAGATGTATGTATCCCATGGATGAATGCATGCAAGCACATCTCAAATAACCCTTAAACCGCCAAACTAAGTCAGCAAGATAAATGCCATATTCCTGAAAATTTCAAGAATTGGGTCATTTTCAGGCTGTGCATGGCCATCTATCAGCACCCCATGGGTGTGGAGCCTCAGATGTGAGCTCATCACACTGGCAGCTGGGGAACCCACATGGAAAATACTTTATGGAAACTCCAGGTGGAGTTCACACAGACACCCCCCGAAAGGGTTCAGTCACAAGGCAAGCACCAGGGCTCAAGGTGCCATCAGCTCCACAGCTGCCAAGCCTCCAGGTGACATTACACATACCCCAAACTCACCAGTTAGAGCACCTCCAAGGCTTCCTCTTCTGAGCTGTCTCCCATCTTCACTCAGCTGTCTCTTAAATTTAGAAGACTTTCCAGGGCCAGAAGAGGCTTCAGGACTGCTGGATTTTCGAAAAGGCATAGGTGGGGGGGACAATATGTGATCAAGCTGCAAAGAAGCAGATTAAAAAAAAATCTGTGTATACTGTTTAAATGCTTACCTTCTTCGAAAAAGGAAAAAAAAAAAAAATCTAAGTTATCTGTTCCTAAATGTTATGACAGCACTTGGAGGAAAAAAGGTGTTTACAAAGATCTTAAGGTAATTAAACTGCTAACTGAAACTGAAAATTTTGCAACTGCCAGATTTGTGGCTGGCTGTGTAAGAAACCTCATCTTGTACAGCTCACACCACCTCCGACCACGCTCTCACACAAGGAGCATTTTTTGCAGTGGTCCCATCTCAAAGCACAAGGGATTAGGCTTCAGCTTACTCGACCTTCCATAAAGCTGTCTTTTTGCAGCTCTCAACCGCCTGACCTTGCAACCTATGGGATCTGCTCTCGAGAACATTTTTCCTTCGCAATTTCTCCACAGCTTCCCCTGAACTGTCACTAGATGGCACTGTATCATCAACAAAATGCAAACCACTGCCCAGTCTAGGGAAATACTAGACAAATAGATCGATGCCAGTGGAAAAAAAGATTATCCTGTTTATAAAAGAGGCATCCACTTACACTGACTTTGAAATAAGCATAAATACAGATCCTCATTCTTTAAATTCTCTTCCTGTCATCATTCCTACACATTTTAGCAACTCTGTTTTTGCCAATACATGTAATGTCTCAGTATTTTATTAAATCCACAAAAACAAAACGAAAAGCAAGTAAGCAAATACATGAAAAGGAAGAAAGAGCAGGGGTGCGAGTAAGCAAAGCAGAAAGAGTTTTACATGCATCCTTCTCCTTAAACTGGTGCAGTCGCATGGTGTCACTATTTTGCAAACCGTAATGTGTTTTTCTGTAACATTTAAACCCTGACTCTTACCCCAATTTTTTAGGAAGCCAAGGACAAAGTCTTTTAGATTTTTACAGTTCATGTACTGAGATTTATCAGCCAAACAATCTACATATCACTTGCATACCCAGCTGCTTCATCCTCTCTGTCCGCTGAAAGGAAGGAATCAAGGCCATCAAGGTCACTGATGAAGACATACAGCTAAGCCCATTTTTGCTTACAGTTCATCCCACTTACAAAATACTGTATGCCCCACAAAACATTTCAAATCCCATGTTTAGAGTTTATTTTGTATTTAATATTTCAAGTTAGTTAGTGTTTTGGGTTTGGGGGGGTTAATCAAAACTGCAGCTTATTGGAAGTGTTTGCAGATACATGCTTCTAGAACACCAAGAAACACAGTGGCTTCTGAATCTGCTTCTTCAGCACATGAAGACTCATTCACGTTCACGACAGACACTGAAGTAACCGATGAACTCACAGCCCATGCTTTCAGCAGTTTCCTAAATTGGGAGGTTTTGGGGTCATGAAGACTACTTAATTAACCATTGCTACCATTTATCTTTTACAAGCACAGGTACATCACAAATATTACTATTTCCAAGTGCTCAGATACTTCTCAAGGTGAATTTACAAATCAGTTAAAAAGGAAATTACTGGCAACAGTTAGCTACTAAGAAACATTATTTTGAGACTCTCACATAAGTCTACAAGCAAATACTCAAAACTGCTCACTGACTTATGGATGGCAATGATTGCTCAATGCTGCACTCCAACTGACTCCAAGCATCTGACGATGACATGATCCAATCATGGCTCTAGGTGAGTTATTTGCAAAAATTCATGCACTTTCTTAAAACAGGTTCACACTTCAAAGTAACCAAGCAGATTTTAAATCTCTTTATCCTGGCATAACGTTCATCAAAACTTTAAACAACAGGAAAAAAAACCCCAGACAACAAATGCACTAAGCTCCCTGCACATTAGCACTTAAGTCTACACCACAGAATTAGTGCCTTCCACCCTGTCACCTTTTCCCCTTATAATCAATTATATACCTTTATGGCTGCTAAAGTCACTCCCACAATGAACAGACTTGTGCATTCCACAACATGCAATCTTATTACAAAATTAATTATTTCCAATTAAGCTGTGCTCCTTTTCCACAGCTTTGAGGGTTTCAGAAGAAGCTTTAAGATGGGGCTACAGAACAGAGCAGCACAGTACTGTCCAGGTCCTCAATTCATATTTAAGATGCTTTTCCACTGTCCAAACTGGCAGCTTCAGAAAAGTATGATTTTGAAAGCTAATACAGTTTAAATATCAACCCCCATTACCTCATCCTTTTAACAGCAATGCCCTGCCAGCATTCTCTTGCAAAGTTACCAAACCAACTTTGGGCAGACAAGTTCTCAACAACACATACTTCTTCAAGGACTTGCATGGAAATGGAGAAGGAGACCCTACACAGCCAGGGACTGGGTCTTGCCCACTCGGACCAAGCCAGGAGAACACAATTTTGACCCCACATGAACTGGCCATGCCTGAGGTCCTACATGTGGGGGTTCTTAGGGACAGGACTGGGGAGGAGAGGAAAGAAGGGGAAGAGGGGAGACGTTCTTCCCACCAACACTTTTCAACATGATGTCCTCAGTTTGAAAGTCCAAATGCAACCCTCTGACATGAGAAACAAGGGACTGAAATGCTATTTCTTAAGTTTTGCATTTTTAAACACAACAAGATGAAATTCAGATTCTCTTGAAGGACAACATGTTTCTATTATAGGGAGATAATAAAACAAAAATAAGCACAGCATTTTTGCAGATGAAGTTAAAGACCAATATATCATAGCAGTATTAGGTTTTATTAAATGTTTCTTGGGGGCAGAAGTTCATTTTAATATAGGAACAGTCAAATTCAGTATAGTAGATGACACAGATCTGTCAGGTGGGCTTCAGCTGGATGTAGAGAACTATATCTCATCACCTGAAGCAACTATATCAACGTTATATGGAAAAATAAGATTTAACACTTTCATATTGATGTCTAACTCCTGCTGTATGGAAACAATTACACATATATCAACAAAGCATTTCCGGAAGCTATCCAAAGGACTGCTTTTATTTCCAAAGGGTAAAATAAGATCTATAGCAGATACAGACTATATTCGAAAGGAGGCTGTACATTGTAACTGCTGTTGTAGTAGATCAAGAAGAGTAGACAAGAATATACCCTTTAATAGCCTTGACATAACAACTCTGGATGCTGGGGAAATATGAGGGAAATGGACAGCAGGAAGTAGCCAGGCTTGCAAGCTCCTCCTGAGTAACTTCTTGTGCTTACCTGAAAGAATAAACAGCTAGATGAACCCATTTGGCCCAGAGGGGCTTTCTAGCCCCTATTCAGACCTTACTTCAAGCAAAAGCCTGTGCAGCAGATGAAGAGGCTCTCTGTCCTCAACAAAACAGTCTTCCTCTCCTGCCAGGCAGAGCATTCAAGTCCAAGTAAGTGAAACCAACAGAGAACATTTTATTAGGTCCTGCTTCCTTGGAACACACAGCTGATTCTGAAGAAGTATAAGATGATATATATTCAAATCACATAAAGTGGTTAATTCAGCCAAAACGACACTACAGTCGTTCAGTAGAAAGATTATGACAAGTTTAAATAAATCATAGCAAGACCTATTCAAACTCATTAATATTTACTTGAAAGACCTCCTGGAAACCTGAACAGTATGAAAGTTCAGGTTGTGTGTCTTATCAGGTACAGATTGCTGTCCGTAAGACAACATCAAAGTAAGTATCTTGAGGAATGAGAGTTGTTGAAATTCTACCAGAGAGATTTTAAATAATTTTACTAAAGCTGCTTCTCCTCAGCACATCAAATAGTTTTCACCAGCCACAGTCACCACTCTGCTGATATTTACCTTATGCTTACTAGCTATATGGACACGTGTAGATGTTGGATGGCATACAAGCACAACAGGAGAAGCAGGGTTTGGTTGATTGCACCTTTTTTTGGTGAAACTTGCTCAACAGCAAGTTGCAAGAAATACAGTATCTGTATTCCTGGAGGTAGTTTCCAACAGACATTCATGCTATACTTCGAGGCTCTGACTATCGCATGCTCTGCCCACAGTCTTATGACTGCACTCAGGCTGCAAGGATACACTTCTCTCCATGCCCTGTTTAAAAAAATGTTAGTGACTTAAGAAGCAATAAGATAACGGAGGGCAGTTTTTCCACTTGTCTATGAAACTGCACATCAGGGGAATAAAAGAATTTGAAAAGTTACTTCTGAAAGTCGCTATTTCAAATACCCATAACAGCTACAACAAAGTATATGAAAACAAGTGTATTTGATTGTCCTGTATCTATAGTACAAAGGGAGTTAAGTTAGCCATTGAGTGTATACAGGCTGCTTAGAGGGATTTTTAATCAGTACACATCTCGCCACCAGTCTTCTGCTGTTAATATTCACAATGCATGGATAGTTAACTCATGTAGAAATGCTCCCTCCCCCAACATTAAATACTGAATAATTCCTTTCTGACAAAGGCACTTTGAAAGACAGACAACACACAGCAAACTCTGAGCTATGCAGAACGTACTGTTCTACAAAATTAATTTCTTCCAATCCGTTTTTCCATACATTTCATTTTAAAATGTGCCTGTTTATGCTGTAGGTATGATCAATTTCTACAGAGCACTGTAAAATTTAGGAGATAACAGCTTTCACAAAACCCTACTCCCCCAACTGCTTCCCATGAACCTTACAAAAAGGAACAGACAGTATCATTAGAGGAGAATGGCTTAAATGTTACATAGAACAGAATCATCAAAATATCCTTACCATAGACTTTTACATGTAGATTTAGTAATCCTATATAAAAACGGATGGAATTTGAGTGACAGGCTCCTCCAGGAATTTCCTCCAGGGAATCAGGACTGAATCAATTTGTCCTCAAACATTTTTTTCTTTTTTCATATTTTGAAGCTATTAATTTTCTCTGTGAATAGAATCAGCTACGTTTCTCTAACAAACATTATTCTCACACTATACTAGCCATGGACTTTTACCAGCTCACCTACTCAGAAAGGATTATCTTCATGTTTTTAGAAACCTTAGTAGCATTAAATCCACTGTCTACCATCATGTATTTATTCTACAGCTAGAAAGAATTCTCTGCTTGATAATTAGATCATCAAGTAGTCTCATCAGGTATGTCAGCCCACATGTCCCTATGAAAATTAAGGACATGACAACCAGTTCAAAATAAAACTTAGCATCAGTGGTTAGAAGTACGATTTGAGCCGAGTACATAATGAGGTGTGAGGCAGCCAGAAAGAAAATAATGGATTTTAGGAGAGGAAATCCATGGTACAAGAAGGTGAATGAAGCTAAGAAAACACATTCACACTGATAACACCAGGATAAGGAAAATACGCTATTTGGAGCTACTGAGATTTGCTGCAACATGGGGTGGTTTTTTCCAATAAAAATTAAACTGAAATGACAGCTGAACTGATTTGCTCAGTATCACCTTTTCTTGAAAAACCCACTATGGTTTTATTGTCCAAAATACTTCATACCCAACCTCCCCCAATCCCTCAATAGGCAATATTCCTAATTCCCACAGAAACTGGGAAATACATGTCAATTACTCAGTCTTAAAAATACACACACAGATGTTCTATTAAGCATTTTAATTTCCTCGTCTTGAATGCTGCACAACTCAACTCTACCTCAGGTCATGTCATATATACACAGTAAATCCTGAAGTTTCCATAAAAAGGCTGGGTGCTGTCACCCATTTTAAGCCTCCCCCAGTCAGGCACCAGTCCAAAAGAGATATATCACCTGAAAATGCTCATATATAGTGCACTGAAAGCAGAAAATACCCAGCATACTTCTACTGCTTGGTTTTTTTCATTATCACAGAATCACAGAATGGCAGGGGTTGGAAGGGACCTCTGGAGATCACCTTGTCCAACCCCCCTCCTTGAGCAGGCACACCTAGAGCAGGGGGCACAGGACCGCGTCCAGGCAGGGTTTGAATGTCTCCGGGGAAGGAGACTCCACAGCCTCCCTGGGCAGCCTGTGCCACTGCTCTGTCACCCTCACAGGAAAGAAGCTTTTTCTCATATTGAGGTGGAACTTACTGTGTTCCAACTTGTGCCCATTATCCCTTGTCCTGTCATTGGGCACTAAGGAAAAGAGCCTAGTCCCATCATCCTGACACCCACCCTTTAGATATTTATAGGCATTTATGAAATCCCCCCTCAGTCTTCTCTTCTCCAGGCTGAACAAAACCAAGTCTCTCAGCCTTTCTTCATAAGAGAGATGCTCCAGTCCCCTGATCATCTTGGTAGCTCTCCGCTAGACTTGCTCAAGCAGTTCCACATCCTTCTTAAACTGGGGGGCCCAAAACTGGACACAGTACTCCAAATGTGGTCTCATTAGGGCAGAGTAGAGGGGCAGGATAACCCCTCTCGATCTGCCGGCCACACTCCTTTTAATGCACCCCAGGATGCCATTGGCCTCCTTAGCCACAAGGGCACGCTGCTGGCTCATGTTTAACTTGCTGCCCACCAGCACTCCCAGGGCCTTCTCAGCAGAGCTGCTTTCCAGCAGCTCAACCCCCAGCCTGTACTGGTGCATGGGCTTCTTCCTCCCCAGGTGCAGGACCTTTGCACTTGCTCTTGTTGAATTTCATCAGGTTCCCCTTGGCCCAGCTCTCCAGCCTGTCCAGGTCTCACTGAATGGCAGCACAGCCTTCTGGTGTATCAGCCACTCCTCCCAATTTTGTATCGTCAGCAAACTCGCTGAGGGTACACTCTGTCCCTTTGTCCAGGTCATTGATGAACATGTTGAAAAGGACCGGACCCAGCACAGACCCCTGGGGAACACCACTAGTGACAGGCCTCCATCCAGACTCTGCTCCATTGACCATCAACCAGAAGTCCCAAAATAAAATTCTCCCAGTAAGTATGTTGTCATCAAATATCCCAGATCACATCATACCTACCCAGATGTTTAAAGAAGCAAGAAGGAAGCATCATACTCCAGTCCCATACAGAAGTATCAGAGACTACCGGGTGGTGAAAAGATATTCCATTATTCAGTAAAAACTCTGATCTTTATAAAGCTAAGTGCTTAAGAGGATCGTGGCTTTACAAACCTAACAAACTCCTCCTGCCTCTTGCATGTCCAGACATTAGCCTTGCCAGAAGCAAGCATGCTTCTGAGGCCAGGTAAGTCCCACCACTAGTTCAACAGCGTTTGACCCTTTGTAGTGAAGCAGAGTGCTAGGAACATAGCAAATTTTCTTCATGTTATGTACACTGGGTTACTCACAGCACACTGCCTCTCTATCTGGCTCCTTTGCAAGCATTTTAAGCAGAGATGCTGAAACATAATAGTCTAGTAAAGCACTTTTTGGAGGCAAACAATACAAACTTACTTCAGCTGGGTATGGCAGAAGAAGTGTGTTCTTATCACTTAAATATTCTTCCTAGGTTTAATTAAATTTGGCACAGGTATATGAGTTTTGACTGGCTGCATTGACACAGAGAGCAACACTGACTCTGATCTTATTAATGGTTTGGATTATATCTTCCAAAAGAAAAAGGCGTTTTAGAATTTGTTAAAAAAAGACATCTTAGCCAATTAAGAACATAGTGTGCTTTAGTTAATCCAGATGCTTGAGGAGAATTCAGTAGAATCAAATTAGACTTGAAGATGAAAAGCTACAATGGGGTAGTGTAGATGCCCAAGAGGCCTGTTTTACAGGAGCATCACAGGCAGAGGTGCAAACAAATTTGCAACAGATATCCAGCAGTAACTCATGTCTGTGAGGTGCAGCTCCAATGCTTTTGGTCACAACAACATCAACTTTTGAAGGATCCTGCCTGGAGGTGCAATCTGGCAATCTGGAGGTTTGTAGGAGTCTCAGTGAACCTGCATCAAATCAAACAGCTGAATAAGATTGTTAGCAGTTCCAATTAAATCAGCTGATGGTTGGAGTATTCTACATTCCCTTTGCCCACAAGCAATGTTAACCCACCTCAGTTTTGAGTAGCATTTAGAGAACTGTGCAATTATTCTGAATATTCAAAGCCTTTGCTTTGCAGAACGGAGAATCACAAATAACCTAATTCGGCACAGAGATAAAAGGAAACACTACTCCAAAAACTAGCACCGCTTCTAAGAAGCTGAGGGTAATGAAGGCAAAGAGTAGATACAGAGGAGGTCTCCCCAGGCCACATGGATTTGACTGGACAAGGAAAGATCCCATTTCTTCCCCCTTTCTTAGCACACTTCCTCAAAAACAAGCAGAGACTTTTTGTCCCCACCACCTGCCATAGGTAGGTAGGAAGATGACTCTTCACCCCACATTTCTTAACTTTGGCATTGCCTTTCCACCTCCCTCCATGGGAAGGAATTCCCTCAGCTTGGGCTGACAGACCTCACCAGTTCTCCAGCTGAATAGCACCTGTCATTTCTGTTACAGACTTCAAGCCTTGGACTATCTCACTTTCCTCTGTAATCCCCAGTTCCCTCATTAGGACAATAACATCAGCCCATCAGCTACTGCACAGAGTTAAGTCAGGTCCAAGGCTCCCTGTTGAAAGGAGAAGGGTAAGAGGAAGAAAAGGTCTTGTTTACAATCAGATTATTGTTTGCTACTCATTCATAGAGCAGCTCTCAATTTACATATGAACACAATCTGCAGCTGACACTGCAAACGTGTGTTTACCAAGGTAACAGGAGAAACCCACTGTAAACTCTGCTGTTCACAAAGCATCACTTCTAACCATTCTATTTGTTGATTTTACATCCCACATATACACTCAGACACAATGCTTAAAACTAAAGTAATTGTTCAAACTTGTCTAGTTTATTATGCTGAATTATAAATAAACAGAATCAGCAAACAAAATTCATGACGCTTTTCTATAGCATGTTCTTACTTATCATACCCTAGGTACTACAGAAATATTTTAAGAATTCTGCTAAGGATCAATAGAAGTATATCCACATGATTTTGCTACCCACCTCACACCCATTCTAGAAATGCAAATTTGCTTTTAAAACTGTTGCATTTTTCTTGAAAACAAATCTGACTTCTGGTCAACTACAAGTAAATAAATAAATACAGCCCAGAGGAATACAAAGAATCAGCTATAGCTATGTTAAAGAATATCAGCTTGCATACAATGCTTTTTCACAAACATATTTACACATGATTGCACAGAAAATGAAGTGCATCCTTCACAGTATTCTACAAGGCCACGAAGTGGCCTATAAATATGCATGCACACTGCTGTCTGAGCCAATTATTACTTTACCATGGTTAAGATGGAACAGTTTTGTTACAATATGATCAAGTCGTTCAGCTCTTTAAAGCCTCCTGTGTGCCAGCTCTTTACACACAGATGGACAGACTGCTCCCTTTCCAGGGAATAAAGGAAGCAACCGTATTGGTGCTGAAGACACTGCCTCCAACAACTCAGCCTGCCCTAAGTTTCATTGGATTTACTCACACAACTTCATTGAACATTAACAAAAAGATCAACAAATAGCAGGTTCTGCAGATCTCTTGTAGGGCCCTACAAGAGCCAAAAAAACAGAACATAGTTCTAAATAATTATATATAGATACAGCTTAACTTGTGGCTAAAAGGGATCACATAGGGCACTTTACTTGCTGGTAGCATCATGACTTTCTTTCTAATCTGACAGTCACATAGGCATCTTCTCAGGAACAGACATGATGTACAAAAGCCTTTGCTTCTGACCAAAACAAAACAAAAAAAATCACTTCATTTCCAGCCTAGGGAAAACTGCCAACGCTCCCAAAAAGCAAGAGAAGTCAAAGCATCACTCTTGGGCTGCTAGCCATGGTGAAGCTGCAGCAGCTCAACACAGCTCAACTGGTCAGCCCTATTAGGAAGGATGCAGAGACCAGACTCAACATAGTGGATTCTGTAAGGAAGTTTGTTTGATAATTTAATCCAAAAAAAGCATGAAAACAGACAGTAGGGCTTCAGGGGTCTGTCCAACACACTCAGCTCTGCTTTAAGTGTACTGTCTAGAAAAAAATCCCCCTTTCTGTAGGGTACAGCTCCTCTGAGTGCTGCCTGAGCATCAGGAGGCATGCTCACGTTTCACCTTCGCTTCCACAATTTTAACAGGGACCTGACAAAAGATGATAAAAAAAAAAAGCTACCCTTCACTGCCCAGGTGTGCAGCAGTGTGTGCCACCGCTATGCAGCACAAAGGATGCTACCTTCCTGACCCCGTCCTGCTGGCCATCTTGGCAGGAAAAAGTGTTTCATAGTGTAGAAATTTGCTGTTGGTGACTACTGCCACATCTACCTGCCGCAAGACTCTGAGTGGCCGGGAGGCAGCAAGAGAAAGCCGGCAGAATGCTGCTCAAACACTCCCGCTTCAGTGAGGAAGGAAACCAGGGGCACAGTTCAACTCCCAACCCTGGTGGGCAGCTGCCTGGGTCTGGGAAACACATTTGCTGGGGTAAAGGGACAATAACTGGAAACCTGCATGCTTGCAGTGTTAAAGAAGAAAACATACCTATACACATAATATTTCAGGAATGACAAGATGCTGCAAGGGTAGGTGTCAACACAGGGGTAGGTGTCAGCAGTCCTGCTCCTTACAGCAGGTCCATGGACACTGAGGAACAGTGGTGGCTGACCCCAGCTGTGCCCCCACACAGAAAACTTTGCAGGGCATGGCAGAGTGCATTGCAAAAATCACATCTCCCTAATACAAAACACACACTTTGGGGGGAGTTGTTTTGTTTTCACTGATTTATCTACTCCCAGGAAGTAGAAGAGAACAAAGACAACCAAGTTTTCAGCTGAAATGCTAGGAACCAAACGTCAACAAGTTTAAATGAAAATTATCAATATTGTGCATCACTAAAAAAAATTACATGACCCAAACCAGTATTTCCTTAGTTTCCCTTGCATAAAGACTTTTTTTTTTTGGCAGATTTTTGTTCTTTAATATTCTATAGCGTATTCATTTTCTTACTATCATATGCAGAGCTGTTCGTAGCATATCAATGCTTTGCACTATGCTCTGCTGTAGAGAAAAATATCAAAATAGCCACACTGAGTACTTCTTTAATTTCTCAAAGAAAGAAGAAATTAGCAACACAATCAGAAAAGAACTTTGATATTTCTAGACACCACGGGCAAAATTTTCACCCTGGATTATTTTAATTATCCTTTTTACAGCACAAGAAAGCCATGACAAATGCACGGAAATATGTATTTATATTCTGCATATGTGCAGGCATCCACATGCACACCTTACTTCCAACATTTCCAATGCTGCTGCTCATACACAGATTTTTAAGAAAGATTTTTTTTCTTGACTCTTTAACTAGGAGGATGAAAATTTAGAAAAACTAACCTTCAAAGTCACTTTGTTTCAAAAAAAAAAAAATAAAATTGATATATATGAGACACCTATTCATCTTCATCAGCTGTTGACACCATCATCATTTGTCTCATGAAAAAAAATAATTCAGAGGAGAATATATAGTTCTGGAAAGGGGGGTGTGGATTGTTGTACCATGAATACTAATGAAGTAAAAGCAGTTTAGTTCTTTATAAAATCTATTTCCATCCACATTCACCAATGAGCTTTTAGACTACCTATAACAGTTTCATTTATTCTATCACATTGGAGGCCTCAGAAAACTAATTGTTTATTCAAGCCTATCTGCTCCATCCATGCTCAATTAGGCTCACTTCTCCCTCAGTTACAGCAAAATTAAAAATAAAAATGCAAGGTGAAACATTCCTCGTTCCACTGACCAGCTCCCCATAACAAGCCACTCTGAACAACTGCCAGTCCAAGCGTAGCAAGAGCTTCTTGGCTGAATGCAGCCTTTGAGGAACCTACCCAGCAACTTACAGAATTCCTACTCATTAACTTATTTCTCTAATGGAAAACACAGTTGTAATGCAGCTTTCTAATAAGCACTACCAAGCGCTGTTAAGTGTAACCTGGCATTCCAGCTACAGCAATTTACATGTACCTCAATTTTAAGAATGGGAGACACAATCTTTACACACAATACGAAAACAATTATTCTCAACTTATTATTCCTTATTTAGACCATTAACATATTAAATAATCCATTTCACTATATAAAGCTTCAAATCCAGCATCATTTGCATTAGGAATAACTATCAAAGTGAATCACAACACATTTATGCAAGGCAGGTACAAAACAAAAGAGAGAAACCCATGATGAAATGAGGTTGCAGTAAAAGGTTCTCAGCATGTAATGGAGCTGAAGTTGATCCATAAATCAATGCAAGATGAAAGCAAGATTATTTATGTGAAGGGGTTGAACTGTTAATTTACAGTCTGATTTAGAAAAGAAATGCTTTACTTGATCAACGTGCCAGTAATCTGCATGTGTGTACTTGAGCACAAATTAGTAATAATTACCAGGTGGGTGTATCTCCTCATATTTTTTAATTAACCTTAACAAGCAGCATATACAGTTCCAGAAAATGCACGTTTTCCCCAAGTTTGCCTTTAACATGCTCCTAAGTTTTTAAATAATGCAGCCTCACCACATGAGACCTTGCAGACAAGGGCTTTTTGATCTCTTTCTTCCTGTTCAGTGCTGAGAAAGATACCATGCGCAGTTATCGAACAATAGCTGCCATGAAAAACCCTTTTCCAGAACTGTTTTGAAAGTGAACTAGAATAAGGCATTTGACAGCTTTGTAGTTTTACCCTAAGACATCTAACACAGAATTCAGATATTGGGATGCCTCTCCTTTAGCCCACCAACACAATTAAGAAAAAAAAATCAGAAGGGCAAGCATATCTGGGGGACAAAGGAGCACAACCTAATTTGCATTTGGCAGAGATCTGTAGTTAAGGACAATAATCAAGAACAATGTTTGTAATTTTAAGTGCCTCCACTGCATTTCTCATATTGTGACGGCTGCCATTAGTCAGTCTCAGACAATTTACCCAGGTCTATCATTACCAGAAGTGTTTATTAACACTATGTGGCTCAAGGAAATTTTTTTTTCTAGCCTTAAGACTTCAAGAAGTATTACTATTAGGAAAAAACATGCAGACCATGTAAGAATGTAACCAGAAAGGTGATAAGGGATGATATGAAATACTCCACCCCTCTATTTAATTATTTGTGCAATTTAAGCAAGTCAGTGCCCATACTTTCTAAATGCCCCCATTGTAAAACCTACACTTACTAAGTAGACTTATCTTCATTCATTCTGGTCTTTTTAACCAGACTTTTCCATTAAATGGGTAGCTACTAAATACAATGACACTGATGGGTGGGAGAAGGAAAGACCCCTACTTAGATTTTGAAAAAACCTCTATTAAGTAAGTCCTGTTAGGTGGGGAAATGATAGCAGAATGTTTCAAACATTATATCTGAAAGAACAGATGTCAGTGTGCATGTGCAGAACAGCACAGACAGACAGGCATGTAAAAGGCATCCAAATCAAAACAATGACTGCATTTGTCTTTACCCAGTTTAGACCTGCCTTGGTTTCTTCACCCTCATACAGAGAACCTAAAATTAACAGCAAAAGATTTACTTGTATGGCTTTTAGAGTTTTTTATAATTCATATCACCTCAGATTTATACACATTTTCTTACAAGTTCAGTATGACTTAGAACTCTCTAAATTACAAGGATTAGTCATATACTAAGTTGTAGCAGTTGGTTAGTTTGGTACCTCCATGAATCTCGTAAGTAATTTAATGCAGATTTTATTAAAGTGTCTAGAGTGTAAAACAGCACAGAAGCACTACAATGTCTGCAACATGGCAATAACCTCTGAATTAGAAGGGTTTTCTAATAACATTTTGGTAAAGTAACGTGATTTAACAAAAAAATAAAGTACAATTCTACCCTTGATGTTTCACACTCTGTTAGACTCTTATTTCAACTTTTTTCTGCTTTCCACTAGTGAAATCACACATAGTTGTTTTATTTGTTCCCCGTTACTAGAGTAATTCCACATTGGTAGCTTCAAACTACAGAAGTATTTTTACCACTTCAAAAGCTGAAAACTATAGCTATTAGGAGGGAAAGATACTGCCCTTTCTATAGTTTAGAAATTTGTCAGCTTATAGAAACCTGAAGTCTCCAAAAGACTTAACAGCACAGATTTGAAAATGAACATTTTACTGAAAAGTTCTCAAAACCAGTGTAAGGGATGATAAGTCTAATAAAATAATGAGATTCAGAGTCAAAGTTGTCTGAAAACCAACCATTTTCCATTCAAACAGTTAACATGCTGGCATCAGCTACCCATCATTCATACAAAAAAGGCCCAAGACAACTTTTTTAAGCCACACAATCTAATTTTTCAGGCTCTCTCAAGTATAGGGAGAAACAGTTTGGAAGTATCTAACTTGACATCAGGGATACTTCATTAGTTCATCCATATATACAAATAGCATCTTGTCTGGAAATATCTTTATTGCCTACACTACAATTTCACTTCATTTTAGTTGATTTCTTTTATTCTGATAGATAGCAGACTGTAATCCAGGAAACCATAGCCTAAATTGCAAATAAAACAATCTTGCTAAGCCATACTAACAAGACTCCACAAGGAAAAACATGCAGTGCTAAATGCTTTGAAATGTATGACTTGTATGACTACATACCACTGTGGGAGTTAACCTACTTTTTTAGTGATGTTCAGTTGCTCTATTAACTGGACTTTTTAAATACTAAATGTAGAAGTTATTTAATAAAAGAAAACCATTGAATCACCTTAAGTGAAAGCCCAGATTTAACCCCCAAGGAAAACTCTGCAGCACTGAAATCAGTGTATCCCTCCAGAAACCCTGCCCTCACTTGGATCAAGAGAGTATTTAAGCTCTTACAAAGTAAAAGGCAAGGCTAGTAACAAGGAAATTCAAGTTCTAGTTTTATCATTTGGGTATTGGAGCAATACTTATTTAAAAAAAAAACAAAAACAAAAAAAACCCACAATGCAACACAACCCACCAAGAGGGTTTTTCCAGCATTTTTTTTTAAACTTATCTGCTGACTCTTCTCCAGAAATTATTCAGTTTTTCAGAAGCCCCACTCCCAACATGGGAAGACATGCTTCTAAAGGTATTTCCTTCAGCACTCAGTGTTCAATAACACTGAATGAACCCAGAAGGATCCCAGCAGTACTGTATGTTTTACCAGTAAACTTCCAAAAGAGTAAGAACAGCCAATAGGGTCCTCTCCTCCAACACACAGAGAATCAATAGCCGTAATGATCCTTCAGAACAGCTTGTTTCACTAGGCAAGATGCAGCCCCCTCTTGGAGTTTAGAATAAAGATGTATCAGAAGTTGTTAAGGAAAAGCAGAGGAACTGGGACACACAAACTGGTTTCTTAGTGTCCTTGTCTTTATTTGCGTATCAGCTTCAGAAAATGATTGGTAACAGTCAGCCTCAAGGAGTAGCATATGGACAGAAGAGCAAACAACTTTTAATCTCAGAACTACCCCACAACTTGTACTTCAGTAATTGGCTAAGCTTCCTTTGGCCAAGACTTAAATGTTTCCTTACTTACACATGCTAGTTAGTGGTTTCCAAGATAAGGCCCATCTGGGAAAGACAGACCATATTTTGCATGGTTAAAAAATAAGTGTTTGAGTATGTAATTTCAGTAAAGACTTGGCAGAGTTTAGCTTCAATATTTGGGTTTCCTCAAGACTACCAGCACCTAATTGATCAGGAGCATACCCTACTGAAAATACTGAACAGGGTGTAATGCCACACAACGTTTCTGCAGCATGTTCCTCCCCAGGAAGTAATCAATCCCAAACACTTCAAGGCTCCTTTTGTGAAACCCAACTGTCCCATAAACCAAGGAATCCATATTTCAGTTAGGTATCAACTCTGTAGTACTACCACTTCCACAGTGCTTAGAGCTCCTGCCCATCCAGGGAACGCAGGATCCAGAATTCTTTCCTCTAACAGGTACACACTACCCTACCCAAAGACAATCAAATGAGCAATGTTGGCAAGGTTTTCCAACAAAGGAAGTGCAGTTTGCATGCATACCCTTGTTTTACAAAATCATATAGGAACTAGCACAATTAGCATATCTATTTAATAAGAAATGTAACCACACTAAATTGTCCTTTAGGCAGGCAGCCTAGATTCCTAAAGCCATCCTCTCCCCAGTAATACTACCTCTGTATCTATTTTTGCAGATGCAAAGGTGTAGAACTGTATGCATGCAGCAAGACCCAGGGTGCCATGCTACATTTATTCTTGCCACATACAAAGGCTGTCAATTAAACTGCCTTTCCTACAGCTTCACATCTCACGCTACTGGCATAGCAGGAGGTCACGCAAGAGTAACATGAAACAATGGGATCTCCAGGAGTGACTGCTGGAGAATGTGAAAGAACAAAAATCTCTTCCAGGCTACTACCATGCTGTAGTGCAAACACACATTATAGCCTCATTCAGGAATACAGCACTGTCAGAAATCCTGACTCAACAGCAAGACAAAACTAATGCAAGTATTTTCTCTGTAACAGCATTTCATAAAAATAGTAACATGCAGAAGTTACTAACACCTTTGCCCAGCCTCCTGCCTCAGAGTTCACATACCAATACCTTCCCCAATTCGGCAGGGAGCGGAAGTGGTGCAAACAGAAGGGGACACCTGCATTGCTGTCAGGTCCTACCTCAGCATCAGAGAGCTCAGAACATTGCATCAGGGAAAGCCAAAGATCACAGTAAGAGAAAGGTAATACTTACGGATATTGTGATAAGAAATGAGGGGCTTTTGGAACCCTTGGGAATATGAAAAGAAGATCCTTAAAATTCAGCAAGATTCCTTACCCACACCTTGAAGGTGTTTCTTTATTCCTTTAATTTCCAAAGTCATAAATTCAACTCAAAAGAAACCTCAGGGGAAAGTCTGCAAAGTGCTGGGAGAAAAAATTGTTTCTTAAACTTTATTCTTACATGTGTTTTTCTCCTGCTTTCCACCCACAATCCATTTTTGTGAGGGTTCCCCTGAAGTTTCTCTAGGGAAGAAGAACCACCACACTCTTCCATGCTAGCTAAGACATCCTGGAATTAAGACAGCATATTCTGGTATCAGTCTCCCTCCTAGGTTCACATCAGTTCCAAAACCACAACATTCAGGGCTTCATTCATTAAGAAATAGCTCAGCTAGCAATTTTAGATTTGCTGTCAGGCACACAAAGTACAATTTTCTGGACAGAACAAGATTTTCTGTTAGGATGCAACCAACCAAAAAGTATGGTAGACTTCAGGAGTTTTTACAACTTCACATTAGAGTCAAAAAAAGTTATACTGATCAAGTTGGCTGGTCTCGTAACATGACCCTGTGTTAGTTCCCCTACTGTATAAGCTTAAGTAGTGCCAATGGTTTAACCCTAAATATTCAGAAATAAAGGTTAGCGTATGAGCATTGGACAAGTTACAGTTGATAAGCCATGGCACAAACATAGAAAACTGAAGACCAGTATTCCCATTTGGCTTCAGTCTGATTTGGTCAAAAAATTAGACAAGCAAACACCTACGAATCATATGACAGGACTTTATGCCAACGTTCTTGGGCAACAGGTCCACTGAAAGTTCCTGAGCTTATGGCAAGAGTTACTGGGTTAGATAGCACTGCTGGGGTTACAAAGGTAGCTTATGATTTATAAAGATAACTCCTACTTCTGTAGGCTTCTGTGTTAACAGAACTGAAACATGTAGCCACATTGGGCAGGGCAAGGACCTGCACAGGTATAGAGCATCAAAGAAGCAGGAAAAGAAAAATGTTCTTTACAAGAAGAGGCTGGAATACTTCAGGCAAACAAAGAAGGAAGTCAAAAAAGATCAGACTATAACCTGCACACACAGAATTTTCCTCCATCCTTCAAAACCCCTCTCCTTCCATGCTGCAAAGAACTGGCATCCTTTGACCATCATTCAAAATTTTTGTTCAGTCCCTCAAAGCTTTAAGAGCTAATGCACAAAACCAGGAACGCCCAAGGTGAAAGGATTGTGGTACAGATCTAAACACTTGAGAATATATAAACTTAAACTGAAAGTCCAGTTGACATTGAAGCCTCAAGCACACAAAAAATCCCACATCATGGCCAGAATTACAAAGACAACCTTTTGCTCAAGAAATTACACTCTGAAGTCTTACACCAAAAGATAGAAGATTAGCAAAGAAATTATTATTAAAAGAAGTTTTCAAACAAAAACCCATACTACACTTTGTTGATGCACAGCGTAAAGCAGAATTATACTAAGCACAAAAATTTCATACAATGTTTTTCTTCTACTTTAATCAACATTGACTTGTTTCAGATCAAAGTCAAAGAAGCAGCACAGCCCCTGGAAGCATCTAATCTGCATACACACTGAAGAAAAACAATAATTTACATCACAAGCCCCCCCAAAAATGGCCCACATTTGTGCATGAGGTTCAAGCACCTTTAGCACATCTCTACTACTCCACCATCTGTTCTGAGTTTTAATCATGGAAACACTGAAGTTATTCATTATTTGAAAACATGGCCACACTTGTAGCTTAATCCACTTACAGTTAATCATGCATTACATACTCTTCATATAAGTATCCTGGGTAAAAACAGACATTCGTCAAGTGTACCAAAAATATGAAGGTTTGGACTTCACCTTCCTGCCTTTTTCCTTTTTTTTTTAATTTTAATTCTTCAGTTAACAGCAGGGGGAGAAGGAAGGAAAGCTTTCAATTATAAATGTACACATCTCAAATACATATTAAGCAAGCATGGGGTAAGAGGAAGGAAAAATTTTTTTTTAAAAAAATCACACCTTTGCAGATCACATAAGACAATGAATCACAGAGAGAGAGCAGGTTTCGAACGACTCTTACTAGCACAATTGAAGCTAATGTGCATCTAGGGGATACATTTTGCTTTGCGTTTGCCATTCCACGACATTATGGATTTATAAAAGCAGAGCCTCAGAAAGAAAGATCAATGTGTGACAGTTCTCTTTGATCTCTTGGTTTACTTACTTCTGCAAGTGAGATCAGATTTAAAAAGCCACAGGAATTAACCACTTTGAAGTATTTTAACTTTTCATTAACTGGAACAGTGGTACCCAATTACAAGACAAAATCAGGAAGTAGAGCTTATTTTATTTTTGCGGACTTAAGCTTGTTGCACAACTAAGAGGAAATCCAGCACTTAATTCACTTTTCAGGTACCTGATTTGTCATTAATATAGGAGTCACAGGGAAGAAAAGGATACTTAACGACAGGTGACCTATTTTGCTCTGGAACTAGTAGCACAGCATCCCCTCTCAAATTCAAAAAAAGCCACTATGAGGTTTAGATATTTTCCTTTTCATGTTTATTCAGCTGACAAGCATGAACCTGAGAACTGACCAAATTAATAAGGACCATTTTGCCCCTTATCAGATTAAGACTCGCTAATGATGACAGGAAAGGAAGACTGAACTCTTTGCTCTGAATAAAATTGGTGGCTCTTGATATTGGCATTCTTTAATGTCCTTAAAATGACAACTAAGCATAAATACAGTGGAAGAGCCTAAAGCTAACAAATGTGCAGCTTTTTTTAAATAGTTAACTTGGAAGTAGTTCTACTACTTTGTAGGTAATATGCTATGAACACATTCAGGCTATATTGCCTGAATGGGAAATATAAATTTATATAATGTAAACAGCATTTTTGAATATTTATTTTGAAAGATTTGAACAGTGACTTTGAGCCAAAATATGGAGGGAGACCTCAAAGCTGCCTTCTTCTGTTACTGCTTTTTGGGAATCTATGTATTATTTATTATTTCTACTTAAGACTTGATCATAGTATCTAGAAGGCAAGAGAGCTGAGAAAGAGATTGCAAATTAACAAACATACTCTGTCTAAAAATGTTTCTCTAAGAAGAGGTATTCAAAAACTTCACTGGATGACAAGTCTGGACAGGCAGTTATTTATTTTTCCTTTTTTGGAGAAAATCTTGGAAATCAGAAGAATAAAAGAACAAAAAATTACTTGCCATGTTGTTTTTTAAATAAGTAAGTAGTCCTGTAGTTCTGGTGTCAAACTGTTTCATATCCTGTGCATTAACTGGGGGAGGGGGGGTGTGGAGAAACAAAAAAATCACCAATGGAACAGATGTGCTTGGATTGGTAACCATGGAAAGGAAAAAAACATAAGTACCATAGTAATGGTCTTTTCATATTTGCTTACAAAAACAATCCATACACTGAAAGGTAAAACTGCAATAGCAACACTGACAAGACTGGTGACCCTGGGTTTAACTAGGTAAGTATGAAACCACTAGGATCATCTACCAAGAAACAGTTCCAAAACAATAGACAAATTATTATGAAGTTGTCTTTGCCTATTTATACTCTATCTCTGCTCACATAATCAATCCACACACAAGTTTACCAAATATGACCCAAGATTTCCATTTTATCATCTGGACACCCACACACATGCTAAGGAAAGGAACAGACTTCACTGTTTTCTTATAAATTGGTCACTTCTTCATTACCCAAAATAAATGAATCCCTTCTTTTCCCCAGATAAAAGCTTACTGTTTATAAAATTAATTTCTCCACGAAGAAGTTGGATCTGAAGTAACAGAGCCTTCTAAGAAGGAACAAAGAGACAAAGTACTAAAACAACTTTCTAGAAATAAACCCTGTTGACTCACACGGGGGCAACCAGAAACAAAAGGACCAATTTAGAGAAGAAGGATCTTTCTTGACCACAAGACAGCCAAAACCTGGGCTAATGCAGGCTTTAACTGGGGAGGTATCAAACTGCAAAGGAGCGCTGACTGAACCCTAGGAAATCCTGAAATTCCCAAGGAAAATAGTCAAAGCCAAAAGGGACACCAGGAGCAGCAAATGATGGAATGTACTTTTCTACTTTACACTACCAAAAGAAATCGCATTAGAAGCCATTTGCCAGCTATCGATCATCTCGATCACTCATTGCCCAAGGAAAGAAAAGAGGAAATGAGACCACAGGTTCACTGCACAAAGGATCTTGATATACTGTCCCAGGTTCTGCACTCCAGGAGTGCAGCCAGGGCCCCAAAGCCAGCACAGGAACGCATACAGGTCCAGGTTGGAGATGCAGTCACAGCAGCCCTCCCGCTTCCCAAAGATGCTAGTTACAAGTGTGTGACAATCCTCAGTCACAACTCACAAAAGACCTTCTCCCAGCACAGGGTCACAAGTCACAAGCCACATAACGCAACAGAAAGGGATGACAAAAATTTTTTTTGTTTAGACAGCAGACAGTTACTTTAAAAACCAACCAAAACCCCAAGGCAGCCCCCATCCCCCTTCATTCCCCAGAGAGCAGCTGTACAGAGCAGCAGTATAGTCTGCCTCCTCTAGCATCTACGAGAAAAAACAGATTATGCATGCTACTAAGAAAATAGCTTTACGACAATCTTGTGGGAGAAGAAAGCTCATTTTAAACTCTTACTATGCTTTCTGCAGACCGGACTGAAGAGCTGAGTAGCAAACAGGGAAGGAATCAGAGACCCTGCTCCTCTTCAGTAAAAGCAGGAATATTCCCCCTGGTGGTACCTCACCTAGAGGCCGCATGGGGAATCCAGCTGAAAGGGTACCAAGCAGTAGAAGGGTCAGTCTGAGTAAAAACACATAGGTGGTGCCAAAGCAGATACCACATTAGGTTGTGCTGAGTAAGTTTGTGTAGTTCAATCCTAGAAACACAACCCTGCTTTACAGACAAATCCCAATACATGGCAAGACTACGTGCACTCACTAAAAGTGGTAGAGCACACCTTACATGCCCAATGGCACATCCAGCTTTGCACAAAGTGCACTGCTTTTCCTATATTTTAACCATTTATACAAACTGTTGGTTGATTTTCAAATACCTACATCATTAATTAATAAACAGGACTGCAGTTACATCCAACTTCTTAAGTGACAGCCACAAAGAACATAGTTAGGTCTTCCCTACATGTATTTACAACATTTCAGTTTTCTGAAGTCTGTATATACCACAATTATCAATGTATTTTGGACAAAGACCATTTTCTTCCCAGTTTCAAAACAACAATATTTACCATTAGGCTTTCAAATGAACTGTTTTACTGTTGCATACTAATATTTGTATTAGTGTAATTAATTACAAATGATGGCTGTATTATTTAAAATTAATTTACTTCCATTTTCTGAATGGTGATCAGGTATTGCAGGTTGGGTTATCAGGTGTTCTTGTGTATTGCAAGGACTGTCCTACTTTACTTATTACGAAGTCTATTAGAAAATATCTTTTCCTGCTGTACCTTTAGAAGCAGGAAGGAGGCAGGGGACACCAAAACCTTTCTGCGTGAATTACTTCTTTGCCCCAGCTCTGCCCTCTTCCTATTACTCATAAGAAAACCTGTGTTTCCTGCAGGTGTCAAGGAAATGTGAAGGCAGCATAGCTGATGCAGCATGAAGACAGCAGAGCAGTGGGAACAGCATGAAGACAGAAAATGTCAAAGGAAAAAAACCACACCAGGCTGAAAGGTACCTGTCAGGTCATCCAGCCCAGCCTCCTGCTCCCACGACCTCCACTATCACTCAACCATGGCTCGGCAAAGGCAGCTCTCAAAGACTCAACTCAAGACTGACCCTTAACTAAAACTCTCTGTCCCATTTTCCAGCTGGCAGAGCGACTGCGCATGTAGACACCCCCTCAGGCAGAGACGTTTTTGAAGCTGCTGTGAACCATTTCCCCAAGGGCAATTAACCTAGTGTTCAATGCAGCACACCCCAGCTAAGCTGCATTCTTGGTGAGGATGCTACACCAGCCCCTGCTCCCTGATCACGGACCACCCTCCCAGGGCTCTCCAGAGCACTGACGGACACCTCTTTGTCCACAGAGCCGTCACAGACCCCACTTCCCAGGGAGGCATGGGCTGAGTTCAGATAAATCCTGGAAGGTTTGCAGGTGACCGGGGAACTGCAGCATAATGAATGCTTTGTTTTTAAGATTAGCTGGGAGGACACAGCATGGAGAAGCACCTTCCCAGGCAGGCTCCCCCATTTCTGACTGGTTTATGGTGATAGTTTTAGAACTTGAAGTAGTTCTTCTAAATACACATTTATGATAAATCTGAAATAACAACTAAAAATGTCAACATTTGCGTCGTGTCAGAAACTGAAAACACACTATCTTCATAACTGCTGATTAATAACTTTTTAGCAAGCTGGCTTTTAAAACAGCTATGGTAATATCTTAAGTTAGTTACCTCTCACAGCAGGCTCCCATCAACCAAGTGATATCAGCAATAACCTCAGCTCTTTTTTTTCTTTTTAAAATGGGGCACAGGGAAGGAGGGAGAGTAAACACACAAAGTAAAGGCCAGCACGTCAGTAGGAAAAATCCTTGTTTGATCAAAGAAAGCAATAAGAGACCTTCAAATTAAAGGCTTTTTCAACCCTTTGGTTACATACTATTTACTCAAATATCAACTACTACTAAACAAGCCACTTCAGGCTAATAGCGAACATTACTTTTTGATGTTAGATAGTGACCCACTACATACCCTTAGGTAATCTGTTTATTTAACAACACTGAGATGCAGAATATAAGTGATGAGACAAATATATTTTTCAAGTCACCAGCATGCCCATATTTAATCATTAGGGCTTGGAAAAGACTTTGCAAGCCCCCTTTTACTCACGAATGCACTAAAAAGTAAGCAAAGCTGACATAAAGATAACATAGGCTATGTTCAATAATTCCATTTTTCTCCTTTCAGGCAATATTTGAAAGTTTTCCATAAAGACAGCTATCAACAATCATGTTTAACAGCAGCTAACTTGAGTTATTTGAAGACATGTAACTACTTTCTCCAGAAAAACTACAGTATTAGTTACCAAGGTTACCTAAGATGGAAAGCAAGGCCTAACAAACACATGGAAAAGCATGACATGTTTGCAGCCAAGACAAAAAATACCTACTGTGATAAAAATAATCTGAAGCCTGTTGCACTTTTATAGGTGAATTTATTCTTTAATAGACTGAGAGTGTATCAAGGTAAAAAAAATCTTAAATTTCAACAACTGAAAGTTCAGCTTGTGTACGCTATAACACATACAGGTAACTTCATTAACATACCGGACAAGACAACTAGTTTGTCTGCATCTTTAGGTAGCAGAATATACACTTATGCTTGAATTTACTACCGAACTGTCACACAAATGATGCAAGTCTACCAGATGCAGCTTCCTGGGTCTCTTGAGCTCCAGTCACAATGAAACAGCAGGTTTTGATCTCTAACATGTCAACAAACTGTGCCAAAAATCAGAACTTAAAGTTATGTTGAGAGACCTCAAATCAACACTATGTGATTTGACTGATATTTGCTTTTAATCAAGTACACAATTTGACAGCTACCATGGGTATATGAACATACAGCTATCATTCTGCAGTTGTCCAAAGGATGCAAAGCACATCAAGATGAAACTATTGACTTCATTCTTGATCTAGCACACAGACGTGATTCATTAGGTGGCTGGACTGAAGAAGCACTTTCAGAGTACTGTAAATGTCTTATGTAGAGAAGATTGCCTGTCTTGAGTGTGGTCAGATAGGAATGACATTAAGCTCATTTTCAAGGAAAACAGCTACAAATTTCTTTTCATATTTAGAGTTGTCCTTAAATGCTTGATGCAGGCAGTATTCCAGGGAAATTCAATCTTCCTGCAACTACCTGAGAAAGTTTAAGTCTTGCTTTGAAAAAAAATTATTTACCTTTATGTACCAAAACAATTTAATTACATAGAAAACTGCACAGAAATGCAGGTATCACAATGTCAGAAAGGACTTTGCCCTCTCAAAACATTTGAAGAGTCAAACTGATTTCAGGCACACATCCTCTGACAGTATTCTGGGGTAAAGCTTCATTTTTTTTACAAAAATCTCTGATGTTATATTCTGATCCCTCTTGCAACTTCCCATCAACCCTGTAACATAGAAGGCACAACTTTTTTTTTTTTAATGAAAAAATTGTCAGCAATGTAAGTGTAAATATTACTTTAATAATTTCTTTGGTATTCTTTTCCACCAATGCAGCAAAATTTAAAGATTCAGAATTACATGTGTGAATTCTCAGTCTCCTGAAACTACTAATTTTTTTGGCAGGAGAATTAGGACTAACATATTTCTAAAGTTTTACTCAAAAAAAAACCCAATTCAACCCTAAAAAATTAATCAAGACACTAATTACCAAGAAAAGGAAGTATTCCCCAGTTAGATGTTATGAAACTTAGTGACATAATCTCTGGGTTCTCAAAAGTAAGTTTTATTACACATGACTAAATACTGAGAGCCAATCCCTCAACCTGCCCTCGGGGAGTTCTCCAGAGCTATTTGCTCAAGAATGCAAATCAACCTTGAGTCACACTAACACCATCCATAAACTCAGAGGAAGGGAGTGGGAGTAGAAGGCTACTTACAGGCCAGCTGAAACGTAGTGGGCCATTTAGATAGCTGTATGTATAGTATTGGCATTCAAAAGACTAACTGCAAACCAGAATAGTTCAACCACAGCAAAGGGGCACATGCCAGACACATACAGATTTATTCAAGCCATCAAGCTACTTGCGCCAGCCTATCGAACCAATTACAAAGCATTCAACTGGAAGCAAAGATTATTTAAAATATAAAGGAAGCTATGACTAATGAGGAGACTTCTGTTGTTGGACAGCTATACTGCGTGCTGCTGTACAATCAGCAACATTCAGATTATCACTCTTGCAATGAAAGGTACCCCACAATGAGGCTGGCATCGAGCTGTGTTCATGAAAGATGAAGTCAAAGGTCCCTACTACTTGGAAAGCCAGAGTTATGAGAAAAAGCTAACAATAATCATTTCAACCTTGTTACAGCTCACTAAGAATCAATAGTTTCACTTGTATCTCTCCTTGTGCTGTTCTAACACAGCCAACTTTGTGGTTTTTGTTGTATTATATAACCATAAATGAGCAGCTCATTTCCTTTTAAAAGCAAACAAATAAAATGTTTTAAATAATGTTCACTCCCTGCTTAGTACAGCTTTTCTGGAAAAAGAAGCAATTGCTTCTTTTTTGCAAATTGCAAATAAGAAGTCTACCAGAAACAGCAATGCATGGTAACTAGATGATCTCTCACCAAAACAGGAAATTCTGCAAGTTTCCATTTAGAAGCAAGTATCTTTTTCCTGTAGTCCATGGCAAATACCCATAGCATGACTAATATACCATACTAATGCAGCCAATTATGGAACACAACTAGGCAGAAAAAAATAAACCCAATCTACTCCAGTAATAGGTGTACCATGTGATGAAGGACCTTTCCATCTTCATGCATACTTTCTTGTGTGTAAGTGGTAAGGACTGCCTGCTGGGGGTGAAAGGGAGGACAGGGCACTCTAGAAGCAACAGATTCACCTTCCATTCTTTGTGACTGAGCAAGAATTCCAGCTCTCTCCATTTATATCTAATTGCTTCATTTTGCTGTCCACACAATCTGATATGCTATTCCACACCACACATCCAAGCTAAAGATTTGATTTCTGACAATGTTGGACTGTATTTTTGTAAGGACTGTCACGCATGTACTGAAACCAACTAAGTAACATTTATTTCATCTTGAATCAGCTTGGTATTTTTCTGGTTTTAAGTCCCAAGTTTTAGAGCTTGAAAATGTTTAATTCCTCAGGAATGGTAATTAGCCATTGGTACTTTTTGCTCATGTAAAAGAAAAATGTATAAAGAAAGGACTTCTAAATAATTAAACTCCCTTCCTGAGCAATAGAAGAAATAACTGATTCCCAAATATATTTAATTGAACCTACTGCTGTTTCAAATTCAATTTTTCTTTAATTGGTAACTGCAGTACATGTGAATTATTAACTAGCAATCCCTGAGAACAGGATATAAAATAAAAAGAGAAAAGACTCCTAATGTAGCTGGAAGATAAACTCATATTTTTCAAGACACTCTGTAGAGTTTTACCCCCCGTACTGCTATTTTATTACCATCTACCTCAAGTTCTGCTGGAAGGTTTCCTATAAGGAGCCTACAGAAATCAGCTTGAGGATGACAGTACTATGGGACTTGCCTTCTCTGAAATGTTAAAGATTTTTAGAAGGGCTACAGGCACAAGAATTTGTACTGTGACTTCTAAAGAAGCTGAAAAGTAAGCAAGAACTTTTAAAAGGTAGCTCTGCTCACATGTGTAACTACACAACCAAGAACTGTTTCCCATTAACCCAGAAGACAGACAAGAACCCATTGGAGATACCCCAAGAAGCTACACAGCAACGAACACAACCATTTAACACCAACAGTGTGAACCACATAGTACGTCTTCAATCTGCACATCCTTAAACAGCAAGTGACAACTATTTTCCTACATTTTTGCATGTTATATTCTTAAGATGCCTACAGTTCTCCCAGCTTTCCTGTGTTTAAAAGAGGTTATTACCCGAGTCACAAGCATGACCACATTAACTGCAGTCAGCATTACAAGCTCTCAGTTTTCTTCCAAATCTTATGCCACTCGTCATTTACCCGAAAATGCTGATAAAAAGACATCCTACTTTGGCAGTTGCCAGCCTTTGTTTCAGAAATACACCAGCCTTTGTTGCAGAGCTGAGCTTTAAAATGCCAAATGATCAAGGTACATCTGGTACCATTTCAGGTTTTTTTAATTCTATTTTTTAAACTAAAGTCCACTGGATAACTGGAGCTTGCATCTTTACTCTGCTGGGTGAGGATCACCTCAGCTGAGATTGCACAAGTCTGAATAACACACGGAAAAGGATGTTAGTGGCAAAAAGACCACTCAATAGGTCCAACAATATCCTAACCCCCAACACTCAGATTTTCCCTAATTGCCAGAAAGGTGTGAATTTCTCCTAATCTTTGGAAGGAAGGAGTCCCCCAGGCAAAGAAATACACATCCAGAACTTCAGGTAAGAACACCTGAGACGCAGGCACATGCATCAACTTAGTATTCATCCCTCACCAGTCACCCATACTTGGAGCATCAATCCACACTCCTGAGCAGCAGCACTGTCAGCACGTGCTGCTGCTGCTGCTACAGTTCCTCAGCAATTCACTTAGTTAACACTGCATGCTACACCACAACTGGTATGCCATTTGGTACTAGATGACAATCAAAATATCACAGAATGGTAACTGTTGGAAGGGACATCTGGATGTCATCTCGGTCAACCCTCTGCTTGAGCAGGCACACCTAGAGCAGGGGGCACAGGACCGCGTCCAGGCAGGGTTTGAATGTCTCCAGGGAAGGAGACTCCACAGCCTCCCTGGGCAGCCTGTGCCACTGCTCTGTCACCCTCACAGGAAAGAAGCTTTTTCTCATATTGAGGTGGAACTTACTGTGTTCCAACTTGTGCCCATTATCCCTTGTCCTGTCATTGGGCACTAAGGAAAAGAGCCTAGTCCCATCATCCTGACACCCACCCTTTAGATATTTATAGGCATTTATGAAATCCCTCCTCAGTCTTCTCTTCTCCAGGCTGAACAAAACCAAGTCTCTCAGCCTTTCTTCATAAGAGAGATGCTCCAGTCCCCTGATCATCTTGGTAGCTCTCCGCTAGACTTGCTCAAGCAGTTCCACATCCTTCTTAAACTGGGGGGCCCAAAACTGGACACAGTACTCCAAATGTGGTCTCATTAGGGCAGAGTAGAGGGGCAGGATAACCCCTCTCGATCTGCCGGCCACACTCCTTTTAATGCACCCCAGGATGCCATTGGCCTCCTTAGCCACAAGGGCACGCTGCTGGCTCATGTTTAACTTGCTGCCCACCAGCACTCCCAGGGCCTTCTCAGCAGAGCTGCTTTCCAGCAGCTCAACCCCCAGCCTGTACTGGTGCATGGGCTTCTTCCTCCCCAGGTGCAGGACCTTTGCACTTGCTCTTGTTGAATTTCATCAGGTTCCCCTTGGCCCAGCTCTCCAGCCTGTCCAGGTCTCACTGAATGGCAGCACAGCCTTCTGGTGTATCAGCCACTCCTCCCAATTTTGTATCGTCAGCAAACTCGCTGAGGGAACACTCTGTCCCTTTGTCCAGGTCATTGATGAACATGTTGAAAAGGACCGGACCCAGCACAGACCCCTGGGGAACACCGCTAGTTACGGGCCTCCAACCAGACTCTGCCCTGTTGATCACAACCCTCTGAGCTCTGCCATGGAGCCAGTTCTCTATCTACCTTACAGAGCAGCACTCAGTCGGCGAGGCACGCGGCAGCAGCAGTGGTAAGTCCTGCGACTGGGCGCTAGATTGGGGTAGAAAAGGGCGTTTCCTGTGCCAGGGAACCCGATGAAGAGCCCGGTGGGGCCCTCGCGCCAAAAGCAACCGGCTGCTCTCGCGAGCGAGGCAGATGGGGCTTGGGCGTTGCTGGGGCAACGGCGGGAGATTTAAACAGGCCCCTAGGGAGCGCGAGCGACCAGGACAGGCAAACAGGGCGTGGCGCGGCAGTTCGCACAGGCAGGGCGAGCAGGCAGTTCGCACAGGCAGGGCGAGCAGGCAGTTCGCACAGGCAGGGCGAGCAGGCAGTTCGCACAGGCAGGGCGAGCAGGCAGCTGGCGAGCTCTCCTCGTGGTCTGCGCTCTCCCAGAAAAGACTTAGCCATGGTCTCTGCTCGGACAAGAGCTATCACCAGGAGGCATGTGGCAACGCAGACAGAACTCCCACTAAAACAGGCAGCCACCCAGGTCTCTGGTTGCAGGGAGTGCCAGAGCCTTGCTCCAGTCATGGAGGGCTCCTGAGACAGGACCTGCATGAGGTGTGAGCAGGTGGAGGATCTGCTCAGCACGGTGGCAGAGCTGAAAGAAGTTGCGAGATTGAGGTGTATCAGGGAATGTGAGAGGGAGATAGACTGGTGGAGCCACTCCATACCATCCCTGAGACAAGCACACCAGATAGAAGCATCAAGAGAAGGAGTGGCTCCCCTGCCCTCGTGCCACCAGGCAGAGGGAGGGGACCCAAGAGACGGAAGATGGATTCAGATCCCTGCTCGGTGCAGTAGGCAAATCCTCTCCTGGCTGACTTCGCCCGCCCAGGTGCCCTTACACAATAGGTATGAGGCTCTGGAACCCAAAGGCCAGGAGGACAAAGACACAGTGATCCATCCAAGGGGTTGACTAGAGGGAACCAGTCAGCCCCACGCATTACAATGGCCACTGGTAAGAAAAAAAGAAGGGTAATTGTTGTAGGGGACTCCCTTCTGAGGGGAACAGAAGGCCTGATGTGCCGACCGGACCCATCCCATAGGGAAGTCTGCTGCCTCCCTGGGGCAAGGATAAGAGACATTACCCGGAAGCTCCCTGGGCTAGTAAAAGGATCCAATTATTGTCCACTAGTGGTTGTTCAGGTTGGCAGTGATGAGGTAGCTGAGAGAGGCTCAAAGACAATCAAAAGGGACTTTAGAGAACTGGGGCGATTACTTGAAGGATCAGGAGCGCAGGTAGTGTTTTCCTCCATCCCATCGGTAGCCAGGAGACATATGGAAAGGAACAGGAAGTCCCATCTCATTAACACGTGGCTCGGAGGCTGGTGCCAGTGGTGGAATTTTGGGTTTTTTGATCATGGGGCAGTTTCCATGGGCCCGGGCCTGCTAGAGACAGATGGGGTTCATGTGTCGCAAAGGGGGAAAAGGCTTCTGGCTCAGGAGTTAGCAGGCCTCGTTGAGAGGGCTTTAAACTCAATATGAAGGGGGCAGGGGATAAAACCAGGCTTGCTAAGAATGAGCCTGGGGTAGCAGACCTGTGTTGGAAAAGAGATCAATAGATCAACTGAAGTGCATTTATACCAATGCACGCAGCGTGGGCAATAAACAGGAGGAGCTGGAAGCCATCGCATTCCAGGGAAACTATGATGTGGTCACCATCGTGGAAACATGGTGGGATGACTCACACAACTGCAGCACAGCAATGGATGGCTACAAGCTCTTTAGAAGGGACAGGCAAGCAAGGAGAGAGGTGGAGGGATAGCCTTGTATGTTAGTGTTTTGACTGCCTAGAACTCAATGACGGTAATGATAAGGTTGAGTGCTTATGGGTAAGGATCAGGGGGAAGGCCAAAAAGGCAGACATCCTGGTGGGAGTCTGTTACAGACCACCCAACCAGGATGAGGAGACAGATGATGTACTCTGCAAGCAGTTGGCTGAAGTCTCACTATCTCTAGCCCTAGTTCTCGTGGGAGACTTCAACTTACCAGATATCTGATGGAAATACAACACAGCAGAGAGAAAGCAGTCTCAGAGGTTCCTGGAGTGTGTGGGAGATAACTTCCTGATGCAACTGGTAAGTGAGCCAACCTGGGGAGGTGCCCCGCTGGACCTGCTGTTTATGAACAGAGAAGGCCTGGTGGGTGATGTGGTGGTTGGAGGCTGTCTTGGGCTCAGCAACCATGACATGATAGAGTTTTTGATTCTTGGAGAAGTAAGGAAAAGGATCGGCAAAACCACTACCCTGGACTTCAGAAGGGCAGACTTTGCATTGTTAAGGAGTCTTGTTAAGAGAGTCCCTTGGGAGGCAGTCCTGAAGGGCAAACGAGTCCAGGAAGGCTGGATGTTATTAAAGAAGAAAGTCTCAAAGGCACAGGAGCAGGCCGTCCCCATGTGCCATAAGTCGAGCAGGCAGGGGAGAAGACAGGCTTGACTGAATAGGGAGCTTTGGCTGGAACTCAAGAAAAAAAGGAGAGCTTACTGCCTTTGGAAGAAGGGGCAGGTGACTCAGGAGGACTACAAGGATGTTGTGAGGTTATGCAGGGAAAAGATAAGGAAGGCGAAGGCCCAGCTGGAACTTAAATTGGCCGCCACCGTTAAGGATAACAAAAAATGTTTTTAGAAATACATCAGTGACAAAAGGAGGGCCAGGGAGACTCTCCCTCCTTTGTTGGATGCGGAAGGTAACCTTGCCACAAAAGATGAGGAGAAGGCTGAGGCACTTAATGCTTTCTTTGCCTCAGTCTTTAATAGTCAGACTGGTCATCCTCAGGGTTGTCAGGCCCCTGTGCTGGGAGATGGAGATAGTATGCAGGATGAAGACCCAGTTGTTGAAGAGGTGGCAGTCACCGACCTGCTCCTTCACCTGGATGTTCACAAGTCCATGGGGCCAGATGGGATCCACCCAAGGATACTGAGGGAGCTGGCAGAGGAGCTCACCAGGCCACTCTCCATCATTTATCAGCACTCATGGTCAACCGGGGAGGTCCCAGATGACTGGAAACTAGAGAATGTGACACCCCTCTACAAGAAGGGTTGGAAGGAGGATCCGGGGAACTACAGGCCTGTCAGCCTGACCTCAGTGCTGGGAAAGGTCATGGAGCAGATCATCTTGAATACCATTACACAGCACATGTGGGACACCCAGGGGATCGGGCTCAGCCAGCATGGGTTTATAAAAGGGAAGTCCTGCCTCACTAACCTCGTCTCCTTCTATGATAAGGTCACCTGCTTAGTGGATATGGGGAAGGCTGTGGATGTTGTCTACTTGGACTTTAGTAAGGCCTTTGACACTGTCTCCCACAGCATTCTCCTGGAGAAGCTGGCCGCTCACAGCTTGGACAAGTGCACTCTGCGCTGCATTAAAAACTGGCTGGATGGCCGAGCCCAGAGAGTGGTGGCGAATGGAGTAAAATCTGGTTGGCAGCCAGTCACAAGTGGTGTTCTCCAGGGCTCAATGTTGGGGCCAGTCCTGTTCAATATCTTCACTGATGATCTGGATGAGGGGATTGAGTGCACTCTCTGTAAGTTTGCAGATGACACCAAGCTAGGTGGAAATGTCGATTTGCTGGAGGGCAGGAAGGCCCTACAGAGGGACCTGGACACGCTGGATCATTGGGCCAGAGCCAACTGTATGAGATTCAACAAGGCTAAGTGCCAGGTCCTGCACTTGGGTTGCGACAAATCCATGCAACGCTACCAGCTTGGGGAAGAGTGGCTGGAGAGCTACCTGGAGGTAAAGGACCTGCGGGTGTTGGTTGACAGCTGCCTGAACATGAGCCGGCAGTGTGCTCAGGCGGTCAAGGAGGCCAATGGCATCCTGGCTTCTGTCAGCAATAGTGTGGCCAGCAAGAGCAGGGGAGTGATCGTGCCCCTGTACTGGGCACTGGTGAGGCCGCACCTTGAATACTGTGTTCAGTTTTGGGCCCCTCACTACAAGAAGGACATTGAGGTGCTGGAGCATGTCGAAAGAAAGGCAGTGGGGTTGGTGAAGGGTCTAGAGCACAAGTCTTATGAGGAGAGGTTGAGGGAGCTGGGGTTGTTTAGCCTGGAGAAGAGGAGGCTGAGGGGAGACCTTATCACTCTCTACAACTACCTGAAAGGAGGTTATAGCAAGGTGGGGGTCGGTCTCTTCTCCCTAGTAACAAGCAATAGGACAAGAGGAAATGGCCTCAAGCTGCACGAGGGGAGGTTTAGGTTGGAAATTAGGAAAAAATTCTTCACCGAAAGAGTTGTCAGGCATTGGGACAGGCTGCCCAGGGAGGTGGTTGAGTCTCCATCCCTGGAGGTATTTAAAAGAAGGGTAGATGTGGTGCTTGAGGATATGGTTTAGTGGTGGACTTGGCAGTGATAGGTTAGCGGTTGGACTCGATGATCTTAAGGGTCTTTTCCAACCTTAACGATTCTATGATTCTACCTCACTGTCTGCTCATCTAACCTACGCTTCCTAACCTTACCTATGAGGGTGTGATGGGAGACAGTGTCAAGAGCCTTGCTGATGTCAAGGTTAACAATATCCACTGCTCTCCCTTCATCTACCCAGCCAGTCATGCCATCACAGAAGGCTGTCAGATTGGCCAAGCATCATCTCTCTGTGGTGAATCCATGTTGACAATATGAACACAAAGATGCCTTTTTCCTAGCTATTCATTAAAAAAATACAGGAAAACAGTAATAAAAAGACTAGTAGCAGAGACAAACAGGCAGTGATTGTTCTATAGAGGAAGATATAGTTAATCCCTTGCAGGGAACAGCTAATGCAGAAGAATAACCTGGTTTCCTAGAGAGACTTGGGAGTGACGTGTTAAACTGAAGCATTATGAACATGTCACACTAAGAGAGTTGCCTGTCACAGAGGAAGCCAGATGCAGGGCTGGTCCAGCCAGGCACCAGAGGCCGGCGAAGCAGCTGCCAGCAGTCCTGTCAAACATCCGCTGCAGGGTGGCAGAAGCAACCAGACAGCGTCTGGGCAGGAGGCACAGCATGGAATCATGCTTGACTAACACCTACCCCAGGCACAGAAAAAATAATCCTCCATGCTCACATCTATTTCATAAAAAGACTTCTGATTGGGAGGAGAAAAGGAAGCACAGCCTTTCTACATATCAAGTGAAAACATTTTTAATTAGATACAATGTTGGAATGTCTAAGTTCAAGACTTCAAATTGTCTTCCTATTTTGATCAGCAAGTATCCTGTGAGGGGATTCCTCTTCGTCTCCTACCTCCTCTGAGAAACATTCATCATCATCTACTTAAAGAAACAGGAAATTGTTGAATACTTAGATACATCTTTTCTAATTATTTTTTATTTCAGCTTGGACACAATTTGCAGGAGCACAGCAGTTACTGATGTCCCACCAGGCAGCACTGCAATAGCGAAGCTGTGCTGGAAAAGCACTTTTTAGTCAAAGATGGAACACAGCAACTCATTTGATTAAGAACCTGAAATCTGATTCTTCCACAATTTGAATGAGATTTACTTTCTAGAAATTGCCTGTCTGTATTTAGTGGTCTATTTAAGATTGACTTTTTTTTTCCTAAAAAAAAAATACTGCTTCCTAAAAAAAAAAATACCAATCCAGCACCACCTTTCATTATTTTGATTCTTCAAATAAACAAATCGGAGGAAATAAATCCTTGTTTTTCAAAAAAAGATGCACTATTACTCAAAGAAAACCGTTCAAGAAAACGCTGTATTCTATTACACAGTAGGCCAGTTGGTATTATTTTCTGATGCTTTAACCTACAACTATAAAAAAAAGTTGCCAAACCAAACTTAAAAATTTCAGACAGATTTGTAAAGTAAAACGTCTGCCTCCCACTAAGGGAAACAGCAAGCTTGCTTGTGGTACTAAAATAACAATTAAATAACTCTGCAATACATTGTTGTATCCTAAGTCTTACAAAGATTGCCCAGACTATTTTTGCCTCGGTTAAGACACAGCTACACATGCGCACTAGTGTGCCCAGGAGCAGAAGCACTGAGACGAAGTGCATCTAAAATTCTTCAGCAAATTCACAGACCAGTACTTGCAACAGTTAGCCAAACATAGCTGTGCAAATAAAGAGTCAAGAATCCCTTGCTGCAGTCCTCAGGAGGTGGCCTCAGCTGTCAGACAGGAAGCGGAAACACAGATTATGCCAACGGGACAGCCCTGGAGAAGGTACCACTGATCACCTGAAAGGGTCTGTCAGTTCTGTCTTGGAGGCGGAGTCTTCCATTACTACCCCATCTCCCAAGTGAACTGAAGGTTTTTAAATAAATAATGCAGTTCAGAAAGTAGTGAACTTCTCTCAAAAAGCTGCATGCATGACACCTGTTTGACACTTACTGGTCAGAACAATAATCCCTTTCCCATGTTATTTATAAAAAGAGATAACTGTTTAATCTCTATCACATATATTTTTAAAAACTGCCTGTATATCCCCGCAAGCTCAGCACCTCAAGCGGTTTACCTACCAGCCTTGTCTCAGTTTACCTGCCCCAAAAAAGATGGCAAGTTTTACTGTCCACTACAATCTCTGTTATGGATCTTCTGTGCACACACAGGAGAACACAAAAGCTTATGAACCTAGGAGGGGAGGGAAGGGACAGGACAAAGTCAATGCAGTGCCCTCAGGAAGAGGGCCACACTCCAAATTGCATCTACTTTGAACTGAACTTCGTTAGTTCAATTAGGGAAGCATAATTCCACTTTCAGACTAGATGCATCCTCCTGCACAGGCAAAAACCTCAGCTACCTTCAGATTACAATCCAAGAGAGGCAGAGGTCACATTATGTTTGATGGTAAAAAGCCACTCTGATGGAGAGTTTTGAATTTGGAAGAGAAGGGAAAGAATGAGCAGGAGACTGCTCCTGCTTTTTCTATTCAGAAATCCACAGTGTGATTTCTGGAATTCTGAGGAATGGGAAAAAAGGACAGCTTTTGAGGGTAAATTCTTTGAACTTCCATACCTAAGCTTTTGAAATGACTCTGTATTCAACTATAAGCAGCACTAATATTTTACTGAAAATCGAATTTACACAGACTAACTTTTACCATCAATCACATCCCAGATTTAGAAGGGATGGGAAGGGGAGTTACAATTTTTGTTTTTTACAGTGCTCATGTAGAACAGTATTTCTAAAGCAGTCTTTGCAATTCTCACTTTAACTTCAAAACTCCAGGAAACTTTGTAGACATCCTTGAGGATATGTACATAAATATACTTTAAAGCCAAAAATAACATCTACATGTATGAATCACTGCATCATTTTCTAGCATGTGTCACTGTTTTACCAAATTGCAACCAAACGTTCTCCTGAAACTGTCATCATGTATGGATTATACATTGGTCATTCAAGTACATTTTCTCTCAATTTTATAAGCCTTGTGGGATACATGGAGAAACCCCTAAATACATGCTGCATGTTTTTTTCAGTTCCAGTAATTTAATGAGCACTATGGCTTCCAGGTAAGAACCAGATTAACGTTTTCACTGAGCCCAATAATCATCCTGTGATTTCATCTTCCTACAGAAATTCTGTATCCTGCATTATTTACACCAAGCATTTCTTGTAAGTTACTTAGCTCCGCTGAAAATTCAAAAGGTTACATTTAAGTGCTGCTCAGTACGCACTGAACAGTATTTTGGCATGTGACCACCTATTGTGCCCAACTAAGCATCACAGAAATAGTCTTACTTGATTCAATATGAAGTTTTAACTTGGCCTAATTTTTTGCTAGCTAAATTAAAACACGATGGTTTTAAAAATCTATTCAACCACTGAAGAAAGAAAAAGTATGGCTAGCTGTAGAAGCCCATAAAATGCAAGATGCTTAAAGACACCTGAATGTGTTCAGACTAAAGACAGATATTCCAGAATTGCTCTGCTAAATACAAGTAGCCTAAGAGAAGAGAGTGATGATCAGCAGAAGAAAAAAAAATTACTTTTACTGCATCACTTCAACAGCTCTCAAGAAAAAAATATGTCCATTGCCCCCCGCGGTGTCTTAATTACACAAAATAAAGTCCTACCATCAAGGCTTTTGTAAAGGGTTTCCAAACTTTCTGAAATTCTTATATCAACTAAACCAAAGGTATAACACATGAGTATGGCACAATATCACCTGGGGGATGTACCATGCTGTGGAGTTGGGATATTTGTAATTTGAAGGAGGAAGCAACCTCATGAGGCATCTGCTGCAACTAAACACATACTGAAGCATATATTTAAAATTCTTTTGCAGGTTCTCACTTTTTTCCAGTGTAGACAGCATAGGGAATACATCAAAATATCTCTACTGACATGACTCTGCTTCTCTCTCTCAGCACTAAAGTTTTCTTCAGCATTTAGGCTTTAAGAGTCTTGGGGTCTCTCTCATATTCCTTCTTTTCCATTAGAACAGAAGTTTTCACTTTTCAGCTTTGGTCTCTTCCCACCCCCACCCAGCATGACTGTAAACACCCTCCGTCTTCACTCACCACCAACTTCTTTGTACACCACTCAAGAGAAGCATCCCAGAAAACACCTGCAAGGCTGCTCACCTTCACTGCATCAGGAGCTGCACACAGGCAGTCCACTTCCTCATTCTGCTTGTGTGAAGTTTAACCATCTGTCACTACTAGCTCTGTGCCCCACAGAATTATCATCTCAAGAGTAAAGAGAGAGGCAGGTGACTGGTGAGACCCCATCCAAAGCACAGTATGCACTTATATCAGACTCCCCCCTCCAGACATGGGTCTTAAGTTACACATAAGCAGCTCTCCAAATCACTCGACACATATTTCTGCTCCCACGTAGGATGTTTCAAAAAGAGAGTATGTTTAACTTTTCCCCTGCCGTTTTACAAGATTAATCCAGTTATTCAATATATAATCCTTGCTTGGCTCAGAGTTGTTTCACATTAGAAAAATGGCAAGAATATACGATTCAGCCAAGTCTTCATACACTGTAAGTCATCTAAATACACAGGAGGCTGATGTTAACTGTTTTACTAATATTCCTCCCAAAAGAGCAGACAAACCCTTCAGTTTTAATTGCCTGAACAGCAAAACATGTCAAATCTTTTATCTGCTACACCTGAAGAAAATCACACCAGCAACTCAAATGTTACACAACTGGTAACCAAATAATACCTGAAGTTAACACACAGTTCTGTAACAAACACAGCATTGGAACAAGAGACAAAACCGAAAGAGCAGATAACTCCTAAGAGCCAACACCACATGTTCACATAAAATAAGACTGCTGTAGCAGACTACTATTTAAAATAAATGAAAGACTGAAGCATTTAACATAAAATAACTCAAATTCATAGAAGTTCTGAAAAGCATTAAAAGCTTCACACAGAACAAACTGCTTCACCTTAAAAATTACTCACTGACAGAAGTCATTCTACAGAAACATTTTTCCATTTCCTTAATTTAACATTGAACATGCACTGCTCCTCTTCAACTACATTCAGTTTCATAAGGGATAAGTCCCAGGTGACTGTACTGTGAAACAGCATCAGAGATGAAGTGCAATTCATGGGGAAAGGCCTGGTGTCACTCCTTTTGGCTGACTGATGTCTCAGGCACTCCAAGAAGCTGAAGCAGTGGAAGCTTCTAGAAGTACATGGACAGTGCCCATAAACAGGGGCTCTGGCTCGCTCTCAGAGGCTCTGTCTACACCAAGTACCCCCACTGGCAGGTCTGACGCTGCATCCAGGACTGGAGATATCTCCCTCTCTCTCTCTCTTTTCCCGCAAAGTTGTTAAGTAACTCAAGGCCTACCTCGATTTCCCATAAAGCCGCACAGCTTAGTGAGATATAATTGTGAGAGGGCCAACATGTACAGAATACTTGCTCTATCGAAATCTCCCATTAAAGTTGATGTTTGTGTACGGACCTTGAGTGATATTTTACCTTAATCTACAACGAGGGAATTTGCAAATCTTAGTCACTCCCCCGCATTCCCCCCTGCTTTTCAGGTGGGATGTGACACATTAATTGGTGTCACAGACAGGATTCCCTCCATGTTGGAAGGTCCCAAGGGATACCAACACTCCACCCAGGGAGAGCCAGGAAGTGACCTCTCAGCAACATCCAGGAGAGGTTCGAGCAGTAGCAAGCCATGGCTGCCCAGGAATGCTGGTGCCTGACTGCTCCCATTACTGAAAAGTTGAAGAGATATAAGGTGTGCCCTTCTCACCAGGAATGGCACGGGCCCATCTTAGTTGGCACAACCCAAAAGCTCTTGCAGACAGAATTACAACACTTGAGAAGGAACAAAAGGTACGACCAGGAAAAGCAAAAGCCATGGTGTGTACTCTGTTGGGAGCAGCACGAGTGGTGGCCCAGGAGGAGAGGCACCTGATTAAACAAACCAATGATGAAATGGTCAACCCCTTGCAAGAACAAACAAAACCCCTACAGAGCCAACTGACCACTGACTGTAATACCACTCAGCAACTCCACGCAGCTCCATCAGATGCATTGGACCAAGAAACAATTTTATGGTCCGCATTAGAGGAAGGGGGACAAGGATCTCCTGACCAGATAGGTCTTGATTCGGTTCCAAATAGTGAACCAGGATTTACAGGCTCAGCACACTTGGCCGAGAAACAGAACCCAAGACCCTTTTATCCAACTAGGGAACTGGAAATTAGCCAAGAAATATATTGCCCTGGGAATGAGTAAGCAAGCGGTGGTGGGGCCATTAATTAAGACACAGACCACCATTTATGGTTAAGATCAGGGAGCCCCACAAGTTACTACCCAGACAGCGCTGTACTGGGTGGCCAAAATGTTGAAAATCCAGGAAAAATACACCAGGTTAGCTCAAGAAACTGAGATGGAGTATGTATGGAGAGTAACACTGGCCGGTGGTGATCAAGTTTTGCTGTTGGAAGACGAGGCCCAAGGGTACTGGGGGCTTTTCCTAACTACTGATGACCCAAGAGAGCCGGGGGCATTAACTCAACAAGCTGCCTATTGGGCAGGGAGTCTGGAGCACTTGGAAAGGGCGGGATCCATTATGTATCAAGACCTCAACTACAAACCATTTGACTGAAAGTCTGCAGAAGGCTGCTTGCCGTCAGTTAACGTATGACAGGCCTTTAGTCCCCCAACAGCCTTCCCCAACGCTATTAATTGCTAACCCTGATAGAGTGACTCCCCTGATCCAGGGCCTACCTGATTCTTTGAAACTATATGCAGTACACCTATACGACTGTTTGTGGGACTCATTAGCCCTACGAGGAGGCAGATGGGCCCAACAGTGAGGGCCCATGACTTGGGAGAAGGTAGCCCAAGAGTTAATAAATTATGGTAGAAGGATGAGGATTACAGGGGGAGCCACAAAATCAGAGACTGCCGTGCGAAGAGGGGGACAGCGGGAAAATAGACCCCCGCCACCGTGAGCCTCAAGGGCAAAGAGAAACCTATTGTGGACTGAGGGAACTGAAAGGGGATTCCCCAGGATATGATGAACGGTATGCCTACTATGGCCTTAGAAAAGCTCATTTGAGCATGGAAATACAAAGGAAGTTGTCCCTGACCTTAAAAAAAACCCACTCGATCTTTATACTTGAGCAGCTGCTGACGCACATGGGAAGGATCACCAAATTTATACCTCATGGATTGTCCCATCCAATTAACCGTTGTTCGTCTTTATGTATATATTTTGTCAGAAGCCCACTGTGGGACTTATCTTTTCCATTGCTGAGTGGGTCATTCTTTACATCATTTCTCTGATTTTACTAGCTCTGTTTCTGCTCTTTACTAGGGAAAGATGGTGTGGGAGGGGTTTATATTCTTACTTTGTGGATGTATAATCTTGTTTCAGTCAACTGGGAATTTGGATAACCAACCCAACTCGCCAGGGGAACCAATTACTCGTTTTACCCAAATCTGGAATCAAACAGACCAAGGTCTTTGTGAGGACCTCCCCACATCTGTGCCAGTGGGTCTTAAATTTGCTATCATTTGGCTAAATTTCTCACAAATTTTAAATTTGAAGCTAGGAACATTAAACCAAAGATGCATTCAAAACACACTCAGGAGGAGAAAATGTTTCTGGGGAACTGACTCATCCCCATTTCAAGAGTATAGCAGCACAGATTGGTACAAACCCTCTCCAGTGATCTATCAATTTCTAGTTAACTTGACCGGGAGAGACATGTGGAATGCTACCTATTGGAAGCAGCGGCTCTGCAAGGCAACTACAAATGCCACCCTTGCAGCCCAAAAGAATTGGCCATTGTGTCCCCGGGAGGTGAAGACCCCTTGTAATCTTACACTGAATTGGATGTGGTGTCCCTGGGAGGTGGAGATCCCTTGTAATCTTGCATGCTGGGGGGACCCCCCAACTCACAGTGAACTCCTACACCACATATATAACGTTCCGCTATTCCCAGGTTGGCGTATTCAAATTCCTGACAAATGGGGTAACTATGCTCACTGTGATCGCTCTTACTATGAATGTGCTTGGTCCCTTAAGCATTTTTTTGTCTAATCCAGATAGTATAATTGACATACAAAAAATAAATCCCCTACCCCATGAGGACACACTCCCCCCCCCCCCCGCAGTGAATTGTTTACGTACAATTAAATCATTAACATGGGACCCCCTAGAAACATGGTATATCACAGAATTGTGAACCTTTATCTGGGATATGTGTACTTGTTGGGGTTTTGCAGTACCAGGGTTTAAACCTGGGGATCCCATGTATAATGGAACCATTACCAATTGAGAAACTGTGTTAGAATGCGGAGTCGCGCTTACTCATGGAAAAAAGTGGAACTTTGCATGGAAAGGGGAAACCAGAGTAACCAAACCCTACAACCCATCAACATGTTCCACTGCTAAGTATTGATCCCCTCAGGGTACTTTCTGGGCATGTTCAGATGGGAAAATGGACTCGTGTCTGGATGTACATGAAACGGTGGATTTACACTGTACCACCAGTATTCTATCAATGTCCCTCTCCAGAACATTTTACTTTAATGACCCCAACATAACCAGAGGAAACGGGATGTTGAAACATCTCAGGCTGCACCCGAGTGGGTAAGAGGAGACCTAGCACCCAATTATTATACCTGGGAAATGAAAGTGGCCCTTTCACTCTAGGTGAGGCCTATTTCACTCTAGGTCTGCTCCTACAAATACACCGGTTTCTGTTAGAAAATTTGACTTGGCAGGTACATATCTTGAGTAATTGGACTGCACGTGCTTTTGGAGAACTGAATTTGCAGCTTCAACAGGTGCCAAAGATGGCCTTACAGAACCATCTAGCACTGGATATGTTATTAGTCAAAGAACAAGGTGTATGTGGAGTGCTGCACCATACGGCTGGAGAATGATGTGTTACCATACACAATGCCACAACTACGACTGAGGAAGCACGTCAGATGACAATCACAGCCAAGATGGGAGACCTGTTCCACTCAATGTTGCCAAGTGACCGGAAGGTGCATTGGAATCTTGCTTTGTGGATCTCAACTCTGCTTACAAAATTTGGACTTGTGGGATGGTGGGATTGGATAGCAGAGCCTCTAGTGATGCTTTTGTTAATATTAATCATCCTAGCTCTCAGCTTTGCTATAATAAGGTTCCTAAGTAGCCAATTATTCTCTTCTCTCTCTCCTTCGATACGGTATGTTCAAGATCACCACTGCTGAGGAAGACCTTGGAGTGTTTGAGCCACAGGGTGGGGTAAGGGACGAGCCCCAGGTGGCCCTACTGTGGACCTGGAAAACTGCCTACAGTGTCAGAGATGAAGTACAAGTCATGGGAGGGGGCCTGGCGTCACTCTTTTTGACTGACTGATGTCTCAGCCACTGGAAAGGGAGAACCCAGTGTTATTTCACCTTAAGCCACTCGAAGGAGATGTGCGAATCTTAGTCACTCCTCCCTACTTTTTCACATGGGACATGACAACTTTCCAAACACACAAACTAAGATAGCAAGAGGCAGCATTGCTGGGAAGATAAGATCAAAGCACTTCCAACATTTTAATGTCCTATATTAAATAAAACTTAACTCACTGAAGCTAAGTTTTACTTCCTCAAAGCTACAGGGGCCAAAGCCAACAGGGTCAGCCCAGGCCTGGTTTCCAATAAGCAGTAACACTTTCAGGGTTCCTTCATATAGCTGTATCTCACAAAAACACAGAACTCTTATCTACATGTCCACAAAAGTGCACAGAGTATTTTGCACTCATACATATTACCATTGCTGGCATTCAAAACACCCTCTCCTTTTAGCATCACTGGACTTACATCAGGCTTTGCTGCTTGCCTTTCTACATGTTCACAGTATTAAGAAATCATCTTTATTACTATAGAAACCACCATTTTATCACTACAGATAAAGACGGCAAAATAATTTGACTAGAATTTCTAGCTGTAGTTGAGCTTCCAAGAGCTAATCTGAATGACTATTTCAGTAAAATCTACATTAGGAACTTAAGAATCAAAGCAGGACTTTATCCAATTCCAGGGGAATGTTTAATCATGAGTATCTGTTTAAAGAAGCATTAAGCAATAAATAGATTAAAAGAATTTACTACAAGCTTAATTCTTCATGACTTCTTTAAAAAGTCTATCCAAGAGATGCAATCAAAATCTTTTTCATTTCATTAGCAGTAAGAATTCATTTAAAAAGGAAAACCCAAACATTTTCCAGGCTTATTTTCTCTTTAATGCTAGAAAATAATTTGCATTGATAATGCAAATCACTATCTCTGGTCTTATTCCACGTTAAGCATGATGGGAGAGCATCACACCCCGCAAAGCACTTGTTCTTTTTCCCATTCCCCATCTCCCATGCACTAGGCAAACACTGCCTCACTAGGCAAACACTGCCTACCAAGAAAGAGCTGAAATAAGACTCACTTTACAAAGACAACTTCCTTGGCACTGTGGTGAAGGGAAGAACAACATTAAATCATAGTAGGATTTGGTCCTATATATCCTACAGGTGAGACATCACCTGCCCTGAAAATGCTCTGAATACGAGCATTTACTACTTCCTTGAGAAACTTCATATACAACATCTCTACAATTAAGACTTAGATTTTGTATACAATCTACTTCATCAAAAATTTGAAAAGCTAGTTCACAAAATTTAGTCTCCTCCAACTTGACAACAGGCAAGGGAAGCAAATTGGAGACTGCTTATACAGGTTGTCTGCAGCAACAGGTGGATGACCAAGTGGATGTCCAGGGACCAATTTTCTGACCAGCTCTATCAGACTTGTTTCTACATGGATTTTTAACGGAAGAGATAGGCACAACTAAACAAAATGCTTGGTTTCCTGACACAATTTCAATTTGTCTAAACCAAGGAAGTGACAGCAACAGAAACCCCATGATGGCAGTAACAATAATTGCCAGTTGCTATCCTCCGCAGCCTTAGCTTCATTCTTGGAATTAACTATGAAAGTTTTTTCAAGAGTTATATTAAATGAACAACTTGTTCTACCCTTTAATGTCTTCAGCTAAATTATTAAATGTTAGAGACAAGATATCAGGTACAGTACGAAGCGGGTCCAGAAGTTCAGTTTCATTTGTAACACCAATGAGGTTTTATCACTGGATTACAGTTCTAGTCTGGTACAATCCCTTGATCTCATCCCCTTAGCCTGAAAGAAGAACATTTGATTAAAGAGGAAGATAACTGAATTGAGTTGTATAAGAGAACTAAAGAGACCTGAAATTTAACCTGGCTAGGAAAAGCTTTGTTGTGGTGGTTTTTTGTCTGGTTTTTGGTGGTTTTTTTTAACATTTACATGACCAACATCCTACATTTCATTCAGCTTTTAAATAAAGAATATAAAAATGAAAGCTTCTTTGGCCTTTTCCAAGTTGCTGTATTTCCAGTGTTACTAGAAATTACAGGTGCCTAGGTAAGAGCTGCAGTACATGATTAAAGCATTGCTGTGTCAGTATGTTTACCCCTGGACCACAATTGTTATCAGAAAAAATAATTACCCCTGAGAGGAAACCATTCTGTCTGTTGATTTCATATATAAGGCTTTAAGCTGCATGCACAATTCAGTTGTGCAAGAGGAATGAGACATGTTCACAGATCAACTCAGCTTGCTAGAAGGAATATATTTATGAATGTTACTCAGGGCGGAAGGGTTTTTTTATTTTAAAAAATTACCTGCAAAACAAGGCATTAACAGATTATATAGATGGAACCTTTTGAACAACCCCAATTATTTAGTAGAGCAGCTATATTCCAACATGAAGGGGGGGGGGGGGGAAGTAGCTGAAGCATTCCTAAGCCATTGCATTCAGCCAAAAGCCAGGGTCTGGGTGGGGAGGGGGGACTTCCCATGCATGTATAAAATTTTTAAAAAATTAACATTAATCCAAGTGCATGTACTGGCAGAGGTAAACCACAAAAAATACAGACTTAGCAGTTTATAAACCTCAGCTTTGAGTCACTGCAGATCTAGGGGTATAGCTTCTGGATGTCTACCACCTGGAAATAGCATGATGAAGCCATAGCAGCAGTGTTACAAAGTGAGGATTCACAGCCTTCAGTCCTGCTGCAGTGACCACATTGCCCTGTACTCTGACTTGACACTGCACCCTCACAGCCACAAGTTATACTTCAGAAGGAGGATTTCTTTGCCCTTCGCAGTATCAGAAAATGCCCTTGTGGTATTTCTCACTTGCGGCTTCATCAAAGACTACTCCCCCCTCCTAGTGACAGAGAAACTCATCTCAGAAACTATGACCTCAGCCAGCCCTGCCAGGCGGTCCAGTCTTTTCCACAAACTTCCAGTCACTGAATAATTTGATAGTTTACATGTTAAAAATTATACTAAGATTGAACTTCACATTTAAGGGCCTTTAAAGCTAGCACAAAATGCTTCAGAATACCAGACTATGTGAAGTCCCTCTATGCCTGGCTTAGTGAACACTCAACTGGATGTTGCACACACAGCAGCTACAAATGCACACAGAAACAGTTACAGCCCCTTCTCCCAGCATGGGGAAATGGTCCCACAGACCAAGCAGAATACCCAGGATTTCAATCTCTTGTCTAAATCAAGCAAAGCAATACAATACAATGCAATGCAGAACCAGACCTGCCATGACCCTACCGCACACAACCCCAGTGCTCAGCTATTGCTTGGACAGAGGTGCACCAGATGCTTTTTGGAAGAAGAGATTCTCTCCTGAATCAAAAAAAAGAATATTCATTAACAGTATGATTAAGAGTCTGCTGCTGCAAACATCTCAGCTTAATTTCTCAACAGATCAGATTGGGAAAAGACTCCAGAACATAACATGGAGGCTTCATCAGTGCAACAGGACCTAAACAAAATAATAGCCAGGAGTTGACATCATTCATTTTTCATTTAGTTAACTTCAATTCAATGAGTAATTACTGCAGCATTCCTTTCATTAAGGATGTTCAAGATTCAATATCAATGCTCCTAATTGAAACTCCGCAAGCTCACAGTATGTACTTCTCATAGACTGCATCTTCTAGCAAACTCAGACAACCCAAACCTTCCTACTTCAACATTTCCAAGGTTGGGAGGGTTGGGGTTTTTTGTGTGTGTGTGCAAATTTTGTAGTTAAGAAATCTTTAAATCACTTGACCACACTGTCAAATGTCTTAGTTGGAGGCTACAGGGATTAAAATGCCAGTTGATTCTCTCTGTAAGTATCCCTGCCATCAGAATGAGTCTTCTTGTGTTTTTATTCTTTCATTAATCCCAATGATTAAACATTTGGATTTTTTGAATGTGAGACAGCAGGACTGTTGATCTAAACAGAGGTTCAGTGTTATGACAATTCAATAATCAGGTGTTATACTGTACATCTGCTATTTTCTGGTTTGAGCAGGGGGCTGTTATTATTACTAAAGATGATTAAAGAAACCAAGGGATCACTTTCATCACAAGAAGCACAAGCCCAACCTTCTATTTAAGTAATAAGTGTGCAATATGACTTCAGAGAGCGAGTTAAAACCTTGTGACAACTACACCACCTTAGCACAATGCAGCAGATGAATTTCTGCATCTGACTTGTCACTGCAGTAATTACTTTCCTAAAGTATGACAATACTACCCTCCGGCACAGGAACAGTTTTTTTCTGATCTGCAATTCTGTAAACAAGATGGAGTGACTTAAAGTGGACAACAGTATGTGACTTATCTAATACATATAAATACTATTTTGAGTCTTCATTACCAAGCTATAAAGTGCTTAAAGTACTATCTTTTTAAAAGGACTACATGTTAGAAGAACTTTGATACTAGCATGCCTTCATTTGGAAAGAGACACATACAGACAGAGAGACACATTCATAAAGTCTATAAATGACTTTATAAATAAGTCATTTATGGTTTAGCATTATGTCAAGAAGTTACATGCACAATAAGCACCAGGCCTGCTTCCAAGAGCAACATCTTTCCATGAGAGAAGAGGAACATTCCATTCAACTGGCATAATCCCAAGCACAACCAAACAGATAAAAACTGGAAACATCTAATAGCTCCACAAGTCTCACTCACCTCTTCCCACCTCCTTACTGAAAACAAGGGAGGAAGAGATAGATCATTACATGCTGTCAGTAAGGAGCACATGAAGCACTGAGAGTGCAGTGTCACAGCAGCCTGAATCATCAAGTGCAGGCCAGTCTGAGGCACGGAATGCGAAGTGAACAAAACTAAGTTCAAGAGTAAGATACATACTAGAGGAACTGCTTCGGGTGTTAAATAACACTTGACAGTCTGTATGAAACACGTACAGCAGATTATAATTTATGTAAGCAGGAATGTGAACCACGAGTATTATGCTAAGAGATTCAGATACTCCTAATTACTTCAACAACTCATGCAATTGTGTTAATGGAATAGCCCGACAGTATCTAAAAAGCAACGTTGATATGCTGTTCCTAAAGCAGTTTCTTAAATGCACAATTCAGTATAGATCAGACTGCAAGCCCTGTAAAAACTATAGTAAGAAAAGTAATTTACTGAGATGTTTCATGATGTGAGAACACCAAATTTTTAAAAAGTGGAAGTAAAACAAGTTATCTGACAAAGACTTTCATGAGTGCTGTAATCAAGTGCCAATAGATTTTTACTACAGTAACAACTCAAGGCATGTGGGCAATACATGTCAATTATGAAGACCCAGACTAAACATCTGCTGTTATAAATTTACCTGGAGGGAGGGGGAAAATCAAATAAAGTTGGACTACATAAATTTAAAGCCAAGAGGTCTCAGAGAGCTTACTGTCCATTTACACTGCCAGATCAGCAGCAAAGACAGGGCAGGTCAAAACCTTCTGTAAGTATTTTGCTTTCTGCTACTATCATTTTACATGTGGTTCTTCAAAAACTGGAAGAAAAAGAACCAATCCACAAACCAAGCATGGCCCACAAAGAGGGCTCCAACTACATTATTTGCTTAGCATTCATCTTTACCTTATTTATAATATACAATTCTAAAAGTGAAAAGCTATATTATATACTACCTAGGCATATTATGCTTGATTTCTTTTTGTAAGGTTTCTGATCCAGTGTTGCCTTGCAGCATAATATATAAGCATTTACAGTAATTTTCTCTATTTCTGTGCTGTGACCATATTTTCTCCTAGATAGTAGTCAAGAGGATGTAATTTTGAAGTCTACTGTTCCTAACTACTACTGGGTTAGAAAGTGAGAGTTTTCTACTATATTTGGAACTATTAATTTTTTAGGGTATTGGAATGTCTCAATTTAGAACAGCTCTATGCTTGTTAAGGTAGAGCTGCAGCTTGCTAAAAAATTAAAAGGTTAACCTTTCAGTACATTCAAAAACAGGTTACAGAAAGATGCATGTAACATTTAACTGCTTTGAAGCAGTGACCATGCCAATGAAGCACAGAGATGTCTGTGGAATAGTGTGGGTTAAAGAAAATAAATTAGAGGTCACTAGGACAACTAAGCTGCATTACTTTACAAAAATGTGGGTGTTTTGATGTTTATTCTGCTTGTTCCTGGATACTCAGTCTTACCCTACTGAAGGCTCAGTAAGTTTCTTTCTTACTGGTAGTGTTTTTCTAATTGTGTTCTCTCCTTAAGCCTCCCATGATTAGAATGACAAATACACATAATGATTATTAACAAATCATCGAAAGAAGAAAAAAAATCACAACATAGATCTGCATGCTACTTCAACACTGGGGAAACTATCTCCTAATCTGACTTTGAATACACACAGCTTCCTATTTGTGGATTTCCCTTGTTTATATAAAACATACACAAAGCATTTCCTAACCTCAAATATCAGCCATGTCTGCAACACATATTTAATCATTCATTCCAACACTGTAATAGCTAACAAATCATTAAGAGTTCATATACAATACAAAGAGAAACAGGACAACCGATTTAACTTTTGACATTAATCAGCAAAAAGGGGAGCTCATTTGTGTGGCCGCACCACTAGAATGATTCTTTTTTTTTTTAACTGAAGAAGATAAATGTGTTAACAAAGAGGTCATGACATTTCTGATGTCACATGCTGCTGCAGAAAGACCAAAAAAGCATGAACTTTGACTTGTCAGATGAAGAGAAGCCAATTTTCAAGTGTTGCAGCTCAAAATTTGCACATCTTAAAAATATAGTTTAAATACTTGCTGTTAAGATGAACTCCCAGACCTCCTGCCTCTGTTCATACAGTGTAATCCATCATGCAGGCAATCCAGTTAACTTCCATTTGGTTACACTGCTTGCAGGATTATTCCACATATACTGTAGACCCTGGACCAAACCATTCCTCAGTGCCCAAAACCTACCCAAAAATATGCATCATCTTTTCCAAGCAACTTGAATCCTCAAGTACCTCCCAATTTTTTCATCAAGTTTTAACTTTATAGCAATATAATATGCAACAGTGTAACATTGCAAGAGGGAAAAAAAAAGTCAAAAAATGCTGAGTTTCTTGCTTTTGTGGAAATTCAAGGTTTAAACAGATAATTAAAGGTGCAAGACTGAAGTCTTGCTGATGCCTGCTCTTATGGCTCTAAAAGAATATTTTAATGCTGTCACTGCTATATTTGAGAAGCCTGCCACTAGCAGCATACCTCAAAACACTTCAACTTCAGAATTATTTACTTCAAAAAAAAACCAAACAAAATCGTGCAGAGCTGTATCTTCCCCCCCCCAGTGACTTAATGATCAAACAAATTCCTCGTAGGCAGATGCAGTATGACAACAAGTACAATGGCTTAGAATATTCAGTAGAAATCTAAGGTAGTGTGTCATCAAAACAGACATGGAAAACTAAGAATAGAAAATCATACAATTTTCTATGGCATACCAATTAAGCTAGACAAATATTGAATAAGTTATTTTCCTAACATTCATCTAGAAAAACCCAGATTATTGCATGCTAACCATGCTTTCTTGACCCTCTTCTCCCACAATATAAAAGGAAAGTAATTATTGCTTTAAGATCTTGTCAGCATGAATTGCTTCATAGGGCCACATGGGACCAAGCCTCTTCAGCAGCCATGTCTACGCATGTTTACAGTCTTCCAGTTTGAAGGCCTTACAGCATTTAAAAAATCAGTTTCTCCTTCACTGATCCAATACTGACCCAATGCCTGTACTTGCATGAGCTGTCTGTACCTGATAAAGCATGCAGTCAAGATGCTCCCATCCAGACTTGAAATCCCTGCATCTCAACTTAGATGTTACCAAGGCTGAATTAAGTTTCTGGTCATGGCATCTCTAATCAGCTAGAAGCTGAAGTGAACAGAAATCTATGCCTGTGTCTGTAGCAGGCTGTGATGAACACCATCAATAGGTGGCTACATGTAATGTCTTTTCTGCCTTCATCTGGAAAGCTACCCTGGAAGTTAGTGAGATGCAGGCCTGGGTTCCTGCAAGTTTATCACACACCTCTCCAACACACACATGCAGGAATATTGAATATCCAGTAGAGACTTAATCACCTCTAAGGCTATAATTACTGGTCACAACCTGGACATGCTGGGCCATCACCATTACTATCAGAGGATATACTAATGACGTGCTGTTCATAGTTCAGCTCCCTCTGTACAGGAAAGGCTCCACTACAGTGGTTCTGTCTACCAGGATACACACTGCAAAATCTTAAAATGAGAGTGGGATGCTATGCAGAGATCAATCATGTTTGCAAGCTCCAGGATTTTCACGTGCATTCATAAGCTCTCCAAAACCTGAACTTGAATTTCTAAGCAGCATTCACAACAGGTTTGTGGTAAAGACAGGAGAGATCAAAGAATTCCTTTTTCCTTTCACTTTTCTGAATCTAGCTACCCTTCCCACCCTAGAAACATAGTGCCATCTTCAATTTTCTTGTCAAGCAGTATGTCACCAAGGGGTAGACAATCTGAACCACAATGTCTCAGATAAAGTGGCCTGATTATTGAGACAAATCCCCAACACTGCAATTTGGCTCAGTTGTCTCTTAGGTAATGATAGGGTAGGAACCTGTCCCAAGGATTTTTAACTTCAAATGTTGATTCGTTTAAAGAATCCTTGTCTGTGGTGAGGCAAGAGACAACTTTGCATATTTCACCAGAAGCAGACAGATTACAGTTTTATTCCAGGAGTACCACTGTTCCATTAGCCAGCCATGCATATGAATGCATATGAAGCTGTTTCATCTGCCTAGGTGCATCACTAAGTGCTTTATGAAAACAGGTTAGCACTAGGTGTAGAACAGACACCAGTAGTTTGCATGAATAGCAGTTTGGACCCACTGTGAAGTTTGCACACTCACCATTTTTTACATAAACAGCGATCCTGAAATATGCATTCCACACACAGCCACACACTACCCTTCAGCATGTATAAAAGGAGACAAGTACCACCATCCTAAACCTCAGGTAACACAAATACTGGGTGAGTCTTAATCTGAGGATGCTGAATAAAAACAACTAAAAAGGAAAACAGGCAGAGAACAGACATACAAGGAAGAAAAGCAAAAGCTCAAAGTCAGTTAGTGGGCATTATTATACCTTCTCAAATGGTGAGACTGAATTTGACAAGGTAATCAATCTGAGAACCCAGAAACTTTATAAGCTGCCTGGGTTTTTTTCCCCCTCCTCTTCTTTTACAGGTATTCTCTTTGCAAGAGAGACATTCCTGGAAAAAACTTCACTTCAGCCATTAGTTTGACAGATGCACAGTGTCTCAAATAACCAAAGTGTCTCCTCAACTTGAAACACCTTGAACATACGAAATTCTGTGTCAATTACTTTTCCTTTCTTGTGACAGTCTTCAGGCCCCTGCACAGATGTCCAGCCAACAATCCTTGCAAGAGAATTCTGGGAATTCCTGCAGTTAGGTCACATGAAAAGGACAGATTTTTTTCCTCTTCCCTTTTTAACTCTTGCAGTCAAAACAGTGACAATAGTAAATAATTGTCAAGTAACAGAAATCCAAAATAGCAGCAGTACCAGAGTACTGGTACTAAGCAATAGCAAAGGTTACTTCAGTAGGTTCTTGCACAAGCAGCCCACCAATGTCACTATTTGGGGTCAGTGTAACACCATTCATGCAGAGGACTTCTGGGGCACACACTTTTTTACCGTTACTCCTGAGAACACTATGTCCTTACAGTAACAAGATGGCTTACATCATTTGGTCTGCTAAAAAAATCTGGATGTTCCATTTACCCATTAGTATCAACTGACTCTTCCTCAGAAGCCTTTCTCAACTGCATTAGCTTAAGAAATTTATCAGCTGTCACTGAATTTTGAACAGTAGTTTCCTATGCTCTCCTATGTTCTATTTTCAATGAATGCATAAGTTGTCAGAGGGAAAAAATAGCAGCATAGACTTCAATATCGGTCAAGTTTTAGTACTTGTACAAACTTGCATTCAAACTCCATCATCCTCTTGTAGCCCAGTGAATATAGATAATTAATGCATTCCTCCATGGTCTACACACCACAAATCCACTGCTAGACAGAAAGGAGAAAGTGTTTTGATCCAGACTGTGAGACTATAGGATAATGAAGAAGGTCTCCACAGAAGTGTAATGCCACTACGAAAACACTTGTATGTATGGCAGTTCTTTAGCAGATGACATGAATAATACAGAGGCTAATCCATGACCCAGAAAGTAATTACACAGTACTCAAGATAGCTCCAAAAATTAACAAAAAAATCACCAAATCCAAAAAACGAGCAAAACCCACAACCCTCTTCAGACTTCCATGCCTTGTTTTTTTCAGGTCACTGGTACCTCCACACATTCAGCTTTAAACAGTTCAAAAGCAAAATGCCTGCTAGCTCCAGCATTCCTTCTGCTCAGAGATCTGCTTTATGGGTATGTAAGTAAGAACTCACTACTGACACTGGAGATAAAGTTGCAGCATCCCATGGAAATAATTAAATTAGGCTAATGCAAATAAGCCAACTATTTTTTTCCTTCTCTGTTTTTAAGTAGTCAGGCTACCTCTTACTTTATTTGCAAAACCTCTTCCGCCGTACAATGTCTTTTAAACAAAGACATTCAACTTTAGCATCCAACTTAACACACCCCTCTGGAATAGAGGCCTCATTACAAAAATTTTATTGCTTAGAAAAGGCTGCTTGATTATTCTAAAGCACCACAATTGGTGGCTGAACTAAGGCAAGAACCACCACCCATACCAAAGCAAGGTAGCAATAACTAGTTTGGGGAAAATAAAACTAAAAATACAGAGGAGAAAAAAGCCATCTCTACAAAACTAATTCTGTACAGTCTTAAACCTACACCAAGGCTATAACACAGCTGATAAATCAGCCATGCCAGTAAATGCTCGAGGCTGAAGCCAAGCACACATAGAGTAACAAAATGGAGGCAGCAAATCACAACTCCAGGTGTGTGGCCACATATATTCACCATGCCACATGAATGTGTAATTGAGCCATGAAACTGGACAACCTCAGGCCAGTGAGCTGCACACCACCACAGATAACCTCAACACCAGTCCCACAATGAAGATCCCTTAGCTTACCAATGCAATATTCTTCAAACCTCCCCCTGCCCTTGGCAGACAGCCCATTTTATAATCAAGAGGACAATGGAAAGAGTGATGGGTTTCTTGTCCCTTTCCTGAGACCACACCTATTCAGGAGAAAAAATACCTTAATCCAACTAGTTCTAGAATTTTCATAGAAAATAGCATGATTCTAGCCTACATGCAACTCAAATCCTAAACTCACACAAAACTACTCATTAAAGACACTGACTGATTTAAGATGACCAAAAAGGTTTTATAACCTTGGCAATTAGAAGACCAATGAATTGAGTCAGAACAAACCCTCAACTTTCACCTTAATAAAGGTTTTTTCTTGGCAATCTTTCTTCATAAAGCTAAAAATACTGTTAAAAAAAAAAGCTTTAATTAGTGCTACGTTCCCGTGCCACATACTCCTACTCTTATGATACTTACAACATCCACCTTTGACAAATTCCACATATTTTTACAAAAATATTTCTTGAAATAAAAGGATACACTAAAAATACTAATTTGATTTTTAAAGACTTTGCAATGGACTCCATTTACTAACTTAATCTTGTCCCCTCATAGTAACAAAAGAAATTACACCTCTACCTAGATGAACAAACAGGGAGCAGTGAGGCCGCAGTAGTAACTGGGAGAGTAGATAGTGTCAGATAATCCAATTTTTTCAAGATCTGTTTTAATTTACATATTCCATCTTATCCATAGACTTATTTTCTCTTCCCTTAGACTTACTATCTTCTCCCTAAATAAAATCACTCTTACTTTTCCACACAGTAAACCCACTTTGGAGACACACACACAGTTCAAAGGTAACTATACTATGAAATCAGTATCAGTGTTACTGTTTACACTTACCAGTTTTCAAATGACAGATTTGTCATCCTATGAGATGACAACTGACAGACATACCCTGCAGCACTACAGGGATAGCTGTTAAAGCTCCATACCTGAACCCACTTATGTTCAGCTCTACAGACCTCAGCAGCAGCAGTACTTCACTTCCCTATATATGTTCAGGGACTTGAGGTTGGGGGTAAAAAAAAAGCTAGAAAAACATTTTATGCATAACTTAAGTGACCTTCTAAAAACACTGTTGCATAAAGAAATCATGCACAGCTCTTCCCCAAAGTAGCAGCAACATGATTCCATACCTATTGCAAAGAACCAAATACTTACAGACCCACTCCATATTCTGATAGGAGAGCTGGGCTCATTTGGAAATCAGCATCAACGGCCACTTCCAACAGCAAGTCAATGTCTTATTTCACCTTTACTGTTCATAAGGTATGCAGATATTACTATGAGTTTAAATTAATTTCTAGGCATTGCTACGCGGTATGAGCACCAGGCACATTTAGAGAAAAAGTAAGCTTATAGCTGAGAAGCCAAGAGCCCAGCATTGGTAACTGGAGGTGATGTTTGAAGTGTTAAATGGACTTAACTGTAAACTCAGCATGAGCTTATAGAGCTGTACTCAGGAAAGAAGAAAAAAAATCACTTGCAAACTGAGCAGAGTTCCAGCTGCCAAGCTGTGTCAGCTAAAAGTGCATGGATTTTTACATATATAAAAATCTATATATTTGTATATGATATATGTACTTGAACACATGTATTTTTCAGACAATTTACTTTTAGAAAGTTTTTGAAATGCATTGTATACATGAATTAAGGACTGCAGTGGCCTTGGCCAGCTGCCAGCCATGCACCCAGCCACTCTCTCACCCCCCCTCCTCAACAGGACAAGGGAGAAAATAAGATGGAAAATCTTGTGGATCAAGGTAAAGATAGGGAGATCCCTTACTAATTACCATCATAGGCAAAACAGGCTCAACTTGGGGAAAATTGATTTAATTTATTGCCAATTAAAATAGAGTTGGCTAGTGAGAAACAAAGACTAATTAAAATCACCCCTCCCCCCCCCTCTTCCCAAGCTCAGCTTCATTCCTTCATTCCCAACTCCCCTACCTCTTCCCCCCTGAGACGCACCGGGGTGGGGAATGGAGGTTGGAGTCAGACCACAACAGCTCCCCTCTGCCACTCTTTCCTCCTCACGCTCTTCCCCTGATCCTGTGTGGGTCCTTCCCCACAGGACACAGTCCTTCACAAACTGTTCCAACATGGATCCCCTCCACATGCTGCAGTCCTTCAGGATACATTTGCTCCAACATGGGCTCTCCCCAGACTGCAGCTTCCTTCATCAAATATCCACCTGCTCCAGCATGGTCTCCTCCAGGGGAATCTCTACTCCAGTGCCTGGAGCACCTTCTCTCCCTTCTTCTCCCACCTTGCTGCTCACCAGGCTGTTTCTCACACTTTTTTCCTCTACATTCCTCGCTGCCATCCAGCATTTTGCTCTCTCTTAAACACACTTTCCCCAATGTGCCACCACCCCTGGCTGAGGGCTCACTGTGCCCTGTGGTGGGACCACCATGTCTGGCACAGGGCAGCCCCAGCCTCTCCTCACACAGGATGCCCCTGCAGCCTGCCACTGCCAGGGCCTGGCCACCTGTACCCAGTACAACTGTACTTGCTGAAAGGAAACAATAGCATCTGAGTAGGACTTCACTGAGAAAAGGCACATTTACTGAACTGCACTAAATACAATGGATTTACACAGATGTTCATGAGCACCAAACCTGGATTCTGGCTTTAGAGAGCCAAGGAAGGCAGACAGCTCACTGTTCTGCAAAGTGAAACAGATTTTTGGTTTTGTTTATAGATGTTCTCAGCAAATTGGGCCTGCAGCCATTGAGACTGGACTCTGCAAAGCCACCCTTCAGTCACTAAGGGTGCAGGCCAGGGAAGCAGAGAGGAAAAACAGAACTTTATTTCTTTTGACAACTCCAGCTAGATTCAACGAAACCTCAAATCCACCAGCGTTACATCTATGTGCAACCAAGAGCTAAGTAATGAAGGTTTGACTCAGCTGTATTATCTATGTCCAACATTGGTTTTGCCTCATGACATTTCACATGGGCTTACATTTCATGTCTGCACATCCACATAAAAACACTTAAAGGATAATCATCACTGGGTAAGAGCACTCAAGCAAACCATAATGCATACAATACAGTAAAACAATGATAGTTTTGATAAAGTCTGATTATAAAAGCTCTCCAAGTGCTTTAGTGGTTAGTTGTGTAGTGCTGTGCTACAACTCCAAACACACAAAAGCTGCGCTGAAGTGATCAGCAACATACAGGACACCTCACACAGACTTCAGAAGGCATTCTACAACATCACCTGCGAATGCAATCACCAGAATTATTTTAAGTACTATGTCTCTAGGAAGAAGCCTTCAAAGTTAATTCCCCACACCTATGTTACCTAGATCTTCAAAAAAATGTGTTTATAAAAATCTTGCAGGAAGTGAAGAGTCATAATTTTCACAACACTAACTGAAACGAATGCAGCTATATATTTTTACTTACAACTTCTGTCAATATATGCTCCATAATATCAAAAACAAATTCAAGAAGCTTCACACTAGAGACCAAGTATCTCCTACATGCATGCACTGTGTGGTTTCAGTGGAGTCCTTAAACTTCGGGACCTAGCTTTAGAGTTTTAAAAAAAAAAAAATCTATTGTTATAGAAATGTCTTTAGCCCACAGGTGTATTTAGCAGCTTAACTGGCTTTATCTGGATGCTATCTGAACAAGTACAGACATTGCACAGTTACCAATACCAAACTGTAGGAGGCATCTGTTAACAGTACCATCAGAGACAAAAACAGGCCGAGCCATTCTACTTGTTGTCCACACCTGCTAAAATATAGGGAAGACTATGTATTTTTTCCATGTTTATTTATGGACATATAATATCTTTAAGGATTAAAATCAAGTGCAATGGTATTATTTTATCTCCTAGGAGACAGGCAAATCTGTTTAGAAGTGGCTATGCCTAAACATAGGGAAGAAGCTGCCAAAGAGTAACTGCACGTAGGAAGAAAGTTCCTATTCAAAAAAATTAAGGCAGGCAGAAATCACAGCCTTAGACAGGCAAGACATCTAGGAGGTGGATTAAAAAACTCAAATCTAAACAGAAAGGATTAACACACAAACCACCAGTTAATTCTCTCATGAAAGCACATTACCTCAGCAATAATCAATGAGGACAGAGGGATTAATGACTAATGAAAAATACCAAACCCAGCCAGAAATTTCAATGGAAATTATTTTATCTTTACAGTAGAACCAAAGCTGCAACTGCAGCTCTTGCAGAGACACTCAACTTAAGCTTATCCAGAAAAAGCACTTCATGAATCAACAGCTGCACAAACCTCAACACATACCAGAAAAACTTGGCCAGGCACCAATCCAGAACTTCAGGGGGCCAGACTGGGCTGATCTGGGGACCGTACCATCACTGCCAAAGCCAGCAAGGCTCCTACCACATTTCTGACAAGCCCTGAAGCATACCCAGCTCCTGTACAACTGGAGTGTACCCTTGGGATTGGACCAGAGCTGGTCTGAAGTCAGTTCCCAAAAAATACATACAGTGTGACACCGTCCTCAACACCAGCCATTTCACCCCACAAATCCATTCCCTTTGCACTGTGCTACTTGCTTACATAGGTAAGGTTCTTTCTGATGTCTCATTCGTTTTGCAGGAATGAGATTCTGTGAAAAGTCTTTCTTCATATCAGGCTCATCATCCAGCAATTGTAGGATCCTTTTTCCAGAAGCTGCACACAAGAAGTTTTAGTGTCAAAATAACTTTTCTGCAACACAATCTATTAAAGCTCCCATATGGAAAGAATTAGAGTAAAGGCATTAGTGTAATTACAGGTGGATCATTAGCATTAAAGTAATTTGTTTATAACAGTAGCAGGGTTTTTTGTTTGTTTTAAATAAATTCAAAAAGCATGCAAGACTTCAGTAACTGCAGCTAGCTACAGGCAAGATGCTAGCACACACTTACATTGAAAAATGTTCCCAACTTGTCCTGGATTAGAGCCCAGGTCCTCAGAGACATTTAGTTTGCTAATTCCAATTCAGTCTTTGTTTTCCAGTGACAGATCTATGACTTAATATATCTACATTTGTCATCTGCAGTTTCTGCAATTTACTTTTTTCTTAATTTAATTACCATGCCAAAAAACACTGCTTATGAGCGTCATATTGGGAAAGCAGACCTGGAATGAAAGTGCCTTAGCTCCTACAGCTATAAAACCTGTCTCTACCTGCTTGTAAGCCACCAGGGCACATATAGCTGTGAGGCTGTTCCTCTGTTGGGCACGAGGTACAATGCCACAGTCCCTGGCAGAGCTGCTGTCTTAGGTAGCATGCAGGTGAGGTAAAGCAGGGCTGTAACAGCAGGGCTCACACCTCCCAGCCATACCGACATACCAAGGTTCAGATATATTCCTCTTCCTCACCCTCAAACAAGCTCAAACCTAAAGTGCCTGATGGTGTGGCTTTACGTTTTTACATACTTTTAACATATTTCTTCCTTCATTTTGTGTCTAATGGCCCTGTTAAAAAATACTAATAGTAACGTACTTAGAAGCATAAAGGTTACTGAACACTAGGGAGAAGGTTTTCCCCTAATGTACATCTTTATACTTTAACTGAACCTCTCTCCTCCTCCTCCTCCTTTCACACCCTTACCCTACCTGTAACTCTCCTACTCTAATTGTAGGACCACTGCCATCTGAATGTAATCCTTAAGGTTTCAGCTGCTTCACTTTTCAGCCACTAGTTATTACCTCTGATGAGAATTTAAAAATAAGCATGCTGAGTTGGGATGAAAGCAAACCAGGGGAGACCACAAGAAGAGGTGCCAGGAGGGAAGGTCATGCTCAGCATAGTGATAGCATTGTAAATGACTATTGATATTCTTTAACTCATGTCTTCTTTCTGAGAAGACCAGATGCTATGCAACTAACTACCTTAACATGTACTCAGTGTGAGTGTATATACGCTCTCAGCAGAATTCAGTGCTACCCTGAGCCCACGCTACAATTCCAATACATGGTCTGCAGTTCAGCAAATGCAATGAAACTCAAGAAAGTCAATGACTGCCACCGCTCTGCAATGACCAATAAGTGATATGCCCAAGTTTACCTCCTTGCTGTTTCAGTCTTTAATTTAGACCCACATTTTCTAGAAGTATGTACAGCCAATTCAATATGCAGTACTCTGCTTGCTGCAGAGCTGCTTCAAGAAAATCAATGGCATCTTTAACATGTCTTTCAGTGGTATGACGTGTTAACACCACCAGTAGGTGAACAAATGGGAGGTGGAAGGAACCACTGATAACCACACAGGTTAAAACACATCCAGAAGGTTAACATCAGCCCATCTACTTATCAAAGCTATAAAGACCCAACTGAGCTAAAGGTTTTCTGTGTCTTTCTATAAACAACCTATCCTGTTAGCCAGCTCAGAGCAAAATATATCAGTCACATTTTGCCCTGCCCTTCCCTGTCAAATGCTATGCACAAAACCTGAAACTCAGCATGAAAGACATCTGAGACTTTATTATATGGCCTGAATAACAGCATTACAATGAAAGCATCCACTAAGCCATAGCTACAGCATTATTACATTCTAGTAAAAGTTTTCTGAGGTAATGATGAAAATCAAATTAGCAGTTTAATGCAGCAGTTCATCTGCTCCATTCACCTGCAGCTCCCTTCCTCAGGATTGTAAGCCTATTAAAAACAATGGGATCATTAATAGTCCAGATGCAATTAATTACACAGTCCCACTAGTATAGCAGCATGGCCTCACAAAGGAAGTTTGTCACTCAGTATATAACCACTACTCTCTAGGAATTTAAAAAAAATAACAAGGATATATTGCAAAATGTGTCTAATACAATCATTCTCTGCCAGGCAACAGGGAATTAATCTGTCTTGGCTATACAGGTTGCCATCCTATGATCAGTTATTTTCAACCACACTTAATCATTTTGGAAGAGTTTTTTGTAGCTTGTACATGGCTTCTTTCTTTTTTTTGCTTCTCCTGAAAGTCACTTCCAGAACTGTTTCATCAGAAAGGTTAAGAAAAAAATGTATTGCATTCATCCCTGGTTCCCACTTGTAGTGTAGATGCACTCAGTAAAGAAACCTGTGGCAACCAGGCTATTTATATAGCAGAACACTTGAGCTTTAACCCTTTATATACTTGTAATTCACCTCTGAAAAGTGCAAATTCATCAGCTTAGTTACATTTGTACAGGAAGCCAAGGTATTTATCCCACTGCTCCCTAGCTGGAGCAGGTCAGCCTTTCAGCTGGGAATTTTGATGAAAGGATCCCTTTCAGCTAGGAAGGGATAAGTACAACTTTACTTGGGCTCAGTAAACCAAAAGCTGAGACAGGTTCCTAGCTTGATTTCAAAGCAGAGTTTGTTTGCCACCACTTCCCCACATTTTTCACCTTTTCAGCTAGCTTGTTCTCAAGTACCTGCATCTTTTTTCCTTCCCCTTTATCATGGCACAAAGAGCTACCAGCATTTTATTACTTTAAACACAAGTCTCTCATCAGTCATACATCTTAAAATCCAATATCACCCAACTATTAAAATGTTGTTTCAAAAACAATTTTAAAGCTCCACAGCTGCAAGAGAAAAGCTGAAAGAAAAACCACAAATCTGACAACTAAAGCAATAAACGATAAAAACTGAGGGGGGTTGGACTGCAGAGTATTTGAAGCCCACATCACTGTTTCTAAGGGCTTAGCAATGGCAGGCACAGTACTCCCTGTGGTACCATAACACTGAGAAGCTCCCAATGCAAGCTAGAATGCCACTGTGCTTGGTACCATACAAAACCAAAACAAATTAGAAATAAAAAAAAAAACCCGAAGAACATCTGTTCTTCACCCTTTCCTCTTTCACTTATCAAGCTATTAAAAAGACTGGTATTTCTCTCGATTCAGAGCCTGCATAGGTCATTTCCGAACCCAGCAGCAGAACAGGCAGAGCCTGCCTCACTGAAGTTCTTAATAACAGCCATCTGCTTTGCTGTATTGGGTGTAAGAGAAAACCTTCAGCCTGGTGTCAGAGGAATTCTCCCTAGGGAAGCCTTAATAGAAAACTTTAAGGACTTTGTTCACATTACTAATCTTCTCAATTTCAACACACCCCTTTTCATAAGCCCCCAAATTCTGCATTTCAGGTTTTTGCCTCTAAAATAAGGGTAAATATCTTCTTCTCATGCCTTTTGCAGGGAGCATTGCTGATTAATATTTGCCAGCTCAAGGTAACCCAAACAGCAAGATCAGAAACCAAGTAACTGATATGTATTAATGCTTCAGCATGGCAATCTTTGAGATCACAGATGTGCTTTGGGGGTAGGTGGAGAGAGTGCATAATATGCAACAACAACAAGAGGAAAGTTACCGCGTTACATGGATTGTCGCCGTAAAAGGCTATCTAGCTGCTATCCTGCTAGCTCGAGGATCTTCTCATTTGCACTGCACTTGACAGTGCTCGTATTTTATGCCTCAAGACTTAGAACTCTTTTACCCCTTTTTGTAAATTCAACTTTACATAAGCTGTTACTGCTAGCAGAGCAGCCCCATCATATGGAGCTTCCTCACGGTACAAGAGTAGCACCACATTGTTATGTTTACTGACATTCAGTTCAAAGCAGCTTACATATAGCCAAAATTCTCTCAAAGGCAGGGGACTATGCTGGACTTAGGCTGTCCTCCTTCTACAGAGCTGGAGCTTTTCAGAAAAGATGTTTCTCTACATTTTACTTCACAGCTGAACATACAGATACTAAGGGATCCTGAAGATTAGCCTCAGGACCCCTGCCTGTAAAATTTAAAGGGTAGAAAAAGGCCCACTCAACCATTTTTGCAAATGCATTCAAATTTTGGTTTGAAGACTGTAATTATTGGGTCTTCACCCACCTCTTTCCAGAAGTATTTTAACTAGCTAAATAGTTCTGGCACATGAAAACAGATATGCAACTCAATGCATTAATCTGCTTTTTCAGCTCTCACTTATTCCAACTGAGAAGGGAGATGCTCTAGTTATAGGCCTATTTATATCCACCAAATGTCCTGAAAAGAAGCTCCAAAGAGCTGCAAACATTTCTGTGTACAGTTAATCTAAAACCTCAGGCAAGAGCACACAGCTGTATTAGATAAAGCCATCAACAATGTGTCTCTCCTCATCCCAGTATATTTCCGAGGTAATAAGGGTGCATATCTGCATTCACCTTAAAGGCCTATCCTACACGCAGAAAGTTTAAAATAGGAGACAAACATACATGTTTTTCACAGTAAAAGCAAATCAAAAGTGGTTTACATGACTGTTGAGACAGCCCTACAGACCTAAAGTGTATTCAACTATATAGGTGACTTATCACAAACATATCTAAAAACAAAAGCAGTGCTGTTTCTCTGGCTCACATGACACAAGAACAGTTTTGTGGCAGCTCTAGGCTAAACGAGTGTTTATTTAATCCCACTGCAATCATTTTAACCCTGAGAAGTATACATTCTACATCTGCATTACTATTTCTTAGTGTGATCTAAGGATCACACTCTAGCAATTAGGCCATTCATCTTTATGTAGCTGTAACGTTCTGGGTGTGCTACAACAGGGAATGGCCCATCACTGTCAGAGACAAGAAAGTATGAAACAATTACAAAATTTTATCTGTGCTATCTCCCACATGGTCCAAGCACGTCCCATAGTTAGTACTTCATCAGGACAAGCAGGAGGGGAAAGGGAAAGGTAACAAAAACATTACTACTAGTTAGGTCACAGTGACATTTTGACAGAACTACCACCATCTCCATCATACATGGATGCACATGTGAACACTGCCATCACTTCACACGCGGTTCGCTTACTTTATCCCAAAGCATTTTGATTTCCACCTCTCCTCCAAATTACACTGCAGTTTTGTTGGGGTGAAGATCTGGCAGACAACCTGTAATGCTGGAGGTACTGTAGCTCTCTAGTAGACATATGCTTATGGGCCAACAAGTGAAAGAGCAGTTTTTGGAGGAATCCTTTCTTTACCATCCTCTTCACCTTGCTCTGAGTACTTTCACGACTGAATCTTAGCTTCCCAGCAGTTAATTCCCACCACATAGTCCTCCCGAAGCCACAACAGATTGCAACATAAACAGCAAGAAGGCAGATAGTTGAGATAGGGAATAGTTAGAAGCAATGAAAAAGCTTTTATACTTCTTACTCCATGCAGTGAAGTATCTTTTTTAATACATTATACACATTAACTAAAGAGTAGGACTAAATGTAGACTAATCAACCTCAAAGGTGAGTGGACATTCTTCATGAGAAATCCTATCCATGTTGCTTATCATCTTTTCAACACAGGATCAATTCTTATCAACTTTGATAGCAGCTTCAGTGCCAAACACTTAATTTACAGATCAAGAATGGGAATTTTTTGAGAACAAAATACCATATTTCTACTGTCCCTTTTTGTGTGTGTGATTTTGCTTGATTTTTTTTTTTTAAAAAGCATCCAAAACAATGAAAACAATCCACTATGGTAATCTGGAGAACACTGGCAGGTTTTGAAGTTTTTGGATCCATTTCAGATGAAGACAGCTGTGGTATATGACAAAGTATTATTCTCTCTTAAAGACTACTGATCCTCCCTGTCTTGCTACTCTACTCCGGTAAGCCATGTGTATTCCCAGTCAATGTGACAAGGTTTTTAGGAACATAAGCTTCTTCAGTAGGTCAGCTGACAGAGATGGAAGAGACAGACAACTCCCACATACACAATTTAACCTTCAGATCCTTGAGATTACTGATACAGGCAAGGAACACGTAGCTTACCTTCAACCTCTTTTTGAGAAACAAGATTAACCCAAGTGAGCCCTTATCTGCCCTGTAAAACACAGGCTAAGATTTGGAAGCTACCATCAAAAAAGAAAATCATATACCATGTTGGACTGGAAGACTGTAAAACATTTTGAATGAGAAAAACTAATGCAGCCAATAACTGCAAATTTGGCACCATTTGCCTCAACAAACCTCATACAAAATGTTTCCTGTTCACAGACTTTTTTTTTTTTTTCCCCCCAAAAGGAAGACTAGTGTAGAGAAGACAGAAACAGAACAGAATGGAAAATGGGAAGATCCTAGGGCTTTTTGCATTTATCCATTTCCCCATAATTCCAGTCTGGTATTGACTACCCATACACCATAGAAGCAGCCAGATTACAACAGAAAACATGCTGTTGTCCAGCCTTGACCGCACCCTTGACATTCTGGAAAATACTCCTTCCAACAAGAAGAGCTCTAAAGAGAATACAGAATAATCCTTAAAAAAACTAAACAACCATGTTGTGTTAGGAAAGTAGTGAGCTGACCTCTATGTAGTGTTTGCCTTGAGTGCCCTTCACCATCCAATCCCATCCTGCATGCTTCCGTCAGCAGTTAGCCACTCACCTCACAAGAGCGTAGGCAAATAATCTGCTTGAGTTCATTTGAGTTTCAGGTGTTTGCTATCCCCAGCACTTCAACACACTGACGTTCCAGAACCAAAGTATTTCCCACATGAAACACAAGCCATGTTTAATTGTCATGTGCCTAAGATCTCAGAGTAAGTCATCAAAAACACTTCAGTAACTGATGGCCCTAATCTTGTAAACTATCATTTGTTCTTGCTTACATGAAATGAGAGACTGCTTTTCTTTGGTTGTTTTGTAATTTTTTTTAAGGTGAAGTTTATGGAACAGTAGGATGAAGTAATGATTATAACAAAAAAAAAAAAAAAAGTAATGTACTTCCTCTTCCCACCTTGACACTCCCTTCCTTATTTCCCTCCAGGAATTAACTCTTTCAGATGTGAAACTCAGAAGACAAGTTATCAAGCTTTCAGTTCTACTAAATTTCTGTACATAAAAGAAGCAGCCCTACTCTAAGTGACAGCATTAAGCTTCCTTCACTGAGCTGGGGAGACAAACCCAGCGCCTTCTGGTAGAAATGTTCACCTCGTTCCCCAGAAAAAGGCATAAAACTCATAATGGACCACAAACTGGAAAAAAAGCCCAGTTCACATTATGCAAACCCTAATACCACTTGAGAAACCTCTGAAATAAACTTTCTGTTCTCGTCAGCTCTGGCAAGGCCTAAATCTGAGTATGGCATTCTGGTTTTTGATGTCATGCTTCAAGACAGATGTGACCATCTGGAAACAGTCCACAAGACAGCCATGAGAATGATCAGTTGTCTGGAAACACACTCTATAAGGGAAGATTAAAGGCACTGGGGTTGTTTATTCTAAAGAGAGGTCTAGGAGGAGACAAGATCAGAGTTTTCAAGTATGTCATACACAATGCCACAGGAGAATAAACAGTTCTGCCGAACACAAGAAGTAGTAACACATATGTGAAAATATGTACGTTTTCTAATTACCCATTTATAGATTTAATTTGAAAAATATTTTTGATGTCATGGCTTTGAAGAATTTACTGACAGCTAAGGTAACGGCAAGAGAGGTATCAGGACAACCCATTTCACTGCTCTCTAAAGGATACTGAACAGCTGTGACAACAGATTCAATTCTGCTACGCTGGCAACAGGAACAAGGACAGGGCAAGAGGAGAAATGAAACCTGGATCAAGCACTGGGGATCCATAAAACCAAAAGAACTCAGAAACAAAACTGCAGCAAACACAAAGATTTTCATGATCTGACAGTAATTAGGTGGGATGTCAATGTGAAAATGGTATCTTCAGGCACTTCTCTCAATGTTACACTTCTGGCAGGTAGCATGTAAAAATGTCTGAAATCATCTGTACATTGATCTCTAGCCTTAGTCTTGCCTTTTTCCACTACCCTTAAAGGTTTCAGTGTGCAAGTAACATAGATGCTCTCTCAGTTTTAAGTTAACATGCATGTATTTATTTCTGAGCTCTAATGCACTGTGGTGTCCTTGCACAAAAAAAAAAAATTATTATTATACAGGTGGATTTGTCAGGTGGCTCTGCAGGTAGGCAGGAATTCAGCTGCAAACACTGCCTACACCAAAATGGAAGAATGGGCAAAACGAAAGCACAAAAAACACAGACAAAAAAAGATTAGTTTCAGATAACAAAGGAATCTAGCAGAGGGGAATAAAGGGGTGGGAAGAAGGCTGCATACTCTAAGCAACCTTTCCCACTACATTAGAATGATCTTATGCTGGTATCTTCTAGCATTACTAACTGCAGATGAGGTATCAGATTGCCCATGTAGAATTTCCAAATTGCAATGAATCGCAACGTTGACTTCTTTTTGGTCTTACCCTCCCTACACTTGCAACTCACAAGGTGCCTGTAATTCATCTCCAAAGCACACACAGAAAGAACCAGCCTTAACCTTAACCAGAAGTTAACTGGTCTGCCAGCGGCTGCAAGTTCAGCTAACTGAACAGGCAGCCTTTGTGTATTTCTGCACAGTATTTTGCAGGCTTACCAACTGAGCACCAAACCAACCAGACACCACGTAGGTGTGGTAAGCACAGCCCCCAGCCCACACGTACAAGACCTGCCGAGAAGCAGGATATATTAATTACCTACCAGTGAGCACCACGCTAAAAGCAGCTACAGAGCTCCTACTCAGTTCAGTGAATAAAGCCAGTTCACATCTCTATAAAAAAATAGATTACATGGATATATCCGCATTCATTCTACTACCGTCGTAAATGTACTTTGCTGCAAATACATTCCACCCTTTGTGGGCTCATGCACTTGAAACAGACCAGGAACCTGGTCCAAGTTTAAGTATTTAAAGAAAAAAAAAAAAAGCGGGGGGGATAGGGGGTGGAAGAAAGTTATATTTAGATCAGTTTACCATACTGTCCTATGCTTACATCAATTCAACAGAGGAGGCAAGAGGGAATGAAGGGGAAAACAGGAGCTACATAAACAAGCCGTTACTGTGGACGGAAACAATCCCGGCAACCACAGTTTAACTAGTTACAAATAACTTCAGCCAGCGCTTCGCAAATACTCCTTTAAAAATGCAAGGGTTCCCCTGGCATTTCCCTTTGCTCGGCCAGTAGCGTAGAGGCACAGAATAAAGAACCACCACCTAAAAGCAGATTAAAAAGTTGACGACAGCGAAAGGCAAGTCGGCGGCTCAGCTAAGGCGTACAGGAGCCCGTGTGCAGAGGCGAAGTAAAGCAGCAGCCGGACAAAACAACGCGCTGGGTTCGGGGGTCACGGAAGGGGAATACCTCTGAGTGCGAACCAGGCAACAAGAAGAAAACAAAAAAATTCCATCTCAGACACAAAAGGGTCACTTCCCTGTAAGACAGCGGGGGTTTTGTTTTAAGAGTGCCGTGAGCAGGTAGTGCCGCGAGATCAGTAGGGGAGAGGAGGGAAAGACACGCGGGTCCGTGTATCGCGCTACAGATCTGTCACGCACGGAGCTCCTCCATAACCCGCCGCAGCCTGTCATTAGCTCGCCCAAGAGGATTAGTGTAGCCGAGGGGCTTACCCATCACCTCCGTCAGACACTGAGGAGTTTGCTTTAGAGCCACGCTATCCAAGGGTGACACGCTAGAAAAAAACACGGTTTCTTACAACAAAAATTGTCCCTCCACGCAAAAACCCCAAACCCTGGGTACGGGCAGCGGGAAGGGGCAAGAGGCGGGGGAGCAGAAGACGACCTCCGCGGGTGTAGCCGGGGAGATTAGGGGAAGGGGCTGCAGCCAGACGGACACGCCGCCACCCCCCGCCGCGGCCCTGTTGCCGCCGCCCGCCGCCCCGGCCCCGCGCACCTCCTCCTCCCGCTCCTCCAGCGAGGCGCCGTCCTCCGCCCGCCTGCCGGGGCTCGCCCGCTCCTCGCTGGGCCGCCGCCGCCGCAGCTGCCCCGCCGCCGCTGCCCCGCCGGGGGCTGCCGCCGTCCCGCCGCCGCCGGGCTCCCCCTCCTCGGAGAGAGTTTCCGAGCTGGAGGAGGAGCCGGAGCAAGAGGACCCGACGTGGCCGGCGCCCCGCGGCCGCTCCGGCGCCGACGAAACTTTCTCAGCCATGGCCGGTGGGGCTCAGCGCCGCGCCACCCGCATGCCCCGCCGCCGGCAGCCGCGGTACCCCCGCCCCACACAGCGCAGCGCGGCGCGGCGGCGGCTCTCCCCGGCCGGGCTGAGCTGAGCCGAGCCGAGCCGAGCCGGGCCGGGCCGGCCGCCGCGTTACCGGGCGGCGGGTGGCGCCTGCGGGCGGGGACGGGCCGTGCAGCGCCAATGGCGCAGCGGGGGCGGGCCCGGCGGGGCGGGAGAGCGGCAGGTAACGGGGTGGGGCGGGGCCGCCGCGGGGACCCGGCGGCTCGGGTGGTTGGGCGGGGTTAGGGCGGGGCGGGCGGCGGGAGGGCGTCCGTAGGGGTCCTTGCTCACACTGGCCCTCGCCGCCTCCGCCGGCGGAGGAGGTGGGAGGGAGGGGCGGTGCCACGACGCCTCCAGGGCTGGCCGTCCCTGCCGCCGGCAGCCCGGTGCCGCTGCTTCCCCGGTGGAGGGAGGCGGCCGGCAGCCGCGGAGAGGGCAGCGGGCTCTGCCGGAGCCGGGGCGGGCAAGCGCCTCGCTGCGCTCCGCGCCGGGGCGGTGCGGCGGTTAGGCAGGGGTGGGCGGGTCACGCGGCGGTGGCGCTCCCTGCGCCCCGCTCGTCCCCGAAGCGCCGTCAGCAGTTTATCGCCGCGGCTCCGCCAGCCTCGCGCGTCTTGCAGAGGGCCACGGGCGCCCGGTTACCATCTTGCGGCAAACAAAGTCCCTTTGGATGTTTGTGTTTGAGACGGGCACTGACTCCGGGATTTGCGGCCACGCTTTCAGAGGCGTGAAACCTAAGCAGGTCACGGGAGTCAGGCACCTGAAAGCTTTTGCATATCCTCCTGGGCAACTCCTTCATCTTTAAGGACCTAAATGGCTTTTAAACCTAGTTACGCTGTCAATTTAAAAAAAATATTATTTTAAAATATTCTCTTGAAAATATTCTTTTTTTTCGTTTGGGTTTTTCTTTTTTTTGTCCTGAGCCGTCTATACGGATAACATAGGTCCTAATCTAATGTACTAGTTTTATACATAAATACATACCTATATACACCAGAGCCTTATTTGCTTATGCCTGTACAGCCCAGTGTCCCCCGGGCTAATCCAATTGTGGAATCAAAACAGATTAAGTGCTTTGGTAGTGAATAAAGTCCCACAACCTCGTTACGGAATAGATATCATCTCCACTTCATAGAAAAGGAAATGTGAGCACAGACGGGTTATTTATGTGCTCTAACACAGTGCATAGATAGTGAAAGTAGGAACCAGAATGCAAGTCTCCCCTTTTTCAGATTTGCAATTTGACCGGTTTATCCAGCATTCCCAGATGGTAAAAGAACAAAACTTTTTTTTTTTTTGTAATGTTATAATGACTATACGGATTAACAGATTAATAGTGGAAGGAAAAATAACTCTATCAAATTCTTCAAATCTCAGTCCTCCTCTGCTTTGAACAAGCTATTAAAGCTAGCTGTTAGGTTGTAACAATGCTGATAGTTCTCCATGGTTTCTTGTCAGTACCTAGATCAGGCCCTTAAAATGCCTAGAAGTTAATTTTTTGGGGAAGAGGATTATAGTAGTCACTAGGGACAGAATTTGACCCAGAAGTTTGCCTATACCAACATTTAATGATAAGGAAACATGAGATATATACAGAAATACAAAACCTAATTTTGGCGAAATTAATTATATACATATATACTCCAAACCTAACTCTGATAATTTTAACTAATCAGAGAAAAGACTTCTCCTCAGTACTCCAGGTTCTGCACACAAGCTCCTGTGTCTCCAAAACCTGGACTTACTCATAATTCCTGAGTCCTCAGATTTTAAAGCCAAACCTTTCCCATCAGATTCTACCTCTGGTTTAGCATCATTCTCACAGCAGAACAACTGGCTTAATTTCCTACCTGGGAATTTACAATGTGTAAGAGAATTGCCAGGTGTTGAAAAGCAACATTGCAGATCCTTGTCACTTCCTTTTCTTTCTCTTACTGCCTGAGAAAAAATAGAGCTGAGCCAAAGCACTTCTACACTTCAGTTATTACTGGCTGCCAGAACAGGCCCTGTAATCTGGGGGCAGCAAGGCATATATTAGAATAGTCACTGAACTGCTCTAATTTATGCCATAAATTGAAATCTGAGAAAGCACTCAAGATTTATTATATCACCCCAGAGTTACAGAAGACAAGTGACAGTATTGTTCTGCTCTGGCCTATAGACTATGCCAGATCATGTGCTCCACAAGCATTATCTTACGCAAACAGAAGAGGGGTGCTTTGCTGCCTACAGTTGCTAAAAGGGACCTAAAGCCAAAAGCAGCAAAGAGAGACGTTTACAATGTTTTTCCATTCTGGGAAAAGCTCTGTTGCTTGCGCTTCACTGTCACAAATCAGTGATGTACTCTGTGGCAAAACAATATCTGGCACGACTTGAGAAGCTCATTTTGAAAACATTTTCTTAAGAAGATGTCCATATTTAATCAGCTTTGAGCATCTCTTGTCAGGCATTGGATTCATTTGGTGGAGAGTAGGGAGAGAGCTGTGTAGCTCAGAGTGGTGCAGCCTCAGCTACAGCACGAGCCAGGCTCAGCTCTGGAAACATTTGCCCATTCACACACTTTATCCCGCCTTCTATGTTTACAAGCAGCCATCCCTGATCTGCTTAACTTTCCCTTTCTGTCCTCCCCCAGTACACAGAGCAGTCACCCACTCTGTGCTGCACAGCTGCAGCAGACTGCTCCTACCCTGCTGCTCTCCTGCCTCCACACTTCAGGCAAGGAAATGTCCCTTTCCTCCTTTCCAGCAGGGTCGTAGATCCTCTCCACAAGTTCTGGTCAGCACTGCACAAATTGAGATTAAAACACAGTCTTTGCATAATTTATAATTAAGGAAAACAGTCCTATGGTTTGATACAGCTGTTCCCTATGTCCACTACTCGCTGCTTTCATGTCAGCTAATTGAAAACAAAATACAAGAAAAGAAATAAAACGCATCTCAAAACTCCCTGATTATATACACGGTTGTTAATGCTTGGGAAGAGCATACGCTCTGTGTGGTCCTGAAGAACTGGAAGAACGACTGGCTAACAGATTTATTGATGAGTTTGGCACAAGGTCACCAGGTATAGGTGAAACACTGAAAAAAAAGCATGAAGAGGTGTAGAAGAATGGTCAGTAAATCATAGCTATACATTAGACAGCCTGAAAAGATGCATAAGAAGATAATGATTGGTTTTGTAATTGGGCCTTGAAGATAAAGATCAGGGTCTTTACCAAGAAATGATAGGAAGGAATCAAAGGAGAAGATATATGGCAAAAATGACAGGCAAAGAAAGTGAGCATTGCAGCAGTGTATTGAATAAACCAGAGAAAAGTCAGAGAGAAAGAGCATGCAGTTCAAGACAAATTTAGAAGAGGTGCAACAAGGGTTTTAGCAGGGCAAACGTCTGTCCCATGTTATAGCTTTAATGGGCCAAATGCAAAAAGTAGAGTTTTGTAGCAGCTCTTGCATCAGTTTTATGCCATTAGCATATTCAAATGGTTGCCTTTTTGAACTAGTCAGTGTTCCATCAAATTCTTTTTTACGCTGCTTAGAATATCCTTCTCCCTCTTTGATTCTGCATATTTAGGCAAAAGTCCACCTCTGCGAGAAGCAGTTTTCAAAACACACTGTTAGAGCGGGGTTAGCACCTGAGAAAATCCCTAGACTCACAGACCTGGCAAATGCAAGGCTCTCCAAATAACACAGTTACACTACCGGCAACAACAACGCTCTGCTGTACTTTCTGCATAGTAAACGTGCATTAAGCCTGACCTGGAAGAACCACTTCTTTGGATGAGTAAGTCTCCATGCTTACTCCGTTCTGCCCTTCCTGTTGAGGCTGCCAACAGCATTGCCAATTAGTGCCAATCCTGAAAACAGATTGTAATATGAATAGGCCTTTCAATTTTTAATTCAAGACTTTTGCACTGGTGGTGTATAAATGTTTCATTAGCACACTCATTTCTGTAAGAGGTGGTTCATTCACTCATACCTCTGCCTTACCTCTGGGGAAAAAAGCTGTCTACCTGAAGTACTAGCAGAAAAATGGGTGAATAGGAACGTGTAGAGTGCTCCTCCCAGCTGCAGCAGTAAACTCTGGAATCAGAGTTCTTTTCCTGGGAATCCAGATTTATTGAAAATACACACATCACAGTGCTGTGAAGACCACCTTAATTCTTTACCTGATGCACTTTATCTCTACATACTCACTCTCAAGTAGTATCCAAGATCAGGAATTCAAAAGCTTTTATTTGGTGGGATACAGCCCAGTGGTGTTAGTGGCAGGAATACCCACTAATGCCAACTGCAGTCATAGGTTGGAAGAGAGTAAAACAACGCATAGTGGCAACTCTCATCGCTGGGCTGGGCCAGGCACCACCCATACATACAGCATGGTTTGGAGGTCCTTTCTACTTATCTCTGAGGGTCTCCTTAGACCTTAGGACAGGATAAATATCCTACTTCAGAGTAAGCAGGACCCACTTAATTCCTTCCCAAAAGAATCAATTCTGAACTCTCTCTTGCCATTAAAAAGCTTTTTTGACAATGAATGTGAAGCACAATTTACTTTCCATAGCATTTGCAAAGCATGAAGCAAGGGCATAGAACATGCTGATTTGCTTCAGACCATCTCAAAAGGCATTAACAGGCTGGTCATGTTACATTATAAATCCTAGCAACAATAGGTATATGCGTGAGCAGAAATTTCCCATTCAAGACAGTGGAACACATAATAAGCCTTAGAAATATATAACATATATAAGCTATTAATTGAATATGTTACCAGATGTAAGGTGTCTCTGCCAGGGGAGGAAGAACAGCTAGTATACACCTCCACCTGCTGCAGGTGCTTTTATCATGTCCAAGTAGTGCTACCATCTTGTCAGGTGGAGGTGATTTGGTCAGGACTAAACAGTGTAATTGCTAAAGGGACTTTTCCTGATTACTGGTTCTTGAGGAGCTGCATGAATCACCATCAGGAGACCTGCAGAGACGCTTAGAGGAAAACTCTGGCAGATGTTTACCCTCTGACATTTACATTTCTGATACCTTCAGGGTAAAAACCAAGAATTCAGCCCAACACTCTTCAGGCCTTTATATGTCACAGAGCATCAGGAGGTTGTACAGGAAGAGGGGGAAGCATAACCCACTGATCCCCTTTTCAGGCATTGTTGTGGGTTTATACCACTGTGACTAAACATCAGAAATGCCTGTCCTCAGTTTCAGGCAGATGCAGGGAGGTTGTGAGGCTGTGTGCTATCAGGGACAAGTAGAAGTGACACCGTCTTAATTTGGCTTCAGACACACGAGTGTACTGCCAGCACATTGTGCAGAGTTTCTGCACAAGTCTGCTGGCAGAGGTGCTAGGTTTCTTCATGAATAACACTTGAGCAAGGAGACTTCCACAAATTCTTCCTCACCTTCACAACACCTGTGTATCAGGGATGTAAAGCGATGCGCCAGCAGCAGGGAAGAGCAGTGTGAGTTTGGCACAGGCCCTTTACCAACTGGCATACAACAGTAAGGTTACTCATTCTGCAATTCTGTTCCCAAATTCACATTCTGCTGTATGGGGTCTGTTTTTTCTAAAAAATTTGAAGTCAATGTTATGACTCTCATAAAATTATGGAAAACCTGTTGCTTCTTACAACCCATTTTAGCAGAGGTTATCACTGTTCCTTCACAGTGCTGTAACAGGAGCAGTAGGAAGAAGATTATAATTTCTCATTTTACCACGCAATATCCTAGTGCCCAGTCATGAGCTCTTATAAAGAACAGATAGACAGGAAGAGATGGTCCAGACTCAGGATGGAAATTGGAGGTAATCAAAGCTCCAGCTGCAGATAGAGTGGAGAGAAGATAGGAGCTCTGAGACACTTCCTCTACTGTGGTAACGTAGCCAGCCTCCTGGTCTACCTAAGAGACGAAGTCAGCTAAGGACTGCTAAATAAAATCTACACCTACATGGCTGCATCCTGTAGTGTATTCTGGTCACTATTTTTAGCATCCCCAAACCATGTTTTAACCTTTATCTCAACAGAGAGAAAGTAAACCTAATTTACACCTGCACACTGAGAAGTGCTGGATTTTCTAGGCTCCAGGGGGCAGTGGACTTCCCTGGACAAGTTTAGATGCCCTCAATTGTCTACACAGCATTCTTTCCTTAAATGTTAAGGCCCTTGTTGGCAGTGTAAGTAAGGGCTGCAAAGACTGCAGAGAGAATTCCTCCTCAGCCAATGTTAGCCAGACCCTTTCTGAAAAACAACATGAAAATGGAGAGTGAATATGAGATCCAGTGATTGCACTGAACTGTCAAAATCCCCAAAGCTCCATGGCAACAACTGAGGCAGAAACAGATTTGAGGCAGCCCACAAGGTTCCTGTAAGCTCTGCCTGCCCTCATCCCAGGCCTCACAGTTCCTAAATAGAGTAGGCACCGTGTTTGGGGAAAAGCTGTGATTTTTTCTGAGAAATCAGCTATTGTGTGGGAGCCCTAAAAATGGTGCCACAGTATGTACACACTATAGTTTTGCTTGTGCAGACTTTCTTGCTCACAGAAAGATTAAATGCTAAGTCCCTGTTGTACATGTAAACAGGATTAATATTCTAGATTTTACTTTGTTCTGAGCTCTCCCCCGTTAATAACTAGGGTAATCTTCTCCCAGGCTCAATGTCATGACTCTAAAGCTAGGAAGACATTACACAGTTAAGATGATGTATTCAATTTTTAGTGTTTATACCTTATGTGTAAAGTAAAATAAAAATATTTGAAAGCTGATTTTTACTTGCTTCGTCCATAAGAATTCCAAAAGAGTTTGGGGGTTTTTTCAAAGTATTGTTTTACTTTTTTTTTCTGTAAGATTTTAATAGGAAGAATGACATCTTTTGTGGCCTACTTCCCATTTTCAGAGAAAAATTATATGACATAGAAATTTAGTTTTCTTTATTCTAGTATTCTTATTTTTCATTGACTATATTTGTGTCGTACCATGTATCAAAACTGATTTCTGTATTTCCAGGGGGAGACTGAATAGGGAGGAAACTAAGTGTTATAACCATCCTCCTCATTATGGTATAAGCACTTATGTGAGAGGAAGGATTCCTAAAGATGACTGAATTCTCCATTTTCTTTATCACCACTAGAAGCTTCTTCCTGTTAAGAGGGATGCTTGGCCTCCAGATCTTATGTACCTTTGCCCAGGGTTTATGCATGACAAGAGATAAGGAGTAAGTACCAACTCAGTGGATTCTACATCAAAATTTGGTTTTTAGTTCATCTGTGCCTTGATAGACTAATTACATCAATAGTACTATTCTGTGACCGTTGGTATACTTTGGTGAAAATATTTACTATAGCATACATTTTCCAACTTTTATTCTAAGTTGTATTTGTCTGATTGGCAGTTTCATAGTAGGACAGTTAGGTCTAAAAATAAATATTTTAAAGTAGTGGTTTGGGAGCTGAAGTTGACAAATCCATATTCTTAGATTCACTTACTGCCAAAATTTCAGTGCTATTTATACCAGTAACTGCCAGTTTAAAAGAAAAACTCCACTTGATAGAGATGCAGGAAACTGTCAACTTATCCACATATAGCATGTTTAAAATTCAAACATTTCATTTTTATGATCCAGATTGGAAGTAGTGGTCAACACTTTAAAAAGTAAATGCCTAAAGCCAGATTCCTAAACATGTACAAAGGATCCTTAATGGCCACTTACAAATCTGAAGTCATGTTAATTTTATGTAGGGAGCTAATCTGAGGCAGCTAGCTGTGAAAATAGTAGACATTGTTGCTCATCTGGCCAATATGAATTGTGGAAAAGAGTAAGGGCAAGAGCCAGATGGCTTCCTAGCCAAGGGGATTGTTCTAGATTCTGGAAGCCCAACCAAACTATCAAATGCATTAAGCAAACAAGTTTTTCTCTCTGGCAAAAATAAGCAAGACCTTCAAAATGAGAATATAATTATTGTTAATGTCTTTTGATCATAATAAAGTATTTTGAAGTAATGCAAGATTTTTATGTATAAATGCAGTTTTCTGCAGTTGAACTTATAATTCAGCAGTTTTTATGTCAACAGCACAGAAAAAATTTACATGTTCTTAATATGTTGTCTTCTTTTCTTTTCTAAGCAACTCTCTCTAAATATTGGGTGTTATGCTCCAAATTATCTTTGCATATGTGACATTTCATCTTTCTAGCCTGTTTATGGCAACGATGTAATAAACTTGAAATGCTTAAGCAAACTTGTCTTCATTTGTTAAGTGTAGAGAGATTATGCTTCTCTACCGATAGCTTTTCTCTGTTATAACTAATGAGTATGATAGGGTTGCACTGATTCCCAGACCTCAGAGGTATGGCAAAAATGTTCAGATTGGAAAATCTAAACATATACATTAATAGAAAAGCTGCCTGTATGAATCACTGTCCTAGCCTAAGCTTTGCCAGCACAAACAGTTTAAGAGTATATAAAAATTAGGGTCATGTATTGAAAGAATGATCCACTTTTCACATCAGACTGAAATGTGATAGCAGTGTTGCCCAACATTTCCACTATCATAAGAGTCTGTCTTGGGCTGCTTATAATGATGCAAAATTGCACTCATTCAGGCTGTAGTATTCTGTGATGAGAATTTAGTTGAGGTTGTGATGTTTTTTGTGTTGTTATTGTCACGGCTATTTTGTTTTGCTTTTTTTTTCAGTTGTGAAATTTTCAGACAAAACATTTCAGCCATTTCCAAGAATACATCAGAGGAAATACACTGCTTGATCACTATAAAATTCTCACAGCCATTCAATACAAAGCTCCTGTGTTGTTATGCTTTAGAACCAGAACCAAAATTTGGTGGGAGGATCACTTTGCTGTCAGGGATGCGATTTTACCATCCTTATGAGAGTCTTTACTGCTTTATGCTACTTAAATGATAAAAACCTATACTTTGCTTTTTTTTCTATGCTTTACTACAATGACAGTATTTCAGAACCATTCAGAAACAACTTTATAATGATACCTGGAAACAAAATAATTGCAAAATTAAATATTGAATTAGAATATTCCTGATAAATGCAATTATATTATTTATTTTTAATTTTTATTGCTTTCTTGAAGACAGTTTAATTTCAGTCAAAACTGTTAAAAAGAAATTGAGTTTAAAAAATTAACTGGAAATCTTTAAATAAGCCTTACCAAGCATTTTGAAAAATTGGCCTGTTGCATCTCCAGCCAAGCTCACCAATCAGTGTGTCCCTTGCAGCTGAAACTTCTGTTCACCCTGAATAAAGATAAAATCTATTTCACTCATAGAACTGTTGCAATAAGAAATTAATTCATTTATGAAATACCCTTGTATTACAGCAATGAATGTCACAGAAAATACCAGGCAAAAATTAATAATTCTATGTTCATTATAAGGACTGGGGTTTATAATGTATGTCAGGCCAGAGGTCACCCATGAGTCAAAGAAATATATGTAAGTATAAAAAAGATACTTCCTCAATGAGCACTTGGCTGTAACCTATAACACAAGTTTGTTTTTTAATACTATATTAATGCATCTGATTATGTACAATTACCCAGGAAGCATTGATTGTGACCTCTCCAAAATTAATTATTTAGTGTTTTTAAAGTCCTTTTAATACTGTAGGTCTACAACACACCACATGCTGAAGTAAACTCATGACATGCTAAGGTGAGTAAACTCTCTTAGCCACCCCTTTAAAATGAAAATAAGCAATTATTTCCCATAATGCAATCAAAAGTTGAGCAAGAGGAGGTTTGATGACTTCTTAAATAGCAGTTTAAAAGGCTCTTTCAACAACCACACTTTCTTTTTTCAAAAAGAATGTTTTCCAGGTTTCAAAACCATTTATAATCATTTTGATGTGTTACATTTTTTCTGTCATTGCAGTGCATTTTAGTGTGATAATTAGAACTGCTGGCAAATATAGGGGGACTTTATAAGGATATTAAATCACTCTAACACAGCTCTAGGTCCTGATGGATTTAGTAATGACTTCTAAAATGAGATTCCAGACAAACTATTAAATGCTTGATCCAGTTAAAAAAAAATATTGTCAATGACATAAAAGCTAAAGAAGTCTTGGAAAGCATCGTATGTACATATCTCTCAACTCTGTGTCATGATAATTCGTTGAATGAAAAATTTACCCAGAGCACATAAACTATTTTTCAGTTCAGCTGTTATGATAGGATTTAGGGAGTTAACAATAATAAGTTCTCTTATCCCTGCAGCATTTTATTCTGACTCCAGGAGGGTCAAAACAATAATTATTTTCCATAGGGAAATTATCCTGCTATTAACCCACCATTATATTTTATGTAGCACAGTTAATGCAAACACACTATAGTATTGCATAACTGAAGCATAACTCATTAAATGAATATAAATTTAAAGTAAGACCAGTAATGTACAGTAATCCTTTAAGTTTTCTAACATGTAGAAAACTGAGATCAGAAAGTTTATGGGGGATCAGAGGGTCAGTAGAGCTGGGGAGTGTCTGCCCACCACTGACTGCATGCGGAAGGCTGGTACTGTGGGAAGATTTCAGCAGGAGCTGAGGCTGGCCAGCTCTGCACCTCTGTTGCCTGTGACAATCCTCCCCGCAAGTGTGAAGAAGTGAGATACACGTGTAGGTATGCCTGCTGTGACAGACTTTGCAATTCATGGTACATAAACTACAGAGGGCTCATAGAAATATTGATGCATATTTGAAAAAAAAAGACAAACAAACAAAACACCCTACCTTCAATCCATAATCAGTGTTTCTATCTACAAAATAATTGCTTCTAGTGGAACAATAATTTTTTAGGTAACAAATGTTCTTCTAACAGTCACGGTGTTTATCCAGATTTGTAATTGTGTGAATACACTAAAATATACATAATTATTATTTGTCTAACTTGAAATAATTGTTTCATTTGCCAAACTATTTTGGCTAGGTAAATGAGCCAGTGTGATATTTAAAACCCGCAAATACAATAAAGAGATCTGAATGTGCACTAAGCTTCTAGTTTGTCTTTCTTTACACTTTACAGAGAATAAGTACATTTAAATATTAGCATATATTTTGGGACACATTCAGTTCTAAGTACTGTAAAATGTATAAATTAGACCAATGATTTTTAATTATGCAATGTCTTATCACATTAGTAAATAGTACGACTGGAAAACAATTTATGACTTACTCTGCCACAGAACCCAAGTTGACTAAGGAGTTTTTAAAAAAGAAACAAAAAATGGAGGGTTAAAGTGTCCTAAGTGCAGAAGAAAGCTGTCAACCATCTGGAAAAAAGCATGCATTTCTTTGGCTGGCTGTCAGGTCTCAAGGCCTCAGAGAAGAACAGGATTTATTCTCTGCATTTTGAAATAACTACATCTAAGCTGAGTGTTAGGTTCAGGGTCTCAGTTCTCCAACTCCAGCTTCTGTCTGGACCAGCTGCTCGGGATTCCTTCCAGCAGAAACCATGACAGGTTTCTGGGGTGTGAAGAAACAAGGGTGTACACAGTGATCTCACCCAAATGTACAGCTGGGACAGAGCCAGGGCACATACCCAGACCTGGGAACAGGGAACTGCTATCAGCTCTCACAGTAGCCTTGATACCACAATTACACCTAAGGACCACCATGGGTGTTGGTTCTATTTCCATTAAATATATTAGACAGATAGAAGAGATCCTAGCATAGTCACTGAAAAGAGTGGATGGTTCAACTTTGCATAATATTAAGTTCCTTAGGAAAAATATAAAAATAGAATTGTAAGTAGGTTGCACATAATATGTACATTGACATTAATGTATGCATGTATGTCATAGATCTTTTAAAAGTTTGCAAACTTTCTTTTGTTTATTTCTTGCTGGCTTCTATGCACATCTCAGTGTTGCCAAACACAGGGTGAGATAATCAGTCATTTCTGATATCCTAGGAAAAAAATTTAAGCCTTAAACCTGGCTCTCCTCATAAACTGGAAAGAAAAACTGGAGCTTAAGTGCTATGTTTTATCTATGGAAGCTAGATCTCTTCAGGCCTTTTTGGTAAAAATTTGTGGACATAGAGTGCCTGTAGCCAGACCATGTTTCAGTTTGCATCTCTTGTATCTGCCTTACTTGGGTTTAAAAGAGTATATTTTGTCATTGTTTCCATGGTAGGAAGCCAAATGGGTGTCAGAAATGTTTTATGCACATAAGCATTTGTATAAAGAATTTCAGTATGTTATGCTCAGAAATCATCTGGTTTTGCATTTGTACCAAGAAATTGACTGCAGGTACAGAACAAGAGTCAAGAAAAGAAAAAAAAGACAGAACAAGGAAGAAGAAGGGGAAAAGAAAAAAAAAGAAAAACAGAAATAAGTATAATCTTCTGAAATTCCCACATTCACCAGTTCCTTGTTGTTGTCTTTTTTTTTTTTTTTTTTTAATTGTATTATGACCATCAGGTCACCACTCCATTTAGACTATCTGTAACCCATAGGAAAGCAACACGGCAATGAAACCCCTTAATTTCAGAGACTCAGGTGTCTCATGTATCAACTTTTTTCTGTCTGTTCAAGGTGCCAAGGCATTTATTCTGTGGCAATATCTGTTTTTAATCTACCATTCCTGGTGGCTAACCAAACTCAGGAAAAATTACAGCGAGCCACAGAATTAACTTTAGGTATGTCTTGTAAAAGAAGAATGATATATCTTGATACCAGTGTCTGCTTGTGTCATGGAAGGGCTGAGAACCAAAACCAAGTTATAAAAGCCAAACATCCCAGGCTTAAACCATGCAGCTTCTTATTTCAGCAGGCTGCTTTGCAGGAACATGAACGATTTCTGCTAGCAATTCACAACCTCAAGGCACCCTAGAGGCAGATCTCTGTCAGTCTGGAGTAAACTGACTCAAGTGGTAACAGACAGTGCATAACACCCTAAATCATAGCCTCGCCCCCCAGGCAACCCTCAGCACAAGGCAGGGACTTGCACGGGTATCAAAGCAGGGTTTTTAACACTCCTAATGTTAACACTACTAATGACTAAGAGAAAAGAAAGAGTGAAGGCCCACAGTTGTCATGTTATTTCATACTGAAAATTGCATAGCAACATCTCAGTTTTAAAGTGTGATCTTAGTATAGGAACCTTGCCACACAGTATTTATGGCAAACTCCTCCTCAAGCAAAAGGCAGTTGCACATCCAACCCAGCTAAAATGAACAGCAGTGAGTCCAGAAAAGACATTTATCTATTTTTCAGCAATGTTTGTTTTTTTAACAAGTAGGATTTCTCTAGGGCGTGCAGATCAGAAAACATTTATCTGCAAAACAGAACTTCTAACCAGTGGCAGCACCTTTCCTCTTCTTTGCACGCAGGAAGCACAGAGGAGGAAAAAAAATAAAATTTCACTACTTTCAGCATGTTGCCATTCATATTTTGAGAACCATACAGCGCTAAATTGTCTGTTTCTTCCAAATATGTCCTACAGTTACATCCACAGAAACCCAGAATTATCACCCAGATCTTGCCAGTTTCTATTTTCTTTCAGTAATAACAGTTTTGCAGGCAAGGGCTTCTGAGTCAAACTTAATTACATTCAAACACAAATCAGACACTCTGCTCATGGTGTTATTTTAGAAATGGCCCCTTTTTCTACTGAGATTCATAGAATTTTATGTTATTTTTCTTCAACATGAGCAGATGTAACCAAGAAAAATATTTTGACAAACACTTTGAGTTTGCAGATTTTTGTGATGTATGAGCATGACTGACTTGCTCAGAGGGAGGCATTCTGGCCAGCTCAGTGCTTAGTACAGTGGTAAGATTTTATTTTTATATCTTTACATCTGGGTCTGCAGGAAGAATCTGAGGGCTTTTTCCTGCTACTCTGGTTTTAAAGCATTTAGAAATGAGTGCTATATAGAAGGTCAGAGGAGCCATCTGCTTTCTGGATAAACCCTTGGCCAAAAATCTTTGTTTTAAGCACAAAAAATTGTACTTTTAAACACAATTTCATGGCCTTTAGAATTTATTTCTACTACTGTAATTCATTTCACCAGCTTTACTGGCATGAATCGTGCTTTTATTGTACTGTGATGTGGCATCCTGTACAATGCAATACAGCTACCAGAGGATTAAAAGGCAGACAAGAGAGCTGGGACAAGTAAAATAGTAAAAGGTTTTGAGCTGTTCAATCAGGTCATTGTAGTGCACAACTTCCTTTCTCACTTCGTATTTACAAAAGCAATTTTTAGCTCTAATAAGTCATTTGTGTGTTTTGACAATGCTAGTGAGAAAGCATGACAACTAGAGGATGGCAGAGTGGCTCTCTTCTGCAATATATTTCAAAATTTGTTACAATAAGCCCACATGCTTCTCTAGACAGAAAATTAATATCCATCCATTTCACGACATGGACTGTACTAGGTGTTCACACTTGTCAAATCATAGAATTGTTTAGCTTGGAAAAGACCTTTAAGGTAATCGAGTCCAGCCAGTGTCATCATGCAAAGGAGCAAAATACTTGTAATCCTGCACTTTAATTACCTCTGTGCCAAAAAGAATTGAAGGAGCATATGAAGATTAAGCAGTGGTTACTAGTTCAGACTATGCAGTGCACAGGGTTTAATTTGATTCACAGCAGGCTCAGCAGAAACATGGTATCTGGCATACCTACTGCAGGGAGGTGAAATCTTCTTCCATAAAGAGCATTTAAACTGTCAAAAATATGAAACAACAATCACAATCCTAAGTCAGTCTCTTCAAAAAGAAAAATGCAAAGAAATTTACAGAAACCACTTTCCAGAAACCACAATCACTACAGTACTTATTGACCTGTGGGGCATAACTAATTGTTCGTAGTTAACTCCAAAGAACTGTGACAAATAAAGAACTTTTTTGTTTCTCTCATAATTTGGCACTTACATCAAAGCATAACTGGAGCAAGCTGATTCAACATAATCACTAAAAAGCACTGAATTTTACTCTGTGAGATTCTGTGTAGAACTGCAGAGGTGGGTAAGCACTTTCCTGGTCTAAGTGCCTGCGATGGGGAGTTGTATGTGGCCCTGTCTTTCCCAGGTTCTATTACCTCTCCATGCAGTGCTTCATTTCCTCTAAAGTCAAAGCCCAGCTAGGCAAAATAATGTCTGGCAAATGAAGTACCAGCCACCAGATGCACACCTATAATATGTGTATACTTCTGTAATCAGAAATTGTGCCAGAAGCATTGAGATGGGGTTTATCTTGAAATAAGCACTTACATTTGCCTTTTGAATCACACAGCACTAGAAATGATGGTACAGTATACAGTTTTCAGTAGAAATGAAACACTGTGATATATAGTTCTTACACTGCCTATTCAAATTCTTAAATAAAGTATAATCAATAATTATTCAACTTCCTTGCTTTATGCATGGCAGACTGAATTATACCTGCAGTGGGTAGTAGCTACAGTTCAAGCTTACAAATTATCCATGTTCCATAGTGTGCAAGAATTATCTCAGTTTTCTGCAGGGCAGTGGCACAGAGCAACTATTGAAAATGAATTACAGCTTTTTATGAATTTGCTGCTTGCTTATGTGGCAAGCAGCTTTTGCATAGCAAGTTTTAAGCACGTGTTACAGAATGTGGGCTTGGCACCAAGCTGACTAGGGCAGTGGGTGAAGAGCTTAGGTGAGCAAAGCATCTTGCTTTTGGATGTAGTATTTTTACCCAAGTCATGGTTCCTCCACCTCTCTCAAAGGAACCTGACTGGAATTTAAAAATTAGTTTATGTCTCCTGGAGAGCCAAATTTGGTAGAGGTTTTCTCAGCTTATTTAATGTGCTGGTAGGCTCAGGCTCCCGTAGAAAACAGTTATTGCAGCTTTCTTTCCAAATGGAGCAGTAGTAGTACTCCTCCCCCCAGTTCTTTGATGAAACAGCTAGAAGGCTAAAGCATTCATTCAGGAATCAAGAAAGCAAGATTACCACCTCAATCAGATGGGCACACCTCACCTCCATGACTGAAGCTGTGCTGTTAACCAACAAAGAGCTAGAGACTCACCAGGAGAGGGAGGAAAATAAAGTAGCTTAGCTCCACAGCCAGGTATTCAGAGCACCCTACTGAGATGAGGAAGACACAGCTTTCGGCCACTCCAGTGGCCATTTTGTTTTAAAGTTTCTTCAGGCGTAACTTAGTCACAGATCAAGAGTTAGCACACAAATTTCTTCCTTCCATGGGAAGTGCCCTAGACAGTAACTTGATTGTATAGAGGCCTACTTTCAAGAGAAGAGGCTTCTCCTGAGTGACAGAAACAGAGATACTTCAGGAAAAATCAGGTTAGAAAGAGGAAAGCAAGCCCTGCTTCTCTGGCTCCTCTTGAGGGCAGCTTTGGGCGTAGATCTCAAATGGTAATAGTTCCCTGCTTACTACCTCAACATCTGCAGAAGAGACAGGGTGAAAACATGCCTGGTTGTCCACTAATTACTGGCTACCTTAATAAGTTTCCTTCGCATCCAGGAGGTGTTTATGGGAAGTACCTTACTTTACTAGGCACTGTATGGAAAAGCAACACATCTAAATCAGCAGAGCACAGGTTAGTGCAATTGGTGCAACACAGATAGCACTTCAGTGCACAATATTTCAGATGTGTATTTTTCTTTCATCACCAGACTGGCCAGTAGCTTTTCAGCCTCTTCTTTTGAACATAGTGCGGTATAGTAGAGGGTTTAGTAGGACAAAGGCACTGTAACACCTACCTTTCAAATCTTGTCATCTTTGGCAATAGCCCAGGGTAAATATGTGATCCTTGTTCTTTGACAACATTGCTCAAACAATGAATTAATGCTTGCTAACTGCATTAGATTGACTCTATCAAAAAAAGTACATAGCCACTATCCACAGGACATATAGCATAAGTGCAAGCTGATGACTGATGTTATTTAACTCTAATCCCCGAAGTGTCATTTCCTTTTAGGTCTCCATTTCACTTCTGGAATTACAGACAAAAGTTCTGGTTCTGACTGATAGCTTTGGCCACAAGGAACTAAACTGAGATCACCATTTTGTTTAACATAGGCATTCAAATCCATCTCTGTCACATTTTCTGTATACTATAAAAAAGAACATGGTCCCCGCTTACACTCAGAAGTTTTCTCAGCACCTCCTGCTTGGTCTGTCTGACATCTCTCATCAAAAAGCTGGACTGAAAACTCACTAGATAATGTTATGTTTATTCAGTACCTTGAGGAAACAGGCTAAAACCTAGCACCTTGCCAGCTTGGCTCTGTACACATATATACGCATGCATTCACATACACACCCATCGCTGCTGTAAGGTGCCTCTGGCTTAGCTACCAGCATCCATCTACTAAAAAGGCACCGTGAGATCAGACCACAAACAAATCCAATCTACCCTTATGGCAGGAAGGTTCAGGAGCCATGTGGGCAAGGACAGCTGGGTTCCTTGATGGCACTTGAATGTATATTACTGCTCTGGTGCATGCTAAGGGATAGTCAGGGTCTAAATTTTCTCCATGGCCTTCTCTGAAAGTCACCTCAACAGGATTTACAGCCCTTTGGAAGCAGAATGAGATTAGATTTATGTTAAGCCTCAGCCTTGCATTTAAAATGCAGTTGAGAGGCTATGTTTGTATATCATGTTTAACACAAACGGGGTAAGACCTTTTATGGATACTTCAACATTATGTGTGCTTGATAATAGATCACTGTTACCTGGTATCAGTAGTTTTCTGGTAACAGTTAAATAACCGTAGACTAGGAGAGAATTGATGCCAGAATCTTAAACAAGGCAATTCTGGGTTTTTCTGGGCTGAGGAAACCTAAGCAAATTATATGTTCAGTTATTAGGTTTGTAGCCAAGAGGAAGAAAATATATGTTGGTTGCCTTATTCAGGTCACAAGCAGCATCTGCTTTTCAGCAAGATCCTTCTATGGACAAGGTTTTATTGAATTGTTTACATTTAAATCTCAGGTATAAGATGAACTGAATTAATACACATAAATAGCCACAAACAGAATACCAGTCATGCACACCTTTCATATACAAATGTAATCTATATACCTCGGGCTGGATGGACTGCAGTCGTTATCTCTACACTAGTGAGGAACCCTTAAACAAGCCTTGAGTAATTCACCAATTACAGAGCAGTGGTAACTAGAGATAAATGTTAAAAATATCTAGGGGTCAAAAAGGAATGGCCAAAGTCAGAGGCAATTCCTCCCAAAAAGTTCTACTTCTTACCACTTCTCAGCTTCTGACATTTTCAGTTTCAGACTGAAAATTATCAAAAGGATTAAGTCCCAAATGCACAACTGTCTCTACTTCCTCCTCCCCCCTCACTGCTCCATGCACACAAACAAACCAGTGGTACCCACTAATGAAGCAGCAGCTTTGTAAAGTTGGTTCCAACTCCTCATTTTCATTGCTTTTTCTAGGAAGCAATTAAATGCAACAGCAAAATTAACCGTATTCTGTTAATTCATTCTGACAATATTTCGTGGGGAGGTGCCGGAAGAGGACAAGTACAGCTGTATGAGAGAGAGAGAGGCCTGATATGTAATAATTTATAATAATTTAATAACATGTATTCTATTTTATTTTCACTAAGCTGTTTATCATGTCCATTTGAATTACTTCAGCTGCTGATTCATCAGGAAATGAAAATAGGAAGGAAAAATTGCAGAAGTATCAGGCTATCAGCAAACATTCAGGACCATTGGCTTTGGTGTAGCACATGTTGGTTCTGCTAAACTGTGCAAACTGGTTTAACCCAGCTTCAGAAACTACAGCAGGATAAGATTTCAGCACCTTTAATAGACAGTGCCAAAAGGTCAACTGAGCAGACATGTAAGACAAATAAAATGCAAGACAGAGTTAAAGCTAAAGTAAAAGATCAATACTGACTGACAATAAAAAAATACTACATTAACTCAACAAGCCCATTTTCTGTTAACCTCTTTTCTTATTAAAATTAAGCCATATTCTGAGCAGAGAAAGTTGTTTGTGGATCCCTTGTGAGTGGTTACAAGACCATAAAAGGAAGAAATGTATGTACCTGGAGGAGCTAGATCTGCTGGGGCATGTGTGCTTGATCCCCAGTGTTCTGTAACCTGCAGCAATCCAGAAGATTAGAAGAGACAGCAGAGAAAGGTCAAGGTGCAGGCTGCCTTACGCCACAGTGAAGGATACCCATTTTCAGTTCACATTCAGAGGGATGCCTTTGCAAGCATGAAATCTCAGAACTTGTAGCTGACAAGAGCTGCACTAGAGAGAATTTCTAAGACACTTCGGTTTTGAAGCCAGGTCTTTTGAGAATTTCAGTGGGTGTCTTCTAGGAAAAGCATTGACTCCATCAGACTTTTTTCTTAATAAGAATCAAACAACAAAATAGCAGCTCTTCATCTCTACTGGCACATGTTGTGCTTTTACATACACAGCTTAATGAAATTCTTCCTCATATTTTCTCCCCCACTACTGTGCCACATTTTCCCCAAAATGACTGTGTGAATACTGTGCCACCAGTACTGGATTTCATTTGATGGAAATGACTTAGAAAAATAAAAATATCACAGCTTAAAAAATAAGTGTTTTTAGTATTCTTCCTAGCTTACATTATTTAGGGATCCTGAATTTTTATTTTCCTATCATTTGTTCTTTATTCAAAATCATAACATTTTTGCTTTATGACATCACAGTTGATTGCTGTGGAAAAGCCCATTATATCACAAGCATAATATTTAATGATTCCAGAATAAAGAGAATGGGGCCCAGAAAACTTTTAACATCAACAATATTGACAGTAAAGGTAAAAGGAGAAACTAACAAGGGTAATAATAAGACATGTTGAAAGAAATGCCACTTATGAAATATTTAGGCTAGATGTTTAGATAGAACAGATGTAGATAATTTTTTCAGTTGTGCAAGTGTCCCTTAAAATTTACTTTTATTAAAAATAAACTGAAGGAAAGAATGATACCGAATGCCTCTGATTTCTAATTTTGTTTTTCATAGTTTTATGCATACAATTACTTTAATAGAGGTGACTGGAGTCAGGAAATCCTGTCCTGTGTCACATGAGTTAGATTTTACAACCCTAGTGTTTAGAATAGAATAAGCTTTCATCATTAAAAAATACTTAATTCCCTCAAAAGTTAAATGATAAAAATGAAACTTTGTGTGGAACTCTCAGACTAATATTCTTTGAGATGAATTTTGCCTTCCAGCTCTGTAGCTAAGACTAAAAAGCCTCTCTGTAGTATAATAAATAATCTTGTTTATTTTGCTGTCAGAACGTCCTCCACATTTTGAGGTATAATCAACAGATTGATCAATTATTAACCATAGTTTTGTCTTGTCAATCTGTTTCTCCCAATATCTTTCATAATATTTATTTTTTAGTGATATATCTCATTTTAATTTTGACCAGCTTAGTGACTGTCTTCACCCACTGTAGCCTTCTGTTTTCTTGCCAAGTGGGACAGTTTTCTGGCTGCTTGTGCAAAAGGACTGAAAACACTCTATACTCGCATTTCCTTTAATTTCCTTGTATCACCATCCAGGATTTTACGAGTGCTCTGAGACAACTCTCTTAACATTTAAAGAATCCCAGCTATTCAATGTCTTCTCTCCAGCTTGCTTGGCAACATAACCTTTCTATTTCTTTTCTTTCACTGGAGTCCTGACAAAGACTTCTAATTTACAAGGGAAGCCTCAGTTAGAGCTGGCATTCAATCCCGCATTTCTTGCGAACATCTTCTAGATACCAATATCTTTGAAACAGTTACAGAATAATGATAGCAAGGCATTTGCTTTTGCTAGTTGCTGATTTTTACCCAAAAGCTTTTCCAAGAAACCTAGTAGCGCAGGGTCTCATTTTTCTCTGGCATACTGTAATGGATAATGTTCTAATGCATTTCTTCCCACAGCTTTTCCCCACTGTATTGCATTTTGCCTTTGTTGTACAGGCACAGCTGAGCCTGAGTTACCATTGGCTTAGCTTCATCTTGCTTTGAGATTATTCTCACATGGCTTGGTTTAATTATTTTCTGATTTTCATTTTATGTCTTTGAACCTGTAGCTCAACTTATCTAATTTTCTAGCTTTCTTACCTGAAAACCAGATAAAATAGCTCAAGATTTTTAAAACTGTATATGGAATTATACAGTTACATTATTGAAAAAAACCAGCCCTTCAGCCAACCAAACAAAGAAACTCCCCTAACCAGCCATTGTTCCTTCTTGTATTCTATTTAGTTTTTAAATATACCATTTTGTCATAGCTTTTGTTTTGTGTTTTGGTGGGTTTTGGTTTTGTTTTTTAACATGGAATTTGGAGCTTCCCTGCTTTATACAGACATTCACCCCATATCTTATCTGGTGCAATATCACATTACTTCGTTTACTAAATCTGTAGGTATGACCCTCTGTAGCTTTCCTGTTAAGCACTTTTTAATTTCTCCTTATATTTTCCCTTTTCTGGTCCTTCTTGAAGGGTATCAGATTATTTAATTTTAAGAAATAGACTATTAGGTGATAACATGGTCCCATGTATTGTACCTGGCGTGGCATCATGTTGTTTATTCCTGACTCCAATAGTGGATAAGATTGCACCTTTTATTTTCCTTTTTCACAGTTTATTCCTTTTCCCCTTTTTATTTTCCTTTTTCCCTTTAGGTTAAAAAGTTTTGAGGGAAGATTATGTAGTTGTATAATGTGGCTCAGGTCTTGGGCAACCTCTAAGAATACTAACACAAATTATTCAAAATAATTTAGTGGGAAGTTTAAGATATGTTGTAGCAGTTTGTGACCATAAATTAGCTGATACAAACCATGCCATTTTCTGTTTCCTCAGACAAAAAGCAAGGCAAGGCAAAGCAAGGAAGCCATCCCACCTCGTAAGGGTAAATTAAAAAGGACATGAGAGTAATTCTAACCCTTAAAAAAACAGTAAAATAAGCAGCTCACAGACTTCTACATTTTTAGAAACAAGTTGTTATAATTTTTGCTTGTCCCTAATCTTCAAACCACTGATCCAAGGTTTAGAACAAAAGCTTTTGGCGATAGCATAGAGAAGTTTGCCTAACCATAATCATTAATATACTGCTATGTAACAGCAATGAAGAAAACAGAAAAATCTCCCCAAAAGCTAACACCAATCACCATATCTTGCCAGAAACCAGACAAAACAGTCAGAGGATCTGGTCCCAATGGTGTAGGATCCCCACCCCGGCTTTAACGCCTTAGTCATGACAACCCCTTGTCCCAATGAGCTGCAAGAGCATTTCAAAGGAGGCTACTTGTCTACCAGAACACACAAAGTCATGAAGCAAACCATGGAACCTAAGCACGTACCTGAACTGGAGAGTCCATCAAACAAAGCAAATAGATATACTTAAAAATGGCACCTCCTGTAGAGCTACAAACAAAGCCATAACTTGCGATAGCAGCAGGTAGAAAAATAGAGGTAACAGCAGGGAGTTGGGAGGAACCTCCTGGAGGTACCATGAAAAATCACCTGTCTACAGAAATTACAGTGAAACAGCATGCTTCTGAATTTCAGCAAGATTTTTATGCATATGGGGATTTACTTTTTCTGCACCTGCTGTCAGTACACATTAGACCATAAACATCAGCAAACATTGATTAAGCATATTGCTCAAATGAAGCATTAGGCAAAGAAGGAAGGAAGCATCTCAGAAACTCCAGAACATCAAATACAAATGATTCATCCTGCAGCAATTTAAGTGAGAGTAGAGGCATTGCTGCTTGTCAAACTTACTGTGTTCAAAGTTTTGTAGATTATTTTTTTCATAGATGTAACCAAACATTTTTGTTTAGCAACTCCCAGAAATCAGTAGTCATCAACCCTAACAGAACTATGGAAATCAGATTACTGGTCAGCTGCATGAAGGGGTAGTTCTTATACTGCAGCTCTCTGGAGAAAATACGCAAGAAAGCACTTCCCTGGTAGCAGGGACGGGAAGCATGGCAGAGGAAAGACCAGCAGAAGGCTCTTTTGACCCTTGAATCAACAGGCTAAAACATAACTCCTCTACTTCTTACCCAAATATTTGCTGCTTGGAAGTGTTTTGGGACAATACAAGCATCGGGAATCCAACTGCCCCCTGCACTCTTGTCTCATTATTGGGCATAAGCAGCCAGAATCTGGTCAGTAGTATTTAAAGCAGTGTGGCAGAGAGAAAGGCATGAAAGTTACAGATAAGCATGAAAAATCTGAGCAGCTGTACAGTCACTTTCTCCCAGTAAAATAGACCTACCCAGAACTAGAACTCTAGTATTAAGTGACCATTTTCTCTCCAGTATCATAAATGGTTCATGAATAATTGCAAGATGTGTGTGTCATTTTTGGTGTGATTTAATCTATGTTTCAGCTGTTATTTTCAACAGCATGAAGCACTATGGGTAAAGATTACCTACAACATATTGAAAGCCTTGTTTCTGTGTGTTAACAACATATCACAGGAGGTTTTATTATGCAGATATGCTTAGTTACAAATGAGCTTCAGTAAATAATAAAAATGTTAATATATTGTTCCAGTAAATAAAATGTGTCATATGGGGTTTGATTGCTGAATGCCTGGGTTGCTCTGGAGAATCTTGAAGTTAATGGCATTTACAGGCATCAGACCTGTTCTGTTTCCTGAGGATGGAGATCCTGATTGACCCTGCAGTGACACTCAACTTAGCTGTATGTCACAGCCAGGCAGTTTAGTTGAATATAGACTCTCTTCTGTGCCAGGACAGGTGCTCCAAATATCATACTACAACCTGCAAACTATCTGCAATCATTGTGAGGCTTAATGAGCGTGGGTCAATGAACTAGCCATCCACATCTGTGTACACCTGACTTAACAGTAATCACTAACTTCTCTTCAGACTGAGCTTTTACAGATCTCCACAAGTAATTCCAACATAGGTTTCATCCATCTCAGCTGATCCATAGCAAAGCAGTAACAATGCTGGAAATTCTTTAAACTCCTCAGAGCAGAGTCCTGCTAGCTCACATATAAATGCTGGAGAATGTTTAACCTTAAAGAAGGTCAGCTGGAAAGTTTTGGGAAGGAAAGCTGACAACGTAGAGAGTTCATGGTAAAATGGGAAGAAAGAAAGAAGTTATATCTTGACTTTTAAACCTTATTCTGTAGTGATGAAGTGTGTAGCTTTTAAATAACTTTTGTACTTCCCTGCAAAGCTGACTAAGTTACTATGGCTCTTTAAAAAGTGAAAGACAGTGCCTTAGCTGAGTATTTTGATTTGCAATATTGCAATATTTTTTCACACTACATGCTGAACACAAAGCTTACCTATCACCGGTATTTCAGTTCTGTCTTCTCATATGAGCACCATTTTATATGCCAATCACTTTCTACCCAGCTTTGTTTGCAGAAAGCATGAAGAAAAGTAATAATTATCATACTAATTATCCTTTTAGCCAGGCTATTTTTCTCTTGAAAATAGGATCTCAAGCACCAACTGCAATTCAGTTACTAGAGTATGTCACAGCCGAGCACCTGGCCTTACTAGACTTATCCAGGCTAAATGTCATTTGATAAGCCTTTAGAGGAAAATGAATTATAGACATTGATGCACTGACATTGATTTTATTTTAATTCACCTAACTGATAAATAAGAATATATTCTCCCTTTCTTTTTGCAGTGTGAAAGCTTTGATAGGCAATATCGTGAGGTCCCAGTAACTGAATATTATTAAGGAAAGCACATTCAGTGTTCAAATGATAGGTATTCATTTCAGTGCTTGTAATAATATCAGGCGGTCTGATGCTTAGGAACTTGACCATCAACTTATTTAAAAGCAAAATAAATTTGGTGTCTTTTATTTGAGTTTTTTGTTCTGTTTTCTGTCAACATGAATTGGTAGTACTTAGTTCCAAATCAGGGATAAAATAAATACTGAAGTACCAGCACCCAGGAGCAAGGAGATACAGTCTAGCCAATGGTAACTTTTTAAAAAATATATTTTGAAGTAAAAAAGCTGAGGCATTTTTAAGAACTATTGATCTCCTCCTTAGCCACTGGGAAGTTTGGATGTATATACTACAGAACCAGCTATTCCAAGGAAAAAGACTCAGTACTCAAAAAGTCCTACCAGCCCCGAGGGGGCCCTGCTAGCTTTAATGGGTGTTAGAAACTCAACACTGCCTGAGGTAGCCGATCAATTCTCATACCAAGAGACTTTTTAGATAAAGGCAAGGCCAATTTATGAAGTGTTGTTGCATGCCTGGTTTTAAATAATAACCCTTGTGACAAGGGCTATATTCTGGAGAGCACTGAGGATGCCCCTGGGGCTCAGCAAGGAAGGAGGGGAATATATGGAGCCCTCAGCTCCAGCTATATCACTGGCTGTAGAGGGTACTCTCAACACAGATAGGACTCTTACTTATTCAAAATTATACACTGTCTATACCCTATGATAGGAATCTACTCTTTTTACTCATCCACAGCAAACTAGTCAAATTCTTTCAAATTGAGAAGGAGAAACACAACAGGCTTTTAAAGCATTATTGTGTCCCAGGCAGCCCTATATTTCACATATTCGCAGTGCAGTACCTCAGCTCCTCACTCTTTTGCTGCAAGGTCTGTGACCAAGGACTGACAGGAAAGCTGCTGTGATTCAGTGAGGAGAAAAAAAAGAAGGTGGAAAATCCTTGTGCCACCCAGTTCTCTAGCACTGGGAGAATGTGCTAGAGGGAATATTGACCTGGAAAAGAGTAGTTTTGAGCCTGTGTCGGTTTTGGCTGGGATAGTGTTAATTTTCTTCACAGTACAGGGCTACATTATGGATTTGGGCTGACAACAGTGTTGATAATACAGGGATGTTTTCAGTATTGCTGAGCAGTGCTTACATAGAGTCAAGGCCTTTTCTGCACCTCAAATAACCCCACCAGTGAGGAGGCTGGGGGTGCACAGAAGCAAGGAGGGGACACAGCTGGGACAGCTGACCCCAACTGACCAAACGGATATTCCATACCATACAACATCATACTCAACAATAAACTAGGGGGAAGAAGAAGGAAGAGGGCGTTGTTTAGAGTGATGGCATTTGTCTTCCCAAGTAACCATTAGGTGTGACGGAGCCCTGCTTTCCTGGATATGGCTGAGCACCTGCCTGCCCATGGGAAGTAGTGAAGGAATTCTTTGTTCTTCTTTGCTTGTGTGCTTGGCCTTTGCTTTACCTATTAAACTGCCTTTATCTCAATCCATGCATTTTCTAATTTTTACCCTTCTGATTTTCTCCCCCACCCCATCGTGGGGGAGTGAGCAAGCAGCTGCATGGGGCTTAGTTGCCAGCTGTGGTTAAACCACAACAGAGCCTGAGTTCCCATTTATATTGGTAATAGACATTCTTCAGTTTATACACAAAGATCATGGTTTAGAATAGCTAAGGCAAATAAATTCTATGTATTTCAGTGTTTCATCATATTTTACTGTTATAAAACAAGAAAAATACAAGAGAATTATTAACTGAGAAATGCAGTGGAAGTGAACACAAAAAGAAGCCAGAGGAAATGGGAAGGAAGGGAAGAGAAAAATGAAAGCTGCTTGCAGTCACTTGCACTTTTTAAATCCAGCTCTGGAAAGAGGGGAGGGAAAGAGGGGAGACCAGAGAGATATAAATCCAAGTAAGAACAGGAAGGAAGGTTTAACGAGGAGAGACCAGAGAAAGCAGACAAACCTCAACAGCCCTAAAGGGAGCCATTGGTAACAAATGGACAGAGGAGATGTGGACACTAAAGCTGATATAGGGGAGGTCAGCTTTAACAGCTGGGAACTAAGCTGACAGTTCCCTAAACTGCAGCTGGGAAAGATCTTGTCTATACCTATCTTTAAATGTTTTTCTTTTGCACCTGTGTTTGCAAATCCATACAACAGCAGTCCAGACTACATAATGCAGGTATCAGTGCATCAGACTGTAATCCCAAGGAAGATTAAGAGCTCTCTGGCACTGTGATGGATTGTATTGGTTAAGTCACACTGTCAGTGTCACTTAAAGTAGCTACACATGACCACAGGTATACTCATGCCTACAGGAATGGCATCTCATTCCTGACTTCATATGCCCCAGTTTCATCCCTCTGAGCTTCCTGGTCCCTGCTGTGGAACAGCAGGGACATGGAGACTGAAAATCCTGGGGCCTGATGTTTCCCTTGACCTTCCAGAGCCACAAGATTCATCCTTACAGGGGAAACCCACTGCTGCCTGCTCCACATGCTGAGGATGGTGAAGTCACATGAGGAGGTGCTGATCTCTATTTTACAATCCTGAAAACCCCTGAAAGAGAAGGAACATGACTGTGATCACAGTCAGAGGAAACCACCATGATATACATAATATGCTGTATGTCTGGAGTCCTGTCTCTCAGCAGCACTTCTGGTGTTAAGGATCAAGTGGGGGGACAGAAGAACCACTTGGCGCTCCATCCTCCAGAGAACCCAACTTGATACAGTTTGCACAGGAAGATCTAAACCTGTTTTGTTGGGCCTGCTCACGCTCTGTGCATCTCACCAGTGGCAAGAAGGAATCAACTCAGCTGTCCAGCAAGTTCAGTAGTGTTCTGCACACTAATTGACTTAAGACAGGCAAGCCTTTTGTATTAAAACCTCATCCTGGAAAGTCATAGGTTGTGCATGTTGCATAATGACTTGGAGTAGACTTACGTGCAAGAAGTGCTTGGTATAGAGGGGCGCAGAGCCAGATGGAATAACTTACCAACTCTAGTATCCTGACAAAACGCAGTATGAACATGACTGGCCTGAGACTGAGAGCAGTATGGAAATTAAGTCAGAGGCCCAAAGAGAAAGCTATGGCACAGCTCAGCCTTGCTGTGGCCTGGGGATGACAGGAATGCTCAGGGGTAGCAAATGGAGAAAACAAATGTTAGTATGCAAATATATGCAAAAAGTTCTCTTAAACTCTCTTTTGTTACCATTGCATTCCTCTGAGGTCTCATTTGCCTCAAACATTGGATCCCTTGAGTCTAGAGAGACTAGAAAGACTCCCCATGTTAAGGGCTGTGGAACACATGCAAGAATGGCCAGCCACAGCTCCTTCCTGCACAGCAGCAGATCCAGCGGGTTGTGGAGGCCTTTGATGCTTCATGTGCAAACGCAGGCTAGTGCCATTCAAAACCCAAAAATTTCCATGGAGCCATCAATAGCAAGACCAATGCAAACAGCTACTGTACACTTGTTTGTACTGGAACAAGAGCAAAAGTGTTGGGTATAAGCCTCCTTATCCATTTATTCGAAGCACTACAGTTCCCCCATTTTATGCTGTCTGCTCAAGATTTGCAAATTTGTTCATTCACACTATTAGGAAAGAAAGATTTTTGTTGCTTTGAACAACCAGTTTGGAAGCTTTTCACTTCTGCAGCCACTCATTTCTATAAAGCTGTACATATTCTCCTCTGTTTTAAAAATCCTGCACTGACATAAGAGCTTATAAAAAAATCTCCCATGCAGTCAGCCCATGACCTCTTTTTTTGTACTCCCTTCCTTCTGACACAGGAAGGCTCTAGCACTGCAGTAGGTAATACCATAAACACATGCACTTTTCATAATACATTTAAAGAATTTGAAAAGATACCCAAATGTGACTCCCTTATACAAGGTTTGTTTTGCACACCACTTCCCCCAAGGCACACACCAGCTCTAACAGACCTTGCACAGCAGCTTCACCTCTGCTGTTCTATGTAACATTAATGAAAGCTTGCGAGGCTCATTAGGCAAACACAGCATAACCCAACAGGCTGTGGCACTCTGCCAGTGCTGCCCTACCCCCCAGATCATGACAAGCAACTTAAAGGGTTATGCTAAGTATATATCCAAAATAAAGCATCTCACTTCAAAGATACTGCTTTCCTCTCTTCCCCACTAGTCCCACCCATTTCCTAAGAACAAGAAAGAGCTGGCTGAAAAGCAGCCTGTGTGGTATTTGGATGCAGTTGCAATGTAGCTTACATAGGAGGCATGCACTCTACTCTTTCACCCAGCAGATCTTTCAGTGTCATCTTTAAATTTTTAATGAAAAACTTGTTGAAGGTGTGTGCTTCCCCTTTCTGAATGTAAAATGTATTTATCATTTTGTAGTGGATGGAGGTAGAATATGGATGCACATCTGCTACTTCTCCAAAAAAAATACTGGCATGAAGATATTAAATACTACTGCTGCCTGGAGAGACCAGAGAAGGCACATAAACTCTCTTTTCCCTGTAGTGTTTGTCACCCTGAAATGACCCTCTGAGACCTCTTCTCCTAAATCCCTGGGACCGAACCTGGTCCTGTACTTTGTGTAATCTTTTAAATGGTAGCAAAATGGGGATAAAACATTGTCAAATCTGAATAATAGTATTTTACATGCACTTTGCCCAGGTGGAATTGATTGCAGAAAGGGCAGGTTGATTAATATGATTCTCAGTAATTTTAATCAGGTGAAATTACAGGGGCATAAGCATGAATCAGCACCATATGCTGATAAGTTTTTGTTATTTCATTAAGAGCCAGATATTTATGCCTCTGCATAATCTCTATCATAAGACCATTTTAGCATTCTTTTTCCAAATAAATAAAAATCTTCATTTTCAGGAGGTTATAGGAGACCTCTAGTTATAAGTTTAATTAATTCTTTCAACTGTGTAAAGTTCCCAACTCATAAAAATTTGGAAAAACCAATCCAAGTTTCAGTGATCTCATTTTGCAAGCAATAAAAATGCAAAGGCAGCCTCTCACTGAGCCTGTAGATTTGCTATGATCCCTGCAAATGATGGGACTGAAATACAGGCTGGACTGCAAACAAAACTGATTATAGAAGTCACCTAACTGCACAAACACAGATTTATCTTCATTGAATTGAAAGTGAATACAGAAGCAGAAAATTTTCTAGTCTGCAGAAGGAGCTACTGATACAAATTACTTTTTTTTAAACTCATGTGACATATGCACACATACATCTGCAGATACTGAAGTGTCCCTACTTGTGTGCCAACAGATAAACTCACATACTATCAATGTAGACCAAGTTCTGGGGTATTCAGAGATTTTTGTTGAAAAAGAAAAGTTGGCTAAAAGTTTGGGTTGCTCGATTTGCGGATTAGTTCTCTTTTGTTCCTTAGTAACTCAGTTTGGTTAGGTTTCTGGTTCAAGTTCATACCTACAGACTCTTGTAAAAACTTGGTTAACTCTCTGTGGTGATAAATTTCACCAAATTTTTTTTTTCTGATTCGCTGTTTGCATCTAATAGTGGTGCCAGCAACACCTTCCCCATCTCAGCCTTCATATTGTTTTTCAAAAAATCCCTTTCCCTTCATTCCTTTCTGTCACTAGCCTTCGCTTACTCCTTTTTTTCTATACCCTTCTCTGATAATTTTACTAATTCTCCATCTTTAAAAAGGCCCCAATAATCCATCCTACCATTATGTATCCTTGTAACTCTTCTTATTCTCTCTTCTCTCTTTTTGGACTGCAAGCTCAGTGGGACACTGATTATATTTGTACAGGAATCATCATTCTATGACCTGGTGCTACAAATACCACAAACAACAGTATGTTTTTGCTGGTGCTAAGACCAAAGTTGGCTGCTGTCTCCCTTAGATCCTGGCTAATAAAACACTTAAACACACACAAAGCCACTTAGAGTAGAGTAACAGAACAATTTAAGAACCTTAGACCCGACTATCCATGGCTAATTACCAGGATGAGTTTTAAAGTGTGCAGATGTAATTTAAGGGTACAAAAACCCATCTGGAGTTCACTGTTCACTGGTTTGGATAAACACAACATTAAAAATTAAATAAATCCCTAAGCACCATAAATCAAAAGTGTTATGTCTAATGTGACAGATAAAAGGACTGTAGTACTCCTTCCAGTATTTTTCTAAGATATATATAGAGGAACCAAATTTCAGGATGTCTAGAAACATATTTTCAAGACTTCACTCTTTCTTATTTGAAAACTTTTCCTCTATCCAGGCTTATGTTACTATGAGCAGGGTGGGAATTAATCCTTCACACAAAACAGTTTTACCTGGGCTACTTTAAACACAGCAACTAATAACCACCAGCAGAAACATAAACTCGAAGTATATAACCAGTATCCAGCGATGAGGTCTGAGTACTTACTTTAATTCAGTGTTATTGGCTATGGGAAGCAAAGATAATTTCTAAAATATGGTGGGAAGAGAATCGAATTATAATTTTAGTGGTTTGAAGTGTGACTATTGACAAGTACTTTGTGTGAGAAAACTCCTCCACTCTTGCCAAAAAAATTAAATGAAGTCCTGGTTGGGGACAACAGCTGAGTTTAAAGAGAAAAGCATAGAGCATGGTTTGTGTGAGCTGAGGGGGACACTGACCTTGCAACAGTTCAGCTTGCAAGATAAAGGCCTATTTAATTCTCTACTACAGGCTTCAATCAAATCTGACATTAAACTTTATTCAAAAACTGAATCTGACTGATAAAGTTATTTTTTATTAGAACTTTTCATCATGATTTCAAAAGGCACCTGTTGTATCTGTCATATACATGAACTAAATTACATGTTCTGCACAGCATATTTACCACTAAAATAACCATTTTAGGCGCAGTCAATCATCCTCAAGACAGAATGTTACATTTTCAGCAACTGTTGATGAAACTACTAAAAACTAAGCAAATATGGTTTAACACAGAAGCTATCTAGCAGAATACCAAGGAAATGCCATAATTATGGCTGATTTTTCAAAATTATTTTGTCTTCAAAGACATATGTACTCTTTAATTAACCAATCACACACTAAGTTCCCCACTAGCAATCTTAGTTCTGGCTTTTCTAGCTTTTCAGTATGAGTTGTCGACACCAATAGAAATCTTTTAATAAGTTTGTGATGTAAATATATAAAACACAAAAATATATAAACCAAAAATTGCTTGCACAACACAAAATAATGCAGGTTAAATAAATATCCTGAACCACAGTATGCTTTCAGATTCTATATGACAACACATTGCGTTTATTTTTTAAATCCCATAGGTGGGGAGCTTGAAAGGGTTTATAAAGTTGGCTTGTGCCTTTTCACCATCATCCTTAGTCAAATAACTCCAGCTGCAGTATTGTTGAGGGTATCTAATGTACATGTCTGTGTGTAAATAACAGAATAAACAGAGGAAAGGACTGTCTTGATTTTCCATTCTTTCCATTAAAAAGATCATTTGGTGCCATTAATCATTTAATCTAGTCACCCAAAATGAGCTCTTAAGCCTTTTTTTTAGCTTTGCTGCCAGAAAAGATACCTAAATACATGGTTGGACACATATATAGCAGTCTGACAACTCTAAAATGTCAACATGTCTTCAGATTCAGTGGACAATTGGAATACTTAGGTTATTTTCTAACCGAAATCTACTATCTAAAAATGCAGACTTTCATATAATTGATCAAAATCACTTAACAAGAAATCTCACAAAACCAAACATATTAATAGCTTTTGCTATGCAACTGTGCATATGTCAGATGCTTGATCCTATAAATATTTAATTTGATTAACATGAGTAGTCCCTTCACATCATCTAGTATCTTCCTCAGATTAATCATGTTATTCACCTTACTTAATTTTCACCTTTTTCAGGATCAGCCCCAACATGTCACGTTTCGTTCCCCCTTACTTTAGCTTTTTTGAAAACCATGGAGACATGTTTCATTTTCCCACCATTTTCTCAAGTACTTACCCTATCTCCATATCCTGGGATTCAGAAATATCTCAAGGGATTTTCAGTCAGAAGAAATGTTGCAGGCTTGACTCCTTCACTTTTTTTCACTGCCATCACTCAGGAAAGTAAACATATTCCATGCTAAAATTAATCAAATTCAGCCATCTTTTACAGTAGTGCTCTAGCTTCTTCTTTCGCTGCTTCATCAATTACAAATAGATCATGATGGCTGGTGAGGCACCAGAGGACTGACATGACAACATGTCAATATCTGTAACTGAAGTATTGTTGGTGCCTGGTAAATTATTAGCAGAGGGGATTGTTGACTGTGCAGCAATTCCCCAGGAATTTCAAGCCATTAGGGCACATTACTTTCAAAGCCCATTGGCCTTAGAAGACTATAACAACAGTTTAACCTTAACAAGCGTATAATTTTTGGGCTGGGCTACCCATATCCATGTCCAGGTCCAGAACATACTCATCAATAGGTGTGGAGCTTTCAGCTGTCTCTCAGGACGCGGCTGGGGAACCATCACCAAATAGACCACTTACTAATGCGGCTCCCCAGGGAATCTGTGGCCCTAGGACAGGTCACATTTTTTAATCGATGACTTGGAAAAAACCAAAGTCATTACAGATAACATTTCCAATGGTCACAAAGACTGATGAAAGGCCAAATAAGAGAACAGGTCCTTAACCCCATGTAATTTTAATGCCTGGAAGCTAGGCACAGACAGCACATTTAATAAAGTTAAATGTAAAGTCACACAGCGTCCAAGTGATGACTGATGACTGATCTCCTCTGTGCTCATTAGCCCCCCAATGTGACTACTTGCTGTCATTTTTGGGTTGCAAACAACATCCAGTATTGAGCCATAGGCATTCATATAGTTATGGAAGGTGTGACTGACAGAGGACAGGTTTTCTAAGTCCTATAGATTCAGCAAGTGAAAAGGCTTTATGCAGAACTGGAGTACAAGGCTACTCAGCTAGAAAGAGCTTGAGCAGTGATTTATTTGGGAGCAGCCATTAACAGGTCATGCTAAGGTCACGCTGGGAGAGATCACTGCCTTGCCAATCCATTTAGGATGTGAAATGATCAGTTATTCAAAACAAAGCTGATTGTGTATCATTACCCTATAGTTTTAGTTTCCTTAACCTCTTGATGTTAGGAATGTTCAAAATAAGAGTCCCATGTCATGTGGTCAGGTCACACTATTTGTAGACACAAAGTAGGAGAGAACAATTTGGCCTTAGAATAAGCAGAGATTGTATGGATGCCCTATTTCCCATACCTGTAATTGAATCAGCTATCAGTTATTTCACAAATGACTACTTGAATTTGCTGTCACCTTAGCATGGCTGAAGCTGTGGGCATTTCCAAAGTATCTGCTGAATACTCACTGACTTCTCAGACATTTAATTTCTCAGACTGTGACAATACATACTTTGCAGTGTGTAACACCATAAAATATGGCTGCAGCATTTTCATCTAGGTTTATAAGTCGATTCAAGAGTTAGCAATGCAAGGAAATGCATTTTCATGTTTTACAAGGGATCTGTATATTAAGAAAAACCTTACGGTGATACACACCAATTAATTGAGTCTCTGCTTGCAGTACAGTAATAAAGAATATTCCTGTTCCTCCTGGGAAGCATGTAGTAGTACATCTAAACCCAAAGAACATAGGTGTGCATTATCTAGAGAAATATGGTTTGGGTACCAATAATTGAGTGAGAGCTGCAAGAGCCAATGAGAAGCATTAAATATTGAAAACCCTGGCCTATTTTGATAGATTGTAATATGTTGATCCATTTTAACAAAACACAGAGAAGGCTCACAGGCAACTTGATTGTACTGTGTAAGTACTCATATGTGCCACAGCAATAAGATAAAGGAGAGCTTCTGAGCCCATCAGTGGGCTCAGTGGCAGTTCAAAGTGGTAATAAAATGTTAGTAATATTTTAAATGAGGAATTATTAATTAAGGAATGATTGAAAGAGTGTGTTGTGATATGACCTATCACTGACAATGTTCAATTAAAGTTTCAATGTAGTCATACAGCCTGTGCTGTAGAACTCAAGCCAAATAACAACAGATTGATCCGTTCTAGCTTGATAATATAAGGCTCTATATTGTGGAAAACACAAATTACAAATCTTATAACACATCACTAAAAAGTAACTGTATTTCTGCTGCTGAATCTTAGTGTTTGCTGAAGAATACGATCTGCAGATGCTTTAATTTAGAAGGGTGTTTGTACATTTGTTTGTTGTTGTTTCGGTTTTTTTCCTGAATGAAAATGTTCCTGTTCCTGCGGAGTAGCTCGGGCTTAGCTAAGAAAACTGTCATTTCTCCTTATCAGAAAGCACAAGCCCATTGTGGACAACTCTGCTTTGTATCCATTCCATCAGGCTTTGTTTCTCTGCTCCACTACCTTGATTTTAATGAAACCTGTCCTTGTGCTTCTGCTCGCTTTGAATTAGCTATTCTTCACCCAGTCAGATTGATTGACTTTTTTATCTCATGACTGCCCAAGTATGGAACAAACTTCTTTCACAACCATCTATACCACTCACAAATTGTTTTCTGGTTTATTTCCATTTATTCTTGTAAACACTGAAGCACAAGAGACTAAATGCTTCAAACTTTACCACCATTTTACTTAAGAAAACTTGCTGAATTCCATGGTGGTTTCCTTGTAGCCAAGGCCTCGCTTTTTCATTTTACTGGTTCAACTGATTATACAAAGCACTTCGACTTCGTGAATTAGCTTTTCAGGCTAAGTTGATAAAAACATACTGAGGGATTGATCTACTTTGGGTTTTTTTCACTGTGTGTTACCCTTGGGGGAAAAATACTCTGTATTCACTACATCACATAAAGCATACTATGCAATTTGGCTTAATTGAAGCAAATTCACAATATTTGTTTTGGATTATTTAGAAATCTGTTAAAATATTACAGCTATATGCTGTATGTAAATATTTTGCAACAAATGACAGGGCTTTGACTTTTAGTAATTTTACAGCTGGAATTTTGTTATGGTATTAAGTACTACCTCCGCGTTTTATATTTCATATTATGAGTGGATAAACTATGACCCACAAAGGTTAATGAATGTTTAAGAATGAGAACCAGGAAGTTTAGTATAAATTAATCTCTCACAATTGGAGTTAGGAGACCTGATTTTCTAGTTCTTGTGTGTTCAGTTACTTCCATTACAGAAATCAGAACTGTAGCATTTTTCACATCCCTCCATCAAGACATATTTTACATCCAATAAGTCTCTGGAGGCACAGGACTGGAGGGAACCTCAAGATGTTATTAAGTCTATTATTACTTTGCTCCAGAAAGAACAATTATACCAGTGTCATTTCTGACAGATATTTCACTAGTTGTTTCTTAAGGACTTTAAAAGATGGAGATTCCACCAATTCTCTAGGCAATTTATCCCAAAGCTTCACTCTCATACAAATTAAACTGCAGTTTATACCCATTATTTCTAGGTATAGTACATGAAGAATGGATTATTGCCTTTTTTGCAACCACCTTTTATGTATTTGAAAATTGTTTTGTTCCTGCAGTCCCCTTCTTTCCAGGTTAAACAACCCAATTTGTTCAATCATTTTTCATCGGTCACATTTTTAGACTCCCAAACATTCTCATTTTTCTCTACTGAATTCTCTCCAACTGGTCCACATATAATTGGAAAATTGCTCTGAGTGAAGCCTTTAAATGCTGAATCAATAGGAAGAATTCCTTCATGTCTTGCAGTTTACAGTTAGGGTTTTAAATTCCATTTGATCCCAAAGAGCTCTGGTCTTTTTTTCATCAATATGACATTGTTGAATCATGTTGAGCTAGTCTACTGTATGACCAGCTTTAACCCCTATGTCCTTTTCTGCAGAACTGCTTTTCAAATTACTTCTATCCATCCTGTCTGAAAAATAGACAACTCCTGCCTAATGTATGTGTCCCCATTGAATAGTATCTGATTATTTTCAGATCATACCTCCAATTTGTCAAGATCACTTTAAATTGTCATACCACTCACAGTATATTCATCCCCAGCTTGGCTCCATCTGCAAATTTAATAACCATACTCTGTAGTCCATCATTGTAGTTATTAATGAAACTATTGAACAGCGTATGGATTAGAAACAGATGCTACTCTATGAATCCTTCTATTTTGACAGTGATCCATTGATAAATAGTCTTTCACTACTGTTTTCAATCCAGCTCTGGATCTAAATTCACACAAGTCACAATGTTTCTTTAGCTAGCATACAACATTGTCATTGGAGAATGCCCTAGGTCTTCCTAAAATCAAGGTACGGTATGTGTGCATGCGCTTGGTCCACAAAGATGCTTCTTCTGCCACTGAAGGAAATTCAACAAATAGCTTATTGAAAATACCACATAAAATTGGTGCAAAACAAAATGCAAAGCCTGGCTGTGTGATATCCTGGCAATGGATTGTGATTCCCAAATTGTGATTCTTTCCCACAGAGGAGTTGCCTACTTTCACAATTTGTTTTTATCTTCTCTAGGCTGCGCAGTGTCTTGGGAATCTGAAGCATTTGGCATGCGTCTATGAGTAGCAGAGAAGTTTCAGCTGCAAAGGTTTTAACTTCTGTTAAATGAAAAAAATACTGCAAATTGGGAAAGAAAAAAACAGATAACAAACAATATAGAGCAGAAGGTTTAAAACATAAAAACTGATACGGGAAGCTAAAGACGACAGAAGACTTTGTGGATAGCAGGACTGAGTCCAGTAAAAAATTGCCTTTGAAGTCTATTTTGAACAAGTGCAATTCTAACAATGGTATAGGCTTATTGCTTGGAAGAGATGGTAGATTTATTCACAGTAGTGCAGAAATAGAAGTGTTTATGATACATTTCCATGGTGTATTTGAAATGAAGAAAGATCGCAAAAGGATGATTCTTGCATGATGAAGTATTTTCTAGGCTATTCATGACAAAGGACATTAAACAGCTATTGCTTTTAATAATTTTAAATGAACAGACTGGGAAAACTTGCATCTAATTCCTAAAAGCACCATCTGAGAAACTCTTTGGCTAACTTGTCTTAACACTTATTAAATCCTCGGCTACCTAGGAAATTCCAGAAAATTGAAAGAATGATAATGTCGTGCCAGGAGTCCAAGGGGCCAAGTGGAATGAGAAGGATAAATGCAGGAAAGGAAGATCTTCTAGAGAGATGACATATGGTTTTAATAGATAAAATTTCATAGTGTAACAGATTTGCAACAGATTTATCAAAATTAGTTTAAAAATATAGAAAAATCTGAAATTTTGCCCAGTTAAAACAGATGGCAGGCACTGCAGTGTTTCCAGACAGAAGATTCAAGTTTTGAAGGAGGCTCAAAATGAGGTAAAACAAAAAAGTAATTGAGCTGTCTGATGTATTCTCTAGTAAAGAAATATTCATACCAAAGAACTTGTTGTTCGTATAAGTTATATGAGTTATATGAGGTGCAGTCCAAGATTAGTCAGCATGTAATTGGCAGCAGTTATAATATTTTAGCAAATTAGAGAAAATGCATATCCTCCTGCTAATCTATATTTTTTTATATACTGCATTCTCGTGTTTATGCTTTTGTGAATACTATCATTCAGCACCTGCCTTCAAGATAATGTGTGCCACATAAGCATTCATTTTGTATTATCATCAGTCTTGCACTCCTACCTGTATTGGGATATGTAAATGTAAGATTTCTCTATACTTGTCAGAAAAGCCTGATCATATCAATGCCCAGCTGGTTTGTGTGAGAAGGGCTGATGGGGGACAGTGAGAAAGCCATTCTTCTCTGAAAGTCCCTCTGAAAATTCTTCAAACCAAGAATAAAGACATCAAAACTGATCATTCCTGAAACGTTGGTGATCAACTTTGATTGTCTAAGACACTCAGCTTGCTAACCTTTGAGTTCATTTGGAAATAGGATAGGAATAGACTTTAGGAGTTAAAGCAAAGTGCAACCCAAATTACTTTCAGAAACAAAACAAAACTCAGAAACTCAAAGCCAGCTATTTAGCATTCAGCCCAAATGACTTAGATGAGAGTTTTTGTGTATTTAGTGTATGGCAGATATCTTTACTTGCCCTCAATTTTTTTTTTTAAAATCAATACATTATGTCTTTTGAAGCTGGATGCTGTATACCTCAAAGCCAGTATCACAAGCATCTAGTTTCTTACATTTTTACAGAGGTGCGTCCTTGGAGGACTGGGACAGAATACTGAGACTGCAATATATCCCACCCCAGAGGCACTTCAAGGGTATGATTCCTCTAGTCCTAAAGTAGGCATCTAAAGTAGGCCAGATGAATCAAGAGTTAAACCCCATATTTCTCTCCCCTTTCTGTAAGAGAAATAGGTGGCCCACCAGATGTCAGTGTCTTCATTGTGGATATCTAAAGGTAGGAGAGAAAAGCCCAAAACTTATGCTATCACAAAGTAGAAGTAGCCTATGTAATTTCATTTTATCACCATTTCCCCATCTCTAACAATCTCACGCATATGAGCAATGCATTAGGTTTCTAGGTCTGCTTGCAAGAACTTTTCTCACAGTATCAGTCTATTATTTTAAAGGTCTGAAGTTTGATCAGTATACCTATATACTCCATATAGCTTCCCCACAACCCAAAGCTTTAGGCACTTGTTTACTAATCACAGAAAGAATCTCTAGGCAAAGATTGCAGTTTTAAGTCAATGTGGATCAACATTTACACATTTTGCAGCTTTCTGTACAAGATCAACTCTAATTCCTCTGCACTGACATCTAAACCATTTTTGGCTCCATTCCATATCCTATTTTAAGTCTCATTGTCCTAGCAGTCATAAATGAAGGACATAATACTTTGTTTCACTTGTAAATGTCAAGAGGAGTAGCATTATCATCTATGTTACCAGTAGCACTAATAGCATTGCAGACTAGACTGCTCCATCTTCATCAAAGGCTATGCATCAGCTGAGACACAGTGCTGATGATAACCTGAGTCAGCTATCAGTGAAAAGAGCTCTTTATTATGTAGGTCACTACCAGTGGTTCATTTCAGCAAGCACCTGCAAATTGCACTTCACCAGAGAAAAAAATTTCTTCTTGGCAAAAAACTTAAAAACAGAGTGCAGAGAAGACATGTGAATGTACTCATATCCTCATGCCTTAAGTATGCATGCAAGACGCTCTTGGTAGTTTGCTGAGTATTTTCATAACCCCTCTCATCCACCAGTTTTGCTTTATTTTTTGCATTGATTTTTTCAGATTGTTTCCAAGACATTCTTCCACTCTACCTATTGAGAGGCTATAAGAAAGCAGATCAAAACCTGCCAGATACATCATTAAAACAGTATAAACATGTTGATATCTATGTCAGCCACAAAGGACACTGCATAAAAAGACCTGGGGCTGAACTCCAAGCATAGATGTACTGGAAAGAAATTTCTGCATATTAGCAGAGTAAAAACATCTTTTATTCATCCTCAGTTAACATCTGTGCTAGACAGATATACACAGAAAAATGGCATGTTGGAGGGAAGAGTGCTCTGAGTGGCCAGCTAGGTTTACCAGCCCTTCAAGTACAGGTTTTCCTTATTGTCTGCACAGTCTTAAATTAATCTGCAATTTTTAGACTACCTTTTAAATTAATCAGCATTTTTTTCCTTCACCATAGTTAGCAGAGTGGGAAGTTTATCAAAAAGAACTCCAAAGCATTGCTCAACACTGAAGTTAGTTAGCTCACTATACAACTCGTACTCAACTAGTATGTTTAAGTGATGTCTCCGATTTCTGTTTGTCTGCTGTGGCTGCTGCCTTGGATTTTTTCTGTCTATTCTTCATATTCAAGGGAGGATGCATTTAGGGCACCTACATGTTTATACATACTGAAATTACACACTTTAGTATAAATTAAAGTCTATTAAAATTATTTCTGTGTATTAAGTGAATCTTCCCCACTGGAATCCCCTTGCTCTGTTTTTTATAAGCAGATAAATAAAAGAAATGTCTTGAGCTACAATGCACCATCTGGGTAAATGCCAGCTATATCCCTACCTAGAGGGTTTTGGGTTTATTTCTCAAGAGGGCGGGTGTTGGTTTTGCTATTCTTGCCTACAGTTTGCACAGCTGAATAATTTAAAAAGGACTCAGTGTTGAAAGATAAAATGAAGATGGAGTATATTGTTTCTGGCTACAATCCCCAGTGCTGTAGGTGGCATTTTCTGCTAATACAGCTTGCAGTAGTATGGCTAACAAAACCAGAGATTTGAATCATCATAATTAAGGCTGTGTCAAATGGGATTTTTCTTTGCAAAAAATACATACATAAATAATACTAAGCATATGTGCCACCAGTATATATTTAATCTATATATCAGTTATATCCCTAAAAGATTTATTTGGTCTTTCAGTGAGCTCACTAAAATTCCTGCGTCCTAAATATCAGACCAAACTAACAACTAGAGAAATGTTCTATGAGAAATGTCTGTGCAGACATTTATTGCCTTTGAAACACAATATTTTTCCCTATAATATGTGAGCTGACAAAAGGTATCAAACCTCAAATTCTCTTCTCTAACTAACTTCTCTAACTAACACAATTAGTGTTATGTGTAGCAGGGCTGATGTTGATGAGATTCCATTGCAATAGATGCAGTGTAAGCATATAATATGGGGCTTTGTTTAAATCAAAGCATTTGCAGCATAAAAAAGAAAAAACCAGAATTTTCGAAAGGTCGAAGTGAAGGAACAATTTGCCCAAGGCCATACGTCAATTAAGTGTTAAATCTCCAAATTGACACAAGATCCCAGGCCTACCTAGGTGACCTGCCTTCTGTTTATGTGACAGTGTGGGGGAAGGTGTCTCTTTTGAGAAAATGCCATGATTCTGCACCAAGTGCTAATCCCTGGATTTGACTAACAGGGATTTCCTCTTGCCTGCCCTCCCAGTTTTGTGTGCAACTCAAATCTGATTTTTTCTGTGCAAAATTCAATCTCTGGCAAAAAGATCTGCATGTGTGCAGCTGCACGCTGTTGTTCTTCAACCTGTGTCTTCCTGAACTGTGTGTAGTGCTTTATTAACAGTGACAGTATTTTGTAATTGAATATTCAGAGAAATTCTGCATCAGGTCAAAATGGTTTATCTATGATCAATCTCCAATTGATTTGCCTGTACAGCCGAAGTATTTGCATATCTTCTCAACCACTGACATGAGAACACACTGAGCAGCATGGTGAAGCATCCCTGAAGAGCCAGTAGTTAGAGAAGGGTCAAGGTGAGGGTCAATACAATTGCAGCTACAGCAGCAGTGAAGTCATCATTTTGAATTTATTCTTAGCTGAGGGACAAGCTCATTTGCTCCTGTATATTAAGGGAGGAGAGAAAAAGGGAAGAAAGAAAGCATAGGTGGAAATGATAGAAAGTCCTGGGGAAAAAGACTTATGTAAAGAGGAAAGATGCAGAAGGAAGTGTGTAAGGGAAGTGGGAAGGAAATCCCTCTGAAAGCAATATATTCTGAAGCAATGTCAAGAACGAGGAGCCAAGCTGGTGTTACTGAGTTCTTTTCCTGCCTTCATCTCCCAAAGGCATGGCTAATGCTGGGGCTAGAAGAGATCTCAATAAACCACCCAGATCACCTCTCTACCTAAACAAAGAGCGGCTACATCTGTGCCTGTGTCATTCCTGACAGATGTTTGTCTAACCTGCCCTTAAAATCTCTATCTGGGGACAGATAGAGACTGCACATCGTTCCCAAGTGGCCTGCTCCAAACCATTACAAACAGCTTCCAGTCTCTAACTCAGTTGTTTTAAACCTTTTCCTTGCAAAAACACCTTTAGATATTTCCAACTGCAGGTGCAGGATCTAGCAGAATGAAACCACACACCACTGCTTGTTTTTCTTAATTATTTGTCACAAATCATTTTAAGGCAATCCATATAGCACCTTTTGACATATGTGAAGACTAAAACTGAGTAATTTAACCTATTTCCTCTTCAGTAACATTTTCTAGACCATTCAACATTTGAATCCTTTGGAGTCCTCTGTACCCTCACTTCAAATATTTTATTGGACTGAGGCAATACTCCAGCAGGACACAGCAGTCCAGCTGAGGCACTGCTGACCCTAAGAAAAGGAATATAACTTTGCACATCCCCACAGGCTGAACTTTACATTATTCACTGCAGGATATCTGTTCTTTGGTTTGTTTGGCAGAATGAGAAAGGCAGGACACAATGTTGTTGACTTGCACTCAGTTTGTGAGCCATAAAACCTACAGATACGGACTTGCTACTTAAATAGTTATTCCCCTCTTTTATTTGTCCAGCTGATTATTCCTGCCTAAATGCAGTCCCTTATACCTATCCCCAGTGAACAGCACCCTATTTATTTCAGGCCATACCTTCGATTTGTCAGGCTCACTTTAAATTCTAATCCTGTCCTCCAACATACTCACAGTCCCTGGCAGATGAGTGTCATTAGCAAATCTAATAAGCATGCTTTCATTCCTTTCATTTTTGGAGATGCCCTGAGATTACAGGACTCTTATGACCTTGCTAAATTGTAGGGATGAGATACATACTATTCTGCAACCCTTTAAAACAGCAACAAACAATCAAATGGATTTTGACAATATATGTCCCCAAGAACTCAATACAGGTCTTCAGGAAGATGGGGTACATCTATGCTGCCTTTGAAGGAAATCCCAAGGCCAGGGTCAAAGTATTTTGTTCACCTCCCTTACCAAGCCTCCTTCACAGCCCCAAGGATGCCCAGCTGCTGACACTCTCTTCTCATACCAGGAAAGTCCCATCAGGCAGGCATGTCCAGGGAGTTCATCCACTGTTTCCATTCAGGATATGAACCAGCTGCCTTTGAAGCCCCTTTGCAGCAGCTTTCTCAAAATGGGGAAGGTGCAACAATTCTGACACAGCAGGGAGCTAAAGGTCTAACAGAGTAACAGAATTTAAGGACTTTTTCCCCACACCACAAAAAGGCCTGTGGTTGCCTACTGGTTGCAGAGGTGGCCAAAGATGCCAGATATGACCCACTCTGGAGTCACCAGTTCCATCAAGGCTGGAAATTAGTCAGCTTCCCCACTGGGCACACACAGAGCCTGCGGTTCAGGGAAGCACTCCTGCACTGACTGATTAAAATTTTATCTGACTCTGACTGCAACAGCAAGCTACAGATCTGGTCTGCAACCAGCCCTAACAAAAAGCAATAACTGAGACAATCCCTGCCAGTGGTGCCTTCCTCACACTGCATCAGAGCAATGGAGAATCAGGGATTTTCAACAACATAATGTCTTAAGTCACTCTGCACAGAAATGTCAGATTTTTAGGCAATCAGAGTCTGTGTAACGTAATTGCTCAGTGCTACGGGCAACCTCAGTATTGCTAAATCCCGTTCCCTCTCCTTCCGGATCTGGAAATGCTCAGCATTTTCAAAATTCTAATCCCCAATCATATTTCTTCAACTGATATGATTCCTAAATTTAGAGAAATTGATCTCAGATGGAATTTATCTCATTGAAACACATCTATTGTATTTAGGTGTTTGTGTCTTTAGTTGCCATTTGTTTGGAGAAAAGGAACAGACAACTTTATTTCCAAACAGCAAACTTACAGCTGTTCCCAACACCTCTAGCTACTTCACCCACTTCAGTTTAAACAGTTGTTTGAGAAAAATAACACAGTAGAATCAGCCCACAAAAAAAAAAAGAAAAGTCTTCATCTGAGAGAAGATTTCTATAAGCCTCAACACCACAAGGGGAATCATGCAAATGCTGAAAGATCCTGGTAACGCTGACACGAAAAACCACCTCACAAAACAAGTGAATGCATACAGACTTGCTTGACATATTCAGATAAACATCCTTGAACAACAGCTGCTATAAGCTAAATGTGCTGCAAATAGACTTGTTCAAAATTGCTGAGGAGGAGAAGTTAATTAGATGTTTAGAAGTCCATTCCCTTATTTCGTTTTCCAGTTAATCAACTGAGCAATGTTAAGGGTCAGAATAACTCCCTCACACATACACTAAGGGGAGGCACAGGAGGTTCTTATTAGGCTTCTGATATAGGAAATTAGCAGATGACTTTTTGATAGAAGGAGATGGATTTCCTTTGCTGGAAATAGAAGGAAGTCATATTAGCATTAATAGATCCGTTCATGGAAAGCCCCATCATAATTAGTGATGATCATTTATCATCATCACAATTTCACCAAGAGATCCTAATCACTCCTTCCCTCAATTATTCACAGAAAAAGAGTGGTATGTTAAAGTGTTGAACGCAGGAGACAGCTTTATGCCTGGAAGAAGAAATAGGATGCCTGTGGCAGGTTTGGACAAGTAATTTTACTTTTCCTTGAGCTTAGTATAAGAAAATATAATTATGCCCATTTTGCCTTTTAAATCACAGCAGTGTAAAGGCACAGTTTTTGAAAGAAACTGAAAAGGGACTCTTATAGGTGCAGAAACTCCAAGCAAGAAATAGCTTTCTAGTCTCTGTGTTTGTCTTTACCTGACCTTCCCCCATACCTCCCAGATTCCAAAATCCTTTCTGACACTGGATATATTTCTCATCACATATTTATTATGTGAGCTTAACTGCTCTCTCCTCAATCTAGTTCATCTATACCCAGCTGGCAAGAGAGGTAGAGTAGGTGTGGACGAGTGCTATACACCTCCCAGGCCTGGGACAATTCTGTACCACCAGCACCAGAGGTAAATCACAGTTGGCATGAGACATGACACCTACTGATGCCATTTCCTTTCTCTCCTATCGCTTTGCCTGGGACCATAACATAAAGCTGTAGTTCCTCCCTGCCAGAGAAAGTCACGGACTCCCAGAATGGCCGGGGATGGAGGGAACTTCTGGGGATCCACTTGCTCAAAGTCCTGGATTGCATCCCCATATTTCATGCTGCTTTAAGCCAATGAAATGGGAGAAGGAAAAAAAAAAAGGCCTTCTTGGGGCAACAAATCTGTTTGTTACACAACACTTAAAATACATTTATTCATCCCACCTGTGTCATGTAACTTAAAATAGTCTTTGTTCTGTGTCCTCTTACAGAGTGGACATCTGGGCATCAGCCAGCTGGGAGAGGGAAGGATCCATAAATTATTCCTATCACCTTGTTACTACCTGTGAAATCCTCCCTTTTCCCTTCAGTCACTGGGCCACACTGAACAAAGGAGAACTGAGTAAGAAGTGTGTGAAGTTCATAAAGATGTTTATGTATGTTTTCATTGCCAATAAAAGCTGACCCATTGGTAAGCAAGTTAATGAGTACATTATATAGTTTGCCTAACTGCCTGATATGATAAATAATGAGCTCCAAAAGGAGATGTAATGTACTCTGTGTGACACATCTGAAAATAAATGAGCAAAACTATTACTTTAAATTAAGAGACCAGGGTGTCACCAAGCTCTATTCTCACCATTCATCTCATGCCACCAAGTTGCAGACAGCTTAGTTACATTAGGTATTTTGACCTCCGACTCTTATGTGGACTTTATACCAGCTGGTTAGACAATAGCTCTGGCTTATGTGTTCTTTACCATTTTAACTGTTTGAGTTTGTGGGTCTTTTATTCCTAGTATTCTTTTCATACATATGTTGCCTTGGATTTGCAATTTCTACCATTTATTGCCAGTATTTTCAACACAATAACTCCCATGCTTTACAGGAATATGTACTCAAAGATTTTCTCTTAGTTAGCACAAATTAGGAAAGAAAATCAACATTCCTTATTATGAAAAGTAATAAACAACTACATAATTCAGAGATCATTCCATGACTGTCTTTGCAGTACAATATGCAATTGCTTCAATCTTGTCTTCTTAGCAGAACACAAGATTAAATATCCTTCAAAGTTGAAACAGGAACATGGTTTGTATGTATGGTGTCACCACCTCTTTTTATTCTATAGAAGAAAATTATGTAAGCATTATTTTGATGCAATAACATTTTGTGCCCCTGTGTTTGTTCTAATGAATTCATTATTTCCTTTGCAGTCAGTCTTAGCAGTGGTTTCTGATTAGAACACATAGTCTGTGTTTTCATTTAATTTTCTGCAGGCCTTTTTTGTTTGGCTCATTTATCTTTGCTTATCCCTTGAAACCATCTACAGTAATTCAGTTCACTACAGCTAGACCTTCTGATAAAGCCAGAAAAAAATCAGCTCCAGGCACTGCTGATTCCAAAGTCAGCTAAAAAGTATTTCATGATTCTGGTCATTTTATGCTTTTTAGGTTCATGAAGACTTTTGGACAGCACTTCTTTCCCCTTTTTCCTGTCAGAGTTCCTCCTTCCTCTTTTCTTTCTATTGAAACACAGTTTGAGCAGTGCTACAAAACCAAGTCACACACAGATATAAAAAAAAAAAGAATAATATAAAATTCTTAGATGGTTTGTTTTTCCTGGTACCAGCTAACGCCTTTCAAAATATTTCCTTCCAAAGTACAGTAGTGTCATAGAATATTTCAGTAAGGTACAACTTGTTATTTAAATTGTAAGGCAAACTTATGTAAATACAATATCCCTTCTCCTTAAGCTTGGTTAAAAAAACAAACAGTTCTTGGAAGTTACATTGTGGTTTATAATTAAGTTAGAGTACTTAACATAAGTGATTGAAGTAATTTGTTTTTTCCTACAAAAGGCAGTGTTGACATAAGTTGACACTCACTTTTGCTGTGACCTAGAATAAAAAAGATATCGTAGAATATAGAATCGTTTTTGTTGGAAGGGACCTTTAAATGTCATGTAGTCCAAACCCCCCGCAGTGAGCAGGGACATCTTCAACCAGATCAGGTTGCTCAGAGCCCCATCCAACCTGACATTGAATGTTCCCAGGGATGGGGCATCTACCACCCCTCCTGGCAACCTGCTCCAGTGATTCACCACCCTCATTGTAAAAAATTTCTGCTTTATATCTAGTCTCAATCTACCCTCTTTTAGTTTAAAATTATTACCTCTTGTCCTATTGCAACAGGCCCTACAGAAGTCTGTCCCCATCTTTCTCATAAGCCCCCTTGAAATGCTGAAAGGCCACAATAAGGTCTCCCCAGAGCCTTCTCTTCTCCAGGCTGAACAACCCCAACTCTCTCAGCCTGTCCTCATAGCAGAGGTGCTCCAGCCCTCAGATCATTTTTGTGGCCTCCTCTGGACCCGCTCCAACAGGTCCATGTCTTTCCTGTGCTGAGGGCTCCAGAGCTGGATGCAGCACTGCAGGTGGGGTCTCACCAGAGTGGAGTAGAGAGGCAGAATCACCTCCCTCCACCTGCTGGCCAAGCTTCTTTTGATGCAATGCAGGAGACGCTTGGCTTCCTGGGCTGTGAGTGCACATTGTTGACTCATGTCCAGCTTTTCATCCACCAACACCCCCAAGTCCTTCCCCACAGGTCTGCTCTCAATCCCTTCATCCCTCAGCTTGTGTTGACAGAGGGGGTTGCCCCGACTCAGGTGCAGGACCTTGCACTTGGCCTTATTGAGCCTCACGATGTTCATGTGGGTCCACTTCTCAAGCTTGTCCAGGTCCCCCTGGATGGCACCTCATCCCTCAGGGGTGTGAACCGCACCGCTCAGCTTGGTGTCATCTCCAAACTTGTAGAGGGTGCACACAATCCCACTATGTCATTGATGAAGATATTAAACAGCACTGGTCCCAGTATGGACTCCTGAGGGACACTACTTGCCACTAGTCTCCATCTGGACATTGAGCTGTTGACCACTGCTCTCTGCATATGACCGTACAGCCAATTCCTCATCCACTGACCAGTCTACCCATCAAATCCATATCTCCCCAATTTAGAGAGAAGGATGCTGTGTGGGACCACATCGAAGGCTTTACAAAAATCTAGACAGATGACATACGTTGCTTTTCCCTTGTGCACTGATGCAGTCACTGCATCATTTAAAGCCACTAGTTTAGTGAGGCAGGACTTGCCCTCAGTGAAGCCATGCTGGCTGTCTCAGTGACCTCCCTGTTCTCAATATGCCTTACCATAGCTCCTGGGATGATCTTTTCCATGATCTTCCCAGGCACAGAGGTGAGGCTGACAGGTCAGTAGTTCCCAGGGTCCTCCTTTCTACCCTCTTTAAAAACAGGTGCAATATTTCCCTTCTTCCAGTCCCCAGGGACTCCACCTGACTGACATGACTTTTCAAATATAATGGAGTGTGGCATGGCAACTACATCAACCAATTCCCTCAGGACTCTGGGATGCATCTCGTCAGGTCCCATAGTCTTCTGTATGCTCAGGTTCCTCAGGTGGTCATGAGCCTGATCTTCTCTTACAGTGGGAGGGACTTTCCTCCTCCAGTCCTGGCCCTGAGCTCCATCCATTCGAGAGGTGTGGGAAGAGAGGCTGCCAATGAAGACTGAGGCAAAAAATTTTTTTAGTACGTTGGCCTTCTCCTTATCCATTGCTACCTGTTTGCCAGTCATGGTCATTAGGAGGGTACACTTACTTTGACCTTCTTCATCTGGCTGACATGCCTGTACAAGCTCTTTTTATTATTCTTTGCATCCCTTGCCGAGTTCAGCTCAAGCTGTGCCTTGGCCTTCCTGACCCCATCCCTACACAACCGAGCAGTGTCCCCGTACTATTCCCAAGACACCTGTTCCTGCTTCCACTGCCTGTGCATTTCCTTCTTGCCCTTTAGTTTGACCAGCAGGTCTTGACCCATCCATGCTGGTCTCTTGCCTTCCTTTCCTGAGTTGTTACACCTGGGGACTGAGAGCTCTTGTTTTCTATGGAAAGTGTCCTTAAAGATCAGCCAGCTCTGTTGTGCTCCCTTGCCCCTGAGGGCAGTTTCCCTGGGGGTCCTATTGACTAACTCCTTGAACAGCAGGAATTTTACTTTTGTAAAATTCAGGGTCCTGACTTTACTCTTTGCCGGACCCATATGCCTCAGGAATGCAAACTACTGCAGTTCATGATGACTGCAGCCCAGGCTACCTCCAATCTTGTTATCACCAACTAGCTCACTTGCATTGGTGACCGACAGGTCCAGTATCACAAACCCTCCTTTAGGGCTATCTATTAGCTGGCTTAAGAAGTTATCCTCAAAGTGCTCTTCTGGATTGCCTACAGCTTGCCATGCTACTTTTCCAGCAAATGCAAGTGTGGTTGAAGTTCCTCAGCAGGGCAAGAGCCTGCAAGTGCAATGCCTTCTGTAGCTAGGGTAAGAAAGCTTCATCAAGAGGCTCCCCTTGGTTGGGCAGCCTGTAGTAGACACCAAGGTTACCTTTGTTGCCTCTGTCCCTAATTCTTACCCATAAGCTTTCAACCTGTTCGTTGCTGTTCTTCAGAGACAGCTCTTCTCACTCTATCCATTTCTTGATGTAGAGGGCAACATCTCTGCCCCTCCTTCCTCACCTGTCCCTTCTGAACAGCCTGTAACTATCAATAGCTGCACTGCAGTCATGGGATTTGTCCCACCAAGTTTCAGTAATGGCAACTGTCTTCAAGGTGTGTTACAAAATTAAACTAACAAATCATAGCTTTAGACACAAATATTCAGTGCAATCAAAATGCTTCTTTTTGATTTTGACCTTTCAAAATTTGGTTGGAATCAATATTATTCAATTTAACCTTGGTCTGATAATTATCACAAATCACAAAGTGAAGAATGAAATACAGCCACAAGATCTTCTTTTTATTTTTGGTCTTACCCTTTTTAACATCACTCCTTGCTCTGTGTTTCTGCAACAACTTTTCTGTAATTTAACAAGATAAACTACTTGTCCTCATCTCCAAGGCCCCTGATGGACAATCACAACCCTGTCACCGCTCTGTGTTGAGAAGTTAGCTCCTATTGCCAAATGTCCCACATTGTCCTCCCAGTCTTTAAATGTTCTCTTTTTATTCTCCTTGTACTTGATAGGAATTCACTGGACACATTTGCAGAAGAGCAAATCATTCCCCTTTGGATTCCTTCTTTGAACTTGCTGGAAAACTTTCAAAGAATTGAAGAGTTATTTGGCTTTTGCTGTGTTGATATCACTGGCTAGCAATCTGACTAATATTGTTTTATTACTTTGTTTTTACCCCTTCACCTGGCTGTATTCATACACAGCTTTTACGTGTATTTATTGGTAGGCCACCTGGGATAGTACCTGTCTTTTTTTCTTATCTGGGCAATACCTAACAATATGAAGTCCAAATCCATGTAGGGGTCTCCAGGTACAATTTGTAGAGCAAAGACAGAATGAAAGAAAACTCTAGCTGTAATCCAGCAGCACTGCACCTACTGATGGAATATTTTGATGTATCAGATACACTGCTTAATGAATCCAGTATGTCTATAAATTTTCCATGGATTTCTTTAGGATTTGCCCTGATGCATTAGAGATTTGCATGGATTGACTACAACTAACTGTTAATAATATTTTTTTTCTTCTTTATTTTTGTGTGTTTGACACTATAAACTTGTCATGGCATTGAGGGTGAGATTTTGTAAGAAAAAGAACTGAAAGGGCTACCTGCTGAACTATGAGATTGTGCAGCCAGGGAAACAAATTATATTCTGGTCCACATTCCTCAGCAAAATAGATGTCATTTAGGAGAAGCCCTTAAAAAGAGATTTCTTAATTGGAAAAGCATCCTTTTCAGTCACAAGTGGCTGAGCTGAAGTGTGTCCTCAGAATATCAATATGAGCTGAAGCTATTAAAATGTCATGGTTAACCTTTTTAAAAAGCCTAATTTAATTAGAAAATAATAATTAGAGTATTCTTGCCAGTAAGAAATGCCTGCTTGAAATAAACTTCATGTAATCTCTCAATTTCAATGGATAACACCCTGCTGTAAAAGATTCAGCATATGAACAATGAGATTGAGTTTGCAAATACTGTGATTAACTTACGGTTTTTGCTATTGGAAGAAATTGCTGGACCATGCTGGAGGGCAGGGACAATTCACTGTTCACACCTAGTAAAATGTTTTTGCACACATCGGCAGCTGTTAAGCATAATATAAAAAAAAAACCATCAGACCAATCAATGTTCTTATACACAGTGTAGTTTCCTTGCTTTTCCTGAAATCAATGAGAGCAGAGACCTCGTAAACTGAAGGGAAAAGGCAGCATGGCACCCTACAGGGTATTTCTTCATTTAAACCCGCAAGAGTTAGAGCCTCGCTCTAGTGTTTTGCAGGTACATTTTCATCCAGATGAAAATATTACATCCCATGTCAGGGCTGGAGAGATGCAGGAGAGGTGCAGGGGCTGCTGGAATAAAAGAAGCCAGATTAAATGGAACCAGATTATCTGAGGCAAATTGTGTATCTAGGATGTAACTATAGCGGCATCCTAACCTGAGCAGTATTTGGAGATCAGCTGATGTAAAATCTTGGAAAGATTGCTCAACAGCTTCCATAAAACTACAAAATGCTGGCATCAGATGGGTTAAAAAAATAAAATGCAATCAGACATTTATAACTCTACACAGAGATATACTGTGCATTTTGCCTTCAGGTACAGAAAGCTTAAAAAAAACCTGATAGAAAAGATACTCTAACTTACAGCTTTGAGAGTGCACTCAACCTTCCCTAAAGTTGAGATTTCAAGAAATAAATGGCTCAAATCAGGCTATGGAGACATGACAGAAATCATAGCTCTTTTAAGGCATGATTGCTTACTCACCTCTGTAACAATTGCTACGGAATATGACTAACTCTGTAGCTCTCTGTATATTGATTTGTAAGTATTATATGAAAGAAACTGGAGCAAAAATAGGCTTTTAATTCTAGCCTGAACTTGTATAGCAAAGCAGTGTACTCGGGACTGCTACAGTGGCTGCTATTTCATTCTCTTCCTACGCCACTTGTGAAGACCCCGAATGGTAGCACTATGTATCTCCCTGGTTCATGCCCTACCTTTTTTGAACAGGTCACTTCTGCAGCTTGGTGGCCATTTACAACCTGTCCAGACACTGCCCTCACCTCCTCTGCATTCTGCCAGCCGTCTGGCACGGGGAGCAGCATCGGCAGGGGCTCCTGCAGCCAGCCAGCCCACAGGAACAGTGGTTTCCTCACCTGATCAAGCTGGGGAGGGCCAGAGGTTGACTACTGAACCTGATAGGCGTTTGACCATGTTGTTGGGTGTCTGAAGCAGCCTCCAACACTAGAAGCTGCTCTGTGTTGTTCACTTCACCACGTACTGTTGCTCCAAGTTCTTGTTCATTCCTCCTAAATACTTCTAAGCCCTCCAGATCAGATTTGTTCCTATTGTGCCTCATTCTCTACCCTGAACTTCATCTTGTAATGGCATTTTCTAATATCCTGACTTTTAAAGCAGACTCTGGTCAGAGTCTCATCTATCTTTAGTGTTTCATAGTCTTAATTCTGTTGCCTTGCCAGCAGTTGCTATATCTAACCCTAGTCCAGCCTGGATCTAATCATTGAATTGTATAAAATGGTTGTGTAAAACACAAGCACATTGACTCCTCCAAAATGACTGATCACTGCACACTAAAAAGAAAATGCAATTTCAGCTTCAAATATACAGCCTTTGCTACAGGGTGCCTGTGCTAGGGGTGACTCAAGGGGAAGAGTAGGCTTAAAAAGGAGCAGGGAATGGCATCCTTGAAAGGTGGGAAGGGAATGTGTGGAGATGCAATACACCTTTAATGGTAGAACAACCACAGGAGTTGATCTCTTAGCCAGAAACTGTTGAGTATTACCTAGCTGTTTCTGGGCACCCTGTGTTCCCAGGTAGCTGCTGCAGCTAGAGAAGGGGAGCTCTCATATCAATGGCCATTGCTGTGGCGTCATGAAGATTTTTAGAAAAATTTATTCTGTCTTCCCACAGCTCAGCTGCCATTGCTGGCTATCACACACCCACAAACATACCTATCATGCCAGTCCCTGCTAGCTGTCTGCTGGGATATGTGGTCAGGCTGCTGAATAGTTCTTTCAAACAAGGGCAAAGCTATACAAATGCCATTACTAACCATAAACCTATAACCATCTGGAGTACTGCATCCACTTCTAGGCTCCCCAGTTCAAGAAAGACAGGGACCTACCGGAGAGAGTCCAGCGGAGAGCTACAAAGGTGGTCAGGGGACTGGATCTCTCTTATGAGGAAAGGATGAGAGTCCTGGGTTTGTTCAGCCTGAAGAAGACTGAGGGGGGATCTTATCAATGCTTATAAATATCGAAAGGGTGGGTGTTGAGAGGATGGGGCCAGACTTTTTTCAGAGATGCCCACCAACTGGACAAGGGGCAACGGGCACATGTTGGAACACAGGCAGTTCCACCTAAACATGAGAATAAACTTACTTCCTGTGAGGGTGCCAGAGCAGTGGCACAGGCTGCCCAGGGAGGCTGTGGAGTCTCCTTCTCTGGAGACATTCAAACCCCGCCTGGACGCAGTCCTGTGCCCCCTGCTCTAGGTGTGCCTGCTCAAGGAAGGGGGTTGGACAAGATGATCTCCAGAGGTCCCTTCCAACCCCTTCCAATACGTGATGCTGTGATACTGTGATGAATTGGCATAACAAAGTGATATGAAGTACATATCAGTTCAAGATAGCTGAAACACTTCTCTTAGAGCAGATAAATGGATTAATGCTTCCTCACTGTGCAAACAGCCTGAGAAGAGGAACAATTTCTCAGATGCATCAGTTTAAAAAGCTTCTCTAAGCAGGAATGTTTTGAACAAGGCTGCACCACAGTAACTACCACATTGTGTAGTCATATCTGAAGCAGTTTTATAACAGTTAATGTAGGTTCTTGTAACAGAGCGCTCAGCAAAGGATATAAAACCCACCTATGAAATCAGAGAAGTACTTGGATGATTAGCAATATTGCTAGCACTTCCCAAGCTTATTAATTTAAAGCTGTCTTGGGTATGTCTGTGCTGTAATACAGTCACAGAAGCAATTGCAGACCTTGCATCAGCTTTATGCAACCAGCCTGGTCTTGCAAGGTATGGATATGTAGCAGTCAAATCCTACATCTCTGTCTTTCTGGATTACAGACAGACCAGGATTATAGTTCCCCCAAACAGTTGTGCATTTTTATGCATGTCCATGACTCTGCTGAAGACTATAAAATTCTATACAATATTATTAAGCACCAAGTTTTAACTTATTGTGACAAAATAGGGCTTCCAAAATTGATGAGCTGGCTCCACACTGCTCAGCACTCGCCAAAAGGGCACCAATTTAATAAAATTTCCCTTTTGTCCTAGCACTTGACAATATCAGTCCCCATAATTGTTTCTAGATCTGTGGGAGATGCAGTCCCAAAGACTTTTCATCAATTTCAATGCTAAAATGGGGATGCAGCAACTTGTTCCTCTGTCCATGGCCCTCTGGTTTAGGAATATGAAGCTCTTTCATCAACTGTAGCCATGAAATCTCACTCTTCTTCGCTTGCTTTCTGAAATTCAGCTTCTTCCCCCTGCATGCTTTTCTGGGTTGAGTTGCAAAATGCTGCTGTGGCCAGTAGGGTCCTTAGCTCTTCCTAAGGGGTTTTCTGAGATTGCAGGCCTTCCATATTCTGTATTTCCAGACTACAAGTAGTCTCTAGGGATTGCAATATTTTCAAGGCTGTCACAGTATTTTATACATTAAATATGATAATGTGTATTCACTATACAGCCACTTAACAATCTTGAAATCTCTTGGTCACCTCCAGCTCTTGTTGCAGACCATCCATGAAATTGAAACCACGGAACACAGATTTAGTACAAGAAGTCCTCCCCAAACAACTTGTGTCAGCATTAGCAGCTCTTGCTGTCCCAGTTACAGATATGCTTAAACTCCTTTGTTCACCTCATGGCTCTGTGCTGCAGTTTCCTCTCCATATGACTGTCTTTCCCTAATGCTCTCAAGACTATTCTTTCATCTTTCTTTAACGCAAAATAGGTCATTACCTTGGAAAGCCTTGTAGCTCACTTCAACACGTTGCGCAACTAACTGCATATGGGTAAAGGATGCTAGCGAATTCTACACAGCCTGTAGCAAAAGGTTTAGCAACAGGGCTCTATTCACAAATGAAAGAGCTGCTTTTAGCTGGAGAAGATATCCCTTCTGCTTCTACCCTGGAGATAGTTCACATTACTTAACCAACATTTGTTTTGTTTGGGGGGGTTTATATTGCATACGCCTGGGATCAAGATTTGGATACTTGAACACTGTTCTGCAGAAAACATTATTCACACAAGTTCTGATGCACAAACCCACACAGTTCATGAGCACTTTATGCAGTTATTTACCCTGTACATGGATTCAGATGGAAAACATGCTTTTGAACAAGTCTGAAGCTATTGTGTGTTTTTCTCTTAGCAGAAGCACCAGATAGCCAACTGCAAGGTGAGTGATCTCTTTTAAAGACCGTTTTTGTGTATCAGACATGGAGAATGCTATTGCAAGTGTCTTGTTATCCTTCCCTGGTCACGGAAAACACAGCTGTAGCAAGTTTTGGCAAGAACAGAGAACTCCACTGCTTGGAAAGGAAATGTAAAAATGCAGTCGGTGGGTTTGAATAAGCAACACATCTCTACAATGCTCCCACAATTGCTGCTTCACTTTCCTATTGGAAATTACTAGCATGAGAGAAGCACAGAGGAGCCCAAGACAAGGACAAGACCGTACCATCAGGAGGGTTGTGGGAGCAGCAATTAAGAACAGAAGGAGTCACTACCTTATTACCATCTTTGAGAAAAGTAAAGATCACAGTGAAAACAAGAGGATGTTGATTCACACATGTGCACAGCAATAACTTTTGCAATGAAAGGCTGTCTTTTATACAGATCTAAGAGAGGCACGTTGATTCCTTTGTTAAAAACAACCAAATCAAAACTATCTTTTTACAAAACCTATCCTTGAAAATATATTATATCTGCTTGTTACAATGGGTTTCATTATTTCCATGCTGTAATACACTAGCTATTCTATGTCCTTGGTATGTGATTGCCTACTTCAACCCATTTTCAAAATTAAGTAACATAACAAGCTTCGGGATAAGTGCTGGAACACAAGGTTTTATTTTTACAGATGAAGACTAATACATCATAATACATACAGACACTATACAAGGTCACACTGCAAGGCCCTGGAAAATAGGATCATCCAAACAGAAATGCTAGCATAGTGCAGCTCTCAACATCTTATAACTTACGTTGTGATTCTAAGTGGGAAATCCCCTATGGCTCTCTGAAATAATATATATAATGAATTCAATACATTATTTATGTAAAAATCTATCATGTTGAACACACTGCTCTTAGAAGACATGGCTTTCAAAATTAGATTTGCCAATAAAACTCCTTTCCTTCATTGGTAATCACCAATCATTCCTTTCAATTTATCCATGACAATGGTGGAGGAGAGGTCTACAATGGAATAATCTCTGCTCCATAGGATGAGTAAGGGAAATCCATTCAAGGGAAAGACAGAAAAAGGGATTATGCCATGTGCACATAAATTAGAGGTAAGATAAATCCTACTTATACAAAAGAATTTGCTAAACAGAATAATCATTGTTTGAAAGTCAAAGAAAAGCTGGAAGCAATGAACAGACAGGTTTGGGGCATCTTTGAGCATCCCTAAATTACCAGCAGTTCTAAAGCATGGTTTTCATGTAACCTTGATCACCTAGAATCCATTCTGATGAGTTCAAAGTGGATACTATCACACTGGCTATTCCTGACACAGAGGGGCAGGTATTAGCCTGGTTACATAGGGTAAATATTATGGAGTTCATGGACATATTTATCTTTTGACATGTAAGGCAGGGGACATGCCACTGGAAGAATCTTCTGGATTCATTTAGTAGAAGTCACCAGGAATTATTCAATACAGTTATATCTACCATTACTGAGCTTTCCTGTGATGGTATTTGTCTGGGGACCAGTGCCGTTTAATATCTTCATCAATGACATAGTGGGATTGTGTGCACCCTCTACAAGTTTGGAGATGACACCAAGCTGAGCGGTGCGGTTCACACCCCTGAGGGATGAGGTGCCATCCAGGGGGACCTGGACAAGCTTGAGAAGTGGACCCACATGAACATCGTGAGGCTCAATAAGGCCAAGTGCAAGGTCCTGCACCTGGGTCGAGGCAACCCCCTCTGTCAACACAAGCTGAGGGATGAAGGGATTGAGAGCAGACCTGTGGGGAAGGACTTGGGGGTGTTGGTGGATGAAAAGCTGGACATGAGTCAACAATGTGCACTCACAGCCCAGGAAGCCAAGCGTCTCCTGCATTGCATCAAAAGAAGCTTGGCCAGCAGGTGGAGGGAGGTGATTCTGCCTCTCTACTCCACTCTGGTGAGACCCCACCTGCAGTGCTGCATCCAGCTCTGGAGCCCTCAGCACAGGAAAGACATGGACCTGTTGGAGCATGTCGCGGTTTAGCGGCAGCTCAACCCCACACAGCCACTCGCTCAGTCCTCCACCAGTAGATGGGGGAGAGAATCAGAAGGGTAACGCTCGTGGCACGAAACCCCGGGGGAGGGGGGTGAAGGGAGGGGGGAGGGGAACGAAACGCCGAAAAAAACCGCACACAACGTAGCCACTCACCACCCGCCGACCTGACCCCGCGCCGCCCCCGAGCTCCCAACTGCCCCCCCCTTAATATACTGCCCATGGTGTCACATGGTAGGGAATGAACCTGCCATTGGCCAGTCGGGGTCAGCTGCCCCCACTGTGGCCCCGCCCGTCCCAGCCCCCCCCCCCCACCACGCGGCAGAGCGCGGGAAGCTGGAAAGGTAGCCGACCCCCCACGGTGAGGAGAATTAACCCCTTCTCAGCCAAAACCAGCACATTCTCCACCCCTTATTCCATACCATTTACACCATGCCCGTGTCCCATACGATGCAATACAACCTTACCAACCACCACCCCTCCCCTTCCCATCCTTTGACATAATACACAGACATCGTTCCCTTAGTTCATGGACCTTCCCTGTAAAATGTCCATTCAAATGTCCATTGAGCTCACTCAGTCCATGACTCTGGGCTCCATCTGTCGTATCAGTCTTTCAGGGTGGGAGAGATGGTCTGTGGCGTTGGGTTGCTGCATACCGAGTCAGTCACTGTTCCATCACTGCTGCACGGCTTGTTTCATAGTTTATCTTCCATGGGTTGGGAGGCTCGTACTCTGATATCATTGATACAACACAGAGGTGACACACAATATTACATAGCAGTTTTTCATTTTGCCATTCAGTTCATTGGCTGTTTTCACCCAAAATCAAATCCCCTTGAGGCAAACATGGGATTTCTCCATCCTCCCGCATCACCCACCAAGTGCACCCAGGCCCTCGAGCAAAAGCAATCCCACGAATGGGTTTGCCTTTGCCTGGGGCAGGAAGAACCCAGACTGTTTTGCCCAGCATACTTTTTGTGTGCACTACAGGGACTCTATCCGCTTCCACAGTATGTAGGATTTCTGACTGGGCAGGGCCAGCTCGATTGGCAGGCCCCCTTGTGTTGACTAACCACGTGGCTTTTGCTAAATGTGTATCCCAGTGCTTGAATGTCCCACCCCCCCATTGCTCTCAGTGTAGTTTTTAACAGTCCATTGTACTGTTCAATTTTCCCAGAGGCTTGTGCGTGCCAGGGGATGTGATACACCCACTCAATGCCATGCTCTTAGGCCCAGGTGTCTATGAGGCTATTTCGGCAAGGAGTCCCATTGTCTGACTCAGTTCTCCCTGGGGTGCCATGTCGCCACAGGACTTGTTTTTCAAGACCCAGGATAGTGTTCCAGGCAGTGGCGTGGGGGACAGGATATGTTTCCAGCCAGCCAGTCGTTGTTTCTACCATTGTAAGCACATTGCGCTTGCCTTGGCGGGTTTGTGGGAGTGTGATACAGTCAGTTTGCCAGGCCTCCCCATATTTATATTTCAGCCATCGTCCCCCATACCACAGAGGCTTTACCCGCTTCGCTTGCTTGATTGCAGCGCATGTCTCACATTCGGGGATAACCTGTGCAATAACATCCATGGTCAAGTCCACCCCTCAATCACGAGCCCACCTGTATGTTGCATCTCTCCCTTGATGGCCTGAGGTGTCATGGGCCCACTGAGTGTTGCCAGTCCAGATCCACCTCAGCCACTTCAATCTTGGCAGCCTGATCTACCTGCTGGTTGTTCCAATGTTCTTCAGTGGCCTGACTCATGGGGACGTGAGCATCCACATGACGTACCTTTACAACCAGGTTCTCTACCCGGGCAGCAATAGCTTGCCACAATGTGGCAGCCCCGGTGGGTTTGTGCCTCTGCGCGGCCAGTTGCTTTGCTTCCACTGCTGTAACCAGGCCCACAGGGCATTTGCCACCATCCGTGAGTCAGTATAGAGATAGAGCACTGGCCACTTTTCCCGTTCAGCGATGTCTAAGGCCAGCTGGATGGCCTTTGCCTCTGCAAACTGGCTCGATTCACCTTCTCCTTCAGCAGTTTCTGCTACTTGTCGTGTAGGACTCCATACAGCAGCCTTCCATCTCCGGTGTTTTCCCACAAGGCGACAGGACCCGTCAGTGAACAGGGCATATTGCTTCTCATTTTCTGGCAGTTTGTTATAGAGTGGGGCTTCTTCAGCACGTGTCACCTCCTCCTCTGGTGATAATCCAAAATCTTTGCCTTCTGGCCAGTCCATAATCAATTCCAAGATTCCTGGGCGACTGGGGTTTCCTACTCGAGCCCGCTGGGTGATCAGTGCAACCCATTTACTCCACGTAGCATCAGTTGCATGGTGTGTAGAGGGGACGTTTCCTTTGAACATCCAGCCCAGCACCGGCAGTCGGGGTGCCAGGAGCAACTGTGCCTCAGTACCAACCACTTCTGAAGCAGCTCGGACCCCTTCATATGCTGTCAATACCTCTTTTTCAGTTGGAGTATAGCGGGCTTCAGACCCTCTGTATCCCCAACTCCAAAACCCTAGGGGTCGACCCCGGGTCTCCCCAGGTGCTTTCTGCCAGAGGCTCCAGGTAGGGCCATTCTCCCCGGCTGCAGTGTAGAGCACATTTTTTACATCTTGTCCTGCCCGGACTGGCCCAAGAGCTACTGCATGGACTATTTCTGGTTTAATCTGTTCAAAGGCTTGTCATTGCTCAGGGCCCCATTTGAAATCATTCTTTTTCCGGGTCACTTGATAGAGAGGGCTTACGATCATACTGTAATTTGGAATATGCATTCTCCAAAAACCCACAGTGCCCAAGAAAGCTTGTGTTTCCTTTTTGCTAGTTGGTAGAGACATGGCTGCTATTTTGTTGATCACATCCATTGGAATCTGACGACGACCGTCTTACCATTTGATTCCCAACAACTGGATCTCTTGTGCAGGTCCCTTCACCTTACTTTGTTTTATGGCAAAACCAGCTTTCAGAAGGATTTGGACTATTTTCTCTCCTTTCTCAAAAACTTCTTCCGCTGTGTTGCCCCACACAATGATGTCATCAATGTATTGAAGGTGTTCTGGAGCTTCTCCTGTTCCAGTACAGTCTGGATCAGTCCATGGAAAATGGTAGAACTGTGTTTCCAACCCCGGGCAGTCGATTCCAGGTGTACTGGAGTGAAAGCAAACTGTGGCCTGCACTCTGCTGCCAGAGGGATTGAGAAGAATGCATTAGCGATATCAGTTGTGCCATACCACTTGGCTGCCTTTGACTCCAGTTCGGATTGAAGTTCTAGCATGTCTGGCACAGCAGCACTCAACGGTGGAGTGACCTCATTAAGGCCACAATATTCTACTGTTAGCCTCCATTCTCCATTAGACTGCTGCACTGGCCGTATGGGACTGTTAAAGGGTGAGTGGGTATTACTGATCACTCCTTGGCTCCTCAGTTGGTGAATGAGCTCATGGATGGGGATCAGAGAATCTCTGTTGGTGTGATATTGCCGCCGGTGCACTGTTGTGGTGGCGATTGGCACCTGTTGTTCTTTGATCCTCAGCAACCCCCCAACAGATGGGTCCTTTGAGAGACTGGGCAAGGTAGACAGCTGTTTAGTTTCCTCCATCTCCAAGGCAGCTACACCAAAAGCCCACCTGCACCCTTTTGGGTCCTTGAAATACCCTCTCCTGAGGCAGTCTATGCCAAGGATGCACGGAGCCTCTGGGCCAGTCACAATGGGGTGCTTCTGCCACTCATTCCCAGTTAGGCTCACTTTGGCCTCCAATACAGTTAGCTCTTGGGATCCCCCTGTCACTCCAGCAAGGCTGATGGGTTCTGCCCCTATATAGTTTGATGGCATTAAGGTGCACTGTGCGCCGGTGTCCACTAAAGCTTTATACTCCTGTGGGTCGGACGTGCCAGGCCATCAGATCCACACAGTCCAGTAAGCCCGGTTATCCCTTTCCTCCACCTGGCTGGAGGCAGGGCCCCTCTAGTCCTGATCATGGCAGTCACAACTCACTTCCTGTAAATGTGAATCAGGAGCCCCTCTATTACGCTTAGAAATAAAATCTGCGCTTCTACTCCTCTGTCTGGGGACCTGCTCACTGGAAACTGGAGCAGCAGCTTTCCTGGAAGAGCCTCCCTGAGTGACGGTTCTTCCTTGCAGTTCACGCACTCATGCCTGTAGGGTCGAGGTAGGCTTGCCATCCCACCTCCTCATGTCCTCTCCGTGGTCACGCAGGTAGAACCATAGGGTGGCCCGTGGTGTGTATCCCCTTCTTTGAGCCAAAGGACGCTTATTCCTAACAGCTGAGACATTGCTCTGTCGAGGTGGGGAGTAGGACAGATCTTCTTTGAGTTGCTGAACCTCTTGGGATAGTTTCTCCACAGCAGAGACAAGCAAGGAAGAGATATTTGTGTGGTAATCCCGGAGTCTATCTATCACCTCTGCCACCGTTGGTGTCTCGTCATCTTTCCAGGACATTACTGCCAATGAGTTTGCATGCAAAGATGGTGCGCTCCGTACAAACTTCTGCCACATGGGTCGTGTGCACGCGGCTTCATCTGGATCTTTGGATGACCGTTGATCGTCCAGGTCACCATAAATCACCTCAAGCACAGCTAATTCCCTTAGATACTGGATGCCTTTCTCCATAGTTGTCCATTTTCCTGGGCGATATGTAACATCTTCTTTAAAGGGATACCTTTCCTTCACTCCAGACAGGAGTCACCTCCAGAGGCTGAGGGCTTGTGGTTTTTTCCCAATTGCTTTGTCAACGCCCCCTTTCCCAGAAAGGGATCCCAATTGTTTGGGTTCTTTTCCCTCTAGTTCCAGGCTACTGGCCCCATCATCCCAGCATCGCAGCAGCCAGGTGACAATGTGCTCACCTGAACAACGGCTGAAATCTTTTCGCACATCTCACAGCTCACTCAAGGACAGGGATTGGGTGGTCTCTATTTCATTTATGACTTCTTCCTCCTCTCCTTGTGACAGCCCTGATTTTTCATCATCCCATTCTAAAGGAGTTGATGTCTGCTTCCAATATTTCATCTTGTGTATCGGGGCAACTGATACTGGTACAGGTTGATTCTCTGTGCCAGCTCCAGTACTTGTTGTGGGGTTTTGAGTGGCTGTCAGGGCTGGATTGTCTACAGTGCCAATCACTTTACATTTCAATCCAGAGACCTTCTCTTCCCCCTGGGGGCACTGAATACTGTTGAGCAGGGCTCCATACGCATGGGCCAGACCCCAGCACATTGCAGTGATCTGTGTCTCTCTGGAGTTCCCAGTGTAACAACATACTTTCTCCAGATATTCTACTAGTTTTTTAGGATTCTGCACTTGTTCAGGGGTGAAACTCCAAAGCACTGGGGGTGCCCACTGCCCTAGGTATTTGCCCATGCTATCCCACATGCCCTGCTGCTCAAAATTATCAAGCCTTGGGGCAGATTTCTGGGTGATATTCTTAAGTTGCTTAGTCAAAACCAAAACAACATGCCCAAAAACTAACAATAAGTGCACCTTAACCACCCAAGGATGTTCAAGATACAAAAACGTTGTTGTAATAGAGGCAGAGACATCATAGAACAAACTTGCAAAGGTACTATTCTGTATTTCCTCCATATAAAATCTCTCAGAGGAGGAGGTATAATTGCTAATTGCCTCAACAAGGTGGTATCCAAAGTACAGTAATCGTTTCAGCAAAAACCCCAAATACCAGATAAAGCTGAAAAGGAGTGTTTGTATAACAAATCTCGTAGGCAAAACATTACTAATCACAGCAGAACACAGCAGACTCAAACCAACACCGATCTTTAACACCAACTGCAAAAAGGACAACATGGTGCTGTGACCAGCAGCTGTTGTTATCTCCAACCCTTGAGCCCCACGTTGGGCGCCAAAAAGACTGTTGTGGTTTAGCGGCAGCTCGGCCCCACACAGCCGCTCGCTCACTCCCCCACCGGCAGATGGGGGAGAGAATCAGAAGGGTAACGCGCGTGGCTTGGGATAAGAACAGTTTAATAATTAAAATTAAACAACAACAGAAATGCAATGCAAAGGAGAACAACGAGAGGCGCAAAACCCCGGGGGAGGGGGTGGGGAGGGAAAAAAAAGCGCCAAAAAAAACTGCACACAACGTAGCCACTCACCACCCACCGACCCAACCCCACACCACCCCTGAGCCGCCAGCTGCCCCCCTCAATACACTGGCCATGGTGTCACATGGTAGGGAATGAACCTGCCATTGGCCAGTCGGGGTCAGCCGCCCCCACCGTGGCCCCGCCCGTCCCAGCCCCCCCCCCGCCCCACGGCAGAGCATGGGAAGCTGGAAAGGTAGCCGACCCCCCATGGTGAGGAGAATTAACCCCTTCTCAGCCAAAACCAGCACATAACAGGTCCAGAGGAGGCCACAAAAATGGTCCGAGGGCTGGAGCACCTCTGCTATGAGGACAGGCTGAGAGAGTTGGGGTTGTTCAGCCTGGAGAAGAGAAGGCTCTGGGGAGACCTTATTGTGGCCTTTCAGCATTTTAAGGGGATTTATGAGAAAGATGGGGACAGACTTCCGTAGGGCCTGTTGCAATAGGACAAGAGGTAATAATTTTAAACTAAAAGAGGGTAGATTGAGACTAGATATAAAGAAGAAATTTTTTACAATGAGGGTGGTGAATCACTGGAGCAGGTTGCCAGGAGGGGTGGTAGATGCCCCATCCCTGGGAACATTCAATGTCAGGTTGGATGGGGCTCTGAGCAACCTGATCTGGTTGAAGATGTCCCTGCTCACTGCAGGGGGCTTGGACTACACGACCTTTAAAGGTCCCTTCCAACACAAACCATTCTACGATTCTGTGGTTCTACAGTTGTGATTCTGTTTCTCTGCAGTCAACGGTGTAATGGCAGCTGCTTTAGGTACCAAAATCAACTGCACAGTTGTTGCAAGGACCTCAGCTTTGGTGCCTTGTGGATCATTAGTAGAATCATCCCTATGCAAGTTTTGCTGTCAAGGCTACATCAGCTTCCACTTATAGAATCATAGACGGGCCAAGGGAAGGACCTTGCACTTAAATACTATGCTTACAGAGATTCCTTTTAATAACTCAGCAATGAACTTTAAGAGCAGAACGAATTCCATACCTCTTCTGCAAAGCACTTTAACAGGTATTGAGACTCTTGACTTCAGAAGGGCCTGAGCAAGTGCTTATGTGTCTCCTGTACTGTGGCCATCCCTCCTGTTTCTGATCACATCAACTCCACAGAATGTGATTCAAAGCTGTTTAGCAGTGTAAAACTTCCAAAGGCAGAGTATGTCATGGCAATGGCAGCAAGCCCAGCTGGTGACACTTTTTTAACTGAGCAAATCTCACTGGTGAGATACTGCCATGAGACTAGAGTTGCAGGACAGTGTCTTCCTGGAAAGGTGGCTCAGCAGGGCTAAATCCTTTATAAAATGACAAATGCAGTATGTTTCAGCACTCACTCTTCCTAATATAGGCAGTACAGAAGAAGGATTTAAAATCATCAGCATTTCTGGTGTACTCATTTGCTCATGCAACTTAATTAAAATTCATAAGTTAGACTGCAGGATTACTGAAACTTTACAAAAGTTTCAATTTTTTTTCCAGGTAAAAGTTAAGAATTAATGACTGAAGCCTACCTGTTACGATGTTTTCCTAATATGTGTCTCTGTTCTAATATTGTAGTGTTACCCTATTACAAACTGCTTTGCTTAGTTGCCAAGTTCCCTGTGAAGGGCACATGAATTAGGCACATAATATCAAAGAAATATCTTAAAATTTCCAAAGCACGTATAGCAGTTTATCAGGACAATCTATCTTGTAGCAGTGTTTTGCAAAGACATGGGGGTTTTTAAAAGCAAATGCAGCCAGAGCGACCTAATACAGGTTATTTATTTAGATGGCACTACAGGTTTGGTCAAAGTTACAACTGAAGTTACATGGGGCAAAGTGTCTTTCCAGGACCGTTTGCACTACAACAGAATATAAAGCAGTTAGACAGCAAGTTATTTATCCGATTAATCTGATTCAAATTAATACATATGACTATTTACCATACTTGTCTGACTGGATGGAAGTCAGGCAAAAAACCCCTATGACCCCAAAGGATTAAGATGAAGACACATGTTTGTCTTCCTCAGAAGAAGGGAAAATATTCTGTACCATGAGATATGCATTAGCCTAAACATCGCTCAGGTAACCAGCACTGGGTACACACAAGGGACTTACTCATTCCCTTTCTCAGCTATTTTTTCTGATCAAGCTGTTGATTTAATACTACATGAAGAAAGCAAGACTAATATTCAGTAACTGTGATGCAAATTAGCTGCATCTTTCTGAAAGTCTAATGACTGCAGAATCACTCGTGTTTTATTCAAGCAATTGTGGATAACCTGGCTGCATTACAAAGTTGGGTTTCAGTCCATTTGCTTGTGTCAGCTGGATCAGCTCGCAGGAGCAAGCAGAGCTAATCCATTCAGATCATTGTGTCAGGGTACTTCCTTGGCAGTGTTTTTCAGCATGTGGGTACTGCACCATAACTTTGTACATTGTACAAAACTGTCAACAGCAGTAATCTACGAAGGCCCCTTCACTTGTTTGCAACACCTTCTTTTCACCTATGTTTGCTAAGGTCTGTGTGCTTGCTGGCATGTAAATATGCAAAGATATAAAAGACACTGGTTGCATCCACAGCAATAATCCACAGGCAGCAACAAGATAATGAACAGAGACATCATGACTAAAAGTTCAAAATATTCCATCTATTTGAATGCAAGCTTTGGTTAGAAAATTGGTTAGAAAAAAGCCCAAACAATACACATTCCTATGCACTTAGCTGGGTTTCAATAGATTCTGCTGGTGAATATGGTGAAGAGCCAATTCCTGATTTCTGTCAGCACATCATCAAGGTATTTGAATTAGAACAGTGAAATCATTATGGTTTTGTAACTAGTGTCCTTTCATTTACCTTGCTTTACAGTTACGTATGTATTACCTTTTTCTCATATACTAAATGCAACACAAGATAATCTATGGGGACTAGGGGATTTCCACAGAAAATATTTCCTTGCAGAGCAAGGCAAGGGCAGACATTCAGCTCTTTCACTGGTGCACAGAAATCACCCTGCCAGTCCTGCATTTTGTTTACCATATGCCGTGTTGTTCAGGAAGATAGGATGTGAGGAGGACGTATGCAGGGGAAAGAGGACAAACAATATCTGAGGCATAAAGAGGTAGAGGGACTTGCAGCAGGGGGGACACATGAATTTCCTTTTTTAGAATAAATTAGGATCTTACCCATATCTTATCTAGCCTTGGAATTTGCACAGTTCAGGCATACAGAAGTCTCATGGCTCAGGTTCTTCAGGCAGATATTTTCACCTGTCAGGAATGGAATGCTACAGCAGATATGTCTTTGTTGTGGAGCAGGAAGGTACCATATGAGGCACAAAAGGCATTGATGCCGATATGGAATATCCCTCTGGATAAACAGGGAATAAATCACAGGTAGAAGCAGAAATGTGTCAGTCTGAGACAGCTCATCTGGTCACTGGGATGTGCTTTCTGCACTAACATCAATGAGGAAAGCTTGTCAGATGTTCTGCTCTTGAAGTGGGAGGTAGCATTTTGCTCTGAGGGCAACTTCCAAAGAAGCAAAAATGTTAGTCTTTCTTTTTCCTTCAATAAAACTGGTTAGAACAGAGAAAAGGCTGAGTTTTCCACTGGAGAAAGAACACTAACAATGAAGTGATGCTTAGAAAAACAAAAAATCCTGTTAGAAAACTATGTTTATCTGGGTTTGGCAAAACATGACTGTGTGTCTGGCTCTGAGAGCAGGAGCAAGTGCACAGGCTGGTCTGTTCAAACAGAGCAGGATGGGGAGTGGTAGAGAGAGCAGGGGGATTCCTTCTGAAATATACCCCACAGCCTGCCTGTAACTCATCACTAGCTCTTTCTAGGGCTGATTTTACTTCAATGCATAAAAACATTTATTGAATGTCACCTAAAAGGCATATGCATCATTTGAGACAAACAAACAAACAAAATTATTTTTCAATATCCCGCTCTTCTGGCCCCTGGCTATCTCTAAGACAGTATTCACAGAATCACAGAATCACAGAAAGGCAGGGGTTGGAAGGGACCTCTGGAGACCATCTTGTCCAACCCCCCTGCTTGAGCAGGCACACCTAGAGCAGGGGGCACAGGACTGTGTCCAGGCGGGGTATGAATGTCTCCAGAGAAGGAGACTCCACAGCCTCCCTGGGCAGCCTGTGCCACTGCTCTGGCACCCTCACAGGAAAGAAGCTTTTTTTCATGTTTAGGTGGAACTTCCTGTGTCAGTATTAGTCAAGCTGTGGTCCATGGACCAACACAGCCCTACAACGCATCACAAGATTCAGCAATTTTTTTTAAATGAAAACCAAAAAACTAACACTTCATACACATATGCCCATGCAGCAGGCACGTGATTGTTCCTACTGGCATGTGCGGTCAATGGCCAGCTCTCTCCTAGATATGAGGAATTCACTGGAGTTCACTCTCCACTGAATATATAAAGTAGCCTGCAATTTTCTACCAAAAACTAAAACTGATGGATAAAGGTATTTTCAAAGTTAATCATCAATCAAGAAATAAAACAATATTGACAACAACTGAACACACACTTCATTGTGTGCCAGAAAAGTGAAATTACAGACACCTCTACCAAAGAGAAGAATCTTTCTGGGTTGTTACTTTTGACTGTAAACCAGACCGGTACTAACATTGTGGCAAAGGAATATTAGAGTAATTGCATACAGGTCTTTATGTTCTGGTCACTTTCAAAGCACCTGAGAAACCTCAGACACGTTGCACTAGGCAATAATTAATGCGTCTCACGTTTGTTCCCTCACTCTCCCTCCAGAGCCACTTAGCCTTTGTTGCAAACCACAGAAGAACAGATAACATCTGATTCAAAATAAATACAAATAAGTACACAAATCTTTTTATAACTAAATAACAAAGATGGTAACCCAACCATCTTGGTTATAACTACATGTTTCTTGTTTTTTTTATTCACAGGATAAATATAACATTATCATAACTAACATATTAATCAAAAAATTCCCTTTGGTGTCTTTATCTTAGATTCTGGAGAAAACATAAAATTGTGATTCTGTTTATTTTAGCATATTATGGTTTGGGTAAAGATAAAAATCTGTAATATAAACATATTTGCTAATGTCATGACAGTAGGTAAAGAAGTGTTTCGTATTAAATGTTTACCTTTCATCTGACAGTCACAGTTTCAGTGGTGCTGATCTCTTGTTCTCTTTTCTCTTTTTTTTGAGAAATTCCATTTCTTAAAATAACAGCCTTCCTTTTGAGATGACTGTGTTATCATTACCCTGGTAATCTCACTTTGAGATTTCACACAATTCATTTGAACACCAATTCCAATCTGCCTTTTTATATTCTTCTTTTCCTCTGTTCAAACAGGCTTCTGATTGCCCTGGCTCATCACTGAAGGGGCTAATGCTGAAGGCAAAACCAGCTGACACCCCTCAATGTCATTCAGCAAACCACACGCTCCTCTCCAGCAAGAGCTACTGTCAAGGAGGTTAGGAAGTGGTCACAACTTCTCACTGTTAAAATCTTCCAGCCATTATCCACATACTATTTTTAATCTGTACTTTGCAACAAAACATAGTAGTTTTGACATAGAAAGGGAAGCTGGAAATCTTTTCAGATCTCAGGCCCCTGTGCACAAGTATTGTTTGGAAACAGAAGAGAATGCCTTTTTGCTTCCCATTTATAGCTACTGGTTGATACCTCTATAGTGCAGAATGTTCTTCTCTGAGCATGATTTGCTTTTTCTATTTTAACAGCTGATTATATGTTGCATAGCTGTGCCTTTGATTTCATGGTTTCTTTGTGATTTGACTTAATAAGAGGTACTGCAGTTTCACAATCAACCCTCAATGAAACTATAGGAATGCTACTCAAAAATGTATTTTCTGTTTTTATTCTTGTCTATTGTAAAAAACTTTGTTGATAACAACATATGCTCAGGATCTCCTTTGTAGTTTTTAAGGAAATTTTGTTTGCGTTATAAAACTACTGCGTACTGGGAACATGATATGCTTGCTGTTCACTCCTTAAACAGTACAGGAAAGAGGGAGAAAGTAATCTAGCACATATTTAAGCAAAATCAGCTTCCTTGTGCTGTGCTTTTGTCCCAGTTAGGATTCAGTCTCAGCAGGGGCTTATATACAAAGAGATGATGCAGTTTACACAAAAAGCTTCCATACTAGTATGGCTATGTAGGGGTGAACAGCTCCACCATTTTCTGCCTTGCTGTAACTCCCTCTGCCTTTAAAACTCCTTCAGAGACTTTCACCAGCATGTGAAAGGTCACTCACAATAAAAAGCAAGCACCAAATTTATCTCCATTCGCACACTTCTTCATCTCTTTACTATGCCGAAGTAACAAAGCAGCTTGGTGACAGCTCATCCGAAGCTGCAGTATGCATAGGCTCTGGCCATGTACCTGGGAGCAGTGAGCCATCCTGATGCGTGCAGCAGAGCAGGCTGACCCGGGCACAGCTGCTCACTTCAGCAGCAAGTCTGCACACTCTGTGCTTGAAGACATCATGGGCATGCAGTAGCGATCATGTAGGCACATATGTACCTGCTGTACATACATGTACAGGCATGCTTCTATAGCTCTTTTCATCTTTCAAGTACCTTATAAACACTCAGCATACTGTTCTGGGGTATTCTTGTCCAAGTCAACTGGCATGAAAAAGGAGAACTATTAGGCATCAGAACAAAGGGAAGAACCTATTACAGAGCACTTTGTTGCAATGTAGGCTGTTTACAGGTTTAGAATTTGCTTGCCTATTTTACCTTACATAAGATGATTGAAGCTCTTCTCTTCCCCTTTCATGATGCTGCACTTTCATTGGTTTTTTAGGGCATTAGGATACTACATCTTGTCCATAATACAGGGCTCAAGTTTGCAAGCCTTCCCTGACATGGAAGTCCATTCCAGGTGCAAAGGGCCTCACTTCCCTCTGTGCTTATGTGCAGCACTGGCCTACAGAGCTAACTAGCACAGCATGTGGTACAAGCTGGGCAAAGGCAGTCAATCAGGAACCAAAGAGCTATTTCGCTCTTAGCATCGCTGCTGAGACAGTTCGTCATCACTCCTTACACAGATCTTTGTTTTGCAGCATACCTCAACCCTAACTAGTAAAGAAATATAAAGAAAAAACAGCCACAACCACAAAGCCAACAGAAAATAAAATAAAACAGCATATACACAGAAAAATAGAGGATGCCTATATTCCTTACAGGCTGAACCCAAGGAAATGGTTTTTCACCGCTTCCTTTCAATTACAGGCTTTCAATTTAGAACCCATTTTTGTGAATTTATCATTCACAGTTGCTATGGAAAAGCCTTGATGCTCCTCCAGAATAGGTAGCAGATGAAAGCGAGAGTATCACAACTCAAGCCATTTGATTGGAAGCTCACTGGGGCAGTGCTTTTCCTCCCTGCCTACCTGAAGAGTATCATAATGCTTATGGGCACCGTGCAAATATTAGCAAATCAGCTGAGGATTTCTGAGCTGGCTGAAAAATGAAGAACAATGCAAATAAGCAGCAGGGGAGGTGGAAAATGCATGCAAATCAACCTATACTTTCTGGTCCATAGGTCCCAAGCCTCATTACCTTTGAAACTTTTGCTTGCGCTTAAGCAGCACTCTAGCTTCTTTCTCAAACATGGAAGCAGGGTCTGCCAACCACAATTTAATGAGCCTCAAGGAGATCAAAAGAACCAAGTGAGAGACGTTCCAATTGTCATCTTAAAATAAATTACTTCTGTATTTGTTTATTTATAATTCTTTATCTTCTTTATCTTATTATTTTTCACCCTGTTTTATAGGTATATTTTTGATGGATGTCTAGGAAAGGACAGCATTGCTGCTTATTTGAGAGATGAGGAAAAGCACTAATGTGCCTTTTATGATCAAAGTAGTATAAAGTAATGTTTATCATATATAGCTTTTCATCTTCAATATGAAGGTCTGCAAACATGCATGTATTAATGTTCTCGTGAGGTGCATAAGATAAGGTCATCTTCATTTTCTATGTGGAAAAAACTGTGCCAGAGAGACTTTTACTCCTCTGTGCATGAGAGGACTACACTGAAGATCAAAATGAGCAGGCTTGTCTGAGTGGGGAAGAGACGTACCGGCAAGCTAAACAATCAGAGCTATGAGAGGCTTATGCTTATTATTGCCTGTCAGTGAAAATTGTAATTATAAAATCTGGGGTGCTAGAGGGGGGATCTTTTTTCCTCAGAGGAAGAGAGGTTGAACAGAATATATACTGAAAGGGTTATTAAAAGGAGGGTACATTTGGCAAAGGAAAATTTCAGAGAATATTGCTATCATGTAACAGAGAACAAAACTTGAGCTGGTAGTCTCAGCTGCATTATGAAGCAGTCATTACCAGCAGGCACAAATGCTACGTTTTATCCTGCAGATCTTCTGTTCCTTCAGTAGAAGGAATGGTTATTCAGTATTCACTTTGTTATTTCCTCCTCCAGCATACACTTCCATCCTGCCTTTGGTGCCAAATATCCTACTGAAGAAATACAAATATCTTCAGAGGTTTTCCCAGGAGGTCCTCAGGACTGCCGGTTTAAGGAAGTTGTGCCTCAGGGAGCTATGCCTGGGGCCATGGGATAGATCCCAGCATCTGTAGCTCCAGCACAGACCCCTGTCACTTGGGACACATCGCAGATGTGAGAGGCAGAGGTAGCCACACAGTCTGTGACTGTATCCATGCTGCGGTGCAGAAAAACCCTTAGTCCTGCTCTCTGGATGTGCACGATTGTGTCCTGTCACTTCGTCCCTCCTTTCTGAAGAAAGATCAAGACACTAGGACAGGGGATGGAGCAGGGTTTGCTTTAAGACATTGCAGGAAGACCTCTGATCCACCTCTCAAAATCACCTCAGCCACTGTACTCAAAACCTTCTTCCTCTCTGTACCCTCCCACGCCCCCAAGGGAAAAGACGACTCAGTGTAAGACAGAAACCATACTTAGAAACAAAATCGTCCACATGTTGCTTGCTCTACAAACTAAAGGAGGATTGGACAAAGCTGAGGTTGAAGCTACATTGCCAGGCTCTGTTCTAACAGTTGTGTACAGGCTGAATGTGTACTTACAAAAATATTCTAAAAGCAAATACAGCTGGGGCAGCTTTTCCTTTGCCTACACAAGATGATGAGGAGAGTTCCACTGAGTGCAACCTCACTGAATACACACGGTAGGAAAACCACTATTTTAATCCTGAGACTAAAGGAGCTCCTCTCAAATGCGAACATGTGTAACTTAACAACTTCTACAAACCAAGATTATTTCACCCACATTGTACGTGAAATAAGCTATTTCCACTAAAATTAGAAAGCTGAGTGTCTCTGTATACTACTTGGAAGCCAGTCTGGCTAAAGTTAAAATGACCTTGCCTTCAGTCCTTGCAAAAAGCCATAGTTACAAACCAAGTGTATCTATGAAATATGCATGGTGTTACCTCTTTCATGTACGTACTGAGACCAGTATGGATAATCCCTGGCATTTAGTGACACCTAGTGGTATTTTGTTGAGTTGGAAAAACCCATTCAGTCTTAATTTATTAAAGTCAAGACGCCTATGTTAGAGGAATAGCTCTTCTGAATGCCCTGTGGCAGATTTCCTCCTTACCTTCCTTCCGCTTTCTGAATCCCACTGAAGCCAAGCCAGTTCACAAAGACTGCCAGCAAGAAATGCACACTTTATAAATTAAAAAACAGTTTTACAAAATATCGGAATGGGAGAAAAATGGTTGTTGTGTCCATAGATCAGACTCCGCCAGATGTCTTGGAGAGGACTTCAGCAACCCTAGAAATCACTGTGCAGAGAAATAGTGCATTCCTCTGAGGGCTGGCCTGAGATCCATGCAGTGTCAGACTTTGGATGTAAAACTCCAGTCAGTCATTATGTGTCTTTAGGAAGACACAACAGGCTGCTTTACAGGATTGCAGTGGTTCTCAGAAATTTTTTTAATAGTCTTCTGGTATTTTTCACTTCTTCTATTCTTTTCTATGATCCTTGCCACACATCCTGTTCCTGGCTTCTAGTTAATGTTTAATTCAAGCTAAAAAGACGTCTTTCCTGCCTAAATAAAGGTCCTTTTCCAGCAGGTGTCACTGTGAGGTAATAATTACAAATTCCAAGGTCCTCACGTTGGTGTGGGAAGATGGGTGGGATGCAGAACACTCCTAATCTGGCCAGGCAAAGGGCCCATGACTTGGCACACACTGCCAAAAGTGTCTGGAAGAGGCACCAATAGGCCTTGTCCAGTGCCTGGTGGAGGAGGCTTGTAGAGTTTGCCTGATCTGGTCATGCCTTCACCTTCCAGCAGCTCCTTGAGCTAGGCAGCATAGGTGGAGGGGGCCATGCAAAATTCATCAGCAATGGAGCACCTACTTTTGAGTGTGACATACCTGAAGTCAGGATTAATTCATAAATGCAGGATTAATGCCTGCAGGCTTCAGTAGCAAAGCCTACATTTTCAAGCTTGGGCTTCTGCAGTGTCATGGTATCCTTACTTTCACAACTGTAGGACTGATTTTCCGAAGCAATAAGTCATTCTGGGCTGTGACTATGTAGCTGTCTACCTAAGGACAGGTGCCTAGGGTCAGGAAGCCAGATTTGAAAATGTCAGCATTATTTAATGTTTTGTTGTGGCCAAACTGAAATATTTGGTTGGCTGCAGAACTCCAGCTCAAGTTTGATAGCTTTATTAATCTCTGTAGTGGTTTTATGTTTTTGCTGTTATAACATTTCAATATCTATGTGTCTGGGAAATTCAGTCATAATAGGCTTTATGAGCAATTCAATTATGTAAATTATTATGTTATTGTTATACAATATAAACCACAAGTAGACTTAGATAAAAAGCAGATGTGTTTCTACTTACGGAAGTATGTGTCAGAAAAGTCTAGGCATTTATTTTTCCTATTTCAAAAAATAATTTTCTAGTAGATGTTATGGAAAGAGAAGCTTAATGTAATTTTTCCTATCGAAAAAGAACTACTGTCAAGCAGCTCTTCAGCCTACACAGTGTGTCCAGGTTGACAGCATTATGTGGACATAAGGGTTACACAAACAAGACTTTTGCAGAGAAAACAATTTCAGATCAGCAGAAGGTGTTTAAACTATAACTTGACAGTTCAAAACACTCCTGCTTCCAAGAACTGCTGCTGTGAATTATGGCCTCTTATATGCAATGGGAGTCAAACGCATTTATTTACTAGCAGCAGTTGAAATCACGCAACTTCTTTGCGCAGTATGCTCTGAAAAGGTGTTCTTAAACAACAAATTTCTGGGGTTTGTCAGTAACTGAGAAATGGCTCAGTAGATTTTGCCCTTTTGTCATGGGTTAATAACAAGCAGGAAAACTTTCTTGGTACGGTTTGCATGTTTGAAGCTACAGTGAATTTCAGCTCTTGCACCCTGAGCCTCTACTTTCACAAACACAATGCTGGCTCCATCAAACTCACTAGAACCCCTAAAGAGATACTTCAACACAAGCATCAGAATCTCCTTCAGCTTTTAAATTTTGCTCTTTAAAGCATGGAAGGTGACGTGAGAGAACATATTTCTGAGTCTGACTTCTGTCTTTCAATCTCTGAAGATAAACTTCCTTGAGATGAGCAGATTAAGTAGTACAGGATGCACATTAATTGCTTCACTATAATTTTCACTTTTTAAATTACTGTTAATGAAAAAATCCTCTCCTTTAAATAAGTTGTAAGAAAGTAATGTAAAGAAATGTGACCTTTCTTGGATTTTTCCCTCTGTTAACTGCTTCTTTTCTTGTGCTAAGCTTATCCATTACCATGAGTAAGAACTTGATGTACAAAGATGTACAAAGCCTACACAACACTACTCAGAAACTTATCAAAGTTTCAGATCTGTGATGTGTATGTTATTTTTTTCTTACTCTTCATGATTCAGAAACGCAGTTAAGAAAAAAGGCATTACTGGATTTGTGTCACTGTGAGGCACTGCCAAGTTGAAGCAGTCTTCACAGAACTCATAGCCAGGTTTAGTATGGAAAAAAGTCAGTGAAGGGGAAGGTAGAGGAACAAGATCTACTTTCCACCCAAGGGGTAATCACTGCAGAAGGACGGACAGCCACATGATTATTTGACCTTTGGCCTGTCAGCAACAGCCCCAGCTCCACAGCTAGCTCGTATGCAGTGCTTGGAGCATGGCCTTTTAGAGCCAGCTCAAAATTCTCCATACCATTCACTGTGGCTTACACAGGACCATGAGCATTACTTGAGTCATGTTCAGTTTTAATGCTAATGATTTCCTAGTCAGTGGAAAATTCTAGGTACTTCGATAACTGCAGATTGGGAGGGACTGAGGAAAACAGTGAACAGAGAGCCATCAAAAGCTGGTATGAAATACTTGGCAAAAGTCAGATTTTGCATTTCACTACCTATCCACTACCTATCCACTAAAAGATATCATTAAAGACCATTACACCTAGGAAAAATTATTGAATTGTGAATACTTCTTGTGCTATGCATTTGTGATGACACTTGTAATGTAGTATAATAAAAATAAGGAAATCCAGACCTCCTTTACTGAGCTGTGTGACAGAATGATTGCATCAAAAAATGCTTCAAATTCCTTTTATCATACAGAGAGTCTGTTGTGTTTGGAGAGAATATTGCTAACCTCTGAGTTGCCATTAAACATGGAACTAGAGGGCCATTGCTACAATGACTCCAAAGACAAGCGATTAAACACAGCAGTGTCTTGCAAGATTGTATTCCCCTCTAGTGAATACTAAGGAAGAAAGGAAGAACAAAAAGTGATCTGTAGTATTTCTTTATAATTCTGCCTCCAAATTATTCCAAAAGGGAAAACAAACTAGACACTCAAATGCATTCTCCCAAATAGCTCTCAGAGATACACAGTTCTGGAATAACTTTCCATAAAGAGCAATGGGAACCAGAAACAACAAATTTTAAGGTGGAACGTGACCAATTTATAAACAGGCTGACTGCAAATGCCTTCAATGGGACTAGTACTGGTGACTCAAAAGCTCCCTTCTTTCATTTAAGATCCTGAGGCAAAAGGGATAAATGACATCGATATTGCTCTCTGTTTGTTGAAGTGTTGTTCCTTCCTGTAAGACAGAGAGCTTTTTCACTTTGTTTCACTTCTAGAGAGCTGAATTTATGGCTAAGCATGGAATTAGTTTTCCAGTGTCTTTTACTACTGAAGTGATGTTCACAGCAAGTTGGGTCAAACAAGCTGGGCTACAGCATCTCTCCTTTAGAAGCAAAGCAAGGTAGCTTTCATGAATATTTGCTAGGTTTCTGCCATTCAGAATCGATGTGTCTCCTTCCTGTGGCAGCATAAGCTCCTGTTAGGTGGGGTAGGACACCGCAAGGCTGTTTACATGACCCAACAGTAACTGATGGTCAGCAACTGCTTTTCCCAGCTATCAGGCACACTCCCCTGTTCATCCAGGCCCTGTTTTTCTGAAAAACAGGGTGGTATACAAAGATATCAGATTGCATTCACATCCTCTTATAACCACACAGCGAAAGCAAACCTCTCAAACAAATATATCTCGAGTATCATTGTTCCTTGCCCTGAACCACTGCAAAGTGTATTATCCCAGAGCGGCAACACTTGCTTTGCCTGTGTATATAGCCATATACGACAAAGAATGGGATCCTTTAATACTTGCATTGTTTTACAGGGAAAACATGTCTTTTCTGTGTGCTTACACTTCATGTTTTATATCCATCTACCTCTAAGCATTCAGAAGGAACAGAAAACGCAAGTAAGAAACCCAAAGGCAGTCTAGCTCATCACTTAATCTAGCTCTTACTTTGCCAGTTGTCCATGACTGGGAGTTGCAAACTACGATTGAGCATTTTCTCTTCAGTGCAGTTCCACCTCGTCTTGCAGCAACCGTTTCTGTAACCTGGAAGGCCTGTCCTTTGCATATTTCTTATATCCTCAGCTGAGTGCTGGAGTCTACATATTGTCCAGATACTGTTTTGTTGCTGAGAACCAGCGGCTGAGGAGGAAACTGAGCACTAAACAATTGATGTCAATTCATTATGTAAATGAGAAAAAGCCACAAAGATTAGATCCAAAATTCCCGAATTTCAGGGCTGCATATACCCTCTTCAGTTCAGTTTTACTCTTTGGCCTGTCATTACACTCTTAACATGATTTCTATTTTCCTGTCATGCTCCATCCATGGCCTTCCCCTCCCTTTATCAAAAAAGGACCTTGCAATCATGGTAATTATGCAGACTTTCACTGTGTCATGCAGCCACTTTCACCTCATGGTCCCATCACAGTCCTTTAAGGTTCTTGCTGAGAACTTATTAAGTAAACCCATCACTATTTGACAGGTCTAAATTCATCTTTTATGCCTTAGAAACAGAAGAAAATCCTATTAACATTTTTTAAGTAAACTTTTTTAACTGGAGAGAGCTAAGTAGGTTTTGCATTCTTTAAAATGGGAGAGGAGAATTTGCGAAGGGCGGTTTGGCATTACTGTATCATAAGGAATCATCAGTAGCTTTGTGTGAAATGTTTCTTTTTTATCAAACATAACCCTTAAGATTTTTATCATTATGTTTCTTATTTTTTAATCACAATGCATTTTATATACATTGGTTAAACAGCAGGGCCACACCTGCACCACTTTTTTAGGGTTCCTTCTGCAGCTGCACGACAGAGGTGCATCATGCTGCTCCATGCTCTCAGCTTGCAAGTGGAGGGTGCTCATGTTGCAAAATGCCCCATATGGACACAAGCCCTCGCTCCTCCCCAGGGCCTTGCCACACACTTGAAGACAAACCTAAATTATGACCTCTCAGTGCTGTTCCACTTTCCATCATCCAAATTGGGCTCTTGGTAATGGGAAGTCATAAAATTGTTAAAATTTTGAAAACCTACCTGTTCAGACCCGGGCTGTCATGCTCCTTGGCTGACCACTGAACCACACTTCACCACCTCAGAAATTAAAGCATGAGCCTTTCTGGCCAGCAAGAAGGGACTTCATCCTGACAGCAACCCTCACCAAAGGGAAATAAAATAGGGGCAACAGCAGCAATACCCTAAGCAAGTGCTTTTCTTAGGTACTATTTCGTTAACAGCAAAACCTCAGAGAACCAGACTGTGCAGAACAGGCTAATGACATAACTGGGAAAATTGAATATTTTTCATGTAATAATAGACTGAAAAAGAATGACTTGTTTAAACCTAGCAAAACACAGGTTGATAACAACTATGGCGGATGAAAGAAAATATTTAGAGTAAAGTAGGCACAAAAACTTAGAAATAGAATCCAGACAGGAATAAATATAAAGCTGGAAATTAGAAGGACGTCTCACCAGGGATTGCTGAATTCAGGAACAGCCTCTACTATGAGGGATGAGGACAAAAAAACCCACTACTTGTAAGATGGAACTAGCTCAGTTCACAACAGAGACTGCAAGAAGTTGTTACCCTTGATAACAGGGCAGAAACTTCAGGCAGCCACGACACTCCCAGTAGTTTTTTGTTCCTGGCACCAAACCTAAGCTGGAGGCTAAGAGGGAGTATGAACATTCATGTTGTGTTATAAAAAAGCCAAGAAATCCACAGGGTCACAGAGTTTCTGGACAGACAGGCTTTTTCTCCAAATGGACCGTAAGCTGTGCGAGTGATCTATTGTCAGTCAAATAAAAAACAGTTGCAAAAATGTTTGGTTCAGATCTGTGTTCTTATCCAGACATAAAAGAAATCTAGTTTCCTCAGCTGTCAGAAAATACCCTAATTACTAGGATAGCTGGGTATTTTAGGTAGGGGCACTCTTTGGCACTCTTGCTGTAATGTGATGCTCTAGGTTAACAGTTAAAATGTTTAAATGGGATGTGACTCAGTAGATACTACTCCTCGCTCAAGCGATTTTTGTGAATTAAAGCAGAATAATCTTGAAGAGGAGATTCAAAACAGGCTATGCCAGGGTGCACAGTGGTTAGTCCCATATGCAAAGCCCTCATGCAGTGAAAGTAAGTTTAACTGATCCCACCTTCTGAGCAATCATTCCAATCACTGAGCTCTGGAAGATACAGGGAATAATGAAAATCATGACACTGTTACTCCAGTTTGGCAAATCTAGCCCCTTCCTCGCTTTCTGTTCTACACAGGAATGGAAAAGAGCTATCTGTGCATTATTTTAAGATGACTGAAGTAAATTCTGATAAAGCTAATTAAATGAATTCTCAAAAAAATATTTCACCCAGGTTATCTATTGGGTAATAATAGGGGAAGAAAAAAGAAAATGGCCAAGAGTAATAAAGCCACAAGTGAGCATGTATACAAACCTTGATGGTCTAGATAACCATAATTATTATCTTTAACTCACTTTGTTCCAAGACAGGAAAGATGCTTGAAAAGCTTTGAATTAAGAAAAGGTAATGACTTGGCAGCCCAGTTATGCTGGATAAAATTCTGAGAGAAAATTTACCATGGAGAGCAGCAGACTCTGAGTGAGTTACAATAACAGCACAGACACATGTGCTATTACTGAAATGGAAAGGGCAGGATAATACCCCATGAATACAGAACAATATGTTTAAAAAGTTCACCCTCTGCCTTGTAGTGAGCAAGGTTTTTCATACTGCTTCTTGGGTTTTCTCCAAACTTGCTTTCTGTGATAGTTGTGTTTCACTAGAAGGCATTTCATTGTTCAGGAGCAATTCCAAGGAAAAAAAAAATAAAAACAAGTGAGGAAAAAAAAGGTGACCCAGATATTTATATCTCCTCCCACTCGCCTCAGGGATAAAAAAAGCAGGCATTAAAAAAAAATTTTAAAAGCCAACCTTTCCCGTAGACTTCAGAAAGGTGATGCTTACTCCCACAAGTGTATAGGGGGAGACCATAGACAAGCTTTTGTCAAATTCTTTGTTTCCACACCACATATCCCAAAATAACTCCTTGTAGGAGTCGCAGGCCCACTTTGTAAGCCGAACAGAATGGCAAGGAAGAAGGGTTATTTTCTTGCTCAGCTCCCTGTGCATAAAAAGCACTAAGTTCTCTTTAATAAAGTCTTAAACATGATGGAAAAAGTTAAGGATGATCCATGGTTCTTCTCTTGGCTGCAAAGAAAGACATAATGAACACAAATCTAAGCAGACCCTTACATTATATTTTCAGAGCAGTCAGAGACTACAACTTAGTAAAACTGCTAAGTAAAATGTGCTCAGATGTGATCTAGCAGAGGTAAAGACCTTGTTTCCAATTCAAATCACAACACTTAAGACTCTGGTTCTGCACACAGCTCAATCACCACGTGTCTGTTGAACTCTGTTTTCAAACCATTGGTCTGAGCTGCCCCAGGCAGAATTTCCTCTCATTATCCTACAAATCAGCCTGTAGCACTAACTGTGCTGCTGCCATAAAGAGAAGTCACCTGTAGTATCTAATCACACTGCCCCGACTCATAAAAATTCTAGGCAAAACTCTGCATCTGCACTTAGGGAGATCTGGCATCACATCACTGTCAGTGATGAGACCCCAGATCTACTCTAGTATAAGCAGAATTTTTCCACATTTGGTCTTAATAAAATTGATTTAGCTTCCTCCATTTTTTCCTCAAAGCAACCTTCACCCAAATATATAAATCTCTGGTTCTCCTGCATCCTTGCATTGGCTGTCTTGTTTATTCAGTAACATTTATGCTTCGTCTGTACTTGGATTTTTTTTAAACCTCCAGGGCAGATCTCTCAAATAAATTTTTTTATGGTGTCTGCTTAGCTGATGTGTTAGGGTGAAGATTGTGATTTTCATTAAGATAGCGCAGAACTGTTTGAATCATAAGCTGCTTCACGATGCAGCTTGAACTGAGAAAGGATGAAAGAGTGTGTGGTGGAGACTCTCCCTATCACAGCAAATTTCCCCCAGGGGGTGTGGCTGAGGGCTGAGTGGGATTTTTGTTTTTTTGTTTTGTTTTTTTTTTTTTCCAAAGACCATATAAGAATTGCTCTTTGAATTCAGATGCTCATGTATTTCTCCAGCAGATAAACACTCTGTAAGGATCTGTCAGACCTTTTACAGACCTGGAGGTCTGTTTATCAGAAGCAGAGTTATATGAGAAATAACTTGTGAAAAACAGTGTAGCTGTACTTTATATCCATAGAGGAAAGATACAGGACTTCAGCATGTACTAGTAATAGGCCAAAACTGAATTTGAATTTGATACAATATTGAGTTTATTACAATGTGCCTGAAACAGATCAGCTGTAGTTGATTGGAACTGAACTTTTCACCAGAGAAACAGTGAGCTAGGAAAAATACACAGAGATTCAGCCAGGAGAAAATGAACACCTCAACAAATTGCACTTCAGACAAGGTAAGAATTCGAATAGAAATGCAATTTTCTTTTCCTGATGCCTTATCTCTGCAGTCTATGTTCTGCTTCAGCTGCCCACCAGGCTCTGAGTACCCTTTGACAAAGCTGCCTGTCCTACATAACCCAAACGGTCTTGGAACATATTTAGGATTCTGAGCAAAGATTTCAGATGCCTTCTGGTTCATTAGCATTCTTGGGTACAAGGGTCACCTCCAAAACATGTGCTCACAAGCTCATGATCTGACCAGTCCTCCTGTGGTGGGCAAGGCTACAAGAGATGGAGCTCCACAGGTATGGAGCAGGACGAGGCAGGCAGCAGCATGTTCCTCACAGTGCCCACCTGTCTTCAGAGATTATTTTTCTTTTGAAGTATAAGAGTTAACAGATGAAGTTGGGGCAGGGAACAGAGAAGGATGCTCTGGGTTTTCTGTTAATTTACGTAATGTAATCCAGGCTAAATTGAAGAGTTCATTTATTTCAAGATTGCATTCTGGGGAGACAAAGAGCCTGCTGTGTCTTTTACTGCAGAACTTAAATAACCAAGTGACAAGGAAAACCATTCAGAGAAAACCACATCTAAAATAATGCATAAACATAGGTCTGAGAAACCATTTAGGTCACAAACAAAGCAAGGCTGGTGGTATCCTCCAGTCGTTCTGCACTTTTGAGCATATCACAGAAGATGGCATAATTTATCCTCATCTGAATAACAGGAAAACTTAAAGCATTTACAGTTCTGATACAAGTCCATAGAGGTGAAAGAGCTGAAATATTAAACATTTGAAAAACAGGTTCTATGCAAAATTTACCTGAAAAATAGTAATTCAGCTTTTGTTATACATTAAAAGGTTACTATGGCAACTTGATAGCTAAGCTATAATTAAAAATGGGTTCTTACTCCCATGACATATTCCAGTTTTTGAGATTCTATCTCGTCTGCTATTTTAATTGGCAATGCATTTCCTGTACTTGCTACAATTGGCTTTTTTCTTTAAATGACAGAATTTCATACTGAGACCTAGAGCTCGCGCAAAGATAATATGGACTTGACTTATTGGGTTTATTATTCTCCAGTATGTTCTGTCCTAATTCTTGCACATTGAATCCAGTTTCCTGCTCTTGCATTGCATTACTTACATGGTTTTCATCTGGGATAAGTTACTTAAATGTGATTTTCCCAGTCATGTCAAACCAATACATATAGTTCATACAGTTTTCTCCATCTCTTTATTTCTATGCTACTCTTAGTCCCTAACCCTTCAACCTCCGCTGTCAGAATCTCTTTCCTGTACAACTTGCATTGTTTTCTCTTTATCAGGTTTTCCTTACTGCTCATATATTAACAGTATCCTCTTGGCTGCTTTTTGTGGGAAGCATTGTCAAGGCTGATTTTTGGGTCACTCAGATAAGAGGAGTTCTGAACCTGTGGTCACCACGCTTCAGCATTTCAGAGCGTACTCCCAAGCCCAAACGATTTCATCGCTAGGAAACCCCCTGTAACACTCAGTAGATTCCTTGTCCACTTGCATTTCATGACTGTGCCCTTCAGAAAATCTGATAAGATACAGTTGGTGCATTAGTCACCCACTCCTACTGTAGACTGGGCTCAGAAGCATGCCCGTAACTGTCTCTTTAAGAAAGTGATTCATTTTAAACAGATTTTTTTTTTTTTTTTTTTGCTATTCAATACTCAACCTGAGATATGCCATGGTTGCCAAGATAAGTTAATAATTTGCCTATCACCAGGTAGGTCTGAATCCAGTCTCTGATTACAGCTATCTAAATGCAGAAGGGAAATTTCCCCCAGTAGTGAAATTTTCTGAAAATTTCCCTTTACTGCTTTAGCAGCAACAGCTACAGTGGCTCTGGCAGCTTTTGTGCCGAGTTATTTTAAATATCTCTGACAAGACTTAATGGATGTGGAGTTTATAGTGACACCTGATTTACAGCTATGGTGATTCTTGTCCACATTAGGGCTCCCAGTGTTGGTACCAGCAATGCAGACACAGTGCCTTCGCATGGTGAAATTACTTTGAACGGAGGTAGAAGTCAGAAAGTGAAGACAGGCAGGGTCTTCCGCTATTATTTCTACAGTAGCCAAGCATTCATATTACAGTAAGTCTAACAGCTTGGCTTGCTTTTTGTTGATATCGATACCTCCATTTCACATTGACGTTTAGGCTAGGATTTTCAAAGGAGTTTGAAGTACCAATTTAAGCTTAATTTGGTTTGCACTGCTGGTGTTTTAGACACCGTTAAGAACCTGTGACTTCTTACAAACACCAAGGGGAATGTTTCCGTTTTTCAGAAAGGTTGTTAGGATTTCATAAGTGTAATTAATAACTTAGAACTCAGGTGTCCCTTACATTGTCATTAATAAACCTATTACTTGTGTTCAACCAGTCACAGTATGGGTAGTGGAATGAATAGGAAGTTTGACGAGGAAGTGTGAAAAATAGAGTGAAGACAGTATCATGTTGATGGTAATCATTACGCTTCTTTACAGAGAAGATGAAGAGCTCTCTGCTGGCAGCTATCTTTTTGTTTGTGACAGGTGAGTTTTCATTTGCTGCATAACCTACTCCTGTTTACGAACAGTAAACATTCTTAACGTTACTCAAAGACAAGGCTGTACGGCAAAAAACATGACCTAAGTAAGTTCTGCAGGTAGGAGAAACAACAGCCAGTAGCAGTTTTCTTCCCCGTTTCTTTTACAGTCGTCTCGTTAAACGACTCCTTTTTATTCCCCAGATTCCTGCAACTGCCTGGACAGGGACTTGCCGTTTTGCCAGCAGCTGCCAGGTGGGTAAACGTTTCTCACCTAAGACCCGCTTAATCGCAAAGACGAACCTCGTTACCGAAGAAAACGCGCCGGCCGAAGCGACCCCCCCCCCCCCCCCCCCCCCCCCCCCATCCTCCCGGCGACCCCCCGCAACGCGGGCGCCGCGCGCCCCGCCCCGCCCCGCCGCGCGCTCCCGAGCCCGGGGTAGATTTTGTCTCGGGCGGAGCATCTGCAGTTTCGCGAAAGGTAAAACGGCGCCAGGCAGCGGCGAGCGGCGCTCGGTGCGGATCGGTGGCCGGCCGGGAGGCCCTGCGTGCGGCGACCCGCCGCCGAGCCGGCGGGCGCCCGAGAGCGCCGTCGGGAGGGCTATGTTCTTCTGAAATTAGCCGCGGGTAACTTTCTAGTCCCTGCTATTAGCCAGTCGGTCTAAATCCTCCTAAAGCGTTGCTGAGAACACCAGACACACAAGAAGAAAAACAAAATGTTCAAGATTTAAAAAAAAAAAAAAAAAAAAAGCTTAATTTTTTCAAAGAAGAAACTGGATTGTGATGTCTTTAGAACGGATTTCTGTTTTTTCCCTTCCTTTCTTTGCATCACTCTTGGAGCACAGTTGTGGTGCAGGACTAGCACTATCCTAGGACTGGGAAGAACTAGTAATATGCACATTCTTTAACGGGAAGCAGTGCAGAAAAATAAAAAAGCACTAGGTGAATGTGCGTGAGGATAATGATACCCGCAGATAGGACAAGTGGGAAAAAAACCAAACAAACTTGAAAAAAGGGCATAATGTCCATTATGTTCATCTACACAAACACACACAGAACTTCAGTACCTTGGCAGCAGGGTGGTGCACTGGGACGTTAGTTGAGCTAATACAATATTTCCACACATAAAAGCTGTTTTTCCTTTGTGTGCTCTAATACCATCATCTCATAGAGAAAGCCAGAGGATTTCTCTAAGGCTGAGAGAGCATGAGGAACAACACAAACCCTTGGTTTTCCATAAGCAAAGGCAGGTCTGCAACACCGTGGCACTACTTGGAGCTCCGTTAACAGAAAGGGGAAGAAGTTACTAGAAATTTAGTAGAAGAGTGAAAAGGTTTCCTTCTCATCACTCTCTCCAGAACTGTTATTTCAAATAGTTTCAGGAGCAGTATGTTACAAATGTATTGCCATGAATTGTTAGCTGTTTCAAAAAGGTTTTGTTTTCAGGTGTTTATTTGAAGCAACAACAACAAAGAAGAAACAGTAAATAAATGAAATGTTTAATTCAGAGTAAAAAAAAAGAGATGGGATAGCAGTTGCTGCTTTCCCCAGTTGTTAGAGCACCATGTCTGTCACCGAAATTGGGAATGAACCTCGTAACACCAATGTAGAGTTAAAAGGCAGGCATTCTTTATTTGCAGCACCCGGATGCACAGGGGATCGCTCGTCCTAACGTGCATGCCATCAGATCTCATTGCGGCAGTTTTGTACACGGTTCATACACATATTCATTAGCTTTCTGATAAAAGATATACATATTCAGATGTTATTTGCGCATGCCTATTGGTGTCTCCAGGGTCGTCAGGGGTCTCTGGATGAAGGACATACTCTTCCTCACTGTGTCCGCTAGTTAACCCTTGTGTTCGCACAAACTCAGTTCTGAGATTACATATGTACTGCCCTTGAGGGGTGGTCTGTTCTGGTTTAGTGTTTGCTCTGCAGTTCCTTATCTTTACAACTCTGTATGTCTATTTTTCTTAAGGCCAAATGTCATCATGACTTTGTTTAGGTACTTTGAATCTTGAGGCCTCTTTGTCTCCCTAAAGCAACAAGGTTTAGTCATCGGGCAGACTGACCTTGTTTTGACTACCTCCTTATCTTGGCTAAATTTTGGCTCCGGGTCCCAGCCTTAGTTGAGCTACGCTAGATTGTATTAGTAACTCCCAACCATTTATACCCTGAATCATTACTACCTAAAAGTGAGGCTTTAATTTAATCCTTAAAACAGAGGTTTGGACCCTAAGCACTAGGAGTGAGGGGTTTGGGATCTGAAATTAGGCTTTGAGTCAGAAAGTAGAGGGGTTCTGACAGAAACGTGTTACCTCTTACATTAAGGATTAACTAATGACTGAAATACAGATTAACGAATACATTGATTGTTCCCAGACTTAATGTTCAGTTGGATGGTATAGCAGCATCCATGTTTGGTTACCTTCATCACCCTGGTCACATGTCCATGGGTGAGGTGGCCAAGACTTGTTTGGTGGTCAGACTAGGAAAGCAAAGAATTAAGTAATTATTTACATTGCTCTAGAAACAAGGAAGACCTGATCTCCACCTTCCCAAAAAGAAGCTGCACACACCTAAACCGATGTAGCGTAAATTTATTTGTAAAGCACATTTCTTTTAGTAGGGAAAGGAGGTACCATAGGGTGAGGGTATTTATTAAAGTCTGAGCTATACCCATCTGACACATGTTTTGTCCAAATCAGCTTTTAACTTAAATATACAGCTGCCTTCTGGATGATGAAAAAAATACCAAGGATGCTCTGTAACTCAGGTTGCAGGAAGAAATGGCTCTGAATGAAGAAAAGAGGAGGACCGGTCTTTTCTCTCATAACCTAGGTTATGAGATAAACAAAGCTGTAACACCAATTCCAGAGATAAGCATATTCACTTATCAAAAAGCAAAATATTTCTCATTCAAGATTAATAGTCCTATTGGCAACTTGTTAAACCTAATAGATATAAAGAACGTGTGACTTTACTCTCAGCAAAAATCAATTTTTGTCACCGTAAGTATCCTGTACCTGTTGAGATCCTTATCTACTTTTCTGAAGAGAAAAAAAGTATTTCTGGGTCTTTTAAAAAAAGTGTGGGCGGTACTTTGAGACATCATGGCTGATTCTTCTGAACCAATACTTCAGAGAGTGAGACACAAAGCAAAAGAACAGTCATATTTTCTCACTGTTTCTGATAAGAGATTTTTTGAAATACTGAAATAAGCTTAACCACTAGAGCCTAAAAATTAGTTTCTTTAAGAATGTCACTGGTGTTTAATGTCTCTTCAGCTAAAAAAGGTATATGTTCAGTTGCAAAAAAACCCCATATTTTTCTTTCAAAAAATTAAGCGTGAGTCATTTTGTACATAAACTTATGCTCCTCCTGCTTTTTAACATGATCTTTATGGTCATTTTATGCTGGTAGTATAAGCAGCATACTGTTTTTCTGCAGCGATACTGCATTATTCTGAAGTCCAGATAGAGATCACTTATGGTTTTGAAGTAATTCCAGAGTCTAGCCAGTCAGTTCTAGTGTTGATAATTAGTCCTGCGCTGCAGTGTATAATGCTTTGAAAGAAACTCCACAGCAATTCTTGCCAGTTGGAAATTATGGAAACATCACATTGGCCCTTGGTGTTACTCGCTAAAATGCAGTCCTCTTTTTTTTCCCCCAACTTAATTGCATGGCATTCATTTCTAAGATGTTTCTTTCACAAGGCTGCATGTGGTCATTTCTGGCCTATACTTTCAAAAATGTCTGTAAATTTGTGTTTAACTGTTGATGGGCTGCTCCAGGCAGAGCTGTTGCCAACTCCAGTTTATAATCCTGCAGGTGAACAGTGCGTCCCTCCCATGCAAGGCAGGTGTTCCTGGTTCTCCAGGATTCCCAAGTCACAGCAACTCCCCCAGGGGAGGCGCTTGCTCCCCAGATCCAGAGTAACCCGCCAGAAGCCAATGCTTTGTACGCATTTCAGCAAACAATTGAGTGCTTCCAGAAACAGAGTGGCAAGACAGGCACTGTCTGTCAGATGGGAAGGCTGTGAAACAACAGCAGAGCTGTGAGATAAAAATCTAAGGTCTCTTAGGGCAGAGGTTCATAGTAATTTTGTTATCTGCTTTAAGGAGGTTACCTTGCAACAGATTTTCTCAAAGCTAGTAGTGCTTCCTTGAATATATGCAATTTGTTTCTGCAATTTTTGTGCCAAAAAATGCAGTAGTGTTTCGAGAAATATAAAAGATATTTCATTCAGAATTGGGGGGAAAAAAAACCTGAACACCCCAAACATTTAAGTTTTACATAAATGCAGAGGCAAGCAGCAAGCCAGATGTCACTACTAAAAGAGAGAAACACAGTTCAAACATGTAACTATACCAAAGCTGTAAGGAAACACATAGCAAGCGTTTCAGATCTATGTTGTTAGGTATGTAACACTGGTAATGGCATCTTAAAACACAGGAAGAATTATCCTTTTCCACCTTCATGTAGGAAAACTAGGTTTTACTTGGAAACATTAGGACTGATAAGGTTCTAAATTTCTCCGTCCCTTGTTCTAAACATTAGTGAACTATGGGCCTTGAGAGTAAATGTGGCATAAGAACTCACACAGCTAGTTCTTATTTTGTTGCACAAAAGGGTATATAATCTGTGGGTTTGTTTCTCATCATCACCTCACACTGGTTAATGGTAAACAGTTGCCTGTGATGGGTCTTTTCCAGTCCACATGTTTTCATCTTGCAGACTGGGACAATGAATTGGTATGCTACACAGAATTAAATGAGGATCTAACCTGTACCTGGCTGCCAGCACCCAGTGCTCCGAATACGATTAACTATACCCTATTCTTAAAATGGTAAGTCTGAAAGTAAATTTAGAAAACAAAAAGCTATCATTGCTGTTCAGCATGATTCCTACCTGCCAGAGTTTTGCTCCAATGTATTTCACCATGTTGTAGGTTCTCACACAATACTGGTCAAAAATCTTTCTTCACATCTCATCAACACCTATTGAATTGGTAAGACCTTGGAAAGAGTGTGGTGGGTTGACCCTGGCTGGATGCCGGCTGCCCACCAAAGCCATTCTATCACTCCCTTCCTCAGCTAGACAGGGGAGAGAAAATATAATGAAAGGCACATAGGCTGAGAGATAAGGACAGGGAGAGATCTCTCAGCAATTTCCTTCACAGGCAAAACAGACTTGGGGAAATTAGCTTAATTTTATTACCAGTCAAATCAGACTAGGATAATGAGAAATAAAAAGAAATCTTAAAACACCTTCCCCCACCCCTCCCTTTTTCTCTGGTTTAACTTTACGCCTGAATTCTCCACCTTCTCCCCCTGAGCAGCACAGGCAGATGGGCAATGGGATTGCAGTCAGTTCATCACACATTGTCTGCTGCTCCTTCCTCCTCAGAGGGAGGACTGCTCACACTCTCCCTGTGCTCCAGCAAGGGGTCCCTCCCATAGGAGAGTCCTTTACAAACTTCTCCAACGTGAATCCTTCCCACAGGCTGCAGTTCTTAATTAATTGCTCCAGCGTGGGTCCCTCCCACAGGGTGCAGTCCTTCAGGGTCACAAGTCCTGCCAGCAAACCTGCTCCAGGGTAGGCTTCTCTCTCCACAGGTCTACAGGTCCTGCTGGGAGCCTGCTCCAGCATGGAGTTCCCACAAGGTCACAGCGTCCTTCAGGCATCCCCCTGCTCTAGTGTGGGGCTCTCCACAGGCTGCAGATGGATATCTGCTCCACTATGGACCTCCATGCGCTGCAGGGGGACAGCCCACCTCACCATGGTCTTCACCACAGGCTCAGGGGAATCTCTGCTCTGGCACCTGGAGCATCTCCTCCCCCTCCTTCTTCACTGACCTTCACTGGGATCTGCAGGGTTGTTTCTCTCACATATTCTCAATCCTCACTCCAGCTGCAATTGCACAGGTTTTTTATCCCTTCTTAAACATGTTATCTCAGAGGCACCACCACTGTCACTGATGAGCTCAGCCTTGGCCAGGGGCGGGTCCATCTTGGCCCCAGCTGGCACTGGCTCTATCAGAACAGGGGAAGCTTCTAGCAGCTTCTCACAGAAGCCACCCCAGTAACCCCCGCCCTACCAAAACCTTGCCACACAAACTCAATACAAAGAGTTATTATACATCTTTACATGTCTCCAATACACTGTTTAAAACCCTACTGCCTAAGATCACCTTAATCAATTACTTTTATTTGCAGCTATTGACTTGCATTGAATATCCAACACTAATGCATTCAAAGTAAAAAGAAAAAAGAAACAGACATTAAACTGGCTTTTATTATACATTATGTATTAAGTTATACTATGTATCCAAGGAGATGATGGGTGTGGCACATAAGAAAAATAGATCTTTAATTATTTTCTTGCAATTCTGAGTTAACAAGAATTGGTTTAATAGATGGAATAAACCTGCAGGGTTAATCTGAAACGGATTACTTTAAAATACAGGTAACTTCAGCTGTACCTTGTTTTAGAGAGCTAAAACAAAGAAGCCAGGTGAAATGTAGATAGGCAGATTAAATCAACAACTGCCCATTGTAGATGGGCAGAATTAAGCAGATTTCTGTCTCAGTACCTGCATTACAAAATGGATTTTCAACATTTTGTATCTACATATTTGGGATCTCCCATGAGATTAAGGGTGTGTTTAGAAAGAGAGAATTGAGAACAGAAGACATGATCTTTGCCATGAGACCATATCATGGGGTACACAGGGTATAATACTGCATACCATTGGCAAATTCTGATACTCATTGCTAATTATTTTGCCACATAACACACCACCCTGCATTAAAAAAGAGCTGTGTTTAGAAGCATCCCCTGAAGCTAAGGAAACGTCACTACACTGGGAAATTCCCCAGGGTGATCTTCTGCACATCACAGAGCAGCAAAGGAACCACCTCAGGGCTGAGGTTACTCCCCCCATCACCTTCAATATTTTCCCACTGGAAGTAGCAGCAGGTGCCGACTTGCAATAACCACCAAATCTCACTGCATTTGCTGTCTTGCCTCTTGGGTTTTCCTGGAGCCCCAGTTTCTTGGAAGGGGAGAAGCACCTATGAAATGGCTCTGTAAGAGGTGCTATCAGCTGAAGTATTTGTAAGCTAGTTGCTCTTAGAGTCCTCAGCCAAAATCAGACTGTGATGTTGCAGGGTTGGTGTTGATGTTATGAACAGAGAATGCATTTAAAAGAATGAAAGAGGAGGTTGGTGGGGAAGGAAGCAGGAAGTTGCCTCACAGAAATGTTGATTTTCCCAATCCAGAGCCAGGACTAGAACCTCAGCTTCCTAAGGTTCAATCCAGTTGTCTTAAAGAAAATCTTCCTTTCTTCTTTTTCATTGGGTTAAAAGGAAAATTTAAAAAATGGTTGAAAGGGCTTTTTGCTTGCGTAGAAGAGGACATCACTTCTTTCTGCAAGTAACATTGGTTTGACATTGAAATTGTTCCTTATCCTTGCTCCTTATGATTTAGTTGTCAGGATGGAAAGTATTAAAGAAAAACACTCCCACAGAGAAGTTCCAGCCAAGCATTCAAAAATCAGGCTTTGAAATATTAATGGGTGATTCACAACTAGTCTGAAGCAGGAGACAGGGGAAACTTCAAGTGGTTTTGTTCAGTTATTAAATATTGTATCATGATCAGCACATTTAATACTTGAAATATGTAGGCAGGCAATTAGTATGCTGGCCCATTTCTTTAAGAACATTGAACTGGCACAGCTTTAACCTTGAAAAAAAAATCTGTCCTGTGCGTGACAGAGAATAAATGGGAGAGCGGTGGGGGAAAAAACCCTAGGCAGAATAGGAACAGCCTCCTATGTAAGGTTTAAACCTCTTGGACTTTCTGTGCTGTGCGCATCAGGCATACCAGAAGTCTACAGGGCTGGCGACGGAGGTGGCATTTAAACATCTCTGACAAACCGATGCTATGCAGGAACAAAACTCAGAACACAGGCATATAACTAGTAAGAGGATTTTCGTACCTTTGTGGTAGTTTATATTCAGGTGATTGGAAAACTTTGCTGTTCAAAAGGGATTTAGGTGCCCCTATGGTAGGTGCCAAGTAGACTTTATGAAGTAATTTCTAACCTAACTTTATACCGTCTAAATGCTATTTATAGCCAACTCTAAGTACAAAAGAAGGCCATACAGATTTTGTCTTGTACCATGCTGTGCCTTGCACATTTAAGGAATTTCAGTTTTCCACCACACAACAAGGATTTGCATGTTTAAATTTGTTAGATTTAATTTGCTAGATAACCCTAGAATTACTAGGGTACTGAAATTACACTCACTGTTTCAAGCTGCTGAGGCCTCACCTTCAAGATTTCAAGGGGCTGAATTTTGTATATAGCTATCTGGAAAACTGTCAAATACTCTGAATTCTTTCTGGGGCAGGGAGAGGAAAGAGTAATTATAATCCAATAAAATATCTGTTTTTCATTCTGCTTCCTTTTCTACAAAGGGACAGAATACGAAAACTTTTTCAACGACACACATCATCATCTTCCATCACGATAGAACGAAAGGATATCTACATAAACCGCTCTGCATCTATTTGGATAGCAGTGAATTACGCCCATGACAGCTGTGTGAAAGGAAAGAACATCTCGATTACACCGAGCAAAGCAGGTACAGTATCTTCACAAATTGTTTTACTGCAGCGCCCAGCTGAAACAGTGGTAGCATTTTCTTAAAGATTATTTCCAAAGTCATAACTCCCAATATACACACTTGTTATTTTTTGCTGATTCAGAGAGCTAAGCTACAGTTTGGCTTCCTTGGATAAAATCTTTACTGAAGTCAATAGCAAAAGTCTATCAGTTTTTATGGGAGAAGGGTTTTACTTTAAACCATTTGCTAGACTATAAAATAGTCATATCCAGAAAAATATTTAGTGATATTTGTGTACAGTACTTAACCAGCTTCCTGTGCTCTCTTTGATGGTTTTCTGAACTTTTTTATTGGTTTACAAAGAGCAGGTTGACTCAGTACTGTGCATTTAAGGAATCCTTTTTATAACGCATTAATATTTTGCGAAATTTTTCAAAGTTCCACTCTTTTCAAAGGCCACTTACCCATTACACAGTGCTGAAGGGGAGATATGAAAAAAGAAATACTATTAACTATGTCCTTTCAAAGTTTATTTAAAGATTGCCTGCAGTATCTGATCACTGAGAAAACTTTAAGAGCTTCCCAAAACTTCACCTTCTCAGAGTAATCATGGTCTGATAAATAACAGTGCTTCTCACTGCTGGCGAGCACTAGCAGTACAACCCTAATTATCACTATAACCTCCTCCAGAGGCTTTCGGCCACTTTGTGTTTATTGGAGGGAAAGACAAATATCTATTTGCACTTACAATTATATAGCTAAACACAGTTGCTGAAATTGGAAGATGTTCTGGAAATTTTGTATACAGGTCACAATTATAGATACTCCTGACATTTTGATTTTGCCTTTCAGACTCACTTATAATAGCACGTGCTTAGAAAAAGGGTCTTCCTGAAATTGGTAAAGCATACATAAAAGAAAGGCAAGAGGAACAACCGTATTTTGTTGACACCATAAAGATTTAGTAATTATTTATTTCCAGTCTTTTTAAAGTCTTCCAGTGTTCAGTATTCTGTGCCAAATCTTTTATTTTTCAAAAACCACACCTGACAGACATAATTACCAAAGCTTTCCTGCTTCTCCTGCATTTGTAACAGCTGCATGTTTCCCATTTTAGGGAAGTGCTTGACACCATCTAACATAAATGCTCATCAGATCACAAACCAATTGATAATAAAGTGGGACCTGCCTGCAACTCCTACACCATATAAGCTGAGATACAGAGAGGCACTCGCAGAATCCACGCGGTGGACACTGGTAAGTACTTCCAGACGACAATCACTTCAAAACACAAGGTGCTTTACTATCAGCTTAGCAGTGCACAGCACGTACAGCAGGACATCAACAGGATGCTACTGAAGAGCACACACAACATGAATAGCAAGGAGACAAAGCACGCAGGCAGTTTGCAGGCAAATCTCACAGAGGTCTCCCAGTTTTATTCTAACATATCCTAAGCTGTTTGGGAAAGAAAGACTAATAGTTTTACACAGAAAAAAAACCCCAGAATGGCATGTCAGCTGATTCATTAACTTGTCAGTGAGACATTACAACCATTAGCAATGCAAAAGCTGAGGAGGATATCAAAAATGCCATATAAACTCAAATCCCAATTGCACCTTAAACGATGGGCAATATTACTTTTTTTGCAGGTATCATTAAATTTTCAAACTTATTAGAGATCAAATTGCTGTGATTTTTAAGGTAACAGTTCATACCTTACACACTTTTGTTTTACATCAGTTTTCCAGATTTCCTTCTTTGACAAGAAGGGAAATAATTTCTCTGTGATACAAGATCAGTTCCAGGTACATTTTAGGCTGTGCGACAGTGAGAATATGGTGCAGCAAGAGGATAGTACCTAAAACTAAATGGACTAAGAAAGGTGGAAAACCAGTCATAATTACAGTAAGATCTGCATGCAGCAGTAATGCCTGCTTATCCTGGCCCTTGCCATCCAGCATGTCATACAAAGGCTTCACTTGCAGGCATGCACATACACATGATTTGTATCACTGAGTGCCTGAAATAATTTTATTTTTAAGCTCTGTTATCTGTAGTCGGACAAAGAACATGTGTTTATCAGGTAGAAGAGAACCCCAAGAAGAAAACTGCCTACAAAGCAACTGTTCCCACTTCTCAGGCATCTTTAGTCTCCTAGGAGTCTTTTTGCTTGTTTTGTGCCTCCATAATCTCCCATGTTCTTCCCTTTATATCAGAAGGCCTATGATATTTTTTCCATTTCTCTCATAGCTGGCTGCCACTTTGTTTAACCACTTCAGAAGAAGTACTATGAGAGGCCCATGTAGGAAAGGTTTCATCTTGGTACAAAAAACATGCAAGTCTTAAAAGGGTCCCCTTGTTCATTGACATATAAGTCCTAGACCATTCTAGGACAGCCAGATACCCAAGCATACTCCACCCAGCGGTTCAATAAATAGATAACCATGGGCAGGCAATCTGTTACGCAGTATGTGGAAGAACAGAGGGTTAAGAACAGTGAAAATGCATGTCCCACAGGTTCTGCAGACAGGGGAAATAGGAGATTCAAGTTCATAATGGTAAGAGACAGCCACACTGGGTGATGAGAATGACCAAGTACTGGAAGACTACAGGTCATGAATATTCATTATTCCCCATGCTCCAGAAGAGCTGTAAAATCTTCATGATCACATAAATATAAGCTGCATTTACAGATGGGACTGGAGGGAAAGGGTAAGCCATACATACAAGCACAGAGGGTATATAAAGCTAGCTAAGAAACAGTGTTTATCAAGAGTAGGATTAATGTACATGTAATGTAACAGTTGGATCTTAAATCCATTTCACTTCCCTGTTTTCTGTAGGAGATTTGGAGTCTTTTGTGTGTTGTGGGATTTTTTTGTGACCAAGCTAGTTTTATTAGCAAAAGTATACAAAGTTAATTAACTTAATAAAAAAAGAAAGCACTGCAGAAAACCGAAGAGAAGAGCTGGTGACCTAATAGTGAGCGTTTTGGGTGGGGTTTTGCTGGTTTCGTTTTGGGTTTTTGTTTTCTTTCTTAGGAAATACATATAATTAAGAAAACAAAACTGCACAGCAGGCAAATGCTAAGACAAATATTTCAATCTGCAATAGCACTTCTGCTAAAAACCATAACACCTTGAGCTAGTCAGGCCAAAGGTCCATTTAATGCAGGATACTGTGCTCTGATAGCAGCCACCAATGGAAGTCTAAGGAAGAATGTAAAATAGTTCAAGCATATTGCAGCAGTTTTCAATCATATTTTCTCCTCCAGTTTTCAGCTCAGGGATTTCCTTAGCCACAGGTGATGTCTTTTTTTCAAGACAATCTCCATTCCCCACACAGTCACCGAAGTCCAGTGTCATTAGTGGCAGACGCGCATTATTTCTGTGTTGCTAAGGCACAGGCAGCCACATGTTCAATCCAGCCATGCTCCTTACCACATCAGTTGCACAGATCTATTTAGACATATTGTAACATTTCAGAATCAAAGGGGTGTTTTTTCTAATATTTAATTTGACCTCGAAATCTTGTTCTTCAGAATGCCAACAAGGCTCAGAGTTGTTATTAATTTTCAGTATATATAATGCTTAATTGATTTTAAAAGCAATATTTAGACCTAAACTCTTGCTTACATGTCCTGATTGAGCAGAATGAGTTAATGAAAAAGAGGGTATCGCCCTGAAAGAATGAAAAGTCATTGGCTAAAATGTGCAGTAATTCCTCTTTGATGATAGGAACCCCTACTTTCCACTGCACTCAGAAGACAGGTCCTTAGCTGAAAAAACAGTTAATATAAGATTACATTTTATTGCTGCCACATAAATTAAACATCATTTGTTTTCAGGTGCCTGTAGGAAGCAATGCTGTCAATGTCACCATTTCAAATTTAAATGCTATGTCTTCATACATTGTTCAGCTCAGATGCATAGACAAGGATGGTCTCCGCTGTGTTTGTGTTTGGAGTAAAGAGATGTTGGTTCCTCACAGTAAGTGAAGTATAGTTTTGTCCTAGTAGAAATAAACATGAATGTAAAAGCCTTTCCAGTCTTGTAACATATGAAATAGCATTGTCAGATACTGTTGAAAATATGATCAAAATTATTCATATGAGTGCATGTCTCCATCTTTTCCACATTTACCAGAACTCATCAACAAGCCAAGAATATCATATAATGCAACTACAGAAACGTCTCCAGGCAGAAGAAGTGTCCTTCTGAAGTGGGAGGTAATGTTCACTTTGAGTCTGGGTACTTTCTGTTACATCTGTGCTATTAATTTATTAGTTTATATGAAAAAAATAGATTTTCTCATTGTATTGAGACTACACTGTATAAGGCTTTGAATATTGTACTCTTCTTCAGGATTCACTGCATTTGTATGGTGGTCTTTTAGCTGCTAGAAACCAGCAAGGAAAAACTATACCAAGTTGTACTATTTGAAAAATTACTAAAACAGCTATCTCTGGACTCAAAATCATTGCCTAGAATAAAGATTCTTTCCAACTTGCATTAAAAATTGGTGTGCCTCAACTTTGTCTCTTAGAATTAAGCTTTACTTGAAAGATCCTCTTAAGTCTTTAGCGCATACAATGGACACACATTGTGTTTCATGTGTTCTGGAGGAGCATTCCTATTCCCAAGAGACCAAAACCTTTTAGAAAAGTTTGGTAAAACTATTAATTTACTAATTCAGAGTGCAAATACATTCTACTCAGGACAGAAAAAGAGCCTCTGCCTTACAAGAACAGCATCTAGCTGCATGCTTCCTATAATGACATTTAAAGTTCAAATCTACACAGCAAAGGCATCCCCTCTTCTGCAGCAGGTGTCATTATCAGCTGACCAACTACAGCAGATCAGTCAGTTTTACCAGCTGAAGTTCTCTTGGTATGAAATGGACAAGTGACTATCCTGAATGTATAGTCAAGGGACCCACAGGCAATTTCAGTGAGCAAGGCGTTACTAGATGTGTTTGCATGGAAACTAATTAATTCTATCTAGATTCTGAGAGAAAGAGCATCTATAAACTCCAAAAAGTTTGACATCAGGGACATCCCTGGCAGAAAGGACAGACACTGGCAGAGTTTTGAAATATCAGATGATGTGGGAAGTTTTGTAGTTACCCCATGCATTTTTGTTAAGGGAAAGAAAAGACAGCAGAGGAAATGGACACTTCATCTCCTGCTAAGGATGAGAGATCCCCTTTTTCCCTTATGTCCTGAGAAGAAGGCAAAGCTCTACAGCAAATGATCCATTTTGTGGTAAAACAATAGACTGTACATGTCAATTTAAATGTTAAGCTAAAAGAATAAATTATTCTCCATCTAAATGGTTTAGTTAAAGAAAAAAAAAAAGTAATATTGAATATAGTATCAGGGCTAGGATCCTTGTTCAGGATAACACACTAGTCTATTACATTAAATAAGTTTCAAGTCCAGATGGCTTCTATAAACCTCGAAGAGGCAGAAAGAAGGAGCACTCAATAATTAACACATTAAATTGGGCAGGGGGGGAGCTTTGGCTCCACTGCCGTACTTGTTTAAGCTGATCTGAAACAAAGAAGGCAGCTTAAAGACGTTAGAGGCTAGCCAAAGCTCCTCTACTTTTGCTAACGTTCAGTGAGTAACCTCTATGCAATTTGGATCAACAGGCATAAGATAGCTGGCTTCAGCTCTAAACACCCAGAAAGGCAACATGTATTGCTTCCGCAGCTGCAAATAACACAGGACCTCCTGCAGGACTGCACACGATAGAGCAGTGCTAGGCTTTTCCAGTCTCATTTTGCTAAGCTAAGAAAGCTAAATTCGACTAGTTTCTTCTTGTGTGATAGACCTAATATTTCACATATCCTAAGAATTATTTCTCCTACATGGAAATCTTTTCCAGCTTCAAAGCCTGGTGAGAACACTGTCCACCTAGCAGCTTTATCAGAATGCCATTCTGTCTATGTTATTCAAAAAGCATCCAATTATTTCATTATGATAACCCGATCTCCCAGGTTTGTGGTATCGTCACACTTCTAATTTTGTGCCAAGAAATAACGGACTTCTGATATCGGAAGTAATCCTTGCAGAATTCACAGGCCTTCACATAATGAGTTGAGTTTCTATCTAGATTGCAGTAATTTCCATTTCTGTGCACTCATTTTCCAATCTTTCATGAAGATTAGTACACTAAAATAACGAGTGAACCATCAACACCTAAAAATTTATATCAATGGATAGATAACGTATTCCAAAGTTGTGGTATAATTACTAGCCTTTACCCTCAAAGAGACCAGATGCCTAACAGAGCCTAGTAGGTGAAGATTCCCAGGGACATAAATTGCAATTAAACACCTCTCATTAACTTTCAAGTTTCTAATTATGAGGGGAATGTTCCAGTAAAATGTAGAGAACATTACAGCTGCTTCACTGCTGTTATTACTAATTGGATACACATAACTAAGATCTCAATTAAGCAAAACACTTGATCCTGTGCTTAAATCCTCTCAGTTTAAGCATGCTTTTAATTTGAAGGAAATGCTTTGCTTCATTGATTCCTAATAACCTAATTAAAACAGTATGATTTTATCCCCATCATTAAAGGTGACATTTTGTTTATACAATGTAATTCCTTTTGATTTTCTGCATGGGACATAATAACATTCATAGAATAATAATCTTTTTCCTCTTACTAGGTAACACAAAGTGAGAACATCCTTGGATATTATGTTAATGTGGAAAGAATACCCAACAGTTGCAGGGATTCACCAAGTCGTATCTTTCTAAATCACAGAAAAGTTCTTCTAAATCTCTCCATGGCTTATTATAGAGTTAATATTTCTGCCTACAACAAAGCAGGAGAATCTCCACAAGCCATCTACATTGTCCCAGACTCCTCTGCAACAGGTACTTACCTTGTCATTCAGTCATTAGAGCAGTGGAGAAGTTTTACAAGCAATTTCTAGGCTACCTTTTGACAGACTTTGGATAGGGTTAAGCATTCTCTTGAATATTTATTAGGCTAATATTTTTGCAGAGTGAGAGTCAGTATTGGTTCTTAAGAAAGGATTTAAACCGAAGTTAACTAACAGACTAAGTAATTTTACATTCTGTTTAACATTTCTTGTTTTCTCAAGCTAGAGAAGTAACTACGTGCTAGAGCTACCTATCAAAAGGGCTTGTGGAGTGTGCTCCACACATTTTAGTAGATGCCTGCAGTTTGAACAAAGTTCATAGAATTATGTGCAAATCTAAGATTTTTGAGCTAAGTAACTATTAAGAAACCTGCTATTGTCCTTTATTTCAGTATTACCCCTAGTGGCACATGGGAGGACAAATAGATAAAATATACGTGTGCTATTCCAGTGAAGATGTAAGCTTTTGCGATGCCTCAGTACAGCTTTTTTTCATTAAACGATAAAACTATTTAATAAAGTTTTTCTTCTACTGTAGTTTCATTTGTTATAATCTGGAGGTATAGTTATTGCAATATACGAAAAAACTCTTTTCCAAAATAAGATTGGGTTTTTTTTTAACTAGGCTATAGCATGCACAAGTAAAGAAGTGTGCAAGTACCCTTGTTGATCTCCAGACAGTTGCAACTAATTGGTTTTCCAGGATTTCCTAACACAGTCCCCTCATTCTGTTCTCCTTTGCCCTGCAAAGACATAACAAGTTGGTTTTGGTATTATATTTGACTGCTTTTACTCTCTTTTGATGAAATATTTACTATCACCTCAAGCCATCTTTTGACTGACAGCTACTTGTTTACTGAACCTTTCAGCCCATTCTTCATGGCTCCCCAGACACCTGCTTCAGGTTTGGTTGTACTTCTATGCAGGTTCTCTGTATCAGTCATGAATTACTTGGAAGATACTTGCATTAAGTGCATTCCCAAAATAAATTCCTGCTCAGCATATGCAACCTTTCCTCAGCTAGTCCAGCCATTTCCTTTAATTTGACTTTACTATATTGGTTTTCAGACAGGAGGTGAAATGGAGAATTTTGTCTGTCTGCCACAAGATCTACTTCTTACCCCAAAATGACAGGTTGCTTTTCTCCCCCCTTAGTCCTACTCGAAAGGTCTTTCCTAGCTTGATAATCTACCTCTAAAAATGTCAAAATATTTAACATCATTACAGATGATAAAGATTATAAATGCAAAGTATATGAAATATGAAATTATATAGCTATAATCCATAATTAGCCCCTTTTCCTCCTTCCCCAGGTAAGCACTATCTCACAGTTGCTCTGTGTATAGCAGCTAATAGTGGCTCATAAGAGGTTATTTAGCAACATTGGGCTTCCTCTTCTTGAGGTTTGAAACAGCCTTTTCACCTTTTCTGATTGTGGGAAATTAAAGATCATGAACAGCAATTAACACTGGAGCTCCCAGACTAGATGTACTAGATGCCAAGTTTCCTTTATTGACATACTAGTGTAAACCTTACTATATACTGGTCACCTGCAATGATAACTACTTAATGAATAATCTTAAAAAAAAAAAAAAACAAAAGGCAAAAAGAGACAAAGCAAGCAAGAGAGGAGAAAACTGCTTTCCTGTTTATTGATCTCTAATGGTATATTTGTTCACAGACTTGCCCGGCCAAATCCATGTCAAACACCACGGAACTAATGCAGTAGTCACCTGGACTCCAGAATACAATCCAAAATGTTTTGTGGTTGACTGGGGCACTGGTAAAGCGGATATGCGCATGAAAATAGTAACTACAGCTACTGGAAATTTCACGCTAGGTAACAGCAACCACCACATCTACTTACAGAGGCACCATTTCATGTATTGGTTATTTTCGGTTCGGAAGAGTAGAATTTTCGTCCTCTTTTCAAGACCAAACTGAAGATACAGATAAGTGCAACTCTTATCTTTGTCCGGCGTTGAGACATCATCTAATTTTTAGCAACACTAAGGCAGATAAAAAGTTTTCACTAGGGTTCTTCTGGTCACAGTTGGACAAGAAATGTAGCTAAGCTGCTGTTGTTGGTATGATGTCTCCCCTTGCCCACATTCCACGCAGACCTATACACTGCTGGTTTAAAAAAAATAAAGCAACCAAAGTTTCTCTTGTCCTAGGTAAACTTAACTTTAAATATTAGCTGCTCTGTTACAGTCTCCCTTAGGTTGTTTTTTTTTATCCCAATGGCTGTCCTTGTTAAAGCCTAAGTTCTCAATTCCAGTATTCCGCTTACCAAGCTAGGCATGGTGAGCTGCAGCCAGGGATCACTTTACAGAACAGAAATAAAAAAAAAAAATCTTGATTTAAAATCACATAGGTGACTCTTGCAAAGGCCATTCAGGACTTGTTTTTATGCACCATAGAGAATATTTAACTTCAGAGTTCTATAAATTAATTTCCTTGGTCCTTCTGCAATATGTGCATTACATCTAATTGTTTTGCTTGTTTTTAAATACGCTAGCTGAAGGGAAAATATCTGTCCTTGAACTAAGACATCTACACCCATTTTAGTTCCCTACTTCTCCTTCAGCAGCTCAAGCCTTCCAGAAGGAGACTCTAAGCAGGTTTGGCATCTTTTAAAAGCAAATCCATGTTACGTCTTGTTCTGCTTTTTAAAGAGTTTGTATTAATTGTCTGGAGGCAATGAAGAAAGATGCACATATTTTTCACTCAGTGTAAAGCACTGTAACCTTATACTATGTTTAAGTCTCAGAAAGTAAGAACTATACAGAAAAGCTATAAAGTTGTCTCTCCTCCCCTTCTTTACCATTTATAACTTTTCAGTAAACCCTGATGTACCTTTATTTGTTTTCCAGACAATTTTCAGCCATATAAGTTGTACAAAATAATGGTACATGCATCTGATGTGTGTCAGTGTGAAAGTTTCACAAGACATGAAAAGACTTTTGGAGTGACCCACTTTTACTCAGTTGAAGGAGGTATTCATCCCCTTTATATAACCTCATCCCTTATATTTCTTCTCATTTCCTATCTGCAGCAATAAAAGAAATCCTAGACAAAGTTTCTTTCCAGGTGACTTAACAGGACTCTCCAGATAGCATTGCCTTTGTTCCTAGCAGTTATGCACTGGCAGCGAATGACCTGAGGGTTGTTCCTTACTGACATGTCCACAGAAATATTATTATTACACATAAAATTACCAAAATAACAGAAAGAGGGCCTCGGAGTTACTACTCTCTATTGCTCAAATTTAACTGCAGCCAAAGGCAGATTTCCAAACCCCAATTTGGTAGTGTCTTATATTGCAAGTTGAAATGAGTATGGCTGAGGCTATCAGAGTAAAAGCGTTTGTAATGAGACAGTCACAATTTCTACCTACTTTGGTATTGCTTATGATGAGGTTTTTTCACTCTGTGCGATTTCTTGTCTCTCTTCTACCCTTTATGTTATATTTATGACAACTAGAATCAGGCAAAGAGCTTTCTAGGAAGCAGCTAGGTTTCAGTCTTTTGTATCTATTGCAGAAGTATTGGTGCAGAACTTAAATGATTATCCGATCTTTAAGTTCCTAGGACAGGTCCTGCTAATGTGACAATCCTGAATATCACAAAGCATTCTGCACTTGTGAAGTGGACCAAAATAGCTGCTGAAGACTGTTTGGGCTTTCTCCAGGGATACAGGATCACCTACACAGATTCATCAATGAAAAAGTCTCTGGGTAAGCACCATTGCTCAGAACAAAGCACCAGCTCAGCGCCACGACAGAAAAGCTTCATACAGATCATTAAATGCTGTTGCAGCATACTACTGAGTTACTTAGATTTCTGTGGGAATTGAGCACTCTCAAAGGTCAGCTCCTGGTTAGAGTTTTAATGCTCTGGATGGTCTTAAGAATACCTAGAATTTTCTAGATATCATCTCAAATGAAATACTGATAAGAAAATATTTTCCTAAAACTTACAGCTCTAAGACTAACGCAGAATTCTCTAGTAACACTGAAAGGAAGATGTACACTTTCAGTACTTCTGAGGTATTAAGATTTTGATCATCATACTTCCATGTTTCATTGCAACTCAGCCAATCTTGAGTCTGAGCAGTTCTACAGGACCTAAGAAGTTATACATTTATTTTTTGAACTCAATTAGCAGGGAATACAGTTTGTATTTCTTACCTGTTTTCAAAGACAGTATTATTAATTTAATTTTCTCAAATTGTTAACTTTTGTGTTTAACTACAAAGGATGAAACTTCTACACATTGAAATAAATTAACGGTTGTGAGCTCAATCTACTTGAGTTTTTTAAAAAAATCCCCATACTTCTTTTGATAAATGTTTTCCTTCTGGTCTGCAGTGGAAAGTCTTTTTGCCACAGTTAATATTAACTTTGCACAAACTGACTTTCAAAAAAATTGAAGACGTGCTATGGAAGACAAATAGCACCTAAGACCCAATGAAGAAGAACAAGCAAGGGTTCTGTAGTATATGTTGGCCTATACCTTTATAGGACCATGAAAAGTAACAAAATCTTCAAATACATAGTGTTAGCAGGAGGTTTGTCACTGTCTTCAGGGGGCTCTATTCCACCCCAAATACCTATCAGAAGGCACAAGAGGAGACAGAAGGGAGTGTCCAGGGCAGAACTTAATTTTAACTTCTTTTCCTCTGCCCTAATCAGTCAATACACAGTGACACGACACCTGATTGCCATGTTTTCCAGGTAGGAAGAATAATTCTATTGGAGAATTTGGGAGAAGGAAACCTATAGGCTACAGCACCCTTTCCACTTCAAAGATCTTAAATTCACAGTAGCAGATTTGAAAAGTAAGTTCTGCCCTGCTAAAGGCATACTACAGCACCATTGGTTGCATTATTCTGGCCAAGGGAAAAGTCACTGCACCATCAGAAAGGAAAGGCTGAGCTGAAAGCCCTGCAAAGTAGCTGAAGCAGAATGCACAGCCCTTTTTCTGTACTGAATGATGAGTAATAGCACTGGTATTAATTGAGGTGAATAACTACTGACTACTGTAGTGAGGGTAAAGCATGTGATAGGGTCTTTAGGTCAATTGTTACACACAACACGAAAACCACTGTTCAGTGCATGAAGTGTATTTTCCTGTCATGCAACATACAAAGACTTCTGCACTCACCCACCTAAACATCCTCGGTGTGTTGAAAGCTTCTGCTTTTTACCTCTGGATTTAAAATGTACATAAGTATTTGGAGGAATCTTGTACCCATCTGCACAGTGTGGCTACCTCCAGGTGTAGATTAGGGGACAGAAATTTTGCCTTTTCCCCAGTCCACTACACTGATACAGCCTCAGCCATCAAAGTTTGTCTACTTGTTTCCTTCCCCAACCCCTCTTGTGTTCCAGCTGTTACTCTCAATTCTTCTACCACAAGTTACCATCTGACCAGACTGAAGGGAAAAACCGTATACCATGTGCAGATTTCAGGATTCACTAACGCTGGCGAAGGACCTCCAACTCTTTCACAACCCTTCAGCACTCCAAAATACGGTACTGTGGAAGCCCTAGGCATCTGTGTTACTCAGCATTAATCCTTGCTTCATACACTATATATGGCATACCCTTTCCTGCTTTTCAAGGAGTAACGAAGTGCTCATGCACAAGATTTATTATTCAACCCTCAGTTACTCATAGCAACCACAAAAATTATTCCTTTGTTAGAGGTAAACTATGCGTCACAGAACAGCTCTGCCTGTATTTCATTACCTAACATACAGGGAAGACTCAGCTGGAGTTCCTCATCTCAAACATTTTCTGATTTTTTTATGATGGCTATGTGCACATATCTTTATTTATTGCTGATTCCTGCATAAGTTTCAGCAGTTTAAATATTCTGCCTGTGACTAATTAAGTTCAGTAGTCTCTGTGCTTGGGAAAATCCTGACCAATGGTGTAAAACTGGTTTCCAGTTAGACCTCTGAGCCATTAATGGTTAAAAAAAAATTTAAAAAACCAACCAAACAAAACAAAAGAAACCCAAACCCAACCAACCAACCAACACTAACAAAAAACCAAACCAGCTGAAGTCTCTTTCAATTGCTCCTGTTGTGATGGACAGCTAATCAAAGTATCTTTTTTTTCTAATAGTTTAAGTACATTTTATGTAACGGGTCCTACAGTCCACTGGCAAAAATTTGCTTTTTTCAAAGTCACCTGAATAGGCTAAGAAAATCAATACAGTTACATTTATACAGTTTCATATACTGTAATCATATAGAGTTGGCTAAACATGGTCTCAAATATTTTTAACACCTTATCAGTTAAACTAAATCTAACACTGCAATAGACCCTTTTTTGTTTGATCACAGCTTCACTAAATTGAAGGTTTCTAAATAAAAAAAAGAAAAGAACAGGCTAAGATGATATCAGCCACAGGAAAGGTAACCTGTGAAATGACAGAGGTATGCAAATTACTTCTCCCCACTACAGCTTTTTTGTATTAAGTGAAGGAGGTATGAACACAAACAACTGAATGGTCAAAAGTGTGAAGCAGAAAGGCAAAGGAAAGAAATTTAAAATTGTCCTTGAAATCAACAGGGTTTCTTCTCCCTCCTCCCCACCACTGAAATCCTTTCTCCTGTCAACACAAGAAATTATGGAAATAAGAAGCTTTTCTGCAGGACTTTCTTCCATGCATTCTGCTAAACATATATTTGGATAGGATAAAATTTTTCAGGAAAATAACAAAAATGCAGAGTTAATTTAATGCAACATTAAAAAAAATCCAAGTAATTACATTAAATTTAAACATTCCATTTACTATTTCCCCTCTCCCCAACGTTTCACAAGTTACTTAATCCATTAGAAGAACCTCAGGGTTTTTTGTCATAAATGCCTGTTTCAGCAACAAAACAATTTGCAGCTTTTCAAATACATTTTTAAGCAAAATTAAGTAGCAGTCTGGTTAAAAAAAAAAAAAAAGAGACATCTTTGATGGCAGGTGGGTAGGAAAAGAAAAAGCAAGTGGCCTTTTTTGCAAATATGGTTTGTAAGTATCAGCAACACAATCATGGACTGACCACACTTTCCTGGCACTATTTTTAAACTTTTGATTTAGCTATCTGTAAAGAACACCTCAACCCCAACCCACATGTCACATCACAGACTGCTTTGGTTCCTGTGTTTACAGCACTGCTATCACTGCATGAGCACTTTACCAACCTTCATTAACCCTTCAAGCACTTTATCTCCTTCAGAGGGGTGTGGGGACGTATCTTGAACAGGTATTAACGTAGGCAATAGAGATGTAGGTTTGCGGAAAGGGTTGACAAATGACTGACTGCAGATAAAATTGTCTTTATGTTCCTAACAGGTGAAGCATGACACCTAGCAAATACACAAACCATATTACTGTTATTAGGACCTGGTTGGATCTCACCAGAAAAAAACCAAACCCTACTAATAAAACCTGAAACAGATTAAAAGCCACTTTCAATCAAATAGTTTCTTATGAAGTCAGACCCGCACCAGGGTCCTGACCTATTAACCAAGCTAGAACTCACATAATAGCATGGGGAGTAGGAATACTTCTTTTATTATGAAGTGTTTATCTTGGATGGTAGATTTAAGAACTCAGCACATATATCTAGGTATCTTAAAAATACAAACCTGGAAGCCTCAGACTCCCCAGAAATGCCAGGTCTTGTTTTAACTAGATTTCACTCCCAAGAATACCAGAACATGTAAAGTTTGACTTGACTTTGGTTTGAAATATTTCTCTTGCAGAGGCAATATAGCTTTTCTATACTTGATACCGTAAGTCTGATTCAAACTCTCCATTTCCCATCAGATGAAGGAGAATTTGAAGGTTTTGTGACTGGCCTTTGCTTCAGCATGATGTTCTTTCTGGTTTTTGCACCTCTCATTTGTTCTTTGGTGCTTAAAAGGTAAGAAGGGAATATTGGCTGAAGTTGTTAGCAGCACTTCCTTTTTGCTTAACCCCAAGTTTCATAGCACTGGGCCTTTTTTGTCATTAAATGCAGCACAACTCAGAAAACACACAGCACAAAAGCAACCCCACTCATTTACACAGTAAGAACATTTACAACCCACTGATATAAGCAGATTAAAACAGTTTATCAAAAATATATAATCTTTTGCTTTTGATACAATTATCTGACTACCTCCTGTCTCAGACACCCTTGAAAAGCACAAGGACCGTTTCTCACAGTGGAAGATAGGTTACATATATGGAAAAAGCATGCATTTGATTATTTTGCTCTTTCATTCCCAACTGATAGTCATATCACTGCTATTCAAATGCAAAAATAAATTCCAGCAGTATATGCAAATTGCTGTTGTCATCTAAGCAGTTTCCTGCAAGCACATTTGGATGTCAACTGTATAAATTATGCACATAAGCACATAATAAGAAGGAGTAATGGATGGATGAATAGAAAGCAGAATAACAAGGGTGCCTGTGAGGTCTGAATGAGGTCTTCTTATTTTAGGGGAAATTGTTCTCTGCACTAATAAAGTGCACCCCCTCAAATTAATCTGAGGTACAATATTAGTGGCATACACTACCACTAAAAGAAAAATGGCTTGCATAGTAATGGATTCTGATATTCGTTTTCTGATAAACCTAGTTGCATACAACCACTCATATTACTATTTTGATGTCCTAGAACACTACCCTCCCTTTTTCTCCTTTTTACAAAGCACAAGCCTCAGAAGCTGAAAGCACAGCTGCTAAAGGACAGAATAGACTGATAGTACAACCCGCTGCTTGAAAGTCAGAGGGCACGATGTAGCTTGCTTTAGCATATGCATCAGTCCAAACTCTGGCCCTTGCCATTGGGAAAAAGCCCGTACTCCCCATTAAGTCTCTGTGCACTTTCCTTTTCAGATTTTACTTTAAGTTGCTCTATATCTGATCCAGTCTTTTTGACAAGAACGTCTCAGAGCTACACAGAAATTTTTACCTAGAGAATACTTTATTGTGTTAACATAAGATCATACTTTATTTTCTGAGCCCATTAGGAAATAATTTCTGGAACACTAAAAAAACAGCACCCAGAAGCCAGGTGTAGTGCTACAAAATAGCAATTAAATAAGTATTGAACACCTGGAACAGAGACAAAGGGCTCCAAGGAACTTTTTTGTAAAAAAAGACTCACCAGGCAGCCAAAAACCCATCTTCATAGGCTCAGCAAGGAGGTGGAATAACTCTACAGCCTCAGACTTCACCACAACACCACAGCCTAAACAGAGGTTTACAGCTAATGAAGTCTAGGTTTCATTTGAAAACCAGACAACACTGAAGCCAACACTAAGGCATGGTAATGGGCTACATAACCTCCCACCATGTCTCACATCTCTGTTGAGGTTTTTTCCTATGGAGGTGAGTCATTGCCCAAAGCTCACAGCAGGGTGGTCTGAGAGCAGCTGCTTTCAGGGAGGTGATCAGCTCAAAAATGCCAAGAGAGTGTCTCCTTCTGCTCCCACAGGAGCCAGTGATGAGCAGTCAGGGGTAACTGCTGCCAATGGTAGTAGTCAGATCAGCAGAAACTCCTTTTGAAATTCTCATCCCAACCCACTGCTGCACTTCCACAGGGAAATCACAGGTGGCCCCTGCCAGCCTGGGGCCAGCACCGGCATCCCAAGATGGTGGGAGTGATGGGCAGGCCACTATTACAGCGCATCCTCTTGGGAAGGGCCAGGGAGAACAATGCCTGAGGTGGTGTCCATAGTAGGGGTGGCCCAGGGAGGCTGGAAAGCATAGTAGCTTGTTGGCAGTTTTGTTGTTTCTGAGCCCCCAGGTTGCAAGGAAGAAGCTTGAAATAAAGGTCTCTGAGGAGAAAACTCTGGACGAGCAACCAGCTGAAACTTATTCAGCTGGCATCTCGATTGGCATACTCAGCTGTGCCTTACAAACCCCTTCCCTTACAGCAGAAGCAGTTGGTCTGAGTTTTCAATAAAGGTCTGTTTAGGCTTTTGTCAGGTGAAACAGTGAGATACTGTATGTCATAGCTTCCAGAAACTGTCAAACTCAGAACAATCAGGAAAGAGCAGGAGCCATGTTGTCCCCCCTGTTCTGGTCTGTGAGTCCTAGGGACAGCCTCTTCCAGGCTGTTGGTGTCATTACACAGAAGCTAAAAGAATAATAAGTTGCTCTTTGTTTGGGGGAAAGTAAACTTCTAAGTAGGAGCCCAGGAACAAATACTTACCAAAACAAGCTTCCTCCTATGTGTCCAAGAGTCAGCCCAAGGAAGGTAGAGGTTTTGTGGAAATAGTGATAGTGAATTAGGAATATACAGTTATTAAACTTATAGAAAGAGACAACATTACCAGCTCCTGTCACAGCTCCTTTGTTCTTGAACAAAGATGCTATTTGTCACTAACTCAGCATTTCAGCGTAGACTATCAAGCTTGGTCTTCAGTTTTTAATTGGCATTATGCTTAATAGTCATTGTAGAATATCCTGTTTTGATCATCATGAAAATACCAGTAAAATGTTATGTATAAATGGTAGTTAATTTAAATGCATAGGAAATGTCAGTCATTTAACCAGAATTTAAAATATTTCTTTACAGGCTGAAAATATCATGCTGGCCCAGTGTACCAAGTCCAAGAAACAGCAATGCACTCCAAGATATGGCAAGTACTCTTCTGATGGTGTGAAAGAATACAGAAGGGCGATCTTTCCTACTGATTAATCAGTAATGCTAGTTATTAGTCTTTTCACACTTCACCCTAGCAAATGTCTAATATCAACAGCTGGGAAGCTAGGGTAATATTAGAAATATAGGATGGGGAGGGTTGTTGTTTAGGCAGAGGCTGTATACACTTTTTAATTTAAGAAAGGTTCTCAGGCTTTTCTGCGAACATTATAGAATGTATTTAAAGGTATGGTTGTTAAAAGAGCAAAGCAAAGTTAAATGGGGGGAGATGGAGTCTAAAGAGAGAAATTAATTTTTGATATCCAGTCAGTTTGCACCAACTGGAACTGATTATTAAGTACAAGTTACCCAAAATACAAAGTAACACATCATGGCATAATTCATAGAAGTCTCATAACAGAGGCCATGTATATGGTGTTTTCTGAAATCCGCTCCTCGTCCCTCAGTCTCTGCCCACTTCCAAAACAATCCAGGGGCTCTGCCTGGTCAGCTGGTAGCTGGCTGAGAAGCACCTGCCAGCCAACAGGCACCAAGATTCAGCAACATATTCAAATCTTGCTCATGGCTTTCCCATATGCTTTGGTAAGGATACTGGAATTTCAGGACTGAAGAAGCACCCAGAAATCAGCTCTTAGAAGGAGGCTGCTGGAAACCATGTTAATTCACTTTTGCCTGTTGTGGACTTACATCTATCTTGCCTTACCTCCCCCTTTTTAAACAGGTTTCTTCTCCAGTTTTACTGACACCTGATACTAGAATTCCTGCCTCTAGGGCACCTTAGTTTATTTCCCAAGTCTCAGACCATCAATCATAGCATTTTTCAAACAGGAATTTATACTGCTTTCCTTTTTAAATCTCTTTGATTTTTTCTGACAGACCTGAACTTAATTTGGCACTTGTAGATCTAGTTTCTTAAGCCAACTTGTGAGTTTTAGCAAAGCAGACTTTTATTGATTTATTCAAAGATCAGGCAGAAGCTGGAAGGTATCTACAAGCCGGACACTGTCCACAACTAGGACACAGAATGAAATCATCAGCAACAAAATTTCAGAAGACCCTGACAGGCTGCTGATAATCAAAGGTTTTGCTGAACATGAGCACTGCTTTCTTCAACAGAGCAAGTATGAACTTGCATATTCCACAGCAGGACTTCCTTGCTTGCTTGCTTGCTTCCATCTAGATGTAGATAAAGAAGTGATGAGCTCAGGGATATTATCAGAGAGTAATTTTGCCAAAGCCAGCAAATGCTGAACAAAGGAGGATCAGATGTACAAATGGACAGCTGTACAAAGTCAGAGTTTCAAAAATGATGCTGTTAGAGGACCGCAGTTTCAGTTTTGTTCAGTTAAAGAAATTGATCTGCCTCTGAGCACAAGGCAACTTCCAGTTCTCAGTGCTGGGATTCAGATGTCCGTCACTGACCACTGCAGTAAAAATAACTCCACCTAATCCTCCTGCTTCTTCTCCACCATGCATTTAGAATGAGGGAAATCTGCAGGTTCAATACTTGTTTGAAGTGAGATTCTCAAAAGCAAAAAAGGAATGTAGTATTTTTAGCATCTGGGGAATTTCTGCCTTAAAGAAAGTGCAAGGCCTGAAGATGTTTTGGTGTAATAATAAGCTTAGGTGTAGTTGAATTGCAGGGTAGAGTTCAGCAAGAAAGGAGTAAGATCTACCAGCCAAGATAACCTAGTAGGTTCAAAGAATATTTCACTGTTGCAAAGAAGTGCAGGTGAAATACGTTGAGCCTGCATGTTATACAAAGGACAAATAGGTTTTATGAACCAGAGTGCCACTTTGACATAAATACTTTAGAAGTAAAATATACCTATTTAAAATGCATTTAACTGTTCCTGCAGAGGCAAAGAAACTATAAAAAGAAATGAAGCCTCTATTAGCCAAGTCTGGTAGAGAAATACCATAATGTTGATAACATGGCAGAAACAGAAATAACAGGTATCAAATAAGGGTTTTGGGAAAAGCAGAAAAAGCTCTTTGTGAGGAGAAAGATATAAGATATATTGCGTAGAAGCAATCTGGTATTATGAATAGCTCTTGAAACGTGGAGAAATGTATTCCCCAAATGAGAACTGTAAAACAGGGGCAAAGGGTAAATCTTACTATATTCCATGTATTCTTTCTGTTAGTAGTTTGTTTCAAGACTGAACCCCATCAGGTTAGTTGAGCAATGTAGCAGCTCTTGACAGAAACACATACATAGTCCAGATAGGTGGCAAGAGAATTTATACTTTAAATCCAGGCAGAGCATTCTTTATTGCGATCTAAGGCAATGATACATCCCATGGTACAGAGCAGCAAGAGAAAATGGACACACTCTAAATTCAGTCAGCACACAGAGGACAGGAAAATGAACTATGGAGTCTAACATGGCCAGGCTGTTGCCCCATCAGTGTCCTGTTCTTCATGTTTAGACAAGATTCTTCAAAGACACTTCTTCTGCACCTATTAGTGCCTCTTTCAGACAGAATCTCACATAGAGCTGATTTTAGATTTGGTAGGTGTAGAGTTAGGGCTGCTGTTCTTAATAAATATGATAATGGAAGTACATATCACACAGGTGTTTATTCAAAACAAGGCAAAAGCTGTCTCTTCATCCCATTACAGGAGAAAAAGAGATATTTGATGTCAGATTGCTCAGAGTTCAAAGAACAGCATGGTCATTTCCAAGTCAGAACATAAATTGTAAGAAGAAAGAAAATAAAAAAGAATACACACTTATTTATTTCTTGCAAAAGAACCATAACTGTTTAAACAAATTTAGAGCAACTGGGGATGAGGCGGGTAAAAAAAAAAAAAAAAGCTAATATTTATACCAGAGAACACACCAGCCTGGCCACAATTTACAAAATATTATGACAAATGTGGGCAAACTCAGCAGAACAATCTAAGTCTAACCTAAGTTATCTAAGAAGGATGCTTGATGTTTCAAACTGTTCTCCATTTAATCATGGAAAATTTGCAAAAACTTGTAACCCAACTTAGACCACAACATGGCATTAAGTGTAATAACAAACTGCTTGCAGCAGCTGATAGCTAAAGCTTGTTTGGCTGCTCTTCAGTTCAAGCTGCTGCCTATTTATAGTAACATTTGTTAAACTTTTTGAAAGCTGTGGGTCTCAGAATAGCACATCATGAAACCTACATTTTATGACCACTAGATTTTGTTCCAAGCATACATAAAAGCAAGAAAAACTTTGCTTAAGTACTCTGGGAGAGGAGAAGATGATCCTCTGAATTAAGGAGGGAATAATTATATACAGAGAATATATATGAAGATATATTAGGGAAATAAATATTTTCATTCATGCATCTAAAACCAATGAAAATTAAATAAAATTGATCAATTAGCATATTATATAGGCAGGACCAGGCTGCTTATCTCCTAGCTTTATTTTTTTGTTAGTTATTTCAGTAAATAGTCAATTGCATTTTGCAAATGCATAATACTAAAATTATTCTTTCTCCTTGTTTTGTTTTGCAGAGTAAAACTGTTTCAAGGTCATTGCTTCAGGCCCTGTCAGACAACGATACCACCAGCCTGTATGTTGTCGAGCATGAGACAAAGGCTCCTTTGAAGCTAGACCTCCTTACAGATGGTGGAAAAGAGAGCAAGTGTGACATTTGCCAGTCAGAAGAACCTAGCAATAACACAGACATAAGCCTAAGGCATGAAGAAATCACTGAAAAAGCAGTTACAAATACAGAAGAAGGAGTAATTTCCATTACAGTACCACTCTTGAGTGACTACACCAGCATGGAGTTCAGCCAGAAAGCCCTCATGAGTCTGACAGTGAAGCTGCCTGCAAGAGCAGCTGCTGGTCCTCATCTGGAAATGGAACTAAGCAATAAGCCAGCACAAACTGGGCATAAGGTTTTGTTTGCTCCCCAAGACTATCTCAAACAAAGCCAGGTAGTATTTTTACCATCTGGACCAACTTTGATGGGACAAACCAATTCAAAATGAAGCATCTTCATAATTTCCCATACCATAAAATTAAGTTCCAAAACCTCTGGTGCTTGAATGGAGCCATTAGGACCATATAGGACAGTGAACTTGTGACAGTAGTTAGTCTCTTCCTTGGTGAAATAGATTGATTATATAATTAGATTGGCTATTTCACCACAGTAATTCTGTGGAAAGTCCTACTGTCTTCACACAGGCAAAACTTTCAAGGAATGGTACGAAAAAACTTCCAGTTCAGTACCTCTTGCTAGGGGCTTAGTCCCAGGGCACTCAGGAAGCCATTTCAAGGCTTCCACTCAAAGCACAATGTTGTTCTAGTCATCACAATAGTTCTCTAATTACTGTGACCAGTTTAAGACCTGATTTTCAGAACTGGTAAGTTCCTCAGTAAAAACTCCAGCAAAAGTGTCTACCACTCCAAAGAAGCTCTCCAGTTGGTCAAAACTGAACAAAAAAATAAAAATAAGAAGAGTGAAAAGCCCTGAATTGGTGAATGGAAAATATGCTTATCCATCTACATGAAGCACTATTTAAGTGCTCAGCTTCTTAGATCTTTACACCTTTATTCGCCTTAGATGAACAGAGCTCTGTAAACGAAGATGACAGTAAGTATTATTAGTACTGGAGTTTTTACTTGCATTAAATTAAGGCTATTTATTCTTACATTTATCTGCACAGACAGAGGAAACTATTCCTGTTCTGAGATGTAGTTCCAGAAATTATTTCACACTGCTTGCAATGACAGTATCTGTTGAACAGACTTCAAGAGCTGAATAGATAGTTCAGTTAGTCAACCCTCCAAAGCTTGCATAGAGGATGAGTCATTGGAACATTGGGGATAAAAGGCTCTTCCATAATATGCTCTCTATGTGACCCCGCAATGCCTCTCCATGGCACAAGGAGTCTGAACTGGTTTTCCAGCTTACAATAGCTTCTCACGCATGAACTCTGTAGGCATTAATGGTTTGCAGTCATTGTAGAAGACCCAATTTATTGTTGCTGTCTCTAGCTTATGGAACATTTCATTAAAATTATTTTGTGAGGAAAGAAATTGATCAGCTGTACCATAAGCACCAGAAGCTCCTTAGAAGGACATCTTTTAAAATTCTCTCATTAAAAGTGAAGGATGATTCATATTCACACAAATACTTCCATGCATACTAGGCAGTATGAGTTACAGAATAGCCATGTTTACAAAAAGCTAAATGGAAATGCATATCCCCCACTTGACTGATTTAATGAGGCCCCATAACAAAACCTGTTTTATTCACTTCCCTTATTTACATTCACTTTTTATTTATATCTCTCTATGTCTGCTAGGACTGGCAGGAACCAACCTGTATTTCACTGTGGGGTTTGCATTGTTTTTTTTTTATCACCTAACATGCATTGTTTTGCCACAAAGAGATGTGTCCATTTCCACTCAACCTTGCCACCTCTGTTCATTAAAGGAATGGGGAACAAGGGCACTCCTCAGGCCACCTCAAAGGTTTGAGCAGTTGTTCAAATCTCTTTCTTCCTTTTTTTAAGGTCAGGTAACTTTGCTTGATTTGACTTTAGGAGAACACAAATGATCCTGCTATTAGCTGAGCTGTTGCTACTTGCAATATCTAGTAAAGGGGCTGTAATGAAAAACTGTTACTGACAATAAAGTCCTCAAATGATACACAATCATTATCAAGTAGTCATGTGAACACAGCATAATCTGTCCATTTCCCAAATATAAGAAATATCCATACTCCTTACCTATAATATTTCTTTCATTTCTGGTCAGAGCGATTTATTTTCCTAGTGCAGTTGGTACCTTCAATAACTTATCCCTGTAAATATTGAATTCATTTTTTCTTACTCGGCACCTACCAAACCAGTACAAATTATTATGTTATGTATAAAATATAAAGTAAATAAGTAGAATCAAACCAATGGCTCATGAGCAGTTTCAGTATATGAAGCAGCCTTCACTCAAAAGGCTGTTTGGGCTTTTGACCCAGTGAGTATTGCCTCCATGATATTAGCCATTGCCTGACATATTGCTAAAGAAAATCCATTTATCAGCCAGGAAAATTTCCCTAGAAGTACATGTGGACCTATTTGCTGCAAATAGAAAGGATGGATGAATTCCACTTTCACTTAAAAATCTCACAGTATATGTAATTCTTAATTGATCTCATTAGAGCAATATCACACTCAATATTTGTATAATGGCTGTAAACTGTACATTTGGGAAAATGACAGATACATGAAAAATCCTGGTATAGACATCAGATATAAATGAAGAACTCATCCCATCATGATGCATTCTTTGAGAGCAAAGAAAGAACCTTTTACATGGAGAGAAATAGAACAGCTAAACAGGCTTGCTAAACAGTTTCATCCAGGTGAAAAGGAGGCTTTGGTGGAATAATGTACCTACTCAGGGCCACAGGACTAGGAGACACATAATGCTCAGCTCTTCAGATTAGGGGCAACTAGGTTTTTGTAGGTTTTTTTTTTTGTTAGTTCTTTCACGGGGATTTTTCGTTCAGTTGGAAGGGACCCACAGGGACCCTGTAGTCCACCTGCCTGACCTCTTCAGCCAGTTTTAAAAACTGTGTGCATATACAGATCTATAATTACTGCAGAAGTCTACCTCTACTAATAAATGTGTAAGATACTTAATTTCATGTGTTATAGTACTGTTGGAGTAGTTTCAGTAGTATTCTTAGCTTCAGTATTCTTAGTTTGATATTAAGAGTGAAATAGCAAATATGAAGGTTCAGGATCATAAAAGCCAAGGCATTTTTTAATATAATTTTTTCTTTTCTTTTCACAGTCAACATAGCTCTAGATGACCACTGTTAGCATTAGTGAGAATTTAGGCATTGTAAAAGCTTAGATATTTAACTATAGGCCTGGGGGCACATAAGCATAAGGATTGATAGCACGAGGTATTATACTGCTGGATTAGAGCATTTTAGCATTTTATATTTGCAGAGAAAGGAATGTAATATTCAGTCTCTAATATGGCCTCGAAAAACATGCATAAAGCAAAGTTATAGTACATACCTATTTTTTCAGGTATCCAGAGTAGATGTTTTTTCTTGCATACATTAGTGTAGTATGGATATGGAGTTTTGGGGTTGTTTTTTTGGTTTGGTGGGTTTTTTTTACACTTAAGGTCACACTACCGTGCAGTAGCTAGGCAGCACTGAAGATTATCACAGTGTTTCAGAGACAAGATATACAACTACTCAGCCTTGAACGGGAGTTTGCAGCAGAGACAATATTCCAGTTTTTTTTTTCACACTGTATTAACCACCAACTAGAATAATAATGACTGTAGGATATCTACCAATCCCCTAAAAACGTAAGCCTTTGGGGTACTTTGGCAACCTTAAAAGCCACCTTTATGGCACAATGGCATCTGCACTTGAGCAGAGACCTCCTGAAAGCAGAGAGCACAGGGGCATCCTGTCAATCTTAGTCAACCCCAGTTACTGCTACAAAAATTGTAAAATAATGGAGCACTTCATTAAAGCCCTCTACTTACAGAAGATACTTGTCTCAGAGCTCTTGACTCTGTGTCATAGGGTCTTGGTTGGCCTTTTTCTCTTCCTCTTGATGGCACTGTGTGTTTACTGCCTGAATGATGTTAACTGTGTCCTGGTATTTTGTTGATGGGATCTGTATGAACACGGGTAATAAAACTTGGGACAGTTTATATCAGTCACTTCTGAGCATTGTTTACAGAAGACTGCTGCTAAGAAAAATAACTCCATGCCAATGGGGAGGAATAATCTTATCCTTTAATGTATTTTATTTCTACAGCAGAAACACCAGTTTGACTAATAAAACTGAAAACAACTTGCCATGCTAGAAACGGTCATTGACATTGACCATCCTCAGAGACCCCTTCAGTGCTTCACAGAATCATAGAATCATTTAGGTTGGAAAAGACCTCTAGGATCATCAAGTCCAACCATCAACCTATCACTGCCAAGTCCACCACTAAACCATGTCCCTAAGCACCATGTCTACACATCTTTTAAATACCTCCAGGGATGGAGACTCTACCCCTTTCCTAGGCAGCCTGGTCCAATGTTTGACAACCCTTTCAGTAAAGAAGTTTTTCCTAATATCCAATCTAAACCTCCCCTGGTGCAACTTGAGGCCATTTCCTCTCGTCCTATCACTCGTTACTTGGAAGAAGAGACCAACCCCCACCTCACTACCACCTCCTTTCAGGTAGTTATAGAGAGCAATAAGGTCTCCCCTCAGACTCCTCTTCTCCAGGCTAAACAACTCCACCTCCCTCAGCCGCTCCTCATAGGACTTGCTCTCTAACTTCCTTGCACCAATCCTTCCCTGGGCCAGAGCAGAAACTTTACAGAAACAAACCAACCAAGGAAGTAATCTGGATATGTTGAAGCTGTAGACGCAGGCAGGACAAAAGAAAATGCTGAGGAATGACAGGCACAGCAACAGCCAGTACTCCAAGGAACTTGTGATCAAACAGTGAAACATGTTTGGGTCCTTACTGGAAACATTGGAGTCTAGGCAGGCTGCAGAGTAGTAGGCATGCTACTTTACCTGAAAAAATGTAGGCTGCAGCTGTTTTTATATAGATTACTAGTATGGAAATGGATAGCAGAATCATAAAGCTCCTATGGATATTCTCTGACCTTTCCCAAACAGTAACTGACTGTTGAACTTTGCTGGTAGCAGTTCAAGCCAACCTTGACCTTCCTTGTGAGTTGCAATTAAATAACCATTCTGGCATTCATCTCAAGTCTATGGTTACTGAGTATCACCAGAATTAGAATCCGTAAGTCTCAGTAATTCCCTTTTGCTATGAAACCTGTGGCTGTGTGTTCAGTATCTGGATGGCTTTGGTGGGTTACATCTATCTTGAAATGAACGTGGCCACTGTGACTTCTGTGTGTTATAGTCAAGTGCTACATACTCACTTCTGGAAAGGAGGGTCCCTGTGCTTCTGCAATTTTCAGTTATCAGAGCTGTGTCAAACCAGATGTAATTGCCAGTGCCCATGCAACATACATAGACGAGCTATTTATCCAGGCACAGACTGTACTGTAGCTTCTCAACACCACATGGGTCAGTACCTCATACCTAGAAAAGCAATAGCACACAGTGACATTGAAGTTCTAATTTGTTAGCTCTGGTTACGCTGGGTCATACAAATGTCCTTCCAAGGCTATAGAGCATCTGTGGGAAAGTTAAGATAAAATTTACCCAGAATACACTGACTCAATGAAAATTAACATTGCTAGTAAAGATCCCACTAGAAAAAAAATCCACTACTAACATAAGAGATTTTATGGATGCTGAGAAAAGCCCTGACTCCAAAAATAGTTAAAATGCAATCCAGTGGTACCTGATTCTATTCACCCTATTTCAATGTTCATTCAACCTTGGTCAGAAGACCCTCAGGATTTTGCAAAACATAAATAAGAAAAACAAAGCTATGCAAATTTCACCAAAATAGCAAAATTCACCATATATAGGCCATATCTCCACTGGAATGATTGAGGAGTCTGGAATTCCAAAAAGGGTTGTGTGTCTACTCATAAACCCATTATACAATTGCTTTGATGCAATTTACTGTAAGACTATTCCTTCAAGCATCAGGGTTTCTCTTCTCTGTTTCCATATTTATGTATTTGAAGTTGCAGGGTTGCAGTGAACTTTAAATCCTGTGTCCATCAAATATTTTATTGGCAAATAGTCAACTTACTTTGTTGTAATACTGTAAGTTACTTCAGTTTCTGCTCTCCAGATCTGATGAAAAGGTATGCTGATCCCAGCACATGGAGAAGCAACACTGTAGAACTAGTTACAAGCACAACAGAACACTACTTTTTCAGCTTTAAGCACAGTCGTGTTTTGTTTCTGTTTTGGGTTCTTTTAATACTCGTTGGTTATTGAAGAGCTTCAAGGAGCAAAAGGGAAGGTTTGGATACAGAGACCATGTTGACTGACAGAGCTCCAAGCACTAGGAACCAAAGAGAAGATAACACTGTTTATTTTTCCTTATATCTCTACACTTGCATAGTCTGTCATTCCAGCAGTCCCAGTATGGCTTGGACCTGGAACTAGCCGTGCTGCCCAGGAGGCCCAGTATTGCATACTGGCACCACAGTACTCTGCCTAATGCCATGTCAGCAGAATCCAACCTTACAGTTCCCATCTCTTTCCTGTGCTGGCAAAACTCCCATTGCAGTCATAGACTGAGTAGGGACTGGAGAGTTCAGATTGACCTAATTTTCTCTTGGTTTAGCTTTAAAAAAGCACCTTCCTGCTCCCAACCATTTTAAATTACCTTTCCCCCCAGCCCAAAAGCAAAAGTTCAAACAAATACATTTCATGAGCTAATTAGCTTCATGTAATGAAATGCAAATCTCCAACATACATCAGCCTCAGTCTCTTAGTGTTGGTCCAAGGCACCAGGTGACGAACTGGGCACGTCCTCAAAGTCAGAATGAAACTATTTCAGATACGACTAAAATGGCCCTGTAACGCATACACAGAGTATTCTCCTATTAATGTATAAATAGATGCATCAAATTCCAGTGCATTTTAGCAGATCACTACTGCATTAGGGTACTAAAAACAGTGGTGCTTTGCAGCAGGTTTGTAACAAAGCCTGTAGCACACTATATGTCTAAATATTTCAAATATCTGAAACATTCCTGGGTTAGCTCAAGAGGGGGTGCTCTAGCACTGAATTTTATACTGCAGGGCAGCATAGTGTAACTTCTTCAAGAAGATGCTCTTCCTACACCAGCTATCCTACTTGTACTTTTCGAAATTCCAGGAGAGATTCTGGCTTGAACATTTCTATTCTCCACTGTAATTCCCTCAACAAGCCTTAAGGGGCTTGAACATTTCTTGGACATTTCTCTCTCAGGACATACAATCAGCCTATGTTTGCAGCAATGAAGGGCAACATTTTCAAAACAAGGTATTGATACAGCAAATCCCAGACTACAATTTTCGAAGTCTTGGTAAGTGATACACATAACAAGATTTAAAAAGGAAGGTTTCTGTCTATTGATTCAAAGCATTGTGCTGGAAAGGGTATATTGTCAACAGTAGTGCAATGATCAAAAGCAAGAACACCATGAGCTTTCTGGAAAGCTGGTGTTAAAGGTCATCAAATCACAGTGGTAAAGCCAAGTTTGTGCATAAGCCTCAAATCAGCATCCTGCCTAAGTACCCATCTAACAGCAGGGCCTCACTGCAAACTACTTTCATTCCTCTGTCTCACACTGCAACCAACCCTCTTCTACACATGCAGTCCTCTTCAACCAGTAGGGCCATTAATTGTTCATGATTTGTACATCTGGTCTTCCACTCCAACTCGAAGTTACCTCGGTTTATATCTCATAGTACACTAGTTCACATGTTCATAACACAAAAGGGAATGGGGAGACTGAACCATACAGAGTTCTCACCACCAGTCCCCAAACCCAACACCCCTCCTTCACCCAAATGTTGTCACAGCTTCCAATTAGCTAAGCACCAAGCAGCAGCAACAATTCACATGGCATAAACTATCATATTATCACAGCCAGAGATGTTCCATCACTGATGTTAGGTGTTTTACATCTCACACGTTTGCCTGTGTCAGAAGATGAATCAAGTAGAACCAGACGGCTTGGACGGTTACTCACCCCTTTGTGCTCTTCTAAACTTGAGGGAGATGGGACAGGAATGATGCTTGACTGCTTCCCTAAAGCTCTTGAGAACTGTGATCTGGAAGGCTGATATAGCCTCTAAAATAGTAATTTTTGCCTTTATGCTCTGTATAGATCTCTATTCAACCCTCTCTATAAAGAGCAAAGATATCTTACAGGCAGAGGATGACACAGAGCCATGAAACATGATTACTTCAAAAGGGACATACTGCTCTTTCCAATTGCAGTTATGAGCTACTATTGGAATAGTTACATACCTGACAGAAGAAAAGAAAGTTCTTAAGAAGTAGGATTTCCACATTTTATTATTATCTACTGAATTACTACAGTCCTTACAACTATAAATTACCCCAGGTAAAAATGATCAAAGGGAATCTGATTTATTAGAATGAAGTAACTTACGCAGTACTTGGGTATCACCTTTCATCTAGCCATAAAAGCACAGTAAATGCCCATTTCTAATGCATTCAGTGCAGTGCAATGACCCAGGTCTGACACTTTCTTCCATCAAAGATTCTGAAGTATACTTCAAACTAATAAATTCAGCATTGCCATACTTTGATTGAACAAAGCGCTAGTATTGGTAAGTCCTGTTATAAGAGTGAAGAAGAGAGTATTTCAGTGACTTACTACCTGTCCCACATTTTCTGTGAAACAGCATTATAAAGCAGTCTTCAGCTCTCCCAGGCTCATACCATAAATGTACAGATGTACCCTTCCATTCTTTTTGGAGATAAATCAACAGAACAAACATACCACAGCTTGAAGGATCTTTAACGATCAAAGGATCTCCTTGCTGGTACAAATGAAACTTGGAGAGATCAAGTAACACCTTACAATTAACATCATACTCAGTTGACATCTTTTGTAGAGGCCGCCCCCGCCTTCTCTGCATCCCAATAAATTCTTTTAATAACCTATCTACCCAAAATCTCCTCTGGCTAGAGGAGAATTTAACCAGGCACAGCAAAACAAACCAAAGAGCACTACATGGTTGTTCCTGGTTGATATATACCATTTCATAATATCTATTTATTCTGTATTATGGTTCATTCAGAAATACTGGTTATTTTGCTTGAGACTGATCTGTAACATGGGTTAGTATGATTCACAGCACGGTTCAGACAAGTCTAGTTAGTCCTTACTAGATACCTAGTCTTGATGAGAACAGGCAGGACAACTGGGATGTGTAAGAGCTGAATACTTGTGAGGAAAATGCCAAGCTAGTAGAAAGACAAATATTTAACAGCTCAGGATTATTAAATGAGTCTTCGTAAAATAAGAACAGTATCCCCTTAAAATTGAACAAAGCAGAGGAGCGATCGTGGAAAATGTTACCTCACTACAGTAAGACACAAATCCAATGAAAGCAGATGATTATGTATTTGTTTAATGTTCTCATTTCATATGGACCAACACACTTGCTTTGAACTTCTAAATCCAGTAGTCTGAATCAACCCTTTAGAAGTTTTCTTCAGGCTCTGTATTTAAAAAGACATGTAAGATTTGTAGAGAAAAAGAAAAACAGCAGCACAGTCTTTCCCAGCTCTGACACTGAAGCAGCACACTTAACAAAAGACTAGTACTAACACTCGTGTCTGCTTGTTTTGAGAAAACAAACCATGTACACAAAAAAAAAGCTTGAGTTTAAAAGACTGTAGCTTTTTTAGTCAATTTTCAATCACCTCCTCAAAAAGATTTTTAGTAATTACTTCAGGAAATTAGGTAGCATATAATAGAAATAGATTGATATATTATTTTGAACCATTGCCAAGACATCTCAGTATATTTCTCAGACCTGTTTTTCCCTGCTTTCACATTCAGAGGAGCAGCATGGTGAAACGCAGTTATTCAGACCACAGACGTGTTAACTAAGTCACCTGATCAGTAGGAGTTAAACCAGCCACAAGCCTCATTACAGTTGTGATTGCCCTCAAAAATCACAAGAACCTACTAAGCAAGTTAAGGTCTGCTGAGAGGCACATCTTAATTTTTGCTCTTTATTTAGATTCCTACACATTATACAAACTAATAGAGAAGCTTAAGCACTGAAAAGAGTTAATATGAAAATATCCATGACAATAGGTATGTACTTTTTATGTCAGAAGCTCTGCATGAACTCCTGATCCTACTTTAAAAAAGAAAAGAAAAAAGAAAAAATACCTTTGACATACGCTTCTATATAGCCACATTTATTAACTTACTGTTTAAACGTGACAAGCTCTCCCTGGTGGAACTATGGTAGTTTTCTCTGGAGAAGAAAATTGCCTGCTCAGCCAGGGGATTCAGAAGCCTTTTCTGCAACTAAACAGTGATGATAATCCATTTAATGACTTAAGCCCTCACCACCTTTCCTGTACTATTCTTGTCAGTATCAGTCCAACAGACTTGACTCTCAGGGAGGAAGGCGGGGGCAAAGGGAGAGAGAATTGCTTCACAGGTATTTACTCTATCTCATCCAAATTTAGTGGAAGTGAGTTTATGACACCATTAAAACTTTGTGACATTGTTTATTTACAAAAATATCAACAACATAACAGCATTTGACATTTCTTGTACCATTTCATAGTTGCTTCATTAATGCAAAAATATACTCTACCAACATGGAACAAGTTTGGTTAGATGTTTATTAAACTTAGAAGACCTACTTTTATTAACAGAAATATCAAACTTAAAAGAGAAGGTAAATAATATTTTTCCTGCTGTGGTACTGATGTTCCCCAGGTATATCTAAACCCAGACTGTGATAGGTGCTGTGTGTAAGAAATTGCCGTGTGTAAGAAATGCCCCTGTATCAGTGGGAAAGATACCAGAAAGGATCTACTGATAGACTGCACGAACCGTGCATGTCAAATTACTCTCCTGATGTTTCCAGAGCAGACCACTCATTCCTTTGATTAAATTATGAAAATTACTTATTTATGAAGTAGCAATTTCTAAGTGGCCCATGATTTGCTCATCAGTGCAGCAGTTCTTCGCACTAAGGAAGGTTTTATTGAGAAGAGCAACAGCTTCTTCTAAGAAAGCTACTTAACTGGCACCCTCATTAATGACATCAGGGACTGAGCGAAAGGAAGATGAAATTATTCTTTTATCACTGCTGATAAGTCTTTCAGGTCAAAAAAAGACACATGTAAGCTTTTCAATGAGAGAAGAATAATTTCATTAACAAGATCAGTACACAACATACTTTGTACACCAAAAATCTCCAGTCTTGTGTCAAATTTGGCACTAAATTAACAGAAAAAATGTAACAAATTAAAGCTGAATTTTTCCAGTAAAAAATACATACACAGCAAAAAACTCATTGTGACAACTCAAGTTCATAGATAGCTTCTCTTCCGCGGTACTTCACGTAAGCAATACGGAGTCAAAGTGTTAGACCTCTGTCTCCTCAAACCAGGGAGGTCTGTAGCTGCTCCACATATCATCAGCCAAGTTTATTAAGCTGTTTTATATTGAAGAGAACACAGAAGAAACCTACAAACTAATGTGCTAAGATCCAGCAATAGGACTTAACTACAAATGAAGTATTCTTGGATTTGAAATAAAAATAAGCACTGCATGCAAAAGCATTTTTTAAAGTTTAAAATTAGACACAACTGAAAGTGTATTTCTCTTATCAACACACACCAAAAAAATCCCTTTTGTACAGTGCTTTTAGTTTTCAATATTACTTTAATTACACTTTCCAACATATAAAAATAAACCTAAGGTACAGGCTGAAAACTTTTCTCCCGTTTACATATTAGCACACAAAATTAAGTTTTAGATTCTTTTTAGGTAATAACACTTAACAGTATCTACAAATTTCAACTGTCCACGCTCCAATCTCTGGTGACAAAACTACATCCCTCTGAACTAAGTGCCTACAGATTTACATTATTTTAGCCATTTGCAGATCTCAGCATTTGTGTCACCAAGTCCAATTCTCACTTTTAAAATTATCGTAACACCAAAGGCAATAATTGACTGCTATAAAACTGAAAGTACCACCAAGTGGCAGGTGGGATGTATAATATGCCCCAGTTTGCAAGTCACTGTTCAGAATGCCTATCTTTAAGATTATTTGTTTTACCATTATAATGTGATTTTTCACACTAACATTTACAAAATTCAGGATTGCTTCTGTCTCGTTTTTTTCCCCTCAAGTGAATGGCTAGCAAAACTAAAATACATGAACTCTAGCCTTATTTCATTATAAACAAGAACACAGCGATGCAGAGATGCTTCAGACCTAGAAAATACACACATCACTATGGCATTGCTGATTGCAACGGTCATATATGTGAATGAGAAAATAAGACAATAATAAGGACAGGTATGAAGTATACGAGAATGTGTATCCTCCAAAGCAGCCTTTACTTGTTACCTCTTCCTTAGACCAAAATAAAATCACAGAAATCCCTAAATCTAACTACTATTACAAAGTACCAGTACAAGGCAAGAGCAACACAGAGAAGCTACCTTGTAACAACCAGATTTGCAGAGTTTCAATGTAATTTCATGTATTGCCTTAGATGTAACTGGGCCACGCAACACTAGCAAACAATGCAAAGCCTGCTACAGGCTACAGAATATACCTTCTTTGCAGCAGAATAAACACACTCCAGTGACCACGGCTCATTTCAGAATCTACGCTGTGCCTAGGTTGCTGCTGTTAGCCAGCTAATGTAAAGACAGCTCAGATGTATCTGAGCTTGCCACAAAAAAAATCAGCAGGTGACTGATGGGTAGGCAGAACCCACATCTCACCAATTTCTCAGGTATTCTTCAGATGTTTCTAATTTCCAACTGAAGTGCTTTTTCCCCCCTCTTCTAATTCTGAAATATGAAAAATAATTTTCTTTACGTACCACACCACTATCAGTGTTTTCAAACGAGCTTTCATCCCGCACACCCGTGAAAACCTATTGACTTCAATGAATGTACCTAAGTCACAGCCACCCCTATTTTGAGCTTGGAATCCTGTATCATCCACCTGCAATTGTCTTCTGCTACCTCCTTCTTTCAAAATCCAAAGAAAAATCCTATCTGTATCCAGAAACACTGTTGCCAAATAACCATGGTCACTAATGGAAGCTTGCGTGTATGTGCTTTATATGGTCTTAGCAAAATGGCACCATACCATCGCTTTTCCGAGCAATTATGAGTAACAACATTTTCAAATAAAAGCTGGCTCAAATGAAATTACATTTAGAACAATACAGCTATCATGAACTACACTGTTCTCAAAATCGCCACTCAATTTAATCTCATTTATAAAGTGCAAAACCAAACAATCTGACACGGCAGCTCAGCACGCAAACTCATTAATGACGAAGGCAATGCACTTCCAGTGGAAGATGGACACATTTAATGGATGATGCACATAGTCCTGCTGGAGCAAGCAGGAAGTTCATTACTGGGCCACACTACTGGTTTAAAAATGGACTACCCTTTGCAGGGACAGGCATTTTGCAGAATAACAGTTCTCTAGTAGTGGCTTTTTAGGAAGAAGGGAACTGTAAAACACCTAATACAAATAGACAGAACTTAACTACCTCACAGATCTGCACTGTATTTACAAAGCAAAACCAGAAAATACAGCATTTGTAAGAAAATATGACTTGAGGTGGGGAGGAAATGCATGTGTTTGGTGGTAGTTGTTCTGGGGGGAGTTTTGCCTTTTTTTAAAAAAATATTGTTGTAAGGGAGCCATTAACTCACATACGATATAACAACATGCTGCATATGGACCTGTACACATGTGGTAAGTTAGCTAGTAAGGCTGCCATCCTTAACTATTTATTTCCAAAGGCCTGTTTCTTAGCTAGCTGTACATAGACTGTACATACTCTGTAACTGATATATAATAGAGCTATGCAACTTCAGGATAACAAAACTCAAGAAATCAAACTAGTATCAGCTGAAATAGGATACACTGCAAGAATTGTAATTCCTCCCAAAGGAGAAACTTATCGTTTCAAAGGTATTATAAATAATACTCGTGTATTTTCACTGGTATCCCCATTTCAAATCAAAGAAGCTGCATGAGTATGACCAGATCAACTAAAAATACTCCTTTAGTAAGTATGTACTTCCCTCTAAAATAGTTTTATTAGTGAAATGGTACCAAAGATAACAAGTATACAAACAATCTCTTTGCTCTATGGTACTTAGACATCATAAATAAGACAGCTGTTGTTGCAAAACACAATCCTTCACAGTCGTCCTCTAAGCATACAGATTTGTCATTCATTTATCAGAATAAGCTGTTCACCAGCCAACAGCATGTGGCTTAAACATCACAAAAATGACTGTCTATACTTTACACGGTAAAGCATTTTCTATAGTCTTAAATGTACAGAGCGGCAAGAACATGAAATCCTATTGAAAATGAAGACTGATTAAGCAGCTTCACAATCAAACTGGGTGTCATTACCTCAGGAATTGGGCAAAATTTTCATTCCCTGTAATATGCTTTTTTTTTTTTTAATAATTAACTATGCAAAGGAAAAGAAAAACAAACTGAAAGCAAATAGCTAATATGATATGAAGGGGGTTTTTTTTAACTGAAAGAAGTAACTCTTCCCATGAGGTAAGGCAAGTAAGTAATTTGATTGTATTAAGTCATATTAAAAATAATATACTTGATTTTAGGTATAAGTATTAAAGGTATGACTCTTAACAAATCTCACATAACCAACTAAATAAATTAGCTCAGAGAACACAAACCATGTTTTACCTTGACAAAAATATTTGCTTTGTCATTCTCTCCTTACATGCTTTCTCCCCCAGAAAATGAAAGAAGAATCTCTACCATGTAACTCCTGTGTAAATTAGAACCTTTTTCTCCAAATTTTTATCCCCCATTCTTTGCATACAATTCCTTTTATATCACCCAACAGGTATCAGAGAAGATGATGGAGAGGTAACAATTAAGGCCATCCACACATAGATTAAACATCTAAAGGGCTGTCTTGGATGCAGGTGATCAGAAAATGCTTTGTATTCAGCTACTACTTTTGTACAGTGGTGGTCCCTAAATTGCATCTTTGCTTTCATCTATAAATCTCTTCTAAAAATAAAATAAAAGTGAAACACAGCTTTAGTATTTTAACAAGTGAATCAAACAACCGTCCTGACAAATCACTTCCATTCTTGTCTACAGTATGGTGGTGGCAGAATAGCAGTAGAGATCATGTAAGATTTAGCTGAAAATGAGTAATAGCACATATACATTTCTAGAAAATACCACATTTTAAGAAGGCACTAAAGCTTCTGCTTGTGCTCCCATGTATTTTAAACAAGTAAGAAAAATTTATTTTCATAATGGCACCTGTACTACTTGTAGCTGAACAGACACACTGCAGTACGGCATAAAACAAAGCTATAAGTTCTGATAATATCATACAGACGTGCTCACTTCTGGAAGGACAAAAGAAAACAACTAAACAAAACAACCGCAAAATAACCCACTAAACTAACCTATGATTTATAACATGGTAATGTTCTTTTTAGGAACAGAAAAGTAGCATGCATTGTTCCAATACTTTTAAAAAAATATTAATTTTAGGGCTATTAGTGAGAGATTCTTTTAAATAACAAACCTCAAGAATCTCAAGCAGTGAGCAAATGAAAAACATACTAGTCAGTGGGTATTTAACATAAGAATTGTAAAACTGTTTATGCTTAAAAATCCTTTCCCTAGAGTTATCATTTACAACAAAAGAAAGTGTGTATATTTATGCACCATTTTCAAGCACATCAAACAGTACACATTGAAGTTTTTGTGGATTTTTTACCCACAAGGTAAAACAACACAAAATTCATCAACAAGCAGTATTTTAAACAATCTTGAATGCTTATTTTCAGCTTTTTTGGGGTAGTACAGGTTTACGTCTTTCAGTTTCTACTTATTTGTAACAGCTTATGGCAAATCGTAACATAAATCATTTTACAAATAAGTACAGCCATCATGGAAATGCATGGATTTTCAGAGATGAACAGTTCTGATGGCGTCAGCCTTTTCATGATATTACTGGTCCGTGCTCTCTTGCTTTACAGCAAGAACACAACAAAAGCTATCACAAGAATTGGAAGAGCTACTAGTACTATCAACACGTTCAGGTTGATTGCTTTGACATTTTCTTCCTCATTCTAGGAAACAAAAAGCTTTGGATTTCATTCCTTAGTTGAATCAGAGGTCCTTTCTTTGCTTTAAACATCTTCCATTTTAATTCACAGGTTTTCTTCATTTGGTTGACAGTTCCCATTCTGTTGCAGTTTGACTTCATCTGTCCTTTGTGTATCTCTGTTGTCTACTTCCTTGTCAGTTTCTGAATTCTGATCCTCTTTAGTGTGATCTTTGTCCTACCAAAGATAAAATTACTTTACAAAAAAATCATATTCTTAGATTTATAGGATATGACTTCCAACCAACTCTTGGTACTTCTACTATCTCAATTTTACATGCCTATTGTCTTTGCAATTTTTAGAATAAGAGGTTTTTTTAAAAAAATCTTTTAAATTGACTGAAGTTAGGCATTCATAACAACCCATCATCCAAGAAATCATTGTCATAGTTATCTGTCTTTGTCACCAATAACCAGAAAAAACAGAACAAGCAGTACCATGGAACCTATGAGAAACAGCTCCAGGAATTAAGATTTCATCATATTTTCTAAATAAGATAGGATTACATTTCTTCTTTCATAATTTTTGTCAGGTATCTGATGCATTTTGAGAGAGTTCTTGGGTAAGATAATTACTGAAGCGTGTAAATAGAGTCACCTAAACCAGCTGTTTTATGACAGTTGAGTAATTTTGAGTACAACAAACTACTCTTTAAAGGCATGCTGCTTTTCAAAGTCTAAGGTTAAACAATATGAAAATGTTCCTTTTCTTAATCACACCACCTTTTATTTTTCAGGGGAAAATCCCATACCACTCTTCCCCAACTCCTCAACTTTACTCCTGCAGAGTCCAATACGCAGACAAGAACCAAAGTAAGCAAGGACAGGCTGAACTGCAGAGTGAAAGTTTATTTTAAAAGTAATCTTTTCAACTTGACAGCTAAGCTGTCCCTGAATGCTGCTCCTTAGTTAAACAGACTGCTTCCTCCCTGCTCATACAGGCAGGCAGCCAAGTCCTAACACATAGTACAGAACAGGAGAGAGAAACTAAAACAAAGTGTTTGTGTAACCTATTCACACAAGCTCCTATAGATCCAGTAAAGTTCAAACATGGAGACTTATCAAACTGGCCCACTAACACCAACTGTACGTCTCCAACCTGCAAAACCTAAACCCAAATGGTAATAATTTGGTAAGGAAAACAGGAGAAAAAGAAGGGAGAAGGAAAAGAAAGAAAAAGAAGGGAAGGAATATCAATAACGGCTCCACTAGCACCACTTCACTGTGTATATCACTTGGTCACAGAGCTTACCTTCCAAGTAGTGGTGCTTTTGTCAGATTTCTCCTTTCCCTCTTTTTCTTTACTACTTTTTTTCTTGGAGGTGGAGTGTTCTCTTTCTCTTCTTTCATTATTTGTATCTCTCTCTCTTTTTTTTTCTTTCTTGTTTCTGTTTAAGAAAATGTTTACTCAAATCAGAATTTGATCCAACAGCAATAACCTTCAAACCATTTAACTGCAAACTAAACTCTCATCTGTGGGTTTTAAAAACAAAAAACAAACCCAAAACATAACAAAAACCCCTTCATAAAGACAAGGGGACTTTTTGACCAACAAGAGTTAAGGAATGCATGTGTTCAGTATGCATGATATCTGTAAAGAGAAAACCTGATCATTAACTTCTATGTTTATATCAAACTGACCTTCTTGGAGAAGGAGATCGTGAAGACTTTCTTTTCATTGCTTTTGATGTTTTAGGAGACTTGGAGGGACTTCTACTCTTCCTTTTACGCCTTTCCCTACAAGACCAAGAAGTTCAAGATCATGAAAGAATAAAAATAATAAACTCAGGAACTGGATAAAAACAGAAAGCTCTTAACATGATCTGACACAACTAAGTAAATATCCCTGAATTTAACATTATAGATCACCAACAATATATAAACTATGCAAAGCAAAAAAACCTTTCATATATTTCAGTTTGGTGGGAAAGAGGAGGCTGAAAGTGGGGAAAAAAAAGGTTGTGCCCTTTCAGATTTTAGTTTTTTGTTTATCCTCACGTGCTTGTACTTGTACCTTATAACAATGGAAACACACTGAATTCACTTAACCTGTATTAAAGCAAGCGCTTCTTCAGTTGGGAAAGAATCCAATGGAATGAAGAGCCACATTAAGACAAAAGGCATAACCTGAGCAATGTGAACTTCAAAACTTAACATTGCAACCTGAAGATCACTGTAATTTCAGTTCAGCCTGACTGAAGTTTAATTCCTAAATACCTGAGCTGGAATTCCTATTGGTTTAGAAGCAAATAGTGCAAAAAGAAGCTCAACCTGTTGTCAAAATCAAAATAAATGAATTAACATCTGTTCTTTTCCTAGCAGTCCTTGCTCAGGAAACAGAATGTTATCATTGTGTAACACACTGAAGAGGCTTGTAGCATTTTACAAAACAGCTGTTTCACATAGATACATGGAATTTGCTGAAGTAGCTATTACGGAGTCTCATCTTTAATAGAACAAAATATTAAGTAACTGGTAAACATACTGAGGCACATGTTAAAATAAAGCAAAAACTGAGTGAGTAAAGCTTCATTCAACACAAATGCAGAATGTAACTGTCAAAGTAAGGTGATTTTTTCCTATCACCTCTTCACAAAGCAGGAAAAGCAGACAGGAAGAACCATCCAAGAAAAACAGGGAAGTTAGAAACTAGTTGAGAGAGCACTTCAAGATATCACAGAATCACAGAATGGCAGGGGTTGGAAGGGACCTCTGGAGATCATCTTGTCCAACCCCCCTGCTTGAGCAGGGACACCCAGAGCAGGGGGCACAGGAACACGTCCAGGCAGGTTTTGAATGTCTCCAGGGAAGGAGACTCCACAACCTCCCCAGGCAGCCTGTGCCACTGCTCTGTCACCCTCACAGGAGAGAAGCTTTTTCCTCATATACAGGTGGAAATTCCTGTGTTCCAATTTGTCCCATTGCCCCTTGTCCTGTCATTGGGCATCACTGAAGAGTCAGGCACCACTGAGGAGTCTGGCCCCATCCTCTCAACACCCACCTTTTAGATATTTATAAGCATTGATACGATCCCCGCTCAGTCTTCTCCAGGCTGAAAAACCCAAGTCCCTCAGCCTTTCCTCATAAGAGAGATTCTCCAGAAAAAGCTACACTTACGACATACCAGCTTTTGCAGTTCACACCATTAGGTGTGAATGTTTATATCTTCAATATTTAGAAAGGCCAAGAAATCAACAGTTATTAGATAAATTACAAAAAGATATAAGATATGCATATTATCACTATCTGGATTGATACTCTGACAATACCATCTACCATGGCATCCTGAGGCTGCACAGCACAAAAATTCTTAACTATCTTGTTCAGCAAACCCTTAAGTTTGACTTGATCTTTGGTAAACAGAAATGTAAAGTGGTCTCAAAATCATGGAGAAAATAACAACAATCACTTATCAGCATGTTAACATGCATCTCATTTTGAACATCTTCACATTTATCATTACCTTTTTTTCAAATGAGGATACTGGAAACTGATATATTACTCAGAGTGCTCCCACTTGGGTTACACGGAGTATATCCCCACTTTATTTCACTTTCCAGTGGACGTATCTGTGAGTAACCAACTGCCTTAGTAACTGTGTTCAAACCAGAAACTTTATTCATTAAATCTAATTTTCAGTTTCTGCTTTTCCTATTTCAAGTTGAGGAGCTACAACTGTCTCTGACACAGTATTTGTTCCCACCTCTATTTGTCTATACAAAGACTCTTTTTTAGTGCTCTTAAGCAACACAGATACAGCAAAACTGAAGAAAAAACAAGTATGAACACTTTGCTAGTGATCCTATGTTTCTCAGTCATACACAGAACTAGTATTCCATACCTATCTCTTCTGCTAGCCTGTAGATGTCTGTTGGAAAAGAAGCCAGATCCTCCTTTTCCTCTGGTCTCTTGCTTCAGCTAGGAATCACGAATAGCCATCTGATTTCTAACACTTGCATGCTATCTGTCAATAAAGAAAGCTTGCTGCCACCCAGTTCTTAGAAGGTCCTATACGTTCTCTTCCACCTTCACCTCTTCTCCAAAAAGATTACTATTTCTCCAATGTTTTACACTCAGGTGAAGGATCATCAGTCACAACTCAGTCCTGCACGGTAAATCAGGAATCTGAAATGCCAGTTTGCTGGATAATCTCATCCAGAAAGGTTTGTAGCCATTTCAACTAGGCAATGTCAACCACCAAATTAAACAAACAGACATCCCTAAATGCAAGCTAACTGGGACTCTGTAGCCCAACCTATTCACAATTACTTTTCAGAGAATAACAGAATTACTGAGGTTAGAAGAGCCCTCTGGAGACCACCTTGTCCAACCTCTCCCTCCCCCACCTTAGAAAAGGGTCAACTAGAGCAGGTGACTTAGGGGCACATACAGTAAGATTTTTCATATCTCCACAGATGGAGACTCCACTATCTCTCAGGGTAATTGGTTGCAGTCTGCCCAGAAAAAAACACAGTTTAAACATTAGAAAAAAACCCTTTATTTCCCATATGTGAATAAGTGTCTACTGCCTCTTAGCCTATCACTGGCCCCCACTGAGAAGTCTGGCTCTGTTTTCTTCATACTCTCCCATCAGGTATTCATACACATTGGTAAGACACCCCTTCCACCCTTACACAACAGGTACGGGGCTCTGGAACTTGACTGTCAGGCAAATAAGGATGTAGGTGAAGGTCCATCGTGGGGGTTGCCTAAGGAGAGTCGGTCAGCCCCACACATTATGACTGCCTCTGCTGAGAAGAAAAGGAGGGTAATTGTTGTAGGCGATTCCCTTCTGAGGGGGACAGAGGGCCCAACATGCCAACCAGACCCATCCCACAGGGACGTCTGCTGCCTCCATGGGGCTCAGGTCAGAGATGTTACTTGGAAACTCCCTGGTCTGGTACTGCTCTCTGATTACTACCTGCTATTTGTTGTGCAGATGGGAAGTGATGAGGCTGTGAAGAGAAGCCCAAGAGTGATCAGAAGGGACTTCAGGGCACTGGGGCAACTGGTCAAAGGATCGGGAGCCAGCTTAAAGAGGCCAAAGTATTTTGCCCATAAACATCCAAAACAAGACAGACATTTCATATAACACAAATACAATGTTCAGAAACCATTATACCCTATTCTGCCTTGTTTGAACCATGAAATCCTGAATTTTGAGGACTGTGGGAATTTTGCTTTTTCCCAGTAGAATGGTTATAATACATAGAACTTTCTCCAATTCATCCAGCATTTTATTCTCTAAAGGTGAAACAGAAGAGTAATCACCTCAAGTGTATCTATACAAATGCACGCAGTCTAGGTAACAAACAGGAGAAACTGGAGCTCGGTGCCCACTCAGAAGGGTATGACATCATAGGAGTAACTGAAACATGGTGGGACAACTCAAATGACTGGGGGATTGCAATGGACGGTTACAGGCTCTTTCGTAGGGACAGGCAGGGTAGAAGAGGTGGAGGAGTTGCGCTCTACATTAAGAAACACCTTGAATGTATCAAAGTCAACTATGGTGATTGTGACTGCTCTATTGAATGCCTCTGGGTTAAAGTCAAAGGGGTCGTCTCCAAGCAGGACCTCACAGTGGGCACCTGCTTTCGACCTCCTAACCACGATGACAAAGCTGATGAAGTGATATTTGGGGCACTAAAGCAAGCTTCTGGCCAACAGAACCTGGTCCTGATGAGTGATTTCAACTACCCAGATATCTGCTGGAAGAACAATACGGCAGCTTGCATGTCATCCACCAAGTTCCTGGAATGTATCGAGGACTGTTTCCTGATACAAAAGTTAGATGTGCCAACCAGGAATGAGGCACTGCTGGACTTGCTATTCACAAACCGAGAAAACCTGCTTTGTAATATCTTGGTTAGTGGTAGCCTTGGCTGCAGTGATCACAATATTGTGGAGTTCGGGATCCTGCTGACCGTGCTGAAGGTCAGCTCTAAGACAAGGGCTCTGGATTTTAGAAGAGCAAACTTCAATTCACTCAGGGCTCAGCTGTGAGGGATTCGATGGGAAGCTTCTGTGCAAGACACATGAGCTGGTGAGTGCTGGGAATTCTTCAAGAACTCTCTATTGAAAACATAAAGCAAATTTATCCCCTACAAAGGAAAGGGAAGTAAGCAGAGCAAGAGGCCCCCCTGGATCAACCATGACCTCCCAGGTCTACTCAAATCCAAAAGGGAAGCATACCAGTGATGGAGAAGTGGAGGATTACCTGTCGAGAGCTACCAGGGCATTGCCAGAGTGTGCAGAGATGCAGTCAGAAAAGCAAAAGCCCAGCTCAAATTAAAACTGGCTGTAGATGTCAAAAATAACAAGAAAGGTTTCTTCAGACATGTCAACCATAAGCAGAAAAAGAAGGAAAACATAGGCCCACTCATAAATGGAAAAGGAGAATCAATCACCGATGATGCTGAACAGGCAGAGGTCCTCAACACCTTCTTCACCTCTGTCTTTACCAGAACTGTTGGGTCCCCCCGCCAGGCTTTGGGAACAAAATTGCCAATTGATCCAAACACCAACCCACCATCGGTGAAGGAAGAGTTAGTACATGAATTACTACAGGAGCTTGACCCCCACAAATCAATGGGCCCTGACGCCATCCACCCGAGGGTGTTGAGAGAGCTGGCTGACATCACCTCAAGAGCACTCTCCATAATCTTTGAGAAGTCATGGAGAACAGGGGATGTCCCAGAGGACTGGAGGAAGGCAAATGTTACCCCTATCTACAAGACAGGCTCAAAGGAGGATCTGGGTAACTATAGGCCCATCAGCCTTACTTCAATCCCTGGGAAAGTTATGGAACAAATCCTCCTGGGGGCCATCACAAGTCAATTGAAGCACGTGATTGGGAAAAGCCAACAAGGCTTCACTAAAGGCAGATCGTGCTTGACAAATCTGGTGGCCTTCTATGACAAAGTGACTTGCCTGGTTGACATGGGGCAGGCAGTAGACATTGTCTACTTGGACTTCTCCAAGGCCTTTGATACAGTTCCTCACAGCCTCCTCCTGGAGAAATTAATGCATTATGGCCTAGAGAAGTGGTCTGTGTGGTGGGTGGGGAACTGGCTGACAGGCTGCACCCAAAGGGTGGTTGGTGGTAAAGAGCTCTTTCTCAAACTGGCAACCTGTCACAAGTGGGGTCCCCCAGGGATCAATATTGGGCCCAATGTTATTCAACATCTTCAAAAGTGATCTGGATAACAGCATCAAGTGTAGCCTGATGAAGTTTGCTGATGACACCAAGTTGAGTGGGGAAGTAGACATTCCAGAAGGGAGAGCTGCTCTGCAGGAAGATCTGGATAGGCTGGAAGAGCGGGCCAGCAAGAACCTTGTGAAGTTCAGCAAGGACAAGTGTAAGGTCTTGCTCCTGGGAAAACATAATTTGGGAGTGCAGCACAGACTGGGATCCACCTGGCTGCAGAGCAGCTCTGTGGAAAGGGACCCGGGGGTACTGGTGGACAGGAGGCTCAATATGAGCGAATGGTGCGCTCCTGCAGCCAAGAAGGCCAACACGATGCTGGGTTGCATCAAAACGGGCATCGCCAGCAGAGAGAAAGAAGTCATCATCCCACTCTACTCAGCACTGGTCAGGCCACACCTGGAGTACTGTGTGCAGTTCTGGTCCCCGCTATACAAAAAGGACGTGGACAGGCTGGAAGGGGTCCAGAGAAGGGCCACCAAGACAACCAAAGGACTGGGAAGCTGCCACACGAGGATAGGCTGGGACAACTGGGTTTGTTCAGCCTTGAGAAAAGGAGGCTCAGAGGGGATCTCATCACCATGTACCAGTACTTAAGGGGCAGCTACGAAAAGAGAGAGACTCCCTTTTTACAAGGAGTCCCGTGGAGAGGACAAGGGGGAACGGATACAAGTTGCTCTTGGGGAGATTCCGATTGGACACAAGAGGAAAATTCCTCACAGTGAGGACAGTCACCATTGGAATAATCTCCCCAGGGAAATGGTTGACTCAGCCACATTGGACACCTTCAAGATTCGTCTGGACAGGGTGCTGGGCCATCTTGCCTAGGCTGCACTCTTCCTAGGAAGGTTGGACTAGGTGATCCGAGGTCCCTTCCAACCTGTGATTCTGTGATAAAATCTGGTGTCTAAATCTGACAAGTGACATTACTGAACTCTCTGATTCCTGAGGTATTCAGAAAGGACTTTTTCTACCAAATCTTCTGAACTTAATTAGCAGCAACACTTTTAGAATATGCCTGAGTTAGTCCACCTACAGAGCTAATAATCAATCTCACATCCTCCTTTTGCTGTACTGGATTTATCTAGGCGTCCACCCAGTTTAGCCTCCCTCAGAGGCAAAGGAATAGCTACATTAACTTGAACATTTTCCTGTTTACTACCAGCGTCATTAAGGAATGTTAGTTTTTTACTTGTACCTGGCCATCTAACCAGCTAAACAAGGTATCCTTATCCTCAAACTGAGATACTTTCACCTTCTGAATGGCTAGTCAGCCAAGTGACATGCTTGCTTCCTGCTGTTCAGCCATCCAGCTGAAGAGTGGCAAGCACTATCACCCAACCCTTTGTAAGATCTGCAGACCAAGACCATACAATATGTAAGTAACGAAGGAACTATCTAATAGTGACTAAAACATTCATCAGGATAAAGATGATGTGTGACGCCACTTTATAAGAACTTTCGGATGGCTCCAACGCAGAGAAATGGCACAAGAATCACCTACTTACTGTCCCCAAGGACCATACTACACGGTTATGTGAAAGGCAAGCACCAGCAGCCCAAAAAGAAACTATGTTCTATCAGGCGTCATACAGAGCTCTTTGTAATAGATTTTACTTTATAGGAAAATCTATCAAACGGAAATACAAATTTAACTAGTAGGAGACAGTGATATTGATACCTAAAAATAAGAACGGTGCCTCACTGAACTGACAAGTCAAAAAAAGCATGAAAAAATTCTAAACCAACCTGCTGGAGCTACGAGATCTTCTTGAAGAGCTATAGCTTCTTGGGGGTGTTCTGGATCGCTTCTCTTTCTTCTTTTTATCATCTCTCTCTTTTTCTCTTTCTCGTTCCTTCTCCTTATCCCCATCTTTTTCCTTTTCTTTGTCTCTGTCCTTCTCTTTCTCCCCTCCTCTGTCCTTTTCTCCCTCCTTGTCCTTAATCTTCTCTCTTTCCTTCTCGCCTTCTTTCTCAATATCTTCTTTTTCCTTGTTCTGATCTACCTCTTCCCTGTCTTTTTCCTTCTCCTTATCTTTCTCCTTTTCCCTGTCCCTATCTTTGTCCTTATCCTTGTCCCTGTCCCTATCCCTGTCTTTGACTCTCTCTCGGTCTTTGTTTCGCTCTTTATCTCTCTCCCTGTCCTTTTCCTTCTCCTTGTTCCTCTCTTTATCTCGCTCTCTTTCCTTGTCTTTGTCTCGGTCTCTCTCCTTCTCCTTGTCTCGGTCTCTCTCTTTCTCCTTTTCTTTAGCCTTTTCTTTTTCCTTGACCTTTTCTTTGTCTCTTTTCTTGTCCCTGTGAAAAGCCAAACACAAATCCATTAATTCACCATTAAACTTTCCAATTAAAATTGCAACTAACTCTTTAGCGTACATTAACTGCTCAAGACAAAGTATGCATCTCTGTTGAAAAACAGTAATTATTCAGTATTTTAATTTTCCACCGCTGTTTACCATGAGGGAAAGGTTATACAGCTAAGAAAATTTTGGAAACCAAACTGGAGGAGGGGAGGCCAAAATCAAATCAAACAGCGATCTTCTGAAGGATGTTATTACACTTTGAGAGAATATCTCTCTTCACCTCACAGTTACATTATTATACATACATAAATTTTCTACATTTTGTCAGGAGTGAGACAAATTCTGCAAACTGTAAATCTACTCTTTACTGAAAGTGTGTCCACATAAAATGGACTGCAGATTAACCACCCTCAATGAATCATTATTGTCTGACTGACAGAAGTCTTTATTCTACAACATTCTCTCACATAGATATGCTGGAACTGCTTGGAAGTCCAACAACAACTATACACAGAAATAAAAAAAAACAGCATAAAATTTCACCAAACAAATTCCCTCAAAAGGCAAATGTAAGGTCAAAACTCAATCAAGACAATTCAATCACCTCTGATGTCATTAAGAATTCAAAAATTATTGAAAAATTATTAATACAGTAAAAAGAGAAGCGAGGAAACAGCAAGTCAGCTTCTTTGGGAGAGGCAGAATGACACATGTTCATAAAAAGAACAACAGTGAGTAAAATGCCAACTGATGTTCTAGTCATCAAGCTAAACAGAAACTGATTAGATCACAGTTTTGGCTGGTAAAGCACATTTTAGAATATGATAATTTGGAAGCGCAAGACTCCATTTTTCCTTTCTAGCAGAAAGGCACATGACTTCTAGACCTGTCTCTATGACATACGAAAATGAGCCACTGTTTAGAGAAAGAAACAGGAAAAAGCACGAGGAGAAGCTGGTTAGTAGGCCTTTACACGTTGAAGAGAACCAGACTGACAGAAGTTGCTGTGTCTATTGGTATTGGTACCTATTCTAGGATTTAAAAAAATTCTCAGAGAGACTCCTTTACACATGAAAGGTCCTAAGCACAGCCCCCATCTTTCTTCAATGGAAGAAGTGTTCGGCTGTATTTTCTTCTCAACTGCTAATAAATAGGCTGTTGTATGCTCTGTGACCTGACAACTTTGGTTCCCAACAGGTTTTGGCAAATACTCCTTGAGAAGTCTCAGAGAAGGAATGAAAGATCATAAATATGAAACAGCACACAATCCCTGCAATAGTGAAGAGTCTCACAATGACCCGAGAAATGCCTTCCAGTTAATTTATCACAGAGAATTCATTGGACTTGCCCCGTCCAGCGAGCAGGTATTTCAAAAGCTCCAGACAACAGCAACACAGAATCAAAAGGATCCATCAGTAAAGCCCAGCTAGCTATGTAGCCTACTCCTGTTTCCACTGAGGTCCACAAATCTGCAGTTCTCTTTCCCACAAAACTTCTTCCCTCAAAAATCAAGAGAACTGCACAACCTAAGTATGAAGCTCCCTTTAAATGAATAGGGAATTTCAGAGATGAAGCAAAGAAAAGTACCAAGACTTCCATTCATGAAGCTACTTTCATAGGCACTTTTGTTTTGTGAATATTCACTACTTCATCCCTCAGAAAATTATGTTATTTTCTTGGTGGAATTTCACAGTTCAACAATTACATGTTCAGACTTCATGATTAACAGACTAGGTAAAATATAGGTATATTAGATCCTGAAATGCAAATATGTCATATAACAGACACATGCATTTATGCCCACAGCAGTGTAGGCCAGTATGAGACAGCCAAAGGCAAAAATAAAAGCTCATGTACAAAACCCTTATACATGTTCTCAGAATGCGGGACCAAGTTCAACCTGAATCCAACCTTCTCAACAGAAATAGATTGAACAAGCATCATCTACTTTTCTGCAGGTTGCACGGGCTACAAGAACATTCCTAATCTATTGCTTAAAGTCTGGCAATTAAAGTTACCTAATTTTGGTCAGTTTGCGTGTTGATTTATATGTGGACTAGACTATCAAATTTGAGGTACCTCAGTGTGGTGGTTTAAGCCCTGTAGGCACCACACAAGCTACTATGAAGAAAATTAACTCTATCCCAACCAAAACCAGTACAGGTAGGATTAAAATTTACTTTCTATGCTTTTGTCCCACAGACAAAGCAGACAAAGCCTAGGTACAGGCTAAAGCATTTAGAGATTCCACCCTTTACCATGACCTAAAAGGTTTGCTAGATTTTTTCAGAAACTCTGTACTGGTGTGTTAAGAAGAACAGTATCATTTCTCAGGAACAGAACTCACCGAGAACGAGAGCGACTTCTTGATTTCCGCCTTTCCCTAGACCTGGACCGTTTTTTCAGGGGACTTCTGGATCTGCGTCTGTCCTTGTGTCTTGAGAGTGATCTGTTGCCAGATCTACTTCTATATGAACCATGCCAGAAGAAAAACACTTTAATATTGAAACTCCGTAAAAATTAGGTCAACCAACAAAAGAAAACCATAAATCTTGCCTCATTACATAAAATTATACAAAGAGTTACACCTCAGTAATACCTCGCCTACCAATATTTTTTCAAATATAGATACTTTATGCTTCACCAGGTGCATATGCCCTCCTTTGAAGCAATGCACCATTTAAGTAATACCCACGCTTCATAATAATCTCCATGAACATTCTGGAAAATACAAATTCATATTATATTAGGATAGCTGTTCTTAGTAAATTATGGTGCATAAAATCAACTATAGACAATTTCTATCAGCTTGTAAAAATAATTAGTTATGTTTCGTTTCTATTCCAGGCCCAGTCACTTATTGCAGTCTTGGTCACTGAAGAAATCTGGCTTTAACTGGTCTCTTTTTGCTTTGGTCTCCACCTTTACAATTTAAATGAACTTGAAAAAAACAAAACCAAAACAAAACGAAAAAAACACTATCTGTGGTTCAGCATTTAGTCAAGTTACCTTTTTGGTTGAAAGGATTTGTTAGTATGGATTTCGACGATAAAAACTCTCAAGGAAAAGAATGAGCACTTACTACATGCAAAACAAAGAATCCAAATAATTTGCAGATACACTGACAAAAATCCATTTAAAGTCTTCTGATAAACATACAGCGTAGTCGCAGATTTGATGAAAAAAATAAGAATTTTAGAATTACTATTTTTTTTTCTAAAATAGTCTCTCCCCAGGAAAGCAAAAATAAAAAGCTGAATTTGAACATTAAGTTTCAAAAAAACACATTTTTGCCTGCTTTGCCTGAGGTTAAGGTACCATGAAGTTTAACTTACCGAAGACAGAAAGACCATAATACTCAATAAATCCTGAAGAACGGGGAGGTACAAAAAAATACCAGCTCCACCTCTCTTGTGCAGCTCAAGACACAGAGTAATACATACCAAGAGGTCAGCTGAGGCAACCATTTTTAACCTACAGCTTTGCTCCACTTATCAGCACAGAAATACAAACTAACTACAGGGCAAATCAATTACAGCTGAGTCAAAATAAGACCTTGAATAAATTTTATATCCTAGAGATGAAAACTATTCTGTGTTTTATAAAACACAGAAGTGTTCTATGAAACAGTAAAACAGGGAAGTGGTAAGGATAGTTTATACTTAGGGATGAAGTTGCCTTGACAGTGCAGAGTGGCCTGTTTTCAGCATATTCTTAAAATGGTCAGTAGCAGTAGTAAATCATTTTAAAAAATAAAAAAAAACAACGAAAAAAACTCCAAACTAAAATATAACCGTCAGCAGTTGGTTAAAGCACAAGTTTTCCACAAGCAAAAATACTCAAGTTCATCTTCTAAAAACCAATTTTGTCAACACAAAATAGTACTGAGATTACTGCAGTTATACAAAACAGAAGTTGTTTTTCAATTACATCCTGAGTTAGAAAAACAGCAGAGAAGCAAGCAATAAGGAAGTGACCAAACTATTCTTGCATTAAAAAGGTACCCAATATTTTGATGTCATTACATAGCATGTACTGTGGTGTCTTGTTATTGCAAAACTGAAGCCTGCACTTATATATTTGTTTGGTAGTATAATTGATGATAAATCCCTCTGGCCAGCTTTTCTGTATCTAAAAGAATTCTATTTGCCTTGTTAAAGAACAATGCATGAAAGGATGCAACAGAGCTGTTGCTGCAACACTGACAACACTCACCTTTTTAAAGCGTAAGCTACCAAATAAGTTCTTAATTATTTCCTTTTTTTTTTTAATGCTTAACATATCCAAATATCTTTAGATTGATTACATAAATGTTCAGAAGACATTCCTGACATTGAAAGAATCTGAACCATCTCAGGTAGCGTTTGTAAGTCTCACATAGCAAGACCATCTCATTCTTGTCAAAAAACTTAATGGATATATTTTCAGGACAATCTAGTAATTTTATTTCCTCCCATATTACAAAGCCTGTTTCAGAATTTAAGAAATCCAGCAAAACAAACAAAATCTGCAGAACGAAACTCCTCCCCAAAGCGTTTTTCTTCTGCTTTTAAAAACCATAGCTTTACATTTACAGTACAGTAAATAAGAACACTGTATTTGTTAACTCAGTGTTTAGAAGTTCAGGATGTCAGGAACTTTCTACTAGCAAAAAGAGCCAGCCTATCTGATCAGGGTTTTAACAAACTACATGTTCAATCCACAAAATACAGGTAACTATTTCCTTTTAAAATACGGGTCACAAAATTATATTACGCTACATGGCAGAAAAAGCACCATGAAACCATAGAAATGGTCATGCCACATGGCAGAAAAAGCACCTTCTATTGTGTTTTAACTGAAGGTAATCCTGAAACCATTTAGTATTTAAAGGGTAAGACACTCTCCCCAGAGACAAAGTTCCTGGTTACTCTGATCTGCTCAGTGTAAGTTGTAATCTTCTCTACGGGGATACTTGTCTTGTAACTCAGTAAGAAACCTCAGTAACTACCACCATTCAAAAAACCCCAGTATGACCTCTTAGTCCAAAATAAAAACCATACCCACCTGTGTTTTGAGTGTGATCTTTTCCTTCTAGATCGGGATTTTGAGCTGGACCTGGATTCTGAACGAGAATGGGAACGAGATCGACCGCCTTTTCTTTCACTGCTCTTTCCAGACTCTGAGAGGAAAAAACCACTTTGCACTGTAAGCTCAGAACATTTAAAGATCCCATTTAACAATGTGGCACAAGTGGAATGTACCACATATAGTGCAAGGGGACTACTCTTTGCACATCTTCCTTCTTTGCAAATATCCTTCAGAAACATCCAAGAAAGTAATTGCATATACTCGTTGAGTGCAGCCATCCTGCAGCAGTACACATAAACCAGATAATTATAAACAGCTAGCTCTATTAGGAATGGGATTTATGTTGCTGCCACAATGCACAATGTTCTCCTCTTGGTCTGTTATTTAATATAATTACTTTCTTTTTTTTAATAACCTGAGAAGAATAGAGTAAATTTAGGGGGCATAATTTTGTAAACAAGCATAAAACATATTAATAATTAGTACTTTCTATACTTTTAGATATCTCAATCACTGTACAAATACTGAAGTTTTATTCCTCAAACATTGCTTTGCGGAAGGAAGGGATGGAGATAACAGGGTGAGAAGTTTGATCCAAAGGCCAGGAAGTCAAAAAAACCTTAACAGTGACCTCACAAGGCTTCGGTTCAGACTCCAGAAGATTGTTGTTCTGCTGCTTAACATTGAGGAAATGTTAGAGCTACTTTTCTTCCAACCCTAAAAAACAACAGAAAATACTCTCCCACCCCCCCAAAAAACCCTCAAGACCCCACACTATCTAACCTACGTAAGATAATGTCTGGGTTTGTTAGTAAGAAGAACGACGAAGTCTTGCTGATGAAAAGAAAAAGGAGGATCTCAACTGCAAGCTTAACAAGTTGATATCTTTTTTATGCTGTGGTTTTGCAACCAGTTTAAGTCAGCATAGATCAGCACTGAAATGTCTGTCTAACCTCTTAACCCACAATCACCTTCCTCCTTGACCTGGTATCTCACCGTTAACAGAGATCAAGGAACCAATCCGGATGAAAAAACATCTTTTACAATATGGTAGGTTTCATCCCAGATTCATTCTCTGATCCCATTTGCTAGGAGGATGCACACAGTCTTGAACCAGCATGAAAAACAGCACAGCACAGGGACATAATTAACCTGCTGCAGGTAAGGAAAGCATAATATTACTGCTTTCAGAACCATGCCAGCTCCCTTCTTACCATGAAACTATGGCTTTCATGGGTGCGAGAAGAAAAAAAAATATAAAGCATTTTCTTTTAAAAGTTTGCAAGTACTTTGAACTTAAAAAGCAGCAACATTAAGTATTAATCTAGTATTAACTTTGTATTTTTTAAAACAGTCAGTGAGCATTTATCAGAAAATAAGACGTGGTGAAATAAAGAGCCAGCTTCATTCCACTGCTTTGTTGCATGAACACAATTTTTATTATTTTCTTTTTTTCCAATACATACTGTTCACCTTTGAGTACCTTTTTCCTGTGTTTGAAAACGCTCTTAAAAGCGCATGCCAAGGTACATGCAGAACATGTCTGTTAGGTAATGAACATAATATACCTACCTGGCTCAATAGCAGCAGATATGAAAGACTGTGCTTCCCTTACTCTCTTCATCACTTCCTCCAGCTCCTTGGCAGCAGCTTGTGGTGTCATTTCAGGAGGCTTCACTATCGCATTATTGGAGTGATTTATTCTAAATTAAGGAAACATAAAACCTTTAACTCCCAAACGCTTGAAAAGGGAAAAAGAAAAACAACTAAGAAAGGAAAACACCTCAACTTCCATGTAGGACTAAAAACTTCGAAGTTCAGCAAAACTACAGATTTGTCCTAACACTCATCCATTCTAAGTATTTCCTTTAAAATCTTACCACTTTTACATAAATGCAGCATAATATTTCTGTGTTAAAATATTTTCTATTAGAAGTCTAGGAATCTCTCTATTTCAGATCAAATCTCTACATTAAGGACTACTAATTACATGCATATATAGAAAGCTTAATTAGTACTAAGGACTTTGCAGAATCTTTCACTATTATAGCTTCTACTACATCAAGATTAAATATAAATACATTTTACTCAATGCTGTCCATATTCTTCTCAGAGAAAGTTATGCCCAACCTTGAAACTGGAGTTTAGAAAAATGTTGCAGTTTGTTAACAACTGGTTCTTACATTGAACAAATATTCATGTGCAGAGTCATGAATGTGTAAGGATACAAAATTCAAAAGTAATATGGATAATTAATTTCTTACTTCAGTGGCCTGTCTCCAAACATAACTCCATTGAAGGCAAGAGCTCGAGGTACAGAATTTTGGTCTGCAAATTCCACAAAAGCAAATCGTGTTGGTTGCGTCTCATCACCTGCCATTCGCACAAATTTCACTTCTCCAACTTGCTTAAAGAATTCAAGTAGCTGATCTGCTGTTGTAGTCTAGAAAGAGTGAAAGAGCTCAGCTGAAGTAAAATACATAATGAAAATCACTTATGCAATTATCAGGTAATCTACAAGCTACAGACCATGGAAAGATCCCTCACCATTATTACACAGGTGACACCAATTCCGTAACGTTACACTTTAAGACAGGTGTTTTTTCTTCCATTAATCTAAAGAATATACTACAATTTACAATAGTGGAACCACAAGCCCTGAAGTCCTACAGCTAGGTTAAAAAAAGCATTTGCACAGAATTTTGCACTTTTCCAGCAACTCATTTGAAATAATCGATGAGGAATTTCCTTACACACCCGTGTCCAAGCTATTGACTGTGCATTTTGATCAACTGAAAAAAAAGCCAAACAATATTGTAAGACTTAGCTATTACAAGTTTTTCTACTAGCTTTCTACTTCTGAAGCATTGCTCAGCTAACACAGCCCAGCTGGACATTTAATCAACACACCAAGTAAGTTTCTTGAATTCAGCTACAGTGTGATTTCTTTGGCATCCTGACAGAATGAATTCCACAGTCTGGTCTGATCTGACTGGGACAGAAGCATTCAAAATTTGAAACATGATTAGTAACCAAAACGAACATTTGTTGTTGTTGTTGTTGTTGTTGTTGAAATCCCTATTGTCATCAATTGAAAAAAAACTCTTTAACATGTAAGACTAGAATTCATAATCTACAATTCTACACCTTCCATTACACAAAAAAAGCTACCTGGGAATTCAGGTTTCCAACATAGACTGTTCTCCTGATTTCATCAATTTTGGATGGATCCACATTCCCCATAATTGGTGGTTGTGGTATTTCTCCCAGTGCCGTAATGTTAGGGTCCAATGCTGCTGCTGGTATAGCCCCCAAAGTGCCAAGTGAAACGCCGAGCTGGAAAACACGAAAATAAGAGATGCTTTGCAACCAAGCACTGGTGGGAGATACATCACTTGTAATACTTGCCTGCCTTGTGCATTTCTGTAAAAATAAATAGAATTAGTATAGGCAATACTTTAAGAGCCCAGCTGAGCACTTTTTTTAAAGAATAAAAATCTACACATAAATAATCTTCTATAGTTAAGATTTTCTGTGGGCTATCTGTTAACGTCTTATCAAAGACATCTGGCCAGGGATGCAGTATCTCAAACAAAAAACATACAGGCTTAGATTTCTAATGCTTGCAGTAAATCAAATTGAGTAAGATGCCTTCAGGCACTGCTAATACTCTTATTTTTTTGCCACAATTATTAGGAGTAGATGAGGAACTGCTGAGCCCTTGTCCAGCAGGGGAAGAATGGAATTTGCAGTGCCCAGGGCCCATTTGTTCTGTAATAGATATCAGTCCATCAAAGGGACAGGTAAAGTACCTTTTGGACAAACACACCAGGTAAGGCAAGATTAATTACAGTTGAAATGTGAAGGATGTTAAGTCTAAGCTCCTTCCTTACAAACACAGTCACTTCCTAGAGAATGAGAAAAGTACAGCTCTCATTGTGGGAACTGGGAATTGAAATCTCTCCTGGGGAACGTTATTTTTAAAAAGTCACTTAAAAATCACTACTAAACTGGTCTGCTGAGTTCCTGGTTTGAATTTTATTTCTCAACCCAAAAAGCAACTGCCTTTTCAGCAAACAAATTTTCTAACAAGCATGAGAAATTCTTAACAAGCCACCAGTAATTTTTTTTTATGTAACAAAAGAGAAAACCACTCCATTTTAACTCGACATTTTTCCCGAATAGGTCACAGCAGCCTGCTGATGTCAAGAAGGGCTTACAGATGCAAAAGGGAACTGAGCAGAAGCAGCAGCAGCTAGCTCCTATGCTTTTTGTAATGAAAACATTGTTAGGTGAACAGTCAAAAGTCATGTCATAGCAGTGTCATGTAAAAGCATCCTAATGCAGCTTTTTAATATTCCGTGAAGAACTGTGTCAATGTAACTATTATGTTTTAACAAATTTTTAGAAGCTGGATAGCACTGCCACTAGACCTAATTAATGGGTCTAGGGAAGGATAACATTTGTCCATTTTATGGACAAAACCAGAACCAGTATTTATCCACTATTTTGCAAAACAATAATCTGAAAGAAAAACCCAGAAAAGGTAGTGCATAGACATCTTGTGATAGACCCTCAAAAGAGGCACCACACCTAAACCCTCACTGATCTAGCATACAAGAGGACGACATCCATGGATTAGATAGTTCTTGTTCTTTGAACACAGAAAAGGCTACTGAGTATAGATGAAACCAGAAATCAAACAGCAACTGAATTTTACTTACTGTAGTCAAAGGGGTTGGTGTAGGTATAGGAAGCAACCCTGCACCAGGCATCAGGCTTGTCATAGTAGGAGCAGGCGCCAACAGAGAAAGGGCTTTGGCTTCATCTGGGATTTTACCTGAAGAAGCAAATGAAAGCATTACACAGAGTTGGAACACTACCCACATTACTCTTGCTATGATTTTACAATTTACCCTTGCATTTAAAAACATAATAAATAACAATGATCTATCTACCAGATCCTTACAAAGAAACAAATAAGAACTTAAGTTTTTCCTTTTACCCTGCTCTACTAGGAAAAACAAACGTGAGCAAAACTTCAAAGACTAGCAATCTCATTAATGGATTATTATTTTAAAAACTGAATAATGTATACAATTATTTAACACTTTGAGCTATGGGTCACCTGTACTGGAAACTTAATGTTCATGAACCAAACGATATCAAGCATGGACGCTTTCCCAGGGCGGTGTTTTCGCGGTGATCGAAAGTTGTTTTACACATGACAACCGTTCGTGTTGGCTGCATCACTAATAGCACACAGAACATCAGATACAGAAAAGAAGAACATTTTTTAAAGTTTAATCCCCAGAAATGGCAAATAACCAAATCAGTAAAAGAAAAAAAAAAAGAAAGAAAAAACAAAGTATGTGCTAACTAAAATTTGTGCTTTTTTTTTTATTCCTCTGGTGCTACCTACTTTGGATGTAAAAATGAATAAAAACAAAATAAAAACTATTGAACTACTGTGACTCCACAAAATACATATTACAAGTAAGTGAAGTTGGAGGTGAAGGAGGGAGGGCAGAAAAAATTTAGCTTTGTACTGTCTCACATTCTAGGTCCCCTCAGTTTATCTGAAACTTTGATAAATTAGCTTTATATTTACTGGGATTGAAGAAAATTGTAACTGATCAGCTAAGCAAGCTCTGTCTTCCCAAAATATGTATTTCCTACTCTTTCAAATATATTCCCTGTCATGCTAAATGTTTAAGTAATATCTAATCTGAATTAAATGCAGGTTTCGTTCAATGTTAGTCACAATTAGACTGCTAAATGAACCCCCCAAAATCTTCAAAAATCAAAAGATTTAATAGTTAAATGATTACGATTACAACTGAAGAATTTAAACTGGTACAAACATGAAACACTAAACTGAAAAACTACAAAAGGAAGTTCTAATTATACCAGGTGTCTATGATCTATTCAAAATTACTGGTATAACTGTATATATGCTATCCAACTGAGCCCTTTTGTATTACCTCATGCACTTCAATAAAGTAAATGCTTTTATTTAAACATTGTTTTAAAGTCAAGGGATATACAAATACTCTGCCAGTGTCTTTTACTCCTTTGGTTCAAACTGTGCATCTTTCAACTATAAACCCCCTAATTTCAGGATTTAAAAATGAATATATATTCTTATCAAAAAGGAAAATATGAGGTAATTTTTAAAAACACTGTGCAGATTTAGCTATACAAGTTTCAATAGACCCAACAGGAAACATACTACTTAAAAAAAAAAAAAAAGAAAGAAGTGTTGCAAACCTGTTCTACAGATCTGCAGCAAGGACTGGGTTACAGTTGGATATGACCAAAGGACAAAACAAATCTAAATGAAACTTAATTTATATGTAGCATGGGTGGAATAAAAAAGATAAAATAACAGTACCCATTTTTTTTCTCATGCTTCCTATTTACATTTATTTTATTTATGTTAAATTTTGAGGCACCTTGCTCCTTAACATGTAACAAACCACTTGATTTTGCTATCTAAAGGAGAAAAATAGGAAAATAATTAGCGCTTAAGAATTAACTGTGCAATAACGACTTCCAGGGCTTTTTAAAAAACATGCATGAATCTGAGTCATCATCACAATGATCAGCACTCTACAGATCTCATTTTGAAGTCAGGCATGCAATGAGAGGTGTACCTGATTTGCCTGACTGCTCATGAGTAACAGGTACTTTGCTGCATATCCTGCCTAATATGTAGCTAACGGATAGGCTTTTGAATATACAGTCCCAGCAGCTGTGCATGCAAATTAGGCATAGAATTATGTACCAGTTCTTCTGAAAATCAAAATACTTAAGTGTTTTCAAATGACTAATGAACCGGACCTTATCCTGAACTGCTAGCATCTTGCAAGTAACTAGATACTCATGCAAGTTTCTACAGGATCAACAGACATGGCTCAAGAAAATCCAATGGCAGAAACGGCTCCTGAAGTGGTGTGTCTGCATTCTAATTTAGATCCTCAGTCACTAACGTACATAAGTATATGCCTAATTTAAGTATGCGCTTACATAAAGCCAATTCAATATACACTTAACCAGATAAACTTAAGAGATGTTTAGGCACTCAGCTCTCTTAAATAGGAACTGAGTTAGGCACATAACTAAACAGACAATGAGTCAAGTTCAGAAAGGTACTTAAATACAAGCCTAAACTTTAAGTATATGGGTCCTCTTACTGAAATAATTGGAATTATTCATTTGCTCAAATGTCACTCAAGGAATCCACTGAACACTTTCGGTTCAGTGCACTGTTATAGCAGTTCAAAGAATGAATAACATTCGTATCTAAATTGTAAAGTTTAGCAGTATTATTTCCAGAATACTTTGGTCCTTCAGCAATGTAATGTTTTATTTTAAATACAAAATCTAGTTGGTCAGTTCCATGCCACAAACAATGGTCCATTTATTTCATTCAAGAACGAGAAAGGGTCTATCTCTAAAGACAAAACCCTGAAAATTTGCCTGTATATTCAAAGACACTGTCTTTTGAAAAGACCATTCTCCAGTTTTTAAGACCAGGTCAAACTTCTTAACAGTTCTATAGAAAACAAACCGTTGTGGGGAAAAGAAAGAAAACCTGAAGTATCTTGCAAATTTACTTTGCTGTTCTTTATATAGATTTGAAAAAGAAATTAATATGTGAGGCCACATGATCTCATGAGTTACAGGCTTTTAAGTTTCGGAGTTTTATCTCCATGAATTTATTCATAAAAGGAATACATGCCCACAAAGATAAAACAAAGCATGTGGGTATATCACAACAAATTAAGGCACTTTAGTTTAAGAATAACTGTTTCAGCTTTTAAACTCATGGCATTTAAATGCTGAATGGAAATGAGGTAAAGATATTTGTTTTCTAAAGAGGGAAACAGACAAAATAAATATGCCACATCTATACCACATCCTTAGAAAGATTTCTTAGAAGCTCTTGTGCTTAGTAAACTACAGATTCAATGATCATTTATTGATTCTTCACTTTGCAAAAGAATCTGGAAGCAGATGCAGATGAGCTCTGCATTGCCTAGAGACATTTTATGTTACTTATGAAACGTACAGTTGTCCTAAATAGCAGTTATGATTGTTACTTTTCTGTATCATCAAAGTACTTAAGAGCCCTAGTCAACCTAGGCCATACCAGAATGCATTTTGCTAAATGCTGAACAGAAGTACGTGCATTAAGCAAGGAGTAATTACAGTATTTTTATCTGCCCTGCAAGTGCTCAGAAGAAATTAATTTCCTACTCTTTGTACTAAAACTACATGGTTAATCCTCTCCCTGCCCCTGCAAACTGCTTCTGCAATAAGCAAGTTTGCTTGTTTTAAAAATACTTAACAGTTTACATCTACTCTAAACATAATTAAAGGAATTGTTATTTTCCTGCTATTTTAAATCAATGGAAAATGCACACTTACAAATAAAATAATTTTCAAGCAATCCAATTCATGATTCTTATTGGATTTAGGAGCAGAGATTAAAAAGATTACACCTACTGGCAATTACCTCAACTGCTACAGCTAAATCCAACAGAGATCACAAAACAAAGCTCTTCCCAGCTGCAGTGCACAGCCTCGTTCATTACCAAAGTGCAACCAATTGATCCCAGTGCAGCTGGCTGGGAAGAGCAATGCCTGAAGGACTAGGCAGACCACCTGGTCCATCACTTCTGTTTCAGGGCTTCCGTTTCACAAGAAGGAAGAACATCATTTAAGGAGGAGAACCTTCTCAATCAATCCAGCATCAACTGCCAGGGCTTCTGAGACTGTGAGATGACTGAGAAGACACTTTTTTTCTTTTTTCTTTTTTTTTTTTTAAAAAAAACTCCTCTTGAAATAACCACCACTGGAGCATGTCAAAGTGCAATATACACACACATACATACACACACACAGAGAACTGATTCAGTGTTCCCACAAATAACAGCGTTAAAAGACAATATGCCTCACGTAACACAGTCCAACCAAAACTTCAGGCAGCATTTGTACTTATGAGTGGTAAACAGATCTTCCTGAAAATTACAAAAACAAAAGGATGAAATCTTACTGCCACTGACTTCACTGGAGCAAGGTTTCATCAGAAGCAAACAAGTATTTCATGACATTCAATATTCATGAATGTTCAATTTCAGAAATAATTCTTTTCAACTCTTCGTATTAGACATAAATAGTAAGCCTTCTTTTAAACAGACCATGCAACCTAAACCAAAACTACTCTGCTGAGAGGAGGAAAAACAGGAGAGAAATAATCATGACTTTACTTTGTAAAGCCAGTTTCTCCAGAAGTAAGAGTTTCAACTGTCCTTTTCCAAGATAAACTCATACAGCATAACATATGAAAGAATGTCTTAACCAATATATTAAAACTAATATATTTTTCACTGTTTCTGTCTTCTGACATAATGTGCTCATCTGTTGAATTTAGATGCTTAAATGTATTCCAAATCAAATTTATCTGTAATTCACATAATAAAAATTAATCATATTCTAAATTCTGTGTATACCATCCACCATTCATAAGCAGCTTCAAGTCAACTTCAAAATGAAACACTCTGAACCCTTTACAAAACACCATTGAAGTACCACTGAAGTACCAGTTCACAAGTACAAGGGAAAGAGATTTAACAGAACAAAATAAAAAAAGGGACAAAATAAAATAAAAATAAAAATAAAAGAAACAAAGGAAAGAAAGCAAAATAAAATAAAAACAGAGACAGGGCGTCCATCTTCAGCAGGCCAGACTTCGATCTCATTTCCCCCATGAAGGTTTCACTTGGCGGCAGGTTTAGTGGCATGGCAAACAATGCCTAACTCAGGCAAGTGTAACAGGTCTGCCTTGGCCAGTCTAGTCATCTAATAATGCACAAATATCACACAGAGAAAACATACAAAACCAAATTAATAGTCAAAATCCATCTACCAGATAATGTGGACATAAAATTTAGAATGATTAGGGTGGCATCTGTTTATCTTTCAACCTTTGCATTCTCAAAGTATAACGTTTAAAGAAAAACCTACCAATACACACACAGAAAAGTCATATTTTGACAGCTTAATAATATTACTTCATTTACAATTACATTTTTGTTCAATTGTTTACTAAATGTCACAAAATTAACACTGTTTTCATTGTGTAGTGACTCCTCATATTCCCTTGATTTACCACTGTTAAAATACACTCCAAATTTCAGATTTTATTCTGGTTTCTAAAACCAATTTTTCAAAGTTCTGTTTTACCTCTCATCTATGTTTGATTCGGCGCATGAGATGTTTTATTACTGGCACTGTTGGCTAAGGATATAATTTTACCTCCTGGTCGAATACAGACATCACTACTTTTAAAGCCCATGATACACTCCACTGTCTCCATTAATAATGCATCATATGATACATAGTGAATCAAAAATCTTGCGCTGTGGTCTCCAAAGCCATACTTAATCCACACAATAAATTCCTCAGAAAGTTAAACCTACATAAATTCACGTCTTTATAAATTAAAATTAGTGATTCTGTTACAAAGTTACATGGAAACAGTATTCTGACATTAAAAAAAAAAATTGACCTCACAACCCAGTCACTTGTTCACCTAATTATGCACAAATCTTTGTGGGGTCCAGAATGATTTTGAACAGTGACAATTTTTCTGAAATATGTTTTCTCAGATTCACCTAACATGTCAGCTACAAATGGGGTGGGAAAAAGATTTGTCAGACTTTGATTTTATGCTCCTTCTGTTCATTGTCTACCATCCAGAGAAAATGTAGCTTTACCCGCTTGTTGCCATATCAAATCAGGCAGTGATCTCATCACAAGAAAAACACCAGGAAGTATTTTTCAGTCATTAGGTGCCAATCTTCCCTCTTTGCCAACACAGAACCAATGTTAAGGTCTCTTCAATGAAACGTAAAACTAAGATCCTTAATAATTTGTACTCAATTATTTAGGGGCAATTTTTCAATAATAAGGACTCTGGTCCCATTAGCCTCTACAAAGCTTCAAGTAGATACAGCAAGATCCTCTTTGTGGTTTAAGACAAGTTCAAAAAATAAAACCAAAACCCCCCAAATCAAGGCATAAAAGCAACTAGAATTCTAGGCTTCACAAAGACAAATATATGTGCCATATGACCCTTTGAAGAAGGCTACAAGAATAGACAGTATACTGTAAGTCAATATAGCCTTTAGTGAAAGTACCTGGAGAGTCTATGGAATTTGGAAGACTTGTCAGAGTTTGCTAGGAACATCCCAGACTGTTGTTACAGCAGCACTAATCTCATACTATCCAAATCACAATGTGGCAAACGTGCCAAAAAATGGCACTCCGGGACCAGCTTTAACAAACTCCAGAAGTCAACAGTGTTTTCTGAAACAAAACCTGACTCTTGCGTTAGAAAAACTATGTTTCTAGGAGGTTATTTCTGGAACTGCTGTACTTTATAGTTCAATCATTCTAAATTTTTATTTTTTTCAAGGCAAAACAGCTACCATGTTCAAAGTGAAGCTAGGTTCACTCCACCAGCTGGAGTATTTCCACTCCAAAGAGGCAAAAAGTCCAGAACCAAATGCCAGATGCTAAATTCCACAATGATCCCAGTGAAGTCAATGGGGCTCTGCTTAACTCCAGCGATACGCTTACCGTAGAGCCATGATTCATCTAACCATATTCAGATCTGGATATTACACTAACAACACAAACTACCTTATATTCAACACATCTGAAAAAGTATGGCCTTAAAGCTAGTTAAAGGAACGCTTGTAAATTTAGTATTCACCAAGCATTTTATTTTATTAAAAATTTTAGAAATATTGTACACTTGAAGCATTCTGTGCAGATCATTGTGTTTTTGAAGAGGTATCTAAAACCAAAAAGGAGGAACAGTATACAAAAGAAAGCTGTTTTATGGCATACAACGTAACACTTTTCACAGTAACAAGAAGGGAAAACTGAATTTTTAAAATTAAACTAGCAGGTAAATATTTATATTCAAGCAGTAATTATCACTATGAATGCTAAGTATTTTAGATTAGGTTCATCTAAAATGGCCAAATGCATATATCACATGTCTACAAAACAAAATTGGGATTCAGTCTAAAAAAATTGACAAATAAGCAGTACCTTTAAAAAAAAAACCCAACCAAAACAAAACAAAAAAAGCACCACACCAAAGGCAACACATTAAGATCCAAACTGCAGTGTTATTAGTGCCAGATAATTGCCCAATCTTTTCAGTGCTCCATTGACTTCAGTGAGAACTCTGTGTGAGAATAACCTTGCCAATACAAACCATGAAGGGAATTATTTTACCTTATTTTCCTTCAAAATATTTAATAACTACGGAAAACTGAATTATCCTAATTTAAGTCAACTGCCTTTTTTTCTAATGCTGAATTTCAATTAAATCTATAAAACTGGGTTTCTTCATTCAATTTTCAATTTTGTTTCAAGACTTTTCAAAAAGCAATAAAATAAATTAAAATAACAACAGAGCACCACCTCTTGACATGGGCAGCTTAGAACAATTAGCAGACACGACAATGACCAACGTTACAGAAAAATGTCTAAAATACCAACCTTCTGCGCAGGGCACAACTATCAAAGCTCTGTCAATAAAAACCGTGTTAGTTAGATGCTGTGCCACACCAACACTCGATGCTTCACGAAACTTAATATAACATACTTTGGAGGAAAAAGCAAGAGGTGCGTTGCTGCAAGATAAAAGGAAAAAAACCAATTAGTCACATCAAATAATTGCATGCATGTATTTTTAACTATTACCCCGTAATAAAAAAAATAGGTTTTAGACTTCCTGGAAAAGTTATCCAAAAGCCAAGAGTATAGAAATTTACTAACTTGCCTACTATATCACTGGAAAAAGCAGAGCATAGCACCTTCTCCTTTTTAATGGAAATTCATGAAAGCCAAAATCCAAATTAACAACGCTAATTTTCTTTCATAATCTTGCTAAACACATTGACCAGTACATTCCAAATTACTATTGTAAGTAGCGTATTTACATGACACATTTGCCAAGTAAATAATTTATAGTTTATATTTTTTCCTCCAAATAATCCGTGTTCAGGAAAGTCAAACACCAAGCCCAGTTATTTTTCAGTGGGTCCTTCAGATGTTAGCACATAATAAGCAATACTCTCTCTTGGGTCTTCATAAAAGTAGTTTCATTAATTCTTTCCGAGATAAAAGCAGTTGTTGAGAGTTCTTTCTAATGTTAGGTCTTAGTTCACTAACATAACTAAAGTCCTTTTTACCATCTGCCTTAGTTTGGCATAGTGTAGCATGGGATAACACTGAAGGAGGCAGGAGGAATTCACTATTTGGCCAGGAGGAGGAAGACAATTAGAAATTTGCTTTTCCATTAGAAAGTATACCAACAGAGATGTCAGAAAGAACAACACATATACACTGTAATCTTGATCAAAACCAAAGTCTGCTTTAAAAAATGCATTCTCTAGTCAAGGTTCATAATCTTTAGAGAATCAGTTTATTTCTTCATATGAAGGAAGTACAGGTGAAATCTTCAAAGAGAGAATGGAATAGGATATTGCTGGAACATCAGCAATTTCCATCTGAAAAGACCATCTGTCTTCTACCAAAGCAGTAACTCATGGAAAGTACATTGCATACACTTTCATCCTGTCCCTCCCTCAACTCAAACAGGAACACTTGTCACCTTCTGGAAGCAGTTCAAGTTTAGCCCAACCCATCTTGTAGTCCCTCAAATTCCAAATAGGTACTCCCAAAGTTGTTGTATGGAATTAATTAGACTTGACTATTTAAATACAAGCTCAGAAGTTTTAGACATATTATTTCACCATATTAATTGCATAAATAAACCAGTAAGTTAGTCTAAGGCAGGCAGACTGGTATGTTTCTGGTTACCAGCAAGGTAACATGTAGGCAAAATATCTAGGGAGCTAACCAACTTCAGAATGGCATTCAGAAACACTTGTGATGGAAAATTCTGTGAAAACGTATACTGAGGAGGCAAATATAAACAGGGAGTGGGAGACACATAAATATAAAAGTCAACCGTATACAATTCAGAAAAACATTGCAAGATGACGACTTTTCTTCTGCCTATTTATTTTGTTGGTAGTGGCCAATGTTTTCAGTTTCAAGTTTCCACAGTCAGGAAGGAAATAATTGTATAGAATGGCTTCTGAGTCACCTGTAAAGTCTTGGTTCAGAACAGTTTCCAACATCAGAGGGGACAGCAAGCTATGACTTTCTCAGTACTCAGCAGAAATGTTTGCAGGTAAGTTTTAATCTTACATATTCTGAAGAGCCAGACTTCACTCACTGAAAAAAAAATAATTTTTATGACCACAGGGGGTTTTTTGTTTGTTTTGGTTTGTTGCTGGGAGGGTGGAAGTGGGGGTCTGCCTGCTGCAGTTGGGAGGAGAAGGTGTTTTCATTTTGTTGTTATTGTTTGTTTTTAAACAAACATGACAGTGTTACAACCCAAACAGCTGAAGCCTCCACTGAAGATTCTGTGGTCCAGACTGTTGAAGACTTCTAGCATCTCCTGGTTTTTTTCCTTTTTTTGTTTTCATTGCTAACTCAAGAACATAATTCTGTTCCAGGCAGTTCCAGGCCCCATAAAAAATCCTTATAAATTTCAACATCTATAGAGCCAGCTCTGACAAGTGTATTTTTTATAACATTCTTCTCCTTGGGAAGAGAGTATTTTGTGGATTTCAATCACAAAAGCTATGTGGAAAGTATGTTAAAAAATATTAACATCAAGAACACTGCTGTAAATGAGGCTCTAAAAAGAAGTCTTTGTACAAAATGTTTTCTGAAGGTTACAGAAGAGAAATTCTCTATAAGGAGACCACCTCTGCTGAAAACATATCAATATTGCATCTGCATCAGGGAGATTATTAAGATGCAAAAGATCTAAAATTCCAAAAGGTTTCACAGTGATTGAGTTATCTCATTTTACAAAGTGGGCCTCCTAAACATCCCCAGCAGGCTTCTTAAGAAGTTTCTTAAAACAGAAAAGTCCTGTCCTGTTTTAATTCCTTTTGTTCCATTTTTTTTCTGCTAACCTTTTCTGAGGCTGAATTGAGGTAGAGTCATAGTCTTCATTCTAGGATTACAAAGCACCAATGCAAACAAGCAACTCCTACATCTCTGATTCAAGGTTACTATAATACAGTTTCTTTAGAAAAGCAAGGAAACTCAAACAGGAAATAAAAATCTAAACAGTATTCAGATGTTTCTGTTGGTTTTGTTTTACGTCGAAGGGAAACAGTAACGTCCTTCTCCCAACAGAATAACAACGAACCAAAGACATTTCATAATAACGACCTATTCAGAAAGCTGCAGTGAAAAATAAAAAAAAAGCTACACAAGATTCTTCTAAGGGTCCAGATTTTCTCAGGGTGGTGGTGGTGAAGTAGACATCAGAAATTAATAACTTATTAAAATAAGATGTTATGGAATAATTGTGCAGATCACATTAAAATAAGGCTCTGTGTGTTTTATCTCAAAGGCCTCATCTATACTGCAGTAACCACAGGATATAACAATGTCTAAGAAGCACTTGTGTGTTCTAGCCTCCAAGACCACTCCAGACCACCCAGAAGCAAACAGCAGGGCTTTCAACACCTAACGGAGACATTTTGTGCCTCCCTGCTTTGAAACAACTCATTCTGCAAAAATCCAATTGTTGCTCAATAAAGCTTTTCAATATTTAGCTGTTCAAAAATCATCTTACAGCCATATTTGAAGGCTTACTGCTATGAATGTAATTTTGAAGGCTTCCCTGAAACACAGATTTCAGCTGGGTGACAAGCATAACACAAAAGCATGACTGGGACTAAGAATCTGATTACAGACATCACTGGTCTCTTAGTAAACCGAAAAACAACTCTAAGCTGTATGAGTGGCTGGCACACTGGAGTACATACCCAAGGCAAAAGACCTGTCACACCCTGCAAACCAGCTTCAGATTTCAACTGTACTGCAAACAGAAAGCGATCTATAAAAACTGGTCTCAGTCTCGTTCAGAACTGTGAGAAAAAGGAGCCATCCTTCATCTTCTCACAAAAGTCTGTTTAAACAGCCAACAGAAAGGCACCAAATTAATACCTTCTCGAACACATTTTGTAAATTTAAATGTAAGTAACTTTAGGGTGTTAAAAGCAACACACAACAAAGAGACAAAAGTTTCAGGAATATTCTACAGAGCAGGGAACACAGTATACCATCTCTCATGCTCTTGCATAATCAAATCCCAGCATCATCATGGAAGTGTGGTTTCTTGGAGATCTTTTGCAAATGCAGGCTTGCAGGAGGCCTCCTTCCTACGTCCTTAATGGCCACTGTGTACTCCCACTTGAGAAAACTGAGTAAGCACCGGAAGTTTTGCAAATGGCAAACTGAGGAGCTCTTGTTGTTCAGTGACCACAGTTCTCCACTCCCAACTAGGAATTTAGGGATCTGAATTCCTAACCAAATCAGGACCATACACAGGTATTCAAAATTTCAGCAGTTTTTCCTCAGACTTTGTGACATTCTAGCTGACAGTGAAGCCCCACTAAAGCCACCCTCTTCTACAAAGAAGTGGTAAATCCACATGGAGGCCCTGGTGTAGTAACATTCTTCGTACATAAACTAATTCTCTTATACAGGCTGTAGTCATAGTATCATTTTCTGTTCTTGTTGACTTTTTCATCCTACCTAACCATAATTTTCCAAGTAATTTTCATATACACCCGTAACTTTTCTTTAAAATACTTAAGTCTTTAGCTTCAGGAATAAACCAGAACTCATCTGGTAAAATTAAAAACCTGCAATTCAATCATCCTGCTCTCCTCAAGATGTAAGCAAAAGGGAAAATACTACACATACAAGTAAATTAAGAACACAAACAACACAGAAATCATATTTTCTGAAAGGATTTCACAATCATCCAATACTTTCATTTCTGAGCACTTTTTATATGAAGTTCATTGGGAAAAAAAAAAGGTCAAATTCTCAAAGGGTCTCTGAATATCCTTCTTAAGGTTAAAGCTCTGTTTATGGGCCAGGGAAGAAGAGATGACCACAAAGCTTGGTAATGAAGTGGAATAAATGGTGTCTTGGAGCACTGAAAGCCACCTATGGCAGTCTTTAAGAGACAAGTCTTACAAGGAGGGGATTAAAAAATTCTCATGAAGTCCAAGTTTCTTGTGCAAATTTCTTACACCAGTGACCAACAAGGTTAATCCAGTACAGCAGACAGATGCAGCATAATAGAAGATAAACTCTGCTGGTCTCTAAGATCTGATAATCCAATACAAATTAAGAGTGAAATGAGTGGATTAAAGAAAAAAAAACCAACCATATTGCCACCTCCACATAATTTACACTTGTTTACTGATGTCATTCAAGGCCCACAAATAGGTGCTTTCAATTTTTAGATTAAAGTTGTAACTGAAAAACTTCCAGAGAGCAGAAGAGTATATAGTTGTACTATCAAGTGAAATTTGAAATTTTCTTGTAAGAAAATAAGCAAATACAAACAACAGCCACCAGTAACAAGCACCTTTGACTCACTCAAAGATGATTCATGTTAATGGCTTTTCAATTAAAAAATATTGCTTTCTGCACCAATGAAGCCTCGCTGACAAGTAGCTAAAATTGGGATGATGACCACAGGGAAAAAACTTCAGTACCAAGAGTTTCCAATGCCCTCAACACTGAATCTGAAGGTGGACTACTTGCAGTTTACTGCCATCTGCATGACATGTGAAAGCCTCTAACACACAAGACAGAAACTTCCCCACAGAGAACAAGCCTTTCAGGAACATGGCACGTATGGAATCCATCCTTCTTAAAGGGATGCCTGATTAGCAGTGACTGAAGAAACTAAAGGGTTTTCATTATGAAGATAAAACATGAAGTGACAAACTACCAATACCAAAAAGCATAGCATGATTTAACTCAAGATTAATAAAAAAAGTCCTCCCAATCAGAGATATAAAATAAAGGACCCTAACAAAAATTGCTGCTTTAAAATGACAGTCTTACGGTATTAATTGCTGGGGAAAGTCACTGGGTTCAGGAAGGTTGCTGTGAATACTGAAGAGTCATGTTAAAGAGCCTGCATTTTATTTAATGTGTTAAAAAAACAGAGGTGATTTCTCTCTTCCTCTCCACATTTTGCAAACTTACAAGAACTTTAAGTAAACTAACATCAACACGCTTTCTATTTAGTACAATCTGTAAGTAATTATACTCAGCAATTGAGAATTCCTTTTAGTTTAAGGAAATTCTCTGCTGCATGCTTTAAAATAGAGGTACATGTTAATGACAGGAAAAAACATAGGAAATGGGTAAAAAACCTCTCTAAAAATGTTAGTTCAGACAATGACAGCATAGCCCTGTACTTCGCAGTCACTGAAGCAGAAAACCTATAGGCACCAGAGACACCATGTTCACTCCCTAGTTAGCCAAAAACCTTCCCCTTTTTCATTCCCGTCAGTGGTAGGCTGTTGCACAATGAATGACAGTGGAACAGTGCTATCAAAAGAATTTCCTGTAAGATGGAAATGATCACCTGATGAAATTCACCACTTCTGCAATCCTCTTGGATTGCTCTAACAGAGCAAAATATCCCAGTACTAGTAAAAAAAATTATAATCCAAAGCTAACATGCAAAGCTGCATCTTCCAAGAATGGGAAAAATATTTCAAAACCACATTAAATTGGCAAGAGCAATGCTGCAGAATGATGCATGCCCTTGACCAAGTTAATGCACAAATACCAGAATGAGACTTGTTTGAGACTTGCTGCTCCACATGGATGCACGTAAATCTATGGGGCCCAAGGGGGTACATCCCAGAGTAATGAAAGAGCTGGCCAATGTTATTGTGGGACCTCTCTCCATTACTTTTCAACAGCCTTGGCACTCTGAAGAGGTCCCAGGCGACTGGAAGCTGGCAAATATTGTCCCAATTTTCAAGAAGGGGAAGAAGGAAGACTGGTAATTACAGGCCTGTCAGTCTCATTTCTGTACCTAGTAAAATTATGGAGGAGGTTACTCTGGGAGTTACTGAAAAACACTTGAGACACAACGCAGTCATTGGTCACAGCCAGCACAGGTTCATGAGGGGAAGTCCTGCTTCACGAACCTAATTTCCTTTTATGTCAAGGCAACCCATCTAGCTGACCAAGGGAAGCCAGTAGATGTGGTGGTTTTGGATTTTAGAAAAGCTTTTGGTACTGTCTGGATAGAATATCCAGCACACATCTAGACAAGTCCATAATATGTTGGGTGAGCAATTGGCCGATGGGTTGGGCTTGAAGATGTATAGTAAATGGGGTCACGTCAGGCTATCGGCCAGTCACCAGCAGAGTTCCCCAGGGCTCAATTTTAGAGCCAGTGCTATTTAATGGTTTTATAAATTATCTAGATGCGTTTGGCTTTAGGTCATTCTGCAAGGAGAGGTAAAACAAATACTCCTGGATGACTGAAAGCTACTATGTCACCTTCCTCTTATTCCTCAGCATGAAATAAATTAAAAAGAGCTTATTAATATTTGTCATTCACTTGTCAGTATCCATGAGACCTGGAGTTCACTAATTCAACGTACTGAAGTATGTTTTTCATCTAGAATCCGGACTAAAAAAGTGAGTTTCCCCTCCTCCATGAAGGCAGCAAAATTGATTCTTTAGAATCCATTGGAATGCCGGATTTCTTACAGAATTGTTTTTAAAGGTAAGACTGAGATTACACGATTTTTATCTGACATTGATTTTAATGTAAAAAGCATATTTCCCTTTTAACTGAATGAATAGAAAGAACTAATTTTTAAAACTCTAGGCCTGAAATTGTTAAATACTTAAGGAAAAAATAGTAGCAGAAAATTATTTTAACAAATTGCAGCATTTATTGTAGCATCTCTTTGCTTGGGACACCTTTGCTTCCTTTGCACTTTTGAATGAAACATTATTTTCTGAATTTATCATAATATTATTCGAATATATTTTCAGAGTCAACAGGAAGTATGCCTTTTTTTGTTTCACAAGAAGGGCACCAGAGTAAATATTTAACTTTTTTCCAAAGTAATAATTTGAAAGAACGGTCAAATGTCCATAAATATAGCCAAGAAAATCCATCTTTCTACAAGTCACGCATAGAAAACTGTAAATAAAGCCAAGTGCAAAATGAGTAATCGCGATCCTGCATCCAATCTATGAAATCAAAATTAATCACTTAGAACTGATGTTTATAGCATGATAACCTTGACATTACCAAGTCAAACCCTACTATGGTACTGGACATTAATATTTTATGGGTATACACACAGTGGCAAAATTTTATACATAGGCACAAACATTATTTGTGTATGAATGTCAAAAAGGTATCTATTTGCCTTAAAATCTGTTATATAACTTAGTGAAAAATAACAAGAGCTATGACAATAAATACATGCAGTGAGAATACTCAAGTGTATTAAGCAGCAAGTGTGGAAACAAGTCCCAGAGTAAAACTCTGGAAAACTGTATAAAAATCACCATCATTCTATTAAAGAGTGTTTAAAATGCAGTAAAGCTGTTTTAAGCATATATTTACATGAACGGATACTACTACATATACATTATATGCATATTAAACCATATTTTATTTTTCTTAGCGATCCTCATTCAAACCTACTCAGATGTAATATAATAACATAAAAATGGATAAATATCAACTTTTTTGCTATTTAGTTTTTAAAATTGAAATTTTATTTGTCTGAGCACCTTCTTTGTATCAAAATTGAAGTATCTGGATGTGAATGACTCCCTCCCCTTTCTACTACTCCTATTTAATTTTCATAAGAAGAAAGAAAAATGGTTTGAAAGGACACATCTGTCGTTTGCTTCCCAGTACAACAGATGAACTGAGAAAAATTAGATTTCTTTTCCTCCCCCGTTGTGTTGATCATTCTCTGCTTGGGAAAAACAATACTTAGTTTGCAAACCTCAATATCTGCCCTCAGAGTGCATCCTTCACATGCAGCTGACGCAATGATAACAGCTACAATTTAGAGAAACGTGTAGTGTCCGTTATCAACTTTCATTTACTGCACACGTCTTATCAGGGGCATATCCGAGCACAAAGCATGGCAGGTTCCGTCCCTCTCTGAATAGCTATTTTGGCATCTGTTCGAGGGGCCCTTACTCGGAGAACAGAGCCCTTCGAACAATCCCCCCCAAAAAAAACCTAAAACAAAACAAAACACCAAAAAACAAACAAAGAAAAAAAAAGAGTTGGTCCCGCCGACCCGCACGGCCCGGGCAGGGCGGCCGTGCAGAGGTCAGGTCGGGGGTTCTCTCGCCCGACCCCCCTCACTCGGTCCGAGGGAAGAGAAAGATACACCGCAGAAAGGGGTTTTTCAGGAAAAGCTGGGGGGAACGACCTGCGCCCGGGAAGCGCTGCAGGGCAGTCTGGGAACACGCTTCTCGCCAGGCCTCCGGCTGCAACCCGGTGCCGGCACCCCACGGCGGGCGGGCGGGGGCAGCGCTGCCGCCGCCACGGCACACAAACGCCGCCGCCCCGGAGGCCGCGGCTGCTCCCGCCGCCCAGGGCAGCCATCTTAAGTCCGGGCGAAGCGCCTTTCCCCTGCGGCTGCCGCCGCACAAAGGGGTGGAACCACGTGACGGCCTCCCCGTGCAGGACGCTCCGGTGCCCACAATCAAGATGGCACGTAGGGCCCACCGCCGCTGCCCTCCCTCCACCCGCCCGGCCCCTCTAGCCCTCTTCCTTCGCCTAAGGCTCTACGCTCTGGCGGCCGGCGCGGGCCCCACTTACTCCGGGGGATAGAGGCGTAGCTCCTCGATATCTCCCAGAAAGCCGAAGAGGGTCCGCATCTGCTCACTAGTCACCGCCGAGGAGAGGTTGGTGACCTGGATGACAGACGTGGGACCCAGGGGGAAGCCTAGCGGCACCCCAATCCCTCCGCTGTTCATCATGGCGGAGCCCGCACAGCCGCTCCGCTCGCGGCTGTGCCACACACTGCCCGAGAGGCGGACCTGACGACAGAGGCGAGCGCGCGGCGCCTGCTAGAGCGTCCTACCGCGCGGACGCTCTAGCGGCGCACTCGACTGCTCCCTGGAGGAGTTTCGGGGTATGCAGCCCGTCGTCCGCCGCCGGCGGCGCGGCCGGGACAGCGCGTGACCCTCGCCCCATCCGGCCTCCGCCGCCCGCCCACAGCTCGGCCGCGGCGGGAAGGGCCTGGCTTCCCACGGAGCCCGCCGGGCCGCCGTTGCCAGGGCGAGTCCAGCGCGGCCCTCGGCCCCGCCTAGAAAGGAGCGCGGGCGGCGCAGGCGGCCCTGCCGTTACCGGGAGCATAGCCCCCGGTCTCCCCTCAGGAAGGGCTCACAGGCGACGAGGCTATGGGGGACCAGGGCCATTCACACGGCCCCAGCACTTCCCTACCCGGTTTCTTTCAGCAAAGCAAAACGATTCTCGTTTAAACTTAGAGTACCAAAAAGCCTGGATACAAAACCCCCACCTGTAGCAGGGCAGGGTTGGACCCATTAATTGATTTGGCATGAAATGTACTGAGCACTCTGCCAGCAAATTAAAATATGCCCACAAGAAACAGAAGAAAGAAACAGATGTCACATTTAAATGCTCTTTGGTAGCCGAGTTCAATAGAAGCGGTTTGATTACCCTAGGGGATAAACCCCTGCAAATACCCTAACTATAGTTAAACAGAAATGGGTTCTAATGGAAGATGTTGTTAATGGATTTGTTACAATTTGACTAAGAATCTATCCCAATTAAATTGATTTTACCTGGAGTTAGAGTTCTCTTTAAAAATTAAGTGGACTAGAGAAAAAGGCTGGGTGCTAAGCGTGTGGGTGATCACTACTAGGGATCTAGCTGCAGTCTTAGGTGGTAGAGAACCACGAATCTTGGCACTGGAAGATGTAAGGTTTCAGACATGAATATTTTAGTTTTTAAAACTTCCCATACCCCAAACCTGAAGCGAGAAGGAACTGAAGTGTTCCTGAAGCTATCTGGGCTGAAAAAGATGGCAAATTTGTGATACTTCCCTGAGCAAGTAGGTCAGTTGTTACAGAATCTCATCAGAAAAGTCTATAGTGCTTCCTTCACTGATAGTGGTAACATAGTAAGCTACATTACAGAATTTTTAGTAATTCTAAGCAATTATCAGAGATTTATTTGATAATGCATATGTTTCAGGCAGTGCATATTTCAAAATTATAATCGGTGCACTCATGTTCTTTTTCTAAAATGAATCCATATTCCAGAAGTACAAGATTTAAGGTCAAAGTTAAATCCTTCCTTTCAGCCATCCTGGTAGCTTTTAATCAGCCAAAGTTTAGAGAAGATTAACCACAAAATTCAAGATCTTTTGTTATATATTGTGCAAAATTAAGCTCTGATATGATTATTCTATCTGTAGGAACATTACATTAAGATTTCCTGGGTTTTGACTAGTACATCTCATCCAAAGGCGGTTAGCAGAGGTGTAGAAGCTATTACTGCTTTGAACACTGTCGTGGTTTAGCGGCAGCTCAGCCCCACACAGCCACTCCCTCACTCCCCCACCGGCAGATGGGGGAGAGAATCAGAAGGGTAACGCTCGTGGGTTGGGATAAGAACAGTTTAATAATTAAAATTAAAAGAAACAACAGTCGAAATGCAATGTAAAGGAGAACAACGAGAGGCGCAAAGCCCCGGGGGAGGGGGAAGGGAGGGGAGAGGGGGAACGAACCGCCGAAACAAACCGCACGCGCCGCAGCCGCTCGCCGCCCGCCGACCCGACGCCACCTCCGCGCTGCAACCGCCCCCCCTCAATACACTGGTCATGGTGTCACATGGTAGGGAATGAACCTGCCATTGGCCAGTCGGGGTCAGCCGCCCCCCTCCATGGCCCTGCCCCTCCCAGCCCCCGCTCCCCCCCCGCCACGCGGCAGAGCGCGGGAAGCTGGAAAGGTAGCCGACCCCCCCAGTGAGGAGAATTAACCCCTTCTCAGCCAAAACCAGCACATTCTCCACCCCTTATTCCATACCATTTACACCATGCCCAGGTCCCTTACGATGCAATACAACCGTACCAACCACCACCCGTCCCCTTCCCATCCTTTAACATAATACACAGACATCATTCCCTTAGTTCATGGACCTTCCCTGTAAAATGTCCATTCAAATGTCCATTGAGTTCACCCAGTCCATGACTCTGGGCTCCATCTGTCGTATCAGTCTTTCAGGGTGGGAGAGATGGTGTGTGGCGTTGGGTTGCTGCATACCGAGTCAGTCACTGTTCCATCACTGCTGCACGGCTTGTTTCATAGTTTATCTTCCATGGGTTGGGAGGCTTGTACTCTGATATCATTGATACAACACAGAGGTGACACACAATATTACATAGCAGTTTTTCATTTTGCCATTCAGTTCATTGGCTGTTTTCACCCAAAATCAAATCCCCTTGAGGCACACATCGGATTTCTCCATCCTCCCGCATCACCCACCAAGTGCACCCAGGCCCTCGAGCAAAAGCAATCCCACGAATGGGTTTGCCTTTGCCTGGGGCAGGAAGAACCCAGACTGTTTTGCCCAGCATACTTTTTGTGTGCACTACAGGGACTCTATCCCCTTCCACAGTATGTAGGATTTCTGACTGGGCAGGGCCAGCTCGGTTGGCAGATCCCCTTGTGTTGACTAACCACGTGGCTTTTGCTAAATATGTATCCCAGTGCTTGAATGTCCCACCCCCCCATTGCTCTCAGTGTAGTTTTTAACAGTCCATTGTACTGTTCAATTTTCCCAGAGGCTTGTGTGTGACAGGGGATGTGATACACCCACTCAATGCCGTGCTCTTAGGCCCAGGTGTCTATGAGGTTGTTTCAGAAATGAGTCCCGTTGCCTGACTCAATTCTCTCTGGGGTGCCATGTCGCCACAGGACTTGGTTTTCGAGGCCCAGGATAGTGTTCCAGGCAGTGGCGTGGGGGACAGGATATGTTTCCAGCCAGCCAGTCGTTGTTTCTACCATTGCAAGCACATGGCGCTTGCCTTGGCGGGTTTGTGGGAGTGTGATACAGTCAGTTTGCCAGGCCTCCCCATATTTATATTTCAGCCATCGTCCCCCATACCACAGAGGCTTTACCCGCTTCGCTTGCTTGATTGCAGCGCATGTCTCACATTCGGGGATAACCTGTGCAATAACATCCATGGTCAAGTCCACCCCTCAATCACGAGCCCACCTGTATGTTGCATCTCTCCCTTGATGGCCTGAGGTGTCATGGGCCCACTGAGTGTTGCCAGTCCAGATCCACCTCAGCCACTTCAATCTTGGCAGCCTGATCTACCTGCTGGTTGTTCCAATGTTCTTCAGTGGCCTGACTCATGGGGACGTGAGCATCCACATGACGTACCTTTACAACCAGGTTCTCTACCCGGGCAGCCATAGCTTGCCACAATGTGGCAGCCCCGGTGGGTTTGTGCCTCTGCGCGGCCAGTTGCTTTGCTTCCACTGCTGTAACCAGGCCCACAGGGCATTTGCCACCATCCGTGAGTCAGTATAGAGATAGAGCACTGGCCACTTTTCCCGTTCAGCAATGTCTAAGGCCAGCTGGATGGCCTTTGCCTCTGCAAACTGGCTCGATTCACCTTCTCTGTCAGCAGTTTCTGCTACTTGTCGTGTAGGACTCCATACAGCAGCCTTCCATCTCCGGTGCTTTCCCACAAGGCGACAGGACCCATCAGTGAACAGGGCATATTGCTTCTCATTTTCTGACAGTTTGTTATACAGTGGGGCTTCTTCAGCATGTGTCACCTCCTCCTCTGGTGATAATCCAAAATCTTTGCCTTCTGGCCAGTCCATAATCAATTCCAAGATTCCTGGGCGACTGGGGTTTCCTACTCGAGCCCACTGGGTGATCAGTGCAACCCATTTACTCCACGTAGCATCAGTTGCATGGTGTGTAGAGGGGACGTTTCCTTTGAACATCCAGCCCAGCACCGGCAGTCGGGGTGCCAGGAGCAACTGTGCCTCAGTACCAACCACTTCTGAAGCAGCTCGGACCCCTTCATATGCTGCCAATATCTCTTTTCCAGTTGGAGTATAGCGGGCTTCAGACCCTCTGTATCCCCAACTCCAAAACCCTAGGGGTCGACCTCGGGTCTCCCCATGCGCTTTCTGCCAGAGGCTCCAGGTAGGGCCATTCTCCCCGGCTGCAGTGTAGAGCACATTTTTTTCATCTTGTCCTGCCCGGACTGGCCCAAGAGCTACTGCATGGACTATTTCTGGTTTAATCTGTTCAAAGGCTTGTCGTTGCTCAGGGCCCCATTTGAAATCATTCTTTTTCCGGGTCACTTGATAGAGAGGGCTTACGATCATACTGTAATTTGGAATATGCATTCTCCAAAAACCCACAGTGCCCAAGAAAGCTTGTGTTTCCTTTTTGCTAGTTGGTGGAGACATGGCTGCTATTTTGTTGATCACATCCATTGGAATCTGACAACGACCATCTTGCCATTTTATTCCTAAGAACTGGATCTCTTGTGCGGGTCCCTTCACCTTACTTTGTTTTATGGCAAAACCAGCTTTCAGAAGGATTTGGACTATTTTCTTCCCTTTCTCAAAAACTTCTTCCGCTGTGTTGCCCCACACAATGATGTCATCAAAGTACTGAGGGTGTTCTGGAGCTTCTCCATGTTCCAGTGCAGTATGGATCAGTCCATGGCAAATGGTAGGGCTGTGTTTCTACCCCTGGGGCAGTCGATTCCAGGTGTACTGGACACCCCTCCATGTGAAAGCAAACTGTGGCCTGCACTCTGCTGTCAGAGGGATGGAGAAGAATGCATTAGCGATATCAATTGTGCCATACCACTTGGCCGCCTTTGACTCCAGTTCGTATTGAAGTTCTAGCATGTCTGGCACAGCAGCACTCAACGGTGGAGTGACTTCATTCAGGCCACGATAGTCTACTGTTAGTCTCCACTCTCCATTAGACTGCCGCACTGGCCGTATGGGACTGTTAAAGGGTGAGTGGGTATTACTGATCACTCCTTGGCTCCTCAGTTGGTGCATGAGTTTATGCATGGGGATCAGAGAGTCTCTGTTGGTGCGATATTGCCGCCGGTGCACTGTTGTGGTGGCAATTGGCACCTGTTGTTCTTCGACCTTCAGCAACCCCACAACAGAAGGGTCCTTTGAGAGACCAGGCAAGGTAGACAGCTGTTTAGTTTCCTCCGTCTCCAAGGCAGCTACACCAAAAGCTCACCTGCACCCTTTTGGGTCCTTGAAATACCCTCTCCTGAGGCAGTCTATGCCAAGGATGCACAGAGCCTCTGGGCCAGTCACAGTGGGGTGCCTTTGCCACTCATTCCCAGTTAGGCTCACTTCGGCCTCCAATACAGTTAGCTCTTGGGATCCCCCTGTCACTGATGGGTTCTGCCCCTATATAATTTGATGGCATTAAGGTGCACTGTGCGCCGGTGTCCACTAAAGCTTTATACTCCTGTGGGTCGGACGTGCCAGGCCATTGGATCCACACAGTCCAGTAAGCCCGGTTGTCTCTTTCCTCCACCTGGCTGGAGGCAGGGCCCCTCTAGTCCTGATCATGGCAGTCACAACTCACTTCCTGTAAATGTGAATCAGGAGTCCCTCTATTACACTTAGAAATAAAATCTGCGCTTCTGCTCCTCTGTCTGGGGACCTGTTCACTGGAAACTGGAGCAGCAGCTTTCCTGGAAGAGCCTCCCTGAGTGACGGTTCTTCCTTGCAGTTCACGTACTCATGCCTGTAGGGTCGAGGTAGGCTTGCCATCCCACCTCCTCATGTCCTCTCCGTGGTCACGCAGGTAGAACCATAGGGTGGCCCGTGGTGTGTATCCCCTTCTTTGAGCCAAAGGATGCTTATTCCTAACAGCTGAGACACTGTTCTGTCGAGGTGGGGAGTAGGACAGATCTTTGAGTTGCTGGACCTCTTGGGATAGTTTCTCCGCAGCAGAGACGAGCAAGGAAGAGATATTTGTGTCGTAATCCCGGAGTCTATCTATCACCTCTGCCACCGTTGGTGTCTCGTCATCTTTCCAGGACATTACTGCCAATGAGTTTGCATGCAAAGATGGTGCGCTCCATACAAACTTCCGCCACATGGGTCGTGTGCACTCGGCTTCACCTGGATCTTCGGATGACTATTGATCGTCCAGGTCACCATAAATCACCTCAAGCACAGCTAATTCCCTTACATACTGGATGCCTTTCTCCATAGTTGTCCATTTTCCTGGGCGATATGTAACATCTTCTTTAAAGGGATACCCTTCCTTCACTCCAGACAGGAGTCACCTCCAGAGGCTGAGGGCTTGTGGTTTTTTCCCAATTGCTTTGTCAGCGCCCCCTTCCCCAGAAAGGGATCCCAATTGTTTGGCTTCTTTTCCCTCTAGTTCCAGGCTACTGGCCCCATCATCCCAGCATCACAGCAGCCAGGTGACAATGTGCTCACCTGAACAACGGCTGAAATCTTTTCGCACATCTCACAACTCACTCAAGGACAGGGATTGGGTGGTCTCTATTTCATTTATGACTTCTTCCTCCTCTCCTTGTGACAGCCCTGATTTTTCATCATCCCATTCTAAAGGAGTTGATGTCTGCTTCCAATATTTCATCTTGTGTATGGGGGCAACTGATACTGGTACAGGTTGATTCTCTGTGCCAGCTCCAGTACTTGTTGTGGGGGTTTGAGTGGCTGTCAGGGCTGGAATGACTACAGTGCCAATCACTTTACATTTCAATCCAGAGACCTTCTCTTCCCCCTGGGGGCACTGAATACTGTTGAGCAGGGCTCCATACGCATGGGCCAGACCCCAGCACATTGCAGTGATCTGTGTCTCTCTGGAGTTCCCAGTGTAACAGCATACTTTCTCCAGATATTCTACTAGTTTTTTAGGATTCTGCACTTGTTCGGGGTGAAACTCCAAAACACTGGGGGTGCCCACTGCCCTAGGTATTTGCCCATGCTATCCCACATGCCCTGCTGCTCAAAATTATCAAGCCTTGGGGCAGATTTCTGGGTGATATTCTTAAGTTGCTTAGTCAAAACCAAAACAACATGCCCAAAAACTAACAATAAGTGCACCTTAACCACCCAAGGATGTTCAAGATACAAAAACGTTGTTGTAATAGAGGCAGAGACATCATAGAACAAACTTGCAAAGATACTATTCTGTATTTCCTCCATATAAAATCTCTCAGAGGAGGAGGTAAAATTGCTAATTGCCTCAGCAAGGTGGTATCCAAAGTACAGTAATCGTTTCAAACCCCAAATACCAGATAAAGCTGAAAACGAGTGTTTGTATAACAAATCTCGTAGGCAAAACATTACTAATCACAGCAGAACACAACAGACTCAACAAACCAACACCGATCTTTAACACCAACTGCAAAAAGGACAACATGGTGCAGTGACCAGCAGCTGTTGTTATCTCCAACCCTTGAGCCCCACGTTGGGTGCCAAAAAGACTGTCGTGGTTTAGCGGCAGCTCAGCCCCACACAGCCGCTCGCTCACTCCCCCACCGGTAGATGGGGGAGAGAATCAGAAGGGTAACGCTCGTGGGTTGGGATAAGAACAGTTTAATAATTAAAATTAAAAGAAACAACAGTAGAAATGCAACGTAAAGGAGAACAACGAGAGGCGCAAAGCCCCGGGGGAGGGGGGAAGGGAGGGGAGAGGGGGAACAAACCGCCGAAACAAACCGCACGCGCCGCAGCCGCTCGCCGCCCGCCGACCCGACGCCGCCTCCGCGCTGCAACCGCCCCCCCCCAATACACTGGCCATGGTGTCACATGGTAGGGAATGAACCTGCCATTGGCCAGTCGGGGTCAGCCGCCCCCACCATGGCCCTGCCCCTCCCAGCCCCCCCCCCCCCGCCACGCGGCAGAGCGCGGGAAGCTGGAAAGGTAGCCGACCCCCCCAGTGAGGAGAATTAACCCCTTCTCAGCCAAAACCAGCACAAACATTCTTGTCTTTTCTAGTTGCATCTCTCAGTGGAGGGTACCAGAAAAAAAGAGCTCTAAAATTTGCAAATAGAAAAGTTCTGTGATGTCAGAACTGACCACGATACCTTCCTTCAGGTAATGCCTTTAACAGTATGTATGAAATTCTGAGCCACTGGTCTGCTTCCCAGAAACAGAATAGAAGCAAAAGACTGTTTAGATTTTGTAGTTGTCATTCCCTGCCACAGGACAAAATTAGCTTGGGAAATAATACAAAGAAATAGAATAATTTGGACTTCAGAAGAATAGCAAAAAAAACCCCCAAACCTCAAACCCCAATGCTGCAAAGCGTGGTTCACACAGGCTGCCATTAAAATACCAGAAGCAAACAATTACGCTGTTTTGGCCAAACTGTTCAAAATTTAGAAGTATTTAAGAGCCAATCCCTCTCTTTTAATAAAAAGCAGAGCTATTGGGGGGAAAAAAAAATTAAATAAAACAGGTGGACATGCAGAAGGGGAACTGATGTAGAAGCAGCATCCAAACATCATCATCTCTCTAATCAACGGTTAACAGACCTGCTTTGACATTGTCTTACGGGTTGCTGGAGGCCAAGAAAAAACTTCAGCCGTGATCTGAGTTGATTAATACATGTAGGAGATTCTTTTCAATTTTGCTCACCTGATTTTATACTTTTTAATAACTATACTAGTGCACTTATATTCAATAAATAAATTCTATCACTTTACCTTCACCTTTCTTGAACAGGCAGTGATGCTGCGTTAACTAGCAAAGACCAAGGCATTCCATGTCTGCAGTGTGGAAATCCTTCAGTTTCTCCCAGCTGGGGATCCTGACACCAGACTCCTGACAATCCACGTAGTACGTTTTGACTGAGCCCCAGTTCTGGAACTCTAACCATGATTTCAGAAATCCATTTGCAATTGCAGTGATCTTGACTCAGCAAGGCTTTTGTGACTGTGGCCCGCTGATATCCTGCAGAAAATGAATTTTTCCAATAAATAATAGCAATAGACCATGTCAGCTTTGCAAAACAGTATCTAGCAGTCAGAGGAGGGAGCTGAGAGATAAGGAAGCATTTGTTTTATGACTGTGTCCTTGAAGAATAGCTGAGAGACTGATAAAAGGGAAGATCCTGCCTCAGAAGATGCCAAAAGCTGGGTGATAAAGTGTGAATTCAGGGAGGATGACTACTTGGGATGTTTATGCATGTTGATAAGATCTAAAAATAAGTGCCCTTTAGGTGAACTGTCCTCATTATAATACTAAAAATAATGCCCATAGGCCAGAAAAACCCCTACTCATATAAGCCCCTTACTCTCTGAGCATGCCTGTCAAATTTAAAGGGAACTGTACCTTTAAGATGAAGTGAGAAAGAAACCAGTGACCAGCTGGGGGGTGGGAATGTGAGCTGTGACTGACACATGTAACTGTATAAATACCTCACAGTTTCTCTGTGCAGTGTGCTAGTTTTGTGGCATTACCACCTAGCAGCAATCTTTGTGCAAAAATGAATTGAATAAAACACCTCCGCTCTGTGTGTAGTTCAGCGTTTTGCACACTGGGTGAATGAACCCGCTTTTGGGAAAACACCACAACATCCTCATAGACAAACCGATGAAGTACAGATTGGATGAGCGGGCAGTCGCGTACACTGGACGCTGGCTGAACTGCCCTGTCCTGCTAAAAGGGTTGGCGTCAGTGGCACAAAATCCAGCTGGCAATGAGTAGTGATGTACTACTGTTGGGTCTAATACTGCTATATCATCATTATGTCTTCATTAATGACCTGGACGGTGGGACATAGCGCAACCTGAGCAGGTTTGCAGACGATACTGAGTTCAGAGGAGCAGATGATACCTTAGAGCATACATGCTGCCATTCAGAGCGATCTCAAAAGACTGGAGAAGTGGGCATCTAATGTTGTTGAGCAAAGGGAAATGTCAGGTCCTGCACCTGGGCAGGATTAACCCCATGCACCAGTACCTGCTGGAGGCCAACTGGCTGGAGGTCCAACTGGCAGAAAAGGACTGGGGAATCCTGCTTAATGTTTAACACGAGCAAGCAACACGCTCTTGTTGCAAAGAAGGCCAACAGGCCCCTGGGCTGTGCTAGCAAGAGCATCACAGGCAGGTTGAGGAAGGTGATCCTTGCCCCCTACTCAGCACTGGAGAGGCCACATCTGGAGTGCTGTGTTGGTGCTAGGCTTTCCAGCTCAAGAGACTTCTTCTCAATGTGAATAAATACCAGTTGGAACAGTATAAACAAGACTGCCAGACTCTTCCCAGTGGTGTCCAGTGACAGGACAAGAGGCAATGGGCACAAATTGAAATACAGGAAATTTAATTTAATCATAAGAAAAAACCGCTTTGTTTAACTGTGAGGGTGGCTGACTGGAACTGGTTGCTCAGAGGAGTTGTGGAACCTCTGTTTTGGAGATAGTCAAAACCTGGCCTGAGTAACCTGCACTAGTTGACTTTGTTTTGAGCAGGGTGGGGTTGGACTGGGTGATCTCTGGAGGGCCTTCCAGCCTCAGGAAGTCTGTGATTCAGTGAGAATTAAAGGTGCTTTCCTGAACAGAGTTCACTTACTCAATCATTCTTAGTTGATAAGAAGCTTGGAATAATACTTTTTGTTAACTTTCTGTAATAATGGAGATACTCTTTAGTAATGCAGGAAGTCTTTGAATATCCATTGCAAGTGTTACGTTACTGCTATCTTGCTCAGAATGTCTGTAGTCAGCGCAGGTCTACAGTTGGTGGAATGATCCATTCTTTGTTTTTCATGTGTGCTACAAGATATTTGAACTACTTCACTGATGTTTTCCATAATCATGTATCTTCTTCAAGGAGAGAGAACCTAACAGACTGTAATTCTTACTGTCATATTGCCAAAACTGTTGATTAGAGAGAATCAGCAATGCTTTGCTCAAATACAACTACATTGAACAGGATTTGATGGAATGTAATCAACAAGTGAGATTAGTGTCACTAATTCAAATAGGAGAACAAGCATGAAGAATGTATTTGTTTTTCTGCACTACTGTCACAGAAAGGAACAATGCTTGACTTAAACCAAGATGCAATTAAGAACAAACAGCATTTCTGCAAGGAAAGGCTAGCTGCCAGTTTCCCAGGTAGTGTTGGAGCAAAGCAATGTTTGGAATTGTGCAGTAGATCATATAAAGTAACGCTTTTTATTGGCCAAGCAGCACATGGACTATCAAGCGCATTATTGCCAACCTAAGTTAAACTGTAAGATAGTCTGCAAAACACTTTGTCTGAGAAACCTGTGGGTACCTGAAAATCTCAAAGAATTTCCATCACTGTCAGCAAAACCAGCTAATCTCAGAGGTTTGTGTCTGTCAGAGTATTTGTCTGTATGTCAAACTACATTTCCCATTTGTCATAAGATTTTTCTCAATCACCAGTTATTCTTTGTGTGGTGCTGTAGCACCTGTTATTCACCTGACTGAGTCAACGGTCTATGGAACAAAGAAAAAAGACCGATAGGTAGGTTGGTTGGGGAAGATCCACACATATGGTGATAGGGTGGCCAAATGACTGATACTCCTTTCAGTGGGCATTTCTCAGCCAAGTTTGGTTGTCATGCTGCTAGATGTTTCAGTGCAGGCTATTTATCTATCAACTCACATTAATACATTTGCGGAACACTAAACAACACACACATTGTTCTGTTTTTTTAGTCAAGCTTTCATAATGCTGCAACTGTGCACTAAACTCTGAAAAAAGCTAGTAGCCCTCAGGGGAAAAAAAGTGACCGAACATTACAATAATCATTGTGTAATGCAGTTTGAATTTAGGAAACTTTTGACATCTTACTGAGACTTCAAGAAAATTTTGAGTGAAAGGTACAAACGTTTAAAATACTGCATCATTTAACCATAGCTAGTACCTTTGGTTCTCATTAAAGCGTTCAAGTTGTGTTTAGTAGGTTACTTTTTATTTATTTAAGATGGTGAATTTATATGTTTAACTTAACATTTCAGTATATGAGAGTGGTTAAAATAGACATGTATCAGTCTGGTGAAGAGATCCAAATAACAGTGTTTTTCTTCTGAATGGTCTTTCACAAGCACTACTAGAACGCCACTAAAAGCCAGTATGTTAGTATAGCTTTTGCTACATAAGTTTGTTTCCATACACAGTAGCTATACACCATTTGCCTTGCCATACAACCAAGATTCCAATGTTTTGCATAGATGGGTGATGCAGAACACTGGAAACAAGTGTGTCTTTTACAGCACGAATATTCCTTCTCTTGTCAATTAATCAAGAGGCATAATGTTCAAATGCCAGTCTCATCCTACTCACAGTAGACTGCCTGTTCAGATTCACTGCTGGTAATACTCGCTTTCTCAGTTTTTTCCCATTTGTGCGCTCCAGGTCAGGATATTTTTCTGCATCTCATAATCAGTCAGGAATTTTACTCAATGTATAAATTCACGCGGAGATGCTTGCCAAGTTCTGCACATGGCCAAAACCTCATTTCTGATAGTAGGAGCTGTTTCTCGTCAAAGTAGGCGGTTAGGATGAAATCTGAAAACTATAGTGTATGTTTTGCCTACATCCACAGTTATTTCAGCACATTTTATTTTGGAATAAGACCGCACATGGAGGTAGGATTTTTGAAATATCTAATGCAATTCAGGTTCACATCTCAGTTTAACTTGAACTAACTTTCAAACACAGACAAATCGGAAAAGGTTAACTTTGTAGCATTTCACAGAAAGTAGACTTCACTCTGAACTCTGACAAATCAACAGCTCTTCCCAAATGCTAGAAACTGATTTCACCCCTTTTCCATTGTTATACTATTTGGGTTTATCAGGTAGCTGCTTTTGTATATGCCTTAGTATAATACTTCAGAGTTTTTTAAAATAAAACTTTTGTGTAGTGGAGGAAAACATCTTACAGAAAACAGACCCTTAATTCTGTGAAGTAATCCCTGCTCCACCACATCTGTAGTCTCAAAAATTACATAAAATGCATCTAACAAGACCTATTTTTCACAGAGACCAATTTTATATCCCTACCCAGAAAAAATATCGAAGGATTTTTCTAGCATATTTCTCTAGTATTAGTTGTTTTTCCCAGATGGAACTTGATCTAGAAATCTTAAAATCCTACCAATATTAACAGATATTAACTCTACATAGCCAACATAAGCAGCTGAAACCCTTTCAAAGTTCCTGCCTCCGGATGGCAGTCATCAATATAAACTGGCATTGCTAAACTGAAACAGCTGTGAGATTTCTGCATCTGCTTTCTATCTGTTTTATGGCAAACACATGAAAAAAGCTAGGATTGTTGTATTTAGCATAGCAGTATCAGTTGTAAGAGTCATATTAGCAGCTATATGAGTGTGTTTTATAATGAAGTTCCCCTTCTCTCCATAAAATTGCTTATATCAAAGATGGAGTAGCTTGTCTCAGCTTTCAATTCTTTTTAAACTTACTCTGAAATAAGATGAAGTATTAGATAGTACTTTTATCTCTGAATCTCCAAGTGCCTATTAACATAGGAAGATTATTGCCACCATTTACAGACTGGGAAAATGCACCAAAGTGAGTGAGCGAGAGATCTGAGAACAGATTCTGCATCCGATTATCATTTCAGGGCAGCATTTCTTCAGTCCCTTGTGAAACCTAGTATCTGTTTTCCAGACAACACTACTTGGATTACAGAAGCATTTCTTCTTGAAAAGGGGTTTTTACAAGACCCTCTTTAACCGGTATGAAATTCTACATGTCAATTTTGTAAATTTCTATTAAACCAAAAGTTTTATGATATATGTTTAAGAGCAGTATGTGTGAATACATATGTGTAGGATAAGGAAAAGTAAATGTTAAAATTCGGCTTTTTTTTTTTTCTTTAAATTCAATTGAGTGTCTGCTGAGAGATCTGCTACTTACTATTTTTCTGGCTATTGGAACAGTTCAGGTCGGTCCCTGCTATTTCTAGAGGGGAAAAAAAGGCATTTTTTTTCCTTTGCTATGAGGTTCATCCTGCTGTGAGTCACAGCATATATCTCTGCATAAAAGGAAGATGTTTTTAAATCTCAGAAATACCTATCTGAACAAGATAGTTCAAAGGAGTTGGATAGAAAACTCTGGAATTCATTGGGAAGAACTTCCTTTGCCTTCCAGCCAGAGTTTGCAGAGGTAGGGCAAGAAGTTTAAATACATTTAGGACACGAAGATTTTATTCCTCTAAAGCCAAATAATTTCACATATATTGGAGAAACTGCGGAAATGGGCCTCTCTATTTTAGTGCCTGACTCTGGGGCATGAACACAGTTCCAGTCTACCCATTAGATACGAAATTTCCTTTTTTTGTCCAACAGCTCAATTACCATCATCATATATATTGATTTGGTAACCTGGACTTCACAGAGTATTATCTTCAGCTAGCTAATATCACCTGGAACTGAAAAAAAATGACAACAGTAGTGAGTTTTTGGTTTGGGAATATTGTTTTGAAGGACAATAATCCAGGTATTGTTGCAGCTGAAGTGGTTGCTTTAATTTGTTCTCTCATGCTGAATTTCAGAGAATACTATAAGTTTTGTTCACGTGGGTCAACTAAATCCTTATCTGAGATACAGAAAAAATATGAATAACGGTAACTTGCTTAAAAATCTAGGCATGTGTGTCATGCTGCATGGTAAGGTGAGGAGGTCTGAGCACAGTCACCCTTTGCCAGCAGTTTTAGTTCCCAGACTCCTTCATGGCATCAGAATATAGACTTCCACTGACAACAGAAGAATGAGAACCTTTATAATTGTGAAATCTGAAAACGTAATGGAGTATAACTCAATGCAAATAAACGTTGGCTTTTTATCTATAACTTTTATTTGAAAGCAGTATAAAAAAGACATTATTGCAAAACTAACCGAGTTCAGTAAGTGCTAATGCTGAAAATTTTTTTGCTGTCTTAAGATGTTTTGGAATCCTAAGATGTCTTAAAATATAAGCAAATCATGATTAACACTATAATAGAATAATTACAATCTACAATTAAAAACCCACCATGTCACTTACTGCAGAGTCAGTCCCATTATTCAAATCACCAAGTGTATTTTCATAGCTTTTAAAATCAAAAAGTAGGAGAAGAGAATTGTTTGGAGGCTTTTCAGCATAGTTTCTAACCCTTACATACATCAACTCCAACCTCATCAGTCATTTCTCACTACAGTTAGCAAATTAGATGATTTTACATGATTATTTCATTTTCCCAGGACTTTGTGTCAGCTGACCAGCTGTTAAAATCTATTTCAGTATTTATTAGTAAACCTCACTTTCTCAGTAGAGGAGCCATGGCTTTCAGCTGAAATACTTCTGGCAGAAACATTCTCAGCAAAAATGCCTTCGCCATATTCAAAACCTGTTGTTGATTATTCTGTTGTGAGTGGAAGTTGTTGCAGACAAAAATCAACCAAATATACTAAAATATTATGATGTTAGGAGCCTTGGCACAATACTTTGGAATCATGTATTTTGCCAGTGCATACCTGTAGTTCAATATAATTCAATAGAAAGCTTTTCCCCCTTTCTGTTGGTTTGTTGCTTTTCTTTCTCCAAAGTTTCCTTCACAAATCATCAACATTAGCAATTGAATGAGAATTTCTCTGTAGAGCATCTAGTTCATCTGCTACTAGTTTCTCTATTAAATAGAGACAGTCCTTGAGAAGTTTGTCCAAATCGGTATTTTCATGTCTGGCAAACAGGAGCGAATGGTCCGTCACAGTTTTTTTATTAACGTGGACAATACTGAAACATAAACAGTTCAGCAATTTGCAGGGTCCAGCTGTGCCTCATGAAACGTATGCAGTGCAGAGCCATAATCCCCTTTGTGTTATGCAGCTGCAAAAATAATGTTGCAGATGACTGTAATTGGAAATTTAATTCCCGATGCTCGAAAGTTCAGGCCATCAGAGAAGTTATATCATTTCAGCAATATGACCTTTCACAGGGAACTGTTCTCAGCCATCTTGGGAACCTCGCCAGCCCAGTCACATGATACTTGTTCTCTCACACCTTCTTATTACATCTCTAGAACATTTACTTGGGTATTCATATGATGTGAGCGGCTGAAAGTGGGTGACTCAGCCATTACAAGCTATATCTTAACTGCACCTTTCACAGCTCAGTAACATTTATCCATAGCTACTTAGTAGATTTTCCCTCAAGTGGGTTAAATGCAACCTACGTTTGAAATGCACAAAATCCTGCGCAGAGTATTTCTGATGTAGTCTAACATAGTAGGTTGTAATGCTTATTTCACGTTTTCTCTTCCTTTAGTCCACATAGTTGCTTCTTTTTCTATACTTAACTCTTAGCCTTAATAGAAAGCAATATCTCAAAGTGCAGTATGGAAATAGAAGTCATGTTCTTGCAGACAACACCAGGTAGAGCACACACAAGAAGTCAGAGACCTGGAAATCAGGGAGTGTGACAGAGGAGAGGGGCTGGACTGCACGAAGTGGTGATGAAGGGGACTTGAAACGAGGCTTTTAGGAAGCCATAGGAGAGGGGGACTCCTGGGAACCTTGCAAGAAACTTGAGGGCACCTGCTGCTGCCAGACATGAGGCAAGGGGAGCCACAGGGCTGTAGGCCTGGGGAAGCTCTGGCAGCCCTTGGTCAGCAGCCCTTGGTCGGCAGCCCTTGACGTAGGGTGCCTGGAGGCTTTGTGGGCAACTGCCTCTGCTTCAGGAGGGCGACGCCCCCGCCCTTTTAGCTGGTGCTAGGGAGAGGCTCGTGCCAGAGTTTGGTGGATCAGAGGGAGTGCCTGGGGTGTCTCCTGGACCTTTCCTGCAGGAGGTGTGCTGCTGTTGGAGAGCCATACTGCTAAGCAGAGTTACGGCAGTCAGCAGGCGATGCAGCATCAGAGAGAGACAAGATCTCCTATCTCCAGCTTCAAGAGTCCTGGACCCCCAACACAGTGCAGACCTGGGCAGAATCTGTCACAACCAGAACTGCAATTAGAAAATCACCGGAAAGCAATGTCTGGAAGTTGGTGTCTCCTGGCACGGTGTGTAAGGCTCCTGCTCCACCTGAGGTTCACTGCCCTCAAAGCTGTGGAAGAGCTGAGGGTGCTTTCAAGCAAAGCATCTGGACAGACTGACCCTCAGCCATGCCAGACCACCTGGAGGAAGTAGTGAGTGTAGGGGGCAGCTCCCTGCTGCAGGGCACAGAGGCACTCATCTGCTGACCTGACCACTGGCTACAGAAGCTTGCTGCTTCTTGAGGACCCAGATCAAGGATGTTTTGGAGAGACTGCCAAAACTTGTCCCAGACTCTGATTGTGACCCCCTGCCATTCTCCCACATGAGCACCAGCGATACCTCCAGGGGCAACTGGGAGAGGATCTATCACCCCCAGTCTCTGTGGGGACAGTCAAGGGCGTGGGGTCCCAGGTGCTCTTCTCCTCAGTCCTGCTCGTGAGAGGAGAGGGCATGAAGAGGAGGGGAGTGGTCACGAGCATCAACATTTGGGTGCAGAGCGGGGGTTAGCAACACAGTTTTGGTTTCTGTCACCATCCAATACTCTCTGGTTAGAGAAATGGGATCCACCTCCCTAAGTGGTGTTGGTGATGTAGTAATTCTTAAGATTCACAGTTAAGTAATCATATAATATCTAGACATCACTTTCAAAAATGTGTCAAGTCTAGAAATGAAGAATTTTCACTGATGGAACATACATTTGTACAGAAACTGTGTGTGCACCTCCCCAGGTAACCTGAAAGTCCTGGCTACTGAAGGAATAGCATAGATAGCTGTAGAAAGCTTCATTTCTTTAACAAAAATAAACTATAAAGACACTGATATGATGTCAAATGTGATTACATTCATTATTATCAGTTTCCAGTGGCTTTTTTTCTTAGCTCTTTATTATAAAAGCTTCCTCTCCCTGCCAATAGTCAACAGTTTTCTTCAGTCTTCATAATCTTCATAATTTTAAGAAGAATCTGATGGAGTCATGTCACAGAAAATTAAATCGGGTATTTTATTGCTTAGCTGTTGAGGATGAATAAGAAAGTGAATTAAAAACAGTGGGTTCCCAAGCCTAGAAGTAACAGCCCCAGATATACATAATGCCTCTATCGGCTGGTTGCAGTAATACTTCTGTACATTAGAGATCATTCTTAGTGAAACAGTAACATTTAGCAACTTGTCAGTTCAAGTATAAAATCACAAATTCCTAAAGGACCTTCACTGTTATATGGGCTAAGGAAGAACTACCTAAATGACCTCTGCTGTGCTAAGTATGAATCGATGCTTTAGTGGAACAGCACATCAGGTTCATTCATTCCTGACAAATGTGAACAGAGTCTTAAAATTTCTCAAATGGAGCAAAAATATACAAGATGTCACTTAAGGTACAATTCTGTGGAGTGAGTGCAGACAAACCCAGGTTTTCCAAAATCACCTGCTGTGGCATAAGCTAAGGTTTTCTTTTTGGATATTTGTTTTCAAACCCAAGTTGTACGGCAGAACTTGACCTTTAGTTGGCACTAGCCAACTGTGGTAAGAAAGAGTTGTTTTTTGTCTTGTTTTGAAGGCAGTTTAGAAACATCTAGGTTTGTCCTCTTGGGAAGAGTGAAAAAAACACCAAAAAGCCCCTGAAAAACCCAGTAATAGAGCACCTGCATGATCTGAGACTCTCCCATGATGCAGAAGCATCTGGGGCCAGCATTATTTGATAAAGTCCTGTCCCAGGGAGACCAATTGGTGCAGAAAAAGTATTCAAGCAACAAGGAACTCTGGGTTCAAACTTAGATTTAGAGATCAATAAGGGAATAAAGACAGAAATTATTTACATTGAGCTTCCTAAATTAGATCAGTTATCGCACTCATTATTTGTCTTTTTTAATTTTACAGGATAGATTCTAAGACTCTTTGGAAGACTCTGAAAGAACCAAAACCTGTTACTAATGACAGGCTTTTTAGAGGCAGTATCAGCTGTTCATGAGGAAGCCTCTGACACAAAACAACAGTTTTCTAAAATACTTCTAGTTTCCTTAAGAGCAGGAAAGTTTTATTTCAGAAACTATACTTGTTCTGGTTGGAACAGATGTTCCAACATTTGTTTTCAGAGGGCAGATGCAGATTTGCCTTTTTAAATGAAAACTATAGGGAGTGCTGTAGTGCATCTTTAATTTTCTATGCAAGACCATTCAGAACAAGTGATCTACTCCAAGGCACTGAAAAACTTTTTAAATTTACTTATTCAGGTGGGCTGCTGGGAAAGGTAATTCTTGATGGCAGAACAGCAGAAATTATTTGATACTGTAACTTGAAAAAATTTTCCTAAAATCAGCTATACCCAACTGAGTAGACAAAATTAAATAAAGAAAGATTTTTGAGAAAGGTGTTTCTTTTGTTTGACCTTTTTGTTTCATTTTTTAACAGGGAAAACTTACTGAAATAGCATCCTTGTTCATGACAAAATATGGCTCTAATTACAACAGACTGAGAAATAACAGAATCACATAAAACTGGCCAAGACGGATTCAGACACTCCATCAAATAATCAGTTTCTAGCCATATTTTATACACTTCAGCCAAAAATTCATTAATGCTGCAGGACTGTAGGTAGCATATTGCTTAAGCAAGTCATTGAACTGACAAGCATTAGGTCAGAGGTTTTCTGTCTTCTGACTTTGGTTTACCAGTGTATGATCTTAAATAGAAATTTTCACTTCTCTTTGGCTACTTCCATTTTTCATATAACAACTCTTTTAGATGGGAAATTTAATAGGGCAGTTGTAACATTTGCTGTAGCAGAATCCCAGTTTCAAGGTAGTCTCATAGATGCTGCAACAGAATCTTCTGTACACATTGTAAAACTGAATTTAATCCAAGGCAACAGAAATAACACACCAAAATCCAATTTCTGATAAACAGTGCCTCCAGTCAGAAAAGCACTAGATGGACCCAGGATTTTCAGGTGTTGATTAAAAAGCAAGCTGTTGAGTTATGAAATAAAGGAGACCAAAGGCTCAGTTGCACGGGAATGAGTTTACCTAACAAAAAGTACCTGTGAAATGGGAAAGAATAAGTTTGAAGCATGATGCATAGAAGGCAGGAAAGACACCAAAAAGGTTTTCAAGAAGAGAGCTCACAGGGAAAAATACCCAAGTATTTAGTAGGGAGCTATATAGTAAGGTTAGTAGGGAGCAAATACAGAAAATCTTACTTAAGGAGGGGCCCAATACTCCAGGGTCATCAGGGCTGTAACCCATTAGAGTTAGAATCAGTTTTCTGTGTAGAGGAAGTAGGAAGTCAAGCAGTAGGTGATATTGATATGCCAGGTCCACATATACAAGGGAAAAAGACTAAACAGTTTGTGTTACTACCTTGTCAGGTGGCTCCCAAGAAAACTGGATGTAAACCTGCATCTACCACCCCTGTGAAATTCTGTACCTAGCTCTTCACTTGCTTTACCACATAACCCTTGTACATCTCGCCAGAGCACACTCAAGACACTCAATTTTAACCCTGCTCCTTGGCTTAGTCACCCTGCTCTGCTATTGAAACTACTGAGTTTGCATCAGATACAGGCCACTCATCCCTTTAGGAGAGAAGCCACTGGCTGCCCTAACTGATTTCATTGCAAGACTGGGTTACTCAAAAAAGTATTTCAGTATTGTGAATAACCCAAGTCCTGCAATGAAATCACCCTGGGACACTGAGATGCATGGAGCCTGAAACACAAATGAGACTTTACTAGTGTATGATAGAGTCCTAAGGTCTACAGAAACTACAGAAGAATAAACTGGTGTTTTGGAGAAATTCCTAGAACTTCAATAAGTCAATTACACACAACTTTAAAGAGCATTAGTTTATTATCTATTCTCCATGTCTTACCCAGAAACAGTCTAATTATATACAAAAAATTTGGAATGTTGAATAAATGCTGATCAATAAAAACATTTTGTAGCTGTTGACAAGGGAGTATTTCTAAACAAAACCAAAATAATAATAAAGGTTTGATTCTGTGTGTTGTTTATTGCTATGTTTGTGTTAATAGAATGCTTTCAAGTATATACACATTTTTTTCTTTTTAATTCCATTCAAAAGAAGAAAAAAATATTTACATAATAAATATGTGGGAGACTTCATCTTTTTATTACATCAGTTGAACTGATTCTTTAATGAACTATTAAAAACAGAAAGAATTAACAAGAGTTTGCATCAACTCATCCCCATGCTGAGCAACTTAGGCTGCTCATGAAATTTATTCTATTCAAAATGTAGTTTAAGATGCATTCAAAAAGAAAAGTGCCGATACTGTCTCTCCTCGTGCTGAATCCTGGCTGGACTACTTCAGGAGACATCTTTCTCCCACCCTCTGCAAAATTATCTAGTTTGACATGTGTTTACCTTTACACACAGACATTGAAGGAACAAACACATTTAAATCCACTGAAAACTCCAACATTTACTGAGTAAAATCAGTATAACCCATGTTTTATTAGATGGTTAATTTTCTAATTTACTGCAGACAAGCTTTGGCCAAGTATTTCCACAAGAAGTACTAAACTTCTTGCTATAAATCTCTACTTCTATAGTTCTACCACAGCCAAACAGTTTTTGGTAGAATTTTCCTGTGATACATAAACTGAAAATTAACTGACACAACAACATTTAGCACTTCTGTTACCATTAAAGTAAAAAACAATACAGTATAATTCCTCAGTGATATACTCAAATGTGTTGCAAAATGTCTACAAAGTCAGTCCAAGATCAGTAAAGAATCAGTTCTGCTTTTTGGACTTTTTCCTTCCCAAAGACACAAGTTATGTAGAAGACCAAGGTAATGTAGGACTTGTCTGCATGCGTTCCCTTTAAAAGGCAGTGTGTGGTAAAAATAACAAGATTAAAGTAATGAACATGTGATGTGAACATTTTGCATTTTCAATTAAAAAAGAAACTAAACAACAACAAAACACATCTTAGAAGGGGAAGACTGAAGCCTGCCATTATATGTTTCTCATTCTTTTCTTTGAAGATTAACAGCACACAGAAAATAAGTGAATTTTATCAAAATACAGCACATTTCTGCTAATATATCAAAAAATCATTTTCTATGTAAATATTACTGAAAATAAACTAAAAAGAATTACAATATACAAAGTGTTAAAGGGTTTCAATTAAAGTTATTTGGCCTATACACAGTACAATAAGCAATACTTAACATCTCTGAAAGAAGTGCAATAATATTGGAGTTCACTTATTTTAAAAGTACTGCCTGTTTATTACCACTAGCTATGCGTAATTTCTCTCCCTTACAGCTCATTGTCCGAAAACTAAAGGAGGCTGGTGGTTTTGCTAGCTTTATTGTAAGCATTTACTTTTGTACACATGGGTTGAAAAAAGCAACTTATACCTGTCTGAAACTACCAACTTAAGTAATCAGAAATGAACTGCAATAATTGAATATTGCTCCAATGGCAGGCTAGTCATTAGCCCTGATTAGAAACAGTTATTGGTCTTCTATGGCACTTTCCCCTGGTCCGTAACAACCGTGTATTAATTATCACTGCAGATTATGCAGTCTGTTCAAATACAAATGAGAAAAATAAAGTTAATGTTTCTGGTAAACAAAATTAATAGAAGCATAATTGAATAGTTTATACAGTAATAAGGAACAAAGGCAGCCTGTGGTAAATCACTATTATATTAATATAGTTAGAAACCCTTTAATGACTCTGAAGTGTCTAGTTCACATTTAATGTTACCTGTAGGAACAGCCCTTTAAGAAACATCATTACGAACTGGTGGGTTGTAAGTACACCCTCCCTTTGCTCTCCATCTCACCCCAGCAATTCTCCATCACTGTCCAAAGTTTCACAAACTTGCTTTGGTTACCTAGCACCATGCGTATGGTTTCCTTTTTGATTAACAAGGCAATGCAAAGGCCAAACAAATCGAGAAGTCTTTCATAACCCTTCCTGCATCATTTACTTTGTCCGTGTTTAAATAGATGTTACAGGCAACAACCTTACAAAAACTGGCCGTTTCAGTTTCATTTTTTTAAATCTAGAATGTTAGAATGGAGTACTTTTTATAAAGATAGAAGTATCACCATTTGCACAAAATTGGGGATTTCCACAGCAGAGAAAATCCTCTGGGCACATTTCCACAGTACAGTTGAAAGAATTATGTATGCAAGAAAACCCAACAAAACATGAATCACATATGGCAAATGAATATTCAATTGCTACATTAATAACAAATCCTGTAGAATATCACAAATTTGTAATTACAGTCTTCCTAAAAAACACCATAAGCTTTTATTGCATTTTCTATTGGTAGACGTACACTCCAGAACTAAACAGTTTTTCTTCTCTCCTGATTCCAGATACAGATAGCAGATAGTTGTTTCACCTGGCCTTTATTCTGTCCAACCAGCACCACCTTCTATCTACCCATTCATCTATACAATGTGCACATAGCAAAGCCAACATTTCATATCTCCTGTCCATATCTACAGAAGTGGTTTTAGCGTAACACATTAATATCTGGTGAATAAAAATAAAGGCAGTAAACAGCTACAGGACAGACAGCCCTGCCATCTGTCCGTTGGCTACAACTGAGGCTTTGCAAAGCCTTGCACAAAGTTTAGTAATGTGTATGAATTATCCAAAAATAAACCTACCATGTGTACAAAAAAAACCACAGGTTTGTTCTTGGAGGAGTGATCCTTAGATTGCTATAATGCTTAAAAAGTTTATTCACCATATGCATTTTCAAAATTATTTCCTGTATGTTCTATACAGTGGTTTTTTCCCCTTTAACCACAAGTTCAGTATTTCCTATACAAATTTTGATAATTCTTTTCAAGTTCCTTTCATGTATAAAAATAGGCAAAATATTCAGTTTCCCATATGTCCTTAAATGAATCCTGCTGGCTTTTTCCCCCAATCCACAGTATTTATGAAGAAACTTCTCGCACAATGATGAGTTCCACTGCATTCTGAAAAGTCTTTAGCAAAGATACTGCTTGTCCATGATCGATATTGATGAAGCTGTATCCATTAGCCTAAAAATAAATATTTAAAGTTGAAAATTACAGTCTTATATGCCATGTTAGGGAAACATGTCATATTTCATGTTAGTTTATTTAAGCTTCAAGGTTTAAAATACCACATTCTGTATGAATGCAGACAGTGAAACACTGCAGATTTGCAGACTACATTGTTGATGTGAGTTGAACATGTAACTGTGTGCTACAAGAAATTAAACTACTGTGTTAGCCTTGAAATAATTTTGCCCCAAAGGTATTTCAAGTACCCAAAAGACAAAGCTCAACTTTAAACCATTAACATCAGACATCTAATTCAGCCGCCTTAAAACAGCCACACTGAAAAGAAGCAAATGCAGTATAAATGATACATCCCAGTTTAAGTATCAGAATAGAAACAGCATTTGTCATAAACAAACTATTGAAGCCTTTAACAAAAAACACTGATACTATTGGGAGCCATTTTAGGGTGTGAGACTTCCTGAGGTTATCCCTAGCCTGAATTTTCTTATGACTCTAAACAGCATTGTCATTCCTGAGACAGGTCTGGCTTGGCAAACACAAGCAGGCCTAGGTGACCTACAACAGACAGGGAAAACAAGGCTATGGTTTAACTTCTCAGCAGGTACTACTGCGAATTCATGTTCAGTCTGGGTGGTAAAATCTTGCAGAATGACAGGTTTGTCCAGCTTAAACTGCTATTGCTTCCAGCTGTGCACCCCACCTTTGTCCCTGAGCTGCTGCCCCTGATGTGGCAACAGAGAGAACTGGTCATGAGCTCTGCACTTTAGCTGTGCCATTTTAGAGCTGCAGTTCCTTATCCCATCACTGAACACTTGCTCGTGCTATCATCTGAATCCTTGTTGTAAAGGCAGTGGTTTTTAAATCTGTCTAGGGTTGCAGAGGAGGATGTATGTGTGCGTTATGGCCTAGAGAAGTGGTCTGTGTGGTGGGTGGGGAACCGGCTGACAGGCTGCACCCAAAGGGTGGTTGGTGGTAAAGAGCTCTTTCTCAAACTGGCAACCTGTCACAAGTGGAGTCCCCCAGGGATCAATATTGGGCCCAATGTTATTCAACATCTTCAAAAGTGATCTGGATAACAGCATCAAGTGTAGCCTGATGAAGTTTGCTGATGACACCAAGTTGAGTGGGGAAGTAGACACTCCAGAAGGGAGAGCTGCTCTGCAGGAAGATCTGGATAGGCTGGAAGAGCGGGCCAGCAAGAACCTTGTGAAGTTCCGCAAGGACAAGTGTAAGGTCTTGCTCCTGGGAAAACATAATGCTGGGAGTGCAGCACAGACTGGGATCCACCTGGCTGCAGAGCAGCTCTGTGGAAAGGGACCCGGGGGTCCTGGTGGACAGGAGGCTCAATATGAGCGAATGGTGTGCTCCTGCAGCCAAGAAGGCCAACAGGATGCTGGGTTGCATCAAAATGGGCATCGCCAGCAGAGATAAAGAAGTCATCATCCCGCTCTACTCAGGCCACACCTGGAGTACTGTGTGCAGTTCTGGTCCCCGCTATACAAAAAGGATGTGGACAGGCTGGAAGGGGTCCGGAGAAGGGCCACCAAGACAACCAAAGGACTGGGAAGCTGCCACACGAGGATAGGCTGGGACAACTGGGTTTGTTCGGCCTTGAGAAAAGGAGGCTCAGAGGGGATCTCATCACCATGTACCAGTACTTAAGGGGCAGCTACGAAAAGAGAGAGACTCCCTTTTTACAAGGAGTCCCATGGAGAGGACAAGGGGGAATGGACACAAGTTGCTCTTGGGGAGATTCCGATTGGACACAAGAGGAAAATTCCTCACAGTGAGGACAGTCACTATTGGAATAATCTCCCCAGGGAAGTGGTTGACTTGGCCACGTTGGACACCTTCAAGATTCGTCTGGACAGGGTGCTGGGCCATCTTGTCTAGGCTGCACTCTTCCTAGAAAGGTTGGACTAGATGATCCCTGAGGTCCTTTCCAGCCTGTGATTCTGTGACTGTTCAGAGAGCAGAACTGGCAATAACCCTTCCAAATCATTATCTGTACAGAATGCCCTGGCCTTAACCTAATATGCAACAGTATCTTAAGACTTACATGCATGGTCATGTCTACGTGATCAGACTTACATACTGGTAATGTAGAATATTTTTCTTAGACATAGGTATTAGACATTCATTATAATATGCGTGCCTAATGCCTATTTTACAGAGAACGTTGCAAAATCAAGCATAGCAAAGTCACTTTAGGAAGAGATGATATGCAGTCAAAAACTGCAGAAGTTAGCTAAGCAGCAACAGGACAGAGTAGGATTACATCATCACTGGGATTATTGCAGGTATAAAGACTGCGCTGTTACACAAAAAAATATTCTTAGTTATGAGGAATCAAACAGCCTGTAATTGTCTAAGCATGCAAACGCAACTTCTTCAGCTCTTTTTGAAACTATGAATATTATGAATATTTGAAACTATGAATACTATGAATATTAAACAAAAAGCAAAACCCAAGCATTGCCAACATGACAAAAGAAAACCTCATTATAAACATCACACAGACAAATTCCATAAAGACAGGAATAAACCATTAAAACAGAAGTCACCTTTCATACATGTTCCACTCTATAAATAAGTAAAAAATATGCTACCAGCATTTTCAGAGGTTTCATGTGATTCTTGTTCCGGTGTGGTGTGTTGGAAAATTACCCCCATCCCCCCATCCCTTAAAGTAATCTACATTAGTAAAAGCACTAGGACCTTTCTTGCCCCAATGAGGAAGAACAAGTGGAGAATTATTTACCATGCTCAAAACCAAGCCACCTTTTAGTTGGAACAACTTGACCTCAATTTAGTGTTCTTGTGTGCTTTTTGACTGCATCTTTCATTCAAAGGATTAGGCTATGTTTTCAGTTTGGCTTTATTTTAGAAAACTCTTCACACCATGTGAGTTAATTGAGATACTAGTGGGGTTTTTGTTAGGGTTTTTTTTTTGTTTGGTTTTTTTTAGGAAACTGAAATGCAGCAGAGTCAACTCTATCAACATTCTCAAAGCAGTAATGTGGTGAATAATTAATGATTTTTAACAAACTCTACAACTTTAAGGGTGGCTACAGCACTGTTCAAACGTCCTGTTAGCCTGCTTCCCTAAGAAAGTAAGGCTTATATAATCCCCGTGTCTATTTCCTTGACCCCACCCCAAGAAGCTTATGAGCTCATTAGACAGCTTTGAACAAATCTGATACAGAAGAGGCCTGAAAGGTACTGACTTCCTACAGAAAAGAACTGCACAGCTGCAGCCCAGAAGCTGTGGCTCCTTAAGTAATCTGCTTGGCTCACCTGCAGCAGATGGGGCAGCCAGGCTGTACATCCTGTCACCAGCCAGACACCAGCCAGCTAAGAGGCACCTTCTGCCAGCACCTGCACATGTCCAGCCTGCCAGAGACAGGCAGGAACTGCAGAACGGAGGGGGATGTAACAGCAAGGTGCAGCTGGGGAGAGGGGTTGTCAGGGGCAACCGCTGGTGTTCAGAAACACATTATTCAGAGCATTGCATATGAATGAACACAAGTTAAATGAATGATAGTAAGGCCGAATGAAATGCCCATGTTCCATCCTGAATGACAACAGTAGGCCTGGTTTTTAATCTTTAAAAATGTGAAAAAAGTTCAGAATTTGAAAAAATGACCCAATGGATGAATGCTTCAGCCTGTATCACCTATCCTAATGTTAGGTGGAAGAAGATTAAAAGCATCGTCCCAGAATGTAAGAATGCTTCTGGGAAAGATACTGGCAATCTATCTGAAAATTAAATATTCTGCTCTTAGAAAAGGTGCAAACTAAAAATGAACTGGTATATTACACAGGCTAGTTAATTAGATGACCACAGTACCTGAATTATTTTATCTCCAGGCTGCAACAGCTTAGATGCTGGTCCTTCTGGTTGCACTCTGGTTACAAAGATACCCTTGAAAAAGAGGTGGAAAACGTTTTTGACAACCTATTTCATGAATAGTAGGGTAGCTTGAAACAGATATAATTCAAAACATTATTTCAATTTTCCATCCTAAGTAGAAAAGTATGCAATATTATTCTACAGATCCACTGGCTTCTGGTACTGCCTTCCTTTTCAGAAAGAGTATTGCCTTCAAAGGAGTACTGAAGGGCAAATTCTGATCTGCCTTTGTTTAATTTGGCAGATGTATACGTCAAGATGACTTTATCAACACCAGAAATAAGGCTGCAAGCTAAATCATGTTCTCTTAAGAGGCTTCCTAACTGTAAACTCCATAATTCACTGTTGACTGATACATGGAACTGTGCAAGAACTACTCAGAATAATATTCTGTGCTGTTATGTGACCACTCTGGTCATCTACCACCTTGATTTTCCATATCATTTGTCCCCAGTTTTCTCCCCTCCAGTCCTGGAGTCTAGTGGTTTAGGGAATATACATACTTCCCCCACAGCTCCAACACTAGAAACATTATTAATCAGAGTGATTTTAAGATGCATTAGTGTAAAATACTCACATCATCTTCAGGTCTGAATGGATTCCCTCTACCACCAACTCCTCCTGATATACTAAATCCAAGTTCTGGATCCTTGTCAATTCTCACTCGAATCTAAGTAGTTACAACCAAAGTTAGATGAACTGGCTGAAAATCTGCATTCAAAGCTACTGTAGTGAAGTTATTACTAAGGAATTCAGGTGAACAAAAGCTTCAATGAATAAAAAAAAACTCAAAAAAGCATTTATCACAGTTCAAGGAGTATTATGTCTCATAATATTACTTCAGAGCAAGATTCCAATACAACACCATCATGTATGATTGTACATAATGTTTATTCCAATATCACTATTATTGTAATCATAGCTCATGGAATTTAAATTCAGAGATACTTACATGTTATGTAAAAGAATTTAATGCCCCCAGCAAAAGCCATATTCCTATGAGAGAACTGTCGTCTGGACAGGGTGCTGGGCTATCTTGTTTAGACTCTGCTCTTCCCAGAAAGGTTGGACTAGATGATCCCTGAGGTCCCTTCCAACCTGGGATTCTGTGATTCTGTGAACCTGTTCCTCCTATTTCTTTGCTACCTGTAGCTGAATTTTTTTTAAAAAATCAAACTTGTTCCTACTTTCACTGTTAAGTTCTACATAGTCAACACTGTTCCCCTTTCTCTTTCAGAGTAGTTGACTAGAAAACCTATTTTACACAAAAAGTGGACATTCTTATTCTAGCAGAGAATGAAAATACAGTACTCAGTATTTTCCCCAAAACAACAGAAGACACATACTGTGTCCAAGAGCAGAAAGAAGGCTCCCCCAGTGAAGAACCATTAAATTGTATAAGAATTTCTTACCCAGATCTGTCTATCACAGAACTGTTAATTATCAGGCATGCATCAGATACTGACACCTTTTTATCCTGGCTTCTGTTTATGGATGTGCGTTTCTACATTTGCAGGTTTTTCAACTGTTCTGGACAGCAATTAATATATGCAAAGTTGTACTGCTACTTTGCATTTTTTCAATTACTAGATAAATAATGAGTTGGTTATCAATAAATGTAGTTGAGAAATAAATTTCTAGCTCATTAAAAAGATGCAAGCTTAAGTTTCTGGTACCTCATGTTAAAAATCTACCACATTTCAAAATGTTCCCATAAAAAGTAAAAAGAGCTCAAAACTAGAAGGCATGTGTGATTTTAGTAGTAGAATTGCACTGAGATAACGCTGTCTTCTGCTGGAGATAAATTCCTGTATGATTTCTGTCACCATCTACAGATAAATGGTAATAAAAAAAAATCTAACAATTCACTGCCACTGACAGATAGATGTCATATTGTCAAGTAAGATTTTATTCTTACCTCTTGCTTTGCCAACTCATGGCTTTGTCTGGGAGAACACTGGGACTGAGTGTAGGGAGGTTGGTGGGCAACTTTCAACATCAGGTAATCAATCAATTGCTCTCTAGACGGATGTCTTGCTACTGATGACTGAGGAGGGAGGTGATGGACTTGGCTGTAGTTTGCCTGAGGTCTCTGAGGTTGGCACATCTGTCCGTTTGTCAAAGGTATCTGAATAAAAAGTGAATACACCATGTCATACATTTTATAAGCAACAATCCTCAATTCCTCCTTTATTATTTCAATATTTCTCGTACTTGACTATTTTTAATTTTAGGAATGTTACTAAAACTACTCTTGTGAATCATGTACAGTCCTGTCAATTTGCTTTACGGTCATCAGCTCTGACCTCCTCAGAACAAACCTGGAAAACAAAACTTACTTTGCGTGGTAATCTACTAGAACAGACTACACAGTCTTTGCTTTTAGTGCTTGTTTCACTGAGTTAATCGTTATTTTCTAGCACTCTGACAGTATTGACACTTGGCTGATATCATTGTAGTTTGCACTTCTATTGCATAAAATTCAGAGATTTTGTAACAATTCCCAGTAGATCACACACAAAATAAAAATCCCACACAACTAGCAGACAGAAATTATATGCTCTCTGGGCATCTTTTGATGCCCACTTCTCAAGAAAACCTTCTGAGCAAACACACATGCAAGTTCAAGATTTTAATATCAAAATGGTAGTATTTCCAATACATGTTATTCTTTTCTTAACACATTTGTCACTGACTTGATAAGTATAATGATGACAACCAGCAGTAAGGTACACAACTGTCAAGACATACAGTGCATTCAAACCATTTCACCAGGAATGATGCAGATGACAACAACATTTCTTACTGAAGCCTCAGAGTAACTGTTCAGCTCTTCACTGATGTGGGCAGCCTTCTCCCTCCTCGCCTGTATGCCTCATGGTCTTACCTAGCCTCGGTAGTCACTCAATCCGCCTGTACAATTCCCACCTTTCAAAAAATGCTACAGTCTTGCATTACAGATTTTTTTCTGCCTGCCACCGTTATCCCATTAGTTATAGGATACAGGGATATTAAAATACTCTCTCTCAATATTATAAATAACTCAAGTGTGCAATTTCAACTTTTAACTATGCTATGTGAATGGACACAAGAATCTATTCTGTTGAGTATTTTATGTCAAAGTGATTCTGAGAAATGGTACTGTGTGCATATATACATTTTTTAGCTTATTTACAGATCAGATGTAGTAAATTTAAATTACTTTCTACTGCCTTTTCTGAAAACCTGAAGCATGACAGGAGTAATATTTTTTCTTGCACTGCCGGAGGTAGGAGTTTACACAGGCAACATATATCAACAGCTACGCAAAACTCCAAATATCCAACGTCTGTAGAAATGCAATTGAAATTACTGAAGTTATAGAAAGAAAATAAATTGCTGCATCATAATAATTTACAAGCATCGATTTAGTTTCATTGTAGTAAGTCCTGCCTGTATAGATGGTCCTTAGAGATGAATACAGAATGTCTCCTACAAATTCTAGTTTATCACCACAATTTCATCACAACTGATTTAAATCTTTTAAAGAACAAACTTGAAAGCTGCTTCAGATTGCTTTCCTGAAATCATGACCATATTCCGATTTCCACTTGCAATGATGTCTTTCGCTGCAAATCTCTTCTTTCAAAGCCCCTGCTGGAGAAAAATGAGAACTATCCCCCTTAACTATTTTGTCTTCCCAAAAGAGGATGCTATGTCATTTACACCACCTTCAACACCTGGGTTATACACTTTAAGGAAGCCCCAGTTCCACCTGCTCTCCTAATGTATATTTCTACTACTAATTAAAAAAAATCCTTACAAATAATAGTAAATATATCCTATCTGTGATGTCATGTAGATAATTACCTGCACAGCTATTCTCTTCATGCTGTCTGGAGGAACATCTTTGAGACTAAGTGTGGCAGATGAGTAATTTTGCTGTCCTGAAATGAATACTTCATCCTGGCCTTGGTCTCCGGGAGCAGAAGCCTGGGGATGCTTTAAACAAAATGGAGCAGTAAAGACAACTGTCTCCATACAATTCAAACTAAAAAATTCTCATAAGAAGCCCAGAATAAAAAGTTTCAAGGGCCTTATCATTCTTTAACTTATTTGATTAACTAGTACATTGTTTATGGAGAAAGTCTTACTAGCCAAGACACCATGCCCAGAAAATATTGATGGATATTTAAAAATACTAGCAACTGCAGAGATGCCTCTGATCACCAAGAAACTGGTAAGAAAAGTCAGCAAATGCTAAGGACTGCCTATTCAGGGATTCATATGGTCAAAAGAAGTCTTCTGTTGACTTTATCCTACTCACTATGGATACCATAACATCACTTACTATGCTCAGAATTAGATAGTCATTTCATCACATTTTCTTACAAACTAAAACACTAAATTTCTTGAATGCCAAAAGTATCTTACAGTACAGTTTACATATCAGAATTTTCGGGGGGGGGGGGGGGGGGTATAGTAAGATTTTGTTCAAACCTTTATCACTGAGGTTAAATTCAGAATGGTAATCCCTTGTTCACATATGTACACAAAACCAGACAGTTTAATGTATGTTCAACCATCTATAAAAGCCAATTAGAAAACAACCTCATGACATTAAATTGAAAAGCCTTGCAATAAGTTTAAGGCGTATGAAGTGAAGGCAAAGTATTTGATTTACTGCCTATAAAAAAATTCTAACACACAAATTATATTCTTTCTATTGAAAGCATTATCCATATGTAAAAGGATAACTCCATAAATTTAAGGACACCTCTCACAGTTTCCCCCTCTAGATATTTCAATATCCTCCTGTAGGTACTCACTTGAACAACGTGCACACCAGAACCTCTTCTGTCTGCAACACTCAAGGCAACACTACCCTGGCTGCCATGCAGATCCCTAGAGCTGCCATAGTGAAAGCTGCTAACTGCAGCATAATTGGAATTAAAGGACCCAGACAGCATGCTCTGAATAAAGAGGGGACAGATTTAACACAGAGGTTAGTGCAGCATGCATAAACCACAAGACATGTTATACATAGACTAATACAAATATATTCCATGTCATGCAAGATAAAAACCATGCAAGAACAGTACCACGGTGATGTATAAAACACAAGTCAGTGACCTCTGTTTACCTTTATTTACTGTAAATCAGCATGCATTCAGCAGTTAACATGCAGAATTACATGTAAATAAAGTCATTCAAATGTTCATGTGTCTGGAAAAACAACGAAGGTGGACAGCTTACAAAAATTTCTAGGCTTTCATTAAATTTGCAACATATCAAATATGTTGTAGGAAGAGAAGCTGGCAGTCTGTGCCAGCTTTTCACCACCTGTGAAAAACCATCTTATTACCAGTTATTCTTTTTGTCTCATTTCCCACCCCCCCCATTACTAGTACAATGCAAATAAAAATTTACACGTAGACAGAGATTGGATTGGGTTTTCTTGCTATTGCAATGCTGTCAACATCTGCAATGCATTGCAATAGCGCTTGAAGTGTCACTTCAAGAATGTGATAAGCCTCATTTAAAGAAAAAGAAGCTCAAAAGAAACCCTGGAGTCTAGCCCTGTGCCACTGTTGGCGATCAAACAGGTAACATGAGCTCAAGGACAGAAGTGACAGCAGTTTGGTTTTGAGCTTCATTACCTTGCAGACCTGACCTCTGCAGTACTGGCAAGGGTAACACACAGAAAACAGGACACATTACCATCTTGCCACCATGGACTTTGTAGTTGTAATAACAAAACAAAACCAAAAGACTGACTGCACAGAAGAAAAAAAGTGAAATCCTCCGTGTGCCACCTGACAAATGAAACAAAGTATCTTGAAAAAGTGACAGAGACCCATGAAAAAAATATGATCCTAGTAAAAGATACGGCACAAGGCATCAAAACGCAGCAAATTCAAAGTTTTTGGTTTTTTAATGAAGTTTCTAATTTTCCAAGTAAAAAAAGTTCAAAATGCATTTGACTAAGATACTGCAACAATTCTGACATAAATTGACACTATTTCCCACAGCATTTTCCCGCAGAAACAGGCTACTCATGTCTTGGGTGGGCGTACGCTTTGCTGGGTAAAAAAAACCTGGCTGGATGGCCAAGTCAAGAGTTGTGGTGAATGGAGCTAAATCTAGTTGGTTGCCAGGCATGAGTGGGGTTTCCCAGGGCTCAGTGTTGGGGCCAGTCTTGTTTAATATCTTTATCAATGATGTGGATGAGGGGATTGAGTGCACCCTCAGTCAGTTTGCAGATGACACCAAGTTTGGCAGGAGTGTTGGTCTGCTTGAGGGTAAGAAGGCTCTGCAGAGGGATCGGGACAGGCTGGATCGATGGGCTGAGGCCAGTTGCATGAGGTCCAACAAGGCTGAGCGTCAGGTCCTGCACTTGGGTCACAACAACCCCATGCAATGCTACAGGCTTGGGGAGGAGTGGCTGGAGAGCTGCCTGGAGGAAAAGGATCTGGGGGTGCTGGTTGACAGCCGGCTGAACGTGAGCCGGCAGTGTGCTCAGGCAGCCAAGGCGGCCAACGGCATCCTGGCTTGTATCAGGAATAGTGTGGCCAAGAGGAGCAGGGAGGTGATCGTGCCCCTCTACTCGGCACTGGTGAGGCCTACCTTGAATACTGTGTTCAGTTTTGGGCCCCAGAGTACAAGGAGGACATGAAGTTGCTGGAGCATGTTCAGAGAAGAGCAATGAAGCTGGTGAGGGGTCCAGAGAGCAAGTCTTACGAGGAGAGGTTGAGGGAGCTGGGGTTGTTTAGTCTACAACTACCTGAAAGGAGGCTGTAGCAAGGTGGGTACTGGTCTCTTCTCCCAAGTAACAAGTGATAGGATGAGGCAAAATGGCCTCAGGTTGCACCGGGGAGGTTTAGGTTGGATATTAAGAAAAGTTTCTTCACTGAAATGGTTGTAAAGCATTGGAACAGGCTGCCCAGGGAAGTGGTTGAGTCACCATCCTTGTAGGTATTCTTTTAAAAGCCACATAGATGTGGTGATTAGGGCCAAAGTTTAGTGGAGAACTTGGCAGTGCTGTGTTAGCAGCTTGACTCAATGATCTTAATGGTCTTTTCCAACCTAAATGATTCTATGAATAAATACATTTTGGTCTTTGTTGACTACATATACTCATCTGATTTTGAAAATAGTCACTAGTCCTCAGGCACACAGTTGCTCTTTCATAGTAGCTTTGTCTTGCAAAATTAAAACTGGTTTAATAATCAAAGTCATATGCCTCTTCATATTCATACTCGCCAGATGCTCTGGTAGCAGTCATTGGAAACTCCCTTGGAAAACAGTAGTAACTGACAGTAATTGGCTTTTCTTGGCCAAGGCCCTTGGATAACCTCTCACTCAATGGCATAGTGAGCCTTCTTCATGCTCTTCTTCTACACCTACCCTGTTCTCCAGTCAATGAATTTTTCAAGCTTCCAGACAAGTCTCCAGAGGCTTTCCCCCTCCTGGGAGGGGAAGACTGTACTTGGCATTCAAGTCTCTTTACTAAACATTCAATCTCAGCTTACTGCTCCTCTAAGTTTCAAGCCAAACATCCAGATGAAACTGCCAAAGACAGTTTTCCTTAGCTCTTTAGAGCCTCAAAGCATCTTCTTACAACTCTTCTCAAAATAGTCTCTTTAATTAGCCAGGTGGCTTTCTTCCCCCACTTATACAGGCAACCCCCTGAAGTCTCCTTACAGGAAGCTCCTCTCGGAGGCTCCTCTCTCCATGTTCTGTAAGCGGTGAGAAGACAAAAATAGAAGGAATGCATGGTGAGTCTAGAAAGTTACTTTCTGAAAGTGCCTCTAGCAGAGCATCTTACAATAAAGATCCCTACGTTCACTAGATTAACTCTTAGAGGGACCCAAACAGATAGTCAATAATAGTGAAAATCTAAACCGAGATTTGTATTTACAGTCAAAGACAGAGTTGCAATAGGAGGTAGAACTTCCCTAAAATTTGCAGAGGCACGAATTTGTCCATCAGGAATTAAGATTTCAGTTAATTCAGTTTAGTGAGCTTCAAGATGATTACATAGCCTGAAAGTAGTTTTATTCAAGAATTTATAAAATCTCCTTTCTTGGTAACTGAGCCTTTTTGCAAATTACAAAAAATGATTGTACAATTGATGTAGGGAAGACATGATAAGTACTGCAAACACCATTTTTCTCCTTCTCTACATTGGACATAGTGTCTTAACACTAAATTAGAAGGAACCTGTAAGTATAAACTGTACAGAACAAATACTATTTCAAATTAGATGGAGTTCTAAGAAAGTTTTAGTTTAACACAAGAGATTCCTCGTCACAAGACTAGGAAGTATTTTTCCTCTATTTTTAGCTGGGAAGAGAGAAACTGAAGCATTTGGAGTGTGAACAGTACTCCTTTTATTTTGCTTCTCAATATGAGCATGATGAAGTTGTACATTTCCTAGTGAGGTTTCTGAAGACTCCTGCACCAGAGAAGACACTTCAGAAATATGAATATGCAGATGCTATTAAAAACCAATTTTTATTCCAGTTTATTAAAAATTAAATATGGAATAAACATATGGTCTAAACTTCAGATTAGATATGAGTGTTAATTCCCAAGTATCAACTCCATTCTCCACCTGATTTGCTACAGTGTCTTAAGGCATAATGGCCTGCAAAATGATAATTCATATATCTGAGGTCTGAGAAATCTCATTTCGGTTACTCTAAACTAATACACATGCCATGTTCTACTATATTTTTGTGAAAGCTAAGTTTACTAGAATTCAGTTATTCAACTATGAAGAACACATTAAAAGCTACAATACACCAAGAAAAAAATGGGTCTATAAAAAGTAAAAAAAATTTCAGCATATAAATCAATATTTGCAGCCAGAATCAGCCTCTAATAGAATCAGTTTAGATGCAAGCAGCCAGCAACATAGTTTTAAGGTTTAGTTCAATTCTTTTTGAATGCTAAGGGTCAGAACATATTCTCCATTTTGCAGTTTACGAAAGAATTAACAATTTCAGATTTCAAAGGCCCTAATTCTTTTGGGAATTGAAGTGCCTTAATGCATTTACTTAGATGCAACACAATAAACAGTGGAATATAGCTAGGAGAATTTCTATTGGATAACACTGTTGTAATTTTAAGATTGGCTGGAGTCTGTCACAAGAATCCATGACATTTTGGTATAGAACAGGAACTAATAAAATCCAAGTATCTGCAGGGCAGGAGACTCTACATTCTACTTATCTTGGAATAGCCTTAACTGGTAACTTAACTGCTAAGCCTAATTATTATCCTTTCTAATATTTAACAGTACTTTGAATCACTTGTCAGTTAAAGGTGGACATAAGTTAACCTTTGAGGCTATATTACAAGTATAGAAATTCCTTCACTTTTCATTCCCACCTTGACTATATAAGATTCTTTACAAAAACTTTGGTCAAGGTATTCTGGAACACTTGAAAAGCCTAAGAGTAAGGCTTTAAGCCTCTTGGAATAAAAGCTCGAAAGCAACAACAGAAAAAGTTTGTCTGAAACCTGATAGAATTCTAGCAAGATACCAGTTTATCCCAAAGAAGAACTACTTAAACATTATGAAACTATTCTTCAGTCATGAGAGAGGACAAAAAAAAGCATGAATTTAGGTCTATGATCCTGCAAAAAATGCATCTTCTATAAGTGACAGCAGCCCTCTTGAAGAGATACATATGGAAAGTTGTGTATAATTTAAATTGCAGTCGTAAAATGTTTGCAGAGTCAGAACTTTTGTTTAACTTTCCAAATGCACAAGAATTTTATTCATTTTAAAGTTGACGTATTGACTTCTGAACTCTACATAATACCATGATTACACATTGATGGTTCAGTACCCCATTCAAAATGGAGGGAAGAAACCCCTAAATTCAAAACTTAAAACTAACAACTACTGAATGGATAGCATTCCTCTAATTTATCAGCGGCAAAACATTCTTCTGGGTATGATCTTATAAACACACTTAGACACTTAATTTTATATGTGCACAGACCCACTGAAGTTACTTTACTTGACATATTGAACCAAGCTTAACTTGGAGAAAATCTGAAGCCATGTAAATTAAAATATTTTTGCATGTTAGTTATGTAGCATAAAAAAAATATCAATTCAATTAAAAACAGTTCAAACCTTGGTTAAAACGGCAGTTCTATATCAATACTGAATCACTTGGACTTATTTGTTTTAAGAAGGCACTGTACACTGGCAACTTGGAGAATAAAACCACCTACATATTCTGATTTCTGAATTGGAAAGCAGAATCAAACTTCATGACCTCTTCTCTGAAAGCTCTACCATTTTAGGTAAATAGTAGATAAAGTAGATAAAAAATAGAGGACTTAATTCCAGGTGAAATTAGAATTGAAAGCAAACATGCACCTGATGAACTCCCAAGAGATCCACATCAAAAAAAGAAAATATGCATATGTAAGGAAAGGACAGAGTCAAGCCCAGTAACTGTTTCTGCCTTCTCAGCACATAGAAATACAACAGATGCTTGCAGATAACTGCTGCAGATATTTATTATTGCAATTTATGGATGAGAAATTCCTTTACCACACAATAAAATGCGTGTGACACTAGTGTTTTTACATAGGCAGTATTTTAGCATAAATCCTGAATGAAAACTTTCAGCAAGACTACTATGAAAGATTAGAGTGACATATCAGGTAGTAAAATTGGCAAGTCACACTCAAAAAGGAAAATATGTTGAAAAATATTACTGTTCTTAAAAACTCACCTGTGCACTAAATTTGAGGTTGGGGGTGGGGTAGAATTGGCTACATGCTTTCCAACAGCTTACATACATAACCACTAGAGAGCAGCTTGACATTGAAATAAGCTCTTTTCCCTACCCCACAATAAAATATGCTTTGCATCAGGTAAGCAAATTGTTTCTCCTGAATATATGCAAAATTTCTATTTACAAATGGACTCATGAACTGTTTTCATGCCCCCTCACCAGATAGATAATTTTAGCTGATCAGTGTATGCCCTTTTACAGCTTGTCAAGGGGATTACAAGTGCTGGTTACTCAGCTGGAATCCATTGTTAATTATTCTTGCTGGATTTAAAACAATCCTGTACCTCTCCTCATGCAAATTAAACTCTTGAAAGTTATTTTTTTCCTACCTACATCAGGTGAAAAGGGCTAATAAATAAAAAAAAAGAACTAGCTCTTCAATTTGTCCAACAAGCAGACACTGTTTACTTCAGTGGGTTCACCCTCCTCTCTCCCTCCCTCCAGTTACTTGTTTTTATAAAATTTAGTACTTCAAAAGCTTAGCAAAAAAAAAAAAAAAGCCCCAAACCACCAAGAACCAAACCCACAACAAAACTAAGCCCCCCAAACACACTACACTCTCTTTCCTAATAAGCACAGAGTAGAAAATAAACATGATTAAATTCAGTAACAGACTCAGAAGAGTAACAGCAAAGGTAATACTGTTAACCCATACTGTTGTGTATAACCACAGGCAAGAAGATATGTATTAAATATTCATCATAAGGCTTAATTTTGTATACCTGTTTTTGTCAGTGTTGTGTCTTACGCTTTAAAATAAGAAACGCCATTTTAAATCCATGAAAGCTTAGTCAAAGCAATTTCCAATAAATGTTCTTTAAAATGCGATCTGTAATTGAACTTGTTACTTAAATGCTTGTTCCTTAAATGACTTCTGTAATTACTGAAACTTTTTTCAGGCTTCAAAACATTTCAGAAGTCTGGTTTATAGATTAAGCCCCACTCACCCAGCTGATTTTTAATTACAAACAGAAATCCTGAAGCCATTATTTTAAAAGAACAAAGACATCCAGTGAATTCCTAGAATTTTCACTTTATCATATTTGCCAGCTGCCATATAGGATCATATCTACACTTTTCACAGTTCAGATTTTTCTTTTTAACTCAGTTGTATCCCAGAGAATATGAAGTAGACAATTATATGCACATTTACTTTTAAACCCATAAATAAGTCTCAGGTTGTTAAGTAAAAGCTACTTTAAAATGCTTCAAGGCCAGAACAAAAGAAACATGCACATACAAAACAGACTTCTAAGATCTGTTAAATTAGATGCACAGCTAAGATCTCAATACCAGCTATTGCATATCACTCTAGTAGACAACAAAAATGAAGGTTTATGTATAAAGCATGATAGAAGGTATGGACAGATGTAAACGGAATCAAGTCAGGCGAACAATTTCATTTCAGTGAAGGTGTCTACACTGCTACAGGACCTGAACAGGTATCACTGGTGTATTAAACATTGTTCCTAACACGTTAAATGTAGATGATATAAGAACAAGCTATAAACAAACTGCATTAGCAGTGCACTGAAGTTTTGTTTCCCTCTGCATTCAGGGATTGCTGGGAATTTTGCTTCTCTGTCATTTCAAGTAAGATTTGATATATACACCCAGGAGCATGGAAGATCAGAGAATACACCTTTGTTAGGGTTGGCACATGGTGAGGTTTGTGACCACCTCGTGGGACAAAGCTCCCCACACTACAGCACAGTACTGTGAAAGCCTTAAAATATTTTATGTTATATGTATGTGACTCAAACTGGATCAGAAGAACAGGTGCAGCAATTGTGCTGGCTTCTTTAAAAAGCAAACAAAACCCATCCCTTTCTATCACCAGAAATTTTGCAACTTAAACCAAAGACAAACCAATCCCTCCAAATACTTAGATTTCTAAAGAAAAAATAGTTAAAAATGATTTTTCCAGCCATCTCCAACTAAATTTCTTTAGCTATCACAGATATTGAAGTATTTAGCATAATAATCAAACAAAACTATGCTCTTTCAAAATAAATTAAAGAAGGAAATCCAACTAGCTGGCATAATCAGAATGTACTTTGGCTGCTTTATTCACTTCCCCTCCAAGGAAACGGGATCAGGCTAATGACATTCTACCCATTATTTATTGATGATATTTTAAACTGGTTTAGCTGGACAGTATAGATAACACTTTCAGTCTCTATTAAAATCCTTTGAAAACATGTAATTGTTCAGCTCTACATATCAGCTCATATTCTTGATAGCATTTACAGTACATAAAGAATCCTGTTCATCATCTCTAGTTATGTCAAAACCTCCTGTCATTTCCTGAAATGAACAAGATTAAGTGTTCTCATCTCACAGCAATAAATATTCATTCAACAATCTGTCAGATACCCAACTTCAAAAGACAACTGGCTTGGAGGCAAATACATGTTAATTATGGCTTTTCAATTCTTCAGCAACTGAAGCTGTAGACCTATACTTCCAAATAGATTTTACGGATTTTATTTTTCTTGCTCTTAAAGAGAAGATATAGGGGAAAAAGGCAGAACAGAAAGATCAAGAAGCATAAGGCAATATTTTAGTATAATATGAACACAATGCTACAATAAAAATTACCTGGCCAGAAAGAGCTGGCCTTGCAATCCAGCAAGTCAATGTGACATTAATTCATGTATTTTAAAGCCATTGGACTAAGCTGGCAGGTATGATGTAAAAACAACTTTTTTTCTTTGGGGGCAAAGTTTGTGTACAGTCTACCATTTGACTGTTTCTCAGATATTAATCACAAGCACATCTACCCTTTTTAAGGCACTATCAGAAGTACATTTTCAGAGGTAATTAAAAGCAGTTCAAAACACAGAGTATTAACTTATTCCATATCCAGGTGACAGAAAGGTAGAAAAGTTTTAAAATATTTTTACCTTTTCTAGCTTTTTAGCCTCAATGTGTCGCAGCACCTGTTCCCTCCAGTCATGAGGGACTTTACTCTTTCCTGGAGGGTCTAATAAAGAGTGTTCAGAGTTAACCCTTGGGTTTGATCTCTTTGAAGGGCTAGTCCGTGAGTAACTGAAGTCACTAACTGACATAGTTCTTTCTGGTATTTCATTCACCGATGGCCGAGCACTGTGTGGTCGGGGTACATTTGGACCATCAATGCTGTATGTCCTGGCAGAAAGAGGTCTCTGTTGCCCAGACATTACTGGTGGAACTCTTCCCATTGAATGCAAATCTCTGTATGTTAAATAATCCCCTTCAGGAACCTGGGTTCGCCTTGAAGGTCCAATATCCCCAACATTTATAGAAGCTGTAGAAGATACACTGCTCTGTCTTTGAAGTGTGTGTCTGGTTACTCCTGGGAGCAGTCTATCATTCGGTGGAATAGCCCACATGTCAGTATGTCTCCCAGCCATCCGTTGATGAGCGTTATACACAGTGCTGGCTCGGACATTGTTGTGATTGGAGAAATTCATATTGGCAGAATGCTTTACATAGCTAGGGGCTTCTACACTGTCAGACCTCAGCAGACGTGAAGGAGGTAAGCTGCCTTGTTCTACTTGGGTGTTTTGTTTCTGGGGCCACAAGGTGTCTTTCGCTGTTGCACTGCTGCTGTACTGAATATTATACTGGGGAGCACAGAACATCTGTGCACCACTTGTCACCGATCCTCTCACTACATTAGCACCTTCAGGATTGTGATTTGAGTCAAACTTGAACACAGCTTTTGCAGAAGATACTAAATCAGATGATGATGACGACGATCCAGGAAAAACCTGCAAAGGCTGATCATACAGAAGAGTAGCAGATTTACTTCGGACTATGTTTTTTCCATCTGCAATATCAGATGCTGATTTTACCACTGAGTTTGGCTGTTGAGATCCATTCTCATTGACAATATCGTAGATTTTCAAACCACCAGCGTCCATACTGGTGATACTGTGAGATTTCATCACAGGACCACTTCTCTGTGGGGACAAATCTTCAGTGCTCTTTGAAACAGATAGCTCAGCAGAATTGCCATCAACTGTAGTGCTTCTCGGTAGTTCGTCTTTACTGGGAGACTGTACTGCTTCCTCAGGATGTCCATTTACTTTATTTATAGGATATTTATTTCCATTTGCCAAGTGCTCACTTTCTTCTTTCACGTTGTTATTCAAAAAGCCCTTTACTGAAACAATTTCCTCTGTTTGTAACCTTTCTACAGGAACTGGCACTGCATCTTCATTTACCAGTTTATTGATATTCATGTTTATTTGATCTAATTTGTGAGACTCCTCCATAGCAGTGCTTAGATCAACACTTTTTCCTATCAGGCCTAATCTTTCTTCAATGCTTAACTCATATTCAGAGAGATTTGGAACCTTCTCTTGCACATTTATTTTTTCTTGTACTGTAATGCTCAATTCACCTCCATTTTGTAAAAGATTATTCAAATTTTCATCTTCTTGCCTGGAAAAAAGATGGCTCTTAAATTCCAAAAGAAACCAACATATGCCTTTAACAAATGTTTTAGAAAAAATAATAGTTAACATGCAACACACAGAACAAATACCAATATACAAACAGATCTATGACTTGCTATCCTACCATTAGAAAAATATGTTATATAGAAGGCTCATTTTGCCAACATTGTGTCATCTGATTTCAGAAGTTTGTTTAAATTCAACAGGAATTACTAAGGACAGTTTAAAAGTCTCAAAAAGTACCAAGTGACAATAAATCTTCTTTTGTTTTTTTAAAATCAAATACTTGCAAGTTCCATGACAATTCTGGCCAAATGTTGTGTTTATATTGGCAATTTAAAAACCCCAAAAAGCACCTTTTATCTAAAACCTCAAGAAAAGTAGCAACCTGTAAGTCCATTCTTTTTAAGTTTCTAAAAGCCTGTCATAGTTATGTTAGTAATCAAATTGACCTTAAAAATGATGCAAATAAAAACATAGAGCTTTTAAAATGGTGTATTGAAGTATTTTGCAGGGATAATAAATTATACGGTTGAAATTATTATACCCTATTATTAAAACAGATGGGAATCATATCTTGTATACTAGAATTAGCCTCCGAATTTTATTGCCCTTTTTTATAGAGCACTATTCCATTATTTAATTTTACTTTAAAACATAAAATTGTAATTTCATGAATGATAAATTAATTAATGAAAGGAATGGAAACAGAATATGAAAGATTAAGTAATATTTTTCATATTATAATTGCTCAGTGGTTTACAGTATACAAACCTGATCTTGGATAAAACAGCAGCATGTGTTTCTTTGTCTGGAGAACAGAGAGAAATATCTTGGCTACTATCAGTATTTAAGGAAACAGAATCTGACATTCGAGAAGGAGAGGAACAGTTGCTGTTATTCTGATTGCTATTGTGGGTAGCTTCATCCGATAAGGAATCAGCATCTTTTGGATCACCTGAAATAAAAATTTACCAGTTAATTACAGACACATAAATCTGTTCAATAGCCTTTTAATATGTTACAGTATTTTGGAAGTTGTCTTTTGTTCTTCAGTAATTTGTACTACTGGAAACTAAAAAGTATGCTAATACCTTTGCAAAATTTATTTAAACTAGGAAAGACTGCTGGCAATAGTTCCTATTTTTAAAGTATTTGGTTCAACATGAACAGCCCTCACGTGTTAATGAAATTTAACTTGTTGCTTTATTCCAAGTTTCTTTGGCATAAGCTAGTGCTACATCATGTAATATTTACGCAAAATATCTATCAAATAATATTTCTGGTTTTGCAATTATTTCCAAGTTTTGGTTTACACGAGTTTTCTAGGCCCTATGAAAATGAAGTACACTGCTTTACATGCAGGATTTTGGAAGTGTACACAGTTCCTGATTTTGAACATTAGATCATTGTTAAATAGCTATTTATTAGACCAAGCACTCTGGAAAGACCTACATCACTGGATAAGCTCAGTCTAGTTTCAGAAGTGTAAAAAAAAACCCACCAAACACACACAGAAAGAAAAATGTTCTGCAGAGCTGGAATCCAATGCATTCCCATGCTTTGCATATCACTTAGGACATTTTCAGAGTAATTTACACCTGTGCACATCAATTCTTGCATAACATATGCATATTTACATCCTACATCCATATAAAAATAATTTCTCTGTGGGACCTAAAGCCAGCCATAATTTTGATGTAAGTGTACAAAAAGTACATTTAAATTTTTGTTTCATGACAGTTACAGGTGCCAAAAGCATAAATGTCATGAAACTAATGTCTGTCTCCAGAGACAAGGAAAAAGTTTCGACTTTGTACTTTAGCGAGGCACAAAACCCCCAAGACAGTGTTCATAAACGTTAATCTTTTCACGTGCATGTGATCCTCAGCAAACTCTTCCTGCCTCCTGCATGTGATTTTTCTTCATCCCCACTAAATCACACCCTTTTACATCTAATGGCCAGAAAAGCCTTTTGTCCTGGAAAGTACTGGACTATGATATCATATGAAGCAAAATATAATTTGCTCTCCAACTTATAAATTATGTTTTCTCTGAATCCTAGGTCATTCCTTACTCTTAAGGTAACGGTTACTCAGACCAGAATTATCTTTCACAGAATATATAATCTATGCAACAAAAAATGTTCTGAAGTGTTCTGTTAGAGGAAAGAAGAAAAATGAGAGTAAAGTGACTCTGAAGAAAGAGTTGCCAAAGGAGAATTTTATTCTTAAATCTTAGGATGAGAGCACAGCTCCTCTGAGAAATTTAAACAAGTGTTAATGCTGCCTACAGCAGCAATAATCCACAAAATCTGGGGAGGAAGGAAATATGGAATATTTCCAAGGTAAATACCACTTTCTGCAATGCTTTTCTTAAGCATATCAAGAGTATGTTCAAACTAACAGTCCCCCAAAACACACGCATCTCTTTTCCCCTCTGCTTTTAAACTGATGGCAAGAATCAAGAAAATTAGGATGTCAACACAGCTTTCTCTACCACATACTCAACTATAAGATATTGCAGATTTTTTCCTTCTGCTTTCATTGCTTAACCAGAGAATCGATCATCTTTCTTTTAAAACATACAAATTAAATCTGCTTCTACATAATGGGAAAAGCTAGCCACTGAGTCAAGACACTATCAGAATCACAAATACATCGGTTGCTTTTTATGGTTTCTAACCTTTTTTGTTATTGCCAAGAGCTACCACTTTTGGTTGGTTTATGGAGGTTTCTATCAGTGGTGGTCGCATTTCTGCCATTTTCATCTCATCATCAGAGGAGAGTTCTTCTGACTCCTGCTAAAGGAAAAACAGCTTTATGCTGTGTGTTTTAAAGAAATGCTTAAAGGCTAAGTAAATGCTATCTAAACTATCACCACCTGAACAATAAAGGGGAAAAAATAAATAAGCAGCATAACATAGGCATAACATAACTGCGTAGTGCATTTGTAGCGCAAGACAACTGAATTTACTAGCATTTGCCACTGAACTATCTTTGAGAAGCAGCACGTGCAGACTTGCATTTTCACTGATGAACTCCATGGGAAAGACAGTCAAACCAGTACCTTCAGCTGCAAAAACCTACTTGGAGCAAGCAGATGCAGCCTCTGTTCCAACATTGGAGAGAACCTCCAATTAAGTTAGAAAGTTACCATGAACCAGCAAACACCTCAGACTGACTAGCTAGATATTGGTTATGCAGAAGAGAGCTCAGACTGAAACAGCTATAGAGTAACATGGTAAGACAATCTTAGGAATGGAGAGCTATGCTGTGAGAAAAGACTGAATGACCTTGGCTTGCCTAGTCTAGCACAAAAAGAGCAAGTGTAGCTTGGGTTTTGTCTTCAAATTTACATTGCAAGTAAATTTCAAGAGGAAGAGAAGTTACTTAACAACAATGGCAGAGGATTCAAGCAATGCTAAATACATTTAAGCTAGAAATCGGTAGCTCCTAATCATAAGATGGAGCCCAGCGCACTTACGAAAGATTAACTGACAAAGCTGCTGCAAGAGCAGCCACGCGACTTCAGTATCCTACTGCCAGCCCTATCCCCTATCAACTTAAAAAAAATTATTCTTTCCAGTAATATTTTGAAGGAAAAAACTCTTCCTTCCCTAAAGTGGAAATATCTTTCTAGTAAACATGCTTCCTATTACAAATGTTACAAAATCCATGTTGCAGATTGCAAAAAGAGTCTGTCAATGTTCACTTTTTCTTAAAAGTTTCAGAATGTTTAATGTGTGGAACCTGTTGGAGCACCACCTGTCACATAATACTAACTACCTGGCCAGTTCTTTGGCCTGCAGGGAGGACAAGTCTGACTGCCATGTAGCAAACAAGCTATAACAGTCTCCATTAAAAATAAAAAAAATACCTGTTTTTCTCTGCAACTGGAACAGACCACCTCTTCACTGTCCCTACCACATTGCCTTTCATCTTGGACATGACACACAACAATTGTCAAAGTTGAAATGAAAAACTTACATGCATGCAAAGTTTAGATACCTGGATTCAACTGCAACAGAGCTACCAGCAGGTTATTACATGGAAGTAAGGAATTCACTATCCCTCATCGACTGCACATTGCTGTCTCATTTACTTACCCACATAGAGCCAACTACAAAGAATTGCTGTCACTATCGTTAGACAACTAATATGATTTTCTGAAATTATGTTTTTAGACTAAAGAAAAATGTCAAAACCAGTATCTTCAGAAAGTATTCAGAAGCAGGAAAGTGCTAGTGGGCAAACAGCCAGCAACAGCTACCACTGCTTGTCACAGTCTCTTCAGCAAAAGTATGATATATGCATGCTCCACTGCTTACAAAACACAGGCAAAAATAATCTGCTTGTGAAACTATGAAAAAAGCATTCTACAGGTTGTGACTGGCAACGGATTAAGTAACAAGCTCCAAAATCTGTTGTAAGTCTGAAACATTCTAAATAAATGAATACATAGTGTTTGTCAGAGGTGTACAGACTTCAGAAGTTTAAAATCTCTGACCCTTTTTAAGAGATAAATATAATTCAATCCATATTCATGACAGCTCACTAATAAACACAGGGGAAGCTTTTGGTTGTTCCCACTAATCAGATATTTTGTGATTTCAGTGACAATTCAAATTGATTATTTAATGAAGAACTGACAATCAAGCAAAACCTGGAAAACTCTTTTCAAAGTTTGATACTTAGGTCAACTTCTAATCAAGTTTGCTTCGTTTTTCTTTAAATACATGTATCTTTCATTATTAACTTCTTATTAGCTACTTCTACTTCTACTTAATATAATCTGAAGTGAGAAAAATATTGCATTACAACCATCTGTATTTACCGCACTTACAGATGGCAATTTTTTGCTACTGTCAACATAAATTTTCATCTCCCAGAGTAACAAATTCAATACAGCACCAGCACAATTCTTTGACTGCTATGATGTTCATTGCAATGCCATACCTCAAGTGTGTCTTCATGGTTGACAATTGTTTTTGTGTTCTGCAAGGTTTTAACAAGTGCGGTCATCTGTGAATTTGTGGTGCTGTGCTCAGTTTCTGGTTCAGTAGGCTTCTGCAGAGAGCTTCCTGCTGAATACTGCTTTCTCTCATCTGCTTTGTTCTTTATTGAAGCAATTTCTGAAGTCTACAGGATTAAGAACATTAGCAGAAAAACCATCCTGAGAGGTTTTCAGTAACATGATGTTTAGAGTAAACATTATATATTTTGGCAAACGTATGGAATGGAAAATCTGAGCTTTGAAATTACGAAGACTGAAAGGCACCAGATATGAAAAGCAGAGAAGTCTCTGCAGATTACTGAAATACAGTCCCTACCCTTCGTCAATCTGCTTGACTGTTCTCCTTATTGTACCTTATTTGTACCATTACATTTCCGGTTAAATAAAATAAATAGGCCAAGAATATCTACAATGAGACATATGTCAGCACAAAACAGTAGTCCTCTCACCTATCACGCTATGTCAACCTGTTAGAGACTGTGCCAACTTGCTACAACTGCCTTCCTAACTTATCATGTAACACCTCTAGCCACAAAGGCAGCAGTAAGATCCTTAGAGATTATCCTGAATTTCATTGTGAACTCTGGCCAATAAAGAGGATCAGAGGATGACAAAGATGCCATCTTGCAGAAACCGAAGCAGCCAGCTCCTTAGTACATCCATAGTTGGTATTTGCTTGAGAACCAAGTCACTTTCCTTGTTCATAGTGTCAGAGGAAAATTGCTACTGCAAACTAGATGTCTATTACAGACTTCTTCAGACAGTGAAGAGGTAAATTCTATTCTTTAATCTGACAATTTTTCTTGCTAAAGCATTAGTGGAGAGGGAGAAGAGAATTAAAAGGAATCAATGACACTAGATATTTGGAAGTTCTTGCAAAGGCAGAACGGAATACTATCTCTAACCTTTACCCCCACATCTTTTACAGAAACTGTCTGGCCTTCTCGTTTTGACTCCATGGCAGTATCTTCAGGAGATTCTTCATCCTTTAGTCTATGTACAATTGTCTGGACTGTTTTGACCATATTCTTCAGTTCATCAGGATATGGAGTTGGATATCTCTTCAGGTTGCCCTCCTGTATAACAAAAGGTGTTAATGTTCTACTTTTAACTAGATGCCATAATTAAAATATCAGCTTTAAAACAGACAACTACTTAGGACAAAACACTGAACAATCCAGGCTCTCCATTACGCTGTTCAAGTCTATCTGGATTGATGCAGACTTAAGTTTATAAAACCCAGCAAGATTATGAATCACTTCCCTCAACCCCTGCCCCAAAATGTGTCCATTGATTGCAAAACAGGAAGAATTATGACAGCTGTAACTTACTGAAAGAAAAATCAAGATTAATAATTGTTTCCCCACTATCCTTCTCCACAGCACCACCAGTCAGGGAGTCTCCTAGTTATGCCCTACATTGCCTTACATCAGCTGAGAGTTTTTCCCTTGTGCTCCACTTCACAAAAACAAACAAACAAACAAAAGAAACCCGAACAGAACAAAAAAACCCACTTCAAAACCATGGTGTTTAATCCTGTTAGGTACTCTCAACTAATAACTGAAGACTTGATTTCTTCATCAGAGAGAAATCCACAGCTAAAGTAAGGAAACGATGGGATTCAGGGGTGGGGATAAGAGGGAGGGAAGCACTAAGAATTCAAAAATGAATTCAATACTAACCCGAGGCGGTGCCTCTCTCTCATCTTTGTCTTCATCACACTCAAATGCCACCTGAGCACGCTGTTTCCTCTGTTCCTCCCACAGAGATGGATTGAAACTTTCATTATCAGATATGAACATAACTTAAAAAAACAAGAGAGAGAGACTCATAAGAATAGGATACGTTATGTGAAATAAAACCCCTCTTTTTCTTTCTCTTTGATGGGATTGGTGTGGTTTTGTATGCACTGTTAAAAGATAAAGAGACTAGCAGCACCATTAATTGAAGACTAGCTGCTCTGCCACTGCTTTAATGATCTTGGTTGTATTTCCATAATAGTAAAATCCCTATCTGTAAAGTAAAAGCTTCATATACACAGCTCTACCCTAGTCTTAACACTCATTCTTGAAAATTTTCAGCAGAACTCTGCTGCAAAAGTATTTTTGTTCATATATATAAAAATATGAAAACGTGTACTTGTAGATATAGTAATTGTTAATATAGAATAATTAAATGTAAGTAAATGATACTTATATAGATTTATATAGCCTGACTTCAGGGAAGTGGTCTCATTAGAGCCTTCACCTGATTTCATTTAATGAAAATTTAAAAATTAAGAACAAAAACAACTTAGTGACAAAACCCTGCATTATTACTGATCCTGAAAAAAACACTACAGCATCTAAAACTTCAGGTAAACACGTTATTTTGCAGAATTTATACAAATGACACAGGAGCTTTATAGCTTGCTTAATTTTACAAGAGGAAAAAAATCTTTTGGGTACCCACTGCCTCTTATTCTAGCATGTCACCACGCCTTGTGTTACATCAGCCAGGTTCTACTTTAGCATGCCAAAGAGTCTAATAAATCTGCCACCACCACCCCAGCAAATGTATATCCTTCACTAGCAATGCCAGGACTGTCCATAATAACTACTTCTATAGCTGAAATAGAAAAATACTGAATTACAGGGCTCAACAAGTGCATTGGAATATTTGTTACTCTGTGTTTATTGGGGAACCTCACAATTTTAACACATCTGAAAATATTTTAACAGACTTCACTGTCACAGAAACTGTTCCTGACCAAAAAAAAACCTGATAAAAAATTTTAAAGTTCTTTATTTTTAAAAACACTATCTATTGAACTTCAAACCTTCCATTTGGAATGACCACCTCAGAGGCAGGTATTCTGTCACCTTAAGCCAAACAAGTGACCTTTTCCTTGCCTACAGAAAGAAACCCCGGCACGTGGGTAAAAAAGAAAGTTCAAGCGGAGAGAACGCTTTCAGGAACAATCTTGAACTTCACTGACTCTCCAAATGATTTTATAATTCTCGCATTTTATCAGAGGTATTACAGATGCATTATCTGCATTAGAAGGCACTATGAGATATGCACAATTTACTGGTTTTGCTGATAGTTTTGATTACTCCTTTCAGTGTACTAGACACTTGTTCCATGGAACAGCAGATGTTGTCACTCGTCAGTTTCCAATTATTTCCGTTGATATGTGTCCCCCCTCCATTTCTGTTAAAGCAGCACAAGCTTTCTCCTTTTGCTGCAGGGGAAAAAGTAGAGAAATGATGACATTTCACTTTCCCCAAGTCCTGAGGGGGTTAATCATGGAATGTTACTTATTTTCCTATTTCACAAGTGCGCAGAAATAACTTTCTGGCACGGTCTTAATAATTTGGGCCTAACTTTTTATAAAACAGTTCAAACTAAATGTGAGCAAAACACTTTTTCTGGACTGATATATTTTTTTCCTTTTAAAATAAAATACAGAATGTTATGTACTTTTCCAAAGACATGTACGCAGTAGTAAAGGAAACATTTTGTCTACTTTCTCTTAAAATAGTCCATCTGAAGCAGACACCTGCTAAAGAGAATTCTCCTCCAAACCATTAAGCTCTGCTGGACTGAAATAGGGTACCACGCTGGGAAGTGGCAAACACTGCAGAATGCGATCCTGCCAGTCCATTCCTCACCTCATTCACTGCAACAGTTTCACCTAATATTTACCAATATGTAGACAACATTAAGTTACTGTTCTCATTCTTCAGATGAAGAGTTACATCACTTAAAGTTTACTTCAAAGTTGTATTTAAGCATTATCTAGTGAAAATTTTATTAGATGGACAGTCTTCCCATTACTATTTACAAAAGTGAGCATTCTGACCGGGTATTTCAAAACTTACCATCCTCGGTCCTTGGCTGCTGGGGGAACATGTAATTAGTAAGTACTGTTTTCTGTGTGTCGGGGTCAGCTTCTTTTTGAAGAGGAATAAGTGGTTTAGACTACAAAGCAAATGAAAGGAGAATATGTTCTGAGAATACATATAAAAAAGTAAATATGATCTACACATTACAGAGCATGCCTGTCCCATTACTTTGAAGACTACTCTGCCTTCTATTAAACTACTTCTCCTCTGAATAATTTTCACAAAATTAAGTTATTAACATGTCTGTCTGACTGATGACTGGCTTTGACTGGGAACAAAAACTCAGTAGCAGCTTTCAGAGAAAAAGCAAACACTGGATATTAAAAAAATAACCCAGTTTCTTGCTAGGACTTACTACTATCCCAAAGTAGGCTGATCTGGAATACACAGATGTATCTGGCCATTTAAAGCTGCAGACAATCATATAAAGAGAAAAAATTTGTACTTAGTTTTTCATATTGACACTAGATTGAATATGCCCCACCCCTTACAATAAAGGGCAGGGGATTCTTGAAGTTGCTGTATTAGTAAAAGTGCTCTCATTATACTACATCTGAGGCTAGTGCTTTTCTGGCAGCCCCGTACACCTTAATGCCCTTCAGGAAATCAGCATAGTACAGAGGGCTTTAATACACAGCCAAACAACAAGCCACAAGCACATAAGTTACACCCAAATAGCTTGAAACTCAGACGGTCATAGAGTTCAAAGGTGTGGCAAGAAACCTAGCTCATAAAGAGGCATGCTAAGTTTCCCTAATGCTGTTGCTGTGAAAGAAACAACATGCTACACATTCAAGTACTAAGTTGTCAAGCGCTAACTCTCCTGTGTGAACAAGCCTGAATTAAGAAAAACGAAACCCCCAAATCCCAACACCTGTTAAACTGCATTTCCTAACAGCATAGAGCTTCGCTAGAAGTATGAAAGTCTCCAAAGACATGTAGACTCAGTGTTGTTTATTTCAGGAGAACCGACATGAATGTCAAGGAAGTACTGATGTATATACACAGTGCCAGGTCTCATTATTTAACAGATGGCTCTGTATTTGTCAATTCCATTAGAAATAAACATTTCTCTATTTTTAATTTTTAAAAGTTCACCTGATTGTCTGATAGCCACATAGCAGTGAGCTGCTGCAGTTTTGTGAAGGTAAATGGCAAATTCTTCAGTCTGTAAATTACAACAAGAATTTATATAAGTACACGTATCAATACTGTTAAGATTCTAAGAAACAATCCTGCATTAGTACGCAAAAATGTTTAAAAGGCACACTTACAGATATAGTAAAATTAATAACTATTGACTGTTGAAAGGCAGCATCATTTAATTTAGATTCCAAGCTATACCTGGAATTTAAAAAAAGGCAAACAAAAAACTGCATTTCTGCCCAGTTTAGCAAGCAGCTTAAAGTGACAATGTAACTTGATTTAACTCAGTTCAGTGACTTGGCTACAAATTTGAAGACAACCTGGAATCATTAATCTGAATCCTCAGCATTTTATCTTTCAATATACACGCACACCAATTAAGAAAAAAGTGGTACACCTGAAAATTATTGTTTTTTTCCAGGATACATGTGCAGGAAAGGGATTGCCCTGGTGAATGGAAGTTCTGGCATTAACAGATATATCACACTACAGGTGGGGTACAGAGAAGCTGGATTGGCAGAACGGGAAGGAGAGCTCAGTTAGCTTAGCTACCTCTCCCAATATACTTCAATTCTACAAACTGGCAATTCCCAAAAAATAAACATTTTATCAGTTTTTAGTGACCAACTCTAATAAAACACAACTCTCTCCTCCCCTTTCCCCAGCTCACTGAAGTGCTTTACACTATACTGTGATACTCTTTTGTCCCCTTCGTATGCAATACAGGAAGCTATTAACTTGTAAGTAAGTATCAAAAGTTTTATGAAAATAACCAAACTAACTCCCCACAAAAATAGATGCTAACAATCATGAATGTATTGAAGCTGTGCTTCAATGCATGTGCCAAGTCATTAAAATAAAGACAGCTTAATACAATGCAACAGAAAGATCAAGAATACATGCTAAACACATGCATCTCAGTCAGCTTCCAAGCTGTGAGATAAGCAAAGACAGCATAATATATTCATAAAAATACCTCTACATTATTATTGCATTTTATACAATTTCTACTTGAATAAATGCATTCACAAACCTATTGTCACTCAGATTGATGACTCTTAATTTCTGCATATCACCCATTTCTTCAGGGAGAAATTCAAGCTTATTAGAATGCAGAAACAACACTGTCACATTCTTCCAGCTTCCAATCTGAAAAAACCCAAGGAATTAATTAATCTTCAAAACTCCATATAAGCAAATTTTTACTGTTTTAAAACAATTAGTATTACAGCTATTTTCCCTGTAAATTATAATTAGATTTATTCTTACATATTAAACCTTCTTTTAGTTTCAATACACTAGCAAATTTCTACTTCTTGCCTAAAAAAAATGCAAGATTTTCATTAACAGCAAACTTGTATATTTGTATATGTCCTTTAAAAATATTCAGAAAGAACATCTACTCAGGAATTATCCAGAAATTGTACAGTCTATATAGTTTAACATGCATTTAAAAATTCATTTTACAGTTTTGTAATTAAATACATACCTCTGACGGCAACTGTGTTAAAAAGTTGTGATCGGCAGCAAATGTCCTTACATTAGAGAGCTGCCCAACTGACGAAGGCAATGTTTCAATCTCATTGAAGCTACAGTCCAGTTCTTCTACTGATATTAATCTGGGAAAAAAAAAATTCTCCTCTATGCAGGTTAATTCATCCAACATTCATTGAATAAGTTTAAATGAAGTTAATACCACTATTAATTACAAATCTCAAATTTAATTCAAAATTAAGCTCTGAAACCCAAGGGAATTAAAATCCAAGAAAAATCCTTTACTAATTACCTAAAATGTGTTGGGGGCTTATGTTTGTTGATTGATTGTGGGGTTTTGTTTTGGTTTTTTTTTTTAATCTACTTTACACTGTCCTCCTAAGAGAGCATTCAGTGAAAACATGGGGCTCTGCAACATCGAATGTTTGTAGTACATGAAAACATGCTAGTGCAAGCATTGAAAACATTTAAAATGGGGCAGATCATAACCAAGTAGAAGTTGATTGCAGTTCTGAACAAGAAAAGAATTTCAAGAATTAGAGACAGTGAACCTACTAAGAATCTGGCAGTGAAGAAGTATTTTGTAAATTCTGACAACAAAAGATAACCTACATTAATTATAACAGAAGAGATATTGGAACAAATACCCTTCATTTGTATAGTCCTTAATTCCAAACCATTTATTTTTGTCATCATTTGTGAGCTTTAAATTAAATTGCTGAATACCAAATTATACATTAAACAAAACCTACTGATGAACAGGTAAAAATTCTCCTTGTAATATAAAAAAAAGATAAATGTGTGTGCTCAGATTCACTCTTTACAAGCTTTTTGACAGGGGTTCAATTATTTGCAATATTTACCATAGCCACAGCTATGTTACTGCTAAAAACCGTTTAAGGCAACTGACTACCTTTTTAAAGATCTTGTTCCCTTTCACATTCAGTTTTTCTTTTGTAGATTGATGGCTGCATTAATAAGTAAGGAACATTGGTCTTTTGATATTAAATAATAAAGAACATACATGCTGCAAACGAGAAGGTACAAAAGCACTTGCTTTCAATTTCATTAAGACATTAACATGCAGAAGAAATTAAAGCAGGAAGGCAATTCAACCTTTTCTTTAGGTGAAATACATACCCTCCTATGGAGTCCGGCAAATAAATTAACTGGTTTTCATCAATTTTAAGTGTTGTTAACTTTTTCAGGGAACCTGTAATAAAATGAACAAGTAAATAAAAAAGGACATTGGAGTTTAAGCTTAGTTTTAATTTTAAATTAAGGGGGGAAAAAAAACACTATGGGTGAGCGACCACATCTGTATTCCCTGACATGCCTATAGTGCTATATACCTAAGGAAATAAGCAGACAAGCTTACAGAACTTGTTTGCCAGCCTACCATGTCCCAGCCATGGTGTGGGAGAGGGAAAGAAAAAAAAAATATTTTTTTTCATCCATTTACTAACTACCGTATAAAGTCAAGAATGGTCCAAAACAAATACTAATTTATTATTCAGCTACGCCTTACAGCTTTATCCAAAACTGGTGCTTTTAATCCATTGAAACTTAGATCTAAAATGCCATTTGTCTATTTTGACGTGTTCTGTGTCTAAACTATAAACTTCAAAGAACATAAATTAACTGAAAATACAAACCAATGGACTCTGGCAGTTGCTGAAGTGAATTACTGGATAACAGGAGGTCTTGCAGGTTTTCGCAAGCTGAAATACCTTCTTCAACTATTTCAATGTTGTTTTTAGAAACATCCAAGTAGGTCAGCTGTTTCAAAGTGCCTATGAACTAAAAGCAAGAGAAAATAATGCATTCTAGAAAGGGCAAGTTCAGAACAAAAAATCCAGCAAATTTGCCAACAAAATGTCTCTCACGTAATGCCAGAGAAAAAGAGAAAACCTATTTGTAGTGCTGGAATACAATTTTATGCAAAATATGCAAGCTGTATAATGAAATATTTTGTGCAGATATGCACAATTGACGTTTTTCTATACCCAGACACATCCCACTAATTCTGCAGGTCTCTCTAAAGTCAGCCTGCTGCAAGTTCAGCTGTTTGATCAGTTACCCTGAATCAAGTAACTGCAGCTTTAGAACCGACTTCAGAGACAGATAACATAAGGACATCATTAGCTTTTTTCACCTTTTGTGTAAAACTGCATCCTACTTAACCTCAAAACCAACAATGAATCCCTAATTGTACTAAACTGAAGAACCAGGTCATATTATAAGCTTGATTACCTTTCCATATGAACCAAGAATAAGTCTGAAGATTTGTGCACACTACACTAAAATCTTCACAGGGAAGATGCTGTCACTTTCACAAATACAGTCTTACTATTACTGTAAAGTAGAAATGCTTAATACATCCACTTAACTCTTCAAGGAAGAATTGGCTAGAGTGCAGAAAGACAGTAGAGATGACTACTGATCAGGAAAGAAAGCCTCACATCAGAAGACTGCTAGTGATTTTAAGTCTGAAAACAGACCAGCTGCTTCCCAAATTTCAAATACTCATTTACTAGTTTATTAGAACATAACCACAGGTTCACAAGACCTGCAGTAACAGGTCATCCTGGACCCCATTTAATTCGGAAAGATGTCAGGAACCCAGATGAAGTCAGAACATTTTCTCAGGAACTGGCAATGCTCCCTGTATACATAGCACCTGAACAGGCATTGCTTACTTTACAGCCTTGACCAGTAAAAATTCACACAACATATTTATCCTGTAAATTCCTGTTTGGTGCCTAACACAAAAGAATCCCTTTTTGGAAGGACCAGTCAACCCTAAATTTGATCCAGGATTTGATCTAGGATTTTTTACCCCTTTCTGGAATTGGAACATAATTTTTAGATGAGATGTATATAACTTTCAGTGAAAGAAAAGCTGTGTACCCAACTCTCATGATCAATGAAAATGTCTGAGTAGACTAGTTAAGCATTTAAGCAACTTTAACATATATGATAGCTGACAAAGCAAACGCCACTGTAAATTACAATACTAAATGTTTAACACAGTGAGAGGACTTACCCCTGGAATAAGTGTTAGTCTATTACCATCCATCCAAAACTCCTTTAACCCACTCAGTTGTTCAAGCACTTCAGGCTGTAAAGGGAAGCCATTCTTTAAAAACTTCATACCGAAAATAGCAAAAGGCGAAAACAACTGCAGTGATTCATCTACCTCTACTTCAAGTAATGCCTTATGGTAGCTGTTACATGTACTTGGTTCACTGGTTCAAAGAAAACCCAGAAAATCCACTTTTTGAAATGTAAATATATATCAGACATTCAAAAAATCAAAAAGAACTTGATCACAGCACTAAATAATCCTTACAGAAAGCGTTGGGGGGTTTTGGTCAGATTTTTTTGTTGTTTGGTTGTTTGGCTTTGCTTTGGTTTGGTTTTTTGTTTGTTTGGTTGGTTTTTTGTTTGTTTTAACCAGAAACTATTATTTTTTCAACTGGAGCACACAAAATATAAATGTTATGTATTAATTTCCTCTTCTCATAGAGGACATCTAAAACCCCTTAAATTCTATCAACTCAAAAGACATGCTTGTCTAAAACCAGAAAGATTTAGTGGTTTGGGGGAAAAGGAAAACAAAGGGTGCATCTGCATGATACAAGCAAGTAGCTCCATCCATAAAGTGAAGTGCAGGACTGTGCTTCCATTACAACTTATTCTTAGAAGTATCTTACACATCACAAAGACCACTTCTTGGTAAACATCCCTGTTGTATATGTTTTCCTATTTAAACTTCCCTCCTGAGAGAGTAATACAAAACAGATGCTATTGCACCTTAAAAATTACAACCAAGTTCAGTTAAATGCCGAAGACAATTTTGTTGTATTGTAAATATACAGCATTCCTGCATAAGCTGAAGTCCTCAATCCCAATAATTCATTTTCCAAAAGAAGATCTAAGTCTGAAGACCACCTTTCAGACGGATCTTTATCCAAAAAAGCAGCTTGAAACCTTTTTGTGCTTTTACCAAGAGATCTTAAGTTACCAGTAGTTGACTCTTGTAGCTAAATGGCCAGGAGAGATGAAGCAATCAGCCAAAAATATACCCAAACAGGTAATTTTGCAGCCTATACTTAGTTCCTGGCTGTTACGGCTTATAACATGGGCCTGCGCACACAAAGGCTTAACTTTTTTGTATGACAGGTCAGTATCTTCCACTATAATTTCAATTCCTTTATCCAGGAAAGTACTTGCAGAAGCAGAGAGATGCTAAGTGATTGTAAATAAGATGTATTTGTCTGTGAGATCATGAACAGGAAATAAGTTGATCCACGCTGAAGGAAAAATCTGAATACCCAAACTGTAAATATTATTTTGAACAATACTCAATACGGTTTCCCTTGAATCTAAATAGTTTGTACACAATAATAAAAGCAGATTATGCACATCTTATACAGAACGTGCAACATTAAATACATGATGACCAGTAAGAGTTTAGAATTTATTACACACCAATTATATTTATAAGTCAAACACATATTACCATTAATTTTTTACCAATACAGTAACCACACTGTATTACAGTGTGTTACTTTCAAATTGAGGAAAACCACGTTTATATTTACCAGAATATGCACATAACTGCTCTAACAGGTTCCATAAGGTAGTATGAGGTATATATAATATTTGCGCAGTAGCAGAACTCTTAAGCTGATGTTTATATTTTCTTATTTATTAAAAATAGGCTAAAGGATAAAGAGGTTTACAAAAGATACAAAGCTCTGTTACAAAGGCAAAACTCACCACTTCTGTGAATTCATTACTTCCTAAGTCCAGTCTCTCCAGCTGAGTCAGTCTGGACATGGTTCTGCACAGGAAGGGGATTCATAAGGAATTAGATTTAAGAAAATACCAGTTACATCCAATCTTCCTAAATTCATACAAATATATTATTTTAACCAGTATTAAGTAGCGATGCTTCTCTGTAACAGGACTGATATCTAATTAAGGGCAAGTTTTCACACTCACTGTTCAACCAGCCACATAGTACCACAGTGACTATTGACTGTCACACAAAGAGTACACTGCAACTCATCCACAGATTAGCTTACAAAAAATAAAGACCACTAGAGTAATCTTTATGATAAAGAGTAACTCAGTGAAGTTACTCTTCTTTTGAGTGCTTCAGCTTTTCACCTACAGTCACAGTAAGTCTCAGCAGCCGAAGACCCCAATTGCACTTTTCCCCCCAAAGAAAGACCACTGCCTAATGATCAGCTAAAACAGAAAAGACCATTGTTGATCACAGTAACCTACAACACCCTTCTCCCTTTCCATGCTGACAAAGTTGCTTCAGTATGATATAATCAAATTATTAAATTGGATTTTGTGACGCATCAATACACTTTAACCCAACTTATGGCAAAGATTAAATCAATGACTGATATAAAGTAAAATTCATTATTATTTCAAGCTGTGTTTTGGGAAAATTTTTCCTCCATTTAAAGTTTACTTTGGGGACCATAGAGAGATCACCTACCACAGCACATGGTGGTCTACACAATCAGTACTCTAGTCAACAGTAGTACCACCTAAAAATGTTTTCAAAGGGGCTGTGAATCCCTCATATGATATTATTTATTTAATAACAGATTTCTACAAAACAATTAATATCTGAAACTTTCAAATATAAACCATAAGTGTGTGTATACACTATAAAATTCTGGAAAAACTAAAGAGCTTCTAATAGAGTATTTTATATTGTCAGAATATATGTATGAACACTAATACCTTTAACACACATCTGCCTGAGCACAAGATGCTCTATGCAGCTCTTCAAAGTTTCAGTTCAACTACACTATTACTGTTGTTCTGACTATATAGTTCAAAAATTACATTCTATTGAAAAATGCCTTATTTATCCAAAAAGGATTACACTCAACATTTGTAACATTTGCCTGTAGATTGGATTTTCATTACATTATAGTAATTACGTTAGGGACCAACCAGGTATTTAGTGTAAGTAGTAGACAGAAACAGAAGCCATTTTTTGCACTGCACACATAGTATACACAGGATTTAGGGGAAAGCCTTTAATTCATATTCCCATTGCCTCAAAGAAAAAAAATACGCATGAAAAGACTACTTCCAGAAGAATCTGAAAAATATTTTCCCTCATTTCTCGAGGCTCCCAAAATGGACGATTACCAGTAAGCCAACTGCTAAAATTCATTTTCCAGTTCTAACAAATTATCTAAGACCCTCTGAAATACTGCGTAAACTGAATTTCTCAAAGCTTTATGAGACCATGCCAATACCAATTTTAGTGCCATATGTTACTAACAAATTTGCCCCAATGCATCTCCCAGAAGCACAGTAGAAGAATCACTTAAGGGATCTAGCATATAATTCTGCAGCTTTCATTACTTCCTCAGCAACACATACTGTACTTCTACTGATGGCTTCAATTTAGAAAGGTTTTAGATTTCTTTGGTCTTCAAGCTATGGTAGGTAGACTCTGGGCTACTAGAGAGACCCATCCAAAACTCCACTGACAATCTAAATTGTAGATTTCAAATCAAAAAGTAGATAAAGGGAGATTCACAGCTATGTGGGATTGAATTTGACAGGTTAATTTCAATAAATGATTTGGAAAAAATGGCTTATTTAACATTTTTATAGACCCTTCATTTCAACAGTTTTAAGACAGTGCCTTGATTTTTATTTGAACTGAATATTAAGCTTAAACACAAATGTTAAAAGTGAATGAAGAAAAACAGGTAACACCCACAAAATGAAAAAAGTTCAATCCAATTTAAGTTAATTTTGATGAGGCTGAATTGAAAGAAAGTTGGACGGGGTTTTTTACAGCAGCTTAAGATTAACAGAATTTTTTCTTTCAGTTCCACATGAACTCTCCTCTTTTCATTTTAAAGGTTTGCTAAAGATACAGACACGCACACAAAAACCCCCCACCAAACAAAACATCCATCCCCCAGGCCAATTATACTCCACAGTCTGAGTGATTTTTTCCCCTCCCCCTCCTTCCTCCTGTACACCATTCAACTCTGAGGCCAAACTGTTTACACAGCTAACACCAGATTCACAGAATCTAAGCAGTAAAGGTCCTCTCCTCTCCACTGTCAGATTACACTAGAAACACAAATACCACTCCAGCCCAACCCAAGACTTAGGTGCTCCCTTTCCCTTCCCAAACTGCTAATGCTACATCCTTAAGGGCTCTAAGGCAACCCAAAGTTCCCATTCTTGCCATAATCTTCACTATCTTACTGAAAAAAAAAAAGTTAAGAATACTGTTACAGTTTTTCATCAAGCATCTTAGTCTTACGATTTGGAACTAGAGCAAATTCTGCAAATCCCTCTGAAGTATCTGAAAAATTAATTATTTTGGGCCCTTTTTTCTTCCTTTTCAGAATGTCTAATCTAGCAAACACACACACTCAACTGTAAAACATACATAACTTTGTTTGCAAGGCCGGGGCCTCAGTTATTTTTCTCCCTCTCCTCACTGCCTGCCTAATCTACAGTACTTTCAGCTATTCTATGACTAATATATCTTTGCTTTTTTGGTATTGTTTATAGAGCAACTGTATCTTCAGACAAAATACAAACAAAGCTTCCAATAATACTGAAGTAACAGGGAAAATTCAGTGCTAAAGGAGGAGGAACACAGGCCTGTAAACAAAAATATGCTAGATCACTGAGTTACACCTATTTCTGTCTTTGCCACATTGTACGTAACCCCTTCCATAAACAGAAAAATCCGTTCCATAATTCATTTATTGACCTTGCTGTCAAACCAATCCAACACTAAGGGATCAGGTAGTCTAAATTATGCCTGAGATTCTGATGCTGTAAATAGTCAGTTTCATGAAGTTAACACTACAGCTTACTTCAAGTAGCATACAATCTAAGAGGTGTGTGTAATGGCAAGATTGGGCCCTGATTCATTGTAATTACACTCTCAAATAACTTGCTTCTTTCTGAAAAGGTTACTTTTTTTCTTGACAGTTAGGCAACAGATAGAAGCTTAAAAAAAATCAAATCTAAGCTTACATTTCCCTTGAACCATTTTTCCAACTTTCAGCTACCTATAAGATAAATGCCTCTAAAATAGTCTATGTGTATTTTTCCTTTCCTTTCAGCAGAAATATTTTCACTAAGCCGGTTTGCATTATAATACTGCCAGTTTTGCAGTCTCTGGCTGTGGATAAGTTCCAAACAAAATGATGCATTTGGCACAAAGCAAGGCTGATTTAGTCTGTTGGCATTAATTACCCATTTTGATTAACAGTTTTTCAAGTGCTTTATGCTTTACTGTTAAAAATTATGTGCATGTTTAATTCAGCAAGAGGGATAGCTGATTTTGTAGAAATTTTCCAAATACTCATGAAAGAACTCACTGTAAGTATGAAATTTTTAAAAAGATGAGAGTGACAGGGAAACAAGAAAATATAGGTGTATTCCATAGCAAAAACATTAGCATGTATTGCTGCATCTTATTAGCCAAAAAAAAAACCCAACACTTTGGATCTTCTACGCTATTTAAAGCTGTATAGCATGTTCCTTTTAAAACACATACTCAGGTTTGGAAAACTCTTAAGTCCAAATTTCACATCAGATTCTGTTCTAACGTAACAGTTGAAGCCAGGTCACGGATGCCTTTGCTGGCCAGGTCAACTGCTGCACAGTTCTATTACACTGAATGGCAGATTCACTTCTTGCATCCTATGGACACCACAACGAATTTTTTCTCCCTTGTGTACATCACACATAACATCCAGTGCCTGACTGTAGCGAAATGCAGGTTAATGTGGTTAAATTGAGGAAAAAAAAAAGTAGTCTCAATAGCTTTAATCTCCCTCAACTGAACCACAAGAGTACTAAAAGAAAATAATAAAGGTGGCTTCTCAGCATGTACTGTAGACCATTATGGAGGTTCTACAGAGGACATCTTCATGACAGCTGCTCTTTAGTTTTCCAGCAAGGATGAAACCCTGGAAACACTGAAGTCAACAAAAAAAATTCCCAGCGACTTCAACAGAAGTTGTGTTTGGCTTAATACATGACATGTAGTGATAAGAGACATTTAAACAAAGAGACCTCTATAAACCACTCTTTTTAAAATATCACATGTAATTATTCATGCTATTAGTGTTAATTATGGCAATTAAGGTCAGAGTAATTTTATAAATAAAATCTGTACGAGCTGTAAATTTTAATTATACCTACTGCACCTCTTTTGGAAGTAACTTCATTTACACAGCTACTACCCCAAATTACATATCCCGTGATTTTTTCCTACTGAAATTAGTGATAGCAGAAAGAGCAAAAGACGACAGAAAATATTTACATCACATGAATGAGTAGAATGCATCACACCTGGAAGACTTAAATTCACACTTGCGGATACTACACATTTCATTCCAGATATTAGTTCTGGCATCATCATACAGCAGACAGTACCTAGGCATACAAAAAGGGAATTCCAGTGGAACATACCCACTCACATGGAGAGGACAAGGGGGAATGGACACAAGTTGCTCTTGGGGAGATTCCGATTGAACACCAGACGGAAATTTTTCACACTGAGGACAGTCAACCATTGGAATAATCTCCCAGGAAAGTGGTTGGCTCGGCCACGTTGGACACCTTCAAGAGTTGTCTGGACAGGGTGCTGGGCCATCTTGTTTAGACTCTGCTCTTCCTAGAAATGTTGGACTAGATGATCCCTGAGGTCCCTTCCAACCTGTGATTCTGTGATACCCCTTGGTCATGTCTTAGGAACATAATTAGCTACAGTCACTAAGAAAACTGGCTGTTTTATTTGAAAGGCTGTCAGTTCACACTTTGGCCTGCTGCATGAAAGTCTCTGCTAGCATATGAGCTGGACAGAGTGAATGTTCAATTGTTAGCTTCTCTTTTCCACCAAAACATCTTACATACACCAAAACCAGTACCTCTCTTTACCAGTTTCTTGTGCCAGAGGAGGACCCCTTTTACAGCACACCACAACACATTCAGGACTCTATAGCTGGTTATTCACATCCCATCTCTGGGATCTCCTTTTCTCTCTTCACTGACCTCTTATACCTCTGTTAGCGCACTTAGACCTCCAGGGTCCAAGTTATAAAATTCAGAGCATTCCTCATAGAAACAGCCAGAATTGCAACACGCTGGGCTTGTTTGATGAAATGAGTGAGAACTGCAAGACAGGGTTTAGAAAGATGCTAGATTTTAAGAGAGAGGTACAACTGTATTGCCTGTTACAACAACTGCTGTAAGAATTCCCAGAATTATTTTACTATTACCAAAAACACATCTGAGGAATATGCAGCCACTACGTTAAACAATGCTGTTGCATTACAGAATAGGTACAGCAAAGCAGATTCCATACAACACAGTAATGAGTTGTTACTTCAGCTCTGAAGCATACTAAACTAAAAAAAAAAGTGTTCAAGTCACATGAATTGCATTCCCTCTGTCATTCTGAGCAAGCATCTTGAACTCCACATTTGATTTAGAGATAATGATCTCTGTCACCAATGCCTAAGTCTCAGACACTCAGCCATCAGAAACATATCCAGACAGGCATCTGGGCAGCCATACAATACTGCGTGCAAGAAGCATCAGACATTTCAGAACGATCATCCTGAGGTGCCCACATGCTGTCTTGAAAGCAAAACAGGTGGATCTGAAATCTACAGGGCCAGACAGGGACAGGGAAAAAAAAAGGGTATCTCTGAATAGTCAGAGGGAGATATAATTTCAGCAGCATGAAGGGAAAGTTCTGTGTGAGAACTTAGTCCAGTTACTTAGCTACACATTTTAAGTTGTGATCTACCTTTCAATATGCACTACATTGTTAGTGTAACTACAGGAAAAAAACCTCTGAGGTAGTTTCAATAAATGTCATCCATACTTACTTTGGCAATATTTTTAACTGGTTTTCTCTAAGTTCCAATATCTGGAGTTTAGTTAATCTGTAACAGAAATGCATACCAAATTATCACAATATACTGTATTTTATGACAAAAGCAATCTCTGAACATATTTATATTGCTGAATTTAAAAAAAAAATCTACAAGTTCAAAATATTTTTCCTGTAAGAATAAAAATATGTTTTGTGCATAAATCTGCATATTATTTAAAATTATTCACTGGGGTTTCGTTTTGGTAAAGCAGCAAACGAACTATGTCTTGCCTGCTGTTCTGCACCCGTTTGAACCCATTTGTTTTCCTTCATCCCAGAGATTTTAAAGCACTTCATTGGATTCATCATATACAGAAGTACACAGGAAGTAGTAGAAGACAGGTAGGATCAGTCTGCACAAGTTAAGATACTGCGTTTCTAATGCTGGCAAGGTATCAAACCATTTCGTATAACAAACTATTCCTCATCAGAGGAATACCTGTGCTCTTCCACATGGTAAAAAAAACCCTTTAAATTAATCTTGGATTTCCTTCCACGTTCTCTTTCTAGTCAGCTTCTTAATCCATTCTGATATTTCTCTTAGAAAGCAGTTTGACCTTTCTTTCAGTAAATCCTTGGTTGCAAGATAAATAATCTGTAAATCCCAAACTCAACTGCTTGGCCAAGATAAGTTCAAAGCAGTCTTGACATTCAACCAATGTACCATAGCCAGCAGAATTTTTCATTGTTAAGTGAAATGCAGAAACTGAGTTTGGTTTAAATATAGACAGGATTGTAAAGACAAGAGTTCTACATGTGAACCACTAACAGTCCTCATACAACACAAGATAGGTCATTAAGCTCCCCAACTCAAAAAGACGCTTAGTGAACAGATCAGTATTTCCTTAAGGTGCTTAACTGAGTACGTTGTAAAGAAACAGACAAAAACCTTAATTTTGATTAAGTAGTAAGAACTATACTTGAAGTAAAAATAGAATGCTGAAAACAGTGTGTTTTCCCTCTAGACATACGCTAATTCTTGGATGCATTTGAAAGTAGCAATCTGCCACACCTATGAATCACCTCAGACTATAACAGTCACCTTGAAACAGAGCAGAGGTCAATGTAGCCCAGCACTGCAAGCAGTACTTGCCATCTGGTAGCAACTGCTGGAGAGGAACCTCCTCCCCCCAGCCTCTCAAAGGAAAGCCAGCACTCCAACAGTGCTGAAAGAATACCTTCATAAAAATCCAGTTCATGTTAATATCTCTGCTGTTAATCTAAGACATAACTGGAAAGGACTTCTTCCTACCTGCATTCTAAGATACCAATTTGTGACAAAACAGAACTTGTTTGTTTAAACACACTCAGATCTGAACTGTCATTTTGGGCTTAGACTTCTGAACCCAAGAACAACCACACACTGCATTAGGCTCCAATTCGTGTTTTGCTTTGATGACAGAGAAAATAGCTACCATTGGTAAGTTTTCTTCACAACACAAGCATGCAAATTTCTCAGTTGAAAGCAGTGGAAGCAAGCCTCCATTCATATACTAAACTAAATATACACACACCTGACACTTTGTTGAATTTAGCCAGAACTGACTGTACTACACTTCTAATAAGCCAATTCTCTGAACTTAAAGACTGCCTTTGGTTATAGAAAGGTTCATAGCTTTATGACCTTGTTTCATGTTCCACTCCTTCTTCAGCTAATCCTAAGAAACTGGAGATACAAATATCGAATTTCTTATGTGTAGAGCTACACAGAGAGTATAAGGAAACATTTTCAGCCTCTCGTGGCTGGGAAATACACGCTGTGTCTGAACCACTGATTTTCTTGCCATAATTGATGAGAAATATTGGACTGAAGCAATTGTCACTTCTTCCATTATGACTGGAAGTCTAACTCGAGTTTAATATAACAACATACATCAAATACTCAATCTAGATGCTCTTTAAATTGCTGGTGTGAACACCCATGCTCAGCATTTGAATTGCTATAATAGAACTGAAAAGCTGGAGTTTAATTTGGAAAGAGAACTAGTCCACCTATACTAAAGAAAAAACCAGAAGCCATAGTGGCAGAATATGCATTTCCTGTGCCATTCTATCACAAAGATTTGTCATACTCATAGGAAAATATTTAATTTCTCAACTGTTAAAACCCATAACCACAGAAATAATTACACATCACCTAAACACTAAGCTGTTACAGAGTATTATTCAAGTACCCTGGTGTAATGGTCCCAACAAAATTATTGTTGCAGCATTATTATTTAATATAAACAACTTAGCCTGCTTTTAAAACGTAGGTCAACTTTTAAATGAAGTGAAATCTCCACATGAACACCTTGCCAGGATAAGACCAATATTCCTCCTAAATCTGATTTAACCATACAATCTGTAAAAAATTTAATATATAGCAGGTATACTTAGAAACTTGCTGTTCAACAGCAGTCATTCCTTGGAAAGCTAAAAATATTTCATTTCATAGACAGGTGTTCTTTATTTTTCACCTCCTTTGCAGTTTTGCTAATGCAGATTATTTTTTAAAATCTTATCTAAAATATAAGGCAAGAAGACTGAAATATACGTATCCTATAGCAGGATACATCTGCAGAAGTTTCAGCCAGATTGCATATATGTAAGTAAGTCAAGTCCCCAATTTGATTATCGCTGTAAAAAATTATCCCAATGTCAATACTACTAAAAATATCTACTACTGCAAACACTACTGGCAAATTGTTGTGAAAGAAGATTAAAAGCAGATTCATTGCAACATCACAGTAAAAAGTCCCTGGAAGCCATACCCCATTACAGACAACATTCTCAGAGTTTTTAGAATGACACTGAAGATAAACTCCTTCCTTATCTTAAGCACCCATCAGTAAATAACACTTTGCTTTTAAAGCCCTGTCTCAAAATTAGCCTGCAGTGAGCTTCAAGTTCAGAATACTCTGCTAATATATTTGTATATTTAAATGTAAATACACATGATGATGATGTATTTAGATACAACAGATATGGTTTTCTTCCGTAAGCATAAGCAGTTCTGAGATTTCTGTGCATAGGCATAAACGCTAACTCTGGGATTCGTGCCAATATTAATGCATTCAAATCAGAACTTGGGAGTGGAGGAAAAAAACCACTCTATCACCTCAGAATTCTGAAGGAACTGGCACATTTAATAAAAAGTCTGGTGATTTTTAACAACAACATCACTGAGGACAGAAAGTACATAATGCTCATAAAGAAGGGGAAAAAAGATTGGATAATCTCAATAGCATGCAGAAGTTTAGCACAAATTTTGAATGCAAGAATAAAGCATGGATGTAAACATAATAAAACATTGCATGGATATACTAAAAGTAATTTGCATCACACTATTTTCTTTACTAAGCACCAGGCTGAATGTTACTGACAGAGGTGCTCAAAGACCCATTTTGGGACTGTCCCGTTCAATACTTTTGAACAGCAATCTTAAAGGATAAGAAAAATGTTTTAAGTTGGCTGATGCCACAAAAGACAGCCACAGACAATACAGTTAATTATTAGGATACTGTAGGGAAAGAAATCTGTACAACCTTAAGGATTAAAAAAAATAGAAAAGGGACAAGATGTCATAGCACCAAGTACTTATGATTTCCTTGTAGAGTTGTCAGCCATTTCTAACTGAGCTGTCCAATGCATTGGTCAATCATGTGGGAAACGACACTAGGCAGCTGCAAAAAGGGCTAGTGGAACACTACAGCATAACCATAGACGTTTCCAAGAGAAACAAGAAGATAATCATGACATTGTACCAGCCATGAAGAGATCTCAATTTGAATTCTAAATATAGCTGTATGTGTCATCATCCTCTGTCAAAAAGAAGACGATGAATTCAAGCTGAAACTCATTCTAAGATTATTAATATAATCAATCGCAAAGGAAAACCTGCCATACCATAGGCAAACAGAATTTTGTTTAGTCTAGCAAACTAAGAGACAGATATGAGAACACTATAAAAACAGCAGGTTAAAGAATGGGGGATAACACTTGTAGGAGATGACAGCAATTAAACTGTGGAACAAATGAATATGAATAGCGAGAAACGGATGTGGGTAACCAGGTTTCTAACCTGGACAGCTAGAACAGAGACCCTGACACAGGGAAGATAAAAACCTTGCTAGCTTTAATATGGACTTGGCTTAGTTTTTATGAGGTATTATTACCTATAGTTGCCAGGAAGAGCAGGCAATAGAATTCCTGTGTTCCACTTCAATTAAAAGTAATAGCTATAAAACCATGCATAAAAACAATTAAGGCACCAAATTGGAAGAACCTGAAGGACTGTCCTTTATGGGAACAATCAACAATGCTCTAAATATCCCAGAAGCTTCTACCAGAGTGTTTTTAGTTTGGTTTTTTTTTTGTGTGTGGTTTTTTTTAATATTCCCATATTCTGAAGTACAATTTAAAAGACCATTCGCACTACCAAGTGTTTATACCTAGCTGTAAAGTTGTGGGGTGGCACAGCAGTCTGATCATTTACAGAAGTACTCAGTGTCAAAGGAGTCTTACTTTGAAATGACAGGTTACCAATTCATTTCTTCCTAATTTATTTGATCTAAACATTACCTACAGAATACTATTTATTCTGTGCAATACCATTACTAGCAGGTAAAGTTACATAAATATTCTTAATTCATTCAAAAACAGCTGATGAGAAAAGTCTTAATTTCAGTGTCACTCTCCTGGCTACAAGCTAGGATGCTGTGAGTCACTATATATAATTTAAAAACCAAGGCTGAATTCTTCATGGCTCTTAAAAGGAACACTACCCTGGAGACTTGGCTTTCAAGTTGCCTTCAGTAACTGATTTATTCTTAAGATGTTAGTAATTAATTACTTCACCATTTCCCTAACTATTAAGCATTACAGAAGCAGACAGTGATGAAGAAAAAATTATAACAAGGCTTTTTTAAACTATGTATAAGATTAGCTACTTAGAAGACCAACTCTGCCAACCCGAAGTCTTCATCTGTAGTGCCTGGTTTTTACCACGAAAATTTTGCCATTTGGTTAGACTATTAAAAACAGTACAGAAAAATATACAGGCAATCATTAAAATGCCAACAAGTATGCTATGTATCCTCCAGATAGTTCTTTTTCAACCTTAATGAAGACTTTTGAAACACAAACTTTGTGCACTAGAAACATGCAAGACAGTTAATGCTCCTGTGTCACAAACAGCTTTTTTTGTTAGCTGAGTGTGTAACAGATCTGGTGCTTTTAATTGTTCATCAGGGAATGACTAACAAATGGACATAGAAGAATACACCAACAACTCTGGTCACAGGTGACTAACAAACTAATGGTCACTAATGGACTGCACCTGTGCTCACCTTTCACTGTACATCTCCTGACCTGCCAAACTTCTGCTGCACTCTATCTGGGGGTTTCAATAATCCCTTGTAAACTGTGCTGACCCAACTACAACCACACAGCCTAAGGCAACTGCTTTCACACAACAACGTGCCTGGTTAACTAACAGCCTTATTTCCTGAAAGGGAGGCTTGCTGGACATGGGATGGTGTAGAAGAGTGACAATCCAGGAAAAGAGAGCATAAAGTAAGTGTGAAGAGAGGAAAGAAAAGCAGAAATGGCTCAATAGCATGATAAGGACACCAGGATGAACCACGCTCATCTAGGAGTCTTCCTTTTAACTACATTACCCTTTCACTTTTGCTCCCAAAATTTAATGAATTTTAAAGAGGTAGGGGTTTAGTTTTTGGGGGGTTTTTTTTGTATTTACATTATTACATGGAACAATTTTGCTTAGTCAGCACATTGTGAACATGGTAAATCTTTTCATAAAGATTCCTGACAACAAGGCACTTCAGGATTATAGATGTGCATGAAGGAACCTGTGCATCCAGGAGAGAAAAAGTGGAATTACAGATGTCATTATTTGCTTCTCTTCAATTACTAAATGATAAACAACCTGTATTTCAGAAATACTAGTCTCCCATACTTATCAGACTTGTGTTGTAAAAGAAGCAAGTATGTAAATTAGTTATTTCTTGTCTCTTTATAAGCATTCTCTTTGTCCTTCAATAGCCCAATTAAAACATTGTGATAAAGATTCAGGGTTTTGTTTCTGTAACTAACATGTGGCATAAATGGATTCGTAATGTACACTTCTTCCCCTCTTCCAGTTGATGCTTTACTTGAGAAGCAGCAGAAACTGCTCTGCATAAATTTAAAACTAAATGTAGATACTAAGTTTCAAATTTAACTTACCTGCCAAAATTCGCTGGCAAAAACTCAAGAAAAGCATCATTCAGGTACAGCTGCGTTAGGTTTAAAAGCTGGGAAAATCCATCTGGAAGCCTAGATAGAAATAAAATAATGTGGTGCCTTTGTTTCAATTATATTCAGGGCATTATGTCTTATTTTCTTAAACAGTATAGTATTGACATTCTACATATTGATAACATCAAAATTAAGGTGGTACTAGAAGTTCTACAAAATTGCACTAGATATTTGTTCTCCGTAAGATTAGTTTCAAAATTATTTTTAAGTATTGAGGACAATCTCTACAGGCAATATAAACGACAAACAGATGTACTCGTTATGTATTTGTGATCCCCTGACATTCAATGTGGAAGAGGCATTCATTAGAGACAATAAGACAAATTAAAACCTACACAACACCTTTCTTCCCCAGAAGAGTTACGTTGCATGAAGTTTGTATCTCTGGCAGTGCTACTTCTGGTAAATTAATTTTGTCACTATTGAAGGTGACAGGGAAATCTACTCATAATTATTGTTATCAAGAAAGAACACACTCTGCGTATTTCTCTATGGTCACAAAGAATTGATGGACTTAAAGCTCAGAAAGCCACATAGTATAATGCAGGATTGCCCACACAGCCTGCTAACTTGGGCAAAATACTTTAATGGCACAGCTATACTGTATCACAGTGCAATGAGGTTAATGAATATGCTTCTCAGGTAACTCTGCTCCTTGTCTCCAAGGGTTGGTGCATGTCTGGGGCAAATCTGAGACTCAGCAGTGTTTGCACAAAATAAAATATCAAAAAAGGGCAAACTTACTTTGAAATTGGATTTACACTGGCCTCAACAACTGTCAAGAGTTTACAGTTTTTTATATTTTCTGGAAACTCCTGTATGCCTGCAAGATAGAGAGAGGTAGGGAAACAGTCTGAGATTATTAGACTCCATCATAGGCATAAAAAGTGATGCACACAAAACCACTAGCCATAAAAACTTTAATTCATTTAACAAACAGTGGACTGGTTCTGTGATATTTCATTTTAGACACAAGTTTCATTAAAGAAGCACTCTTATGCAATACCACTTCTTTTACTATTTCATCCCCAAAGCATTTCATATGGCAGTTAAGCAGGCAGCTCACCAAGCAGCATTACAGAGACACAGTACACTAACAATTCCCACCGCTTGTTACCAAATATTAAACCACATGTACTTTGTAATGTTCTTAAGATCAGGCCCTCAGCCCCAATATTGAGTATTAAAAATAAAGGCATTCATACACATGGTAGAACAACGTTTCAAACAGGATCTGTTTGTCAAATGCATAGCTAGTATTACACCCAGGTGAAATGGTAAGGCTTCAAATGGTAAAGTATGTTTACAGCATTCATGTTTCTGAATAGATATCCCAAAATGTGACATATGCTTGCTGTTAGAATCAGGTTATATGTAGAGAAGGACAAAACATTGCAGACACACTTATTCCTGAAAATTAAAATAAGGAAATTCTTTTTCCAAGATTATGTCCAGAAACACCAGAGTGAATTTGCAACCCATGTATCTGCCAGATTTGTACTTGTCAGAAACCAGCAAAACAGGCCTTGAAAACAGGAGAGAAGCGTCCACCACATCAGTAGGAAATCAGTATTGAATCATTCTACTGCCCAAGACTTTCACCTCTATCTTTACTGTACCATAAAAATAAATAAAACCATGGTTATCACAACTGCAGTTGCTTTTGCAATGTACCACTACATTGTTTTTGTACCATGGGACAAGTGTTTTCATTTTAAATAAACTTCTAACAACCACTCATACTGAACTCCTTCAACTTGGATTAAGAAAACATTTTTTTTTCAAGAAAAACCTATACAACAGTGAAATGAATTTACTGTAAAACAACTGTGTTTTTTCAAGTAACAGAAATCAGCTCTTTGTCTTTCAATTAATGCATGTTATCGTGTCTGCTTCCAGACTGCTTTATCAGGTGTGTGGAGAGGGACCAAGACCACTAAGGAACTGTACTCTGTGGATGCTTGCTTTTAGGCTAGTGAGAGTGTGAAATTACATGCTGCTACAAGCATCTTAACTCTCTTATAGTCCAGATGCAGAGAGAAAGACAAGGGCAGTGTGCCTTCTTGTTCAGATTGGCAGGTGGGACTTGGTTATATCTCCCCATGTATCTGTTCTGAGAATACCGAAGGAGAAAAACCATGGCAAAGAATCAGCTGCTAAGTAATATTTTTACTTGCATAACAAATTACACAATTTCTGGTGCTAGCTTAGAGTTTGGTTCTTTCTATGTTTGTGCAGTAACAAGATTGACCTGATATATTAGGACTTAAGAGATGGCAATAACACCTGACAACAAAAATAGTCACAAAACACATACTTCCACATCAAGTCAATTTGTAATGTTGAAGAGCAAAGTCACTGTGATGACTTTTCCATAAATTCAACTTAAGTCAAAACACTCTGTCTGTCAAAGTAGACTTTTAGGTCTTTCTTGACAAGAACCTGTTTGTCATACTAAATGGTTGAAATTATTACGTTTGACTCATACCAGGTGTTGTACTCCATTACTGAGAGGTGAAAGGCAAGAAAAGCATCTATTCATCTTTTTTCACTTTCAACACTGTCATGGTTTAGCTGGCAGCTCAGCCCCACACAGCCGCTCGCTCACTCCCCCACCGGTAGATGGGGGAGAGAATCAGAAGGGTAATGCTCGCAGGTTGGGTAAGAACAGTTTAATAATTAAAATGGAAAGAAACAACAACAGAAATGCAACGTAAAGGAGAACAACGAGAGGCACAAAACCCCAGGGGTTTTAATCCAGGTGTTTAAATACCTCTATCATAGATACTTTTGGGAAATAGACTATTGAACTTGAGAACAATAACATATAAAAGCAGAGGTGATCGGAAGCAATTGAACCATCAACTGTAATATATGCCAAGATTTCTGACACTTCTGTTCTACTATCATGCATGTTCGTGTATATGCACACGTGTAAGAAATATAGCTTTATATATGGCTTCAGCCACATGAAGTTTACTGGGGCTGTGAGTGGAGTTGAAGCAGGTGATGACGACAGAGGACACTGATTCAATTCACTTTATCACTCTCAGTTCAAAATCTGGCCTTGGCTTGGTCCTTGGATAAAGGATTGCTCTGGTCCAACATGTTAAACCTCATGTTTTTAATACTAATATTAGTTTGCACTGCCTGTGTCAAGAATTCATTGAAACACAGAAGACTTAAAGCTGTGATAACTACCTAGAAAACAAAACACACAGCACATCTGCTAGAGAGGAGGATGTCAATATAAACTTACTCTCGAAAGAACAGCCAAATAAAATATTGGTTATCCAAATACAGACATGTTAAATCAGCATGCTTTTATACATAATCAGAGGGCTCTACAGTAGTCTCGTTTGACTATGCCTTGGGAAAGAGGCAGCAACAGTTTTAACAACAAATTAACAACAGAAATTCAACTAATGAGAAAGCTAAGAATGAAGGAGCCCATAAACTAAGTTCAAAAGAGCAGTACATTGGGAATGACAGCATGAAATACACCTCACATTTGTAGCACACGTTCAGAAGAGGAAAAAAAAAATTAGGAGACTGCTCCCCTCTACCATGTGATAGGAAGTTGCATTTATTTACTGTCTATACAACAACCTTCAGACACTCACTTCTCCTTAGCTATATTCCTCCTGCATGCTAGAAACATGGAGTTACTCTTGGATTAGTATTCTTTCAGTTCACACACCAAGAAAGCAAATTCAAAAAGAAAGAAAGAAGAGTAAGTAAGAAGACAGAGATACACTGGAAAGAGAGATGAGACAAGGACAAAAGGCTGTAAAGAGCACTTTATAAGACAAACTGTTCCTTCTTTCTCTGCTTTCCACCTGTCCTTAGTGTCCTGAACTGTCTTCCCTGTTAAGGAAGCTCAGCAAATCTTGAGGGTCTCCATGACCGTGTGTTTCCATGACCATGTCTTTCCACACTCCATTCATAACACTGTGCAAATTAATCCATTTGATAGCCAGCCCCACCCTCCACGAGCATGTGATCAAACGAACACTGAGATCCACGATCCTTTCTAAATCCCATTTTTCTTTCCTTTTCTTACTGTTTTGTTTATACACCGATAAGAATTATAGAAGAGGAAGACAGCACAACAGATTACTTAGGGGGCTATCTAATCTGTTGCAGCCTTCTCCCTCTTTCCTTGAAAAGCATCATCTGGACAGGTTCTTCATCCTGCTGTTTCCTACACAACGTGATCACCATCATCACCCCTAACCCATTTCACTGCTGTAGCTGATTTACAGATCATGCTTGCTGTTTAAAAAAAAGAAAAAAAACAAACCACAAACCACCACACTTGTGACTATGACCATTTGCAGAGGACAACAGGAAAAATGCTGTTTGCTGGTAACCTTTAACTACCAGATCCAAACTGAATTGAGGACAAAGTTCTTTTTTAGTGTCGTTTCCCACAGAAGTGAGATTCATGTAATAGCTTTTAGTATTTACTTGCCTGTTCCTTCCTCGTTTTCCCAAATTTCACTCACTTTTAAACTCTCTGGCCAGTTTCTACCAAAACCAATACATTAAAAAAAGAGAAAGTGGGGGCAGGGGCTAGGACTGGAAGATTGTTAAGGAAAATTTGGCAGTAAGGCAAGGAAAACGAACCTAAAATTCTTGTCTGGACTAAGCCAAAACCAGAAAGCACTCATCATTCAGAACTCTACTTGGCAACCAGCTAACCAGCCTAACCTAGAGAGTGGTGTTTACTAAGAAACCCAGACCAGCTGCAGCACAGGCCCAAAGGGTATACTAGAAAGGTCATATCAAGATTTTGGGTCAATGGCCACAAATCTGAGGGTAATCAACCCCAATTCTGGATCACATAACACAGCTGAAGTACAGAATTTAGCCTGATCTCTAACTCCCCAGACAGCAATGATTGTTTTGGCACAGCTCATCACAGCAAAAGTCCACACAAGTCCCTCCCTTTGTTTAGACTGGATTAAGGCAATTTTAAGTATAATTGGGGACCCAGCCACCATCTGGAGTTACACTCATCTCCTCCCCTACATAGCCCAATCCTTTCCTGTCACCAGGATCAGCACAACTTGCAGATCAGGAGAGAACACTGCGACAACTTTCTCTCTCCATCGGGTAACATTTTTTTCATTCAGAAATACTGGCAATTCTGGATGTACAGAAAATTGTGCAAGTCACATCCATTGCTGGCAGTATCCTTCCCTGCAATGGATCCCACAGCTTACACCCTGATACACTACTGTCTCAGCTCTGCTGCAGATGGGGTCTTGCTCTGCTGTTTATACTCTAGTGATGTAGTCATATTTTTCTTCACAGTCAAGTGCTTAAACTAGTATGCCCAGACTTCAGTTATTGAAACCATTACTGCTATACAGCAGTGGCAATGCCTCCAAATCAAGTTCCACCTCTTCTCATGCAGAAACATTTTAAATAAGCTTGCCCCCATCAAAAAAAAAAAGTATTGGTTAAATTCCTGAAGAGCAGAGAAAGAAAATTACTAACAAATATCAGACCTGTAGAAGCCATATGGGTGATGTCCCCAAAGGAAGGAGTTTACTGCTAGATCTCTCAGTTGGTGGGGCATGTGACAAAAAAACCCAACTTCTCCCAAAAGCAGGCACACCAAAAGGCCCTCTTGCTGCAAAATAAATGAAACTACAGCCTGCTGTACACCTGTCCCACTCTGCACCCTTCAAGTATAGAGGACACAGAGGCAAACACACTGGCTCAGTCTGCATGAACATGAAAGCAACCCTAATTACACACATTCTTCCCTCAGCTAATCTATTCACCGTGATCTCAACTTCCGGGCAAGCAGCTATTAGGACCTGCCTGAAAACAGTTCCACCACAGAAAGAGCACCTTTTGTTTGTTCTTCCACTCAGGCCTCTGCTACAACCGTCCTTCCAGCCAATATGAATCAAACATGGCAACCAAAATATTTTCAGAACTCAATAATACATGCCACAGTGCTCCCAAAGATTACATGGAATCTGTTTGCAAAAGCTGAAATTTTAAACTGAAAGCTTAAACTGAAGTATCAGTCACTGTCTGTATTCTTATATATTTATATAATTTGCTTGAATTTGGGATTCCTGTATACCTTCTGAAGTAAAAGCAGCGTTCTTCATTATTCAAAGCAAGCAGTGTGTTAGAGCCCAACCAATTCACTGCACAACGCTGACCCATCTATCCTTCCTTTTGAACGTCCATTCCTCTTTCCAAAATCCTTAGAGGATCCCCTGCCACAGCTGGTTTCAGATCAACCAGGATCTCAGGCTTCCATGAGATGGCTGACCAGCCTGCAGGGCAGCACTAACAACTTCCTGCTCAGGGCTGGAGTTGCAGCTCAGCACAAGGCTGACCTCCATGTACCTGTGTACAAGGTGGTACTCAGTACACTCGTCGTCACCAAGCAGCTTGGAAGCTTCCAGCTCATTTGGTGAAAACCTATCCTAAAAAAATTGTTTCAAGAGACGGGAGCAACTATTGAGAAGTTCTGCAAACATATCTCAAAGCTTTTGAAACCTGCTATATGTCACATCAGTTGCTTCTCTTGCACTCTCAGACTGTCAGAATTGTGAAATTCCTTGCAACTTGGTTTTCTCTGTATATGAGCATTACAGAAGCCATGGCTTTCTGACTGTCTTTTACTAAAAGCAAAAATATGTAAGCTTGGAGACCTGTGGAAGAAACCTACCTTTCTGTAGAACAACTCAAAAACCATATGTTATATATTTAACCTATCATCATTAAACTTGTTACAGATTTAACAAAACAGCAATTTTAATGCATTTATGTAGCTTTTCATCATCTACTCTCTTCACTTTGTTTACGCAGAAAAGTTGTCTTCTTAGAAAAATTTTTGCTTTTATCAAGGAAATCATTAATCCTACAAAATATTTACGAAATTCTGAAAACAAACTCCACTGGATTTCCTGATTTTTCTTTGAAGTGACTTCGCTTGACAAGTACCTACTTCTAGCTTAGTAAACAGATTCACCTCTCCACTTTACAAAGCCCTTTCCTCCAAACCTACATGCTCTGAAAGCTTAAAAATTTTCTTTCCCATTTGTCCCCCCCTTTAATGATGGTCACTTGCAGGGTTGTAAGCTACAGCTATGCTGGAGGCTCCTTTCTTCAGTTTACACAATGAAAAATGGAAGTTGACTCTTTATCTGGAGGAATGTTTGGAGGTTTCTCATACAGCAAAATAGGTAACGTTTGTACAGTACCTGTAATGATTAACATGAAAATTTCAGCTGACCTACCAATCTGACAGAAACAAGTTAAACAGTGTTTTCATTTAGAAAACAGAAAAAAAATCCAGGAAATACTTCTACAGGGAAATTTTTACGTTTTTCTAATAAGCTTTAAAGAAAAATGTACTCATATTGGTTGTAATAACTATTATAATAAATTCAATTTAAAGTAAAATTAAGTATTAGCAATATACTTGGTGCTCATTTTGTTAACAAGGTAGGTACTTAACAACATACATTTATATAGTAATAAAATATTAATAACAATTAAGACAAAAGGTTCTTTTGCAGAATAAGTGTCCATATGTGGACAAAGCAGCAGCATTAAGATATAAACTGGTTTTTTTACAGCTTTGAACCCATTACAAGCCGGAGTCAATTTTAATATTTCTAAATTTTTGCTTTGAGACCCCTTGTGACATTCAAAATTTTTAGTTTTGAATCTGAAAGCTAAAAACTCACATGAATTGTGTGAGGTTGAGACTAATGAATCCTATTTTATACTGTATGTTAGCCTCCTGATCTATTTAAATGGATAATGTCTCATCATTGTTTTCTCCAACAACAATAACTTGCACTGCTAAATTATCAAAGCTGATGCAGGCAGAGGAAACAAGACAACAGTTTAGAGGGTTTTTTTTTGTTTTGGGTTTTTTTTTTGGGGGGGGGGGTGGGGGGGGTGGTGGTGTTTATTGCTTTTTTACACGTATACTGGCACAGCTAGGATACTCCAGCAAGCCCACAAGAGTCTTCTAAGCATTCATCATCAAAGCATTTGGAAGAACTTAAATTTTTAAAGTAAGGCAGCTCTAGGCCTGCTCTAGCCATGTTCCTTACACAATGTAAAGGAGGAGGAGTAGCAAGAGAAGGTTCCTAAATGCCTTTTCTTTGGGGAAAAAAAAAAAAGAGAGCAAATAAGGCTGCTTCTTGAAAACATCCTTGACACACTAATTTGCATAAACTTAAACATGCCAGCACAGGGTAAAACTGCAAAATGTGGAACACAAGGAAGGTTGTGGGCAACAGTTTTGTTCATAATGCTGTCTTGGACAAATACCAAGGTTCAGGTGGTTTTCAGCTATGTCTAATTCATGACTGGAGTGTTGCTGAATCCCCAGAGAAACCTGAAACTAAAGTGTAACATAAACCCATAAAGCAACTTTGCTTCCCTCTCCCCGCCCCCTCCAACCCCAGACTGCAAAAATTCAGTGTTGGCTTTCCAGTCACTTTTGGTTGATACATGATGACTGTCACTCAAAGCATGTCCCTTTACAAAAATAAAGGTATGTTCTGTCTTTACACAAAAATTCACGTCTAAAAACCCTATAATTACTTCTACAATGCCTCTTCTGTGTTACAAAAATTTCTTTGAGTCCAGAGATTTGTATTAAACTAATTTCAGAATTTCAGATGTGTACACTCGAATTCTATGTTCAAGACCTTAACTGCATTGAAATTCCATTCTGTTCACACCCTCTTATACAGAGATCATTTTATTCTGCAGAAACAGATCCTGTTCAGTATCTTTAATAAGACAGACAATAAATTTAAGAATAAAATAGTATAAACACTTAAATAAAGAATTTTAAACAGGATACCTGCCTACATTTAGGACAAATTTATGACCTCTATATGATGATACATTACAGTAAAGCTACAGACTCAGCAGTCAACACCAGATCAATTGTCTTTTATTTCATTCTTATGGATGATATAAGCCTCCTGCTCTTGTCTGCCCTTCCCCACCCCCACTCCCAGTATAAGCAGAGAAATAGCAAATTTACATCAAGTTATTTATGTATTCAGGCTTTTCCTCTCTTACTTCTCTCTGCAGAAAATAAAACTTGGATCTGTCTCCCTATTAACTATGAATAATTCTCAAGTCCTAGAAAAAACATCTTCCTAAATGCCCCAGATGGGGAACATAAGACTAGATACTCTCCTGAATTCTCATTTTCCAACTCCAACTTTTGGCACACAGTGTACTAAAGCTAGTTTGCCAAATCAGCAGATGATTTTAGAACACTGAAGAAAACATATTTGATCTAAATTTACATCTGTTAACAAAATTCTTTAAAATTATTTAAATCATTTTATACACAGATATGCCTGGAGGCAGGGGGTATGGGTGTGGGTGGGTGTTTGCTTTCTTGGGTTTAGTTTGTGTATTTATCCATGAAGGTTCCTTGCTTGACAAATTGACACGTTTTTCACTGCGATGTTTCAGCAAAGTTAGAGAACCATGCCTTAACATCTAAGGGACTAAGGAAGACACCCTTATTTCCAAAACACCATGTTTCTTTTGGTCTTGCTATTTGTTTTCTAATCTTGTTACTTAATCCTCCAAAGGCCTGAATAATATAGAACTTAAAAATTCAGTCTTTAACTGCAAGCAGAGAAAATCAGACCATCTCACTGTTTCCCACAATGCTAACTCCATAGGCACAAGTAATTTCAAGCCCATCTCCCAGGCTACAGGAAAGCCCAATTTCCCCGGCAGTCACCTAATCATAGTAACCCATAAAGCCAACTCTTCTTTCCTTTATATATGCCATCATACACTGCACATGAATGCTTTTCCCTTCTTCAAAGAAGAGGTAAAAACATTTCCTTGACAGTCTTTCACATTGTCCTACGTGCAGACTAAGGCTGGCATCCTGGAGGCACAAGGAAATTGTTGTCCCCTAAACGTTAATAAACCCTGAAAGAGACAGATTTAGGGGTGAAAAACGGTGTTGTGGGCTTTTTTGGTGGGTAGCTTGGTTTTTTTTTTCCTGTACAACTGTCAATACAAACATTACTTGACCATAGAGGATTTAAAAATTGAAAGTTTTCCTTAGCTTCATAAATAAAACACTAATTTTTCTATGTAGGTCTTATAGTCTATATGCTGCAACTTCTCCTTAGCATGTAGGCCAGGAGGACTGGGAAGAAGGACATCTCTTGAGGCCTTCTGAAATGCAGGGTGTAATTTCTGGTAAAGAAAAGCAGTTAATTTATTGTACCATTTATTTAAGTATCATTTCATCTTCATGACTAGGACAGCACCAAGCTTCATCATACCTGGAAAGAAACAGTAGAATATCTCTGATATTAAAGGTTCACAATAACCTTAGGAATCAGGTTAAAACACCATAAAAAAAAAAAACTGATGTACTCACTACCAAAAATCTACAAAATTTATTGCCTATTACCAAGCATTCTTGGTGTCCTATGACAGAGTGAGGTGGCCTTCTATGACAAAATGACTTGCCTGGTTGACATGGGGCGGGTAGTGGACATTGTCTACTTGGACTTCCCCGAAAGCTTTTGATACTGTCCCCCATGGCCTCCTCCTGGAGAAATTAATGCGTTATGGCCTAGAGAAGTGGTCTGTGTGGTGGGTGGGAACTGGCTGACAGGCTGCACCCAAAGGGTGGTGGTAAAGAGCTCCTTTTCCAAGTGGCAACCTGTCACAAGTGGAGTCCCCCAGGGATCAATATTGGGCCCAACGTTATTCAACATCTTCATAAGTGATCTGGATAATGGGATCAGGTGTGGCCTGATGAAGTTTGCTGATGACACCAAATTGAGTGGGGAAGTAGACACTCCAGAAGGGAGAGCTGCTCTGCAGGAAGATCTGGATAGGCTGGAAGAGCAGGCCAGCAAGAACCTTGTGAAGTTAACAAGGACAAGTGTAAGGTCTTGCACCTGGGAAAACATAATGCTGGGAGTGCAGCACAGACTGGGATCCACCTGGCTGCAGAGCAGCTCTGTGGAAAGGGACCTGGGGGTCCTGGTGGACAGGAGGCTCAACATGAACGAATGGTGCGCTCCTGCAGCCAAGAAGGCCAACACGATGCTGGGTTGCATCAAAAAGGGCATCGCCAGCAGAGAGAAAGAAGTCATCATCCCGCTCTACTCAGCACTGGTCAGGCCACACCTGGAGTACTGTGTGCAGTTCTGGTCCCCGCTATACAAAAAGGACGTGGACAGGCTGGAAGGGGTCCAGAAGGGCCACCAAGGCAACCAAAGGACTGGGAAGCCTGCCACACGAGGATAGGCTGGGACAACTGGGTTTGTTCAGCCTTGAGAAAAGGAGGCTCAGAGGGGATCTCATCACCATGTACCAGTACTTAAGGGGCAGCTACAAAGAAGAGGGAGGCTCCCTTTTTACAAGGAGTCACATGGAGAGGACAAGGGGGAATGGACACAAGTTGCTCTTGGGGAGATTCTGATTGGACACCAGAGGGAAATTTTTCACAGTGAGGACAGTCACCATTGGAATAATCTCCCAGGAAAGTGGTTGACGCGGCCATGTTGGACACCTTCAAGAGTCGTCTGGACAGGGTGCTGGGGCATCTTGTCTAGGCTGCACTCTTCCTAGAAATGTTGGACAAGATGGTCCCTGAGGTCCCTTCCAACCTGTGATTCTGATTCTGTGAAGCCTAAAGGCAGAGTTAGTTTTAACTCTATTCCATACTTGCTACACATATAGCAGCAGTTTGATATTTTAGCAAACATCCACGCCATGACCTCTTCAGCAACCATGAATAATATATTCCAAACCAAACGTTTGTACAGAGACTTCTGTATTCTCCAGAACACACAACTGTTGGAGGTTTGTACTCCGTAACCCAGCACATGCCTTGAAACATATGTCACTTCATGCAAAGACTAGATATATTGACAGAGAAGGAGTCAAATGAAGACTACTAAATAAAACCTGGTTGGCTCAAGAAGGCCCAATTAACTGGACACAGGGAGCATAGAGGGAAACATGCATGTCTCCTGGCTTTCTATAATTTACGAAATCTTCCCTAGGCTTTTGGTTACTGTTGGAGACAGGCCATTAGACTAGAGGAATCCTTATTCTGTTTAAGTATTATTAAATATTCTTAGGTTTCTGCCTTTGCACAGCTGCTGTGTCTCCATTATGCAGTTTTATACATTTTGTATATACAATTAGACACATTTAAATCTGAAATTAAGAAGGCAAGACCTTTTATAAGCTACTAAAACATCACAAAGATTGCTTTCTTTGACTAATGCTTTATGTAATGAATCTGTCACCTTGAAGAATTTCTGCATTTTGATCTTTCACCTAAATGTCAAAAATTATGCACACACATATGTATGTATGTAGTTCTGCTTGGAAAGCTGGATTCTCTCCTGTGCAACAGGTCTCTGTGAGCCAGACTCTGCAGTTCATAAGGTAACTTGAACACATTTTAAAATGGAAACTTTATTCTTCATTTTTGTATCAGCTCTTTAGAAAATTGAATACTTCTCTTCAGTTAATACATGAGATTATGCCTATTCTGCAAACAGCTCAACTTACATGAAAATCCTATCATATTTCAAGCATGTTGGTGTTTGAAAAGTAAAGTCTAACTAACTACCCTTCTAAAATGCAACCTTGAAAACTAAATGTATAGTTGACCTAAAGCCATCCGCATTCCTTGATTTAGCTCTATTCACATCAAAAGAAAACACTTATGGTATATCAATACTAGAAGAAAAACACAGGAACTATCACCTTCACTTGCCACAACCACAAGAATCTGAAATCACACTCAATTATTTTAGAATTTGGCATCTCTCATCATCCTGCACCAAGACTGGTGATTCATCTCCAGTGATATTTTTTTAAAAATAAATTAAGGGAAAGTAATCCCTGTGCTTCCCAAAGTCCACTGCTTCCACACTGTATTCTTTCAGTATCTAACAAAGACAAAGGAAGAAACAAGAGATTTGATCAGTTTTGCTAGTCTTGGAAAAACTAATAAAACCCCCTCCTATTTGACTCTATCAGACACACATCAGAACAATTGTGGACAGTGGGAAACTGAGCAGTAAATTCTTGCCAAGAGAAAAGGAAGGGAAGAGAATAGGCTTGCAGCTGTCAAGAGAAAAATGTTCTCTGGTTGCAACAGTGGAGAGGTCAACAGAAAGGGAAAGGCACTTAAGCCAAACCGAAGTGAAAAACAATACCAAATTTATTACAGAATAAACAGCGCTATTTCTTACCTCACCCAAAGACAAGGACCCTGTTTGGCTTTTCTGGTTTTACAGAGCTTTCAGGAATAGTGGGAGACAAGACACCCCAAGTAAACAAGCATGTGACCTCAGGACTATCTCTGATGTGCGACACTAGGCAGAGAAGCTATCCAAACCATAAGATTGAAAACAGGCAAATGATAATAGTTTAAATAAGGTTGTGTCCTGCTGTTTCCCTGAAAGGTGTTAAAAACAAAACAAAACAACCCCTACAAAACAGAGCTTTCTCAGCATCTCTTTCTCAGCATTCAAAGCATTTTATCCCAGCATTTACTGGGATAGCGTATCATTCAGCTATTGCCTCCTTAAATTCTTTATATGCCTCAGAGGAACAAGTGCTCTTTCAGCAGCTCTCTAAAGGCTTAGCTAAAGGTTACGCCATTTTGAGCAGACAAGTAACTCTCTAGCTGGTAAGTGACCAGCTGCCTATTTACGTACATAAGCTAAGGAATTTGCCAGCATGAGAATTCAAATGCCCTTTTGCTGCTTTTAAGTCTTCTGCACTGAGAACTTGTGCCAGAAACAGTTAATCTTTTTAACAGTTCAGCCCAGGACAACAAGATGACTCTTTCTTTGTTGTCTGTCACTATGAAAGTTTAAGACCAGTGTTCGTTAAGAGAAACTATTAATCCACTTGTACCAGGAACAGAGCAGCAACAATCAGGTCAATTTATCACACTAAATGCTGCGTTCATTAGGCAGAAATAATAAAGTAATAGTTTAAGTACAGATTGGGCTACAATGGACAATCAAGGAGAATGCCAACGCTTCGACAACTGGAATACTTTCTTAATAAAGCAGAACATACTTAACTTTGTGGAATCATAATTAGCTGGCTGGCCAAATAAAACAATGAATTTAACATGATAAAATCGTTTGCATATTTATGTAATTCTTTTTTTCAAATACGATCAAGAAGTCCCCTTACTTCACTGTGAATTATTAAGACAAGACTATTATATTGTCATCAATTAGCATGGCTGAGGTTTTTTTCATCTCAGATAAGCCACACAAGTAAGTCTGATGACAACATAAGTTATTTCAGTTTCCTCAGTTGCATGCATCTGCTAGCTTGCCAAAGCAGCACCATTTAAAAAACCCCATGTATACAACACTTGGCTGACATTGCTTCATAATTTATAAAAGACTGACTCACACAGAATAACAGATTTTTTAACAAGTCAGACAAGTGAGCCAGTCGTTCACAGTCTCTTTTCCTCATGCAACAGAAGTTACCATCCCCAAAGTCGAACAGCAAAGCAGTCAAGTCCTACTACAATTTACAGACAGCTCATTAAAATAAACCTAAAATAAGTTTCACATGAAATAAAATATAACAATAGAATCCAGCAAAATTTTACAAATTATTGTGCAGGCTCTCTTCAGTAGAATGAAATATGAAGAAAGCCACTAAAAGTAGTAAGTTTGAGTATATGCATTTTGAAAGAATATAAAATAATTCACAATAACGGCTTTCAGTAATGAATCTCAAAGTACTAACCAATGAGTTTGAAAGATACAATTAAACATCACAACCAGATGACAAAAGAGCATCTTTTATGTTAAGCAGTGATTTAGAGTAGTAATTTCAAATTTACTAGCTATGTAGCTTCTAGAAATTACAGTTTCACTAGTGTCTTTGCACAGTCAATGGTGATTTGCTTTTTAGCTACCCCAATACAAATAAGTGAAGTGACTTACCATTCTTGCTGACATCCAGTTCCCTGAGATTAATGAGATTTGCAATGGATGCTGGCAATGTGGTTAGATCATTGTCTGGCAAACTCAGCTTGTGCAGAGACTGACAGTTAAAAAGTTGCTATTGAAACAAAGAAAAAAGTGAATGCAACTTTCTCTCAGTTTCCTCTATATAGCTTTTGTTTTTAATCCCTTTAAACTTCTGACCTCACAGCTTGAAGGCCAGACTATTTAGAGTCTTTGACTACAAAAACTTTAACTAGTTTTATTCAAAATTGACTAAGCTTACAATGCTTAGGAAAGCAAAAAACTGCAAATAGTCACAACAAGCCAGCAGCTATGCTTACCATTTCCTACAAATTCCTTCCAGTATCTCAGAAATTGTGACCTGTAATTACGCACTGTCCTGCAAACATTGCAAAATATTTTCCATAATAGATAAGCCATGTGATATCCCCAAAGGTAATTACAGTTTCTTCAAAAAAGGAAAAAGATGCATTTTTTTTAAAGTCAAATTGTTCTGGAACACAGGATTTGAGTAGGTATTGATCTTCTCCAAAAGTTTTAAATTTATTCTGTTTTATCTTACAATATTTTTTCCCTTCCATGCTTCCTAGCTCAAGTACACAAAAAAAACAACAAAATTTTGATGAAAACTAGTCAAAGTTTCATCTAAGGATGTAGAAAACTATGATCTCTTCTGTATACATGCCTTACAATTTGTATCAAGTATTAGCTCAGAGCCAGATCTCTTCCTACATGCAAGGCACCTTGAGATTCTTATCCAAAAGCTTTACAAATTGACAAAACAGGGCAAGTAATATTAGTGTAATGGAAGAAAAATCCTCAACCCATATGAAGGAAGCTTATAGATAGCATGGAAAAAATATCTGCAAGGAAGTGGTGGAAAAGGTTCATCTGAACAATTTACGATGAGTATACCTTTCCCAACAAGTTTGGAGAAGATCATTCCTAAACACCTGGACTTAGTGTTCTTTTCTTTTGGAATTCTGAGGAAAGATCATACAAAACCAGGAAGAGTTCTATGACCAAAAAGAACCAAAACCTATCCCAATCAACATCATAGCAATGGGCTTAGTTCAACCAAAGCTTCTTGGGCGTGTCTCAGTTACAAGACCATTATTTCAACCACAGACCATTGAACAAGCTCCATTCATGTAACGTTTGCATATAACACCCCAGAACAAAAGCAGACATAAAGTAGCAAGATGGGCAGCTCAAGGAATGAGCTTTAGCTTGCCTACTGTTGTTTCCAATTCCTCAGAAATGTGCACCTGTTAGAACTACTTGATATCATTACAGTTTGGAAGAGTTACAAGTTACTCAGGATATTATATGGGTAGATGACCTTTGATGAGCTAATGTGTTTTGGAGCCATTCCTTTATTTCAGTACTTTAAGCAAGACTATATACTTACAACTTATCCCTGAAAACAATAATCTGGACTCTTGGAGTCATTAGAAATTTCCCCAGTTTGTTAGGTGAAAGCAAATGCAGCACAAGGAATCGCAAGATCCCTAAAGGAAAATTGGGGGCGGGGGGAAGTTGAGTTTTATATGGTGTTGACTTTGTAGTTGTTCCTTTTGTCGTTGTTCTTTTTTATTGCTTGTATAGTCAGTGGTTAAGTAGATCATCATTACTGTTAGTAAACACCATAAGTCACATATTTAAGGTCTATTTTACTGTAGAATTCCAATTTCTTCTGAACAGCAAAGTGAGAGGGAAAACTAAAACTGCTAGAGTTTGAGCTTTCCAGCTCAAATCCACACTGTGGCACTTGGGATAAAGAGGGTACCTTTTCAGATGTGATTTAATGCACAAGATGCAGGCATTTCAAATGCCCGGTCACTTTTGAAACTGAGACTACACAGCAGCGCTTCATGTAAAGCAAAGGACACAAGGGAATGGCAGGAAGATGTGCCAGGGGAGGTTTAGGTTGGATATTAGGAAAAGGTTCTTCACCCAGAGGGTGGTGGAGCACTGGAACAGGCTCCCCAGGGAGGCACCAAGCCTGATGCTATTCAAGAAGCACTTGGACAACGCCCTCAGAGACATGGTGTGAATTTGGGGCTGTCCTGTGCAGGGACAGGAGTTGGACTTGATGATCCTTGTGGGTCCCTTCCAACTTACCAATTCTATGATTCTATGATTCTCTACCACCACCTTTCTCTCCACCATAGTGTGCCCATGTGCCCTCAGCCAGCCAACTAAATTAAGAAGCTATACTGTAAGAACAGATTTTTGAAGCATGCTGGAGTTCTGAAAAGATTAGAGGCAATTAAAAAAAAAACCAAGACACCACCGCACACATACACTGACAGGCCATTTCAGTGATCAGGTTGACAGGACAGGGCCAAACTTATTGTGCTGTGACGTACAAAGGACAGCAGATTGCAAAACAGGGATAAGAGCACACCACGGGGGGTAAAGAGGAAAGGGGGAGAGTGGGAATGTCTTAAGCAGGCTTCAGAAAGCTGGAGACAGCCTAGAAAGTACTGCACCCTTCATCTGAGATGGCTTAATTAGAAGCTTTTTTCAGAGTTAAAAGATTAAATAAAAGCTTGGGTTAGGGAAAAGGCATACACGAGTTCAAACTCTGGCTCCAAATCGGCTAGGATAATTTCAAACGTGACAGGCCGTCCCTCACAGATTTATGGGTAGTTTTAAGTTAACAATTTCTGTCAAATGATTTAACACTTCTGCTATGTCTTCACTACTCCCTAATATCTCTGCTTATTTCCTTTACAGTATTTGAATTTATACGTGAGGCTTTTTTTCTTTTGAAAATTGGAAGGACAGTAAAAAATAGTGACAAGAATTACTGAAAAGCTGAAAAAAGTGCTTAGCTTCTCAAAAATAAGCCTGTAAGAATTACTTATTATAACGTACAAACACATTAACATGAAGCAAGCATAGGCTATTCCAGGTCTCTGCAGTTCAGCAAATAAAAGCAAGAAGGAAGAAAACAAACATTCAAGCAGTCTTTCTAGTTGTGTGGACAGCTCAAACTTAGACTAGACTAAAACAAGTGGTAGACTACCCACTTCTCAGTTTACTCACATATCAAAATTGGATTTCATATAGGAATTGACTAATGAAATCAAATGGCACGTAACAGAAAAGGAAAACAAAAAAGCAGACTAGCTACTGCTTCTCAATGCATCCATTTGATCACTACAATACAGTCTTTCCTCCTCTTTAAAGATTACTAAAAGGCATTTTTTAGAGACTTAGGAGTTTGGGATGAAGATATTTGCTTTGGGATTTTTTGTTTTTGTGGTTTTTGGTGTCGTTTTGGGTTTTTTTCCTAAGAAAGGTATTTTATTCTTCTCCAATAAAGAACGAGATACAGGAACGAAGCTCTGAAATCATCAGAAAGAAAACCTCAAAATCTGTCACAAAGTCTTTAAAAGCAAGCTGCTAAAACCTAAAGTGACTAAGTCTGGAGTAAAGAAATATCTGCTTGAAAACAGACAAGAATAAAATAGTGGAAGTTCTAAACTGCAACAGACGGACAAAATACCTAGTTTTAACTTCTGTGTTACTAGCTCCATTCAACATACAAATACAGATTTTCATTGATGGCTTCTCGCAAGCATTTAAGGTTGGATTTTCAAAAGCACTCAGCTGGTTTAAATCAGCTTTACTGGAATCCAGGGCTTCTGATACCTGCCAAGTTACTATCCTGAAATTGTTTTATTTCCTTATTCGTTTAATTTATCTTTCAAAAAATCCAAACCAGCAAAACCTGAGGTGGTTGTAGCTAATTTTCAAAATATCTAACAAAGCATTCTATAGTTGTCCTGCATGACAGCGAAGATTTGCACGTAACTGTGACAAAATTATTTTAAATATTAAGTCTTTCATCTAACTCCTAAGTTTTTAATTCAACTCCTAAGTGTTTTATTCCACTGAGACAAGACCTAGTAATGGAAACAAGTTTACTGCAGTGATCACTTCATACTTCTCAAAAGTTTCTCTACCAAAAATCTTCATTCTTCTCTAGTATACTGCTAATTCAGTATGCCGTTTCTTTTCAGATTTCAGAACAAACAACAAATATTAATTCTATGTAAAAGATTAATCAAAGTGGCATTCCAGCTCTCTAGTGTTTGAACTTAAGTAGTCTGAGACACTTCAGAAAGTCTCTTCAGTCATGTACCAAAGAAGAAAGCAGGACTTCAAGTAAATAGATAGTTTGGATTTTAGCTATCTTTTGGGCACAGAGATCTGAACAAGACAGTAATATTGCTTCTTCTAATCTTTCTGTGTTATCAGAGGTTCAAAATACAGCAACTGTTGAACAGTTAGTCAGTTTGAGCAGGCACTGCCAGAGAAATAGATTATCTTGCCTCTTCTACTATATACTTCTCTTGGGCTGAATCAGTTGCTTAAGCAGTTTCATCCCAATTCATGCAGCAAACTAGTCGAGCTGGAATGCATAAATATTCCTTCTACCAGGGCTGCTTCTTCTGGGACCAACATTTATTTAACAACAGTTGGCAAACTGCAGCCTAAAAGCGGGAAGCTAGACACTATCAGCTTCTATAATGCTGATGAAGTAACAGACTAAAAGGAAAACCACCCAACTTACCTTTGGAAGCTCTTCAATCTGATTAGCATCTAAATAGAGTTCTTCCAAGGTCTTTTCAAAAGTAAAAATCTCCTTAGGCACCTGTTCCAGGCTGCAGTGAGAATAATCAAGTGTAGTGACTGTTTCCTCCTCTCCACGCAGGCAGCGGCATGGCACCAGCCGCACAAACAAATTCCGCTTTGAGGTCATTTTCAGGCACTGTAAATACAGAAATTGGTCCATTTAAAAACGAAGACAACCTCAGAAATACTCATGTGAGCAGCTTCTCAGACTTCCACTAGCTGCTAAATATGTGAAAAAGAAGTGTATACACATATATGAGATGGGAAGGAGAGAGAATAAATTAGTTTATTAATTTATTTTCTTTTAACCACAATAAATCTGTAGGGGCATTAAATGGGGTTAATACACCTACAGACCCCAGAAGATGAAGTCAAACTTTAGCCTATAACTTGTCACCTGCTAACACATTGCAGAAAAGCAGAGAATTCTGCAGCAGCACTTCTGAAGTGTCAACTGTGGTTTTACTACATAGCTTATCTCTACCTTTACTAAGGTTACTGGGATGATATTTTTGCTTAATATAATAAAATCCACCCTCTACAGAGCATTAACATGTAGCTGTAGGAAAGCTAATTTTTTTCTTTTTGTGATAAGATTAAAATCATGTACTTCAATTTCAACTACCTTATTTAAAGACAGAATACAACAAAAAGAACCAGTGTGGTTCCTACCAGCTATTCTATCTACAGCTTGCAAGGAAACATTTCCAAGTGCACAGCTTAAGAAGTGACTTATTGAAAATCCATTCAGTTTGGAAAACTTCAAGACATCTTGCTGTGCACACTGGAACTAAGGAGACTTCACTTTGCTAAGGAAACATGCCCTTCTTCCTTTAAACTCCATCATTGCTAGAAGAGCCTCTTCTACTCTCCATGGCTACTACAATATTCCTACCCAGAAGAAGACAGCAAATCTAAATGGTACAAACTGACTAGCTGATTACAAACTGCACACACCAGCCACAGTTCCGCCTCTCTTCTCCTCAGCAAGAGCACAAGTTTAGGTCTCTTTCCTCTAATTAGCAATTATTTTTCTCAAAATTAGGAAATAATCATCTTCAAAATGTCACCTCAAGTTTGGCTGAAATCAGATGACAGATTCAACAATATTTCATGAAAGACCAACATGTGCAGACAGACAATATAATCAAGTAACCATAGAACGCTTTGGGTTGGAGGGGACCTTTGAAGATCATCTAGTCCAACACACCTACCATGGGCAGGGACATCTTTCACTAGATAAGCTTCACTTCCTCAGGAAATTGGTCTAAAAATATTTTCCAGACAGCACTGAGTATTTATTTTCTCAATCAAACTGCCAACACTCCAAATTAAAACAAGATTAAAAAAAAACTCCATTGTTTTGGAATTGCAGAAATTATATTTTCACTTCTGGATTGGTGACAGGAAACTTTCTTCTCCAAGTGCCAAAAAAGTCTTTCAGACACATTTAGTGGACTCCAACTTTCAGAGCTTATGTTGGTAATACAGGGAGAAAGTAAGATATCATGGCCACTGCGCTAATATGAAGTCACAGGCTGCAAGACCCATCTTCTTACTACGACAAGAAAAAAAGTCAGCACACATGGATTTTCCTCTATGAGCAGCTAGCTTGCCAAGTACTTCACAGTATGTTTAATTTGTATGACAGCAGCTCGAGGGACTGCTGTACTTTAGTGTTTTCACTGAACAGAAGTACTACTTACCACTCAGGTTGGATACAGTCAGATTCTACATCCATCCGTTAAAAGGATGAAAGAAAACTTCATTACAATAGTGGGATGTCAAGACTTACTTTTTTAACAATGCTTCAATGTTTCTAGGGTTTTGTTAAAATGTTGATATCTATCAGAAAATTTTAACGCTTCCCATAAGACTCCAGCCCTGTTATTTAAATAAAAATCTATTTTTAATCTATGATCTAAAAATAAAAGTATTTAATTTCATTGCAATGCGAAGATTTTAGTGACTGCACATTCCATGCTAGGGATTTCCACAGAATGGGAAAGTCAGCAAAAGAGACAACATAACCTCCTCCTGCTTCTCCACAGGAACAGGCTCCAGCATGACAGCCTCCAGCCATCCACAGTCACATACCAAAGACTATAAAAGCTGACGTGATCACTGTCAGAGCTACCCACACTTTCTCCAAGCCTCAGAGGCTGCACATTAAGACGCAAGAGGAATTCCATAGCCAACATTTATAAAGAAAAAGCCTTTAACAAAAAAATATCGTCTCATTTTGTTATTACTTGAGAAATCTGGAGAACTGTGGAAGAACACACCGCTGCAGAAAGAAGCACCAACAGCAGTCTCTTCTGTTTGAAGTAAGATATTCTTTTTCATTGAAATCCCTCAGAAAGACTATATATTACACTGCTTGTCCCCTCTTTTTCAGTGGCTGTTCTCTTAGCACCTGGTCTTTCTTGCTTAGATCTCACAAGTTTCTGAAGAAACAAACTCGTAAGGCCTAACAATGCAAGACACACATACCTAGTTTTCCTAACTTTCAAGTGGAGGAAGGATTTTTTTAAAAGATCATGGATCAGTAAACAAATGCCTATACAACATCACAGAGTTGGGTCATATCCCCACTCAGTTATCATGTCAGTTAAAGTACCTAAACTGACAGCTCACATCAAGCCAAAATAACCAAACTCATATTTAATTATTAAGCAAACAACCTGCCCCCAAAACCACTGATTTGACCAACTTGAGCCTACATAACACTTCAAAAACCAGAATGAACCAAGAGAGCTGCATTTAAGTAAATGCAGGAAACTACGCCATGTGATATCTTTAAAATTTATTATTCAAATTTTACTTTTACACATATATGAAGAAGTGTTTAGCATTGGTGTTCTACAGAGATGGCTGCCAACACTAGAAAATGGGTACAATAGGATAGTTGCAGCAAGTATTCCACACCACCACTCTTCTGCAATATATGTTTTTTTATATAGACTGTCAGACACACCATACACCCCCCCATCTGTCTGTCAATCTATCTTGTGGCAGTTCCTCAAGCAGGAAAACTGTAATGGTGGAAAGGCAGGATGTACTACAGAAGAGAGTCCGCTATTATAATTACCGAAGAGAGGTAAATGTGATGTCGCACAGAGCATGTGCTTTTCTTATATTGCTCAAAATAAGAACCTCTCCATGGATAGTTTGGGTAAATACACAGAAGATAGAAGGGAACACAAAGTATAATATTATTTCTCTTCCCACCAAACAGGGAAGTCTAGCAAGCAGAAAATCTTCGTTTCATAATATACCACAACATCTGACCATCTGAAGGCACCAAATCAAACAATGTAAAACTGCTTTGCAGATCTGCAACACTGTGACACCTTATTTTTCTCCACTACTTAAGAACTTTAAATTTTTATGAGGTAGGTCTACTAAAGAACGTGGGGTGGGGGTGGTGAAGACATAAACAAAACCCCCCCTAAACCATTAACACCTCGACACAAGTTTATCTCAGGTTCAGTGTTTACTGCCAACAGAGGAAAAATTAGGGTTTTCATACAGGTTTGGGTTTTTTTCACTTCTTGAAGGAATCAGAAGGGAAAAACATCACTATAATCAGAAGCTTTTCTTTGTAATCATTAAAGGCTCATAAGTTGGAAGGTGTAAGGGAGAATTATCTGTGTCTGTGAAGACTTAATCTACCACCCCAAAAAATTCAGTATTAAAAAATACCTAGTTTAAATTGATGTTTGCTATTATAAACTATCAGATTACTGATTTTTTTTCCCCTCCACGAGTAGTTTTTAGCATTTATTTCACACCTCCTCTTCCAAGCTTATTTGAGGATCACACCTAAGGATTAGACACCATAGTGTCTGTAGTAAACTCAAAAACTGGTAGTTTAAACTACACAGATATGTGTTTCAGTGAAGTAGTCTTCACTTATTCATACTCATTAACTGTGACAGTAATAGGAAACAAATTGCACAATAACTACATGAAATGAGACAAAGGAAAACATTATCTGTTGACCTGCCTGTATCCTGAAGGTAGCAATGACTATGCAGACAGGTCTTCCTCTAGGGGTTCATTAGTGGTGAAGGTTAATTATTCTCTGAAGTCTTAAATTTGTGAGAAAAATTGTTTTCTGATATAAGTATGGTAGCACATATAACAATAATGACAGTGCTTAAATGTACACAATTTATTCAGTATAACCCATGTGAAAGCTTCAACTTATTTCTTCTGCCTTCTATCTACATAACTAGATAAGATAGATATCAGTTCACACAGTCTATCCTCTTTGAGACCATGAATGACTTTGGGCACTTTAAACTTTCAGAATTGATACGCAAGGTCAATCTGATCAAGGGGTATTATGGCACTTGTTCTAGAAGGCCATAATAGACAATAAAAAATTTGTTTAAAAATCAACTCTTCCAGATACACGTTTCCCTTTCCCCAACTGATCAGACAGCAGACAAAGCACCTACTGCCAGTCCACCACTGTTAACAGCAGTGGCTGATACTTACTAAAAGCCAGTGAAGTAACAAGTAGAGAATATGGTGTAATTAATCAGTACAAAAAACATATTGCAGAAGCTAGGGCAAAGAAAAGGGTATAATTTTATCAGATCTATGTGGTGGGTTGACCTTGACTGGCTGCCAGGTGCCCAACAAGCCCCTCTATCACTCCCAAATTCTCTACCTCCTCCCCTTGAGTGGTGCAGAGGGGTGGGTAACAGGGGTTGCGGTCAGTTCATCACACATTGTCTCTGCCAATCCTTCCTCCTCACAGTCTTCCCCTCCTCCAGCATGGCATCCCTCCCACAAGAAACAGTGCTTTACAAACTGCTCCCCTCCATGGGTTCACATGTCCTGCCAGGAACCTGCTCCAGCATGGGCTTCCCACAGGGTCACAGCCTCTTTTAGGTGCATCCACCTGCTCTGCCGTGGGGTCCTCCACTTGCTGCAGAGCAGATATGTGCTCCACCATGGACGCCTGGGCTACAGGAGGACAACCTACTTCACCATGGTCTTCATTACAGGCTGCAGGGGAATCTTCGCTCTGGCACCTGGTGCACCTCCTCCCCTCCTTCTTCACTGACCTTGGGGTCTGCAGGGTTGTTTCTCCCACATATTCTCAATCCTCTCTCCTGGCTGCTGTAGTGCAGCACTCTTTTATCCTTTCTTAAATATATTATCACAGAGGCGCTACCAATATCGCTGACTGACTCAGCTTTGTTGCAAGTCCATCCTCGAGCTGGCTGGAACTAGCTCCATCTGACATGGGGGCCATCTTCTGGCATCTTCTCACAGAAGCCACCTCTGCAGCCCCCCCACTACCAATACCTTGCCACTTATACCCCAAAAAAATCTATAAACAGTGAACTATTTTTACTGAATAAAAAAAAAAATCACTGAAAGCAAAAAAGCAAAGTATTAATTTGAAAGACCATGATCAAAGAAAGTAAGATCAACAGCAAGCTTGGATACACACTAAATATTAATCCAGAAGAGACAGCATCATCCAGTGAAACATCACTCTTTCCTGGAACTCTTTAATGATTCCCTGCACACCCATCATCCAAGCACCTGGCAGCTCAAAATCACCTGCAGAACTGCCATACCCCATGGGACATTTTTATTTCACCACATGACTACTTACGTTTTGGTGAGCATTAAAAAAAAACAAAACACACACACCAAAAAACCCCATACCACCCTAAAAAACAAAACACAAAAGACCCCACCAAGTATCATATTTCTTTGAAAATTCTGAAATCAGGTTTGTTACAAGTAGAATTTAAGTTCACAGTAATTTTGTTCCTAATTGCTGTTAATTTGCTGTAAAAGCAATAGTTTCACTGTTCCATTAGCCCCCTAAATTTCCTGTCTGATGCTAACAGAATGTGACCACTCATGCTCTAAGCCGGTGAAAGCACTTCCCCCAGCCTTTCAAAAGCATGTTTGCTAGTTACATCAGCAGCAGAGCTGAAAACGAAACCAGCTATCAGACGTTTATACAGAAAGGCATGAACAGCTAGGCACAAAAATATCTGATCAGGGTCTCTTCAGCTCACTCCAATATTTACAAACAAGTTCAGAATTACAGAGCTGAGGATCTGTAAACACAGAAAAGGGGAAGATTGTGTTGGGTAGCACATAACCTTTATCTCAAAAACATGAACCAGTCTGTCTTTAATATCCAGTATAGGAAGCTTCATTTCCTACTGATTTTTTTAATGTAGAGAAAGTAATCAATTCTTGTACTGGATTAAATAAGATTCTTAATAAATAACATTTTTCCCCACAATTATTTGTTTTGACAGGAGTATGTTGGGACTTCTGTCAGTTGGCCAAATAAGCTTTCTTGTATTTGTCAGGTTGCATGTTAGGTTAAGTTAAAGGTTTTTCTCTTCCTAAAGCAGCAACACACACCACAGAAAATACCAAGACACATGCTATTTGGTTTCTTGCTGAAAGATGCTATATTGTGAAAACTTACAGAACACCTTAAATGAGTATCTTCCAGCTACCGACAGCACTAGTTGTCATGAATTTTGGGAAACTGTAAACACTCAGTACTTTAAGGAACCCAAAACATCCTCAGCTGTTACAGTAAAGTAAGAACACAATTATCCTTCATTCTTTAACCTCAGAAATTACTTGGCACCTTTTGCTCACCAGCAAATCATGTAAAGAAGCTGGGGGCAGGGGGCACTAAGGGTTGGTTCAGGCTTCCCCTAAAAATCAATCTAGTCCTCTTGGATGGGAATGATGAAGTCTTATTTTAACAGACAGCAACCAGCACCTTGCAAACCCTAGCTTGGAAGTTTGTTCCTCTGTAATCCTTTTTCTTCTTCTCTTTAATAGAGGGAAGCACGGCTCAAACCTGATAGCCACTGACAAGGAGCTGAAACATGAAGACATACCATGAACTGTGAAGAGACTGCCTCTTTGTAAGTGGCACTGGCATTCATTCTCTGGTTGAGGTGTCAAAGCCCCATTTAGTGACAACACCAAGTTAAGGTATTTTTACCTCCTCCTCCCTCTCATCCAAGCTATTTCTTTCTGTCTCATCTAGGCAAAAAAAAAAAAGGTTTTTGCAAAACTGGATTGGTCATGTCATTTATGACTGGCAAACACTCAGACCAGTACAAATCAACAAACCTCAGCGTTGCACTCTGGGGAGAGAACAAGCCATAGGAAATAAACGGGATTCTGGAACCATTTCACCATTTTAATGCGAAGCTATATCCTGAGCCTCCCTGCTACTGATATGAAAACAATGCTCCGCTGCATCCATGGCTATATGTTCTCACACAGGCAGGGAACACCAAAAAAAACACACTGTACTTGCTCACATACAGCATTCAGAGCAAACGAAATAAAAGGTATTACTCAGGAAACAATGATAGCGAATGGTAATAACAGGAGGAGACACTTTACAGGAGCTCGACTCCTACAAATCAACAGGCCCTGATGTTATTCATCCGAGGATGTTAAGATAGCTGGCTGATGCTGTTGCAAGGCTGCTCTCCGTAATCTTTGAGAAGTTGTGGAGATGAGGGGATGTCCCAGAAGACTAGAAGACTAATGTCACTCCCATCTACAAGAAGGGATTAAAGAAGGATCCAGGAAATCACAGGCCCATCAGTCTCAATTCAACCCTGGAAAAGCTATGGAATGAATTCCCCTGGGGCTATCACCATATTCCGGTATTTAAAGAGTGGCTACAAAGAGAATGGAGACTCCCTTTTCACAATGAGGACAACCAGCCATTGGAATAATCTCCACAGGGAAGTGGTGGATCCCACAACATTGGACACTTTTAATATTTGGCTGGACAGGGTGCTGGGCCATCCTGCCTAGACTCTGCTTTTGCCTTGAGGTCCCCTCCAACCTGGTATTCTATGAAATCTATGTATGTTAGTAAATATAGTAAATAATAACCAATTGTTAAATGCAAAAATATGAAGGATGCTTGCTACAGTTTTTGAGAAAATAAAGGGACCAGAAAGGGGAGAAATCAGATTTGCTTTAACTGATTCAACAGCTGCTAGGGTATAAGCAAAACCAGCAATACTCCCAGCTTGCTGAAATACAAAACTCAAAGCTAGTAACAAAACTCAAAGCTTCTCTTGGGGTTAACTACTTTCCAAGCTCTCAAAGAGTAATTTTTTTTTTTAAAAGAACAAAAAACTCAAACAAAACCACCTACCCACCTCCAAGGGCCAGAGCAGCAAGATAATTTCAGTTAAGTCCCAGAAGATCAATGCCAGGTGTGAATTCTTGAGACCTTTGCTGAAATAATCTGTTTCTTGTATTCTATAAAGTAAATTCTAACCAGATTTCTTTCAGTTTACTGTATTTTGCTTTGCTTTAAAATATTCAGAAATCATTTACACAATTAGTATCTGAAGTTCTTCAAACTATTTTATAAAACTCTTTACTCTGTTTTAACAGGGTTGATGGTATCAATAGCGTTTTCTTGATTCAACAACAGCAGTCTCCCACTTTGCTGAAACTAGAGACCATCTAACCAAATGTTTGTTGCAAGTTATTTTCCAGCTTCAAAATATATCTAAACTGCCTATGCTGAAACAAACCTGAAGAGTTACTATGACAAGTGAAACTCACCCTAAGTATATAAAAAGAAATCTTTGGATTATTTATTTTTATTCATTTCTGTGACTGTAAAAAGGCAGCAATTCAACAAAGCAGTCAGTATTTGGCCTTATCAAGGTAAAAGCTTAACAATGACAAAACCAGATTGGCTTTGTGAAAACAAAACCAATAAAAGTATTATTTTTCAACTGAGATAAGAAGCAAAACCCCTCTTGGCAAATACCTACATAATAAAATATTCTACTTCAAGTACAGCCTTTAACTGAAATGCAGTAATATTCAATATTCTTATAATCTTAAACCAAGGCATTGGTAAGGCACAGCTACATGAGAGTACAGATCTGTAATTTAAGGGTGTTTCTGTAATGGATCTTGCCTTAGCAAAAAAGAGGATGAGAAAAATTATATATTAAGTTTCCAGTCAAAAATAATTTTTAAAATGTTTAGATACCCAAACAATTGTAACTTTGGCCTTTTTTTATACTTAACTTTCATATTAACACAACATAATAACCACACAGTAACACAGACACGCCCTGTCACTACACAACCAGAGCCCAGGTAGCTGCAACTTAGTTCTCACACATTTCCTTTTGCTCTTTTTCTGAGGCAGCCGTAGAAACCGGCTTCCTCCTGGACAGCCAAACGGTTCAGTTAAGTGCCTCTATAATATTTCATCTGAAGAATGGTCTCTAATTGTAAAACACTAACAATGCTGCTGAGATTAGCATTAAATCTGAGTTCCATTTCTGATGTTCAACTTGATTGCATATTCTTTGGGTACATATTTGTAGTGTTACTAAGAAAACATTAAGGGAAATAAATTGATTTTTTTTAAATCACTGTGCTTCAGTCTCATCCATTTCTCCTCCACAAATGAAAAAAAGCCATATAAATTCAAGAATATCTACTATGACAAACCAACATTTGAAGGAAACCATAGGAGCCCCATAAACCTCCACGGAATATTCAAAAAACTGAGCTTTTTTTATAAAAGCAATAACATCATATTTTGATGTTATACACTGATGTTTTCAAACAGCTGAAGAATTCCTCTATATTATGGAACTGACATGTTTGGGGTTTCATGTTTGTCACTTTTAAGTTAATAAATAGCTAGGAACATGAAATATTTATCCCAATAGGATATTGAAGTGAACCCCATCCCCAAATAACCACCATATCCCTTTTTGGTTTTTTTTAAATGTGCAGGAGAAATAATCACAGCCACTGTACAGCTAGTACTCACAGCTAGCTATATCAAGCTACTTCAGAACTGCTTTGCTTTCAGAATCCACTAATTTCTACATTAATAACTTCATTTTCTTTCACTGTTGCTGTAAAAAAGAACCATGGAAACAAACAGGACAAGTTCCTGAGTTTCTATACAAAGAAAACAATGAGAATTAAATACACAGAGTAACCAGACTAAGAGATGGTAAGCCTCTGGAAAAGATATAATACCATATTAAACCACTTATACTTCGGGTTTAGTCCTTTGAGGGATTATGTCTGGATGGTGCTGTATGAGCAAATGCTGTGTATCACACACTGTCAACATCTACTCAAGCAGAAAGGAAGCCATACTGTCTTAATTCCCCCAGTTATAACAACATAGTCAAGAGAGATGAACAAGCATAGGGGAAGGGAAAGGGCACTACTAGTCATTTGCCCATATGAAGGAACAAACCTTTTAGAGCAGTAAGCACAGCTGAGGCAGTGCAGAACAGCACGCTTCCTTAGCTCAGTGGAGAATGCCGAAGCACAACACAAAGGCTACAGCCTTACAGACTACACAAAAGGCTGGAAAAAGTGAGCATGTGTACATGCCTCTATCGTCTTAAGTGTGCGCAGTTTGTAGCAATGCCAGATAAAAATATACAGAAGTTTTTCTATGTTTTAAACTGATATTTTATAGTAAGTCCCTAAATTCCAGTCACTGAAGTGTCAATATTTATTAGTGTTTCTACAGCCTGAGCAGCACTATTAATAAAATCAGAGCAGATGGAAGCTGCTGTCATATGCTGGGGCAGGGCAGAGCATGCAGTAATGACTCCTCCACAGAAATTCATAGAGAAGTTCTGAAACCAAAATATTCTATTAGGTATTCTTTATATTCATGAGAAATACTTGCCTCTAGAAATCCTTATAATATGAGGCAAAAGCAACTTTGTGCCATCTGCACTGGCATCATTTAATAAAGAAAAACGCTGATTCTGAACGTGTAGCTTTTTCATAGAGCTCTGAACAGAAAATTGAACTTTATTTGGATTCTTAATACTTTTCATGTTCTTAAGTATGCTCTCTAGCTAAAGAACACTAGTACTAATAATAACCAATAACCAGTATGAGAGAAATTACATGATGCAACATTTGCCAAGGCTTTAGATCATCAAACCAGAAAGGACAGCAAGAGGCCCAACAAGCATTCAAAGCATTTTTTCAAGCAACTTTTATCCAAGTTTTTAAAAATTATGCTTACCTTTCCTAAAAACAAAAAAAATTACTTTAAAAAGCAGCATGAAATGCTGAAGCTCCACAAGCCAAAACGCTTAATAATGAACACGGAGCTTTAAAACAGAAATATTTTCCTGCACCTCAGTTTCCCATATATTCCCCTTTCTATATATGTGCACAACTACATGTAAATACATATCATTCACTTTGCTCTTCAACAGGTATTTGTAACTAAAAAAAATTGCCTTCAGAACAACATGAGAGATGATGCAGAATAAAATTCAAGTGCATTATTACAACATATGAATAAAGAGGATTTCTATTTTAATATATTGTGCAGTTGGTTCAGAGGACAGAAAAATAATTTACTTACCACTGTGTTTCTTCCTTCTCCCTTCTGCTTCTTCCCTGAGCTTTCGAAGCCAACATTCTGTTTAAGACAAAGGTACAAATATTTTAGTCACCCCTATCCCTACTAGATAAGAACTGATGTTTTATTGTATTTGATATTTATTTTGCTTTCAGAGTTTTGGTTTTATTTTTAAAAAGAAACGCTGTACGTGTGTGTGAATAGTAGCTTTAGGATTTCAGAGAACTTGAAAGACTTTCAAGACAGTAAAAATTACATACACACTTCTGGGGGAGATTATTTTGTGTGTGTAACGTAGCATAAAACATTGTTTTTTATTCTACTTTAATTTTTATTTTATAGCATTCTGTCTACAAATTTCTTTCATTTCTACTTCATTTTAACTACTGTATTAAATTATTAAACTCTTACGTTAGACACCTATTTCACACAATTCTACAGCAAGTTAAAGAAAGATATCAAGTTAACAGAACACAAAAAGAGAACACTTATACCATTAACTTTAGGATTATTTTAGAAAGTTGCAAAATATTTAATAAGGCATATCAGATCACTGACGCTATCTTCACTAAAGTAGAATAATTATAAACAAAAACATTCAGCGCATTCAACTGAATGCATTCAAAATTAGTGTCTGGGCCTAAGGAAACAATAAATTTTGCCTCCAAAGACAGAAGTAGAACATATCTTCAGAGGAATCAAATGTCACTATGGTCAGACAGATCATCTTAACTGGGCATCAAGTTGTATAGAACAGCTAGGAAGCTGAATCAGGCAGAGGATAATCTGTCAAATTTGTAGTACCTAGGAAAAAATTGAATTGTGAGGAACACAGGTAGTAGCTTCTATTTATAGGTAAATCCTTTGAATGAACTATGTTTCATTTATTTTCAACAAGAAGCAGAATCAGCCCATCATAAAATAATTATAAATGTGTCCTCAAAGAAAATCCTAAAACAGATTTAAAAATCAAAATTGTTCCAGGAATAATGTAAAGTTCCTTAGTTTGGGTTAAGAAGCAAGCAACAGTACAATCACAGGATGATGAACCCTAAGGAAGTCAGGATTGTCACAGCAGGACTGTGCTATAACCAACTTTCATACTGCATTCTCCATTCCTCATTCAGGAGTCACTGGTGCCAGAATCTGCATTCATACCAAATGGACTCCAATGCGCTATACTGCATAAATCTATGTATTTATTCTCAATAGAAGGAGAACCAGTACATGCAAATATCGTGGAAGCCTCAAATCTTTCAAGTTTCCTGATTAAAAAAAGCCTCTATCAGTTTAGCCAGTCTCAGGATACAGAAGTGCAGCACTCGACAATTAAAAAGATCAAGAAAGACAGCAAGGATCAAACCAGATTCTGAAGCCTGGGGTCTTAGGAGAGACTTTGCCACACTGCCAGGGCTGCATGCTTCTTTCCTTTCCCACAGTGTCTTGCGCCTCCTGAAAAACTAATCTTTACAAAAGGTATTCAGAGGCACTATACACAAGCTCCAAAACAAAAAAATGCAGGTCTGCAACAGCTCTGCTGGAATAAGGAAAATTAATCTAGAGAATACGACAGTGCAGGGCTGGATCTGACAGCAGGACAGTCAGGTGATTGTGCCTCTTGGAAAGAAAAAGGCATAAAGGCAAGACTTTGCCAGCAGAACATTCAGACTAGAAAAAATAATCAAAGAAATAGCTAGCCTCATAATCATCGCAAAAACAATAAACAAAAAGGGATTACTCTTGCATCATTTCCTGACACCTGTTAGGGTGTCTCTGTTGAAATGCCCATAAGAATGAAATCCACTGGTAGGGAGCCATTACCAAATCACGAACTGTTTGCAGATTTCCAAGCCAAGCACAAGGAGCTCATCAAATCACAACTATCCAGAGGATATAATACAGAAAGTGGGATGCGTGTGCATGGAAGGAAGAATGCACACCACCACCTGGATACTTCAGGTCATTCTGCTTCGGAGATTAAGCAGCAACACACCAAACAGAAGACAGCAGTTACAGAATCAGACAAGAACAATCAACTCCCTGCAACCGGTATTACCTTAATGTCAGTTGAAACTAAGATTGAATCAGATAGCCTTAAGCCCTGACCAGAAGAGGACAGCTAAGAGTGTGCTGTAACTACAACTACAAGCACTCTTTCAACAGCAGGAGCTCTTCAGGCTTCCACACATTCACATTGCCAGGTCATTTTCAGGAAAGCACATCAATCTGCTAAAGAAAACAAACCAAGGTATTCGGAGGAGCCCAAAGCAACCACGCTCCAGGACGTCAAATTAGCTCAGATCACCACTCTCCTGCTTATTTTGCAGAAATGGTAACTGAGATGACTAGTGACAAATTACCCTCAAGGTAAAAACACCTAATGAAATCCTATTTACCCCTATTCTAGCATATAATATAAACACATCAGAGAGCGAGTCTCAGTATCTGTCAGATTCCTCCAACCAAAAACACACAGTGGATGAGCCCTAGCCCTCAGCTTAAGTATGTGGAAGGTACCTGGGGGAACTTACCACACGCATTCATCCTGTTCTTACTCTTCCTTGGGTATAACACAACTGCTGCTAAAAAACGCTCACCAGGTGGACTGCCCATCTGCTCCAGTGCAGCTGTTCTGATCACTTCGCTGTACCCTGGAAGACGCTCACATCTCTAAGCATTTCAGTTCCAGCTTACCACTGGCTTTAGACAAGCAAGGCCTGCAACTGAATCTGTAAAGATCTTTCTTACTGTAATTCTCACACAAATACATATCACCTCAAATCCTCATCGTTCTTTCCATTGCTTACTGGAGCACTTTGAACAGGTATTAATGCACCAGAACACTAGTGGCAAACTTTCACATAACAGATCAGGAAACAGGGTATAGTTCAGTGCACTAAATGGCAATGAAGGAGGGCAGGGAAATCACAGCACTTACGCTCTTGATTTAAGGAAGGGTTGGAAAGAAATACCTTAAAAATTGCTTGCTTCAGAGACATTTCAAGCAACCTTCAGCCCATGACAACCATCCTCCACATTAAGTAGAAATAGATCCCATACTGCAGTACTAAAATCCATCTTGTTATCCAAGAATAATTTTAGGGCAATGAGATGAGTTACGTTTTTTCCTTTTGGAACTGGGACCAGGAAGATGAGGGGTTCTGAAGCAGACCAAGGAAGTGCAGATGTTAGCACAATCAGTATAACTGTCCTCAGTGAAGCAGGTTTTGCCTGCACAAGGCTACCTAATATTCTGGTTATGGGTATCAGGGGAGTATATATAGATGTGTATAGAAGTTCTACTGTCAGTGGTTACTGGCAAGACTCATATTCAATCACAACCTGCTACATAGGTGAGAAATGCATGCCTTACAGCGAGCTAGATTTGAAAAAAAGAATAACATAAGATCTTGATTGAGAAAATAAGAGATTAACACAGCTGGCAAAATATTTCTCTGGATAGCATACCTTTTGAAATCAAACAGACACGTCACACAAAGTAAGAAGGTCTGTAGACCACAGACAGTTTAGTTAATCTTCGATTCGCACACTGTGGAACAGGGCAGGGCAAGAGGGGAGGACCAAACGATTCAGAGACCATTCTCAAGAAAGAGTGAGTCTTGTTTTTCCTGGAAACAGATGCTGTCACCACATCTTGCTGTCTCTTGTTACTTCAGCCTCTGAACAACACCTAGACATTTAGAGTGAAGCAAGGAAACAATCTCTGCTGCATGGATTGTCTCATTGACAAAAACCTGACAAGCTTCAGGAGCAGCACTGTTTTTCCACTGGTCTTGGGTGGAGGAGTCCAAGATGTTAATTATGATACATTACCTTAAGCAGCATGAGACTGACCTACTTGAGCATTTGTTACCTCCTAGTACCAATGCTATTGCAGCTGTTTACAACCAGAATCTTTCAATGCAGGAAGAGGGCAGCTGATGGCATATTCTCAGCGAGCACATAAAGATTCACATTTGCTTCCAGTATGCCCCAAAATAATCTGTATTTGGCAACACTGTTGGTATACTGCAGGGGACGTGCAGTTGAGGAGTGTTCCTACCAAGGGATATGGGTATGCTTATCAACAACAATGGAATGGAAAAGGCACTTTTACAGGTCCCTGACTGGCTAACTTAATATTAAAATACAATTCATACAGCAAGAGTTTAATTGTTTTGCCAGAGTATCTACAGTTCTATTAGAGTTATTTCTGATTATCTTGAGTGAATGAAATGCCTATAGGCTAGCAAAATGTAACTTTGTTCATTACTTACAATACCCTAACAGCACTTTTAGACAAGACAGTTCAGGAAATACATTCATACCTGCACATACACAGATAAATCAGATATGCTGAATTTTGTTGTTGGTTCCTTTCCCTGGGGGAAGCTGGTCAAAGAAGGGTCTTCCAAGGCATACGTGAAGATTGCAAATTTGACCTCAATTTTTTTTTTTAAAGAAACTATTTCTAAATTATTTCTCTTACCTGTGTGGATATATCTGCAAAAACTCTGTGTAAGTCTGAGTGCAAAGCATGGTTTTGCAACAAAATAAACATACCTAGATGTAGAAAAAAACTGCCTGGGGGTCAAAATCTCCCTTTATAGTAGTGCAATTAGTGCAGAGATGACCAATATGGCTGAGTTTGATCTCACCAGTGAAAAACAGCTATAATGTACATGAGCTGGATGGGAGGAGTTTCTCAACTTTTAAAACTTCAAGGAATCATATACATCAAGATGCATGTTTCTCAAAGCATAAGCCTCAGCATGTATGCTCTGAAAAGTTCTTCTATAATAAGAATAAAATGTTATCAAGCATGAATAATTATATCTACAACACCATCAGAAGGCTGTTGCAGATAAGTAGTCACTTTGTGCCTTTTAAACTACCCTTAAACCCAATATTCCCCCTAAAAGCAGCAAGATAAAGCACTATTTTCCACTGTTTACCCCAAGTAATTAGAACTGCAGAATAACGGAAGTTGAAAGGCACCTCCCCAGCTCACACGGTCCAACCCACCAACAATACTACCGCATTAGGGCCAACATTAGATCCAACAAAGTCAAAAGCTACTTTTTGAGTTAAGGTCAATGTCAGATGTACAAAAGGAAACAGGTCAGCTGGCTTATTTGAAAACATTTCCAGGGGACAAAGTTAGATTTAGTGCTCTCCGTGAACCATAGAGATCCACGTTTCTGTGCCTCCACTCTAGAAAAATTATCTAGTGAATGTAATTGCTATTTGAGATACTCTTTTTCCAAGTCTTAGCAAAGCAGCTGAATAATCACACTTTGATTCAATCATTCATGAATTCATTATATACAATGCTTAATCTCACAGTAATTCCCGTATCCGTTCCTAACATGAAAATAAAAGTATCAGGAAAATCCCTTTATAGAACCAAGATCGCTTACATCAATGGACAGAAACAATATCAGATAAATCACTCCTGAATTGGAAATTATTTCTACTTTACCAAAGGTAACAAATACATTCCGAGTAGATCCAGTGTTCACAGACTTGCAAATTATTAATTTCTATAAATAAAGGGTGCTTTGCAGGACAGTAAAAGTGAGGAAGATTAAATTCTTATTGTATACTGTTGCAAATAATTCCGCTTAAGGCTTTACTGATGTTTACTGGCTCTGTTACTCTGATGCCATTATATTAGCTCCAATAACCAGGAATAAAAACATAGAAAATAGAGACAATACACTGATTAATGTCCACACGTAATGCTAAAAATTAAGAGTTTTATGAAAACTATAAAATGAAGCATTTGAAATATTAATATACCTGGCATCCTTAACCACTGTATTCATTTAATATAGGCATTTTTAATGCAAAATAAACAGATTTAGTGATCTATTTTCACATCAATTTCTCATCTCTGAAGTACACAATACAGCTGTATCTGAACTTCAGAAAACAAGAAACCAATCATGCACAACAGAAAACTTCCCAAGATCTTCGATCAAGCAGACACGGCTTCCTAGACCACTTACCGTCACCTCATAGACCATGCTTAGGGACCACCAAACCAGGTCTCAGAACAGCAAGAGTATGCATCCCATGCACTGTCACAATTCTTTACCAAGTTACTTTTCTCTAAGTGACATTTGTGCTAACTCACTGACTAGAAGTGAGTAGCTGTGCCAAGCTACACACCAAGGTCTAGTTAAGCCTGAAGAAGCTTTGTCATTAGTTCTAACGCAAAGAATCCAACTTGACACAACTAGGAATTAGAAAGAAAAAGCAAAAAAACCACATTCTTGCAAGTTATGAGAACTCTCACCCAAGCTTCAGCTATTTCAAGGATCTCCACTGCTCCTACAGAACTGACAACTTTAGAGAGGACTGGACATACCTATGTCACATGAGGAGGCTAATTAGCACCACAAACAACGTGACATGAGCACTCAAGATAACAAGAGAGGTTGCCAATCCATGAGAAAACTATTTAGATCTGGTGCCCTCACCTTTTGCTCCTATGCGTCCCCTTCCATTTCACCCTTTCCCCACCCCACCCTGATTCTTGAGAGTTTCCCATCAGGACATGGATCCTAGACAGTGACAGCTTCAAATGATCAGAGCTTTTTCAGATCTATTATTAGTAGCAACAGCAAATGTGCTCAGACCTCAGCCTTCTTTCACAGCAGCACAAGAGACTGATGATGGGAAAGAAGAGGAATGTGGGAAGTTTGGGAAATAAAAGCCTAAAATAATAATAATACCTGGCACTGAATATACCAATTTATTCAGTAGTAAGATTTGTAAGTAAAAACATGAAACTTAGTCATACCCACACATTAAACTACACCAGAATGTACAGCACCATTTCGAGAAAGAAAAAGTTAACCGCCTATTTAATTTAGATCAAACTTGTATGATATTATTATGACCCTTCTCTCTTTTTCCCTACTGCCATTCATCAGATGAACTCTTTTTCTTCCTCTACTTCATCAAACCCAGTTCTTTTATTAGATGTCGACATACTTTAGGGAGGCACAGATTTATTTTTATTTGTGCAGTACTGAAGAAATCACAGAATCACAGAATGGCAGGGGTTGGAAGGGACCTCTGGACATCATCTTGTCCAACCCCCCTGCTGGAGCAGGCACACCTAGAGCAGGGGGCACAGGACCGTGTCCAGACAGGTTTTAATGTCTCCAGGGAAGGAGACTCCACAACATCCCTGGGCAGCCTGTTCCACTGCTCTGTCACCCTCACAGGAAAGAAGTTTTTTCTCATATTGAGGTGGAACTTCCTATGTTCCAGCTTGAGCCCATTGCCCCTTGTCCTGTTGGGCACCATGTCTTACAGGGACCATGGGCGTGTATAAACTGCTGGTGGCACCTAACACCCACACTTCTATGAGCAAGGAGTGATTGGCTAAAAATTGCATTAAGTAGATGCTCACTCACTAACACAGATGACCTGTTAACTACTTAGTATGAGGAAGACAGAAGTAATCTAGATACTCACGTGCGTATTACTACCAAGCATGAAAAAGAAAGCAGGGAGAATAAGAACCTTTGGCAAAGATTGAGCGCAATAATTTAACTGTATACTGAATTTTACAATAGCAACTTGTGAAACTTACTCAAACAAGTCCCAGGATGAGTCATCCATCTGAATGACCCCATCGTGGTCACAGAGTGTGCACTCCTGTCCTAAAATACAAATGCCTGAGATTCAAATCCTCTTGGACAACATTTATGTTTCCAACACCCCAAATTAATAACCTATTACTTATACCCCACTAATAAGAAAAATAGAGTCGTCTGGACAGGGTGCTGGGCCATCTTGCTTAGATTCTGCTCTTCCTAGAAAGGTTGGACTAGATGATCCCTGAGGTCCCTTCCAACCTGTGATTCTGTGATCTATTTCTCTCCATTTAAAGCCTATGCAGACAGATGCACTCTCAACATACCTCTTATATCAGGCACTTTTGTCAGTTACGCCACAGCTTACACACAAAATTGGATCCCAGAGCTGTTTCAGATTATTACAATACAAAAGGCTGTTGATACGTGCTGCAGCAGAAACCTAGGCACAGGCAGAATTCAGACTGCAAATTTTACATATTCTGTGAATGTCTGTAGCACTCTTAATGCACGAATTTGTCTTGTGCCTGTGACCTTTAATTGCTACTGGCTAGTCCAGGCGATTCTGCAACCCAGTTTGAGCTGTTAACCAGATACGGCTTTAGCTTTGAATTTATCAAATTATGCATAAATAACTGTATTTTTAGAATCAATAACCACCTAGTAGCTTTTTGACATAGGTTAGAAAATAGGTATTAGGAATTTGATTAATGTTTTACATTCCCCATATTTCAGAAACACAGTTTTATAGCATAATGGAGACTTCAAATTAAAGTTGTTTAAAAAAAGGTGGAAAACAATAGCAAACAGTTGCTATAATTATACCCTTAATTATAGATCTCATGCTACCAGCCAAGTCATTGTTAGGGTATGTAAATTCCTGAGTTCCTTTTCCTTCCAGGGCAGAGGTGAACAGCACTAGTTGAGCAACACTTAAACCTATTTTTAGACATAGTTTTCCACACTTATGTATGGGCAGAACTTTCAAATTAACAATTCCTATTATGAACCTCTTCCTTCCTTCTACATTTATTTTATTCCTCACTGCTTTACAAAGTTGAATTAGGAGACATCACTGACCAATTTGACTACAGATACTATCAGTAATCTGAGAACTTGCTTGTGAAACTGCTAAATATTCATAGCTATGAATGAAATTAACCTCAGCTGTGCTCTTAACATACAAAGCAATACAAAAATATTAGAATGCTATTGCATATTTGAGCAGGTTTAAAGAAAAAGAACTGTCAGATACTTTTTATAGCTTCAACTGCCAATTATTGTGCACATCAATTTACTATCATAACAATGTACGAATAACTCACCCAATATGCCGATTATGAAGATTAATTCTTGAATGTCAGTGCTCTCTAAACAACAACAAAGGAAGCCACCAGGAGAAATAACACACTTCTATATTTGAAAGAGGAATTGGGTAGTGGAGCAGGAATAAAGCAGAATCAGAGATATGAATTTTTTTAAATGCACTGATTGAAAAAGGGATATACTCTCAAGGCAAGTATTTGGAATTAAAACTTTTTAGTAAGCTGGGAACAATTGAACAGGTGTCTTACTGGAAATTGACATTTCCTGTTTGAATATGTATTAAATTCATAACTAAATGCAACAGCTACAAATTGTACTAAGCATATTCAACATCAAACCAGAATGTATTTTTTACTCTATTACACTTCACATAGGCATGCGCCATCTGCCACTGAGGTATGATCTGTTTCTCCATGACATTATCACATTACTCTTGAAAAGACTAATGCTGCTGCTTAATCTCATGGTTTGAGCCAATTTCTAAACACTAAGCCTTGGCTTGCTGTCAGATCTCCTCACTACCTGCACCTGAGAATCAATGATGAAGGAGCAGACTGTCACTTTTTACCACCCAATTTAAAGCTACCCAAACCCCTGTTGCAGGCTAATATACATTCTGCAAATACTGTTCTAGAAGTGATTTGTTTCATGGATAGAATGGAGCTATAAAATACTCCTGGATTTTTATGTAACAGGATAATAATCCTAACACACAAGAATAATCTAGGACCACAAGCTACCTGAACTAAAAGGCAAACGGTTTGTTAAGGTAACAAAGGTAACAAAGATTTCTATCATTTGAAATTGCAGACCTGCAAGGTAATTAATCTCCAGGTCACAAGAAAATTTAAGGAAATTAATATGCTAAATTCAACTGATTGGAAAATAGTCCTAGTTTTTTCTGTCAAAAAAACCCAAACCTCTGCAGATTGAACTTCAAGTAACCAATGCAGAGAGAGCTTCTGAATCAAAAAAAAAAAAACCAAACAGTTGTCATTTAAAACCCTGGGTAGAAGGTGGCAGTGTCTGGAAAAGAACAGGATATGAGTTTGCTGTGCTCCCTCCAATAATGAGGTTAGAGTGAGGGGAGTGAGGGTTGTTTTGCATCGATTCTTAATGTTTTTTTATTAAACAATCTAAACTAACACAGCATAAGTGTAACATGCAGAAACTGCTATTTCTGTGCAGTCTGCAAATCACCAGAAGGTTTCTCACCATTCCCCATTTCTCATTCTTTGAAAGGTCATCTTGGAGAAATACAATCCCTGGAGGAATGTGCTCTTCATACATTGATAGAAGTGCTATGACACTGCATGCCCTAAAATGCATTTTGAAGATTATATTTTCTAAAATCCTTTTTACTGCAATTGCCCATTCCAGTTCACAGTATCTTCCAGTAATACATAAAATGCATTATTAAATTTGACAGCCAAACAATGGAGGTTTTGGGGTTTTAGATACAGCTCCATTCTCACTTATAAGTAAAGAAGGAAACAAATCAGATGTGAGCTCTAAAAACGTCTGTTTAACCTGAAATCAATTCTTCTGGATCTTCCAGATCTTCTCCAACAAGCCAATATAAGATATGGACAAAATAACTAAGACTGTATTTAAAGCTTTCATACCAATAAAGCAAATCACCTGTTTACCTGCAGTTTACTGAATTCGAAACTCTTAGAAGGACAGACATTTATTAAACTGCATTAGATGACATGTCTATGCAATATTCTCTCTAGCAATAAGACACTGCAGCTGAAAAAAATCAACCTGTTAACAGGTTGATTTTTAACATGTCAATCATCCTTGTTAACAGAAGAAAATAAAATTTTTTTCTAGTATGGAAAACTCTCAGTAGTAAAGATGAGTAGTGAGATTAATGGACTAATTCCATTTTAGACACCAGCTTTCATTTTAATACCATTAAGGGATCAGAACTGAGACAGACTGATAATGTCATGGATAAAATCATTCAACACAGTTTTAATACATGCGCTCTATGACAATGCACATAGTCCAGTCTTCCCATAAAACACTACAGATAAAGAAAATAATGCATTTGAAGTTAATGGTTGTCTGCTGTTCACACCAATAAGAGACTAGGCTGAGAATAAATGCTAACAGCATGATCTATAAGAACAGAGACCACAATGAGCGCTCGCAGTTAGACAGTAGTAGCGCTATTAGCACTCCAGTTCAAAAGAATCATTCTCGACAGCTTCAGTTAGACCTGGCAGGCCAGTATATAAACCCAAAATAGCAATCACTGAGACAGAGTGTAACCTATTTATCTAACACCCACTAGTTTAACACTGATGAGTCTTATATCTAGCAAGATTATGTTTAAAAATGCCTGGGTAATTGCTCCATATAGAAACCACATCTCTATCTCCAATCAGTTATTGTTTGCTTTAAATGCACATGTAAAGAAAACTACAGCTGACGTGCTTCAAAAGGAGGGAAATTTAAAAGAGGAGCCTTTACTCTCAGTCAAAATTTTATCTCTTAAAGAGGTATAGTAATAAAAAGGAAAATAAGGGAAGAGATACAAAAGGGAAAAGAAAAACTTGGTTGGGTTGCTAACATCTCCTATCGGTCCACAGGTTCTCAGAGACCTAGTATTGCTCTACAGGTGATCCTTCAATGAGAAAGTCCTCAATAAAGGTGAGAGCCCCTCAAGAGTCATCTCTCTTGCTTCCTCCTCCATTCCATTGTGATTTCTTGTGCAGTTAGTTAGCCCATTCTTCTCCACTCTTCTTCAGTATGTTCCTTCCTACCCCTAGTTGCTTCCCCCACCTTCCTAACACTACAGTAAGCCCTGACACTCTTCCATCTCACAGAAAAGCTCCAGATGATGAGCAGCTCTGGGGATTGCCTACTTAAATTCAGTGCATATAAAACCAGAACTTAACGTGAACCACCACCAACAACTGTTTGGATCACATGCTTTGCTTACTTTGGTGGAAAGCACCAGTATCCTACTCATTACTCTGATCCACAACTCCCCTCAGTTGTATCTCCCTTGAATTCCCATAGTCACAACTTCCTGCCTGCCGCAAACACCCAAAACAAAACCTTAACCACACAAACTTGCACCACTTACTACAAAAATAATTTCTAAGATACTGCTTGACTGTTGCCAGTCTAAGTACCCCTATTTTCCCATTTCTCTATTAAAGAGATACACAGCTTATTTTCACTCATTTTTCCAAAGTATTTTCTCATTCAAAATCAAGCTGGAGACTCCTGGTCAGTCAATAAAGTTAGCTTCTATCACTATCATCAGTTTTGCAAAACAACATTTGACAGCATCCCCACACAGATATTTAAAATTAATTCACTATTAATTCTTTCATTATCTTCCTTACCTCTCACTTTCACAATAATGCTTAAAAAATAAAATCCTGACAATTACCAGGCTCGAGATGTGCAAGTATCATTGCTCATCAAGCTAACCAATACTTCTCACCCCATTGCCCCCACATCATGTGCTCTTCTATCCATCTAGGTCACCTTAACCTGCCCTGGAAGACATACAATCTGTTTTCTATCCCTCACCTGTGTTGAAACATGAGAGGTGATTCCAGTTTGCTTACTAAACTCCTTCAGGTCACATCAAAGGGTGATCCTACCGTTTGGCGGAAAAATTTTATTTTACCCATCCTGCTCTAAAACAGATTAAAATGCATTACATGTTATATCTCTACCAACATAGGCATAATAAAAACCAGTAGAGTTATGCAGGTACAAGCATTTAGGCTTTCTAACTATGAAGTTTAAAGCAGAGATCTCCCTGATCTATTTCTTCACTGTCCCAAAAAGCAGCAAGCAAAACTGCAAATAAAGATTAATAAGAACATAAACTTCAAGAGCAGAAATCCACTAAGTCCTGACTTAGTCTTCCAGTATAACAAGAACAACAACAAACTGGGAACTGGTCCACAATTCTGCCTTGATTTGAGCTGAGAACAATGACAAAGGCAGTAGTTGAGCAATTTCCTTGATATCTGAATGAAGGTGGTTTTGCCCTCATGCTCCAATTCACTCAGTTACAATTGTAGAAACTACCCTTATGCTTTCACAGAATGGTCTGGGTGGGAAGGGACATTAGAGATCATCTAGTTCCAACCCCCCTGCCATGGCCAGGGGCACCTTCCACTAGACCAGGTGGCTCAAAGACCCATCCAACCTGGCCTTGAATACTTCCAGGGAGGGGATATCCACAGCTTCTCTGGGAAACCTGTTCCACTGCCTTACCCCCCTCACAATGAAGAGTTTCTTCCCAATATCTATCTAAACCTACTTCTTTCAGTTTAAAATCATTAACCCTCATCATATCACTACACTCCCCAATACAGAGTCCCTCCCCGACTTTCTGCTAAACCCCTGTAAGTACTGCAAGGCGGCAATAAAGTCTCCCTGGAGCCTTCCCTTCTTCAGGCTGAACATCCCCAACTCTCAGCCTTTCCTCGTAGAAGAGGTGCTCCAGCCCCCTGATCATCTTTGCGGCCCTCCTCTGGACCCACTTGAGCAGATCCAAACTTTCAGAGAGCTTTTCCTCTGGATTAGAGGGGAAGTATTTCAGCTCCTAAACAAATGAACACATCTAACTGAATAGAGATTTAGAATAAATCTGGAATACCTTTTACTTGAAGCCTGTGTTTTAGCACAAAAGGCAGGGAAAGAATGAAGGACCATCAGCAGCCATATAAGCATCTAAACTGAGCAAGAGAATTGCTTGTGTTCTATGTAGCCTGGTACCAGCAAAAAGATCACAGAAGCTTCTTCATCTAGCTAAGAATGAGAGGCAGACCAAGCAGTAACAGTTATATACAAAAGATAAGTAGTGCTCCTTTCTCACATATGCAACTAGTTCAAGGGGCAGAAGGGAGCATAAGAACATTATTTCACATGATATACTGGGGAAAATATGAATCCTCTAACTCACCACCAGGTTGAACCAAATTAATTATAGGATTATAATCTAATAATTTCCTGAATGATCAAGAAATTTAAAAAGTGAGCCACTTGTCTGTTAAGCAAGCCTGCAAAGGAATCAGTTTGATTATCAAGTTCTTACCAATTTTCTCAATTATGAAAGCCTCCTATTTTGCCAAGCAACTGAAACATATCTGTTAAGTATATAAAAAAACAAAGGGGTTGATATATTTTATCTCATTCTCAAGCACCTTAGTGGCCCTCCTATTAGCATCAAATATATTTTAAGTGGACTATCAGCATCCCTCACTTTCTCCAATCTTTAGCTTCTAACCCATAACTCATTGCTGTAGTTTTCTTCCCCTCCATTTAATTAGGAGATGGACATTTTTCACTACTATGACACAACCCTGTTTTAGATTTGTTGTTTTCTAAGCACCTAGTGAAACATTCTTTAACCCATTTCCCTTTAAAACTGGAGTAGAAAAGGAATTTCTATACTGATTATTTGGCCGAATGGCTTTCAAGTGCTCTTTTTAAAAAGGATCAAACAAATGCTGCTGATTAAACTTTATATTATGTACAATCAAAATCAATTCATAGTCATTTATACTTTATCAAACACAGAGACTTGAAATCCACAATTGGTTACTTGGCTCCTTAAATGTCAGGTGCGACTCCAAATCCTTCTACACTGACTTCTAAGAATATCGCATCCATCATCTTTTTTGATGATTATTTTAGTATTAGCAGTACAAGACCACCTGCACATAAAAATTAAGTTTCATGTACTTACGGAGTTAGTCATCCTGTACGTGACTGCAATTTGATGGTCCATAGCAAGCTATTTATGCTGTGGCTTACCAGAGAGAATACCAATTAACCAGTATTATTTCTTTTTCAGTTCTCAAAAGTAAAAAAATAAGTAGGTAAAGCTATTTTACTCAAAACAACACTATCCTTTTCCCTTACTTTGCCCTTCCTAAATTATAGGCAGCTATTTTAACCATCAAACACATCACACTTCCTACCCAGGGCCAATGAAACTAAACAGATCAACCATAAGCTTTCTTTTTCCCTTCCAAACTGAGTACCTAACACTTCCTTCTTTGTAAAGATCCTTAGAATTATTCACCAGTCCCTGATGAGTGGTATTTCCAATATCTGGGTTTTATATTAAAATTAAGTTTGTTTTTTCTTTCTACACACATTTTATTAGCTAGCCTATTTGCCTTCTCTGCTGTAACTGATGTTCACTTCAAGTTACTCTCTTAGGAGAAAAATCTGTCATCTCTTTTTGCCCTAAAACCAAGCTACTGCTTCATAGTAGGAAAACCCACCCCTTTTGCACCACTTAAAAGTGATCTAGCTCACTAGGTATCATCTGCCTTTGTCTTCAGTGGCTCATCAGGAGGAGAAATGTCAGAAAACCACCTCGACCTCCCAAAACACTGTGCACCTGCCTTTCGTTTGTTTATACATTACTGTCTTCCAATTGTCTTGGTGCAAATTCCCTCAGAATGAGAGTTTGTCTGCATCCAAGTTTGTCTTGGATAGCTAAAGATCTTTATGGACATGAAATCTGCAGGATAACAACTTGATGGTAGTCGGATATTCCCAAATAAATAGCACTCTTCCCATACTACCCCTTCCCTACAAATTAGAAGTAACACATTCTTCTTGCTTTCTGTGTTACAAGGCTTCTTTGGTCTGAACTTACTGCAGACTGGCTAGCTGCAAATTAGCCTTCTCCATTTTCTGCTCTTCTTTAGCAATGACCAATATTTCTCACACTGATGTGGAGTCCTGTAATACATCAGTCTGAGAAGCTCTCCACACCACTGCTGTATGATCCTCTAGACATAGTAACAAGTGGAAGAAATCCATACCTCATATAAACTTGTGCAATAAAATTTGTAAACTTGTACAACTCGTACTTCATATAAAAGGAAGTATTTTGGCACGAAAACTACGTACGGCACTTCCACTACAGCTCCCCACAGTTGCTTAAGACATCATTGGAAGTAAAGCATTTTAGAAGGCATTTCTGCCTCACCATCATTTCTTCCCATTGGCAAGAAAATATTTTTGTATTATAACAGACACAATTACACTATTAATAAAAAATCCGGGGGCGTGGGGAGGAACAACAAACAAAAAAGGAGGAAATAGTCAATGATGTCTGTGAGCAAAAGAAGCCACATCTTTACTGATGAAATAGGCACAGCCATTCCTGAACCAGCACACTCAGTTGGCCAAGACCTTCAAAGACAACTGTCAAAAGGAAATTTGCTTGCAAGTATTAGTTAGCACTTAATTCTACCTCCACCGAACAATGTAGCTGGCAAAGGAGAAAGGAAAGAGGAAGAGGAAGCCAGAATGTGCCATGCTAGTTAAAGAAGTTAGAATTATTCTCTGCATACTTTTCCTCTGAAACCACCACACATGCTTACGGCACTGTAAAAGTTTTCTACTTCCTAGTTGCTGAACTGACAAATTGGGTTCAAGAACTGCTTATGCAATGCGAGAGAGAATTTCCCAATATGTAGCCTTTACACAGAATTAAACAAACTTGCCTAGATGTAGTCAGGATGAACACTGTTTTCCTTAGAATATCCAGTTCTGTCCATGTGACAACCAGGAAGCTTATCACACAAGCCAACCCTCTGATAACCTAATCTTGTTTTAGACAGACTCTCCTAGCAGCGCACATATTTTGAATGACAAATTAACGACTGTCCTTCGTAAGTTCTTAAACTAAAATAATACTCAGCAAAGCAGTCTAAGATATTTTAATGTTGAAATGCCCACGGGCATGAGAATTATTTCACCTATAGAGACAGCCTGTCCATACCTCTTCTGCATTACAGGGAACACCAGGCTGACAGAACAATGGGTTCCCAAAGTGCACTGCCAACATAAAATACATCTTGTGCTGACTGGAATTAACCTTCATAGCTGAACCACCTGAGATAAGTTTGAGCAGGCAATTCATGCCAGAACTTGCCAATACAACCAGGAAGGGGGAGATTTGGCCCAGCATTTATTGCTACAAGGAGAAATGAATCAGCAAGTCAAGCGGGCTCACCGAGTAAATAATAAACCAGAGCTTATACAAGAAGCTTGGAACATGTCCAAAACCAATTGAAATAAAGGAGCCACAAGAACACCAAAGGGATGGGATACCGGGGCCCTCTTTAGCGAATGTTGTTTTCTTTATTCAGGTGGAAGTCTTGATGGCAAGACAATGAAATAGGATATTCCTTACCCAACTCTAATTACATGCAGCTTCAAAACTGCATCCTTAAATAAAGCATAATCAGAAGACCAAATGTACGATATTACTCCATTGCAAAAGAAGCTCTCCACACAAGTGAAGATTTCAGGGACTTGTCATCTCCACCTATTGAGGCAGAGGATGGATTACAAAAACAAAAAAATTACACACTTTAAACATATGAAAGAAATGTAAATACTAATCTGTACACAAGTAAGAACTCATTCATGGCTGCATGTTCACCATGTATTTCAGTACCTGTAAATACATATTGATACATTACCTTCACATTTGACCTAAGCATTTAGCAGTGTGCTCATTGTAGATTTAGCAGCTTGACAAGTTATGGCACCTTTTCCAGAAAACTATTCACTATGAAACTTTGAGAAGCTGGAGAACACACACTCAACTGGCATTAAGAAATCTCTATCCAAGAGGATCACAAAAGATCAGAACCACTTACCAGGTCTCTTGTGATACCTACAGTAAATACTTTATAATATACTTTACAATTCTAGACTATTCAAGATCTGCCTGCAGCCACAAGCCTATCGCAAAGCCAGCATTTGCTTCCCAATTCTGTTCTTTTTAGCTGGTAGATATTTTCTTCCTCAATAAAGGCTAATTTATCAAGTCTGCCAATGAGCCAGTGGTTAGGAGTGAAAAGGGACTAGACACAAAATAAGAGCAAACTACTGCAAAGCAAGAAAAAAAGTTTAGATTAACCATTCCATTTGAATTATCTTAGTAAGACTTAATAAGCATTTCAATGTGAAAACAAGCAGATCCACAAGGAAACTAGGATTATAAAACAAAATTATAACTCAACGTAAAAATTATCTTCATTAAAATGTGTACCACCCTATTCTCTTATACATATTAGGGAATGTTATAGAGCAATATGAATAGGATAACAAAGGAACAGCCCCTTTCTAAATCCAAGCTGTGCATTGTTGCCTGAACTCCCTGTTTTGTTATTGTTAGCTTGGCAGTAAATAAGACAGTAGTAGCTTATTAAAAGTTCCAACTCAAACCCATTTGTACTCTCTTTTCACAATGGTTCCTAATTTAAATCTCATAAGGCACCTGCATTTCCAAGCACATAATTTCTACAATACTATTAAGCATTTAAAACAGTATTTGCTATTAAAATATTTCCCCTCTCAAAAGTGAAACATTTTCTGTGGATAGTTCCAGATATTTGTGAGTATATTCTACCTACGGTCTTGAATCAGAGCAAGAGATGGAGAGAGCAGAGTGAAAAATGCATTTGCTCAATGGTCCTAATTAGGACTAAGAGAGTATATCAAGATCAAACTTATCCCACCAGAGATGCTACTCTCGTATATTAAGATCAGAACATACTGTGATCTACTGAAGATTTTTGCCACACTTCAATTAGATATACACTTACTGAAAACTAGCTACATGCATCTGCTCTTGAATTACAGGATTAAAAATAACTTTAAACAAAACAAAAACCCCTGAGTCTCAACCCCCTCCCAAAACATGCCAGTAACAATGCAACAAGCACACAGAAGGAACACAGGACATGCTTGCAACTGCAAAAAAAACCAAAACAAAAAACAAAGCCAACCTCCACCACAAACAAAGCAACCAAAACAACACCTTTCTCTAGATAGGTTAATAACCTTTCTCTAGATGGGATAACAGCATTAAAGTTAGCTTACCCAGGGCTGATTGTTTGAATTCGCTTTAATTTTTTGCACAGCGCTACTGGAATATATTACTATAAAATGGGTTACTGCCTTGTGTACATTATGTAGCATTCAAAGTACACGAATAATGCAGAAAATTATAGCAGAAGCAATGAAAGCCAGGTCGCCTCTACACAAGTGCTCACCCAGAGCAATAACAACACATTAAAACCACCAACACAGAGACCATGTTCTGTGACCCAAGTGCAACAGACCATAACACTGCAGTGAATAACCCTAGCGCTTCTTGCCAGAAAGCAACCACAATTAACAGTTCTTATGCATCTTTCCACAAGCTACTGCAAAACAAACACAGCAGTTAAAACAAAAGTTTATCATTCTTACATGTGAGGTTGAAAGAAGATATTATTAGTGCATTGTAAAGTAACTGACACAGTAAGTGCACCCATAAATATTTTTTTCCTTATCTCCCTCAACATCTCTGGCAAGTCACCTACCCGAATAACTCTATCACTACCAATTTACACCACAGGAGTCTATATCAGTTTCTGAACTTGGACCACAGAATCACCAGGAAGCAGAACAGAGTTTATTAAACCATCCACATGGATCTGTGAAAAAGAACTAAGGAGTGTTTTCAAGATGACAGGTATAAGGGGCCTTGCGCAAAACCTAAGTTTCAAATCCACATATTAACTTTGTTTTACACCAGAATTAAACACAGACATAACACCATAACCACCATTCTACAATTACTTATTTTTGTCCCTGCCAAGTCTCAAAGTAATGCAAACAGAAAAAGTGTGCCAAAACACAAAAAAGTAGAACTGATTATCATCTCCTCCTCCTACACCAGCCAAAACCAGAACATATGCATTGCTAGCAAGCTTAAGTCCAAAACAGCTCCCCTTTTGTTACTTGTATGAATCGAGTTTTAATGCAATTATCAGGTTAACAAAATGTAACCAAAACCAACAAGAAGTTATTGCAGGACCTCAAATGGATGACTTCCTCTTAAAGTACTGCTCTTCTGGTGAGTCTCAAGCACATTCGCTGAAAGACAATCTATACCACCCACACTGTCACAAATACTCCCACAGCCCTCATGGGGAAATACAACTCCTTGCAATGGATGAGGCTCTAAAAAAGCTGCAATTATTTTAATTGGACCTGCCAGCTGCCTTTCATCTAGCTTAACATGAGGTTTTATTGAAAGTCTGCAGCCACAGTCACTGGCAAGAGTGGAGACAGTTGCTTACAAGTAGTTGGATCTATTTGTGAGAAGCCTGCTGTGCCTGGTGAGCTTTCGCTGAGTACTGCTATATACTATATAGGTCAGGGATACAAAGTTTTATTATGTGTTCCTGGCTAGCAGGCCGGAATAATGCAGTAAGTCTAAGATGTATATGGAACACACCCATAGCCTCATCTTGACAACATTTGTTGGGGCCACTTCCAATAATGTACCAAAAATACGGAAGAAAGAGGAGAAGATAAATTACAGGAGAATGGTTTTGTCATTTTGTTATCGGCTTTTAAAACAGCAAATGCATCTCACATATTAAAAAAAAAGAAAAAGAAAAATTATGTCTACTACATCTAGTTATCTAAGTTAATAACGGGAATCTTTCCTGAAAGAAAAGGATTCTTCATGAGATCAGATACTGATTAGCACACTTTTCATAAAGCTTTCAATATACAGATGTAAAACTGAGTTTTTAAGACAAAGAACCGCAACAGAATCATAATTAAAGTAACTGTTTCTGCCACTTTCAGAGCACTCTGAGATTTAGCAAACTCAAACCTCCACACCAATACAATTGTTTAACACATCTCAGGTACCTTTTCCAAAACACTGCTGGTATCAGCTCCCCACGGTGCAATGGCCAACAGAGCTAGAAATTCTGAAGGATGACAGGGTTGATGACTGTACTGCTACTTTCCTGGCTTGCTCAAGAAAAAAAAAAAAATTGGGTTGCTGTCCCTTATAGTGGTGGCTCTGGAAGTTTCCTTCTGAATTTTTCCTACTCCTTTCCCACTTACAGCCAAAATTTTTGTATGACTAAAACACTAACATAAGTACTGTATTAAATCAATTTTATATCTGGCCAGCAACTCGCTTCTTACACACCCCATTGAGGAACTTCTGCTCTATGATGTAAAGACTGAAACAGCTTTCTTGACTCTTAACTAACAAGAGCTGAATAACTTCCCTCTCCCTTGTCTTCCAGTCTACCGCAGAAGGTTAAACTTTCAGTTCAACTTGAGCTTTAAGTGGTATCATTACAGATAGACAGTGGACTGTGGAACATGCTGACTCCTCCAGGTTACATGTCTGAGTTTACGAACACCTCCAGCAAGTCTTAAATTCTGCATCACCCTCCATTGGTGCTTCAATCAATGGGCTTTCCACTATATCACAGTTAGTGAGCAAAAGAATACAGTAACTGTAGGGCTATATAAATAATGAACAATTGCACAGATCGTTACATAAAAGATTATTATCTAAGGACTACAAAAGAGGATCGGAACACTCCTCCATCCTCCTTTCTCTCCCTCTATTGACAAATAAGATGTTTTTACAGACACTCAGGAGACAGACATCAGTTTAACTCTACTGGCAACTGCAATACATTTCCCATGACCATTAACCACCTTCTTGTTAGTCAAAAATTGAAGACTTCTTTTTTTTAATTAAAAATTGACTACCCCAGCATACAAGTGCTCGGTGTTAAGCTTGAGCCCAAAAGTTAAGGGTTGGGGAGGAGTAGGAAAATAAACATTTTATACTTAATTAGTAGAAAGATCTTTTGCTCTGGCATTTCTTCCCCTAATTCAAGTTTTTCCTACAACATGATAACTTAAGTAGAACTAAGGCTACAGCTTACTCCTAGCTTTTTCATTATCACATACTCCTTTTAATTAAAACACATGCTGCCTAATTAACACCAAGAGCCAATTCCAACTCAAAGCCCTGATGGGCAGGCCACTGTGTGAAAAAGTTACATTTGAGTTACAAAATAATTTCCAAAGTTAGGCATAACCAGACTTTTCAGAACTAGACAGATTTGTGCTGTTCAGTGCACAAAATCATGCCTTGCAGACATCATCTGATAAAGAACAAGTATTTTTGTGGCTGCAAAGCCAAGTACAAGAACTATGACCTTTGATTTTACTCCACTATCACACTTGTGAAAACTATGCTGCGTAGTAAACAGAAGCTGTGAATGAAAAAAACAGGAGAAAACATTTTCACTGTACTCCATTTCTGGTCCTCTGTTACGGCTGATCCTTTTGGCAATAGCTCTACCACATGAAAGATCAGAGCCTGCCAAGCCATATGAAGTTTTGTTTAGCTATTGCAAAAGTGAAGGTGGGGTTAGTACTGCTGTCAAGCACTTCAGACTTTGAAAGAATTAAACCTAGAGCCTGTGCTTAAATCAGTAGTAATATTACATCATAATACAAGTCTATCTCTCACTTTGAGCAGACTTACTGAAGGAAAATGCCAAATGGAACATTGTCATGGACACTACTCCCATTTCATTATGAATTCCACACAAAGCCAACAAGCATCATCACATCACTATCTCAGCAATATAGGTGCAGTTGCTGATGGCAGTGAGCAATGAAAACAATCACTTAAAGCAGAAAAACAGATTAGAAATACACCATTAGTCAAGTTTTAATAGGGTCAAATACACTATTTGGGATATTCGTTAGTCAGTTCTACTGCATCAGTAGATTTATGTATAAAACCTTGTATTTTGCTTTCACAAGGAAGAGAAAAAAAATTAAATTATCACCACAAAATTCTTCACCTTCCATTTTCTTCATCTACCATGACAAAGTAAAAAAGGATATTTAGATTTCTTTTAAGCATAGTTTAGCTGAATCTGTATTCCAAAATAAGGGGAAAAGAAAAAAAAAAAAGAACTTATGAATTAATGAACAAAATTACCAGCATGGTGCAGATAAAACAATTTATAATTTAGCAGCTACATTATTAGAATTGGGTATGAGCAGAACAACCAAATATTCCCCACAATTACTTTCTGAAAGCTACTAAATACTTTGTGTATCTGATTTTTTTCTATTAAGTGGGACAGAGGATGTATATAATTAGATAACACACCCTAATTAGTTAGCCTGTATTGTCAGAAGTTGTTTTGACACATATTTATTCCACTCTCAAAAAAAAAAAATCAGTAAAAAATGCTTAAACATACTTGATCCCTATCTTTCCAAGTATTAATAGATAAAGCGGCTATACAAAAATTCAGTTTGCTGGAAGCCAGGTGATTACGGAAGAGGGCATCAACTTGCAGGCACCTTGTGAGTTTAGGTGTTTGCCATTAGGTAGCTGAACTGGTTTTTACACAACCTAAACACATAAATTTGACATTGGATCCTAGACTCTTCTCCAGATGAATGACTCGAGTAGAGAGGAGAAAGGAAATCCTTTTCAGGAGTGTATGTTAATCTCACTAAGTTCAGCTTCACTACTGGCTATAACTTCAGCACGCAAGACTCACAGTTCATATCCAAGTATCACAACTGATACCAGAAAATTTATGATCTTAGCAAAGACAGTCATTTCTATTTTGGATCTTAAAATTAAGTGGTCTTAAAATAACTATTTCTCCTCTTATTTCAAGATCTATAAATACATACACATATACCTAAAAAGCAGTGTCCAACATGTATTCTAATGACAGAGCAGAATAAATGTAAACATTTCTAGTTATCTTTCATGATTTTTTTCTGCCCAGCATTTTAAGACATGACAGTTGCGCTGAAACTAGACTCCAATCTCTTACAATCTCTATGACTCTTCCCCAATAGAGACAAGACTATCTATAGCACCAAAAACAATCAAAAACCCAAAACAAAAAAAACCCAAACCTACTTCATGTTTTAAGTGGGAAAAATTCAGAAGAAAGAACCTGAAAAAGAAAAAACCTGAATGCAGTTCATAACATTCCAAATATTCACTTGGAGGGGGAGGGATAAATACAAACATGAAGTTACACCAAAAAGAGATACACATGCCCTCAGGTTCAGAGTCAATTCCAATTTACCATGCTCTAGATTCTTATTACAGATAGTCTCATAAATGAAGTAGACACATGAAGAAAACATGGAAAAAATGTACAATTATTTCACACTCATTTGCAAGGTCAGACACTTCATTTTTTAGTTCCTAATAACTGTTAATGCATTTTTTTTTTTAAAAAAAAGTGTAATTTGAATCAGGGGGGTGGCAGAAAGGAAAAAAAAAAGACTGCATCATATTTTATCTCATGAAACCACAAATTTCAGTCCCAGAGAATTTAATATCATTACAGGAGTTACTTCTGCAAGTATACAGAAGATGACCATTTGGAAACGACCGTAAAGAAACAATTCACTATCTCCAGATCCTGCATAGGTTAATCTTTGTACTACAGAATTTGAAAGCAAAACTAACAACATTAGTTACCTTCTTGAATGTAACATTCAGAATAATTTAGGAGTTAATATACCCTGAGCTTTGTTGAGCTTTGTTTCCATCCTTGCACCCTAGGAAAAGAAATTATCTTCCAGCAATTGTTATCTCCTCTGATGTGCTACATGAAATACTTCTCAACCATAAAATACACAGTTATTTTGCAGATTAAAGAGCCGGACATACAAAGAGACAGCTACTGGCATGAGAAATAGCTTCTTATCTGCTTAGGGATGTTGTCAAAACTATCCATTTGACAAGTTACTACTCCAGTAAGCAACATCCAGCAAAGCTCCCCTTGCAGAAGTAGTTGCTAACACTGGTGTGACTGAAGGAAGTAGTCAACAAAACTCAAATCTTTCTCACACAGTGGCTCTGGGAAATGGATTGCAATGAACAACAACATAAACTCATAGTCTTAAGTAAAGTTTGTTTCTTGAGATCTAGGAAAGAGGATACTTTGCTCCCCCTTCTATTAAAAACGGGACAAAATCTCACTAGTGCTTTTCGATATCACTCCGCTCTAGGCTCTTCAGAGAGCCACAAATAAACATAGTATCAGAGTCTTAAAGAGCTGGTAACAACACAGGAAAAAAAACATTTCTGTCTACCTCATGCCCACCAATGCCACCTCCTCCCTGCTGGCTTGGCCCTTCTGGGAAAGGAGACAAAGACCAAAAGCTTTGTCACCTGCACTTCATGAGCATGGTACAGCCAAGTAAGACTGCGATAGCGTACATGGCCCCATGCCATGGTCAAACGGCACCTTCACACCAGGTGGCAAATTTCCTTGAAAAATTTAGAATGATGAAGCTAAATGCCTTCTATTCTTCCATCCCTCACCTAATTATGTTGCACCTTTAATCCCTCTATGAATTGGTTCTACATTGCTCTTCCAAGAGGAAATAATAAAATATAGTAATCGGACCACACATTATCAGTGAGAGATATTTCTGATTACATCACTGTACCAGTGATATTACATAACATACGAACTTGTTTACCAATCATACTGACTACCTATCACCTGCCAGTTCTACAGTCACACTAGCCTTGGGGGTCTAATTTGAAAGCAGAGCATCCCACATTCAAATGCTGTTGATCTACACATTTCAACCGAGAGATCCCTCCAGAGAACGGAAAATGTAAAGCCACAGGAAATCCCAAGGAACTAAAGAAACTAGATACAAGTCTCAAGAGCAAGCACTCTGAAAGGTAACTTTCAGGAAGAGGACTTCAATGCTGCTTCTCCTTTTCCAATTTCAGTTCTTATTGCGATTAGTTATTTCCCACCACTGCAGCAATTACAATCTATTTTACAGACCGGCATGAAATTCCCAGCCTACTATCGAAGTCTAGAAGTCAACATGCATATGGCAAAAAAGCAGTAAAGACGGGGTGGCATACTTTAAATCTGGGTAAGTACCCCAGTTTTTAACCACACTTCTGACTTTTATGGAAGGATTACTGAGGATCAAATCAGCGATGAAGAGAAGAGCAACACTTACATTTACTGTGATAAAGCAGAAGATTACTCCAAACCAGAAACTGGAACTCAAAAGTCAATTCAACTCCCATGGTGCTTAATTCAAACTAGAGACTGCTAAAGAAAGAGCAACCCCCGCCGTCCCTTCACACCTGCCTTGTATTTAATCTAGGGTTTGCACCACCACACCACAGATAACTGACCCAAAAAGCCTAACCCTGCAAGATATTGGGGGGATTTTTTTTCTAGTTACATCAGCTTTCTGATCAACTCACTGACCTGCAATAATAAGCCTTCACCTATGCAGCAAAGGACCCGTGCAGGAAGGAAAGCAGCAGCATTACTGCCTACTGTCAAAGAAGATGCAGCAGAATGTAAGACTATACATTCAGTCACAGGCTTTCTAAATTAAGACTCCTTTAAAAGTAAAGGTAATAACTTCATTATTATTGATATTTTTCTCTTAGTATCAAAAATATGCATCAAAAAACATATGCAAGCACGGTTTAATGCTCACAACAGCACACTCCAGTAGCAAAATTCATTCATGTGGGTCACATGTATTTGTGATATATATAAACACATACACACACACAGAGATAAACAAAAATATAAATTTTGTAATTTAATCTGCTTTGGATTCATAGTTTTGGTGGATTTTTTTCCTGAGAGAATCATCGAGTGTAGACAAGAAGTTTGTCAAGGGAGCAACGGGGAAATAATTTTTAAAAATATTAACCGTACCAAGTATCTCCAGGCAAGAAGCAAAGACACTCAGTTAGGTTAGTAAATAGTTATGGTCCACACAGTGACTTATGTCAGCAGTTCATGTTCTACATTCTGAGTTCAGAGCTGGAAGGAATATTTACAGGATGTGGTCTTCTTAACTTCTTAGCAAGTGTTGCACATGTTTTTGCAACAAAAAGTCGGTTACTTACCTACAAAGCAATGCTTTACATATATAAAAGACTTGAGGGAAGGGGAATAAAGTACACAAAACAGATTGGTGCCCCCAGCATGGTAAGTTTAAATATTTTTACACTTATTTTCTGTTAACCAAAAAACCCTCTTAAATTCTGAAGTGACCAATACATCAAGGTGCCTTGTCAAGAAGTGCTTACGATAAAGGATTTCAGTTGTTCAGTTGGGGCTAATTGCAATATTAAGGTTTGTGGGTTTGTGGTTTTTTTTTTTTTTAGAAAATTATTCAATTAATAGCAACCTGTAATTCAAACCCAGAATATTGAATAATTTGTCAAATGAAAATAAATTGAAAGCTGAGATACACAACAGGGCCACTGATTTAGATTAATCTTTCATCTGTCCCAGTGCTCTTAAAAAGTAACTGAAGATGACAAAATGCACTTCAAACTTTCTATAGCATCAGAAGCTGCCCCTTTATAGTAGATGATACCCATTACTTAGAGCAGGATGCACCCTACTTCCAATCTAAAGATTATTTCTCCCATATGAAGTCCATATAAAACAGTTCCCATTAACCCCAGATGTTTGGACATAAAGCAAGTCCAATAACTGGTATGGATGAAAACAGTCTCTCTGCAGTGCACGCAACCTTCTCATCCAAATTCCTCTCTAAGAGCCATCCATGTCATACTCTTAGATGTGTTTTTCAGGTAAATCCTTATAGGAAGAAATGATATCAGGGGTTTTGCCCCTTTTTTAGTTTTTTTAATGTTCCATGATGCTGTTTTCTGGCCAGCTCCCAAGTCAACATTACCATTATCTTGGAAAGCCAAAGAAGGGACACATTCAGGGAGAAACCACAAGGAAGCATGAAACAAAGCATAACAGCCAATATACTTTTTAAAGTCACATCACACATATGTCATGGTTAATTAAATCACACAGATTAAAATTAAGTTGCGAAGTACCTTAAAAAAAAATCATCAAGACAACTGTTTAACTGAGAGGTAACAAAAGAGATACTAGGTAAATCCAAGAAGTTGGTTCAACAATGCTATCAACAGCACAGAAAGGTGTTCGCAGAAAATTTGGAATGAACTCCGGGGGGGGGCGGAATTCAGCAGGCTCCATAGCCTCACTTGTCTATTAAAACCTGAAATGGCAAGGGCTTTAATGAGAGTTTAAGTTGGTCAGACACTGCGAGAAAACAACGTATTATAACTGTTGCAAGGATACTGCGATTTGCCAGCACTTACAGGTTCTGAACAGCAAAAAACCAACCTTATATTATGATTAGGTTTTGTGGAACTGCATCAACACTATGATAGTAGCAAGTCCAACCTGAACACAGATGTGTGAACTAATTTCCAAGTTCATTTGAAAATTAATTCTTGTTACTAGTGATGACAAAGACTGAACTGGGAATAAGTTTTTAACTTGACATTTCACACTGAAAATGGCAGCAAACCAGGCCAGACTCCAGAGAAATAACAAGATACCTCTAAGGTAGAGGGAGGAGGTAGACACCCATAGATACATGCTATGGTGCACTGGAAGTACATTTGCAAAACACAAAGGGACAGAAGGAAAGCATAGACCTAATAGTATATTTTTTTAATTCCTACTATTTCTGGTAGTTCCTACAATTCAACAGAATAGAACTGTAGCCGCTGATACCTGGGAGATGAGCAGAAACACTGGAATGAATTGTGTTTGACCTGGTCAGGCTTCCCTTCGGCTAGCGAGACCACTGCTCACTCATGAAACACAAAATTTGGCGACTAGAACGAAGACAGACGCCACATTTCACAGAAGAATGAAGGCTGAGAAGGAAGACAGCTCCTGTGTACCTGAACATGTTTTCTAGAGATTTTCCTGTAACAACCCAAAAGAAGGCTGAGACCAGACAGACTAACATACATCACAGAGAAGAGAGTTGGACTGCCAGAACAAATACAAAAGCACACAGGCACACAAGAACCCAGCTGGTATGGACCCAGCTGGTATGGACCTAGACACAAACAAGCAACTCCAGAAGTTGTTTTGGACCACACACCTCATCAGTCAACATATGAGCACATCCTTAGTGGGTGGTATTGCTGCCATGGGACAGCTAAAAATTTCATCGAGTAGGAAGGGTAGAATTTAAAACAGGAAAAGAAACACCAGCATCTCTTTCAATCTAGGAAACAAGAACAGATCAAACTTCCACTGTGCTTCACTCACATCTGAGCTCCTGGTATCACAAAAAGGGCATGGATATGTCAATAATTATGGCCTCTGCTACAGCCAGGCTTCAGATAATCTACTTTATTATCAGCTAGGAAAATAAAACATTTGCCCTCACTCCCTCTCGTCTTTCAGGGACCTTTCACTTCTTATACAGGACTAAGGACCTTACGTAAGATAATTCACTAAGGTTAATTTTTAACTGCATGTCTAATCATAGTGATGGAAGGAAAAAAAAACAAGAGAAAACAACACTCCTTTCTGGACAAGCAAAATTGCTTTGAAGCTATATACTTCATTCCTCTGGGTTTAAGAGCGCTACAAAATCAAGGCTTTCAAATTATTTCAGATAAGAAAAAACTACAAAAAATACTAGTCAGAAACTAATCAGAGGGAATTACAGCTTCTAGAGACACATGTATTTTTCTGCCGATGCAATTTTTAATATCTTTGCCTTCTAACTAGGCAGAGTAAAAGTGACTACCACCTCCTTTGCAAACAAGGAAGTAATATGCAACAAGATACACTCTATCCTGGGCTTGTTTCATTATCATAATAAAATCCTGCAATATTTGGAGCTATGAGTTGTAAATGTTTCCACTTCCTGTCTTGAGGATTTGCTGGAATTAGTGTTTGAGCAGAAGTAACATCTTTCACTGCTCATTTTTATTTTATTTTTACTTTCATCAACCCTGGTTTTCTGCCTGCAGTATCAAGCAATTACATACAACTCTCAAGGGATGTAAAGAAACACATACACTACCAGCCTTATAAAAAAAAAAAAAGATAAACACCATCACCCAACCCCCGCATCAAAAACAAACAAAAAAAACCCCTCCAAAATCCACCTCCCCAACTGTATACTGTGCACAGGCCTAGATATTGAAGGAGGAAAACATAATACTCTTTTTACTATACAGCACCCCTATTGATAGCCTCGTTTCAAATTCCATCTATGGCATATGTTGATCAAAAGAAAAAGCAGGGTATGGGGAAAGAAACAGTAGTGAAAATGCTGAAGGTGTAAGTCAGCAATCGGTATTTAATACTATCCTCAAAACAAGAAGTCCTTTTTAACCCCTTAATTCAGCAAAGAAACGAGATTTGAAAAACTTAACTACCACATTCTGTTTCGCCTTAGTGTGATATTTTTATTCATTTGACATATGTTGCTTCCTGAATGGCGTAAATGTATTTTAGCATTCCAGAACAAAATTGCTCTCGTCATGTTTGGCAGTTCATGTACAATGCAGCCAGGAAGCCACTCCTTAGACTATGCAGCCATCTGCAGCAGATACCAAAGGTTTTTAAACAAGCAAGCTGCACTGCTGTAAATATGCAGTATTTCAACATACAGGAAAATTCTCATCTATTAACCAGACTTCCCATCTAATTGCCTAAATTCAGGCAATCTGCAACTCATAACAGTTCAGTACAAATGACAGTGAAAGAGAGAGCAAAAAAAAGAAACTATTTGTCATCACAAGATTCCTGGTTACTTAATTATTCTGCTTTCTAAATTGTGTGGTCCATATATTAAAACAAAACAGCCCCTGATGGCCTGCTTTACATGCACTCACCCCCAGAATGTAATTGCCCAGAATTCCTAGCTAAAACTAGGATGGATCACAGGTCAGAACACAGGAAGAAGTGTTCAGAGGAAGGCCATATCGAACACAATATGAGATACAAAGCAAGCAGAGGCTGCGTACATGGGAGCAAGAGGAAGAACCAGACTCAAAACCCTCTGCCCAGAGGATAAACCGCCCAGAAAAATTGCCGCACCAAAGCTAGACAGGCTCCACAATTCAGTCTGTGGGGACAGGAACACAAGTTCATACATTCATAGACCAGGGGTCAAAAAAACAAAACAAAACAAAAAAAGAGGAATTCATGTGGATATGTGTATTCATTCCCCGTTTTGGGACAGTTAGATTTAAAACAAAAAAAATCATCTTACCAAAACCACACAAAGATGTACCCCAACAGCTAAAGCACTACACATTGCCCTAATGAAAGTCCTTACTTGAAGAAATAGCACATAGAACTGGACTTCCATTATACTTTAGAATATTCTCCCTTAAAGAACACTTCTGTCTGTCTCGTGTTACCCACTTCAATAAGCTGGTTCGTTTTTAGCTTTTACGTTTGTTTAGTATAAAATGCAGTACTAAAACCAGTAAGCTTTTACTTACAATGCAGCTTCAAAAAGAATTTTACTTTAATACACCTTTTTCACTGGTATGATAAGGAGTAACCACTATTTCTATATGGAGCAAAAGTTCAAAAAACAAAATTACTATCCTCCAGGTTATGAGTATCTTCTCCCTCTTGTTTATACAGTAATTATGACACATAGTAGCTCAACATTATTCTCAGCAGTTTTAAGAGTTACTATCCTGGGCAAATAAAAGAATCCCTGAACTGTACACCTCTGTCTCTTTTTTCCTTCTACATTCATTTTACAACCGATGCATAAATCCTGATGCATTCCAGTTAGCTGCTCACAACCGTGATGCACAAGAATTACTTTCCTTTGCACTAACTCTGGTCCTGACTGCAAGACTCTTCATATCTTCCATGTGGCTAAGCACCGTTATTCTTGTCCTCTGTTTCCTCAGCTTTGCTCTCACAGCTCACATTTGATTTTTGCCAACTTATAATCTCTTTTCACTTTCAACACAATAATGAAGCGTTTAAGCTAATATTTTTGTACTAAATTATTTTTCTCTTTATTTAGCATCGTGTTGCTCTAAGCTAACAGATGATGATTAAAGAAAAAAGAAAAGCTGTTATGTTATTTTTGTTTTACTACATCAGGCATTTTGGAGATCAGTTAACCAACTGTTATAACAAAATTAACAGAAGGCTATTCTTGAGTGGTTTCCAAAGTATTTTTGCCTCTTTAGATAGGGAAGAATGATAGCTTGCTACTTACAGTAAAAATTTTAGGAATTACATGGAATTTAGACAATTATACTGAAGTACAGTTTCTCTTAAAAGTGTTGTTATCAACATAGGTAATAATTCCCTATCTGAAGTCAAAAACACATTTTCCACCTGACAGGAGGTTTAACTAGAACTAAGAGTCTTCCTTCCCATCACAGTGTAAATTATAGCCTCAAAACTAAATTCAAGTTGATTTAATAATAACTCTGCTTAAAGCATTACTTAACTTCTGACATCCTATGCTTTCCAGCAAGAGAAAAAAACAAGAAAAGAGGTACAATACTACTTTGACACCACTGAAGTAAAAAGTGGGACAGTGCCATGCTGATTTGCTATTAACGTGGCAGCTTCTTTTCTCCAAATAGGAAAATGGAACTGATTAGCACAACGTAAGAATTTCACAAAATTTCGTAACTGTGCTTTCGAATAGTTATCCAGTGCATACTTCCCTTCAGTCCTTTCAAAGATTAAAAATAAGTTAATACAAGCTTGGGGAAAATGAGTAACATTCTGATTTTGAGTGAAGGTTATTCCTCTGTAGATATTTCATACTCTGAAGCTGAAATGCAAGTCTTTGTCAAAATATGACACAAATGGAACGACTGGTGATCTACGGCTCTAAAATGAGCAAATATGTATTTGAATTCAGCAGAAACAGGCAGGTAATCACTCCATCTGGGACAGACAAGAGAAAGCAAACACTGTTCTTAAAAGTTTAAGGAACAATTTGTTGGTTCTTGATCAGTTGTCTTAACTAGAGGGAGAAAGGGCAAGAAAAAAGTCTTGATTAAAGACATTTCTCTCCCATCCCATAACACTTTCTTTTAACCTGCTCCATTGAGAGGGCCATAATCCTTCCCTTGAGGCATCACAGGCTGCCACAGCAAAACCAATTCAGTAACACCAACGTCATGAAAGACTACAGGACGTTTGAAACCTTGACAATACCTCTCCCACAGATCCCGCAAATTTCCCACAGGAAAATCCCACAGAAATGTTTGCCTGCTCCACCGTCTTTCTCTAGAAAGAACAGCATTGCAAAAAGCACACAAGAATCCATGATCCTCAGCACTTCTGCTTTGCTTCAGTAAAGCAAGACACAATAAGTGGTTCTTGAGAACTAGAGGAGCACACCCAGATAAACTCAGTCCAAAGAGTAAATTATTCTCATCTAAGTCTATTAAAGCCTATTTTAAGTCTATCTTGCTTTTCAAGTGTTTTTATTGTTTATATTTTCATCTAAATAGGTGAAATCTCTGGTAGTGGACCCAAAGCATTAACATTTAGATTAAGAAAACTACACTGGAAGACAAGGATTCTCTAATAGCCACAGAAAGCTCCCTCCCCCACACAGCATTGTTCAGGAAAAAAAGGTCTCCTAGAAGATACAAATAAGATGCACTGTAGTTAAACAATAGAATAGTAAAATAGTAAAGCTCTGATAGTTTCTCCCTCCCCCATATCAACATTTCTGATCTTATCCATCAGAATCAGAGCCAGTTGGCTTGCCAAATCCACAGTTCCAGTTGATTTCCCCTTACTGTCACATTCCCAGAAAGGATGGAAACACACAGGTTTAATCATCTTTTTCTCCTCTTCCTACTTAAGAGTCCTTAATTTGTTACTTTGTTTTTAATAATTTTCCAACACCCATCTGTGAACTGGCAAAAGTGACCTTTACCTAAAATTCTAGGTTTGTTCCAAGTATTATTTTCTAGCATTCTACACTCTATTCCCTCTGTCTGTAATGCCTCCCAGGAGTTCTGCTAAAGAATTAATGAATATTCTCCATTACTTAGAATATATCACCCTGTGTGAGTTTACTAAAGCACAACTGAAATATACGGTATAAAGGCTGATGTCTTTCTGATTCAGAGCTACCCAACTTTTTATTTTATTCCCTCAGTAATGAACTCCATTGCCAACCCCCTCAAAAAATATACAGGACCTCAGAACTGAATGACCTGCAGCTTCAGGGTTAACATCACATATGATTATGTGACCAGAAGTAACCTGAAATTAGTATATTCTCCTAAAGGGAGCCAATTGCCAAGCTGATATTCCAGGTCATCACAGACTACCACAGAAAGCAAGTGTATCAGCAGCAGGGTATCAGTGCACATCACCAGCTGTCTGCACATTCATCTCCTTCTGGTATACGCATCTACCTTGTAGGCCAAAGTGGAAACTAAGTAAATTCAACACCTGCATAATATATTCTGTAGCATGGGCATGGAAAGTGAGCATTTACAGAACATTTAAACCATGAAAGCATTAGACCACTATGCTGCCATACTTTCAGTTTACTTTTACTGAAAACACAGGCCTCAAGCTTGTAAATACTTCTACAGCCAAGCTTTTTTATTTGTTTTAACCACAAGCATGTATAAGCACGTACAGATTATTAAGCATAACATTTCCACAGAGGAAAACACACCTATAATTTGAATTAGTATCACTATTTAAGAGTTCTCTGATATCCAGTTTCAAATATAAACCTCCATCCTATCCCCAGCATTACCTCTAAGTAAAGACAGAAGACCCATAATGAATTGATCAAATTGGCTAACAATTGGGTTGATCTTCTAATGTATCATTTCTCCCTGAAGAAGAGTAATACCACAACAACTACAGTCACATGCTGGGGAAAAGGCAGCGGTTCTTAAAAAGTTTCTTAGCAGCCTACCAGAAGCCTTCCAGACAAGCCTGGAAACACTTTATACCATCCAAACACTTAAGATGACATCCACAGTCATTCTGGATGACTGAACCTGTGACTGACATTCACAGGCATCTGGCATTGCATTTCAGGCATTTGTTCAGACGTACAGACGTAGCTTGAAGCCTCTATGCCCTCTCCTTCTTGGAGAGTTGGTAGTTTTGGAAGATATGCACTGAAAAACTCTGAGGCCAAGGAGGCCAAGGAAGGCTGAAGAAATAACTTCTGGAGCTATACTAAACTTATACCCCACATTATGGGACAGAGAACTAAGGAAGAACATGAAACTTTTCTTCTAGAACTGCCTGGGAAGACAGAGCCCCCTGTGCAGCTGCTGCAGGAAATTCTCATACCAACTGGAACTGAAAACTGATGGGAAGGCTCCAAAGACAGCAATAAAATTCAAAGCACAGTACTTCAAACATCAAGACCATCCTCCATCCTTCTGCAGCTACCTTCAACATACTGACAGAACTTCAACTATTTTAAACTCAGTTATTAACACTGGAGCTTTCCCCACCAGAGAGAATATAGGCCTGGCTGCTTCAGAGGGAGATACCACCCATTCCAAATTAAAGGCTGAATTTTAAGTGTTTCATTTCAAGTATTTCTAACTTTTACTAACACCTCAAACCACTTCAGAGCTGCTTCTACTCCTAAAGCTAGCCCCTGACTGACACAACTAGCAGCCACTGAGCACTAGGAGCTCACAGGAAGACAACTATACCCCAACTACCTACTGCAGAAGTGCAAATTTAAGTTCAAGAGAACACAAAACACTGCTAGAACAAGTATTTCCTTCCTGTTTGCTCCTAGAAAGGAAAGTCTACTCAAACAGTTGCAATCTTCCCCACCGGAAATGTGTAATAGTCCAGAACAGTCAGACCATTCACCACTTGGACTGTAGGTACTGAACGATACAAATTTGAAAAGGGAGAGCATGCACCCAATGAATTACAAACTGATCACTCAGAAGATACTGACCTACAGTTTCTTCCAGTTATCATTCTCAAATGTGCATCTAAATATAGGAATCTTAAAGAATGTTTGCTTTTAGCAGTTGTTTTACTTTGCACATATAACATATCCTTATGCTTGCAGAACTAAATTACACAAGACCACGAAACAAAAGTTTGAGAAACCATAGTTCTATTTACAAAAGATGCAAGAGTGTATAACACTGGGTATTTAATAATTGAGAAACTGTGAACAAAGTTGTGCATTTTGAAATTACTTACCATCTTTCTGGTAGCTTTATTCTTATAGAGACAAAAGCTGTCCTTCCAGTCATAAGTAATCTTTAGGGTCTGGACTATGCCTAATCATTGGACAGGTGGAGAACAGAGGAAGGCAGAAAGCATTCTCCCACCTTTCTTAGTCAAAGCTGTGTATGAGACTTATTACCTAATGTTTTCCTGGCCATGTCAAAAAGCAGGACAGAAGAATATGGCTATACTGGTCTTTATATACTGAAGTGGTTAAAGTGGAGAGGAGTGTACATACTACCTAATCTAACAAGGTTGAGCCTTCAAATGCAAGAAGCTCCAAAGGCTTGTCTACTTTCTGATGCTATTACAATTTCTAAGACAGCCAGAGCAGTCAAGATTGTTCACAGTGTTCTCACATGCTGCTTAAACATCCCTTTTTGTTCCCATGTATAATGATCACTTAGTATCAAGTATCAACAAATTAGTTCCAGATACAGAAAGAACTAACTAACTTTTCAACTCAAAATACCCTAAGGAAGCTAGTCACAATGTAAGTGTAAGTACACTTCAGTTTGGTTTCATTTAGACCAAATGAAGAGGTTTGTTTAGCTTTATTTTGCAATTATGCAAAGTCACAACGTATTTTTAAAGGTCAAAGGTGAAATTTAGTGTTGAAACATCATCCTTCTGTATCAGCTTCAGGGAAAGTACAGGTGAAACTGAACAGGGTAATAAGCCAATTACCTGTATTGAAATTTAAGCATTAAAGGAACCAAGCATCTTAAGAAGAACAGGTAACTAACGAGGGAGAACAGAAAGAGCAGAATTTTCCCAAGATTACTATAGAATTAAAATACTACCAGTTTCAGCATAGCAATTTTCACTTCTTCCATTTCTCTTAGGCAGAAGATGAGACTTACAGATCTCTCCTAGATCAGCATCCTTACTTTCAAATCTTAACATTTGTAAGATTTTCCTCACAAATCAAGAATATTGTGTTTTTAATTAGAAATGAAGGCTGTATTTCAATAACCTTTTTACTACAACAAAAAAAACTTTCAGAAATACCTACAACCATCTTGTCATTAGAGCAGTCAAGTTTATATATCACCTGTCCCCTTATAATCTTAAGCTCAACAGAATTGCTTACCAATTGTTACCAAATACATGAGGCAGTGTTATTTGGGCCCACTAATTTTTACCAACAATTACTCAGCAGGATACAGCATGCCAGCTGTGCTGATACAGTGGGCTCTGCATGCCACCCTCACAGTTGGAAACTGCAGTGGCACACTGTAGCTGCCCCCCAAGAGACGAAGAGAACTATAGTGACCGTGGGAAACCCATGTTTGAAGCTTTGACAAGTGCCCACTCCACCAAAAAAAAAGTACCTCTTGTCCAGAACTGGACCAGAGTCTGCTGTGTGAGTAGACATAGAACTGTTCACAAGTTGCCCACAACAGTAACAAAAAGATATTCCCTATCCATTCAAAACATTAAACAAAACTTTAAAAATCAGTTAAACTTTCAGAAGTTGTAGAAGATTTCACCTATACCTCACAAGCGTGCCTTGGACTTCACAGATGTTCCAAAGTCACTAAGCTAGCAGCGTAACAGGTTACCACAAACACTGCACTTTCTAAACGAGGCCGGGGGGGAGAGGGCTGGGGGATGAATTATCTACAGAATATTTACTACACAAACTGATAAACATGTTACCTTCAATGTTTTTATTCTGATATGAAAAGTGTTGTTGGACATATTGTTTTACCAACTCAAAAGCTGACAAGGTAAAATAGCGATGGTTCTAAACCTTCATTTTCCAGATAATTCACATTTAACTACCTATATCAACTGTCACCATCAACATTTGCATACTCACACAGGCATACAGTCTACTATTTTCATATCTATAAGAGTAGCTTTTCTGTCAACTCAGCTAGTTACTCAGTTGGAAAAGGTTAGATTCTAATTCCACCACGTGGAGTAAATATCAGACCCTCCTTTGGTCGATCAGGTTATTCCATAGGGAGAATCTGCTGAAAAGATGACATATCAACCATCTGATTTTATGTAACATTTTCCCTAGAAGATTTTTCTTTTTGCCTGGGAGCAGGAAGAACAAAAAAAAGCCCAAGGAAACAAAGTGGACAGCCAGTGATTCATTACACCCCTACAGGAAAACTGAGTTAAGGAATTTGCTCCCATCCCCTTCTATTTGTAGAACTTACTGCTAACATGCTATGTATAACATATGTTACATATGTGGAAGCCTCTCCTTAGCTCTGATATTCCAAGCACGGCTCTTTATGCCTGGGACTACAGACTCTGAACGAATTCCACTGAGGACAAAACATAACACCTTTTTTTTACACCACCTGCTTAATACACTATACAACTTCTAATCAATAATACTTTCTCCATGTCATCAATTCTATATGAATGTGATGCGCAAATGGATACCCTATAGAGCACTACATTTATACCACACATTATGTACTGAGCAGCTTATTCGTAAGTCAAATCTGTTCACATTTTTACTAATATCATAATCATCCTAATGATAAGAATATTTCGTAGTGTGCCATATACTGTAAATTCTAGCTCTTTGATTGCAAGCATACTTAAGATTACAGATGTTTACTTCAGTTTAATTTAATTCATGCGCAACATACAGCCAGGTCAAAAGAATGTTTCCCCAAGCCATCGACACATACATTGTTCCAAGCAACATGAACCACCATGTGTACCCTTAAATCATCTCATTCATAATATGAATATCAATGTCAGACTGATTATTAGTTGAGACAGTTGATATCAAGAAAGAATACACTCCTTCATAACCCCTAAACTATGTTAATGACATGAATGGCATTCTGTGATATAACCATTAGCTGTAAGCAGAACTGAATTACACTTTCATCATTAAAAAGGGCCTTATCCATAGCTACCATGGTAACAAAACACTAGTGTAAAAAGTTGTGGCTCGACTACAAGGATCTATTCTTCTATATAGCACTGAAAAATACCAAGTGCATCATGAGAAACACAAAAGATCTGAAAAGAAACAAAATTGCATCCATTATGAACATAGTGGTTTACAACTAAATTTGTCGTGTACTGCTACAATTCCCACCCCACCCCTCCCAAGAATCTCAAGTCATTATTGGGACTGAAACACTGCTCTGGAAAGTGATCGTTCTTTGTAAAAGGATTACTCTATTTAGACTTCATTGCTTTTCTGCCAAGCATCAGCCATATAAGGAAACCGAAGTTCACTGCCATTTATTTTGTTCAGCCCTTTCTGACGCCTAAGAATAACCCTTACTGCTGCCTGGAAAGGTAAGTGTATAAATTGCAATCCAAATAATTTTCTTGTTATCAGCTATAGAAGTCAGTTTAGGTCAGTTAAACGTTAACATTTTTCCCCTTACAGAATATCAAACGGATGGAGTTGGGTTAATAACTTTTTCCTGAAACTGTGCTTGATGCTCTTAAAGAGCTACACATCTGGGAGCGTTGAGAATTTTGCATAGAAATTACTTAGTTGAAGCCCCACAAATACTAACGCATCCCAGGCGCTTCAGAGACTGAAGCACACACACCTCATCTGACAAACACACTGCTTTCAAGTTTGACAAACAGGAACAAGAATTTAAGTAAGCTAGCACAAAGCTATGGCTTATAGCTCATTTTGAGCACAAACAACAGGAGAAATGCCTTGCCTTCACAAAACAACTAATCAATAATTGCCTCTTTCAGGCATATGAAACGAATCTGGAGGGAGCAATATTGCTTTAACTACATGCAACTAGTTAGTTGGCATAATTTAACATGCACCAGCAGCACAAAACGGTACACCAAAACTTCCCATTTAGTTTCCCCTCCGACAGCTTTGAACGGGACTCCTTTCAAAACTCATAAAGGAGAAAGTGGTCACCAAAACCAAACAAGACTACAATAATTCGGAGGTTCAACTGCACACACTTTTAAGAAGTCAAACCACTAGCTAGTTTTTGTTGGTTTTCTTTTTAATGGAGGTTCTTAGGATAAGCTCGCGCTAGGATAAAAAAGTAATACAGAACTCTCCCATACAAGCTGGAAAATACGCAGTCCAACTCGTCATCTTGAGGACCAAGAGGGGGCCGAGGAGAGGTGGCGGCAGCAGTCGAGGGGAAAAACTGCGACAACATTTACGGAGGACTATAAACAGATTCAGCAGCAATCTTGAAGAAGACCAGCCAGACACTAACCGATATTCCACAAAACAAGGTAAAAGACAAAACAAGAAAGGGCAGACACAGGCAGCCCCAAGCCTCAAGATCTCTAGATTAAACAGGAGATACTACCTCCTTTAGGGCTTTCTTATTTCCCGAGAAGTTAATTGCACTCGCAGGGTTAGCAGTTGTTTTGGAAAGGAAGGAGCTGAAGCAGCAGAATCACGGAGCCGAGCAGTTTCAGTTCAATACCTTCTCCGACCGAACAAAGAAACTTTTGTGCCCGAGGAGCTTGAAAACTTTCGGTCTCCCCAGACTCCTTCCTCTGCCTCCACGAAACCAGCGACTACAATCATACAAACAGCATTTCGGCGAGAAAGGGAGAAACACAAAGGACGGCTAAACCACGCAAGGCGGAAAACAGAGAAAAATAAAGGCCAAAAACAGGATATCAAAATGAAGCGTGAACTCTTTCCTTTCTCCCCACCCCCTTCAGCAGAGGAAGGATTTTGCTGTTGTCGCCGCTCCTGCTCCCCAAGCCTTCTCCGTTTAATTTACCTTCTCTGTCGGGCGCCTAGACCAGATCCAGCCGGCGGCAGTTTCTTCCAACCCCAAGGAAACGCATTAAATCCAACCGCCTTTCCTTCCGTCCGGGCTAAGGGGGCACCGGAGCCCAGAGCCGAGGGAGGGAAAATGTAAAGATGCAACAGCTCTGGGCGAGGACGGGGGCGGGGGCGGCGGAGCGGAGCGGAGCGTGCGACGTGCGTGTGCTGGGGGGGAGGGTGGCGCCGCGGCCCGGCCCGCCCCGCCCCGCCCCTCCCGGCCCCGGACCCCTCCCCCGCCGGGGCCTGCCCCGCGGCGGCCCCGAGCCGCCCCCGCCCGACAGGCACGGCGCCCGCCCACCGTCCGGCCCGCTGCCCCCCGCCCCGGCCCCGGCAGCGCGGCCCGGCCAGGCCCGCCGCCCCTCGCCCGCCGGCCTGCCTCCCCGCCTCCCCGCCGCGATGTGCGCCGCCGCTCCGCTCCGCCCTGCCCCCAGCTCCTCGCCCGGTGCCGCGCTGCCCGAGGGCGGCCGCCGCCACCACCCGCGCCGCCGCCAAGGGCAGGGGGCAGCGGGAAGGCCGCCTGCCTCGCCTCGCCTGGCCTCACCTGCCCGCCCGCCGCCGCCGCCCTCTCTCCCCGCCTCCTTTCGCACACTTCCCCCTTCTCCCGCCGCCTCAGCCTCCCGCCCCCCCTCTCTCCACGGCCTCGGCAGCGGGGCAACGGGGAGGCGGTGGGGCTGCCGGGAGGGTGGGGATGCCCCGTGTGGGGTGTACACGACAGGGGGAAGGGGGGTAACCGGGGGCAGGCACTGCGGGGGGCCGGAGCGACGCCGGGTCCGGGCGGAGGCGGCCGCGGGGGAGGGGTCGGACGAGTAACGCCAATTCCGCCGGGTGCCACTGGGCTCCCCTCCCCCAGCACCGCACCGGTGTGGGGCCAAGCGCGGGAGACCGGAGCGCGGCCAATCCCGAGCTAGGGGCGTCGTGAGGGACGGGCCGCCGCAGCCAATGGGGTTCGGCGGGGGGCGGGAGCGGGCTGTGGAGGAATGGGGCGCGGTGGGGGCGGGGGTGGCCCGGCACGGCTCGGGCAGGCTGACGGAAGGTGGGAGAGGCGGCCCGCTGGGGGACGGGGCCGCACCCCAGCTCCGGTGCGGGCGGTACCGGGCCCGGGACCCAGCCGGGACTGAGCGAACCCTGCCCTGGGTGCCGGTGTCGCTGGTTTTCCCCCGCCGTTCCGTGAGAATATGCTTTCTGCAGGGGCACGTCGGTTCCCCATACGAATTCAGTCCCAAATGATTAAAGTTTCCTCAGGCATGAGCAGCTCAACTTCCCCATTTAATAATTGCATGTGTTCTATCCCAAGTGCTGGGCCGATCGATGGCGTGTGAGGTGTTGGCTGTCCTACACCCACGCTCGTCCCAGCAGCCCCCCTGCCATTGCGCCTTGCACTCTATAACCCTCAGTCACCAGGATCTGGGGGAACGAATGCATTTAGGGGGAAAAACTAACAACCTCCATCCAAATGTGATGTTTGGAAGTGTTATATTAAACTTTGCTGTGAACAACAACAATTAAAATAGTGCTGTCTATGTAGTCACACTGGTTCACTTTGCTGTGAACAACAACAATTAAAATAATGCTGTCTATGTAGTCACACTGTTTCACATAACCCTGGAATACAGTGTATTTTCAAGTATTTCAACACCCTCAGTACAACATGATGGTACTGAAAATGCTGTTAACTCTGGTACAGTCACGTACAAAGATGTTTGAAAAGCAGCCAGTGGGTTTACCGTAGGTCACACGCCTTCAATATTGGCATTTGTTGGATCACAACAGTACATTGATGGAAATGTTTTTCTGTTTAATTTCCTTGATGGTTTGAAAAGGGTATTTGATAACCCATTGTGTTCGCAGTATGCCATTTTTACAGTCCTGGAGCCTGGAGTTCTGCTGAGCCACAAAACAGCATGCAAAGCCGACAGCAGGGTGGATCTGTACATGCTGCTCACCTTATGCTCCTTAATTGTGTTCTGCAGAGACCACGTCTAAGGACAGAAGTAGTTTTGTTTTCATGCCCATTTAATCCCTGGCTTCCCTACTGAGACTGCCACCGTCTAGGCTGGGATAGTGTTTTATTATGAGAATCTGTTTAATGAGAAATGGACAAAATGGTAAAAAATGCCATTTTATTCAAGCCATTAACAGCAAAGGAAAATGGTGTGTCAGGTTAGTATTGACCTGCCCCTGATGTTAGCATCCAACTAGATCTGAAAAGTCCTTTAAGGCCTCACCAGTCCCTGAGAGTAACTCCAATTGATGTTTCCTGTTGAGGATCATTAGTTGCTTCATCCAGCTTCTTATGGAGCTTTGGATGAAGAAGGTTTAACCTTTAGCAACAAAACCTACAGTTGATCACATTTATAAAAGTCCACTACCTTTAGCAATACCGTTATTTATTTAAACCGTCTTGTCTGCGTATGGGAATTGTATGTTCGAGTATCCAGTTTGTATCCAGATATAGAAAATAAGCATGCATTTCTACTAGGATAATAATATACCTTTATTGTTTCTTTACTTTGCTATGAATCATCTCTCCATCTTTACAGAGCACGCAGTCCTCTGGTACTACATCTATGCCTAGGATTAAATAATTAAACTAAAGTAAATACAACCATCAGAGTTTGTAAAAAATAAAATTATATAAAATTATATACATATATATACACTTCCCAAAACATTAAATCACTTCCATTTCCTTTTGTTCAGATAAGCCATTTTCTTCAAATGAGTCAGCTTTGGACTAAGGCCAAGGATAAGAACTTCAGCCCCACTGACAACAGATTCAGAATTTCTCACTATAGTGCACTATGCTGGTGCTATAATAAAAATACTATTCTTTTAATCTCATGCAAACAATTGCTCATTCCTGTCTTAATACCCCATAATGCATCCTGATCATAATTAATATGAATGGTTCTCTGTAACTGATTTCTGCCATCACGAACTCTTCAAGACACATCTTTTATGCATGAATTATTGTAACTTTTTTAATGTGAAAATGTTCTTTGCCAATGTTTACTGCAGATTGCCCAATGTATTTATCAGTGCAGCAGGGTAATAGCTGGGTGTGGGAAATTTATAGCAACTGCTGCTCTCATGGTGAATCTACCGTAGCTGTAATGTGAGTTTCAGTGTGAGATACTATTTCTTTTATGGTTTTAGCCATCAAGACTAAAAGCCTAGCCAAAGTCTGCTGAAATTATGGCTAGCTGGACCACAGCTCCTGAAGGCATTTTACATAGGCAAGATACAACTATCTGTACAAATCAAGAAAATACCAGGACTTATCTCAGGGATTTAAAAGTGCTATAAATATCAGGACAGTATTTAGATTACTGCTGCAACAGAGTCCCCAGCAACATTAATTCCCAGACTTGGTATCCCACTTACCAAATAATTACAGATTAAGTGCGCAAAGTACAAAATACAGAGTTACATAATGAGTCTCTCAAGTGAGACTATGCGACCGATCCCACTGAAAGTTTAAACAAATTCTTTACAGAGGATTTCATGGTAGATGCCAAGCCCAAACTCCTCTCATTCAAATTTCTATTTTTGTATTTGAGCAGGAACACTAGTGAATACTGCAAGAACATGCAGCTGAACTGAAAGAACAGTTGGTGAAACAGCTACCTCTTTGTCCCTTTCAAGAGTTCAACAGTCTCAACAACGTACACATAGTTTTTCAGAGTAACAGGGTTTAACTGCTGTTACTACTGTTGTTTGCTACATTTGTGCGCTTCCACTTTTCCAAGAGCTAGACTGAAAGGCCTCCAAGGTGAGCGCATCTGCTTATTATGTGTTCAGGTAGTGACTTGAATGGCAGATTTTAACTTGATTTGAACTGGGACTTTGGACATCACTGCAATATAAATATTGTGTAATAATTACTGGTAGTAATAACTGCCTGAAAGTCAAAAGAGACAATAAGTAGTCTTTTCTTTAACAGGTGTATATCGAAGTTCAGATACTCGGTAACTCAAATTTGCACATGGTCCATTCAAAATGTCTTACTGTAACATTTTCTGAATTTATCTGATTCACAACTGGATTACACCATGTTTATGCTGGTGAAATCAACACAAAACTGGTATGATTCAGGGCAATTAAGTCTCAGAACTATATTGTTACAACTTCCTAAATGCATAATGCCTATATACTATGTTTAAAGAGAAGCTAAGTAAACAACCTCTGTCCAGTCTAACGTCGATACCATCCTGATTTTACACTGGTTAAATATTGGATTACACCATACAAGAAAGTTTCTCTGGATTTAGATGCATTATTTTTCAAATGGGAAAATCAAACAGAGCAATGAATGCAAATGTGTTGTGTGACTAAGTTTTGGAGTATTATGCAAGTACCAATAGAAAACATTTGTAACACCACAACCTATTTTGTATATGCTGTGTTCTAGAAATGGTTAGGAATGTTTTAGAGTTATTTTTAAACATTTTATTGTGACTCCTTGTTTGTATTTCTCTTCCTTGGTTACCATGGGTGAGCTCCTGAATTCTGACTGAGGAACACTTGGCACAGCGTTCCACATGGAGGAGAAAAGACAAAAAGATGGTGTTAGGGCACCTTTACTCTTGCCCAATTTGGACTGCTTTGCTCCTGGACAGTCTCCTTAACACTGACTTTAAGCTATGCTGCAGTCTCTAAGCCTGAGTCTGTTTTGACAGGTGATGCCCCACAAATTTCTTGCGCTGGTCAAAACAAACAGGAAGGGATGAGAATGCAGCCATGCCATTTGAGGACATGGACACCTGCGGATCATAACCAGCAATCCTTTGCTCACAAGGTCCTGCAGACCTCCTTCTGGCCACGCTGCAGACAAAGAGTTAAACATGAAGTGGGCAGGAGAAGCCAACTGCGAAGCTGCCTAAAATAAGCCACATGCTCTGTTTTTTTGCCTATGTACTGACAATGGTTTTGGACTGCCTTTGGCAAGGTTCTCAGATCCAAAAAAAGGGTATCAAATGCTGCTGAGGATATTTGTGTCCAAAAGGCCATCCTAGAAGAATACTGAACCAACTGATCAGATCAGATCTGGAATAGCTTTTCTATAGGAAATCAGTTACGCTAGCTCTATAATAGCTCTGTAGTAGCTCTGTACTGTCCAAGGAGAGTAATTAGTGCTGCATCCTGTAGGAAAACTATCACTCCTCTCTCTCCACTGGTAGGAAAGAAGAATTTCTGTGGCAAGTTTGTTTAAAATTAATTCTGGTGGGTTTTTTAAGCTGAAGAAAACCCATGAGAATGTGTTCTGAGGTAACAAGTTGGTGAATAGGTGATGTGTAAATAGACACTGTAAATATTACCACAGATATTGTTCCAGAATTATTCTATATAGGCACATTTATGATGGTAACCAACATGCTAATCAATAAATAAAACCAGATTTCCCTAACTGTAGGATGAATTGCATTTATTTTGCATGTTATGGCCTCCTTATCTCTATTCTGAATATTAATTTTTCATAGAAGGGGCTAATGCTAAAAATACAAATCTTAATAGTTTTTAGCAACACTGTTGTATATGTGCACACTTGACAAATTCTTTACTTTTTCCCTGTCATCTTATTTTCTGTGAATAATGTCAGTCATGTAAAATAATGGCTAACAATATGTGAATTCCTGGCTTCAGTGTTGGCTCAATGGTATTTAAAGTAGAATTTTTACGGACTACCATGTTTGTAACCACAGGTTAAATCTCTTTGAAGCAAGGAGATCCAGCCGGTCCAGTGAGATGAACTATCCTGTCTCTAGGCCTGTTATGCTAATAGATTGTACCTTAAGTAGAGAGGTTTTGATTTGTGGAAAAGCTACCGTGGGACATTTTTAGGACAGTTCAAAAACCAATCCTTTTGATTGTCCTCCATCTGCAAAATAGGGTTCATGATAAAAGATTACTTTAGTTTGGGGAAAATAATTACTTTTTTTCAGAATCTGTTAAAAAAGTTGTAGCTTTTTTTAATTATATAAGACATTCAATTTTAAGCACAATTAAACAAAAGTCAGTTTGGTTTTGCTGTTTCTCTTCTTTATGAAGTCTTCAGCTCTCTTTCTTTAGTTATTTTTTCCCTTTCTTCTCCCCACCTGACAAATACAAAAGACACAATTTTAAGTACGAAGAAATGTTCTCCTTTTTTAAGTATTTTATCCTTTATCCTTTATCCTTTGAACAAACAAAATATAAAAGATTGCACTTGTATGATGAGCATAACAAAACCATTATAGACATTTTTAGTTTTCCTTTGGCAAGAATGGTTTCAGAGTGGCTTTTTAAAATCTAAAATAGACTTTTTTTTCCCAGTTAATTCTGTCCTAGTTCTAATGCATGGTAGTTCCAAACAACAAAATAAAAGTAATATTTTTAAAGTTTTAATTCACAGGCTTCATCTACTGGTTTCGTCCATCAAAAGGACATTTTAGTACAAGCCTTACATGGCAAGTATGAGTATTATGCTACAACGGTAAAGAAATAGTGACTTTCTAGGTCACAAAGGTGAAAAAGTTGTGAATTAACCCATTTCCATGCCTGCAAGCAAGCAAAATCTCTTAACAGAGAAAGTGGCTTTACCACGTGCTTTGAGAAGTGCACTTTGGTCTAGAGCTGTAATTACTCTTGATGATTTCTATAAATAAAATCCTTTAAATATTTTATTATGTTAAACTAAGGTTGCGAAAATGCATAGATTCTGATTAACCATGCTGTTAGCAACATAACAGAGTTTACCACTGAACATCATGACAGCATCAGCTCAACACATTTTCATGAACATATTTCAAAGTGTGATTAGGTAGCGTGCATTGAGATTAAACAGGCACACAACTTTGGCAAGGAATCGCCCCTTTGAATTTGCACAGAAAACATTTAATCAAGAAAAAAATAGCCTTGTTCTTTACTGTTGGTGAGAAAAATCCACTTAAATCTAAACGCAGGTGGCACAGAAATGTATCAATTGGTGCAAAAATGCTCAGTATAAAATACAGTTGCTGTTCTGAGGCCTTTAGGGCACTGCTTTCCAACCTTCATATAGTGGTCTGTCTTCAGCTGAGGTTAAAATTTATTGTATTATTTCCCTCTTCCTCCCATGCCCATTCCATTTGCTGTGAAAGTAGGAAAGAAGTGTCCCAATTGAGAGTTTATCTCACTTCTGTGCATTTTGAGAGCACAGTTTTGATGTCATGGCCAATACACTATGTAATATAAATGAGACAAGGTTTGTAGAAGAGGTGATATCTTTAATTAGATCAACTGATAGAACTGGAGAAAACAAAAAAACTTTTTTACTTGACTGACATCCACTAATCAGACCTGTCAAGTAGTAAAATCCAAACTGAATACAAGTGGGATGTGATTGTTCTTAGTATAATAAAATTATTTTAATCAATTAAACCACTGGAGACACAACGGTTCCTAACACGAATGTACCGGTATGAATCAGTGAGAAATCTGTAAGCTTTAAAAACAATGTTGCTACTAAGCCCACAATTTGTTTATCCACCGTTAAGAATTTAGTTCCCTGGATTATTTTTTAAACATGACTTGTAGGTCCCCTGTGAGCACCTGGACTGTGCAAGAGATGGAATATTTTCTTTATGCAAAAAATCTTCTCCTATCCTTTGCTGTGTTTTGTCCTTGATCAGTTATCTGTGAGAGTTCATTGTAGTGAATAATGGTTGACTAGTTTCATGCACATTATTCTCATGAGGGTATGTGATGTGTTTAGTGTAATATACCACAGGCTGAAAAGTATATTAAAAAGACCTATGGAAGTTAGTAATTCTTCTGGACATTGACATCTGTTATGTTAAATACACCATTATTCATGAATTGTGCATTTGCTGTGCCAGCAAGGTTTGGTTGTAATGAGTGTTTGTTAGTACAGGGGAAATCTGCTCTGGGCTGCGAGTTTAATACTGGAACTGTTGTTTGAAAAGAGAGGTGGAAAAGGCCCCAGGAAGAAGTCTCCAAGGATGTGTTTTAGTAAATGCTGTAATTATTTAACAATTTTCTGTGTGTATACCAGTATTGAGTATTTTATAATGGACAGGAAGATACTGTCAGCGGGTATTTCCTTTTAGCATTATTATTATATTATTATATTATTATATTATTATTATATTCATAGATGGTATTTGGGTGGTTAATTCAAATACAGAGTCTGCTCCTTGCAGGGCAGTTCTAGAAACATTTTTTCTAGTTTGTTTTGCATGGTGGCTGATTTTCTGAAGAGTTTGTTGATTTGTGGTTTCCTCTACAGGGTAATTTGTATTGTCACTTTTTGTCAGCCATGTTATCTAGAAAGGTAATGTTCATATTCTAGTACAGGAAGGGCAGAAAACATTGAACTAGCAGTGGAAATCAGTGGAGAAGTTCAGGCGACACATATGTGCAGCTTCTAGATACAGAGCAGGTTTGGTGGCACAGTTCTCTCAAACACTTTCCCATGAGTAGTTCATGAACAGGCTGCCCTTACTGGTATGAGAGACACATTTTAAAATATTTTCAAACTTTGGCTGCCCCACCCTACTGATTTGCACAATTCTTTATGAGGAGCAGTGCAAATGTGCATATATATATATACACACACACATGTATATATATACACACACACATCGACCTCCTAAAGCCTAACTCTGAACTATGATATATGAAATACATATGTATATAAATCATATATGTGGCATATATATATATATGCACAAATATTTAAGTGATAAGCATTCACCCTTATAGTGTAAAACGCCTATGACATAAGTTTAATTACTCTTTAAGGCAAATAAATGTGAATAAAAATATATGGACACAAAAGGTATGTGAATCACACATAAGTTTGGAAAAAAAAGAGTGATGTCCCAGAAAGTTGGGTAATTTAACAGGCATGCTGCTGCCACAGAGGCTTAAATATATGGATCTGCTTTTTCAAATGCAGAGATATTTTTTGTAGGAGTAAGCTTATTGCCTTCACTCAGACTGCTAATAGATATAGAGTTGTACACCTGGCTCTAGATCTGTGACCTAAGAGCTTGTTTACAGTGAATCAGAATAGTACACTAAATCTATGTACACTGGAACACCTTAATGTGATACACTTTTAGTATGCACTAGCAGTTGAGATAATGTAAAGCCTATATACATATTTGAAGCTTATGAAATGAGACACGTGTAAAGTTTTACTGAGCTAATGCCTTCCCTCCCTTCTCAAGCTGAGGATGTCCTGGAGGGGTTAGGAAGGTAAGAAAGCCCCTACTTGCCCCTGAATTGTCCTTCTTTGTTACAACGTTGGAGACTCAGGATACAGCACTGAAAGCTGTTTTCGTCTCCTTGTTCCACAGAAATCAGATACAGAGCTTCAGAGAGCACTTACAGACCATCGTGACAAACACTCCCCTCATGCAGTGCAACGTGGAAGGAGCTCAGAGCTGGATTAAATGGGGACCACATCTATCCCTGGCTGCCATAGGTGACTTGCCATGTTCATCCTGCTGCTCTATTGCCATGCCAAAAAAAAAATCATAATCCACTGCAGGATAACAAAAAGTGGATAACCAGCAATTCTCCTTTCATCTGCATTTGCTAGGAAAAGCCTGACTGGCTTTTGTCATGGAAAGACATATCGAAGTCAGTTTTCTGTAGACAGTGTTGATGCTGGTTTACACGGTGAGGGCTCTGAGGCTGACACACTGTTGTGGAGAAAGCTCACATAAAAGCCAGGACCACTTTGCTTGAATGCCTGGAAGCCTGAGCGTTGGCTGTTTATGTCTAAGGGTACAAGGACAGGTGTTCATCTTGCCCGTCTTACAGACTACTCGGACTGGCAATCCTGAGAAAGGAACATCAGCCAGCAAATCTCCTTGTTTTGCCTGGTTAATACGCCACTGATGTGAGAAGTTGCACAAGATGTAGCCGTCTTGTACTTTTCAGATAAGGGAGTATGAGTTGCAGTGTTGCTGTGGGCATTTTAAATTTCTCTGCTCATGACAACCAGCTGCACATCTGCAGGTCTCTTCTTTCCCTAACTGCCCATTTCAGTTGCCTTCATTTGTACATTCCAGGCAGCGACCATGCCAGAAGTTTCAAGAGCTAGTTAAAACTAATGATGTCTCAGCAAATACAGTAGTTTACTCACTCTCAGATGTTCAGTGGAAGACACTCCTTTCTTTCCCTTGCTCTCCTCCCCCACCACACACATTTTCTCTTTCCTCACCCCTCCTCAACTGCTTCAGCTTAGAAGGGAGAAGTCCTGAACATCCTAGTATTGCATCAAACAAGTCAAAGCTCTCTGACATCGCTCCTCACCAATAAAAAAAGAGGCACAAGCCACTGTTAGCTGCTGAAATTTTGAATAACCAAGCTTCACTGGAAACTTGAAGCATTTCTTAGGGGAATTAAAATTTAATTTAAGGTGCCAAAATTATTATTTTACAGCTGACTTGTCGCTTGCTCCAACATTGAAAGCAATGCCTTCCTAGTTGTATGTGATTGTGCTTCCAGAGGAGATTAGACTGCTTCTGTTCTGCCACGTATAGCAAATGTCCTAAGAATTATTTCTCCCTATAATGATGGCATGAAAAGGGAAATCACCTGGAGCACAGTGCTGCATTCTGTCTCCTCTTTGTGGGACTGCAATAAAAAGGGGAGTGTTTAGCCACTACTGAATACTGAAGATATGCCTGTCTTCCTAGAGCTGAAATAGTGCAGCTGACCTTCAGAGAGGGACCGTCCTTTGAAGGGTGAAAAATACAGTGATAAACAGAGGTGTTTTGGTTCCAGGTGAAGAAGAGTGCTGCCTTGGGAAGAGAAAAGTAAGTCCTGGCAGACCACGGTGGAGTGAGTTCGAGAAGAGGCCACTTCTGCCACATCCAAATATCATGCAGGTGCCCCAACAGTTGCTTTACTTTCTTATGTGTGAGGTAGATAAAAGTACTGGCAAATTCCAGTCATGCTGCCTGTGTATACAGGCTTCCGGAAATTAAGAAGAAAAAGCAGACATTACTTCTCTTGTAAAGGAAGGATCAGCACTCTGAGAACTGTGGCAGTGATTCTTTAGGAAGGAAATGCAAGTAAAGATTCAATTAAGAAGGCTACAGTGTAGGGATGAGCTGCTGATGGTGAGAAACATTATGAATAATACTTAGGAAATAATACCTGTTGGTGACTACAGAGGAAATGGACGTGAGCAGTTTATATGTACTCTCGAATTAATGTACAACTGTGAAAAGACGGAGAAGATACGTGAAAATAAATATTATCAAATAAAGCAGAAGGATATCCAGTGGTCTCCTCAAAGCCTTGGGAGAACAGAGGAGCAGTTGAAAAAGGAAATGAAAGGAGGTGAACTAATTTTCAAAATCAGCGTAGTCACACATGGCTGGGAAAATACAGGCACTCTGCAAAACTGTTCAGCAGCATAAGCAGGAAAATTAAATTAGGGTAAATGCCATGCTAGGCAGAAAGCTGCCATGTCCATTTTCTCACCGCAGTGGCAACAGTCATGCCACCCTTTCATCAACTAGTCTGTCTGTCTCTTCAAGGTAATCTGCTTTTTCCTCTTACAATTCTATTGAAGAGCGTAAGTGGTGGTCTGATGGAAAATGAGGTAAAGACAAACAAAGGATTGGTAGAAGGGAGAAGTCATTAAGTCTGGGGGTGAAGAAGACTGCAGAGGAGAGGGAGATGAGTACATGAAGGGGTAAAGAGAAGGGAAGGGTAAGGAGAGGACAGAAGAGTTGGAAAGGTAATAAAGTACCCACTCTCAGCCCAGCACATCACTCCAAAAAGAAAACCCCAGATGTATGCAAATACCATACTCCACTTAATTAAATAAACACATAACTAACATCAAGTCTCTGGGACTTCTGGCAAGAGATTTAAATAGGATTTCGGTACTTTCACATTTTCAGCCTTAAACTGCCCTGCCAGAGCCTTGTGCTTGTTCACAGCCGCTTGGGGATTAAAGACTGAATATGTGTTAGACACTTTTGAAGAAAAGGCTAGAACCTAGATCCAATAAACATATTTTGGCATTTAATTCCATTTGTTTTAGGGGAAGTAAGTTTCCTAAATAATTCCTCTGATGTGGGCTGGATCTCTTGCTCACAAAAAGGACAGTTACAACAGAAGTCCTAGGACTCCGCTAATTTATCCCACTTGGTAATTCTTACCACAGGTGCAGGAAAAATCAGCTGTGTGACATAGTGCAGCAAACACAACCCATCTAAATTAATGATATTTTCCTTGTAGTTAGTAAGATATACTCAGAATATGCTTTGTTAATCCAGTGCCCAGTTTAGAGAATTAAACTGGGATATATTTTAGTTGTTCTGTAAAGCTTGAAATTAATTAGTCAGGTGTTAAACATAATTTCTATTTCCTGGAACTATGAAGCTGAGGCATCCAAATGGATCATATTGCACACAACTGGTTTCTTCTACATAACTTGTCACCTTTTAGGTGACTGAAGTACTAAACATTCTGTAAGTGTGTGTATATATATATACACACACTTATATTTATCTTTTTTGTGTTTTGTATACTTTTTTTTCTCTTTACTTGACTACTGAATAATAAGAAATGGAGTTTCAGTTCATGTGAGCTTTGCTGTCTGATTACTTAGATATTAAAGAGCAAACAATTTTTTATATATATGGAGGCATTTATTCACTGGTTATTTTTAAACAAAAAGTGTGGAAATATTCCTTTTTGTTAATTTTTTTGTCTGGTTTGGTTTTTAAGGAACATTTTTATATATTGAAGCTGACTGTTATACCTTTTTTAAAGAACAATATCTTTTTGAAGAAGGCTGCTAAAGCTATGTAGCTGACACCATTGTAAAATCCATCTTTTATGCATACTTTGCTTTGACGTTCTACCGCTACTTGTTAAACTTGGTTGATAAAAATATTAAAAGAGTGGACAAGTCGCACTGCAGCCAAAAAAATGACCTGGAAGAGTCTATGTTTCTATTACAAGTTTCCCATTTCCACTGATGGCAATTTACATAACACAAACCTAAATTAAAATGAATTCTTTGTGCTTCTTTGAGAATAATTACACACAGAAATACTTTCCTGCTTCCCTCTCCCACAGTCAGATACTTTTGCATAGATTTCAGATTTCAGTTAGAAAGGGAGAAAGAAAACACAGCAATGAAAAACTGAGCTTGATTTAGTCATGCTTAAATACAGCCTGTCCCCTTCTTTTTTTTCTACAATATATTCTACAACCATTATCTTCCAGGTGGGATGTCCTATGGTAAAGAAACACAAGACAAACTTCCTATCTATGTATTTATAGAATACACAGAACTAGCTTGAGTAAAAGCATAGCATTTCTAACAATACTGTTGTGCAACATCAGTCTTCCGTTTACCTACAGTACAGACTGTTATTTTACAAAAAGTGAAAGAGAAAGGTTTACACGAGTCAAGCGAGCATAGAGGACAGTTACTGCCCTGCAGCAGCTTGACAGCATAGGGAAAGAGAGGCAAAGGCAGAAGTTTAAAAGCTACCGGTTTTAGTAAACACACTAGAATGACGGTCAAAAATAGAGTTTTACTGTAAGTCACCGTTCATTCTCTTAAAAATATTCTCAGGAAAAGTTCTAAAAATGGCAGCCAGATCTCATTACGAAACAACTACCCCTCCAACGCAAATAGCTTCAGTTGGCCTAGTCTCTGACCAACATAAAATCAAGAGATTCTCATATTTTCTAAAATCCCAGTTAAAAATGTTTTCAGTTACAGAATAAATTCTCTTTTCTGAGTATTACATTACTCTCCATCCAGAAAATACAAACCCAATATGCCTTAAACTATCATTAAATTAGCTTTTTCTATCAAACATGAGATTTAAATAAAATTATCTTATGTTTTCCAGCACTTAAGATTTTGTTTTGAAAAAGGTATGCTGGATTTTCTCATTTAAATCATGCTCCTGAGATTCTGAGCAGCACTTGTTACTGCCGGGAATTTCCTGCTGACTTAAATCTCAAATTAAATTAAGAATTATAGTAAGAAGAATCTATGCAATAAATAATAAGACTCTCTAAACCCTATTACTAGTTGGAAAAAGATGAGCTCATTTAGATCTGTTACTGAAAACGAATGTTTATATTGTAAAGAACTGATTTTCTTTAGGCTAGGATAGAGAAGGAATGTGCTTTCTTAGCACAATAGAGCTAAGCATAATATGGTGAAAGTATAATTACGTTTGTTGAGAGTTCTTTTGTGTGATGCATTTTGATTGCAAAATACAGGCTAATCATTTAGAAGTTAGGGGAGATAAACAATATGCTAGAAGAAGCAGAGGCAATTAATTAATTCCATCCCATTTGTTGGTTTTTTACCCAAGATCCGGTACTATTTCATCCAGTAAAATATTTTTCTGAATGCATGTACCATTTGAAAATGTTTTATCTGAAGTACAGGTTTACGGCATGTAAACTGTACTAATGCTAGTGCAACTCATGTAATATGGTAAGAACAGGAATTCCTTTTTCGATCAGCAGAAGAAAGCAAGCAGAACAAGTAAGGTTGTTTTGGGTTTTGTGGGTTTTGTTTGTTTGGTTTTTTTTTTTGTAATTATAAGTAACCTGATTTCATTTATTTACAGGTTATTTGTTTACAGGTTATTTATTTACAGGTTATTTACAAAGAGTTCTTAAGGACACAGGAAAGCAGGTTTTAAGATTACAATAAACAGATACATTCTGTTCCAAATCTGAGGCCTCTACAATAGTCATTCCATGAATCACCTGTGGCAAATGCTTTAAGGAATAGCATTATCATGCTGTGGCATTATCACTGATTTGAAAGAGATACTAGAATCATTTTCTCGATCATTTAGCTCCATTAAAATATTGAAAGCTCACTTACAAAAAATTCTAATATTTACTGACTTGAAGAATATATATCAATGGTTTACTACTTCTCTTAGCCTTCAGTTCAGGAAGCACTGCAGCACGAAGGTAAACAGGTCACCATTACTTTTATTACTCTCTGTCTTTGGGCACAGAGAGTTGTTTTTTTCTAAGCCATTTTTCTGCTTGCTTAAGTGTTAGCTAAGTGGAATTGTGTCATTTCCACCATCACCTTCACCAGTGATGCTGCACTTAGCCTCCAAGAAAAAATTAGCAGACTTTTGTAGAGCCCTTAGAAATTAAGCAAAAGACAGCGATAAACACCCAGGATTATGGACCATGTTCTAACCATATTAGATGTCACTAGTGTATTTTGTTGCTTTTGAGGACAAAAAGACCTCATGGAAGGGGTGTGCTAAAAATGAACGTTCGATAAGCAAATAGCCAATCAGATAAGCAGAATAGTCTGAATATACAATTGAAATAAGCTGAACTGAAGCAGCCATAATATTCTCTTGAGTTCATGGAACTCTTAGGCCTGCAGATGTTTTGTTTTTCTGAAATGCTCAGGAGGATGTGAATTTTCCAAAGTCGAACTGGTAAATAGGTACTTTTAGAGCTCTGTTGCCTATCTGTAATAGTCCTACGCCATTGCTTGTTAATTTCAGCTACTAAACATTCTTGTTGTAGGAATTTATTGTGAATATTGACTTTATATCCATGTGCTACATTATTTCAGAAAATATTTTAAGTTATTTTAATTTGATAGCTAAGAGTAATATCTTTATAAAAATCCCACTGAACTTTGGTCCTGGCATATGTGTTCAGCTCTAAAAATCTTCCATTTTAAATCACTTTACATCTTTAACATAAGTCAGGCTTTTCTCCCCAGTGTTCATATGCCATTTTCCAGGCATAGAGAATTTAACAAGTCAACTGAAAGCAAAAAAAGACTGGCATTAAGGCATGTTTAGACCAAAACACAATACAGAATTGTCAGACAAATATGTAGGATAATTTAAGATTCAGTGTTAATACGAAGTGTAACAATGGTTTGGAAAATAAAAGAAATTTCATGCCAAGTCTATGCAGTCATGCAGAATCAGTCTCCCCATGCAAATAGTTCTGTAATGAGGATAATGAGGCAAGACTTTAAAGGGGAACCGGCTGACAGGCTGCACCCAAAGGGTGGTTGGTGGTAAAGAGCTCTTTCTCAAACTGGCAACCTGTCACAAGTGGGGTCCCCCAGGGATCAATATTGGGCCCAATGTTATTCAATATCTTCAAAAGTGATCTGGATAACAGCATCAAGTGTAGCCTGATGAAGTTTGCTGATGACACCAAGTTGAGTGGGGAAGTAGACACTCCAGAAGGGAGAGCTGCTCTGCAGGAAGATCTGGATAGGCTGGAAGAGCGGGCCAGCAAGAACCTTGTGAAGTTCAGCAAGGACAAGTGTAAGGTCTTGCTCCTGGGAAAACATAATGCTGGGAGTGCAGCACAGACTGGGATCCACCTGGCTGGAGAGCAGCTCTGTGGAAAGGGACCTGGGGGTCCTGGTGGACAGGAGGCTCAATATGAGCGAATGGTGTGCTCCTGCAGCCAAGAAGGCCAACACGATGCTGGGCTGCATCAAAACGGGCATCGCCAGCAGAGAGAAAGAAGTCATCATCCTGCTCTACTCAGCACTGGTCAGGCCACACCTGGAGTACTGTGTACAGTTCTGGTCCCCGCTATACAAAAAGGACGTGGACAGGCTGGAAGGGGTCCAGAGAAGGGCCACCAAGACAACCAAAGGACTGGGAAGCTGCCACACGAGGATAGGCTGGGACAACTGGGTTTGTTCAGCCTTGAGAAAAGGAGGCTCAGAGGGATCTCATCACCATGTACCAGTACTTAAGGGGCAGCTACAAAGAAGATGGAGACTCCCTTTTTACAAGGAGTCCCATGGAGAGGACAAGGGGGAACGGATACAAGTTGCTCTTGGGGAGATTCTGATTGGACACAAGAGGAAAATTCTTCACAGTGAGGACAGTCACCATTGGAATAATCTCCCCAGGGAAGTGGTTGACTCGGCCACGTTGGACACCTTCAAGAGTCGTCTGGACAGGGTGCTGGGGCATCTTGTCTAGGCTGCACTCTTCCTAGGAAGGTTGGACAAGATGATCCCTGAGGTCCCTTCCAACCTGTGATTCTGTGATTCTGTATATATGCTATAACACAAAATTTGGCACAAAGACTTGGCTACAGTAGCAGAATCTGCATACTCTTTTCTATGTAGATTCAGTTTTAAAAACTAAAACATCTTGTGGGGAAAAAAAAATAAGAAACTTTTCCAATCCTTCAGCACAGGCAGGCTTCATGCACAGAGCATTGAAATGGCAAGAGGTCCCTCTTGATTCCAGACCTGGAGGAAGACAGCTGTCACTGCAACTTACACCCTCGGTTAATTGCACTGCTGGGATGGAGCGGGCAGCGGGGTCTCAGCTACCAGGAGCAGGAGTGACTCAGTGCCACCGCACAGCCAGGGCCTCTGGCATCATGGGGTGAGGAAAGCAACAGGAATTTTCTCCCCACTCCTGGCCCACGCTGTGAGGTTTGCACTTTGGCCCTGACTAAGGCATGGGCCACAGTATAGTGCACAAGTGACATTTATTCTTGTCAGCCAACGGGCAGTGACAGAGGCATACAACAGCCCACAGGGAAGGCTGATGTTTGACAGCTCCTCTCCTGGAGCCCGATCCTGTGACACGTGTGGCAATGTGCTGAGGGCAATAGGATGATTTGCAAATCTATAAAATCCCTTCCTGGAATAAGGACATTCCTAAGGCAGTCTGGACATACATTTCTGATGTCAAACTACAGTGAATTTCATACAGGCAAATCATAAACATCAGGAAAAAATAATGCAATAAGACAATATAAATATGAATTTAAACACCTAAAAATGGATTTCAATGGGAAAGTGGGAGTTAATTACTCTGGGAATATGGTAACACTGGTAGATGGCCATTAACCATCAGTACAGTTCTGCTTTCCCTTATCCTCATTGTCTGCCTGAGTTTTGCTGTAAATGCAAGTCATGCTAATAAGCTAAATGATCCGACAATGCAGTACCACAGAACTGGGCTAGAATGGATTGTTGCTATTATTATTTAATTTTACCAGATAGCATGGATGTTCTTTCTCAATAGTTTTTCCACTGCTCGTATTCATAACACACAAGTTTCAAGCAAACACATCTACAATTAGCTATTTTCTCCCCTCCCGCCTCGAGGCTGTGCTGGCAGTCCTGGCAGCTCCTGGGCACAGCCACCGCTGTACTCAGAAATCGGTGTCTAGAGCTGAGATGAAGCACTCTGAGACCAGGTCAGGTCAACAGAGCCTTTTAAGGAGACACTAGAGGAACATGTGGACAAAGCTCCTTCCAGAGTATGTGCTGAATTTAAATCCGATGTGACCAAACCATTCATAGTCGCCACCACACACTGAGCGCACATCCAGCTGTATGACGGGACAGTTGCTTTTGGCCCCACAAAGAGTACACCAGTAGTCACAAGGCAGGATATGCCTGACCCCCTGCCATGCACGCGAGGCAACCAGGAGGTACACTGTTGTATGATGTTAACAGATACTCATCCAGCACATTCTGGGGAGAGGAGAGGAGCAGTCTGGGCACTTGCTCGCCCTGACAGCTCTATCATCCCACTGAAGTGCTGCTGCGGCTTGAGCGAAGCGTGTCGGAAGGAGTGGGATGGAGGCTGGACCCTATGGGCATCCCCACACCAATCAAAGACAAGCATGTGCTGCAACTTTGTTATATCTGCAAGAACCGTGCCTCAAGGGGCCACTCTGTTGCTCCATCCTCAGCAGACCCTAAAAAATACAGAGGCTGCAGGTGGCAATATTGTAAGGAAGAAAGAAATGGGTCTGTTAGAAAAGGTGGGGAAGGGGAAGGAATAGAGAAGGACCACCTCTGCTGCAAAAGAATCTACGGAAAGTGTACGTCTGGATTTTTGTGAGAGATCAGCTGTCTTCATTTGGGTTGTGGACTTCTTTGCCAAAGATCTATTTTAAATGTAAGGCTTGTCTGTGACCTTTTCTTTCCCTGAGACAATTCATTATTTTGGCCTGGTTTCATCTAGTACTGCTTGTACGTAAAGCAATCCTTCACATAGACAGGTCATAAACGTCAGGAAAGGGTTTATAATAGAAATTCGGGCACCACACTAAGTGCCCATGCCAGGACCTGCTCTGCAGCACTACATGCACCCAGCTCTTTGTAGAGAAACCATTAAAACTCTTGTTTATGGAAGACCCACCTGTTCTGGCTCTCAGTGGTACCTAGGACATCAGCAGACTTGTTGATCAGGACAAACCACTGCTTCTAATGCCATTAAGCAGAAGACTTCAGCATGGCAGAGCTGTGTATTTAAGTAACAGGACATCTGCTCTTTCATGGAACAATTACAAAAGTATTCATAATGTCATGGGAACTATTAAAAATTAAAGGCATGTCAGTGGTTTAACTTTAAAACAGCCCCGCAACTGACATGTGACTGTATCTGTATGATCAAGGTGGCAATTTTACACTTTACCATCAGAGTTTCAGGGTTTTTTTTCTTATGTATATATGCAGTATAAAATCTAAATGTTTCATAGTTCCAGGCAATTTAATGTAACTTAGTTTTGGCTGGCCTGCTGTTACCAAAATCTCTCTCAATCTTGTTTCCAGAGTGAAAGGATAATTCATTCGCTGATCTAGGATTTAGAAGCTCTGAATTCTGCATCCCAGTCTGCCACAGCCCACGTGCAACAGGAGTGCCGTAATCCCTCCAGCTTTGGACAGTACACAACCCGGGAGAGGGAACTCCCTTATTTAGTATTTGCAGCACTCAGTACGCCATTGTAATACAAATAATAGGTGATGTAGTGTGAAAGGAACCTATCAAAGTCGTTGAACTCTTCTTGATCATGTGCCAGTATCTCCTGAACTACCGCAGCAGATGCGACTGGCAGAAACAGCTTGGTTACCCAGCACGGGGCTAGGCTGCAGCGGCATGCCAAGTCCAGCCGCTGCTTCTGTCGGCAGGGATGTCTGGTGGCCGCTGTGACGTGACCAGCAGAGTGTGACCAGCCGCAGGGGGACATAAATAGCCATAACTTCAGCTTCTGGGATCTGATAAATGAGTCCTCCAGAACTGCGGAGCTGCCGTGCTGCCCCGTGTCTTGCCACTGAAGGCCTCAGGCAAACCACAAACTACTCACACCTAGCAGTGAAACAAGGATAGATAATTTAAACTAAAAGGCAGTTCAGCTTGATAAAACAGACAAATTTCTACACTTGTAATCTCATGACATTTAAACATTATGATAATAGCTTACCAGCAGAATGGAAAAAAAAATGGTCATACACATTTTCTTTAGCCGTTCAAAACTCCCAGGGCTAGCACAGCCCAGTCGCAGACTTTGGCACGCTGCCTGCCCCACAGAAGCCTGTGATGCTATGCTTTGTTCCTCAGGGGTGGTGAAGGGTACAATATGGTCATGTTTTGCTGTTTTCTTCACTGTAAGCCAGCCTCAGGCCTATGAGAAACAAATATTTTGCCAATTTATCCTGCCAGTAAGACAGGTGGTTGCACAGCTTCCTCTAAAAGGTGCAAAAAGCCACACAGCCAAGGAAGTATGAAGGGAATAAATAAAATAACGTGGGGACAAACTCAAGGGCAGAAAGAGCCCAGGTGAATGGATTTGTTGTCAGCACAATACAGCTCTAGGGCCTCATTACTGAAGGTACAAATGAAGGCAAATCCAAACATAGGAACCGCGTTTCAGTGGGGTGAGAATTGCAGTGTGGGCAGAGCAGGATCTCCCTCACCTATGATGAGTCGTAGTAACATTTGTCAGTTTGTTTCCACAAAGTGGACTTAAACATGAGTGCCGGTATATGGAAACAGTTCTCCAAAGTGCTGATTTGAGGCATTTGCATCATGTGCTAGGAATAGGTCCTACCTTCTCACACCCCCTCCCCGTCCCATAAGCTTTTCCTCTTCGCTAAAGCACATCCATATTTGCTTTTTCCATGATTCTGTCTCCTCTCCCTCCTGCTTTACCATGTTTTTCGTTCAGTCTCCTTTACTTCTGCTTCTTAAGAGTTCTGCATTCAAATACAGAGACCTAGATTTAAGTCAGTCAAATTATTAAAAGCTCTGTGTATAAATTTTAAGTGTCAGATGAACCAGAGCAACGGTCCATTTCTCTGACCCAGCAGTCTGCAGGCTTGCTGTGTTAGATTCCCCATCTCCAGATGCCAGTTGCTTGCCCACCCTGCAGAATGCAACTGAAGATGAGCAGAGTATGTTATTGTGTATTCAGAACAGCTTTTCTTTCAGTTTTTCAGTTTCAGAGTAACCCAGTTAGGGTAAACATCCTTAACTCTATTTCTTCATGTAGACATTTGTAAGTATGCTATCCCTGGCTTACCCTAGACACTGGATCCAAAAGTTCTGCTAAATTTCTCTGTGAGGGAAATTTGGATGACAGCCATCTCTCTGCCAGGATGTAAAATAACACCATACGCTCTCATTTAGCCTGCTTGTTTTCCAGCTGCAGAGAACTGTCCGAGTTTTTGGGTGGTGGGACATCAGGCTCTACAGCTGGTCTGCTCAGTTGCAGAGAAGCCTTTTTGTCTTTGCAGCTGTGGAGATTTATAAAGAATCGGTTTTCCCATGTTTCTCTTCCCAGAAGATTTCTTTAAAGCATTATGAAAGAGACAAGTGAGTGAGACACCTCCTCTGCTTTACTCCAGCTCCTATGGGGCTGGAACATTTGTTGGACACATCCCACACAACAAAGCAATCTGTAACTAACGTGCAACCACACAGAAAACACAGGAGTAATATGACGGCTCTTTAACCCTGGGTGTAAGGACATTGGTAAAATAACAAGCTGAATGAGGACAAGAGGATGGCACAAGATGTCTTAGCCTCGTACTGTTGTCTCCATGTAAACACACTACTGGACTTTGCTACTCAATACCATGGCTTGTTTCAGTAAGTAGCAGCAGCCAAGGAAAACAGGCAGGCTTTATAGCATAAACCTCCTGAGAAGAGAGTACGTCTTTCCCTTTCCCAATACAGAGACTAGTTGTGGTTACTAACCATGTCACTTGTCAGTAAAATAACAGCAGCACTGTATGGATGTTATTATCAACAATTCTTTCTCCTTCCCCTGCGCCCAAGTTTGCTAGCCACCCAAACCACTTTCTATTTTCTTTTATAGAGAAGGTAGACCCACCACTTTTGAGTTTTATCCCTTGCTAGTACATTAAAGGTTTTGCTGGGTAGAGGACAGGACACCTTATAAAGTTGCAAGGTATCTCTTTAGCGTGGAAAAGCCCTATGAACTAAAATCAGTCTCTCTTTGCTTGAAATTAGGGAAGATAAAGCATGCCCAAATATTAACTGTCACTTATTTTAGATACATAGAATTAGAAAACTGATCCTCTGTCATAAAAACAGTGCCAAAATAAAAGAATAAAAGAAAATGGATGAAACAAATGCAAATATTTAAGGTCCTACATTCTGACATAAGTAATTAAAGTAAGTAGCCTGATTTTCAGAATTGACGATCATCCAGTTCCTACTAAAATTCTAAGGCAGCACATATTATTTATCTATGATTTATGTATTGTTCTTATTTATTTCTTTTAAACAAACAGGACAGGCATCATCTCACTGTAGACAGCGGACTTGCTCAAGAGTGAAATTTAGTATCAATTGCAGAATTGAAAAGACTTTATTTGGATTAAATAAAAAGAAATGTATAAGCTAACAAAGAATTTTATTTTAAAATGTATCAGTGATAATCACAGAAAGAATAGTATTTCTAGATATTGATACTTCCAGAAGCACAGAAGGAATTGGTACTACAGAATCCTTATGATCCTTACTGCATTTTTTTTTTAAGCACCTTACGTAGGCACCTGTCTGTAAAGCCAAATATTTTGCTCTCCCTGTTGAAGTGCTCTTGTTGGAGCTTGTTTTGAAGCTCACCCAGGAAGAAAGAAGGATACCTTGTGATTTTCTTTCACTCATGACTCTACTCGGATCACTTCAGAAGTTTCACTCGAGAGCACGAAATGTTACCCTTGGCTTTGCTGAGTACGTGAATAACCAGCCACATCAGCCTGGAATCACTGCAGCTTCAGAAAGAAAATGTGAACTGCTCGCATTTACATGTGAGCTTATGTGCTAAAAGCCTAAACATGTATGAAGTTGCTGCAGCTGACGGCAGCCTAAGTAAGTTTAATGCTGACTGTAAGTCAGCGACACAAAACACTCCCTAATACAGTCTGTTTACAATTTTAGACACGGTCAAAATGCTGGTGGGAATTTCTTTTTTGAAATTTGCATAGCAGACAAGGCCCAAGATTCAGGAAGTGGCAAAGCTGTTGTTCTCAGCCCAGGAGGCTGCAGAAAAAAAAACAGCTGCTGAGTCAGACAGAATTTCCCCTGAGGACTCTGGCTGCAGCCTAGCCTTTGGAAGACCTGCCAGCTCACCTAAGGGTAAATCAAAGCTTTTAAAAAGCCAATACAGCTCACAAGGAGGGAATCTCATTTTTAGGATAGCTTTTTGATATTTTAAGTTAGATCTGTGGCAAAGAAATCTCTGGAGTCTTGGAAATATGTATGTGCAGTTTGTATAATATCTTTCCAACCTCAGCCACTGCTGACAGAGCCAACAGCTCTGAGCCGCTCGTCTGAATGCTGCTGTACCTGCTCCTGTTACCATGGCAATGGACACTGGCAAAAGTAGGATAAGAGCTTTAAAGTAATTACCAATATAATTAGCACTTCAACCTTTTTGGAGATTGGTTTCCGCAAAGCCCCCAAATAGTGAAACCGTCCAGTTCAGACTCATCAATACAGCAATTAGTGTCTAAAGACGCATCAGTTAACATGTTCGATATGGGAATGACACACTAAGGAAGGCATTGTTGGACCCGGGGAACAGTGGGTTCCTGTGGCCTTCTTTGCTTGTTACTAATAAGAAACTCTCCTCCTTTACTATGAGTCACTGTTCCAGTTTCACCCTTAATTAATTCAGAGTCAAGAGAAAGGGCACTAACGTGAAGAGAAGCTCCCAGTGATAGCTCAATAAAGTTTGCAGAAGAGGGGGAGGGGAAAGAAGTCATTATAACAACAAATCTCAAGGTAATAGGGAGGAAGAAACCTCAACAGACACCATGCTGGGAAACCTAAGTACCAATGCTTTTCCTATTACACTGCAACTGTCTGAATGAAATGCATCAGACGACGAAGTGCTCATCAGAGCAGTGCTACCCAGCCACTAAACACACCATGAATCTCTCACGAAGGAAGAAAGCGCATCAGTTAGTACACTGTGATCTGCATCAGTTTCTACAACATTGCAAATCAAACTGCCATCAAAGGCCTCTCAGCTTTCCCAGCAACATCTCATTTATACCTACAGAGGAGTTAGAAGGGAATTTCTTCGCTAAAAACACAATAGCCTGCTTGTATTGAGAGTGAATACAGACCTCACCTTCACTGACCAGTGAAGTGACTGCCTGCATAATTATTACTGTTTCTAACAAGCAAATTAACATTTGGCTGGGTGCAGCCTGAAAGGTTTTGGCTGAGTTATTTAGCAGAAAGAGATGTGCTCTCAGAAGAAACTGATAAATGCTTTGAAGAAAGTTAGGGCAAGATAGTAGGTAAAATGTTGTAGCAGATTTCTTGGTTTACTAGTGGATTTTCACAATCTCTAAACACATATTGTCATTTTAAAAAATTGACGCTAATTACCCTTGTTCATCTGATACTGTTCTTTTAGGGCCTTATGAGACTGCAGGCTGTCCATGGGCAGGGCTGGGCATTAGAGACGAGCTCCAGGCAGAGCCATCTGAAATGAAGCTGTGCCCCTGGGGCTGTCTTTTGTGCAAGTCCTACTCACTAGTGCATCCATCCCCTCCAACCTGTTCCCTTTGGAGCATCTTGTTACTTTAGTGTTGTCACACAGCCTAGTCACTGCACAGCGGAGCAAATAAAGCTTCTTTGTACCTCCCACCCTCATCAAAAGGTAGCAAGATTCAACAGCACTAGGTGATCTTCCACTCTGTGAGCTAAATACTGGGGTTTTTTTTTTACATTTAGCTATGTATTGTTCCACAGCTGTTTCCCATGCATCTGGATTTTCAGGACCCTTTAAGATGACGAGTAATTTTCTCTTATTTATTCAGTGCAGGAATTCTTCTTAAAGACACTGAAATCCAAAGTTGCTGTTATTCATCAAAATACTGTTGAGACAAAAGATTATATCATCCAGATGCATTTGTCACAGTCTGTCTCCCTGCCTACCGCTGTTAAGTGTTTTCAAATGAGTGTGAGGGTTAGGCTAAGTTCTTTCATTAAGGGCAGAACATCACTGTGGGTGGAACACTTCTCTGCTTTCACCATGACAACGTAGAGCTAACTGGCTGGACGGCTTCCTCCCAATAGACAGCCCTTGAGACGTTTGTGCACGACAGACATTTTATCACAGCTCATTTCAGAGGAGACCGAGGGGCTTTCCCCCAAAGAAAGGTGGGTAGGGGCAAGAGTCGTGAAGATTGTCCAGGTGGAGAGCGCTGGAGGCAACTGTCATGCCACTTGACTCTGGCAGGAGGTACTGTGGCTACTAGGCACTGTGTTTTGCTCTGACGCTCCATTTGGACAATTGCCCAAATGACGCCATCTGCTCCAGACACTCCGAGAAGCTTCCAAGATTCCTGGGCTCCCTAGCTGATATCCTGAGCCCTCCTGAATAGCTCTCATTCCCCAGAAAAACAAGACAACCAAAGCCCTCAGTAAAAGCTTGACCTTCTTCAAAGTCGGCTGCCAAATTTCTTCACTAACTAGCTTAAAGTCATATAGAAAACCCAGATGCTTGCATTAACCAAGTAACTGTGCTCAGCAGTAAGAGGGTCACAGCTGATACAACCGTGGAGCGCTTCATAGGCCAGCAGAGCTACACTAGACCGAGTTCCAAGGCAAGCACGCAGAGTTAGGAGGTGCTATAATTAAGGTACATAAGGTTCAGAGGTGCATAATTACATTCAACCATAATTACATGCACTGGTGACTGTACTTTATGATACAGTCTTCAATTACATGGCCTCGTCCTTTCCTCTTTTCCCTGTGGGATCTTCGCCTGTGTCAGGACCATTTCCATGGCACAGCGCTGCAGGATTGCCCAGACTGCCATTAAACATGCTGCTTAGGACACTGGGAAGTGCAGCAGCATTTGCATTGCGCTCTGCCCAGGACAGTCAGCCTTCGTGTAAAGTTAGGCTCATGATAGAGATATCTGAGGAATAAGAAGTCTGAGCTCACAACTTAAAATGTTCTCATGCAGATTTGCAAAACCTTACAGATTTGCATGTCTGGCTTGCATATTATTAACACTTCTATTTATAAATCTCTGCTGATATGCAGCATTTTTATGAGCAGCTTTCTTAACTACAGGATAAGAAGCTACTTATCAGGAGTGAGCTTTTCCACGCAAAAGGCTTCATCTGGCCTCTGTTTCTGTGGTAAAATTCTTATCGACTGAAATGGGAGCAGGATCATGCCTCTGGTACCTGCTATCCCGCCCTGCTCCCGACAAAGCATTGTTCAGTTCAGCCAAACCAACAGGAAGAACTCTGCAAGAGCCATTTCTCAGTTCATAGCACGAACACATGCGTATAGTATGACCCACTGAAAGTTGTTACTGGTGTGAGCTGTTTTTCAGATATACCTGGCGAATCTTTGTGTGCATGCTGAAAAGCAGAATGAAGCACTCATCTTTTACTGGCATTCACACGTTCAGCATCACGTAGAAATATTTACATTGTGAGCAGCTAATAGCAGTCTTTCATAATTACTGCTTATTAGCATCCCCATACTTTTAAAGCATGGTAGAATCATAGTCTCAGTGATATTTTTGAAATAACTAATGCAATGGCAATATAGAAATTTAACCATTCATAATCTTAGGCTGTGTGTCTGAAACACGTGTAAATGATCTATATAGCAATTGCATTGGTGGTACTAAAACACAGTCCCAAATGACAGGCTAACCCATATCTGATTTTTAAAAAGATACCATTAAACTATATATCCTTATAATGTAAAACTAGACAATTAAATCATGGAGCTTGATCTATAATACAAGTGTGCTTGAAAATTCAAGATTATTACATGCACTGGATGAAGCATACAAAGACCTTATTTTGGTTTAATTAGCAGTAAAAATACCGAACCTCTGAAATAGGAAGAACTGAAAGAGAAATTCAAAATACACATCTATCAGACAAATATGCAAAAGAGGTACAAACTCACTAAGGGAGTCCAAACAAGAAGAGACCAAAGATTTCAGAATTAATTTATTTTTAATTTGCTGTGACCAACTTGGGAAACCATTCTATGAAATAACTCAGTGAGGGTACTTGCCTTCCTGCAGCAGACCATTTGGCATGGCATTCTTGTTCAGCACCACAAATTCCATCAATAAAACATCAGTAAGATTTTTGGCAGCAAGAGCAGAACTATTTCTACCTTCCTTTAACCACACTGGACAACCCAGAACTGTTATGGTTCAGTGCCCCTGGAAAAACTGGGTAAGGTTATCTGATATATTACATTACACCAGGATAAATAAGATTAAAGATAATATTATATATCTGGAAACAAGTGTTTCAATAAAGTTGTATTCCCTTCCTCCATCCTCCCACAGCAATTAATATTTCAAACCTCAATCTCTTGTTTATATCCTGTTTACAAATAGAGTTTTCTTACCAACATCTCATTTACTCTAGTTCATACTCCTGGTGATATCTTTCCATGTTTCTACTTTTAAAAGTTAAATCACCATGATATCAGATTTCACTATCAAGGAAGGATTAACTCTGAAGTTGAAGATGACAGTCACCTTCCTGTTTACTCCTATAATTACTACTCACTCAAGTGTCACCCCACTTTTAGCTTCAACACATCTTCCAATGAAGTACACGTCGTTGCCATTTGGCAAGTTGCTTTCCTGCCCTTGTCTCCTTTCTTAGTGTGTGACATCTCCATCTGCATCTGTCAGCCTAACATCCTTTTATCCACATCTCCAGGTGTTAGACATAGAGAAGATGCATGGATATCTAGCCCATCACTTGCAGCAGCAGCCTTGTCAATAGTTGTTCTCACCAGTAACTGTCAACTTTGGTTTGTGTTGTGGGTTCACTTCTGGGAGATAGTTCTAACTTCTTCATTCAATCTTTGATCATACCATTGTTTGAAATAACTGTCTTGCTGGTTTCCTCAGCTGAGACAGAGTATCTCTATGTCTTTCAGGCTTTTGCTCTACAGCTTTTCCACAGTGTGAGATTTCAGGTCTAACTAAGAACTTAGAGGTAGTACTAATACATATCAGTTAAATAATATGATGGCTGAAATAAATCTACCCCTTACACAAAACAGTATTTTCTCTTTTTAAAGTTAATCTGAAAGTTACTTTAGCAGACATTTAAATATTTGATGATCCTCAGAGTTCATTTATTCTGCTAGTGCAAGCTGACTAGACAGCTCACTTAACATAGCTCCACTGACTTTTAGCAGACCTGTATCAGGGAATCCCTGCTGAAAATTCGTTTCCATACAAGAGTGACCTGAAAATACATCTCATGCATGTTAGAGTAAAACTTAACTCTAAATGTGACCATTCTATAAGAACTCAGCTTTTTATGGAAAGGAATACTTCTGTAAGCATCTTAATTAAAAAACTAATAATATTCTCCACTAATATTTCAGTGAAAAGTCTTAGGGATTTTTTCAACAAGTCCTACCACTGACGAAAATCTGAATGATACAAAAACATCTGATGAAATAAATGCTGGGAAAAGAAATCATGTTATTGAAATCCAGAGCCCCAGTTAAAAATATATTTTAACATTAAAAATATTAAAACATTTTAACCGGTACCAACTCTGACAAACCATACCAAGAAACTTTTTCTCCACCTGCTTTTATAAATTATCATCGTACACTTAAAAGTTACTTTCTACCTGTGGTAAACTATAGTTTGGGCCTGAGGACCTGCCTGCAATTTAGGTTGCCCAACACTTCCTATTATAATAACCTGTTTTCAATTGCTTTTAAATTTGCCAAACTAACTGTTTGAGCTGAAACTCTCCATGCTGGATATACTCCCCAGGCTGCTTTTGGTGAGGAAAGTTTCAGCTGAATTATTTTGGCTGCTTCTGAAATCAAAGCAAGGTCTTATACATATTATTTCAATAATTAAAAACATCTAATATCCATGCTTCAGTGTAAGAGTTGAAATTTGGCAGAGAAAAATTTTGTTTTGAAATGTCCCTTTGCTATTTTCTTGAAAATAGACCTATACTTACCAGGTTATATACCTCTAAGAACATGCAGTTCAGTAAAAACTTGCTGCAGTTATATGCAAGAGTTCCCTCCAGGCCACAGTCACAGGGGCTAAAGTTGGACAGACTATAGTAACAGTTGCTAACCAGCTCAGGCTACACAAGATAAACTAGCAGGACAGTGGAAGTGCAGCTAGTCCCTCATGTCCCCTCAGTGACCGATTTCCTGGCAGCAGATAAGGAGGTGGAGGGAGTTCCCTGATGCTAATGCAGAAGGAACAATCTTTCTAGATCGTAAATCTAAGACACAAACTGTAGATTTTGAGCTACAGTAAGTTGTTGCACATAAATCAATGTTGTAGAAAAGATTATCTAGGTAGTATCTCATTATTTCCTTTTGTTCTCAGTGGACTGTGCATATGTGATTAAAAACAAAATGTACTTTGTGCCCTGTGTTTCCTAGTGTAACTTAATCATTGTGTCCTTGTGAAATGTATTTGAAACAGATATTATTTCTTGCCATGTCAGGGATGGGTGGGTTTTTTTTGGAAACTGAAGACCTAGTCCCTCACTGGCAACCACAACAGCACAAACACTAATAGCATTAGTGTCTGTAATGCCCAGCATAAAGGGTCCCGACTCTCTTCACCCATGCTCATCAGCTTCTTTGTTATAAGAAAACTCAGTGCCAAAAGGAATGAATTACAAGGCTTAGAATTTAAAGCTCTCTAATCAGCAGAGCATTTTCTCGAGTGCTCTCAAAGTTGGGTTAGACTTGAACACATGTTGGTATGCATGTTGAATCAGGCAGAGAGCATGCAAAGTAAATAATTCTTCTCATAGCAATTCCTTTTGAGCATTTTGGTCACTGACATTGTACTTAGTCGGCATCAAAGAATCTGAAATATTGCCGCTTTCCCCATATGAAAATTACACCAGTACTTTATATGCCTCTTTTTATAGTAGATAATAAACACTGACCCTAATTTTATTTTTTTGTGTATATAATAAATGATACATTAATATTTGTTTTCTGGTGAAAAGTTATAGCTATATGGTTCTTCCAGCGAGGGGAAATTTTATCATCATGTTACTGATATCTCCCTATTCATATTCACATCTCCTGCAGTCATACTAAACATCATCTGCTTTTCTGGCTGAACATTATTACTTTTCCTCCCTCTCCCCCCCCACCCCCCCCCAGTTAAATAATTTACAGCACTTGAATGCAGTTCCTCCAAAGAGTATGGCATAAGGAGATATGCATCCTTGCTTACATTTTCAAATCTGAGAGACTCATTGTTTGACTTGCAAAAATACTCACCTTCTCTAGGTCTCACTTTTTTACATGTAGAGAAGGATATTCTTATCCTTGTTATCCATTCTGTAAAATGCTTTAGACAAAAATGGTCAGTAAGAGGAGGATAAAAATTGTTAGATGTTAGACAAGTTACCATAGTACGATTTTTCAGCTCCCTTAACAATGGCTCTCATTGAGCTCAACAGTTCCTCATTCTCTGAAAATCACCTTCACTTAAATAATTAACCTTGGGCTCTGTATTTTACATGTACAATTGTAGCCTTAAAATGCTGTTAATAAATACAGGTTATACACATAGGAGTTATAATTTGTTCCTGGGGAAAAGTCAAGTAATTATTTAGATTTGCTCCCTCCTTTTCTGCCAGCAGAATGAACAAAGTACTTACAAACATAAAACATTTCAAGGCGTAAGAAGCCGCAACACAAGTAAAGGGGCTTCACAGAGGCATAACTGCAACCAGACATCAAGGCGTTGCCAGTACTTATGAAAAGACATGAGGGGAACTTGTAACATTAATGCTCAACCTGTATTTGCAATTTAAAAAGATTCAGGTTCTCTAATGACAATCTAATTAGGAGTACAGAAATGTTAAACTACTCTCCATTCTGAAGGCTCTTTTACATGTATTAAAGACATATCGAAAGAATCATACATTATTCAAAGTTGCGCTGTTGCTTCCACTGAGGTATCAATTTGCAAATCACGTACAGAAAGTTTTCCAAAACTGGCAGAACCATTCCAGAATTCATTAGCCTGAACCCATGATAATATCCAATTACTGATAAAACTGTGCAACAGCCAAATCTAATTAAATGTCAAGAACAAAATGATACCCTCTTATACTTTCTTTTAAACTACGGCAATTCTTTTTCATTAAGCCTACAAAGGAAAATTTAAGTCTCTCTTATTTTTTTAGACATCTTGTTGATTTTTATTTGTATGACACAGAGCAATATTTTACCAATAAAGTCATTACTTGTTTTATACAACAGACCTACAACTTTCCTCAGCCAAAATTCCTCCTTTGAGGATAACTAGCCTAAATCAGAAAATAAAAAGCTGATATAAAATGTGTTATGCCTTAAGTATCATCATACCAGTTAGATGCTAAGCTCTGGGACAAAATCCTGAGACTCAATGCTAGAAATGATTGAGAAATTTATTCTTACATCTAAAATTTTGCTTCTGAAAATTCCAGTTCTGCTGCTGCCTAAATTTGTTATCCTTTACGTTAAATTCTACCTTCTTATCATGATGACTGCACAAGACCAAAACTTCCTTCTTACTAATGAAGTCAGCAATATCTTTACACCTCTGATGCAACTTTCCATTATAATTAATGCTGTACGTAATTAAATAACAGGAAAATTAAATAGCAACAGAAACATCTTTGTTATCACGAGGAAGTAACCTAGAGAGGCATCATTCTTGCTACAGATGTTGGCCAGCAATAATAATAAAAAAGTTTCAATACCCATTTTTAATATTTTAGGAACTTTGTCGGTAACTAAACAAATGCTACTTATTAGGGTTTTATTTGGCAAATCATTCTACAGTGGCATACGAAGTCACACTTATGCAGCTTCCCAAAAAATGTACTAAGTTACAGAACTAAGCCCATATTAATAAATATGTGTATCAGGCAGATAGGATTTCTACTCTCCAAGGCTTCTCCAGCCCAGAAAGCATTTAAAGAGGCTTTAGTTATCTGTTTTCCTCTTTTTGTTTTGAGATAGTCAGTCTCAGTCTCAGCTTTGTGTGTGGACTGTCCAAAGCAAAAAAATTTGAACACCCAAAGCTACTCTGTCACCCTTTCAAGATCAGGGGACTCTATCACCTTTGGACAGCAACAAATAATGGTACCCCTTCTACTGCAAAACTAATCTGTCTCTTGGATCCTTGTTAGTTACCTCCTAATTTCAAGATGCTTAAGAAGGTAAAAAGTGATATAGCAAAAGTAACTCACGATTCCAGCCTGGGCAATTGTTATCATTTGAGAATTTACAGTGCCCAGACCCTGTCCCAGGCTTTAGACATGCTTTTGCAGAACCCAGTCAGGATTTTCCACTTAAGACTGACCTACCTGATATAGTATATCTGCTTCTGTCCAGGAAAAAGTCTAGGAGACACAGTTATGTGACTAAACTGACTAAATTTTTCTCTAGTGTGCAGAAAATTCTTTCTCTGTAATGAAGGGCTGTTTCCCTGTGATCATGTCTTGGGATTTATTACCCAGTTCTCTGTGTTTTCTCAAGTGACCACCACCAGTTTTCTGTAAAGACTGTTTGAAGGTAGGTTTTGGTTGGTTTGGTGGTGGTTTTTTTTTTTGTTTTGTTTTTTTCACAGATCCTATCTCATAAGGGGTTCTGAATTTTGTTTTCACACACCTCTGGGGGAACAACCACTTTAGTAAGATGTCATTCCTTTATCATGGCAAGCTTACCCTTGTACACCAAATTTATGTCTTACCCAAGCAAGAGCATCACCCCCCTTAAGTTTTCTCCTAAAATACCTGACCCACTTCATTCCAACGCAGACATCATGTTATCTTTCTATTCAGGCTGAACAAATAATTTAGGAAAACCTCTTCCCTTTTTTCCTTCACGGCAGACAGGTTCCTAGGTAAAGCTCTACTGAGAACTTATGACACTGGATAGCAGATAGCACAACAGAAGTGAGAAAGCAATTTGTGATTTAAGCAATTTACAACAGAACTCAAGCAAACCCAACCCAATGTTGTCCCTAGGGGATGAGAGAGATGAAGGCCAGCCACCTTAGACTTAATCCATGCTTTTACCAGGTACTATGTCACAAAAAAAAAAAGTGGTTCAGTTCTTGACAGCCATCCTAGACCAGAAGTTCCTCTTTCAGGTTAAGCGGTATCGCTGAATGTGTCCAGCAGAGAAAATGTGCATACAGAAAACAACCTGAAGAAAAAAGATGGTGATTTGCCATTAAATCAGAAGATCCTCAGGTGTGGTTTTTGTCTATATGCAATTCACACTTGCTCAATCTTTCCCTTGCTCAGTAAGTTCCATTAGAAATGTTGGAGGAACCTATGGCTGGTCTTATGCAGGGTTTACCACACTTGACACGAAAGAGAACAAGCATGGCGCTGAGTAATAGATAAGGCATAAGCACATGCATAATGTGAATATGTATACAGGCAACATATCTGCAAAGCCTTTAAACTTCTGCTGATTTTTCTTTCTTGTAGAGAATGCAAGCTTATTTCTATAAAAATAAAATTTCAGTCTAAGGGGCAAATGCTGTTAATGCTATTAAGTTTAATTGCACTATATTAATTAGTATTTTACAGATAGCTGATTTAAACCCTGTAATCTCTTATGAGTCTTAATTCTGAATTTTCAATAGGATAAAATTCTCTTACTCCTTGACTAGGCCTGAAATATAAAAATACACTTTTAAATAATTATCGAGGTGACTAAAATGCATTCGTCTCAGTGCATCCTCTCAAAGCACAATGTGCCATATACGTATACTTTAAGACATTTCTCATTAATGTTTTAGGCCAAAACTCTTTCATATTTAGAGTATACAATCAATTAGCCCTTGTAAAAGCCTTCTATTACTGATAATAACATTTTATACATTACATGGCTGTATAAATCTGACCAGATTTCTGACCTTTTGCCAGATTTTGGCTGTAATTTATCTTGGATGTTAGGCCATGACTGGTTCTTAGGAAATAGTTTAATAAAAAAATAAGGAGAAATAGAACTAACTTAGTTCTTTGCCAAGTGTTTCTCCCAAGTGTAAAGCATACATCTCAGCTAGTGGGTTGACTAAATTCTTGAAGAAAGCAACACTTTAATGGAGAGGCAAGGGAGAGGGAGGGGGACAAGTTTTTGGCCTGATAGTGAGTTCAATCAGAAAGGATTACCTCTGCAAAAAGAAGTCATCTGTTAAAACCTAACTGAAATTTGAAAATCCAAAGGGGACAACTCAATGAAGGAAAAGCAACTAACTTTGGCTACTTAAAAATCCTATTTGCAACAACAACTTGGGAATACTACTTAGTTTCTACTTTCTACAAAGAAAAATACTGCCTTCTTCAACCAGAAATAAAAGGGTAAGTTTATCCTCTGTTATGTGAAAAAAATTTGTATTCTCAGTTTTCTTATAAAAAGCTTGTAAGTCTCACAATTATGCAGTTAAAGAAAACTATATCTGGTTAAAATGTTCACTTAATTTAAAAGTACTTTCTCTGTTTGCTTTTGCTTTCCATTAGTGCTTTAGAAGGCAAGGAGTCCTCGCAGTGAACTACATTTGGTAGTTTTACACCTCTGCCATGCATAAGCATGCAACAAACTTTTTTGCTAAGATAAGATTTATGGAATTGTAGAGTTTTGAAGGGAAAAAGGCCCATGAAATCAATCTGATTTGTGTATCACCAGAAATGGAATAATTTCACTTATTTACTCTGAATGAAGTCTAATATATTGTGTTTGGTGAAAGCCTATCTCCTAGAAGAGCCTTCACTTGTCTTGAAGATATTAAGAGCTGACAACTCTACCAACTCACAGTTAAAAATGTTATTTTCTCTTTGAAATGACTGGCCTCAGCTTCCAGCTGACATCCTCCTACTAAAGACTAAACAGCCTTTAATATACAATGGCAATACCTAGAGACTATAATTAAGTAATCACAGAATCTTTTTCTTGTTTTGCTAAGCTGAAAAGATAAAGATTTTTAAAGTCTTCCTTTGAAAGCTTTCCAGCTCTCAGGTAACCTCTGTGGCAGCCCTGTTCTGCTCCTTCTCCAGTCTCCACACTGGTTCAAACAGCAGGTTGATCTGGTACAGTATCCTACCTCTAGCAGTGGCTAAAAGCAGACGCCTAAAAGAAGTATGAATAGGGCTGCCATACACAATATTTCCGTCAATATTCTTCTGATTTCCACCCTGTACTTTGCAGGGACTTCCTGAGGATGAAAATGGCTTTATGTATTTAAGTACCCTCCATTGGCTTCTCATCTAAGACTGGAACTTGTGAAGTCTTATTTTGAACCCATGTAAACCTATTGCCTCTACAATACCCTTGGCAAAGAGTCCCATGACTTAACTCTATTCTACATGTAGAACTGCCTCTGTATATTTGGAATGACAAGTTCTGCTAGCCCCCAGTTAAAAATCAGGATGCCAAAACTGCATGCAATTGCTGTGCCCATTTTACTGCTACATTATACAGAAATAGCATCAGTAACCTGCTCTCATGCAGAATTCTTGCACTCATCCATGGTGAGGTTGCTTACCCACTTTTGCTATAGTCCCATAACAATTCAGATTGAACTGACTACCATAACCAGTCTATAGATACTTTCAGAAGTCAGTAGTTTCTAGAATACAGTCCACCAAGCTGTAGTTTTAACCAACTTTTTTTAGTTACTACATGCATCTTACGTGTTACTTTGCCCATGCTACAGAAATTCTTAGGCTGAACACCCAAAGCTTTCAAACAATCCAAAGAATTCTGTGTGACTGCTTTTTTTTTGGTCACTTGCTTACAAATTCTATCACCATTGGTTTTATATTACTGGCCTCTCCTGATTCCTGAAGCACTTAGATCACTGTACCCTTTGCAAAGGTAATTTTACACCAAGTACTCCCTGAGAACAGTTAGCTGCTCTTAATCCATATTACATACTCTCTATTGATACCATATAGTGTTACTTCAAATGAAAATATACAGCACTGACTCAAATATACCTTACATAAATCTCTCTATAATCACCTTCATCAGGCCATAAATTATTATATCAGGCTTGTCTGACAAAACTTCTTTTCATAAAATCACTTGCACTGTACAAATTGCACTCATTGTTTAATTCTTTAGCAACAAAACCATATTTATTCTTTCCCACTGTATTGCTGAAGATGGATTGCAACCTATGTGACCATAGTGACCTATTTGCCCTTTTTGAACACTGGAACTCATTAGCACTGTTCTAGTACAATGGCATCTGCCCAGTATCCCAAGATTTAACAGCTCTCAGAAAAAATCCCCCATCACCAGTTCTTGTAGGTTTGTAGAGTGCAAATTATTCAATCCTACTCATGCAAATATGTTTATTCTTAGTAGATGTTGCTTAATATCCTCCCACTTAATAATGAACTGGAAAGTACCCCATTTTTGTCATATGACATGATTACATCATATTGCTTCTTTCTAAATGCAGAAGGGAAACAATAATTAAAAATTGTCTTTTTCATTTGCAGTATTAGCATTCCATCTACTAAAGGGTCTGTAACACAAATGGGATTTTTTTAGTTCTTAATGTATTAAGTTATACACCTTATTGGCTATAATCCTTTCATCCTTTTTTTTTTTTTGTTTTGGCAGTCTTAGACTTCTTTATAATTTTTAATACTTTACAATTCCTCAACTATTTCCTACTCCTGACCCCTCACTTATCTTTTGTTTACTTTTAATTGCTGTTTTTACTGGGGAACAGATTGGTTCTTAGATTTGTTCTAAAAAAAATAAAGTTGTGAAATTGTGGGATTTTGCCCAATTGAATTTTAAAGACATACCACTTCTCATTCACAAAGTTTCTTTCAATAATTTTACTCATTGGTTCTCTTAGCACTGATATCTTTAGGGAAGCAAGTATTGCTTGAGTCTATCCTCTGTTAATCAATACTGAACAAAATTAGGTCATGCTTATTGGTTTCTAGGCAACTACTAACTTCCAATTAATTTAATTAATTTGTCTTTATCTACCCAAAGAAGGTCTTAAGTAGACTGATTGTTGTTTGGTACCATGCCGTTTGTATCATCTACACTTTTTACAATGGCTAATGATGATTAGCTGTACAGGATTTCCAGCGTAGGCCCCGCAGACTGAATTCCTACTATAACATCACACTTTTTTCCTTTCATCATGGGAAACTATTATTTAAAATACATTCATGAACCGTAATGAAACAAAAATTAAACTCCAGATGTCGGAAAGAAGTGCAAGTATTCAAGCAACAAGCTGGTGCATAATCCCAAGTTCTTTGTCATGCAAATAAAAAGATAAGAAATCTATTCATAGACAAGCTTGTCTTGTTTCTAATCCATAAAACAATGAAAAGCACTCGGCAGCCTTTCATAAATCAGTATGTGTTAAGCTACTGTCTTTTTCCTGCTATCTGCCTCTGACATCCACTCCAATCCTTCTACAACTACTGTCAAAACACCCTACTCCAAATTCATCCCTCTCCCTACTGCATTCCTTCCTTTTCCTTTGACTTGTGCTACCACATAACCTCCTGATGCCTAGCCTCTCCAATCCCTGTCAGAAATTACTTGCTACGCAACCAGCTCTACACTTCTGGAAAACCCCTTCAGGAGTCTCCATTTAACTCAACTACCCTCCACTACCTCTGAAGGTATTTGGAAATTGTTTCATTTTTCAGAGAGGAAGCTGAGATCTTGACCTTGTGATTTACATCTAGTTGGAGTAATTTTACTTCTCCCATACCAAATGACTAGAGCCATTAAAATTAGTTGCTGCCTGATTATCTGTTAAAACTGGGTTTAACAAAGTTGTCAAACAAGGTCAGCAGTTGATTGACCCTGACTACTGATTAAAATGAGGAAGTTTTTTTTTCTGCTATGTTGTTATATTAGTAATGACAACATACAGCAGAGAACTCTTTGTATAGGAAAACAGCAACTGTAATAGTATTAGAAGCTCAAGTGACAGTCAATACTCCACCTATCTCTACAAACATGAACTCCGTATGTCTTAATGCTCTCCTTATTAAGTCAGCATAACAACTGATAGCCACCACAGTTCAATCAGCAAAGTTCAAACTTTTTCTTCAGACTGCTTTTACCATCTAGGTTTGACCACATGGCTTGCAAGCAATCCAGACACAGCCTACATGCTGGGCCTACGTCAGACAACTAGCAGAAGGGGATGCTGAGGCCATCACCTAGCCGTCTTGTGATCCAGCTGCTTGGACAACCCATTCTATCTTTCAAGTGAAGCAGAAGAAAGAGAAAGCCATTGCCTATGATCCACTTACTGTGTGGTTATCACCACTCTCTCCTGAGTCTCCAATTTTACCCTTTCCTTTTCATTTGAAGCTTTTATTGTGAAGCCAGCCAAAATCCAATTTGCATTTCTGACAGAGGAAAAAAATTAATTCTAAATACAATGAAATTCTAAAAAGATACATTACAAACATGAAAAGGCACCTGTTTGTTACAGACTAAGATTACAATTTACTTTTTTATTTATTACAGTGAATACTTAAAGTTGGGTTGGAATAAACACAGGCTTTCACTGCTTTGAAATTTATTTCACTGGAAGCATGGGTCTAGCAACTCTGGAATAGTCTGGGTTTTGCCAGATACCTACCTCTTGGCATGTTTGAATATGTGATTGTTTCTGTGCAGTGTCAAGGCAATTACCTCCTGTTTCCAAAGCAGAAGTAGTACAGCCTGTTTTCTTGGGGGACTTTATGTCACAGCCTTGGAATAGTGTCAGAATAAGCTGTTTCCTATACAGACAAAGTTTCATGCCTATGACGGAGAGCTGCAAAAATAGAAAAGATGTCTTCTTCCAGGTTATGTTTTCCATTCCAAGATCAGGTCTTTACAATAAGAAACATAAACATGAATTTCATAGACTCAGAATAGTTCAGGTTGAAGGGACCTTTAAAGGTCATCTAGTCCAACCCTAATTGGCCTCCATGAAGCCAATATAAAAATTAGCAGACAAGTCTGATATATTACCCCATTAAGATGTTTTGGAAGCAATTCAGAACACACCCATTAGTCTTCTGTGCTGAGTACAGTTTTAGCCATAAGATAGCCTGCCTTAATTATTGACTGATGCAGACAGAGAACTAGCTTCTACAAAAGCAAATTACAAAAAATCCTATTCTTTGGGACAGGTACAGAACATAACATTTTCATTGTGGTCACAATGTGGTTTAAGTTTTTCTCCTCCTGGCACACAAGGATATCCAGCTGATGCTAACACAGCTGTACAATCATGTAGGCATTTTCACATACATGGAATAGCAGACATTCTCCTGCATTTCAGTATCTAGTTACTATATACTGTTTAACACACACACACACACACACTCTAAAGAAACTCTAAAGAAGGAAAATAAACAGGTCAATTCAATTATCATCATTAGCATCAGTACTGTCCTAAGTCTAACTTTTAAATCATCACATAACTTTTTATCATCACATATTTTTGTTTACAATGACTACATCTGCAATTATCTACCTTGATCTGAGACTGCTGGTTTATTCAAAGAAAGGTCTCCCTCATGTGGAAATCTGCCTACCAACTGTAAAATAAAAATTGCGTTTTGGTTCTTAATGAAGGTTTCATTGCTTATATTTGCAGCTTCATTTTTGGAAAGTAGCACTTAGTATATTTTTCACAACATCTTAGATCATTGAAGCTATCATTACATTTTGAAAGGAAAAAACCTTTGACAAGATAGAATCACAAGAATCACAAGAATACATTTAAAAAGAAAGCAAAATACTTCCAAACCCAGTCAGAATATAAGGGAAATTAATCCAGGCAAAATTCACACATTTTAGGATAATCTTGCATCCATCTGTTTCCTCAGCTTTCCTTCATGGCTGTTCTGAATACCATTCAAGATGTTCTCATATATGTGATTGTCGTGTATTGCCTTTTCACGGCCCAGCAGAACTGGGGTTTAAAACTGTAACTGGCTGTGAGAGTTAGAATTTACTTCATCAGTTAGAATTCACTTCAGTCTGCTAAGACTACATAGTTAATATGGTTTGGCTACAAATATTTGTTTCTTCACATCTGTAACTAGTGTTGTTCAAAAGTAAGTCCTGTCAAACTTTCCACTTCAGAAACAAATGAAGCTCCTTTTTTCCCCCCAGCTTAAAATGCTTTAAAAGAAAAACACACAGAAATAAAGTTTCAACTGAACATTCACAATTGTGTTTTTTCCCCCTGAAACACAGTGGCCCAAAGTTAATGCTTTCAGTTTTCTTTTGCTAAAAAAAAACAAACCAGGAAGTCTTTTGGGTTGACCAGGCACATTTTCTTACTTTGCAGTTGAGCAAACAAATAAAAATACCAACTATGTTTACAGCTATGGTTCAAATGCCTAAAATATACTGGCTGGTAACCAAAATTAAAGTTTATTCATATGCATGTTGTAATACCAAAACCAAAGTAAGGGATGATATCTAAAGACAAGAAAAGTGTACTTGGCTTAGCAGTTTTATTTGGGTGGTGTTGAGTTGGCTTGTAAGACTAATTTTTCCTGATCTTGCAGAAAAACCACAAAATAATTCCGGGATTACTTTCACATTCCCACAGCTGAAATCATTAAATCTGTGAAGCTTTTTGTAGCACCTCTGCATGCCACACTGGGAAGGAACAGGGAAATCTTGGATTGACTTTTACCATTCTCATGGGGAACATCTTCCCTTCCTTCCTTCCTTCCTTCTAAGCATCTCAAAATACTTCACAAACCAACTGAAACCACTATAATTGCTCAAGTATAACTTTTCAGTGCCGGTGTTGATAAAATTTGGAAAACAAAGACCTGAAAAGAAAAAGTGGTAGAAGAACTGCAAAGGTCATAGATTTTGGCTGTTCTTCGTCAATGAAGGGAAGAAAATGGTAGCTCAAATGGTAGGGTTTAGTTATACTGTATAAATTTATAAATGATACAATAATTTAACACGCATGAGAATGAAGCCTAAAAGTATCACACAAGTACCTCTGCTGTAAAGCTGTCTGGGCCAGGTTCTTAGTCTTGAAATTCGTCAGGAAGCTAGACTAAACCCAAAGCATGATGAACTCAAATGCAGCTCTCCATCAAAGATGCGGTGAGCCATCAATATAATAGAAGAATACAGAATAATAATGAATCTGTTTCTTTTATTGCTAGAAGTGTCTTTTTTTCCCTCCACTTTTAAAATTCATTCACAAGACATAGTTTAAATGCATCTATTAAAAGAGAAACATTGTATCAACTCCCCATACTGATTAGTATTATTTCATAGCAATTAAAAAAGTAGTCCAAATTCTTCAGCTTCTGCACAACTCAGAATTTTTTTCCCTGATGTGTTGAATTTTGTAGTCCTATGCAATTTTTAAAAATCACATTTTTATACAATTAAAAAAATCACCCGAAAGTGATAAAATTTTCCTAGAGTGATACATAGTTAATTTGTGAAATACACTGACATTTCCAGCTCATTCCATACTTATATGCCATTACAAAGGAACCATAATTTTACTGAATACATAATCCCTTACTCAATAGGAAAGCTCTCTGGCTTGGTCTACGCTCCAAGAAATTTTGTAGCATGTCCATCCCATCCAAAGATCCTCCAGGTTTCAAAATGAGGTTTCTGTATTTCATCCCAGCCTGATAAAAGGTAAACCAGAATGTTAGTCGTTCTTATCTTGTGAACTGCCTCTTTTCTGTATTTGTCATGTATTTAAAAATCTAATCAAGGTTAAACACCTTCCCCTCCTTCCAGATTTTCTTAACATGAAATTAGGATACACCACAAGTATAATTTAGATCTGCTGGAAGAACTCAAGAGAGCAGAAATTTAACCTAGTCTTGAAGAAAACATTTTTCTTGTGTGTTTACACTGCTTTGGAAACTACAACCACAACTTGTCTGAAAGACATCCTATAAAGCATAGCACACGCAGTCTCCACACAACCTTCAGTGATGGATTATCCCAGTGACTGACTGGCAGTAAAAGGGACCCTAACATCCATTCTTTCTTACTTGATGATTTCTCTTTCTTTAATCTCTCTTTGGAGAAGTGAGATGATACTTCAGAGATAGATAGATATAGCATTGCAGAATGACATGGCACATATACACATATTATATGTATAGTAGTATATGTAATACATACAAACACATCTAACTCCCCTATTAAAATAATGGAGAATTAACTCAGGTTTTATTTTTAGGAAGAAGCATTACTTCAGAAGGAACGGACTCCTTTAAAAAGAACAAACGAAGCTTCTGTGACAACACTAAGTAATGAGGACTTTCTTAACAAGAGGTCATATTTTGAAGAACATATGTGGAGAATTTTGGGCTTCTGAGACAAGACTATCAATAAGAACATATTATTTTGCATGCAGATATCGCAGATACTTCTGATACTGAAGAAAATGTTCTTCCTTTTAGTCACCGTATATACAGATATATACATCCCCCACATGTCAAAGCTATGAGATTACAGGACCACACCACTTCCTGATAGCTGTATTGCAAAACCAAGCATAGGTCTCTAACTATTGGACTTCCATAACTTAATTGCGTAGTCTGAATTACAGCTGGGAAAGAAGTAAAATGCAAAAAAAAAAAAAAATTCACTGAATCACTTGTTTTTCACTATTTCTGTTAGTTCTCTGGACGTTAGCAGCAAATGAAGATACTGTTCCTTGTAGTTTAAAAATATTGTTTGAAGACTTGAGTCTTTGCTGTTGTCATTCCAGAGCCAGCACAGTGCTCAGTTTTAGGGAGACCAAAGGTTATTTCAGATAATGTGCAAGAACTGAGGAGTGTGACAATGAATTAAGTTAGAGTTAAGTGTTTGCTGAAGAATTTTTATAGATACAGCCTCTGAAACTAGTTTCTGTAACTATTGCTCAAAACAGGAAGAGAGGTTTTATTCTAACAGGAAGAGGTAAGCCAAATTTCTAAAAGCCCTAGTCATAATACCATAACTGTTTTCCTTTCCTGCTGTTCTGAAGACTAGTCTAAATCTAGATATAATGAAATACGAGTGAGTAGAAAAACCACACTGGTATCTAGTATTTGTTCATAAAAGATGGTTTTTCCCATCTTGTGGAACTCTATTAAACTTACATGGAATGCAAATAAGGAAAGCAAGTTGTAAGAAAACCAATTTGAGAAGGCAGCATTGCTTGAAGAGGGAGAGAAAAATCTCCACAGAGTTGCCCCTGAAGTTATTATACAAGCATTCAAGCAAAGTGTTGTGTGCACAAACATATGCTAGAAAGCAAGTCACACACGCACACAATCATTTTTCTTTCTCACTTCTTAGCCTGGGTAGCAGGCTTCACACTAAATGAAGCACGACTTGCCTTTCAGCTGAATCATAGGAAATATTCGCTCCTAGCATAATTAATTTATTCTCAAGGCCTCCCATGCACAGACAAAGAAAACAAAAATTCCCACAAAAAAAAGATCAGAATAAAAGGCACTTTCATCCCTCAGGAGAAGTAAGGGTCACAGAGCAATTCTGGCAAACTATAGCTTAGGGTTTTGACTATACAATCACTCAGAAAAGAGTTTTGAGAGCAGGGAGTAAACCTAACAGAAAAAAGGTCTGTGATGACACTGGAAGCGGGTGTGTGTGTCACAACAGAGAACTGATGCAAGGTCCCACAACTCTGGCACCAGCACCCTTATCCATCTCTCCCAGCTGCTAACAGTTAAAAGAACCCCTCCCAAAATGCCATTTTTAAGATCCATATGAACAGCATTTTATTAAATTTTAAGGTGCTCTTGGAAATTCTAAGATTATTTTCTACAGTAATTATACACTTTTTTTTTGTTGATCTGAACTTGATGGGTACAGAAGAAGTACTTGAGATATTATCACTATGATTATGATCGCAATAAATGTGGTTTCAGAGATGAAGTGCAACAAAAGTCTTTAGTAAGAAGCATTCATCACCCACCTTTGGATTCATTATTCCTTCTTGCTTAAAGCAGCTATAAAAAATGTCCATGGAAAACACTTCACTCCACAGGTATCCATAATACTGACCATCGTAACCACCTGCCAGATGACCAAAAGTAGCTGGCATGTTTGTTCCTTGAAAAGTAGATTAACATTAATTTATTCAAATCAAATGCAGTTATTTCTTTGATATATATATACACTACTTCAATTTTAAGAATAAATTAATAAGGAATTTATATAAACTACTTCGAAACTTCTAATATAAAAGGTCTGAGCATGCCTCAAAGTATTGGCCACATTCTGTTGATTACAAAGGAAACTCAGGCTGATGGCACATTCAGCACAGATGTGACAGAACGTCTAAAATAGTGTTCACATCCTGTCACTCTAAAATATAACCTGCAAAAGGTTAAGCTTTATATTTACCTTAATCTTCCTTCAGAAGACATCATTAAGATCACCCCAAGTTTCGAAGTAATTATTTCAGCTTCATAAAGTCGATTCTTATAAATAACTCAGGGGTTTTGTATGCCAAGCATTATCGGGAAAGAAAGGCATGTTTAATCAAACCATTTGGACATGATCTATAAAAGCTTCATATTGACATACCTGGGGTGGCAGGAATTCCTAGAATCTCCACACAGTATTTAGCATATTCATCTGCTGGGTCAATAGATAGCTTTGTATGCAATGCCTGGTCAACTTTGCTCAAAACAATCTGACGGAGGGTTAAAAGGCCTAATTGGGTAAAAACATTTAATTAACTAGCATCAAAGTAGCTAGGGTTTCTTTAGCACCTTTCATTCAAAGATCTCAACATGCATCATAAATTATTATAATTTTAACCACGAAAAAAGCTTGGAGTTATGTAACTTCCATCTGAACTGCTTCAGTTAAAACAAGTTGAGAGGCATGTTTTTAATATAGGAATTGTCATTATAAGCATCTTTTAAAATGTTATTTTCCTCACAGATCAAAACCAAAATAAAACAGGTATTTTAAAAGCAAATTTCAGTATTCAAAATTACGGTTTCAGCTGTCTTCACTTCCTGTACACCATTTCATTCAGGGCTTGCACAGATGGTAGTAAGTATATCTACCCTAAGACACTTCAAAGAGCAGCAAGAACTGTTGCTGCAGCTGCTGTAGGCTTTTTTGAAGAAGGTAGAAGATATAAACCTTTACTCAGACAAAATGCTTATGTAACTACAGTGCCTGTACAAGCCAGAAGGACAAGGACTTATTCAGCATAGAGAAGCAGTATGAAATAACAGCAGTGGCTTAATGACAAATGGTTCCATAAGTGGGTAAGACTATGATATTCGGGGAGGCCTGATTACAGAGACAGAGGAGTAAGAGTGACAGAATAACAATGAGATGATAGGTAATGACATGAGATTACAGCCTCGGTTTGGAGATACATGTAAGGTGGTACAAGACATGGAAGGAGAAGAGAACTGGGACCTTAGTTTGGGAAGGCAGTACATCTGCTGGAAGGGACTTAAGGTTCTGGACTGAGAAGTTAATAGGCTGAGCAATGCAGAGCCAGAACACTTCTGTCTGTGATATGCTATGTGTGTTCAGTAAATTTGAACAAACGTACATTAAACAATTTCATGTCTGTCAAGTGTCATGTGCAGATCAAATGTAGACAGTACATGTAGAAAATCGGATACTGCATTCACGCACAGTGCCTGCCCTGGGCTGCCAGAAAATAAACCTAACAGAAAACCCAGGACCTTCAACCCACCCAGTTTTGAATGAGCAAAGTTGGTAGGTATAAAAAAGTCACATGGAGAGGAATGCAAAGGTATTTTAGTCCTGTGGGTAGCCTAGAAAATCAGAGCTGCTACTGTTTCTGCAAATAGTGGTATCTGTCATCATAGCCTTTATTAATGGTGGTACCCATGCAAATAAACCCAGAAGGACAGTGATAAGTGCACACACAGAAGAAATGTAATGGGCTTGTTACGTTTCTCTTTAGTGTTTCCCACCAATTTTTAAAATTATGTGGTTTTATACATATACCATGGGAAGAGAGGGCAGAGAGATACCTGTATTAGCCAGTCTAGAGGCAGCAAGTTTCTCAAGGAGAGTGTCTCCAACATGGCTCTCATCTTTATAATGTCTTGACATTTGCTGTAGTGATTCTTTTTCCCACACCCAATTCTCAAACATTTGTGATGGCACCTCTACAAAGTCTGTTTCCACATTAGTTCCACTAAACCTAGCAAAATCAGTCTAGAAGGAAAAGCCATTGTATTAAATGAAAATAGAAGCCAGGTTTTCTAGCAGAATACAAACTTCCAGATACCAAAATTTCAGTGTTAATCCCAGCAAAAGGAATATTTTGAACAGGTCAATAATAATTATTAAAAAATGCATTTTAAAGAAAGGAGGGCAAAAATTCTGTTATACTATTACCAAGCAACAAAATAGACTACTCAGTAGTTATTTACTGCATTCTTTACTGGTTTGAAACAGTACATCAGTTTTCTTAGTATTATTGATTTTTACTTTTTAGGTTACAACAGCAATACAAATGTTTCCGTGCTGTCTTATGACAATGATATAATTTGTAAATTGTTATAACACTTCGTTATATTTCCCCAAAGTAAAATAATAAACTCCAATTATACACTTACAAAATAGTTCATTGTATTACAGTCTACCACAGTGATCCAAAGATTTTACTTGATCAACTTATCCCGTTAAGCTTTGTCCTAACTGTCTTCATTCATAAGGCATATTGTTAACATATAGCACAATTTTTGAGCCAATAATACATGGCCTGAAATAAATGAATCCTAGCAACTTTATCTGTGAAAGGTCTCCAACTCTGACACTCAATCTCTGATAGAAGAATCTTCCTTCTGAAAGCCAAGTACATTAGAGCTTTTTATTTTTTATTCTAGTATCTTCAATCACTTCATGTTTACAAAGCCCCCCCCAGATACTAATTCTGAAGAAAAGTTTTGTACAGTTAAAAGTCTTCATTAAAATATATTCTAAACCCATAATATTTCTAATAAGAAGCAGTTTTGAAAGACAGTTGTTCAAATGCCAACAGAAATTATTTGGTCTCACTCCACAGTTGCCCTGTAACAAGTCTACCTCCTCTTGCCAACTCAATTTTATTGCTCCTTCCTTCTCAGCAAAATTCTAACATAACATTTCAAGTGCTGAAAGAAAGAGAGAATTCTCAGTTTCCCAAATCCCTTCTCTAAGAGCTGTAGATATTCTTATGTTCCATCCTTCATCACGGAATAAATACCCACAGGAGTACTGGCTTTTGAACTTACTTTCTTGCAGGGTTACTGAAAAAAGCGTGTACAATATAGGACATAACATTGAACTGACAGCTATGTCACATGCATATATCTTCCTCTCGTGTCTTCAAAAGAACAGCAGAAAAGGAGAAAAACATTTCAATTCTAATTTTATTCTAATTCAATTCTAATTGTGGGTTACTCAAATCCATGGTTGTAACAGGCTGGCCCTTCTTACTGTACTTGTTAAATGGCAGCTATGAAATAAAGCTAGGAAGCATCAGCTGGGAAGAAACAGTGATAGTAGTGGCTGGAGCAAAAGGTAAAAGGAGTGCAAGAGTTTTTTGGCCTCCAGACATCCTCATTTACCATTACACAAGTGCACTATGCTAACAAAACAATATTAAGACATTTGATTCAAGGTACTTCAATAGCTCTCCTTCCCTAACTTCATAAACAGGTCCCTCCCTGCCCTGATATCTCACTTTCCAGCAGGGCCCAAGTACATTACGAGGAGTATCAAGTCTCCAAAAGCTGACCTTTATCAGCAGGTCACAGATTCCCACCCAGTATGATCCCCGCATATCCTTCAAATGCGAAGTTTTACCGTGCTTTAACAAATCATCATATGAAACAAGACAGTGCTTTGCACACACAAATCCCAGAGGACAGAATGTTCATAAGTGGGACTAGCAAGCTATTTGCAGGTGTGCAAATAACAATTTATATAAAATACAACAGCAGTGAGCATGGAAGCTATGCACACAGAAACCACCTCAGCATTGGAAGAGAGAACTGGAAAGCAAGCCTCCCTGACATTCCACAGCAAGTGAAGTACATATGCATTGGAATTGTTGGCTTGGGCTGCCCAGAAGGGGCTCTGCAGCACCCAGGCACACCCTCATTGGTTATCAAAATGTTGCAGTCAATTTTGTACCAATGGTGAATGTGTCTCATTTATAAATGCTTTCTAGGTAGTTTGAAAGAAAGAACAGGTTTTATTTCTCAAATTTTCAGCTCAGGAACACCTGTCTTAGGGTGCAGATGATCAAATAATTATTGTATTTCTGCCTTCAACATGATGCAAAAATATCTAACCAAGTCTAGCTACTTGTTCTGAAGTTTGCTGGACCATCATTTGTTTAATTCTGGATTTAATATATAGATTCCTATGACTTTGTTTCTTTATTCTGCAGTCGTAGGCTCTAGAATCAAGGTCAAGAATTAAAATCTAATGTGTGCCATATTTATCTGATTTTATTATTTGATACTTTTTTATACAGAAGGTGAAAGCAGCGCTACACAAAGTCTGGATTTGTAGATAATTACGCAAATTTTTTTGTGAATGAATACTGAGACTTGACTCTCTCTGAAACATAAAATTTTCATTAGGCCAATAACAATTTTATCATTTGGCAGATTTGATTTTACAGGTAAGTAAAAATGGAATCTGCAATTTTACAACTTTATCGACATCTTTCTGCAAAATCTGCAGACTAGCTTTGGTTCCTTCTGGTCACTGTGAGAACCCTGACTGTCAGATAGGAAAGCAGAAGAGACAACAGCTCAGGCAAGCCCTGTTTTATGCTTTCGATGTCAAGAGCGATAGCTCTTAAGTGTAATAAATGCCGAAATGCTGGAGATGAGCTGCATTCACCAATCATTTGCATTCCCTTTTTTGCTTCTAATATCTACCATGGTACTAAAAGTAATAAAAAGCCCTCTGACAGCTGTAACAGAAGCCATCACTGAGCACCTTTGTTACCTTACACATGGATCTGTTCACTCATCACAGGTACCTGCACGGTGCAAATATAGAAGTGTATGTTCTCATTGAAATGTTTTTCATAAGAAGGTGTATTCATTGCTGTAGTTTTAAATAAAAGCAAGCAAACAAAAAACCCCCTAACCTGCCACTTTGAAAAGTAACAAAAAAACTGCACGTGTACTTTACTAAAATTGGAAACCACCAAAATTAACTTATACCTTGCTTTGAGACACTGGGAAAAAAAAAAATCTTACAATGGAATTGAAACATCACTAACCTGTGCACATATCTGATGCATTACATGACCAAATTCATGGAAGTAAGTCTTTACTTCATCATGTCGCAGCAATGATGGGCGATCTAATGCTGGTTTTGTGAAGTTGGTTACCAGAGCAGCTACAGACATCATTCTGCTGCCATCAGAGAGAAGACAGCCGGGTTGGAGACCAAAGCATGCTGCATGCCCATACTTTCCCTCTCTGTGTAAGAAAATATATCAGACACTATCTTCAAACCACAAACCTGATCACCATAATGGCAAAGAACAGGAACAGTCGGTATCTCTTTAAATCTTTACACAAAGAAATTACATCTTATCGTAACTTCTAAGACACACTTAGTTTAAGATCCTGTTAAGAGCACAAGGTGGAAAAAAACCCCAGTACTTAAATCACATCAGTTTCAGATTCACATCAGTGTTTACAAGTACCTGATTTTTACTCGAATACTGAAAGTATGTATACTTTAGATGTCAATTCTATTTTAAACTGCTGCTGTAACAGGCAGGACTAGGTTCTGGCTTCTGAAGCAGTATTTTTGCTTTCATTACAGGAGACAAAAGACTACAGTTAACTGCATTTTCAGTGTGATCCAAAGTTTAAAGAAAAATTAATTTGAAATTTTTGCCATAAACCTGAGTTGTTAACTGGCTAGTTAAGTCAGAAGAGTCTTACCAACAAATAGGTTCAGCAACTCATATGATACCAGAATGGGGGGAGCAGACGAACAGGTGAAGGACATAACATGTGCCTGTCTTAAAAATGAACAATTTATGTACTCTTGTATTGACTAACCTAGTTTTCTTAATCCAGAGGAGCCTTAAATCAATTTATATTAAAAAAGGGTAACAGACAATTTATAAATTGCTAAAGAATAATTAAAAATAAAAACAACCAAACAGTGAGAAACAGACAAAAAGGACTAGTTAAGAATAAATCCTGTCAAACCAGTCTAGTCTCCTAATCTCTGACATGACACAGATGATGCTGTAAATGGCTACAAAGAGAGCTGGAGAGCAACAGAGATCAACCTGGAACTACATTTCAAGATGTTCTCAACAGGAATCTATTTTTAGTCCTGACCTATTTGATATTTTCTTTAGCAGTCTGGACAACAGGGTACAAAATACACATATAAAGCGTAAAGAGGAACTGGGAGAAACTAGGAATATTTGCAGATAAGAATATAATTGGTCTGAACAACGACCAATATAAACCAAAAGTAAACCACAGTAAAGTTAGGAAGTAGAAAAGTTCATAGAAGCAAAAAAAATTATGGACAACTAACTAAAAAGCAATACTACAGAAAGTGAACATAGTAGTAATGCTTCATAAACTGAATAAAAGCAAGAAACACGGTAGTACTGCAAAGAAAATGCAAACAATCCGAAAACAGCCCAGAGGACAACTTAATGAACACAGTAATAGTCTTGTCAGTGGGACAAATATTTAATTCCAAATGCATTTAATTTCAATGACACCAGCAACCCACTCAGACCAATTCAATTTTAAACACGTAAGTGAAACACTAAGTCATAATTACCTGGGGTAAAGGTCCAAATAGAATTCCCCTAACATTTCTCCTGTTGAATTATCTTTTACCGTATAAAGAGTAACACTGTCATGCCAAACAGGAGCACTTTCTACTTGCTCAAATACAAGTCCCAGCAGCTTCTGGTAAATATTCAGCAAGCCTTCTGTAACAGCCTCAATTGGGAAGTATTCCTTCAGCTTTTCTTGATCTATGGAGTACTTGAGCTCTTCTGTTTTGTTCATATAATAATGAAGATCCCATGCATTGATTCTTCCATCATAATCAAAGTTTCTTTCTTCACACTCCTCCTTCTTCAAATTTAGAATGAATTCTCTTTCCTTCTTAACCAATGGCTTTAGCTTTTTACTCAAATCATCTGAAACAAAGATTGCCTTGGAATCAACTTCTGTGTTCCTTACTATAATGTGTATTCCTACAAAATACACTCATAACTAAGTACATGCCCAAGAGTGGATGCCAGCATTTTCCCTTGTTGACTACCAGCAAGCAAATTATCTCTTACCATGTCTTAATGAATTTTAATTGCATGCATGCTATAAATAATACAATAGTCCACATAGGCCTATCAGTACTGTAAAGGGTTTTGCTAAATTTAGACTTTTTCAAAGACATCAGAAATGGAAAGTAACACTCGACGTTTTTGCTTGATGCCTTTGATTTTAATTCATGTAATCTCTGTTCTCTTGATGTGCTTCTGCAGAAATGGCCAAAGACTACAACTACTATTAGTTACTGCAAGTGCAACACAAAATTCAAACACTACTTTTTCTTCTGAGACTTTTCAAAACAGATTGTGACCTACTTCTCACTGAAGTCCTATAAAAGAACATGAGACTAAAGAGTTCTTGCCTGTACAACGGTTAGCTTCTTGACTACCAAAGCCACTGGATATTAATCTCTATGATCCCAATTTTTTCCAATATAGCTTTTCTTGGACAAAAAAGGGTCATACCACTATGAATCCAATATTTTGAATATAAAATATTTATGCTTACTGAAACTCCCATAAAGCACATACTGCACTTATTGTCTTGTAAGTATTTCTGGACTGCCAGACATCTTTTTTATTCCTTAAGAATTCAGGTTAATGTTCACTATCAGTACCTAGAGTGTAAAATTTAGGAACTGCCACTCCTGTTTCTAGATAGGCTGTAAGGCACTACATGCGTTCACATGACTGAAATACTGTTTGCAGCTTGTATTATGCTAAACTCAGAATATGTCATAGGACAGAATACTTTTCTTCCTAGCCATAAGATCGGCTGATGAACATTGATTTAAAACATTAACATATATGAACAAACCAGAGCAAATTATACCGTCATGCTTGTAGCTGAGGATGTATCAAAAGAACTAAATTAAAGCTGACAATTAATTTGATGAACTTTTGCCCTCTGCAAGAATTACCATGAAATATTATATTTATGAATAGAAAAATATATGACCTCATCCTGTAAAAAGTTAAAGTCACAACAATAACTGCTAACTTATGAGGTCTGTCAGCTTCAGAACAAATGAAAAAACCACAGTATTACATAAGCCCATTTAGAATTACAAAAATATAATGGATAGAAAAGAGTCCAAACTACTTTAAGTACATTTAAAAAGAACAGGTAATCCTAACATTTAATTATAAATCAAAATTAAGTGTAAGTTCACTGACAAATATATGGATAATTGGTATTGTCAAATATGGAGCTGAGCTCACACCATAACAGGAGAAATGTGACAGAATTACAGGTGAAGGAAGAGGTGCATTTGAACCTCTTTATTGATGTAAGAATACAAAAAACCCACTACCACCAAACAGACTTTATTGCTGTACTGAATTGTCTTGGGGGGTTTAATTATAGGATATATCAATATACAATCCTAAGTGGTGTTAGGACACATTAATAAAAGAGCACATACTATTCTGTGGAACAACATAATCCCAGAAAGTAGGAGTTAAGACTATGCACAAGAGCAGGGCCCACTGAGGTCAACAGGATGACTATAAATTTGTGAACCACTCAGTTTAAAGTTTTCAAGATATCTCTCTTTTCAGATCAAATTCCATTAGAGGGCTTTGGAATTCCAGATTTAATTTTTAAATTCAGCTCATGGAAGTTGCATCATCGCATACTGAAATCTTTCATTATACTTACTGCAGTTTTATCAGAAAGACACTAAGGCTACAGATGCACAAAGATTTGCAGTTAACCTAAGGAAATGAAAAGCTGCAACTGTGACACAGCCTCCTGAACTAATAAAATTGCTTAGGTTGCACATTATTCTGGTTCTAAATTAGGATATCTGCATTTTGAGGCAGAGAAAGACATAACCGCTTCCCTATATTGGCTGTCACAGAGCAGTTATTTTCAGATTTTTGTCTTGATTCCCTGTTTTAGAGCAATTGCATTTGTAGAGCTATGGTCCGAAAAAAATATATGCCAGAACAGAAGCAACAGAGAGTTCCTTTTCTATTTCAACGCGATGGACACTGTGACCCAATTATGTATTTAAATTTAACTTGGCCAAGGAGTCATGTTGCCACACCACATATAAAAGTAACGTTTATAAATAAGAACAAACCTAAGAAGGCTGTTACGTTATCTGTGCTCTTTGCAGTGTTTACCTCCAGGACAAAGTTGGCATGTGTATTATAGCCAAGAAGCTCTGCCACTTTTGCCCTTAGTGGAAGCAATTGCTGAAGAATTTTTGTGTTTTCCTAAAAAAGAAAGGAGGCAAATTTGTTAAGTGAAATCAGAAAATGCATGTTATCAAAACAATTATCTGAATAGTATCTGTAATCATAAGAAACAGAAAACATTTAAAATTAAACACTTTAAGATATAAATATGTAATAATGTAAGTTTAACTAGATTCTTGTAATTTTTTTGTCACAGCATTTGACTGCAGGTAGCTATTGGGTCATTACTGTCCCTACTATAATTTATCTGTTTTAATTAATCGAAAGATATACCATTTCATTCTAGGATAATAACAAACCTTTCACTGTTGCAAGGATTTTATTTCCTTCATGAATCATTTAAATGTGAAAAATGACTGGGAAATGGCTGACAGCAGGCTTAATTGCTTGTTAGTGGTGAAGACAGACTGCAAAGCTATTGCGACAACATTCAAAGCTTGTTTGCAAATTTCCCTCTTTTGCCACACATTGTCCCTTTCTGACAACAGCAGTCAGAGAAAGAGATCTGAAACACAAAAAACCCAGACCCTGACCTAAATGTGGTGGAGGATCCCTGGGAAGCTGAAAACGTAACTGTGTTAACCTCCAATCCTGGAATAGAGAGATTTCTCAGGGAAACACCTTTTTTCAAGCACTCAGGTTTGAAGACTGTCCCACAGTTTTAAAACCAAATCCCTTTAAGTGTGCGGACTTGCAGAGCATTCAGTTCTTGGTGCCATTTTATCTTACCTTGTTCTCTTCACATTTTCCAGCACTTCAAGTACAAAAGCTCAACTCTGCCATTATTCTCTAATGAAGAGTTGATACAATTGCCTGAATAACATTTCTTCGATCCATTCTACCCTTTCCATTATTTTTGTACCTGTCTAGGTGCCTGGCCTCATCAGTATCAAACAAATTATTTGTGAAGTTATTTCTTTTCATAAGGCATGTTTCCAGCTATTTTTCAGATAATTAAACGAATCTTTTATAAAAATTAGGGTTTTTTTTAAAAACATCTAATTAAAATTCTCAACAATATGCCATGTGTTAATTTCACATTTAATCACCTGTATTTCTTAAGTAGAATGTGTGCTTAAATAACCCCTCTCATTCTGAAGAATCTCAAAGTACTGCAGAAGCTACAATCAGACATTCTCCAGGAGGAAGATGCCAGTAAGCAGCTGCAGAACACTGCAAGGAAATACAGCAAAATCCTCTATTTACAGCACCACTGAAACTTTAAGATATGGACACACACACAGGCGGATCATCAACCTCTAAGGTCTTCAGATGTCAGAATAAACTGGAGCAAGGAATTATTAAAGATCACACTGATATTTTGGTTTCATAGTACTGGACAATATATAGTACTCAAATCTAACACTTGAATGTCTAGTTCCATTATCTGTCATTATCCTGTAGAACAGTTAATATACAACATACCTCTTTGCATCTTGAGTTAAAGGCATATTCCATTTTTCTCCTGGTTTCTGAAATGCAGCACCTCTTCATGACAGGAAAATAGTGGGGATATTTTAAAGTAATTTTATATTTGTCTTCCTCAGTCTTCTCTAAACTCTTAATAAAGTCATCAGGAAGGCCTTCTATAGAACACAATTTAATAAACAGTGTTTACCAGAGTTACTGACTCTCCTCTTTTTGTAAGATTGATGCATTTGTTTTGCTGCAATCTAATTTGACATCAGAAATCTACACAGAAATATAACCCCTCTTTTCACAACTATTTGCTAAAACTTTTTCAAATCACAACAATCAAGTAACAACGGAAACACTAGTGAGTGAAAGAGAAATATACGTAAGGCTATTAGATAAAACCTGAATATGACATTTTAAATGTCCGGTGTTATTAAAGCACATTTTATGCCATGCCCTTCAGATGAAGAATGCCCAAATTCTCTGTCACATGAAATCTCTAGATCAGATAGCTAAAATATATTGCAGGACAGGAAGGTTTTTCCAATCATTGCAAAGAATATAATACACAGGGGATTGCCTAATGGTGGAGAACTGAGAAAAGAAGCAGAGAATAGTAAAGTTATGACCAAAAAAAAAAGGAGGACAGATATGCTATCTTGATGCAAGGCAAACACTTCAGGAAGCACAAATCTTTGAAGAGATCATGAACACCTGCAAAGGGTAATTCTGAACTGACTTTGGGGAAGGATTAAAAGGGAAACAGAGAAGACTGGAAAACAGTCTGAATTTTACTCGATCTAACCATCATTCACTGGGCTAAAAACAATTACTCCAGTAAAACTGGAAGATCGAAGAAATGGAAATACTACTCACCAAGTTCTTCCTTAGAAAATACAAGAAATGTGTTTTCCTCATTCAGGTTTCTGTTGAAGTCTATACACAGCTCACTCAATTTTTTCTTCATTGTCTTGATTTCCTGTACCAGGTATAAACTGAACTTAGTGGAAAAACAAAAGTCAGACTTGGCAATTATTATCCTTGACATGAATAGTATTTTACTTTCTCCTGCTAGGCTCTCTACTAGCCAACAGTGAATACCAGCACTGAGCAAGTAATACACTGCAGGCATCTTCATACTTCACTCTCCCTCAGCCTCCTTTTTATATTTCTTTTGGTCGTGAGCAATATTGTTGCCAGTGAGCGCTGGATTGGGGTTATTGCTCCAACATTTCAAATGTGTCCTCGACTCAGAGGGGACTGAACACATAAACATGTTCTCTGAACAGCATTTTGTGCTAACATTCAATTATTTTCTTTTATTTTAAAAGCCTAAATTACAATTTTAAGTGTGAAAATATCCATTAAAATCAACAAGAATCAAGGGAGTAAAAATGCATGCAACCTACTGAAAAACACTCCTTTGGAACTGTATAGGTATGACAAAAAGAAGAGAATACCCACACAAGACAAGACCATTCCAAAACCTTTTTTAAAATCCTGATATTCACCCATCTGAAAGTTCCTAATATATCTCATAGCATGTCTCTACCCCTTACTGTCAAGTTCACATAAACATGGTAGTTACCAGTAGAAGAATACACACCAACTACAAAACTTGGCAGATTATAATCAGTCAAGTTTTTACTTTAATTCAACTATTGCCTCCCTATGAAGTATTTCAAAATTCCTTTAGAGGCATCAGTTGCCCTTAAGCAATGCAAATACATGTGAAACTGTTCCCACTAACTGAAGGATGTGGATGAAGAATGATTATTTTCTACAAAGGGTAAAGTCTATTCAAGAGTCATAAATCAAGATTGTTATACAACATCACTCAGAATTTAAAGATTTTACTTCATTATTTTCAGAAGTGACAAGTGCTTTTATATGCTTGGGTAAATTCTCCCTTAATGGAGCCAAAATTTTCAGTGCAGCTTGTAGCCTTTAAGCTACCTCAAGGTTTTTTTGGTCAAAATGTTAAAATCTTGGACACATTTTACCACATTGGCTAATAATTGAAATTAAATAGCTGTGTCTTTGTAACAATTATACGTACTTATGAAGCTCTGACTCACTGACACTTTTGATAGGCCTGTTGACTAGGAATCTAATTTAGGTATTCACTGTAATCAGAATATATAACAAAACTCCTCCAGATAGGCTTCTTTTACTCTGGAAGGCTAAGAAAGGTAATGCATACCACCTCTATCCATGGAGTACCATGGATGTCTAACAGATTAATTTAAAAACCTTAAGGTGACTGAAGTCTAAAGGATGGACCTGGAGCTAAGAACAGTTAAGATCAGAGCAGTAATTAAGCAGGTCCAAAAGCACAAAGTTCAAATAAATATTTAGTACAGCTATACAACCATAATTTCATCCCTTCAACAGTTTGTCACCTTTGCTTTATAAACTAATTGTCCATATTTACATTCTGCACTTCTTTAGGAAGATGGAGTCCGTTTCTTTTCCCCACTTGCACTGATTTCTCTAGGTATCGCTTTGTTTCAGGCTTTATATTTTGAAGATTGCAGGTTTGCTGAAATGACAGTACAGAATAATTGAATTTACAGCACAGTGTAAGAAATGTAGCAAGCATTATAAACGTCTGAACAGAGTTGTTCTTTAGAACACCACCGTAGTAAAAAAAGAACACCCCGGACTTTTGTGTGAAGGACTTTCCAAAAACAGTTACCTTACACAATAGTATTTTTATAACAATGTAGCATGGTTTTAAAATAATTTTCTTTTACCAAGTATCTCAGCACATTTACATGCTGCCATAATGGCAAGGCCTTTTTGTTTATAGTACAGTGCACTTAAGCTTTTTGTGTAGAAATAGCTTTCGTATACATACTTGGAAGAAAATCAGTGCTATATGGTAACACTGTACGTTAAAACTTGGAGGGAATAAAAAAACCCCCAAAAGATCAGATGTGTCACTGAAGTTTAGCAAATGGCACAAAATTTAGGCATATACTTTTTCTCTTTCAGAACAAATCAATAAGTGACAACAAATGAAAACAGTATTTCCATGTCTGTTTATGCCATTATAAAGACTCTTGAATGGTCATTTCCTAAAGCAACCAACATTAAGAGACAAGATACTGGTTGTAAGAGAATATGGATCAGTCCTCTGAGGGTGTTCCTTCAAACTGACCAAGCGTAACTGTTTAATTCAGAAACTTGCCATTTTGTCCTCAATTGAAAATGATGCTGTACACATTCTGATTTTATCTTCCCTCATCTAAAAGTGAACATTTAAAAAATGTTATTAACTTACAATCCTTCAGTTAAGTTCACCTTCAAATATGAAGCTGTTGGAATTAGCTCTGACTTGTCTTAATAACCCTTTTGCCAGCTTACCTACACACAATTAATTCTTGACTAGCATCTCTGAAAAGTAAGGACGTTGAATCATGCAAATTTTATAAAGTATTACACAACTGTGTACAGCTGTGTACAGTTTAGATTTGTTTTTACTCTGCAAAGAGCCACAAGTCCCAGTAGCATTATGCTACAACAGGACTGCTAAGCATTAGTACAATCGTGCCTAAAACTCTTTTATACCAACACTTTATATGCAAAAATTTCTAAGTCCAGCAAAAAAATTTAAAACAATCACTTCACTTTGTGATAAGCTAACTTTTCTAAAGCAATAGGCAGATTTAACTTAGTTTACCAATACTGTCATATGATGAATGATGAGTATTTTTTCTTCTTAGTATCACCCGTTTACAGGTAATTCTTAAAAGAATCCATAGACTCATGAAAGGATGATCTAACTACTATAGGTCACCACACAGCTGAAGTCAGTGATGACTGAGCCTTGTGATTGCATGGCATACTTTTCTACCATGGCTATGATTTTTTTGCTGCATTTGGCTGTCGCTTTTTTTGTTTGTTTATTTTTAAATAAAAGGATGTAAATGGTGGAAAACATCTTTTGGGAGGATCATAAGCGAAGAAAATCATGCCCTCTGTCCTCTCCAAGTCAAACCTCACATCTCCATCCTCATTTGTGATAAATGTGTAAGGCAAGCCAAACACAATATTTTGCAACACAAAGATAAAAAGAATGCTATTACCCGACTCCCTGTGACACTCCGGCTTCCTGCTCTGCTTCTGGCAAAGAATACACCCTGAAATTCTGCAGCTTCATGAAGAGCTTTATGCTATCAAGCACAACATCTAAAAGTGTCAATGCTGTGATATTGAGTACAAAAATATTTGTAACAATCAGAATCTTCACATAGTGTTTTTCCACTGGAAAACCCACAATTCCAGGGTTCTTTTTTCTGACCTGAGCAGTGTGATAGAAAAAGCAGGAGTTCAGAACGATAGAGGTGAAAAATGCAGATACTGTCACTATAGTAACATTTGTATTGTGCTAACTGTGCTGGAAGGCTCAAAAATAGAAAGGCTGAGAAAAAAAATGGAGTACTCTAATCTCTATAAAAAGACACTGCTTTATTGCAGTAACAGTTAAGGACACAGGATTGTGAAAAGTCTCACTGAGGTATTTAGGCATTGTGAGGGATGTCCCATCCCCTCCATTGGGCATATAGAACTGTCATGCCCCTGAATATCTCCCAGGCTGAAACCCAGCAAAGATTTTAGGCAGCAGACAGGAATTCGAAACACTAATTTTAAGCCCTTAAAGCCGGTGACTATTGGCTCCTTCTAAAGCTAAGAAAGAGATCTTTTTGGAGAAAAAGGAGGAGAAAACTAAGTTAGTGTTCTTCATCCTTCTCTTGATGACATTACATCTCTCCATACACTTCAAAATAAATCAATGTTAAATAACTTCTAGTCTTAATATTAGCCTTTTTGAAGTTTACCTGCATCACAGACATGCTTAAGATAAGGATGACACACATTCAAAAAGACCTGTCAGGTCTTTAAGGGTAAGCAAGTGTATAAACCCTCACAGACACAGGAACCAAGGGTGGTCTGTGGTCATCTGTGAACTTCAGTCTGGTCAGGATGGTCGATGTCATCCTGTGTTTCTTTGATGAACAATTTCCAACACAGGAGTGCTAATTTTGAATACACTAAACACATGAAATTTTGAAACTTTCCAGAAGTTTTAGAACGGTCAGCATTGATGACTTTATAACATTTCATACTTGTTTTGGACAACCATGCTACCTTACTGCATTAACAAATCTTCAGGCAAAATAAGAAACAAAACCTACTTAGAATATCATGAACAAAAACTGCAGCAGTTGTTTACATCAGGCTGAGTTTCCTGAGGGTGTGTGGGTGGAGAAGATTGGCAACATTCTTAAGCATGCCTCTGCTAGCCAACATGTGCAGATGTTAGGCGTAATAAAATTTAAAATTATAGTTTCACTACAAAAATTCACCTTTATTCCAAGTTTCAGAACCCAAAATAAAAGTTTTCTAAAGAATAAGATCTGGAGCATATTCAACAATGTAAACTTATGCAGGAATTTTTTCCCTAATGTGTGGTGAAAAGAAAGAGACTAGATTATTTTCAGGTTTAGGGTTTTTTTTACTAAGTACAAAAACCTCACACATCATTCACCACAAACAGTTCTTAATTAATAAAGAATACTAAACAGTTGTTAACTTAGAAATGTTTAGACCTTGTTAAAGGGAGCAAAAACATACAGGATGTCCTTGAGATCAAGCAGATTTACTCATCTTTTAGTGGAATGACTGCATTATAAATAAGATCGGAGTGTGAGGGCCCTCATTCTCCTCACTCCATTTTAATCTGGTCCCTGTAAAGGATCGTGAAATAGAATTCATGTACCTGAACTATTAAATCCTCAGTGAGGCCATGAAAAATATGATTTAATCAAAATGTTTTACTGGCTCATTTGAACTGCTAAAATTATTTTAGCAAAACATTTCCGTTAGTGGAAGTAATTTTTTTTATGTTCTCCTGGAATCTGACTTTTCAACTGGGAGTTTCTAACAGGAGAAGGCGTTAGAAACTTACCAAAAATTAACAAGAATTTTGTGATCTGGAAATAGCAAGATTTGACCAGTCTGGCATTATCGGCAATTTCACATCTGTGCTACAGAAAAACCTGCTACAACTTTCATAGTTATTATGAAGCTGATGTATGCTCAAAGATTGCATCTCTGGAAAACTAATACTGAAACATGCTTGCATGCTTCAGTTAAGTGAAGAAAAACTTCTAAAAAAATTAAATGGAGGTTTAAGCAACAATTGTAACTGTTATAGAAGCCAAGTATTGCTGCAAAGGAAAATGAAGCAGGAAAGCACAAAGTGAAAAATATTTAACAAAAAAGATTATAGGAAAGTAACACTAGTGAATAACAGCAATCAGTTTTCACTAGCTATGATCAGTAATTCCTGTAAATTAAAAATAGATAGATACACAGATGTGGCAGATTAGCCCTAAATGTATCGGTGTATACTATACTGGAGGGTGGGGGAAATCACAACAAATAATAAATCCATCCATTTAATTAATAGCAACAGAGCAGGGGGGAAAAATCAACATAAAGCAGAGGGGGGCAAAAAACCAACATAAGTCACTATCTGCCAATACACAAAGAAGGTCCTCAAATGGGGCTATTAAATACCTCCACAAACGCTTAAACAATACCCAGCTAGAGGAAAACACTTGAAAATGCGCTTAAAAACCACTGGAATACCAGAAAGTGGTATTTGAAGGCACTTTAATAAGATGCTGCAAATATTATTCAGGTTCCCAGTCAACGCTGCAAAAAGCATAAATGACTCCAAGAAATAGGGCTGCAATATATTATCAGCACAACAAGAACATTAAAAATTGGTGGGGTTGAATGGAAAGATTCAGGTCTGAAGCACAGACAAATGTACGTATTTTAGTTTTCACATCAGATAGTTTTCTTGTATTAACTTTAAATTACGCTTCTGGAAAATTATTACTAAATGTCACTAGATGCATTTGAACACAAACAAATGTTCTTCTGTTTGAGGTACAAAAAAAACAGTACAAATGAAGAATCAAGATACCTGTAGGTGCTCAATTAGAAGGGAAGCTAAACAGACACAAAAGGGATAGAAACTAGTTCAACAGTGAATGTATCTTTTGACTCAGTTTTATTTTGAGCATACATTGCTCAAAATACAAACAATATATGAGGAGGAGTATACAATGTACCTGTCTGTAATTAGCAGATCAAAAGAGGTAATTTTTGAGGTCACCCATAATTGTATGTTCTCATTAACTTTCATAACTTAAAACTCAACTTTAAAATTTAAAATTCTCAATAACTTCAATAAACAACAACTTTGGACACAAATTCAAAAGCAATATAAGCCAACCTATATACATTGCTATACTGCCTCTTTTCTTCCTCCCCCCTTGGTGATGCTCTGGGCAAACCAGTTCAAGAAGCTCAGCCAGCATAAAACAATAAGTTTTATTTTTCCTGATGGGTTTCTTTCTGCCAGTTAGCTTCCTTGTACCGGCTCATTGGAAGACTAGACAAAAGTCAAAGCCATTGCAATGGAGAGAGAAGGATACATGCACCTAGACATGACAGGCAATGAGTGGGAGCACCCAGTTACACTCGCTTAAGTTTTTGCGGAACCACAGCCTTTTTGTATAGCTGTGTACTTCTGGAAAGATTTGACTGGTATGGACATAGGGGAAACTCACATAGTGATGGGCATCATGAAAAGCGCTGTGGATACTAACTTCTTTAGAGAAAAGTTCTTCACTACTGTAATTTTATCTACATTTTTGAAAGTTAGGCAGATATCATTGTGATTTACCTGCAAATAAGCAATCTTCTGAAACACATCTTCTCTCATGCTCATCTCCACATCAAAATTAGAAAGCTTTTTGTCAGCTTCTGTACTTGCTAAGCGTACCTCTTTGTCAGGTGAGACATGCTGGGGAAAATCCAACATGCTTCTTTCCACTGTTTAAATAAAAGGCAATGAACACTTACATAGAAGGCTAGAAATACATTAAGGATAAGGAACTTCCCCCCTTCTGATATTTATAGAAGACATAAGAAACAAGTACCCAAAGCAACCTGACACTATAGATCAGGCTTGAAACAAATAAAGTGATTACGGGTAACGTAAAAATGAATAGGTGAAAGGACAAAACTGCACAGGATTTTTAAAAAATGAACATTTTACAGAAATTATCTACTACCCAAGCCTAATTATCTCATCTTCTTACTTCTACAAAATCAAGTGAGAGTTGTATAAATATGATACATGATTTTTGAAAGATGAACCATTTGTAAGCGAAGACTGATATTGTTTCCATGTTAGCATTTGAAGTGAAAAGCTCTGAATCTTTCAAACAGACCCATCTGTCCTGAAGTTATTTTCACATTGTTATGAGAACAGAGTGAAATCCCCATCCCTTCTGTGTTTACAGAGAAACAATAAGACAAACATGGAAGATTCTCAACTTCTGGAGATCAGAAACTGGGTAATACTACCTTTTTAGAATAAACTTTTGAGATTAAGTAAATCCTTGCTCATTAGAGGAATATTGCATCTTATAATGACATTGAATAGCAATGCTAAAATAGAAATGAATCCTTATGACCAGCTGAATTAACTTAATTCAAAACCAATTAAAATTTCACTCCTCTCCAGCTCCCCAAAAGCACATTTTAGAGTAACAATATTTTAGGATGAATTAAAGCTTTGTAATTCTACGTCATCTGAAATTATTTTATCAAACCCTGAGATACTTGCAGCCCTTCAGAAGCCTCTGGAACGCAAACGTGGGCATATGGTTCTTCTTCAATTCCATAGGAAAATTTCCCCCCCTCCTGTCCTTATGCCAAGATGTTTTAGAATGGTGAAGTGAGTTTTGGCAGTTTCCAAGTGAAACATAAGGCCTATTGTCATCTGTGTCTTTTCACATAACAAGTTTCAGTTACTGGGGTAGTTCTTTCATGTACATGTGAAAGGGACACACAGGCCTTAAAAATCCAAGGGTCTAATGGAAGTCTTGCTGTGGTAATATATCAATATCATATGCCATTACAACAATTATACCAAATACACTGGTGCAATTAAAACTGAATCTGACAGGAAGCTGTTTGGATGAAGATTACTCGGTCTTTCTGCCAGCACCAATTCCAGTCAATTCACTGGACATGCCTAAATTGTAATTCTAAGTAATGTGAAAGCCAGACTAATATATTACAGTTCAATAATTTCAGCTGCAGGCTGCTCTTTTTTGCTAGGCGAAAATTTTGCTCCAAGCCAAGGTGGCTGTTTTCAGCACTTCTGTTGCTACTGCAGAAATTTTAGAGGATTTAAGAGAACTTGATATTTTATTACACTACTTTTTGAGTCATGCAGCCACCATCTGATAGGTGTTTCAGAACAAAGCCACCCAAGACACATTTTTATTTTTCCCATCTCTTCTGACTGACAATTATTAACAAATTAACTGAATGACCTGTGTTTGACCATTAAATTCCATCCATGTATTGGCACATCTTGATAATTCATTCAGAACAACCTAGATTTGACTGCATGACCAACAACTCTCCCTGGATTCTTCAAGGCCTTGCAGGCCATAATATAAAAATGAGCAAATAAAGCAGTCTTCTTTCAAAAAAAGCATTAAAAAATTCCCCCGTTTTCAACCATCACATTTTCTCCACTAGGACCTTATCAATCTTTCCATTGTTCCATTTGACTTGCTTGTCTCAGATTCTGCACTGTCTGCAAAAAAGCACTGCTTATCAGGTTTGAATGTATTATGCATACCACAGACATTGTAGTCTACACTGTTGTACATTCTCCCCTAGTGGTTGTAAACAGTTGCAAAAGAAAAGGCAACTGTGTGGAGCTTTACATGCAAAAAGAAAACAGGTGACCAATGCAGTTCTCTGGATGCATCAAAGAGATCAGAAGCACAGTTTTGCCAAAGCTTATTTTTGTCTCTAGAATAAAGTAGCAAAACTTTGTAGCTGATTGTGTTAACGTATTCCTGAGAGGTCCTGAAATATTATTATGGCCAGAGGACCCTCGAGAGGCCTCTACACATTCCACACAAGAACAGCAAGGATCAGAATTGTAAGCAACAATTCTCTTTTCTCAATGTTTCTTTATGTGCGGATGGAATGCCCTATGGAAAGAATCAGAGAAAACATACACTAACCTGCATATTCCACTTCTATATCTGCCAGGGCCTGTACAGTGTTTTCATGTGTTACTTCTCCAAAATCAAGTGTCCCAACACTGTCATATACATACTTTGTCTTCCTGATTAGTTCTTCTGTTCTTGTTCTAATTTGCTCTGGTGACAGGTCCCATCTCAGAAGGTTTCGGCCTGATGCTATGGATGAAGAAGCCTTGAGCTGGCTAGTAATTTCTGCTCCTAATGTCATTCTCAACACAAGCTGTGGCCCAACAGACCTGAAAGTATAAAAATTATCTTTGCACAGCAATATTCTAGTTCAAGAAGTAGTTTATAGTAAACGTAAAAAAAAGGCAACAGACCTTTAATAATTAGAGAATATTTTTAGAAGCAGGAACAAAGTTCTTTTTAGAGCCATAGCTTGGCCAGCAGTACCATAACCAGCTGTTACCCTTATCAATTAAGTCTAATTTTAAATAAATCAGACGTCTGTCTTCTACTTTTTCCATCTAGAGGATGACTAAGTGCAGACAGTGATAACAACTTTGGTATTGGCAAAACCAGACACACTAAGTTACTATTCAATCTTCTAAGAAAAATGGAACTACAGTTGCTGAAGCTCTACAGAAACAGAGAGTATTTGCATTTTTAAAATAAGAAATAAAACCCACATAGTGATTTGTAGATTATGATGACCAAGAACTACAAAGATGCACAAAACGACACAAAAAAGGTAATTTGGTCATGTTCATTATAACAAATAATTTTATATTTATACAGGATGTCTGCTACATAATCAGCCATGGGAGGAAAACTTCTAGTTGTTACACATTTGAAAATTTATTCCTCTAATTGCTGAGGATTTTAAATTGACAGTTTCACTTTATTGCCAAAAGAGGTACATAAGACTACTGTAGCTTATGTACTATTAATCCTGATTATATAAATCAACTACGTTTCAGCTTTAGCTAGCAGAAAGTTTACATGTGTAACTGATCTTAGTGTGCTGTGCAATCAATGGCTGCCTTTTCACTAATCTTTTTGACAATATTAGAAAAAAAGTGACTTGGAGCAATGAATCCAAATATAAATTAAGAAATTACTGACTTCAGAAATACAGGCTTCTGCACTCCTACCGCAACAAACCAACATTCAGCTTGGTTGTATAAAGGAGAAGGATATGGACTCAGGCAACTGACTGAAGTGGGGCTAATAAAAACCCACGCAGTCAACAAGATGTCCACCTGGCGACTAGATTAATAGCTTTGTTATATATGAAGTAGTTGCTGAGGAAGGTAATAATTTAAGGTAATTAAAAGACAGCTTGCATTCAACTTGCTGCAGTGTTTAGTATCATAAGATCATAGGAGCATCATAGGAGGATCTCAGGCTGGCAGAGACTTACTATCTGCCTCCCTGTTTCAGTTGCATAATTAAAAAAAAAAAAACACATGTTGTTATGGTAATAATGACAAGTCAAAATTTACAACCATAAGTAAAGAAATACAGAAACATAGAGAGCTTGCTCCTAAAAGGGATGTTTACTTAACACTATTTTACCTTTTCCTCTTAACGCTAGCCACTGTACCTGTATTAATTTTATTGCAAAACCAGTCTGGTATGTGCATAAGTGCTCAGATAGGTTTTGGCATACAATGCAGGGAGCATGCATAAAAGCATAGGCAATTTTAGCCTGAAGGAAAAACAAAGCAGAGGAGTGAAATGCCAACCATCTGAAGAGAGCCGCACACAGGGCTTCTGTTTGAAGGCAAGACTTTTTGTTAAAAGTCTCATTCATCTATAGGAAGAATTCTCTAGAAACAGCCTAGCCAAAATTATATTTATGAACTACACTTCTATCTATGCTTTACGTTAAGAACTTCTTTTCCTTGTTACCACAGTTTCTTCAAATCTTCCCATACCAGCATAGGCAAGATGTTTACTTTTCCCTTCTACTGGCATACAGAAATGTCAGTGTCCAGCATACTGACGATTTAACTCTGAAAATGAAGCCTGAATAAAGAATACTCCTTCCACCTCTGTTCTCTCTCTGATACCAGCTCAGCTGGTAATGCCTTAATGCCTTCATAGCTTCTCCACTGGACTACTGGAACTTTGAATCTCAGAAGTTTATGACAAATGACGATGCTTTCATGAAAGCAAAAGTATTAGCATTCTCAGAATGCATTAGTTTGCCATCCCCCAAACCCACTGAATCCTACCCTGAATCTACAAATCTGTTAAAGAACAGTATTTCATTAAGCTAGGAACAGCTTCCCACAGGGCTGTCCTATGTCTGGTTTTCTACACATTGCTAGTACAGCTCTGGTACAACCTCAAGGGAGCCAAAGGGGAACCTGCTCAAAAGTAGGTTCAAGGCTTTTCACAGCGAACATCAGAAAGAATACAAAATATGCCAAATTAAGGTCAAAATAAACATAAAATAGAATCAAAGGAAAACAACTGCCTGAACAACATAAAATCTGACAACTATGCTAAAGTGCAGGATATGAAGCAGATATTCTTTTTTAAAGAGAACCTACAGCTTTCTGTTATTCATTACCTTCACCTAGACATGTAGAAAACACAGCCGTGCCACTAACCAATTATATATTATGAGAAACAAACACTAAAATACTCAGAGCACAACAGATTATATTAATTTCAGACTGCCCAGCACAAGTAATTAATAATTAAAGTTGAACTGATTTCATGAAATTGAATGCAAGGACCCTGATTACTGCAGAGCATTACTTCTAAATACCAAAAAAAAATGCCACCTGATTTTCTTAGTATGTTGGCTAGTTGCATTGAGGAATATACATATGAATTTGGCAGCTGCAAAAATGACTGCCATAAATGCCAGCAAGTGGTTGCCTGTCTGTTAGAGACTGGAAAACACAGAACTACCTAGTTTTGAAATGCTGATACCTTGTCTCCTCCTGCTGATACAAGGAAGCAGTCGTTTATATAGACTAACAAAGGCAGTACCAACTCAGAAAGACCTGAAAATCTTTCTAATTGACCAAATTAAGGTGGGCCTTCAAAAACTGTAACATAACTTTTCACATAAAACCAATCACTACACGCAACTCTTCAAACAATCATCTACAGACATGTGTTGTTACCTTGCTACCAGTCAATCAGATTGTACTTAGGGCCAGTGTAACTGACATCAGCTGAATAAAAAACAACATACAAGTAAAATATATGTGCATGTGAAATCTTGGCCACATCTTTCATGGCTTAGTAGTTCATATTCTTTGTAACTATAAAACTAAATAAATTCCCCAAACTCCATGTATCATACTGCAATAAAATTGATAATTTACTAACTTTATCTTGTTTGTTCAAGAAAGAAACAATGCCAAAATTAAAGATTTAATAGACTATAAAGAAACAAGAGTATAGCTAAAGTAGTATGACTGTTTCAAAAATGCTGTGCAACTGCACTTGCCATGTTATTAGAGAAAAAATATTACAGTACATTGTATCACTGAGGGAAACTAACTTCACAGATATAAACTGGAAGATAAATTCTATTAATAATGGTAGGAACCAGATACAACAGCAAACAACTTTTTTCAAATAGCAACTGAACCAGCAAGATGCAACTATAATTTTAGACTTGCTTTTGGTAAACAGCAGCAGGAGCCAACCATTGCTCGGACTGAGCAATTAGAAGTTGATTCAGTTTAAATTAGACAGGAGGATAAACAAATGAAGGTCTGTAAATAAAGTTACATGTATACCACAATTATCCCATATGGCCATGGGTAGGCTGTTGCTAATGCCTGAACTGACTAGTTCAAACTTTTTCAGATATTACACTCAATTTTCTGCAGTGCGGTGTGGAATGGTAGACATATCTAAACAAGCCTGGGTGAGGGATAAGGTTCATGTCCAGCAGCAGCATTGCCTTATTCTTCTTCTTTCCCATTCTTCCCTCTGCTGCTCATTTCTGTCCCTGTATACCACTCCCATCAATGACAGCAGCTTAACTGGTCATACTTGAAGAGTCAGGGCAGCATGCAGATGAAAAATGAAGGGGACAAAAAAAATGTAGGAGGGACAGCTTTTTTTCAGCTTATCAGTTCCATCATCCATTTGATATGTGACTTCAAAACAGTTGTGCTGGCCTAAACGAAGGATCAAGTGTCAATAGCCATCTGAGCCTGCATGACTGCTAGGAACAGGTAGGAAATGCATGGATTTAGTCTAGCAAAAGAAGTCTCAAGATGATTACTGTCATTAAGCATACCATTTAAATGCCCCAAAGTGAAAAAAGCTATTAATGCTAAGAAGCAATACTGACATAAGAACAAATTAGAATAAATTGATCATGTAAGCTAGAATTTTACGAGACATTTATAACCATCAGGGCAGTAAGATTCTGAAACAGCTGCCCGATAAGAACCAGGAAGTAAAACCACCTCTATTCTTAACATGGAGCTTGACCAGCTTATAAAATATAGTACTTGGTTACCTAAGGTAGCACAAGACTAGACTTGATCACCCCAACTGTTCCTTCCAGTCCCTATGTTCCTGTGAGGTCCTTCAAAATTAAAGCACCTTTACTTATACTTCATTTTTACTATCAGTATCTATCTGGCCTCTCTTGGCAACTTGCACTGTCCTTTTTCTTGGCCATCTAATTTCAGTGGAACGACACACAGGGCAGACTGAAATATATTATGCATTTGCGCACTGCTTCATCCGTCTATGAGAAGTTCAGGAGGAAAAGCACAGAAGGTTTGGTTTGCACTTTCAGCTACAGAAGGTATTACAGAAGCAGCTGTTTTTACAAATTGTGGTATTAATCTGCCAATCCCAAAACCAGTAAGAATGATAATTTCTACCAAAAGTAGTGTATATTGAATAACAGCTTAAAAGCTTAGTAGCTACTTCTAAAAGAGAATTTTAAAGAAGAAAACAAAGCTGCTTTGTTACAGACTGCTATCATTGCTATTTTTGCTAGAATGCCAAGTGATTTATATTACCAACAAATCTACAATTCAATCACTTGCTGCTTCTGGAAAATATAAATTTGATTTGATTTTAGAAAGGAGAAGGAGCTTTATAATACTCTATTACAGCAATACAGTGGCTAACGTAGCTGCTGCAAAGACAAACAAAGCAATTGAATTAACAGACTAATTTTTAACTTATGCAGTGTGTTAAACATACTAAACATTTATGAAAGTCTTGGTTTGTTTAGAAACATTTTCCATGACTGGAACATGCTAAGTAACTCTTTGTTGGCGTGTTCAATTAATGCTATTAAAATAAAATGAGAAAGCCATGATCTATGAAGCAGAAGTAGAAAAGGGTAGCTTTAGAAAATATAACCACAAAAACCTGCAACCTTGTCCACAGTATGTTCCTACTACTGATAATCACTTTATAACACAGTCAAGATTTGAGCCTGCTGTCTCATTTAACTCTGCGTATGGATAGATATGACTCCATCTAAGACTCTTTAGTGGTACTTCCAGTTTTCAAATTAATCTTCACTTAAACAGTGCTAGTCACAGTGACAAGTATAATTTTACCTAATAAATTGTATTAACAAATGTATTTCTGGGAAACATATATACAGACCAGTTTATTTTACTTGCTAACAGATCTGCCAGTTCCATGTAGCCACACAAAAATCAGAGTATATCACCTTCATGCAGGATGGAAAACTATATTCACTGCTGACAAAAGAGCTGGGGTAGCAGCTTCAGGGGCAAAGTGGGAGCCCAGGTTTTAAAAAGGAGAAAGACAGAGAGCGAGAGGTGCACACACACAAAGAGGGGGTCTCAAATTCAGGTAATTTAGTAATCTTCTAGTTTTTAAATACTCAAATGGCAAACAAAATGTTTCTTGCTGGACGTATGTATACTTCAGGGACATTCCTACAGGTATAATAGGAACAGATTTCCAAATCACAATGAAAACAAACAAATTTTTAAACCAGTAATTTACTGTATGAAGCTTTGTAAAAGTGGCCAATTTAAAATTAAGAATTATGGTAAGACCATTTGGGTCTTTCTATCTTTTGAAACAGCAGGTCCTAGTTCAGCAACACTTGCTAGTCTTCCAGGCTTCAAGAGAACCCGCGCTGCATGCGGGCAGCCAGCCCCCTGCTGCGAGGGCCATAGTCGTCAGGTGTCTGCCATCAACACCCACAGGGTCTCAGTGTCTTGACTCCACCTAGCGGCCTTGTTAAAAAAACTAAGCAAAACAAGACTCGTCCCATTAAGGCAATACAAAAACTGACAGTTTGCCTCAGTACAAATTACTTAATACGTGAATAATATGCCATATGTTGGCATTTCCCTGAAAGTAAGACTGAAGTGCTACCAAACATATATAAACGATAGCAGACAGGCATGGTTTAAGCAAAGCTTTGTAACAGTCCAGCCTCATATGGAATGGAATACTTTTTTTGTCTTTATATGAAGAAGTTAAAAAGCATTTCAGAAACAAACCACAATAAGTATTCAGTAGCATATAATGTAAGATACACTGCAGTCAGTCTGTGTTCTCACAATGGATTTTAAGACAGAAATTTAATAGGCTAAAATCTTTGTATAATTTAGAGATCCTTAACTCTTGCTTGAATTTTAAATATATCTCCATATTGTTTCACTTTTTCTCAGTTTCATACAAGAAGTAATTGTGTATTTTGTAGCAATGCAAAGACAAAATCAAGAGAATTAAGCAGAGGACTGAATAATCCAAGGCAAAACCAAGAATGGCTGGGGGTGGAGGGCAGTGGGAAACTCCCAAGACAGAACAAGCAAAATACAGTTAAATAGCTCAAAGCTAGTCACAGGGCAACATGTTTCAGTTGAGCCAAAGGAATGAGACTACAGCCCCATGATAAAAGTCATCATTTTTTCCTGCTGGACAAACACATTTGAAGTCCTTGTTACTCTTCATTTCTCAGTCGTTTAATCTGTTTGGCTCTTGACAGTGTATGGAACAGTGAATTCACGCCTTGAACTCCGGGGCCATTTTCCTAAAGAACAGTACTTGGCTCTGTGTCATGACTGTGTTCAGCCAGACGGATCTCACTATAGGAAGAGGATAGCACGTTTAGTACTTCCCAATTTAAAGCTCTATAACTGCCATTAGAAACGGGGTTTTTTCTTAAGATGCATTTGAAGGAATAGAAGAAAATCTAGTGCCTTTTAACACTAAACCATTAATTTTGTCACTACACCTTTCAGAAGAAAAGGATTCTCTGACACTTAATTCACTGTACACTCTGCCTTGGTTATACTCCTGAAATACATACACTTTAAGCTCTTCAGATCAATGTGAGAAAGTCAAAAAAGCTGCAAGTTATACATTTTTAAATCTTCATTAAGACATACACTCCCCTCAGTGCTGCTTTTATGGTCTTACTATCTGGCAACAAATGTGTACTGGTCACTCTGGTAAAATTAATATCAACAGCAAAGTAATTGAAAAAGGCACTCTTTGGCAATGAACTGATAATCCAGATGTCAAGTACGAACCCATACACGTGCGTAACATGCTACAATTTACTTACATCCTCTCCCTCTCCCCCCAGCCCCCTCCAACAGACTTCAAACAAAAGCTATTTGGAAACTGGTCTGACTGACTTTCAGACACACAGTAGTCTGGAGTGGAACACATAGAAGTGTCAGGGTACTGTTTCTGCAGAGTGCCTGATCTCTAAAATTATGGTATCCATGGTTCTAGAGAAAAAAGCCCCAACTAACCAAGCAAACGCAAACCAAAACCCCAAATTACTGGGACTGCTAAACTCAGCTTCAAACCCTTCCTGTGAGCTGAATCCATTCTTTGTGTCACTGCAAACCTCCATCACAGCACAACCTGCTTGGAGGATCTTAGAACAAAGTTGAGAGACTTTCCAACACCTGCATGCAGACAGTAAACGTACTACACTGAATTTACTGCAGGAGGTGCTCATTAGGGTTATCTTTTTGTATGGTTCTACCGTCAGGTGAACCATGGAAACAGAGTGGAAAAATATGGCTGGTAAAGCCCTACAGCTCTCTCAGGTGCTACTGCATAAGTGCCTTTCATATGTCTATCATGCCAGCAATACGAAGAGCAGGTAAAGTGCATGCTATTTAATGCAAACACCACACACCATTACTGCCAGGATAGTTCAGTACTTGAATGCAATCAGCTAATGCATGAAAGACAGCTTGTTGACTTCAACTAAAAAAGACACAGTGCTGCAGGGCAGAGAAAATTATCGAGGTTTGTAAACACAAAAGGTTTCTTTGATTTACACCCACAGCTAATCAGTTCAGCCTGTACCACACAAATATCCTTTGATTTCCCATTGATTTTAAGTCCCATATAGCCAAAACAATTAAAAATGTTCTTTGCCATCACCAGTTAGCTGGAAAACTCTATGCCTTCATGGCAGATGATGACCTTATCTCACTTGCTTGCATCATTTTAAGTCACTGTTCTTTTGGGAAGACAGTGCATTATAGCATGCCATGATTGTTTCAATGCCTGCAAAATCCCAAACAGCACTCTGTACTTTCTGCTCTGGCTTTTGATTGAATAGTGACTTAACAACACTGAGTGCTCTGAGGCTGGTTCCAGGCTATGTGAAAGATTGTTCCAGCGTGGTAAGTACGGGCAAGAACTTCACTAGTTTAACACTCTACAGTAGAAATAAAAAGTGTCTCTGTTAAAGAGGGGACTCTTTTAGAGATGGTATGATGAACACACCCACCCAATCGCGTTTTGTTTGGAGACAAGTGTAATTTCCTCCATCCTCACTTTGCCTTCCCTGATGCAAATATATATTACATGTACTGGAAAAGTGTCTCCCCTACAGAGGGAAATCTTGACTCACAAATCTATTTGAATTCTTTGAAGAAGTCACAACAGACACAGATCAGTTAATACGATCTATCTGACTTCCAAAGACTGTTGACCAAAAGGTCCTAAAGAAACCATGCTACTATGAGATGTTACGGGGGATCCTCTTATGGGTAAATGGTTAAAAGCTAGGAAATAAACAGAAATGGCTGCTCACTTTTCTGAATGGAACCAAGTGACCAGTGGAGCCCTGCTGGGTTCTGTATTCTTTCACATATTTTATACCTCATCTACAAAAAGGTGTGATTAATGAAGGGACAAAATTTACTGATGATAACGCAGCATGCTAAAGGCATCACAAAAAGATGTGAAAGAACGTCACAGCACTAAGTAAAGTTTAAAACCACTAACAAAGTGGATTTCAACCTTGATAAATGCAAAGTGACACACACTCCTGACTATCTACAAAGTGATGAGCTGTAAGCTGATCTAATCATTCTGGAGACATAACAGTTTAACGGAAACATCAGCCAAGAAGCAGCTGAAAAGACTGAAATGATAGGATTTAGCAGAGGTGAAGCAGAAAACAGAATACAAAGCTTCATTATAACAATAACATGAAGCACACACACACTACACGGCGTTCTGAACCTCCCAACAGTTAGAAACTCTCTTCTGTCCTCCCACCTGCCAAAACCTTTTCCTGTTCTACCAAGTCATCATGAGTTAGTAATAATCACCTGCAGTGAACAATGGACTCCACTGAAAGAAGAACTAACTAGACTGGAATTCTTCAGATGGGGGTGTGGGGGGAAAGGACAAAAGAGGAAGTACTTCAGAGATTTAGGCAGTCATGAAGAGGATGGAGAGAATGAACGGGGATAAATTTTTCCCTCGTCACCTCCAACGTAACTCAGGAAGACATCAAACACAGTTTTAGCAGGCAGTTTCAATGTAAAAAGGTATTACTGGACAAATTTTGTACAAGATCATGTGAGACAACTGTTTCTGTGTGGGAAGGCCCCAGTTCCTAGACTGTTCAACAATGATAGAACTGGAAGTTCATCCTGTCTCACATGCTTTCAGAGTTACCTGACCCTGGCTCTAGAAAAACCCTAAAAGAAAGGACAGACTTTTGAACTAACCCAAACCATTTGAAAGAAATCTTTCCAAGCCAGGCATTTCTTCCTTTATTGAGAGAATCATATGACAGGTATGTCCTCGAAAGACATTAATTGTATTGATTAGTGTGGTCCAACTGGTACTCCGTGGATCAAATTCAGTTCACACAGCTTCTGAGCCCAACATCTTTGTCTCAGCCAGTCGGGGAACAATTTTGTTCTGTAAACTCTGTCTAATAGACAAATCGCTCTTCTGGAGCCTGCTGTGGTTAGAAAGATGGCAGCTGTTGCTTCTGACCACAGGAAAAAATTGCTGCTGCAGTACACAGAGGAGGTTGTATGGCCCAGGGAGCACAGGGAAAGGCACAAATGTTCCAAGTGTGCTGTCTGGCACTTGCCATTGCTGAGGTTTTGGACCTGGTAGTTTAATGAGAGCATACGCACCCACTATAGTGTTAAGTATGAAATAAGACAGGGACCATGAAAGTTCTTCCTGTTTCTTTACCTTCCAACGTCATCCCTCTTCCTCCCTCTTTCCTCCAGCCCCAGTTTCTTGCTGCTTTAACTCCTCATCAAGAGGAAAGCCAGGAGTTTCTTTCCAATGATGGAAATCTAAAATTAGTTCTTAAATATAAATTCTGTTTTTTCCAGAGTCCATGTACATATCCTTTCCTATATAAAAACCTGATTCTGAAGATTTCAAAGACTCCAGAATTCAAGAGTCCTAGAGAATTATTTTAGGACACTGAAACTATTTAAATAAATGTGTCTGCTTTTATGTAGATTTTTTTTTCATTGCTAAGAATATCCTCAAAAAGTAAGCAGACTACTATACTTACCTAATTAATATACATCTTAGCCTGCCTTCTTCCATGCATTTTATTGAACTAATCTTTTGGATACCAATGGAAAAGTATTTAATTGGAAATAGCCTCCCTCCCAAAAGCTGCCTGTTTTAACCAAAAGAATCAAACACTTAATGTAGTTTTATTCAATGTAAGGCATGATACTTGAACCTTGCTAAGAACTGTCATTTTTAGCTCATGTTAAGATGCCCTTGGGAAAAACAGAAGCTGAGAATCTTTTCCATTCAACATTTCTGTGACCAACTGATTAACTTTTGAAAGCTGAAGTTGCTATAAAGCATTCACAGATCACTCTTTTGTGAAACAATTATTTGGGGACACTCAAATGATGACTGGGGGGGGGAAAATCACAGTTAACAAAGTGCAGTGATCATTCCCTGCTGTACTTACAGCAAGTGATTAAAAAAATTTTAAATCAATACCCAATACTTTATTATCACTTAAGAAGGAGATATCTTCAGTTTCCAAATGCACATTGCACACAAAGATAGACCTTTAAATTTCTTTCTAAAGGAAAAACCTTCTTTCCTTCTTTTCCTTTTTTTCCTTTCCTTTCCTTCTTTTTGTTGGAAAAATCTTCAGGACAAACAAGGACAATCAACACAAAATACGGAGAACAGTGAAAATGACAGTACAAAAAGAATGTACATGTATATAAGGAAAAGAAAATAGCTGTGCAGTTTATTCTACAACAGTAAATCAGTCAATTAATTTACAACAGCAGAAGCCTTATGAAAAGATCCTGGATCTTAGTTTCTGACTGCTAGTACCCCTCCATCCTAATCTGACCCAAACAAAGGCTGTGAAATTGGACAAAAATGGTACATTTTATGCAGTAAGCACACAACTGTCATTTCTCAAAAGTCCACAAGAGGTAACCATCGTCTTCATTTTACACTCAAATTCAGCTCCATTCTCATTACCACAGTGTATTTACGTTGTGCCCCTCCTATTTTCACATTTCCTATTAAAACTGGCCCTTTGGAGAAATTGAGAGGGCAGAAGAATATAAGCAATGATGCTCATTTGTCTAGTTCATTTAGAGCTGCCTACAAGCCCGTCTTCCACACTGGTTTTCTGGGTCCATTTAGATCTAGTATTCATTACAGAAAAAAAGAATTAATCCCTTATTTTAAAACCCTTCGATAATGCATTTGTACCGGTCCCACCCCTCACGTGATGTGAAATAGTGACACACCTTTTTAGAAAGCTATTAAACCCACACTGCCCCGTGTCGCTTCGCATACACCTTGCTGAAGAGCTGCTACAGCCTTAGCCCCCACTGTATTGTTTTCCTGCCCATTTCTCCCGCGGTACGTCTGATACTCGGTGCGAGAAAGACAAGGCGGTGACCTCGCCTCGCCCACCTGGAGCCTGTACATGACAGAGGGAAGGAGCACGGCGGGAAACACGCCGGGAGCTGAGGCAGGAGACCCCCACAGGCCGCAAAGTTTCCGGCCCCATTGTTCGCCGGCCCCTCGGAGCACACCTGTAGCCCACCGCCCACCCCGCCCCGCCGGCGAGCGGCCGTTCCTCTCCTCAGGGCCGCGCGGCAGCTCCCCCCTCGGCCCCGGACGCCCAGCCACAGCCCGGGCCCACCTCCCCGAGGGAGTGGGACCGCGCCGCCAGCCGCGGAACGGCTCGGGGCTCTCGCGGTTCCCAGTCAGGCGGCCCTCCGCACCGCCCCGGGACCCGCGGCGCCGCCTATCCCCTCCACGCCTACCTGCGAGCCGCACCCGCGCACAGGGCCAGCATGGGGAGGCGGTGGCGGAGGAGAAGAGAGAGGGGGAGGAAGGGCCGCCCTGCAGCCCTCAGCTCCGCGCCGCCGACCTGCCCATCCCCTTCCGTCGCCGCCGCCTCACGCCCTTCCCGCCGCTACTGAGGGAGCGAGCGCGCACCCGCCGCTAGCGCGTGCAGCCACCGCACGCGCCTATCCACCCACCCCGCCACTTTCCTCCTCCCCCTCCCGCCGCGGCGGCGCGCGCGCCCGCCCGCCCTCGCGCCCCTTGTCTCTCCCACCCGGCGGCGGCGCTGACAGGGACGGAGACCGGGACGGCGTTCGCCGCGGGGCTGCCGCGCCAGGCACGGTAAGGGCGATGCCCTGCCGCCCCGGCGAGCTGCGCGCCGCCTGCCCCGAGCTCCCGGAGCTCGAGGGCGGCGGGGCGGATCGGGCCCGGTGCGGGCGTTGGGTGGGCCCGAGGCGGCGGGAGGGGCTAGGCGGCGCGGCCGCCGTCCCCGCGGGGGGCGGCGGAGCACACCGGGCCTGAACGAGGGGCCCCGGCCCTGGCGCCGTACCGGGCGCGGTGCGGGGGCACGGAGCCGTGGGGGCGCGCCGCAGCCGGCGGGACCCCGTGCTACCCGCCCTGTAGGGCGCGGCGGCGGCCGCCACGCTGGCCCTCCCCGTGCGGACGGCCCGAGCTGGGCGGGCGTCGCCGCTGAGCCGCCCCTCGGGTGAGGAGCCCCCCTCGGCCCCGTCCCCACGGCGGGGACTGTCGGCGCCGGTCTAGCGGCACGCCGGTTTGCTCGGGGGTTGCGGGGAGGAAATGGCTGAGCGAGGGTTGGCCCTGGTCCTGCCATTCATTCAACGGTGGTTTTTAACCTGCTTCGGCTGGTGACCGGGTAAGGTTGTGCCCTTTTAAATCGAAACTGTTTAAGGAAAAATAACTGGGAAAGTTGTAGCTAAAATTTTCCTCGAAGTTACGTAACTTCCAGTTGATGCTGAATGCAAATCAGAGAGAGCCAGCAGTGCCCACTAATCACAAGTGTGCACCGAGGTCACAGCGTTCCAGATTTTTGTCCAAAGTGGATATAACCGGTTCAGCAGCATGGCCTCAGAGAATAGAATACCTTTTATTAAAGTGTTTCTTTATGTCGTTATATTTATCAGCCAGGCGTTTTGATTTTGACTTCAGCATGTGCTCCAGCTTCCAAGTGCATATGTCATAGAAATAAAATCTAAACTCTAAAAAAGTAAAAATGAAAAATAAGTTGCTAAATTATTTTAGCCTCAGTGAACTGTCCTGCAGGAATGAATTTGAGGAAATCTGTGCTCTTCTGATAGTGAGACTAGATGACTGTAGGAATTCTCCCTTACAGTTTAACCACTTGTTTCAAGGCATTGCTTTATTGGGCTTTCTGGTGAAGGATAAGTTTTTGTGTTTTCTGTGTAGTTACTGAGGTCAGTGGGAGGTTGGAATCCTCTAGGAATTCATTCTTCTGAAATAAGAAATCCTGTTGTTTTTAAGACATAGGAGAAACTCATCGATTTCAAAATGTCATCAGTCAAACGCTTAGTTTATGCAGTTATCCATTTCTTGAGAGAGCAGAGTCAGATGGATACTTTCACTCCAGATGAACAAGAAAGCTTGGAAGGTAAGTAAAAAAGGTGTAAATATACATATATATGTGTGTGTGTAATGCCTACCCACGTGTTAAATTGCTTGGTGTGTATTGTCATAGAAAGTCACTGGAGTGAGATAACTGAAACTACCACCAAATATTATCTGTGAATAAGGTCATGATCTTAATGTTTCTGAGGCTATTAATTTTAAAACATCTCTCATTTTAAAAATGTTCTAAAGTTACAAAATGTGTACTGCCTCTGTTTTGAGCAACAGATACTTTGAATCACATCAAGTTAAGCTGTGCTAGAGTAAAGACTGCAGTAATGATTTGTTTATGTGTCCCACAAATTTTTGCCTGCTGATGCTTTTTCTCTTTACTTGTATGTTTGGTTTCTTTCTGTGTTTAGTGTCTGATAGTAGCTGTGCTGGCTATGGAGGAATAAAACAACTACCATATATTGGTTTTGGTATATGTGAAGAACTCCCATTTCATACTTGCAAGAACTCCATGTAATTTATGAGGGAAGGCTGTGAGAGATCCTAAGAATTTGGAAAATAGGATATTATGAGTTGGAAGGGACCCAAAGGGATCATCACATCCAACTCCTGTCCCTGCACAGGACAACCCCAAATTCACACCATGTAACTGAGGGCGTTGTCCAAGTGCTTCTTGAATATCACCAGGCTTGGTGCCATGACTGCCTCCCTGGGAGCCTGTTCCAGTGCTCCACCACCCTCTAGGTGAAGAACCTTTTCCTAATATCCAACCTAAACCTCCCCTGGCACATCTTCCTGCCATTCCCTCGGGTCCTGTCATCGGTCACCAGAGAGAAGAGATCAGTGCCTGCCCCTCTTCCTCCCCTTGTGAGGAAGCTGTAAACCGCAATGAGGTCTCCCCTTAGTCTCCTCTAGGCTGAAAAAACCAAGTGGCTTTAGCTGCTCCTCGTACAGTTTCTCCTCTAAACCCTTCACCAACTTTGTGGCCCTCCTCTGGACACTCTCTAGTAGCTTTATATCCTTAATGTACTGTGGCGCCCAGTACAGGCACACAGTACTCAAGGTGTGGCTGCACCAGCGCAGAGAATTTTTCTTCTGTGAACTTGCCTAGCCAACCTTTCAACCTATGTGTACGTCCAGCTTCCATAAACTTCACTTGAATAGCGATTCCAAAGAGTGCGTGGTATTGAATATTTCCAGTATGGTATAGTTTCTATTATACATTATATTTCCAAGTCCATCTATCTGTAGACATAGCTACAGAAAGATGGACTTGTGTGTACTCCTCTGTTGACAGATGTTCATTAAGTCATTGTAACTTCATAGTATCTGTTTTTCTCCATACTGCTCTTCCTTTTCCCTAATTCCTGGAGGCTTCATGGCAGGTGGTATCACAATGTGGAGTTAAGAAAGAGAAGAACAAAAAGTCTTAATTCTGCAGTGGCTTTCATAGCATCTATTTAAAAAACCTTTGCACCATTTCAAGTAGTCTTTGGTTCTATCATTCAACTAGATGAGGAATTTGGGGGTAAGAGGGCAAAGTCTAGGACCAGCAGTGTAATAAACAGCATCCACGCAGCTGATTGCTGAGTTACGTGAAACCTGAGGTGTGGAGAGTAGACTTTCCTGAGGTGCAAAGCAAGCCCTGCTTCTCAGAGGCATAAACTTCACAAGATAAACCTGGAGTGTGCTTCCTTCCAGTGTCTATTGGTTTTACAGTGTAGTTGTTCACTAATGTAAGCAAGAGAGAAACATTTGTATCACGATATTCAAAGGATACTCCCCAAAAAATAGATTTGGTTTCACGTGAGAATCTGGAGCGTTTTGTACATTTTAAAAGTGGTAGTCATCTATGAATTCAACCTGTATCAGGTTATGATGATGTTCAGCTGATGAAAGAAAGCAATGTTTTTGGAAATCATATAATGAGAGGTGAAGAGTATATTTGGTTTTATAACAAAACTGATAAACATTGGGTTATGAGCGAAAAGTTACCTAATAACATGTCTTAGGCAGCCTTAGCCAATATCTATATGAAGGAATCAATTTTAAGATTCTGTTTTCTGAACAAAAAATATTGTAAAACCTCAGTTGCGTTAAACGCTGATATAAAATTTACCATTTTAATACAGATATGAAATCCTAATTTTAGAGCTGTACCCTGCCAAAAGCACTGTGCCATATGCTATGTGTTAGAGGACAGGAGGCAGGCATTCTGAGTAACTGACTCATTTTAGTTGTGCAAAATACCTTTAGTGCTTGTGGAGTAGCAATAGCCCAAGTCCCACCCATTGAAGTGTTTTAATGTCAGGTGGAGACATAAGGGATGAAAATATTTTACTGATGTTTTTCATTGGTACCTTATGTACCTTCTTGGTGTCTATGAAAAGATAAAACACTGTATGATTAAGTGTGCCAGGAAGTAATTAAAACAGTTCCCATTCCCCACAAAACAACAAAAAGTGCTGGAACATTAGAAATAAAATTGAGACTTTATCAAAATAGAAGTCTAGCATGTAATGAAACTCCATTTATATTGATAGCCTGCATTCTGCATGTTTGATTATATAGCGATGTCAATGATAGTGTAAATTTCCTCTAGGAATTTTGTACTTGCATGATGAATAAAAATGCCTTATTTTGTGAAAGCAGAGTAATTGGAAGGCAGACTGGAGATATATATTCCTCTACAACCTCGGATCTAGAGAGTGATAGAGATCTCTGGTGGTTAATGCTCAACTCTGGTGTATGAACTACAAACTTCACTTCTTCCAAGTTATATTTCAGACTGTTTTAAATGGCAGTTCTTTCTCTTCCTGGTTCACACTTTCCATTTTTTGTTTGGTTTTTTTTTTTTTTTAAATTGTCTATAGCACCTATTTCTGTGGGATTAAAGCAGAAACTCTCTACAACATGCACAAGGCTGTAATTTCTTTTCTTACTTCTAAGACCAATGTACTGCAATGAATTTCTCTAAGGCAGTATTCCCAAAACAGTGCAATGCACCCCGTAGGGTGAGGGATGCATGTAATAGCTGAGATGGGGAATGTTATGTGTAAAATGAAGCAAGATGATATCGAGTACTAAAGGGGCCTCAGCAGCCCAATTAATGTTCATTATTTAGTGATCTCCTGTGATGCCTTGATGTTGCTTGCAGCTTGTGCTTGGACAGCAAAAAATCCTGGAGCTATGTGGCACTGGGGACGCTGAGCTGGGCTGCAGCATAGCCCAAGCACTCTTGTTGTCAGGTAGTTGGTGTTTGTGTGAGCCCCAGCTGCTCAACAGTGAGGTAGGTAGCTGTACTGGTTTGCAAGGTGGACAGTACCAGCTTCAGCAACTGCCTACACCTCTGAAAGTGTGTGTGGTAATGGAGATATATGGAAAACAGATAACTTTGGCCTTTGAAATCAGACATGGGAAAACTCTTAGATTAATAGCTCATGTGGTGCAGCAAGTCTTTTCCAACTTAGTGATGATATCGAGCTTGCAGCAGTGGACAGTGCCGCACTTTGATAATGGGATAGTGAGGTGCTGGCAGTCTAGTTTCTTGAGATACTTTGCAGACAAAACCAAGTCCTCGCTCCTTTGACTTTACTGGGGTCAGGTTTTTACAACACATTAAAAGAGTGCAGTTATTGATTTTGTCACAACTTAATACATCTTCTGATTTGGAAAAGTTTCTGTTTTGGCTAGGTTTGTTTTTACACAGGTTTGTATTATTGGGTTGTATGTTAACCAGTGGTTATTATTCTAACCTGTGGAGTCATCTCATAAGAGCTCCTAATTTTGTTATACCTGTGATAGATAGATTATAAGGATTATAAATTCCATTTTTCAGTTAAAGGAGAAATGTGGGAGTTCACTGTAACAACTGATTATTTAATGGAAATGCTTACTAGTAGTAATACTATAGTCAGGGTTATTTTGTTTAAGCATAATTTGCACTGCTGCATGTCGCAGAAATCTCCTGTATGATAGAGAGTTGTTGTCACAGACTTAATGCCTTGAGAAGGATAAAGGAGGGTGTTGTATTTAAAATTATGCAAAACTGCAAATGGGGTGAAGCATTTAGGAAAGGGAATGCCTTTAGGTGGAGATAAGTTTGAGGGAAAAGTGTTATATATACTCTAGCAAGTGACTCTATTAAGTCATATAAGGAAAAAAAGATAGTAATTCTACTGATTTTATGATAGGCCTAGTAATAAGTACTGTTAATATATAATTCAGAATTCAGCATAATCAGTGCTTACCGTACAAGAATTAAAATTTTCTTCATAACAGGAGACAAAGGAGTTTAACCCAAATCCTTCAGCTTTCTTACTTAGTAATTTAGAACCCAGCAAATTAATACATTTTTAGCATTTATAGGTTATAGGAGCAAGTTGTATGCATATTTAGCCATGTATTCAATTGTTACATGTTATCAACATTAATTTTATACCACACTGGACTTTTTCTGAATAATTTTTATTTTATGTTATCAGAGTTTTAAAAAAATTACATCTTCCAGGTTTTAGTATTTATTTTACAAGTCTACTTTTCCCCCCTTTCTCCCAGCTGTGACACAGAAAGTAGGTTCCTCAAACCAGCCTCACTGTTGTTAACTTTCAGTAATTTTACTTTTCTAATTTTGGGTCAGTGTTCAAGTTCATTATAATGCAAATAAGAATTCAAATTATATTTATTATATTAACATTGGACTAGAATTCAATTTAAAATCTAAGATTCAGATACTTAATTTGAGTTCAGCTACTCCTGGTTATCTATAGTTCAAGTTTTAAAAAGTCATTGTTCTGTTCAAACTAGGCTTTACAAAGACTCTTCTTTGTTCCTCCTCAGTTTAGTTAAACATTTAGATGATATACCCTTAATAAAAACATTTTACTAGATTCTCAAGATGATAGAGAAAATAATTCAATAATTTGAGATACTATAATAAACAGAACATATATTTATATAGATATATGTACAGAATATATAGTAATTGCCACTGATCTTCTTTTGCCTAAAAAATGCGAGCACATTGAAAATGTCAGTTAGGTATTTGGCTCTATACTTCTTAGAATTGCTTACTTTTAGTGTGTTTGCTTTATTGCAGGTATTTTAATGCAGGGCCATTTAATCCTTACACAACAGAACATGTGAAAGGATATTGCAGATACATTTTTTTAACAGGATAAAGGCTTGTGATTAATGAAGCATTTTATTAATAAACTGTCTTTAAATGAATAGATTTCATTCAAAAAAGAAAAAAGAGTAACAGGTATCTTCTGTTTATTCTTTACAGTAAGGATGAGCCATTTTCTTCCAACTATTATTCCACACAAATATATGGCAGTTGAGGTGTTTTGAGGTGTGGCACATGCACAGTTGTATAACGAATTGTGGTGCTTTTGTTAGTTCCTCATATTTTTATGTTTTTAAAAAATTATTGAATTGAAATAAAAGTTTTAAGTTGGTTTAAGAATAATGGCCAAACTATGTATGGATTCTGTATAGCTTATGCTATTTTTCAGCAAGTCAGTTCTGTGGGGAATCAGGTAGCCTCTCTTTATTTTATGATACGTTCCAAAAAGCTCCTTTTACTAGCTGAATAAGGAAGAGAATCACAACTTTATAAATAAATTAGTGAAGTAACACTTCTATTGAGAAACTAGTGACTTGTATATTTTTTTTCTTTCCTCGTAAGTTGCAATTCAGTGTCTGGAGACTGTGTTCAAAATTAACCTGGAAGATACTCATCTTGCACCTCCACAGCATTTGATAGAAATGTTCACAAATTCTTTTCACAAGGTAAGAATTTCATTTATATTTCCGAGTTGCTCTGCCAATATGTCCTAAGATTTCATATTGTATATACAGGCCTAAAGTGCTGTATAGGTCAAAAAAATGTGGAAACTTAAGGGAAATTTCTATAAAAGCTATCAGAATGAGAATCTTTTGGGGCAGTGGGAGGAATTAACTTCAGCAAGACGAGGACAATTCCATGTAGAAAATTAATAAACAGTAGATGTCTCATTCTCACTCAACAGATTTTATCCTTCAGTTAAACATTTTGGAATTCCCAGAGATAAATGTCTGCGAAGTGCTGGAGGTCATTCGTAGTTTGCTGATGCTTCCCACTCCTTCTGGAAATAATTCAGTTGTTCAGTTTTAAAAACATCTCCAGCAACACTAACCTTAAAATGGGAACTTCAAAAATGTGTACTAATAATAGGTGTTATCTGGGATCGCCAGTGCAGGAAGCACAGGAACCACCAGAATGGCAAATAGGAGAGTCAGAAGTAAGAAACCCAAGACTGTAGAGACATATCAGCTCTCTTCCTCCTGACTTCCTCAAAATGTGTGGTGGGACATGAGGTTTTTTTAGTAGTAGAAAGCAAGCTATCCTTCTCTTCTAAGGATGTTTTAGTGATGTTTAGTTCTTTCATACGTCCTGTGCACTACAGAAAATCTGGTTGCTTGTTGATACAATGCTGCCCAGGATGAAAAATTTTTAATAAAATCAGGGCTTATATTGCAATGAAAAAAATCTTGGTTTCTTTATATACAGAATGACATGCTGCCTCTCTCAGATTCTTTACCAGAGGATGTTGAAAAGGCTGACCAACTGAAGGATGAAGGTTTGTAATAAAGATAGGAATAAACATCTTATGCTTTTATTAAGATTTTTTGACTATCGTGGATAGTGATATTATTGCAGCTGGGCAACACACACCCCACACAAAAACTTAGGTTTATATTCTTTGGTGATTGTTACGTTGTAAGAGGGCTAAGTGATTTGCTCCATGTGGGGTTTAAGAAAATATAGCCTATTCTCTCCCTTGCTCAGGAGGTTGCTTAAATACTAAGAGATAACGCATGAAGTCCTGGGCAACATTCCTGAGTAGTAGAAGCTTTAAAGAATGAACGGTTATTGTTTGCTATATTATAGATTTCTCTGTTTGTCCATGGAATTGCCATACAACTTTCTATATTATATTGAAAAGTTTATGTGATGTCAAAGATTATGTGCTAGCTGAATATTAAAACATCGGCCAAAAGCTGACCCAGCTGAAGCCAGTGGAAAAATTCTTGTGAACTTACTAGGGTTAGTATTCCGCATATATGAAATAATTTCTGTGTTCTATAAAAACTGCAGAAAAGCCAGTTGTTTATTTGCCCTTTGATAGATGTTATTGCTGTTTGTGAGGAAAAGCAGCTGTACCATTAGAAGTCTTCACTAGTGCTACCCAAAAAGGAATCCATTTTATTTCCCCCAAAAAAGAAGGTGGGGGTGGGGGGAAAGGCACGTAGCACTGATAACTGATGCAAATTGTTATCAGGTGGATTGATGCTTTATGACTCACATTTTTTATGACCTGTTGGATTTTCAGATATTTGCGTTTTATAGAAAAAAATAAGTTAGTTTCTAATTGTAAGGCAGATGTAATACTCTCAAAAATTTCAGGATAACGATGTTGAAAAGGTTTTACTGTTTTTGAGAATGAGTTCCATGTCCATCTTGTCTTAAAACTGATCATCTGTAGTCATGAATGCAGTCCATGACTGGCTCTGAAAGTAAGTTTTCCTGATTTTTGAAGTTGCTCATTAGGTCTTTAATTCTAATGATAAGAGCTCAAACAAGGTTAGGTCACAAGGGAATATTAGTTTTTAAGTTGCAACATACCTGCTGTGCATGCTGGCTTTTCATTTTGCTGTCTGTTACTGCCAGCTCATGGAAAATGAAGAATACCTGTGCCACTTCGTATGGTTATTGGACTGTAGGGATATTCAGCACTTCCCAGGTGTGGGTGTTAGAGCAATGCCTGTTCTAAATCTGTGACTTATGTCTTGTCACCTGTCAGCCTACAAGGGTTCGTGAAATAGACTGAAGAAATTAAATTAGTGCGTGCTATGTGTTAGTCTTTGTGTGGTGTTACTAAAACAATTCCATGTCTCTGCTGAAAAAATTGAAAGGATCTAAACTTCAACAAAGGGCCATTTAAAGGGCCAGCAATCAGGGGTATTAGTAAGCAGTTTGGAATTGCTTGAAATGCCTCTGGTTAATTTCCCATAGTGAAATTAAAGCTTCCTGTCCTGCTTTCTAATGCTGCTCTGTCATATTAATCCTCCTTCTTTTCACATACATATTATCTATCACCACTATCATGCTTTTCAGTTATTAGTATTTTCTGACCTGAGTTAGGGAGATCAGATAACTTGGGGAAGTCCATCTGATCCATATCTTCTATAATACTGTAATTCTATAACTCTGTCATTTCCTCATTTCTATCTGTATGTCCTTACCAATGGCATAACTTCCCTCACCTTTGTGGCCACCAGCCTAGTCCTCCCCTACTTTCAAACCAGCCCTAGCACCTGTAGAAATTGGCTAGTGAATGGCAAAACACAATGAGATAGCTGATCTCTTTCTGATAGATTTCTTTCTTGGTCATTATAAAACCAGGAAGTAATATACCCTCCAGATTAGTAATTGCTTCAATTTACTTGACTACTCTTGAATATCACTTGACACTTTGGCTTAATGTGAGCTATGTAAGAGCACAGATCATGTGCAGGTTTCTATAGTGTAACAGTGCCTTGATCCTAAAAACATCTGGGTATTACCACACTATAAACTACAACAATAGGTAGTATTTTTATTACAGATGACATGCATTCAAAAGTATAACTATTTGGGGTTTTTTTGTCTTGAGAATTTTTGTCTGGCGTTAACATATTACAGTTGCTTTTCCTTTTGTCCTGAATTGCTGAATCTCAGCAGAAATAGTAGGTCTAGTTATTTGTCTGTTTTCCTTTAGTCATTTTTGAGCTGGAGAGAGAGAGAGCAAGCAAGAAAGGTACCCTTTGATACTAGCTTCAACTTAGCCCTGTACCCCAGGTCATCTTTAGTTCAGAGCAGTATCAGAAATTCCAACTTTGATAGTCATTGATGGCAGTTTTGTTTTAGAGAAACATTAACTGCTGCAATCTCGTTGAGTGCTGCTAACATGCAAGCCTTTTATCTGACAACAGGATTTTCTGTACAGACCTTTACCTTAGATCAAAGGAAAGATGTGTAGATGGTGGGCCTGTAGAAATGAGACAGATATGGTTACATTCTGTGTATATTTTGAAGGAGTACAGGCAATTGCAGTTACAGTTTGCCTTCTCACTGGCAGGGATTGCGGACTATAATTACAGTCTAGTATATCACGATTGGGAAAAGGTGATTTTTGTACTACCTTGATGATACTTAGTTACTTAAATCTGGCTTTGTTTACTAAGCTCTCCATGTTCACAAATAAATGCAACTATAGTTGTTTTCAGTTAGTACAGGCACCTAGCACTGCTTGCTCCACAGTCTTTTGCTTTCTATCAGAGACAAAATGTTGCACTGAGTGAACTTTTCCAGCCATTACTTATGCAGGTAACTACATCTGTAGTAACCTGTTGACCTACCCCTTCTCTTGCTTATTTTGGGAGAGGGTTGAAGTATTTTGCCGTAATACAAGGAAGCCAGTGGAAGGCTATAATTTTCCTGACAATTTATTGACGTTGCTTGGAAACCAATGCTTCTATACGATCTAGCAGGCCAACCCAGAGTTGCAGGACTAGGGGTAACCTTAAGCTTGCGCACCCTGAACTAGGACTTTTTCTCTACTACTCTGTCATCAGGAAGGAAGGAAACTAACAGGACTGCCCTGTGTTGGGGAGGAAAGAATGTGTAAGATAACTTTTGTTTTTAAAGAGCTTATACAGGATTTTCTTTCCATAAAAAAGTTATATTTTTCTTTTTTTTTCCCACTGGACTTAAAAAATACGAAACTTCATTATAGAGTAGAAGTTCTGAGCTTTGTTTCTGAGAAATGTTACCTCTGAATCATTTTAGATAACCTGTGCTATATACATACTTTTCATTATCGTAATGAATTAATTATGTGGCATCACAAAAGTGGGTCTTATGTGCTTAGTTTTGCTTTTGTTTGATTTCCAGTGTTATATGGATACTTACAAGCAAGTTGTTGGGAGAAAATGAGGCCAAAAAGGAATTAACATATAGCCTATTGAATTATGAGGCTTGCAGAGATAGTGAAGACTGATGAATCTATGTTAGAGTGGAACTGCAATTACAATTCCACTTCTCAACAAAGTGATCTTGCTTAACAGCAGAAACAAGCTGCAAAGTGGGAAATAGCAAGATGAGAAGGGGAAGGTTTATGTGGTGGACTACAATGTACATAGTATACTTTACAGACATAGTAGATATTTTTATTTGTATTATTCCATGCCAATTCTACTTAAAAGAATGTTACCTCAGAAAAATGCAGTCATACCTACTGTATATAGATGCTATTATGTGGCTGCTCTATTTCTTTCATACTGTATCTTTTAACTACTTAAGAGCTTTTTGTAATTTATTTCAGGTAATAATCATATGAAAGAAGAAAATTATGGTGCTGCAGTGGATTGTTATACTAGGGCTATAGAACTGGATCCAAACAATGCAGTCTATTACTGCAACAGGTAAAAACAAAATAAAACACACTTTTTATTCCTGAACTTCATGAACATTATTTTAAATTATGAAGTAGATCAAAACAACAGGAGGCTAGAAAAACCCACTACTCAGAAATTTATCATGTTAAATTTGTAAAAGATATAAAGCAAAAGTGAGCTCATTCAGCATATCCATATCAGTTAAAGGTGTAGTACTGGCTTTAAAAATACTAAATTACTTATAGAGCTGAGATTAGGTTTTTGTGGGTTAGGTTGTCTATATTAAATCATAATGTAGCTGTGATTCCCAGTCTATTGAGAGTAGTAAGAGCCTTTTTTTCTGGTGTTCTAGTGACTCAGCTGCCCTCTCTATCTCCCCTAGTATTGGCTTTCCCTGGAAAAAATATCATCAATGTGGGAATACCATTTGAGAGATTTCAGGCATTGTATAAATACTTAGCATTTTTATGCATGACCTGTTGAAAAATAACAAGGCTGTTGTTGTAGTTTCATTGTATAATCTGTTCTTCACCACAGTGAAGACATAGTGACATGGGCGCGGACGATGTCTGGAAGTGCATGTTAACCCAGCAGCAGAAGTGCGTTTTCAGTATACTGCCCAGAAAGCCAGCAAAAGAGCAAAGGCAGTACAGTCTATGAGCCCTACTGGAACTAGCCTGACTCCAGAGCCACTCTCCTCTATGCTCTTCAGCGGCTCTGTCACCAGAAGGATATAGTAACTTAAGTGCTGTCAGTCTGGCCTTGTGGCACTGTACCCAGTGGATTTTTCTGTTTTTAGAGCTGTGCTTCCATTATTCCGGAGTTTAGTTTGTGATAAATACAAGTGAAAGATTCGGTGTTCCACGGCAAGCATAAAGAGGAAGGAAATGCAGAGTTTACCAATAGTTTACAGCTTTAAGATGGCAGTTTGAAGTGTAAGTCATGTTTTATTTTGAGAAAACTGATCACATAAGCAATTTTAGGTATACAGTGGAAATATAAGACCAGATTCAAAAGCCTCCCAAAATCACTAAAAGTTTCCTCAATAGAATGGGCTTAAGCACCAAATCAGTAATTAACAAGAGTAGAAATGCTTCACTCTGTGTGTTACGTCATCACATATCACATTCGTGAGGACCAAAATGAATCTTGATGTCAGTAAGCACAGTATTGTCCAGGCAGTTGCTTGGAGTTTTGTGGGTGATGTGATCTTTGAATAAAGATAGGCCTTATTCTTATATTTCTTAAGCTAGTTTGGGAGTAATGGAGACATATTGCCTTCATCAGTATTGCTTTTTACTCACAGCAGTGAGAAAAAGACAGAGCTGAGATGCCCTCAAAGCTATAACTGGCCATATAATTTTTTTGTAAACATGGAAAAAACCATTTTTTCTTCAAACACTTGAGACACTAAGCATTGTCCTCAGCTTTTATCGATACATCTTCTGGCATCTGTGGAGTTGGACAAATGTTAAGCAGCTTAAATAAGTAGTCCCATTCAGAAGATATTTTAATCAAAGTCAGAAAAAAACATGCAATTTGGAGGTTATCACAGGAGATAGGATTGAATATAGTGATTGTAATATCTAGTATTCCTAATAAAAAAGAAGAATTCTTTATGCTATGGAAGTATAGTAATTTCAACTATAGTTTCTTAATCAAGGAAGAACAAATTAGAGTGTTTTGAGACCTTTCAAACTGGGGAAGTTTTCATTATTAATCTGTTACAATGTAATTTTTAATTTGGGCAAGTCTTTAATCTTATTGTATAAATGTCTGCAACATTTAGTATTTTTCTGGTATAGAGATGCAATTGTAATTTACTAATTCAGCGATTATTAAGAAATTTTATCCTGATTTACCTGAAAGCATGAGTTGCCCGCTAAAAAAATTGAGCGGGGGAAATCACGGTATTCCTCTGAATAGCAGCAGAACTATACTTCTTGCTGAAAAACGCCAATTGTGTAAAATACTTCTGTTTAAACAAAGATTTTACACAAACTACTGCTTGAGAGTTTCACTTCTTGTAATAGGTTTTATGATGTCTTTTGTACATAGTCATATGCTGGATCTAAAACAGTTTGTTAGAATTATTTATCCTTTGTGTCCTCAATGGTGACTGCGTGTTCTCCAGAGACTTAGTCTAGCAATGCACTTAAGCACATGCTTAATTCAGAACATTTGCTTGTCCTACATAATTGAGGAAAGCTGAAGCATTTACTAAATAGTGAATGAAAAGTCAGTAACATTAAACAAGTCTGAAGCTGGTCATGGACATGTGAATATCTAAGCTTGATTTTTTTCTTTTATTGTTTCTTTGATAAAGCTTTCTCCCTTCCCTCCCACCTTCCTCTTAGGGCTGCTGCCCAAAGTAAGCTCAACAAGTACAGTGAAGCAATAAAGGATTGTGAGAGAGCCATAGCAATAGATCCGAAGTACAGCAAAGCATATGGGAGAATGGGGTAAGCTAATACAAATCTGAGTAAACACTGAAGACCCAAGTGTAAATCACCATAGATTTTCTGAAATAAGTGGAAATAGTTGTTTTACTTGGCTGACATTCTTGTTGTGAAACTGTAGCAACTTTCTGAAGATGACCCTATCTGGCTGTCAGCCTGAAATTTTATATATATGGTTGATCTCAGCATTTTCGTATCAGATTTCATCAGTCTGCAGTATTTTTTCTTTCAGTTTACCAACTTTGCAAATTTGCTTTAGAAAGCCATGATGTATTTTTTCTGCCTCCTACCTAGTTATGAGTAATCAAAATTCTGCAGTTGGAACAGTGAATCTGTTAATGATGCTGTTAGAGAAAAGAATCCTAAAAATACTGGGGCTTCACTCTAGCAAAAATGGAGGCTTAATTTTTCTGTTCAATAGCTCTTTGGAATCAAATTTTTAGGAAGACTAAGCTGTGTCCCTTTGGTAGTTTTCCTCAGTCACATCTGAGAGATTAGCAGTATAACCTTCTTAGGCAGCGGGTCTGATTAAGTGCTGTCTGAAAAAAATGGCAGGAATGTTCTGAATGGGATATCTATGTGAGTGAGGGGTCATTCTTCCAAGATGTGTAGCTTTGCATTTTCAATAGTCAAACATACTGTGATGTGGGCTGAACGCTGCATAAGGCATTTGAGGTTATATCTATACTAGTAAATTAAAAAATGCTTGGGATTGTTTGTTGGGTCAGCTGGCTTGTGTCCATGTTATTAAAATCTAGTTTGAGTATGGACTGACCACATCCAAACTGCCTCTTGCTAAATTGCATTGACCTGTGTTAAATTCTGAACCATGCTCAAAAATTGCCTGGGATAATGCTTGTTGGCCTGGGACAAAACCATGGCAGGGGGCATCTATTTAAGATTAAACATCTGTCACTTGAAAACTTTCCACGATACAATTTATTTTACTAATACAAATGTACTGGCTTTTGAGATGATTCATTCCCTTTGAAATTTTAGGAATTGTTGAATTATTGATTTTGTCATATTTAACTTTCTTTAGATTGTTTCTTCATATAGCACAACTGGAGATCCCCCGATTTTAGTGAGATGGAGGGAATCTACGGGCTGATTTAACTGGAAATTGGAGGTTATTTTAGAGTTTTGGGTGTAAGACAAGTGTGTCTTTTGATACACAATATAAGTGGGATCATTCTCAGGCAATCAAGCTTCTCTGTTTTTTGATTGTCTGGCTGTTCTGATAGAGGATGTATTTTGAGCGACAAGCCATTGCTTAGCTCAGTAGCTGGATATATAATACATTTGGCGTAGGCTGAATGAGGGAACAGTGCTTGTTTAGTAATAACTGAAAAAAACAAATGCAGAAGCCACTTTCTCAACAAAAAGTCATATGAGAAAGCTATGTCTTCTGACTGCATTATGCAGGAATATCAGTTTTTCTCAGGGTTTGATAGAAACTCTCTATATGGCACAGAAAGATGCAGAAGTGCCGCAGAAACATGCAGAGATGGGAGCCATGTAGACAGTTAAAGTGATACTTCCAGCATGATGCTGCAAGAGCACTTGTCTGGGTAGGAATTGTGAGTGAAGAAACTGTCACCGCTGGTCTGACTTGTACACTGTTCCAAGTAGCAGAATTTTACATACTTGCTCTGTAAAAAACCAAGATTGCATCACAGAAATACCAGATTGCATTTCTAGTCTGGTCAGAAACTATTTTGTCAAGTTAATGGGCCAAAAGGGAGAAGAATGTTTTTTATGGGAGTAACTGTGTTAAGAGAGAAAACATTAATATTGAGTGGGTTCCTCCAGATGCATTACTGGAAACTCCTGGACTTTCATACTGTTACTGAATTATCATCACTGAGAGTAATGACTCTGACTGATGTATCTAACGCACTGAGCTCTCTTGCCTGAGGTAAAAGACTAAGGTCTGTTAGTGGGCATTAGCACAGGCTTGTCAACCCAGTCTGTGTAGCTCAGCATATACCAATGGGGGACCAGAGTACTAAATAGCTGAATGTGGGTTACACAGATCTTCCGGAAAATGGAAATGATCAGTTGAGTTTTGAGGTCAGTACAAATTGAAAATGCAGTAGAAGATAGAATTGAAACTGCAACCAGATGGACTTCTGGAATAGCTCAAAGGAGGATGATGTTTTAAATGTAGTAGCTAATAGAATTTGAAAACAAGTACTGTTTCAAAAGCAGTAGATTGTCCTGTGCTCTCCTGAGCTGCTAGAGAGGAATCTTTTTCAAAATATTAAGGAGACTTCCCTGGTATAAGGGTTTCTTACAGATGATGCTACTATCCTGTAAAACCCATTTGTCAACCTGTTGAAGGAGAAGATCCAAACGGAGAACCTTGCACTGATTCTAAGACAAAAATCTATTATGCTGAAACTTGTGGTTCCAGTAATTGGTTTCTTGAAGCTACAGAACTCACGTTAAGAGTTATCTTCAGCCTACTTACCCATATACCCTTCTGAATGATCTCTTGGATCAAAAGGACTGGAGAAAACACTTAGGAATTCCTAAGCTTATGCAAAAAGCCATGGATGCTGAATCTTGCTTGTGGTCTCAGATACAGACTCAATCACTTGGTGATGCCAAGGGGTTTTTAATGAAACTGACATGCATATGGACCAGACAATGCAAGGTGACTTTTTGAGGGATCATCTCTCCTGCAAAAACAAGTGCTTACACTAAGTAGTAGTAGCATAATAGCAAAATCTGCTTTAACTTAGTGCTCAAGCTAAAAATTAGTACTGTTTTACTTAGAATAGCTTTTGATGGTCATTTATGTTCTACCCAGGATTTCTTTATTCCACATTAGGTTGGCTCTGACCTCAGTGAATAAATATGAAGAAGCAGTTACCAGTTACCAAAAAGCACTGGATCTTGATCCAGAGAATGACTCTTATAAGTCAAATTTGAAAATAGCAGAACAGAAACTGAGAGACATGTCCAGTCCTGTAAGTTAGCTCTGTATCTATTTATTTACAGTAGTTTTAACTGGGATTTTGTAGGTAAACTTATCTTCAATTGCAATTTGTTTGTAGACTGGAACTGGACTGAGTTTTGACATGGCGAGCTTGATAAACAATCCTGCCTTCATTAGTATGGTGAGTATATTTCAAGCTTTACATTATACCGTGTTTAAAACTGAATTTTGAAGAACAACTCATGTTTAATACCACAGGAAGTTTTAATGCTTGTTTATAGTGGCAATGGTTTCATTATACCGAATTTAAACTTTTCTAAGTCATTTTACACTCAAAACAAGAAGTGAAGCATAAGTCTCCTATAACGTCTGGCTTATTTCCAATTGATTCTATATTACTTATGAACACCAGCATGCATAGATAAGCTATGCTGTTTTTATAGATAGCATGATAGTACAACACTTGCCAACAGCATGGTGAAAATTTCTTTCCTATTCTTCACATAGCAGTTAACAACAAATACAAATAAATCACCCCTTAAGTGAACAGCAGTTGATTCAGATGCGTCTACCCAAGACTGAAGTAATTCTGCCTGGGGAGAACTACCCAAGAGACGTTTCTGTTCTTACACTTCCAAATTATCTCTGACATCCTTAAGTGTGCAAAACTTCATGAGATGTGCAAACAATTAATATAAACAATATATAGTGCATTCATTTACTTCCAGCACAATGGCAAATTGTGGTTTTGTCCCTCAGTAGTTTTCCTCTATGCATGGCTTTCTTAGCTAAATTATACTAATTAACTTTGAAGAATGGAATTTGGAAAAAAACCTGCAAAAAATACTTATTTCCTTTGAGAACTCAGTTAAAACTTTACTGCCCCTCTGGTGTCTTCATTAGGACAGGAAATTTCAACCAGTGCTTCTGTGTGGAAATGCTCCACATGCAAGAGAGATTGATAGGTCTGGTCTGATATTATGGTTCCCATAATAGAGATGGTAGGTAAAGAAGTGAGCGAGTTCTCTGACGGCGTTAGTGATTAAATAGCACTGGAACTCTGTGTACCACTTCATTGGCCACGTGACTTAGACAGTCTGCATCTGTTTAGAGTCAAGGATGTACTCCTCAGTGTGGAGCTAACTACGGGGAAAGGACTTTTTGTGATCATTCCCAGAAGATGCCTGGTCAGGTGGATAGAACACAGGGCATTCAGCCAGGAACAAATGAATTATTTTCCTATGATGTAGTGTTTTGGTTTTGCATTTTAAGGAAAATAATTTACTGTCTACCTTGAGAAAATTTACTTCTAGCTTGTGTTTTGGGCTCCTAACCTAGATCAGACTTGTTACTGATGGAAGAAGGGAAACAAATCCTGTATTAGTCATAGAATTGACCCGAATTTGGGATTTGATATCCAACTGTAGACAAAACAGTTGATTTACTTTTGAGATAGATGGATAGATAGATGGATGGATAGATAGATAGATAGATAGATAGATAGATAGATAGATAGAGATATATTGATCAATGAAATGAATGTTGCATATATATGGGAGGTTTGTGGTTTGGGTTTTTTTATAGCCTTCTGGTACAGTCTGACACCACCATTTTTCATCTAACATGCAACAAATTGTCTCAGCGTCATATCATTGAAATACAGTCCTGTAATGATTCTTTTTGCTGGGGATCGTATATCTCTGGGCACATAAACTTAGCTTACTTTTGTAACAAAATATAGAATACAGCATGTGAGGTTTTTAGGGTTTTTTACACATTTTCCTCAGTGATACCTAAGTAATAAATGTGTTATAATTTCAGCTATATGTTGTCTATTCTAGGCGGCAAGCTTAATGCAGAATCCTCAAGTTCAACAATTGTAAGTATGATAACGGAGTACCATTAAAACAAATGTCTTTAGAGGGTTGAATTAGTAAGAAAAAAGGTTGACAGTACTGTGTTCCTGAAAATGTAATTTTATTTTTGCTTAGTAAATAAAACTACCGCAGTTTCTTCTTCTTGCAGCTTATTTCCTCACAGTAATTCAAAAAAGAACTACAGTTTATTGGTTACTGTAAAGGTCCCTGCATACCCCAATGCCAACACTCTGCTAACTGTTTCAGGATGTCGGGGATGATGTCAAATGCCATTGGTGGCCCTGCTGCGGGTGTTGGTGGCCTGTCGGATTTGTCTAGCCTGATCCATGCGTAAGTAAGGATTGCAGTTTTAACTGTTAAATTTCTAGAAGCATTATTGTGCAACATCTATTTAAAAGGGATAGTGTCAAGCCAATTACACTGTGGCCGATCCCCATTCTGTGCCTGATTACTATTAAAACTTAGAACTTGAGGACTTATTGTCCACTATCTTGTTTGTTTGCTTTGTACCTTTGCATCAGTTGGAATAACTGAACTGGGTGCTCAGTTTCCCTTTCTGGTTCTCATACACTGTTTACTTGCTAAATGCCACTTACTAAAAATGCTTCTTTAACTACTGCTACACGTGCTTTTAGTCTGTGTTGATAAAGCTACTACCTGATATCCCAGACACTAGTTAGTAAAGGTAGATTTACTTAGGACAGGTTGAAACAAGTTCTGCTCTGGCATCCCTCTATTTAGACAGGAAGGCTTCAGGGAACTTGGTATAGTGAGGAGTAGCTTTTATAAAAACCAGGGCCCAAGTCTTTTGTAGTATAATAATGATAATCCATCTGGAAGAGCTTGCACAAAAACATGGCATTTGCTTATACAGCAAGACCTCTTAAAGGGCATAAAATTTTACTTTATTTCAGCATGCTAGCCCATTCCAAATTATTTTTAAGTTTTGCCCCTTCAGGGCAAAGTAATTTGTAATTCACATCACAGAGAGGAATGTGCCCTCACAAGATCAAGAGCTGTTTTCACAAAAAACCCCCATGTACTATACCGAGACCTATGAAAATGGTGGCTTTCCTTCAACCTGCACTGTGGTTTAAAAGAGTCTTGATAATTTGATACTTGGGCAAAATGCAGACATTACAGAGAAGCCATGCCAGGCTATTCATGAAGTAATATGTTCTACTTGCTTTTTCTAGTAAACTTGTGCTACGCTTACCTTTTACATGGAATTAATCTCACCTATTAATTAACTCTGAAGCTACAACTGTTATGGAGATGGATCTGTCATTACTTCAGTCATACAAGACACAAATGTGTAACTGTATGCTTGCTTTCTACTAATGATGTCTTGCTGACAACTACAAGTTGGCAGCTGCACACTGTATGTCTAGAAAAACTAATATAGGTTGCACTTCAACTGCAAGAGTTGTCTTCTTAAATGACTAGAATGGATCCTCTCAAAAAGAAAGGAGCAAATCACTGGAGTAGATTTGTTGCTAAATTTTAGTTTTACCAAGTAAGATAATGTATTTTCCTCCATGTTACCAAGTTGGAGTAAAAAGAAGTCCTAAAGAAAGAAAATGAAGATCTGATGATAATCCTGTTTGGAGAAACTTTTAACTAGATAAAGTCATAATACTATGAGTATCTTCATTAAGGATATACAACAAGTTATCTTTACTCTTAACTCTCATATAACGTACAGTTTTATTGGGATGTCCTGTTTTCATACAAATGCTCTGCGTCAGTTTTTTCACCTGTTGATTTTACTTAAAACTGTTCAACACAGGGGGCAGCAGTTTGCACAACAGATACAGCAGCAAAATCCAGAGCTCATAGAGCAACTGAGAAATCACGTCCGGAGCAGATCTTTCAGTGGCAGCACTGAAGAGCATTCCTGACTTAAAGGAGGCATGTGAATTGGAATGGTATATAACCCCAAAATGCATACCATAGTTAGTAGCAAAAGCACCATTGTAACTCTTCTGCTTGAATAGAAGACAGAAAATTCTTTATGCGTGTTTGCAAACAAGAATAAATCTGTTAAACAGATCTATTGCACATAACTTGGAACATATAATTTATGCATAGTTATTCTTTTGAAAATTAATACACTAAATAGGTTGTTTATTAAAATCTCTAAGTACAAGTCATTTTCAGTATGTGCATTAGATTGATCTCCACGGCTATTGAGTGGGGAGGAGTTTTGTAGTGGGCTGGTCTTGCGTAACAGCCTAATTCTAAAGTCCTAGTGTAAAGGGCACATAATTCTTATGGGGAAAATCGTTATGGCTGTACTCCCTGTCAAACAGACAAACAACAGGCCCATCTGATGTGCCCTTTTATAATAACCAAAAGTCAGTGATACAGAGTGTACTTAAAACTAATTAATGCTTGAAAAGTCAGTTTCTTTGAGACTGCAGAAGGGCTGTCGTTACTGATGTGAATTATTTTTTCAACTTTATTGGGCAGGAGGGAGGGAAGTTACTGCATATGAAGGAGCCCCACAAATTATAGAGAAAGAGAAGGCACTAATCCTGTGTAGTGTAATACACAGAAAACAAAATGGAACTTGGCTTAGGAAAGGAGAGCATTAAGTTTTAGGCTTTTCTACTGCCATGTGTACCCTCAAATCATAATGGTAGCCCTGAAGGTCAGCATTATGGCACTATTTTCCTAGGTATGGCAAACTGTATTACATTCCATATGTATGCAGTATTTAACATAAGCTTAAAATTCTGAACTGTAATAAGCTAAAAAACATATAGTCACAGGATCTAAGTAATTAGTACTGAAAACTTGTCAAAAACTAACTGCCTCAGAAGGATTCTCTTTCTATTCTTGTGTGGTAAATCACTGGCTTAAACAATTAAGGGTGTTGGTTTTTTTAAGTTTCACAACATATCTCTATCTCAAGTCCTGGTGTTATGGCCAAGTTGAAGATTTTTCCACTTTAGTACTTCTGCTCCTACCCTGGCTGTTCTTGCTCAGTTAATCTTACCCCTTCACAGACCACTGCTTTTCTCTATTTTTATTATGTTAACTTTTTAAATTCTGCTTAACTGTTCACACTGCTTTCTGGTTCAAGGTACACTTATTTTCACCCCAGGGAGGTTCTCACCCCTCACACTTCTCTCTTTATGTATCCAAACTAATTTGATGAGCCTGCTTTGATTCCTACAACAAAGTGTTCCCTGCTGGCCACTTAGACTGGAGGAGGTATGTGGAAGAGTAACACTAGACTCCCAAGTGGAGAAATACATAGGAACTCATGGATTCAAGACATTTTTTCTCATTCAACTTGTGGTCAAAAAAGAACCACCTCCAGTAGAAGCAAATGCAAAATTTGGAGCTAAGTCATGTACTTGACTTTAACAAATGCTTATTGTGCATCTATTGTATGAGTCTTTCCTTACTAAAACGTGGGAAAATGGGGCTGTATCCAAGGAGAAATGAAAAGAATTGGAGAAAAAACAACAGTATGAAATCCATATTACCAACAGTTGAACAAAGAGGTAAAGCTTAGCAGAACAACTTCAAGAACTTTAAGACATTTCATACTTTATTCAGTAGGGCTTGCCTGTACACAGTGTTAAAATCCTTTTAAAAATTCTCTCCATAAGTTGCTGTAGCTGCCTTGTTGAGGCTGTAGAGATACTTAAATCTTTAAATACATTTCCAAGTAACAGCTTCTGACTTAACATCTTCGTGACAAAGAATAAAATCCCTAACAGGATCTTTTTTCGGAGGTAATCCAGATCCTGACTCTAATCCATGCAAGAAAATTGCTACTTAAGTTCAGTTACATTTAATAGGACAGGATACCATTTATGAGAAATATGGGTGGAGGCTGTAGGTGGGCTACAGGTCCTGTAAAAACTTTGCTTGGAGTAGCATGCTGTATCAGGAGAGAAGCACTGCTCCAGTGTATTTCCTGTTAAACTTCATGGTTCTTAGTTCTCTTTCATATTTCCAACTGCTCAAAGTTAGTTTTACAAACTTATGTAAGGGGAACCAACAAATCCAGAGTGACTGGACAGCACTGCAACCTCTCTCACATTCAATTTATCCTTACTTCGTGACAGCAATCTTCATACAGTTACCCTTCTACTGTAAGACAGAAACCGTGTCAAGAGTGTCTTCTGAAGGCATGCATAGCTACAAAATACAATAATATTCAAAGACAGGCTGGCTGTAGAAGTTGTACTGTCAAGAACAAGCCCCATCTAGGGCTGGATTTATGGGGAGAACTATCCCCAAGATTAAATGGAATGAAGCAGCGGTTAGTTTTCTGAAAACTACTATTGAAGTCATCTTTAGAGTGGTAACTTTCATTTCACATATTACGATATTGACATGTTTAGATTTTACTCCAGTATAGATAATATATAAGCAGAGTATTTATTAAAACATTGATGGCATTAGCTAACTCTTTAGGAATGTGCTACAACTGGCACAATATGTAACTTGTAAACATTCTTTGTTTCTTGTATATTAAGAGAAAGGGCTTTCTAGCCTAAAAAAACCACAAAACCACAAACCAGTGAAACCAGTAACAGGAGCTGTCATTACATGCTTTTTCCATTGAACCCAGGAACAGAGCGATCATCTATGCTAGAGTCTATTTTGCCTTGAATAGGCTAGATTGTTTCATGGAATCATGTAATACATCTTGATCACAGGGTGAGGAAGGACTCTTCCTGTTTAATAACTGCACTTTACTTTCCACTAAAATTTTTCATCCTGCTAGATCAAATGGTAAACCACAATCCCCATAAATACTGATTTAATTTAGGGTCCATTGCAGTTTATCATTCAGCTGAGCAAATATGCATTTAACAGCTAATTGGTTTTGTATCACTACTGTTCCATTAGCATCGAAGTGTGATAATTGTTAAGAAAATGTTTTGCACTCAAATTGTAAACTCCTGTAACCTGCTTGCATGGAATTCTATTCTTCTAACTATGCCTGATGATAAAGACACCTAATGAAATATTCAGCTTAGAAGTGTTTCAGTTGCACTTTTGGTTTTGTAAGAAGTAAAAAGTAAAATCACTCATGCATACTGAGAAAGAGCCAAGTCTGCAGCTTTGGATTCATGCACAGTTTCAGGCCTACAGAACATCATACTGGCAACATGCAACTTGTCTACCATTTTTGTATCTCTACCTCTTATTACCATACAGTTACATCTCCCTTAACCTGTGTCAGTTTAACTTGAAAACAGATTATAAATAAAGTTATTTACATTTTTTGTCTGGATACTTGTGGTTTTACTGTTTTAGTTTGGTGATGTATCTAGAGTAACAGGATAATTGCATTCTTTAAAATACCTGTTGGTTGCTCTGCATTCTATTAGATATACAGGGTATCATTTTAATTTATTTTTTTCACTGTGTGGACTTATTCCCTCAGTTTAGTAAGTTGGTCCTAAATTTATCCAATATTTTAAAATTGAATTCTATACTTAAAGATTTTATACACAGGAAAGCCTTAAGTAAAATACTGTCAAAACTAACTAAGGTTCCTAAGCAAGCCACTGAGTAGAATCTTTAACACTAGCTAAACTAGTGTTAAACTAGGAAAGCCAGTCACCAGTTTATCTATTAAATTGCTACCTTTAGGTGACCGTAGATATTTCAGCCAAAAGTATTTCCACTTTTTGTCAAAACAAAGCTGGGGAAAAGTACATGTCAGTGCTTAACCAAGTTCTGAATTCTGTCCTGCATATGCTTTGGACAACTTGATCTAGGGCAGCTATGCAGCGTTTTTCTCCTCATTTTCCTAAATATCTACTTAAATGCCTCTGGGATGGGAAGAACAATTTGTACCGCCTCAGCTTAAGAAAAAAAAGCCTGAGTTCATCTATTTCAGTTTTCAGTTCTGTACTAATCAGGCATTAACATGCCTGTTCACAGCATGCCCTGTATGCAGGGATGCTCAACTCTGCACGGGACTGCAGCTAACTGGGACAGATTTACTCTATTACTCCTTTCCAGAGACTGAGCCATAACCAGCACATTCTCTGGCTGGTACTCAACTTTCTAGCTGCTAGTGCCTCAACAGTGCCAGCTGCACTCTCTCATCACGTGCCTTTATCAGGCTGTAGTTCTTATGGCTGTGTATGTGCCAGGCAAATATACTGCCACACCAGGTACCCCTAAAGACTTCTTCTAGGGGTTTGGATTTCAGGAACTTGTCTGTAAAAGGCCAGTTCCTTCAAACTGAAGGAGTTTTGTCAGACCCACAATTTTAAAAACTCTTTAAATATTTTTTAAAAAAAATCACTAAAGTAACAAAAATAAGTACAAATCTCACCCCCCTGCCCCAAAGTGATGTTAATGCAATATAATTTGCCAGAGCTATGCTTTTCCAAAGGCTTTATTTTCAGTAGACAAAATGCATATGAATGTTTTAGAAGATTTTAAAACATTCAAGAAATTCTCAGACAAATTAAATAAGCATAGTTACATTCATAGATATAGAGGGAATTAGTATTGTTTGTACACATTTTGATGTTTTTCAGCTGCAAAAACATCAAGAAGTTGGTCCAAAAATAAAACCCAAACAAAAACCAAAAACCAAACATGCCACCAAAAAGCCGAGCAGAAATAGAGTTTTTTTTCTTCAGCTTTGTTTGACTTCTGAAGAAACTACACAGACTTGTGCAATATCATCATACTCATATGTTCTCTTCAAAAACGTGTCTGTAAGTCTTAAGCCAGAGACACTCTAGAAAGGGAAAATATTTGTAGAAGTTACTAGGAAGAATTACTAAGCTTATAAAACAGCTATTTTATAACAAAACTATGATAAAGACTTACTTGCAATCCCTGCACTGAAGACAACAATGTAAGTGCAAGATGGAGGGATGAACTTGGGTGCAGCTTTCCAAGTTGCCTTCCTGAAACTCCACACCAGTGGATGGAATTAGTATTGCACATCTCTAAAACCAGGTCCATAGTCCTTTCACTGCTAGAGGAAATTGAAAAACAAAAATAAACCTGTGGGCTTTTTTTAAGCATTCAAGGACTGCAGGCATGTCAAAGCATGGTTACTTCATTATTTAGGTTACTATTAATCAAGCATTCATAAATAGTTATAAAGCTGCAAGCAAGATGTACTATGATGCACAGTAATTCAGTTGCGTATAGCTCTGACACAAGCATCCTGTCACAGGTTTAGCAACACTGGATAGCATAATAGTACTCACATCTTGGATGGAGTACAAGATTTTAATGAGAAGTATCTGCAGACCAGATACATGCTTTAGTCCCCAGCTTCAACTTCTATTTGAATTACTTTATTTAAATGTCCCTCTCACAACACTTTTATAAAGGACTACTGTAGATCCCAGTGTAAACATAAATCAAGTCAAAACATGGATAAAACCATACAAAAGACTACAGTGATGATGTTTAGTAGGCATTCTAGCAGTGGTGCAAAGCTGGCAGTAAAATCAGACTGGATACAAATAGTGTCATTTATTCTGATAAAGTGACTTGTAATTAAAAAATCCTACACATGTATTTTCTTACTAGTTTTTTAGATTAAGAACAGAGATGACTTGTGATTGAAGTATGGGGTGTGATCTTAAATATTGAACCCAGTTCCATGGAATTCCACTACAGATTTCTGGCAATCTCCTAGTTCAAATAGTATTAACTGATCATGACAATTTTTTTTTTTGTTTTGGATTATTTAAAAATCACTGTAATCCAAAAGATGTGTTTCAAGTAGTTTCATGTTGCTACAACTCATACCAAAGACCAGGTTTGAGTTGTTTCAGGAGAAAGTATTGAAAAATTAAACAAAAGACAGCCACAACTTACCCACTCAGGAAAACGCACAAGAACCACATGATGTCATTACCTGCAATTTGTTATTTTACATGTAATGTCAAAAGGTTCTTCCAAATTTACAGTGTCTGGTATTGTCTCCAAAGAAAGCCTCACATCGCCATAACCGGGAGCCTGAGAAGGTACAAGAATGTTCTCAGATGCTGGATAATAAAGCTGAAGTTTTTACTACTCAAGTTTTCATTTACTGCAACAAGCTTGGAATAAGAGGATTTTGAAGAAAGATGATGAACTCTTCGTGCTTTTGATTTGTACCCAAATCACAGCAGTGCTCCATCCACTACCGATGACCACCTTCTTGATAGTAATAAAGATCATCCTCATCTAAAGAATTGTTAAACCTAAGTTTTTTCATGCAGTTCATATCATTAAAGCTTGAACACCCACACAGTTCCTGAGAAGATCAGCTTTATTCTAAGAACTCTGTTAGGCAGATAATACACCATGGACAACGTTAAGTATAGTTTTCCTGCAAAAACCCACCACTATTCCACATCCTAAGAAATAAGAGATGGTTCATTCTCCTGCCATTTCATTCCTCCAAGCCTCTGCTGAAATAATTGCCACCAGTTAGAAAGGCACGTAACACAAACATTTGTCAACTGTCCAATTCTTCCAAGAGCTGAACACATTTCATATGGTCTACTAAAGAGCCTATGATAAATATCTAGTTACTACAACCAGGGCTGATTCAGGAGGGTAACCTGCAGATAAAAAAGCTTTTGATCTTCAATCCCCATAAATAAATAAGGAAAAAACGAGGGAAAAATTTGTCCTGTCTGACAATGCCTAGTTGTGACACATGCCAATTCTGCCAATAGAGGATGCTGTAGTAAGAGTTACATTTACAGCTTGATTAAAAGATATTCCCAAAGAAGCCCAGAATGCTAACAACTGACGGGCTGGGAACCAGTTTTAGTCATACACAGTTCATTACAGACTGAAGACAGATGACACTTTAGAAAGTGCATTAAACTGGACATGAGAGTGAGCAAAGAGATGTCAAACCGATGGGAGACTTCAGACCAGTCACGCAATATAAGTTTGAAACCTTTCAAGAAAGAGAAGTCGTTATCCAGCAGTGGAAAAAGGCACACTTTCTCAGCTGTATTAGGTGGCAGGAAAGAATCTACTGGAAAAATTATACTCAGTTCCCTAAACAACCAGTAGTTTGCCATAACATTAGACTCTTCTTTTTAAGAGAGATATATTAAGGAAAAAGATCCCAACAGTAAAGGCAGTGTTTTATAGAATAAACTTAGCAGCAATTGACCAAATCAAAACAGGATCAGAGCAGATGAGAAGGCCTAAACCAGCACATACCTGTTGGCCTTAACAATGAGATACCTGCAAGAATTGATGGCTAGAGGTAAAGGTCTTACAGTATCACCAAAGGTGTAAAAGGTGAATGTAGTTTTCATTCAGAAATGAGATAATTGCTCACAGTATGGAACCAACTAGACAATTCCTTGCTTGTGCTACTCAAGAATGATGTTCTTTAACTTTGGACTTGTTCTAGTCTTGTCCTGGGCTGAATGCCTGTGAGCAGGTGGCACCCTTGGCATACTGCAGACATGCATCTCTGGTTTAAGGTCACCCAAAAAGAATGCAGTTATGAATTCCAAGATCACTCCATTAAAAAAACCCAAATTATGATACATGGACATGATCCAGGATACTTGTTTCCAAAGTGCATTCTTGATCTGAACCAAAACATCAATATTGGGCCCAATGTTATTCAACATCTTCATAAGTGATCTGGATAATGGGATCAGGTGTGGCCTGATGAAGTTTGCTGATGACACCAAGTTGAGTGGGGAAGTAGACACTCCAGAAGGGAGAGCTGCTCTGCAGGAAGATCTGGATAGGCTGGAAGAGCGGGCCAGCAAGAACCTTATGAAGTTCCACAAGGACACGTGTAAGGTCTTGCACCTGGGAAAACATAATTTGGGAGTGCAGCACAGACTGGGATCCACCTGGCTGCAGAGCAGCTCTGTGGAAAGGGACCCGGGGGTACTGGTGGACAGGAGGCTCAATATGAGCAAATGGTGTGCTCCTGCAGCCAAGAAGGCCAACACGATGCTGGGTTGCATCAAACAGGGCATCGCCAGCAGAGAGAAAGAAGTCATCATCCCACTCTACTCAGCACTGGTCAGGCCACACCTGGAGTACTGTGTGCAGTTCTGGTCCCCGCTATACAAAAAGGACGTGGACAGGCTGGAAGGGGTCCAGAGAAGGGCCACCAAGACAACCAAAGGACTGGGAAGCTGCCACATGAGGATAGGCTGGGAGAGCTGGGTTTGTTCAGCCTTGAGAAAAGGAGGCTCAGAGGGGATCTCATCACCATGTACCAGTACTTAAGGGCAGCTACAAAGAAGATGGAGACTCCCTTTTTACAAGGAGTCCCATGGAGAGGACAAGGGGGAATGGACACAAGTTGCTCTTGGGGAGATTCCGATTGGACACAAGAGGAAAATTCCTCACAGTGAGGACAGTCACCATTGGAATAATCTCCCCAGGGAAGTGGTTGACTCGGCCATGTTGGACACCTTCAGGAGTTGCCTGGACAGGGTGCTGGGCCATCTTGTCTAGGCTGTGCTCTTCCTAGGAAGGTTGGACTAGGTGATCCCTGGGGTCCCTTCCAACCTGTGAGTCTGTGAATGCCAGAGGGGCACAGTGCAGGTAAAATTCTAGGCCTGTGGGGGAAACAATGGTTATAGGGCTAGTAAATTGGTTAGGAGGAAAGTGATGGAAGATGAAAGAAGCCTAGAAATAAAATAATCTGACAGCACTTAAAAGATGAGAAGATGAGAGGGAGTTACACTGCAACTGAAAGGAAAAGAAAAAAAAACCCCTCAAAACCTATTTTCTCCTTTTCCAAAGACAGATGTTGCTCAAACTGTGCAAAATAGCTCACTTTTCTCCATTAATCACTAGCACAAAACAGTGATGGATGACTAGAACTAATCCTGGAGTGTGGATGTGTGTTAATCACCACCACATTGAACCTTTAAGAATTGCACTTGAAACAACACGAAGGGATGCAGAGTGAGAGAATACTGATTTAGGGAGGGAAACAAAATCTGTCTTTAGAGAGAAATCATAGGAAAGGTTGTTTGAAAATGAGACTGTTTATTACTTAAAAAACAGACAACAAGTTTCAAAGTAACAGGAGTAAGTTTAGAAAAAAAAGGCACTTTCTAATGTGATGGCATTATACAGTTACTTAACACCACAAAAACAAGTTTTAGTGACTTAGCTGAGAATTTACAGGATCCAGGTTCACTTGCCTAGTTCCAATTCAAGGTGATTTCCCTACAGAATTGTTCTATTTACTAGAAGATGGGGGCAGGAGGAGAGGCAGAAAACCACTTACAAGCTTCATAAGCTCAGATAAAGATTCAATTGTCATAGCTTTTTTCACTTCTCTCCCATACTACTCCATCCTCAATTTCTAAGATGCACATCAGGTTTAGGCATTAGAGTAGACAGGCTGTGCAGCTGACTTACAGCATTAAGTTAATGAACAATTTCTAAATCAATCAGAATAGAATGGATTCACTCAAAACTGTGGATATGAAAGATAAACAGTATTATCCTATACATAAAAGTTGTAACTCAAAGCTAAAATGTCTGTATGAATTAGGGAGCAGATTTCTGTGTCAACAGTTAGCATGTTTAAAGGAGTTCTTTGCCAGTGCTTTTCAGTTTGTTGCCAAATGGTATCCAAGAAGTTAATTTTATTCTAACCAATCTATTTTGCTACGTAGGTTACTTGATTCTGGCAATTCAAGTGCACAATCCATTAAGTTACATTGTTCAGTGCTGTGAAAAAAAGGTAGATGTGTGTTATGTGCCAGAAAATAAATCCTCAAGAAAAAAAAATGTTGCTATTCTTGTGGCCAAAAGGAACAAGGAAAGCTTTTGTTCAGCTACAGTCCCTTGGAACAGTGTTTTTTCCACACTTCACTGACCAACTGTATTAAATAACTTTCCAAATGCGTATAGAAATATGAATTCAGAATGCAGTCCAGAAAGTAAGCAGATTGAACTTTTCCTTCAAGTCATTATTAAATTGTTCATTGAGTTGCCTTAAAAATGGATGCCAAGTTATACCGATGCATAAGTTAAACTTACCATTCTTTGGAGCTGGCTCGTTTGCAGCCTTCCTCGTTCACCCAGATTAGTTTTCCATACAATGTCTAGTTTACCAATCACTGTTACACCTTTTATTACTCCAGCTTTCTCTGCAAATTCTTGCTTTGGTTTTAGGCAGTATAAGTATTGACGTGTATCCATGGGTTGTAAATATGTCCTTGAGCCAAAAGTAGACTCACTAGAAGAAAAAAAACATTGGGTCTTATTTTGAAGTTGTTTTCAGGAAGACTTAAGAACCCAACCTTTTTTCCCCATCCCTCACACCAGTCTTACTGTGTGTATTCTGTTCATGGCAAACACACATAGAATTTTTTTGTGTTTTCACAACAGAAAACAATTCTAGAATTTATGTAGCATCAAGGACCAAGGGGAAAAGAAAAGATTCATCTGAGCCAGAGAGAACTGAGGTGGAAATCCACTTTGCTACATTATAATTTATTATCTGCCATGTTAGCATTTAAACAGTGTTGGTAATTTTACTCCGGCTATTTGGTTCCCGCCCAGAAAAATCTCAGTGTCACAAGCCTAAGATTCCTGTTCAGGACAAGAATCATTACAGTGGATGCAAACAATTTTTAAGAATAGTGCTCCACTACACAGCAGGTGAGCCCTTTGACAGGCAAGACGACACAATTTTCACTTCAGCCCCCACTGCAGAAGCATCCAAACATCAGCTTCTCCAAAAGCCAAGCAACTCCAAATCACAAACAGCCAAAGTTAACTTCTACCCAGATATCACAAGCTTTTGTGTCCACAACAGTTTACTGAACACAGTAGAAAATTCTTCTGGCATTTGGTGATTTACTAATTGACACTAAATAGCATTTAATTATTTCTGCATGACAATTTTTTATATTCTAAGATCCTATAAGAGCATTCCACTAATTCACCTTGACTGCTGCCTTGCTAGATCTTGATTAGAACAACTGAAAACAGTTACTGGTCTACTACAAGGAAGCATGGACCAGTCAGATGGCTCCTGTAAGGCTAAATTCATATATACAGAACAAGTCAGAACTAGATGTGGGCTAAATTGTATATAGGAGATACTGAAGAAGTAGTAGTATGTTTTCATGTTACCATGTTACTAATTATTTGAGGATTAAGCTGGGGGTTTCTCTACTAGGTAGAATTACAGAGTTTTAAGAATAGTTTCTACAAAAAGAAAACGGTAACAGCTTTTCTAGCTGAATATGTAACAGAAATTTGATCTTTTTAATCAAGCAAAGAAATACAATCCTTCAGTTACAGACAACTCACTAACTGTAATGCGTGTATCTCATGAAATCATAATAGCAAGAGTTTCAAAGTCAAATATCCCAAATCTGAACATACCTTTCCCCTGCTGTGTCAACTGTGTTCAGTTCTGCAACATTGTACATCATAGATGGCTCTAAAGAAACCTTCTCCATAAACATTGGAGAGGTAGTGATATTCTGAATCTGAGCTTCCAGAAACACTTCATCTGTCTGAAAAAAAGAACAAAAGCGCAAGTTCATGAAAAATTGATTGGTGTTATTAAAAAGAGCAGACAATCCTACTGTTTAAAAAAGAAGTCACGTGTTTAGTTCATGCCTGCAAATCAAATTAATTAATGCAAGAAAAAAACCTTAATCCCAGTAACAATAGGAGCAAAGTGTTAGTCAACAGGTATCTTGCCAAACAATGGATGTGGGATAATTTTGCTACATTCTAGCTACTGCTTATTTGTAATGTATCAGATCACAACTTCCCAAGAATTTCATCAACTCAATAGCAACTCAAGTTTTAATCCGCATTACTAAAAAAAAGAAAAAATAGAAAAAACAGTAAGGAACTGCAGTGCACAACAACATGCCATGCCAGATTGCTAGTGCATCAAACTGTATAAAAAAAATTAAAATAAGTGTGTGTGTTTTTCTTTAACAGAAGTAAGATAGTTCAGGTATATGCTCTGAGATATTACGATCAAACACTGATGTACTGGCTAAAAAGCAAAAACCAGCCTCCTCTCTCCATCAGCCACATCCTGCCAATGGTTACCAACATTATATGCATTCAACAACTTAAGTAGTGCTCTACCTTCAAAATATCCTGTAAGACATATCTGTTAAAATGAAGCTAATGCCTGAAGATGGTGTATAAGGACCAATTCTAGTACAGCAATGAAAGCTACACACCGTTAAACTTCAGAAGCTGAAAAGACATGGATTTTGAGGTGTTTTTGCCTCACTGCTTCTGTGACTCTAAAGTCTCAGGATAGAATAACTACAGAAGGCTCAATCTATTAGACATACGAGCCCCTGGAGAAGTGAAAAAAAAAAAAATTAAAGATGTGCCAATTAAAAAAAAAAAAGGACGGGGGTACCAAATTTGTATTTAGAACAGAGTAACTGATTCAGGCAGTTGGACTAGATAATAGTTGTAGAATATTTCAGTTGGAAGGGACCTATTCTATAAATTCAGTATGAAGCAGTTTAGGTATTTTGTTATGATGAATAAAAAGAGCTATTTTTCTGGGGATGGTGGAAGGAAGCTTACAGTTTCTTTTTAATCAGGGTAAATAAATGACTTCATTATACAAATGGAGTCTTGCTTATAAATTACAAAATGAAAGTGGGACAAAATAGTAAAAATCTTTTCAGTCTCAAAAGGCATTGTCTTAGAAGGAAAAAAATACAGAAAGATACTGGAACTATTTGTTGTGCCTCAAAAATGTTAAATACAAACCAGATGATAGCATATATATAGTAATGAAAACTGTGTAAGCTCCATGGCTTAGTGGCAAGACCTCACATTTGCAGAAGGAGCTGGAAATAACCCCAGCTAAAAACATGGCTCTCAGTAATCATTACTACTACCACCTGACTGTCACTTAAATGCATACTATTTATATCCCATAAATCCATTGCTCAAAGTGTACATTTACCCAAAGTTTAGTTTTTTCAATGCAGCAACCATAGGCAGAAATTTAGAAAAAGCCAATCTGAAAGGTTAAAGAAAAAACAAGCAGCATAATGAAAAAGCAAGTTAGTTTGTTATTTCTAAGTTGGTTTAATATCACATGTTTTTTAAATATATCCTTAAGTACTTCAGAAGAATGCAGTTTATTTTAATACAAGGCACACCCTGAAGTGAAATCAGACTGCAGAAGTACTGTACTAACTCATTAACTGTTACATGCAGTTAAAAGTTGGAAAATACAGTTCCAGCTAGTGAAAGGAAGGAAGAATATCCAACTGCTGCTCTCTCCTCAAACCCACTGTCTCCACCAACCAGACTTTAAAAGTCCTGTCACAGCTTACACTAGTAGTGCTGTAGTAAAACATACATTTCTATGGGTCAAAAGCAGGAAAATTTTAGAAGGAATTAACTCTCATTTTCAAATAGCTTAGTCAAATTTTGCTGAGGTATTTTATAGGAGGACCCCCACAAGCAAGAGTCTGTAATAATCAACTTTTAGTTTCAACAATGGGTATTAAAGAAAGAGCTAACCATTTAAATAATTATCTGCACATATAAAGATGAGAAAACATCAGTTCATGTAATGCAGAACAAAAATTGCTTTTCCATTATGTTTTTAAAAGAATGTCAACAAGCACAGAGACAGATAGGCAATTAAAAAAGCATACATATTTATAAAAAAATAAATAAAAGTTACCACAGAACTGAGGTCACTCTAATGGGAAAATAAAAAAGAACACATTAGAGAAATTAGGGTTAAATGTTAAAGCAAAAGGAGGCTAACTTTCAAACAAAATGCATTTCTGCATTTTTTTTGCACCATCTAAACAAGATAGCATTAGTAAGACAGAAACATAAATAAAAATGGATGCAAACAAAGATGACAACTACATTTCTAGTAAGTTATAGCTAGTATGGTTACATGGTTTACTAGACCAATCCAAAGTAGAGCCTAAGGCACACAAGTCAAAGGTAAGATATGGAAGAACAAACTGACCCAAAAAAGAGTTAGTTTTTGAGCAAGTTTAGTTTGTCCTGAATTTAAATCCATGCAACAGGTTGTATATGAAATGGAAAAACAGTCCTTGTCATTTTACAGATTATTTGAAGTATCCACATATATAAGGTCTCAAAATAAAAATAATGTGGTAATGTGTCTAGCGAAGCTATGACACTTATAAAATTCGGCATAACAAACTCAGGAAAAACTCTTTTTTGAATATCCATCATTCCAAAAACCCAACTTTAATTGCAAACTTTGTTTTCTTAAATGTTTGCATATTTGTCTCCCTATGCATGCTTGCACGAACAGAACCTTTTACAGAGCCTTTTCCAAGGCACACCAAAGTCAGTGACAGACTTTCTACAGACTGTGGCAGGTAATTCATTGTCAGGATTGCAGCAGGTTAGGGCAATAGGGCATGCATTCTATGCACAAATTTCCGTGATCAACTTGATTTGGATGCTACTGCACTATGAGCAACAAGCAAGAAAATTAAGGTTCAGCACCATTCCTTGTCTTAGAAAAAAATGAAATTATGGATTATAATTTCTAGTGGAAAATAACTTTAGTGACAGACTTTATTAATAGATACTATCACATCTGTAATATTAATGATAACAGCTTAACTGGTTAGTCAACCTTTAAAGACCTTTAGTTAACTGACACATGCCAATTTTTTTCCTCCTCCACTCTCAAGGATAACAGCCTTTCTTAATATTGAAGATGAAGGTCTTGGTGCTTTGACAGCAAGGTAGTATCTAATACGACATTGAACCAAAGACTTTTCTCTAGATTTTTTGAGTTTGACTTCTGTGTTCACAGCACATAGCAGCATTTTATATATTTTCAGAAATGAAATAGAAATGCTACTATATCAGTTTGCTAGGCAAATGATAATTGCTCAATTAATACAATCCAAAAATCTTAATTTTTTCTTTTTCTCCAATCAATCATAGGGATACTATGGTAACAGGAGTTGCATACATTCCTGAACGGGAAGAATAAAAGGCATCAAAGCAGTCTTTTAAAACCTTTATGGGGGTGGGGAAAAAAACCCCAAACCAAAAAACCACAAATACCATCCCAGACACCAAAGCACCTCATAGATCTTTATCATCAGGAATTCCTGGCTAACTGAGGAATGGAGTTTATTAAGTTCCTTATCAAGGCCAATCAGTAAAAACTTTGTAAGAAAAGAATACTTTTGATCTATGTCAAAAGTTTGCCCAGAATCTACCTTAAAGAGGTTTTTATTTCCCTTCCTTATTGTTTCAGCACAAAACAAAATTTAAACATGAAGTACAGAGAGTCAGCAACATTTAAGATACCTGTCCTTCTTTCCCCACCACATATTTTCTATCTCAAACAATAATATAATCCATGCACAAAATTGAGGTTTATTTTGTTCCCAGAGGAATTACCTAGTTTCTTAGGATTATTTTTGTTCTTTAGTCACAGCAGGAGACATTTCCAGACATTCTCATTTACAGATAACACCAGTTCTATAAAGCACTTGACAAGTGGTATGTGTACTTATGTTCTGACCCTACTCAGCTATCTTGCACCTGGTCAACCAAAGGATTGAAGCCTGTGGCCTAGATACAGGTACCAAGATATTTTTAGGAAATTTTTTTTCTCTTTCCTTTGCTCTATGATATTTAGATAGCTGATGACCTATGCCTTGATTTACCCTTCGTCTAATAAATTACATACTGTTCTTTCACAGCAAAAAGAAAATCTTTATGGCAAGTTTCCTGCACAGCTCTGAACAAGAGAAATCTTCCTATCTGGAGTCCTCATTTGTAGAGCAGAAGTTCCTATCTGCTATTTCTCCCTTCTGTTTTCTCTATTGATACTGTCAGGAAGGCGAAGAAATATACCTTTCACACCACTATAGCCAAAATCTTGCATTATGAACCCCAGATATGACTATATGGAGGAAAATAATTAGAACAATAGATTTGGAGACTCTCTGCTTTTCTACATGCAAATTCATAGCCCATATATCTGCTTAGTTAAGAACAAACAAGAGGGCAAAATATTTTCTACTTAGCTTAACAAAAGTTATCTTTCAAATCACTAGAATTCCATATATTTTCTTCTCTTTTCACTGACACTTTGGTCTTTTTTCTCCTATTGACTATTCACTGCAACATAAAACACCTACAGCTTCACTCTATCTTTTAAACTTTTTCAAACAAAGAATACTAATGAAAGTTTTCAAACAAATGACTAGCAGTGTGAGAGCTGACCATATTTCAGAGATTATGGAAAACGTTTAATACTCGCAGTGGAAGCTCTCCAAGTACTTTGCATGTATCAGTGTGAACTTCATACAAGCAATACAGAATACGATGCTCACAAAATTAAGCTACTTGCTCGCTATCACAAAGCAGTTAAGTGATAGTGATAGAAACAAATACGCTACCGTCCTGTATAATGAGAAACTGTGGAAGTTTATACCCTACAACAGAATATATAATGCATATATCTACAAATAAGAAGAACGCTCTATGTAATTTGTAAGAGTTTCCACTGTGTCACCTTCAGTTGAAATTCTTCCCATAAATAGCCAGAGACAGATGCCTAAGTACGTCCAAACAAATATACAAGGCATATATAAGGTCATTTAGTTTTGAAGCACTGTGTGTAACTGCCAGAAACCTGAAGATTAAACTATTGAATAAAGGGGTCATATGTACATTGGAGAAATTTAAACTTAAGTTTCCCCAATTTGAATTTAAATTTCCCCAATTTAAATACAACCCCTCTGTTCAATAATTTAAAGGCAAATTTCCCCAGTCTGGTAAATTATCATGCTTTGTGAATGATTAATTTGCTTACAGTAAGTACTCTATCATCTAGAAATACAAGCAATAACTGAAAGTATTTGAGTTCACAGGAAAGCAGAAAATACGCAAAATTGTCAGTCAATTGCATTAAGGTCTGTCTGCTTTAGTTACCTTCTCTTTCCCCCCTTCATCAAAAGTATATCTATTTTTAAACTAAATGACATAAGCCCACCACCTAATTTTTTCCCTTTAGAACTGATCATCTTTCTCAGAAAGATGTACACTTAACAAGCTCTTTGAAATTAATCTAACAACCTAATATCAAGTAATAAACCCAGCACACCAAAACAAACCCAGATACACACAGCTCTCACTTACCTCAGCATTGTAGAATTTGGTTTTCACATCTAGTGGTTTAAGAACCTGAATGCAATGGAAAAAAGGCAGATTGACAATTGATTACTCTAACAACTTCAGCATAAGCTGCTTATAAGTGCTAGGATCTTCACGAAAGTGTTATTTTTCTTTTTGATCTTACACAGAACAGGTGTATAATGGAATATATGATACAATCAACTCAGCTAAAACCTCACAATTCAGAGTACATACTTGCTGCTTCTTATTTGCATACTGGACTGCTTTTCTACTAAGCAGTTTTCTCGGAAAAAAAAAATACTTCGTGAGAGGCCACTGCTTAGATGTAGAAAACAGACAAATCCAGTGCACTAAGCAGATCTAAGTCTTTAAAACAACATTACATCCATCTTGTATCCTGAAGTGGTCCACATTTGCTTTCAGGAGTGAGGAAGAACCATATAATAATTTACAAGTCCTTCAGTGTTCTGCAGCAAACAGAAGTTGCTGAGGGCTTCTCTAAAAATAAATGAAATAGAGAACTATTCATGTGATTAGCTTAAGCAGCAAAGCATTACTAGGCTTCACTTCCTTCTTGAAAATGCAACTGTTACAAGAAATTAAAAAGCCAATAAATAATTTTAATTGCACAAGATTAAATCAGCAAGAGAAAACAATTTGATGATATAGAAGGTGAATAAAGTGTTGGTTCTTAAGTGCTTGAATTTTGTGCATAAAGCCTCTAGAGTTAACACATTCAAATATGAAAGGGATATACACTGATGTAACTGGAAGAAATAATCTTTTATTATACTTGTAAGGAAACAGATTTAAATTATCTTGCTGAAGACACTTATTTCCCTTTACACAGGGAAACTTTACCTGTGTGTACTGCATCCTGAGACAACCCTGAAGTTCCAAGCTGTGAGCAAATTTTTTAGCCCTGAAGAATTCCATATTAGTCTTCACAGAGATTTTTGCACTGTAACAGGCATAACATTCAAATCTTTCAAGTTCTTATAACTATCTCTCTCTAGTTAGGAAAAAAGCCAAAATTTTAATTTAGGTGCTTGTTATTTGAGTGGATTTTTTCTGCCAAATATTTTGCTTCAGTAAGCTTATTAGTTTCCCTAAATGCTAATGGTATTGCTCTCTTTCTGATAGTCTTTCCATTCATTCCAGTAAATTTCAAGTGGCATTTCAGTAAAAATCAAATAATTATTCTAAGTTTCAGTCCCCCCCCTAAAAAAAAAAACCAAACACACAACAAAAAACCACGCAAACCCTAGAAAGGTTCATTCCTTCTCCATATAAACATAACTGTGTTAATTACTCAGAGAAAGCTTTAGAACAGAAAGGTGCTATTGATCCATATTAAACTGCCTAGAATGGTTGAAAAAGAATCTGTTTAAAACCAAATTTAACACCAGTTCACTTTAAAAGAGCCTAGAAAACCTAAGTGAAGAAGTTGAGAACCTGTCAAAGAGAAAATGGGATTTTGTTACAAAATCGCTGGTGGCACCCAGACTGCTGCCAGCCGTCAATTCCCATCGTAAAGGCATTATAGAGTTTTCTGTAACGTTTGTTTTTGTTTATTCTCAGATTTTCTAGCTGGTGTCTCCACATCAAATTTTAAAAGTAACAACCAAAATTGCTCAGTGAAGTGTTTTTCTCATAATGAATCAGAGGGTATTCATAGAATAGTGTTAAAACGTATACATACTTTAAGAAGCTCTTATGTTTCACTCTTTGAAGGAAGAGCTTTCAAATTTGACAGATAGCTGGCCTCAGCTGTTTTGCCATTGAAGTTGCATGTGTTAGATTCAGTTAAAAAACACAGAAATTATAATATGCGTTTAGACCCCTGAAAAATGTACACAAGTAAGTTTCCATATCAAACCTAAAGGAGACAAATCAACATCTTGAACAAGGCTCTGGCAAGAACAAGGGTAGGGAGGAAAGAGATGAGAACTGGAAGCCTGCAGATGCATACGTTAGTGATCAGGTAA